>NC_053145.1:38515112-39765112 GCF_016808335.1 Panicum virgatum | reverse complement strand
TAATCTCTATCTCAGAGTCTATCACAATGTTGTTTTTTAATTTCATAGAATAATTATATCAATTATTACTAGCTTCAAATACATCTATTAATTTTGTTGTTTCTATTGTTACTATGTTATAATATATATATGTTATTTGTATAGTAGTTATTACTAGGCCACTAGGGCCTCGGTACATAGTTTCGCACAGGGCCTCCTGATTTGCCGGTACGGCCCTGAGCACACCAACCATGCCCAAGGCCGCGGCATAATACAGGTAAGGTTCTTATTAGTTGCCACTACAGGGATGTTAAATAAATTTCCAAACTATCTAATTAAGCACTTATATTTACCTTGAAAACTATCTAACCAGCACCTTAGAAAAATGAAAGGGCTTGAAATAAAAAATGAAGTGCTTGTATTGGATAGATGTTTGAGTGCTTTTGTCAATGATGTGCCGCACTGCCGAATTATTGGGTGCCTTCTTGAGCATTTTTGCATTTTGTGATATGCCGACGGTGTGGCACCACAAGTGGTACAGTCAAATGAGTTTATTGCACTGAAAGGGAAAATAAAATTCACAAAAACCACACGTATCATATTAAGTCCTAGGATGAACTGAAACCATGCATTTGGATAGCCATCAGTCGGCAGAAACACAAGTCCTCAAAAATGAAGGCAGTAGACCAAAGATAAGTGTTCAAAGTGGTGATAATTGGGATTATCTAATGAATTCAACACTACAATTCTACTAATAGTATTTAATATGGTGTGCTACGAATGTTTGGCAGCTGAATGCCATGGAAAGTCAAAACGAATCTCTCTAGAAGCACTGAAGCAAGCCGGCTTTGAGTACAAGTACAAATATATCTGTAGGCATGGTCCCTCGGTCCTTTCTTTCTTTGCCTTTTTTAATTTATAATTAATGCTTCCCCTTTCTAGCATTGGTAGCCCAAAAAAGACTAACAACAATAGATTTTTGTTAGTGAATGGAGCTGAAAAACTCGTGCAGTGGTTAAAATCGATTGTTGCTTAGTATTCATTATTATTTATTGAAGAATTATGTTGGTTGGATCTTTTTCCCATTTTTGTCTTTGAGGACTTTTAAATTTTACCTTATCGAAAAGAACGAAAAAACAACAACATTGAACTGTACTGATGGTCCTAAAGGCTTCCATTAGAAATAAGTTCTCAATCCCGGTCATGGAAAATGTATGAGAAAATACTCTTTATCCCAACACCTTTTGATGGGAAAGTTTAATGTGATTCCATATTACGTGCTTCCTTCAAGAAGTCACAGAGCTCTTAGTTTCTCAAACGTACTTAGTGGTAAGGTCGTGGTGCATGTGTGTTTGTGAGCATTCACTACTAGAAAAAAAGAACATTCAGCACGGTTGAAAACGTCATGTAGTACTAATGAGCAACCAAGACTAAAAGTCTCAGTCATTAATGTTGGGTTGTGCCCTTAAGCCAATCACTCGTGGGCCGGTTATGATCCGAGTAGGATTAGAACCCTAATGGGCTTCCGGCGTGATGGCCCATTAGCGGGGGGGGGGGGGGGGGGGGGGGTCTATAAATAGAGGGGCGAGGCTGTGGGCGCCAGAACCTACACGTGACAAGCCCCGTACGTGTGGACTCCGAGGAAGTGCCGCTGCGTTGCTACGGTGTTGATCGGCGGGATTAGGAGGAGGAACCGCGAGCTGCGATCTACTTCCTCTTCATCGAAGTGCCTACGTTGGACAAGTCTACTCCAACCCATCTTCCGCTGCACTGCGCGTCGAGGGGTAACGCTCCATGATCATCTGCTTGCATGAGATCCTTATTGCTAGTGTAGCGTTTCTTAACAGTGGTATCAAAGCCAGGTTTAGCTTTTGGTCTGGATGTGCATATAGAGATATGCTTGATTAGGGTTTTGCAATCTGTTCATATGAGATGTATAGATTGTTGCACAGTGTGGGATTGGTACGAGTTGATTGCATCACAATGACTGTAGATTGGTTCGTGTTCTTCCTCTATTCTGTGCACGACTTGCCCATACCGGCTGGAATCACCATCTGGGCTAACTGTGCAAACGAGATGAGATTGAGCTGACATATCTGACTCGTGTGGTGCGGTCTTCTCTGATGTACCTATCGCGATAGTCAATGTGATTGACTAGTGAAAATAAGGGACATTGTGAATGCCCTAGATTGGTTTGATTGGATCAATCCGATGAGATTTTCATAGCGATTCTATAGATACGATCTATGTTTTCCCGAAGAGCTTTTCATACCCCTACGGTAGAATACGTTCTACTCTTAACTTGTTCTTGCAGGGTGTGATGTGAATGGTATGGCCTCAATATCATGTGATGATCTGTGTGTAATGATTTTTGTGACCTGCGTGTCACCGTTACAACAACCGGGTTGAGGTTGTCCTATTATTGTATAACGGCCTGCGTGTCGACATGTGATGCTTGTTCTCTTCATGTAATTTACTTTACTAGCTATTAGATGTAGTAGCTTAGTATTCTTTTTCATGGAGGCTTCAAGCATAATGGCGATGTTGATCACCATGGAGGTAGGAGTGATGGCGATGGAGATCACCGTGGAATCATGGAGATGGAGACCACTATGATTCAAATGGCCATACTGTTCACAATATAATATGATTATATGCATGTGATGTTTATTTTCATGTCTTACTATTCTTTCATGTTTTCATATGGTCGATATGTTTTTGTCATGCACCTATTAGATTTTGATCGTTGTGTGGTAGGTCTGCCAAAGTATGGTGCCATCAATAATCATAATAAATGGGGTGGATGTTGGACATTCGGACGCATAGTATTGGTTACTCAACATAGCTATCAAAACAGTTTTGGGCTATAGGCATATTGTTGGAGCCGGGGCATAGGATGCCACCCAACGAACAAGAGTCACATAGGGATGTGATTAACAAGTTTGTTGTTTACCTACGTCACTAACTTTCTAGCAGTGAAGCCAGCTCACTAGGTGTTTTGTGAATATGGATCTTAGTCCCCTATATGTCGTTACAGGGAAGACAATGTTGATATAGTGGGAGTGTCTTTTATTAAATTTGTTAATAGAAGAATTACATAAACTTAGTGCTGAAACTTTGCATTTTTGTTGTAGATTATGGTTGCTAATAACAATTCCAGTTTTAACTTGCGATCTGTGCTTGAGAAAGAAAAGCTCAAGGAGCTAATTTTATTGATGGGTATCACAACCTGAGAATCGTTCTCAGGAATGAGAAAAAAGAGTATGTTCTTAAGCAACCATATCCTGATGACCTCCCTGATGGTGCAAATGCTGCAGCTCGCAGAGCTTATGAGAAGCACTGCAATGACTCACTTGAAGTTAGTTGTCTCATGCTTGCCACAATGTCCTCTGATCTGCAGAAGCATTATGAGAATGCGGATGCTCATACCATGATTCAGGGACTGCGTGAGATGTTTGGCAACCAGGGGAGGGCTGAGAAAAACAACGTCTCTAGTTCTTTGTTTGCGTGCAAGCTGACTGAAGGTAGTCCAGTTAGTCCTCATGTGATCAAAATGATTGGTTACATAGAGAGCTTGGAGAGACTAGGTTCTTCCCTGAATGCTGATATGGCTATAGATGTTATTCTCCAGTCGCTCCCTCCGAGCTACAAGCAATTCATTATGAACTTCCATATGAACAACCTGGAGAAAACATTGAGTGGGTTGCATAGCATGCTGAAAACAGCAGAGGAAAGCATTAAACAAAACACCAATCATGTGATGATTGTACATAAGGAGAATAAAAATACGAAGCGTTGGACGTCTCCTAAAGGCAAAGCTAAGGGAAAGGTTCCCAATGAGCCCTCAAGCTCTAAGAAAAAGCCAAAGGTCAAATTTGGACCTACTCCTGATGATGAATGCTTCCATTGCCATGCCAAGGGACACTAGTCAAGGAACTGCAAGAAATACTTGGAAGACACGAAAAAGAAGGGAGGTTCGACTTCCGCTTCAGGTATTTATCTTGCAGAAATTAATATTGCTATATCTTCGAGTGATTCATGGGTATTTGATACCGGTTCAATGATTCACACTTGCAAATCATTGCAGGGCCTGACAAGGATTAGAAGATTTGCAAGAGGCGAGCTGGACGTGCGAGTCGGCAATGGAGCAAAGGTTGCTGTGTTGGCGGTCGGCACCTACCACATGTCGCTACCATCGGGCTTAGTTTTGGAATTAAATAATTGTTATTGCATTCATGCTTTGAGTAAGAACATTATCTCTTCCTCATGTTTGGAGGAAGTTGATGGTTATGAGATTGTAATAAAGAACAAGAATTGTTCTATTTATTATAAGAATTTACTTTATGGAGTTTGTCCATTGGTGAATGGTTTATATGTTCTTGAGCTTGAGGATAAAGATGTCAGTAATATTAATGGTAAAAGGCTTTGTCCTAATGATTTGAATCCCACTTTTATTTGGCATTGTCGATTGGGTCACATAAATGAGAAGCGTGTAGAGCAGCTCCATAAGGATGGTCTGCTGAGTCCATTTGATTTTGAATCAATTGGCACATGTGAGTCTTGTCTACTTGGGAAGATGACTAAGACACCCTTCACTGGTCAAAGTGAGAGGGCAAGTGACTTATTGGGACTGGTACATACTGATGTATATGGACCAATGAGTTCGATTGCAAGGGGTGGTTTTCAGTACTTCATTACTTTTACCGATGACAGCAGTAGGTATGGGTATATTTACTTAATGAGGAACAAGTCTGAATCCTTTGACAAGTTCAAGGAATTTCAAAATGAAGTACATAATCAACTTGGCAAGACAATTAAATTCCTACGATCTGATCGTGGGGGTGAATATTTAAGCCACGAGTTTGGTGATCATTTGAAATAATGTGGAATTGTTCCACAGTGGACTCCGCCTGGAACACCTTAGTGGAATGGGGTTTCTGAACAGAGAAACCGAACCTTGTTAGACACGGTAAGGTCGATGATGAGCCAAGCTGATCTTCCAATTTATTTTTGGGGTTATGCTCTCGAAACTGCAGCGTTCACACAGGACCGGGTTCCAACTAAGTCTGTGGAAAAGACACCATATGAGATGTGGACTGGGAAACATCCCGGATTGTCTTTCCTCAAAGTTTGGGGATGTGAGGCTTATGTCAAATATTTGATGCCAGACAAACTCACTCCAAAATCTGACAAGTGTTTCTTTGTGGGGTATCCGAGGGAAACCAAAGGATATTATTTTTATAATCAAGCAAAAGGCAAAGTGTTTGTTGCCCGCAATGGTGTCTTCTTAGAGAAAGAGTTTCTCTCAAAAAGAGTTAGTGGGAGCAAGGTGAAACTTTAAGAAATTCGGGATGTGCCTGAAACGGTTTCAGCCCCCACTGAACCTTCACGGGGTGAACAAGAAGTTGCAGAACCCGTTGTCGAAGAACCAGCCACACGAAGGTCTGTAAGGGCACATCGCGCACCAAAAAAGTTCACGCTCCTAACCATGGAGCAGCGCGACGTATTATTATTGGATAATGATGAGCCTAAGACCTATACTAAAGCAATAATTGGACCAGAATCTGAGAAATGGTTTGGAGCCATGAAATCTGAAATAGAATCCATGCACGACAATCAAGTTTGGAACTTGGTTGATCTAATTGAAGGTGTTAGACCTGTGGAGTGCAAGTGGATTTTTAAGAAAAAGATAGACATGGATGGAAATGTTCACATCCATAAAGTTCGATTGGTGGCGAAAGGGTTTAAACAAATTCAAGGTGTTGATTATGATGAAACATTTTCGCCCGTCGCAATGCTAAAGTCTATTCGGATTCTTCTAACTATTGCCGCATTTTATGACTATGAGATATGGCAAATGGATGTCAAAACTGCTTTCCTGAACGAAAACCTTAGTGAGTGTTGACGCTTCTTAAAGCACCAATTTACGTACCGCAAACGCATGGATCATGGTAGCTTTTCCCTTAGAGTACTCCCCCAAGGTTTATCAATCCGTGGATCGGAAGCGAACCGACTAGGGTTTACCATCTAATCTATCAAATCTATCCTAAACATGAAGCGAAGATTGCATATAAATTGAACACTAGATAGATATGAATGAAGCATAAGTGTTCATCACACCCACAACCGTAGATGAGATAACACAACCAAGGAGCTAGGGTCTATCGTCTCTAGGTATGGTTCTAGTCAAAAAGGTGATCAAAGCATAGATTGCATCTCAACTAAAGGTACACGAAATCATCTCTCAGAAAGGCAGCTCGCAAGCGGCCTACTTTCCCAAGGTCGCAGGTGCGAGGTGCGTGTCGACGCCTAAGGTTTCCCAAAGCTTTACCCCAAACTCCCATGGTACTCGCCATCGATCCTATTCCACATCATGTCGTCGCTAGAACTTTTCCCTCCACTATGATGTCACCACACCAAGGTAATCAACCACTAGCTAAAACATGCTACCTCAACGTATCCGCAAGACGTAGACTAATTACCACGAATAGATCTAATCTTACTATGAACATATGGATGCATTACATATGAGAAAGAAAGCACGCATTGAAGTAGACCAAAGTCGAGACAACTAGAATAAAGAGTAGATTGATATTACCATCGTGTGTGTACATACCCCGACGAATGTTGGCGATGACTCTCGAACCCCACCATGGCACAACCTCGCAGGGAGGCCATGGCGGCTAGGGGTGGCCTAAGCCATCTCCTAGGTACCCTCGAAGACTTGTGGCGGCCGTCGTCTCCCTCCGGTCTTAGCCTAGGTTTTTGTCGAGTTCTGGGTGGATTGGATCCCCTCCCTTGGGCGCCTAGGGGGTTGTATTTATGCCCTTGGGGAGCCTTGGGGCGTCTTCCACCTTGCCTTGCACGAGATCTTCCTTGGGAGAGAAGCAAACTTGGTTTCCATAAAATCATCCTCGTCCAGATTTTTCTGTTTCGCAGCCCTTCCTTGCCGACGCCATATCTCCTATTTCCGGACTCTAAATAATGCAAATTCGGTGTCCAGATTGTGTGCCACGAAATTATCTCCAACTTTGGTATTCATTGATTTCCTTGGAAACGAAGATAAGATCCCCAAAACAGCCTCGGAAGAAAATCTGTCTGATTTCGGACTTGTCTGCGCAGCAGGTATTTCGGGGGGCATATCTCCTAGCTCCTTGACCCGAATTGGGCCTTCCATATGTCCAAATCGAATCCCTCATCGAGGCCCACAACTTTGGTATTCAACCTTTTTCCATTAGAGGCCGTTTAAGTCTCCGAATCCGCACCGAACGATCATGCTGTTTGCGCGAATATCTCTCGGGCTGAGTTGATCTCATGGGTAAACCTCCAAATCTCAAGCCCATCTTCCTCCATGTGGCTTTTCTCGACATTTTGACTTTCTTCACCTTTACATGTGGGCTTTAGACGTCATTATCTCCGTGATTTAGATAGGGGTGCTTGTCGTCCAAGCTCCAGCATCTTCTGTTTAAGTCCCCAGAATTTTACGGCTTCGTGCTTTGGTCCTTGGGCTCTCTTGGAAGGTGGATGTGCATGAATGGGCTTCGAATCAATATGGGCTTTGGTCATTCCTTTGGGCTTTGGCCTTCATCTTTCTCCGTGTTAGCGCTCGATCACGGGCTTCATCATTTCATGCTCCAAAATAGGCCAAAAACCTGCAAAAATGAAGTTCCTCCAAAATATATGTGCAAATGTGATAATGACCAATAATTAGGCCGGGGTTAGGACGGTTAGTGATTTTGATATTGAATTCATGCCATTATCAAGGATAAACAAGGGATAAAACGGGTACTTAAGGAGCGCCAACATTCCCCCCATGGTTAAACCTTGCTCGTCCTCGAGTAAGTCCAGGAGCTTTGCTTATAAAGAAATCAGCGTTGCCCCTCAATGTCCTCTCTGCATTTAGTCATGCATAACAAGACATATTGCTCTCTCAAGTATTTAGCATTTAAGTTCATATTGTGACCGGCTACTTTTTTATTATGGAAGATAGACTAGCAATTAAAGAACAAGCCACAATAACAGATAAATGCAATGCTCTCAAACTTAAGCGAACTTCAAACCTTTACCTTGTTTCATCCTGAAGAGTTTTCAAAAGAATGCATATCAAACATAAGTGAGGTTCTCTTGCAAAAGATCATGGAAATACGCATCTCATCAAGTCTCTCAAACCTACATTAGATTGTCTTCAACCTATTCTACTCATATATAAAAGTGGAAGACTTATGTGGAGTTTGGTAGGTAAAAACAATTCTAGCAAAATATTATATCTGAAATATTGTCAAACTAAGAGAGATCTAATGGAATTACCGAGACTAGTCAAAAAGGCCGTTGGAAAATAATGTTGGAGAGGGAGAAATATGAAACACACACATTTAGATAGGTGGACATGTGCAAGTGGCAAATGGATGATCCCGAGATACAAATGAAGTTCTCGTTATCGGATTGCACATGGTTGGAAGATTTGAGTATGGAATAGTTCTTCAAAGTAACTTGGAAAATTAATGAAGCAAAAAAGAACTAAGGAGCATTTTATTCTTCTCTTTTTTTCTTTTTTTCTTTTCTTTTCTCCTTTTTTTCATTTTTCTCTTTCTTTCTCTTTTTTTCTTTCTTTTTACTCCTTAGAACTTTTGATAACATAGAATACTTACCCAGCCATCCCCCCATGCTTGAACGAATGCTCGTCCTTGAGTATGAATAGTGGGAGAACCAACTAGTTAGGGTAAGTATCTCAAATTCACCTTCTTCTTCGTAAAACCTCTTGAATCTCCGGGGAGCCTTGTCTCCCAAAACTTTTCTTTATATGGTGCCCTTGATTCTTTTGATTCCGTCGAAATGATAATCCATACTCAAATTAGGTTGTGGTCAAGGAGGTAATCACAAAAAGATATTTTGGTTTAGAGTGGATATCCAGCGAGGTTTGCAAAATTCCCGAAGTAGAAATTCACAATGCATGGATAAATAGGCTAGCAAAAAAAAAGGTTACACAAAAAAACGAAATGACCAGCTTCTTAGTCTCATACCAAAGAAATCAATCTTAATCCAACTCATCAAAATATAAGTTTGCAATCTAAAGGTTTCATCATGAAAGAATATATATGTATAGGCTTTGGTAGGTAGAACTTTGCAAGAGATTCACAAATGTAGATAGCATAAGAATTAAGTTTTCAAATTAAACAACACAAGGTGTAAGGTCATCGGTAGACTTAAATCAAAGAGCAACATAGAATATGTGGGTTTAGAATTTAGTCATTTAACCTCCACAAATAAAAGAGCCGGTATTTAATCATTTTAATTCCATTTAATTGAGAGCAAATGGTCAAGTCATATACAACATAGCGTAGGTAAAATAAAGCAGCAACTTTCATCACTTTTCCATAAGCAAGAGCATATAAGAATATCATCGTGGTGAGCTCAAGGTGATGGTGGTTATCATTCATTGAAAACAAAAACAAATCTAGGTTGTACTCCTAGTAGCCATATTATTATACGGAGAGATATACAAAGGTTGCATCTTTGATTGAAGGCATATATGTACACGCATTTAGAAAAAGAGAGAGTTGAGGAAGAATTACTGTCCTTCTCGATGCTCGTAATGAAGTGCAGCGCGGCCTCCTCCATACTTAAGTATTGTGCTAAGCATGGAAGAAGAATCATGAGCATCTTGTGGCAACCGTGATTATATTACTCCATGAGATCTTTCTTCCTTGTCCACAAAATCCTCCCCCATGCTTAGCATGATTGTAACACCCTAATTTAAATTTCAGCATTTAGCAATAAATTTAAATGGTTTTATTCTATTTCTAAGGTTTATTGTGTTTAGCCTTGCATTTAATTTAATTTTGTTTCACAAGTAATTAAAATTTGTCTAAGTTTAAAAATTTGTGTTGCATTCATGCTGGTGCATACTTTTATTTGATTGTGGTTTGAATTCAAATTCATATTTGAATTCAAACTTTGTTTGAATTAGAATTAGAAAAGAGAAGGAAAATAGAAAACCCCAACCCAACTTGAAACCCGGCCCAAAGCCAACCACCAACCCAGCCCAGCTCCTCTCCCTTCCGTGCGTGGCCCAAACTCCCCGCGTGGCCCAGCCCGCCTACGCCCTGCGCTCCTCCCTCTCACCTCGCGCTCACCCGGGCCCACCTGCTAGTCACCCAGCGCGGCCCGCTCGCCCGCACCCCGCTCGGCCTGCTCCGTTTCCCCCGGCTCTGCTCACCGCGCTCCCCTCGCACCGGCCCAGTTCGCTCCGCAGCCAGCAGCTCACCCCGCCCGGCCCGATTCAACCGCACGACACGCGCGCGCCGCTGTCTCTGCCAACCCGGGCCCACGGTTCAGTCTCGTCCCCTTCCTCCGGATACCCGCTCGCGCAACGTCCGCGCCGCAATTTTCGGCGCAGCAGCAGGGGATCTCCTTCCCCAAACCATACCCCGCGATCCCCGGCACTCGCCCTTTAATTGGCCCCCCCCCTCTGACCCTAATCCATCGCACAGCGCCGCGTAACCATAGCCATCGCCTCCCCCATCGTTCCGCCGGCGCAGAAGCTCTGCTCCACCCCGGCCACGCCACACCGCCGCGCCCTTACGCCTGCAAACCACCGCAGCAGTTCCGCCGCGCGCCCAGGGTCCTCGCCAGGCCCTTCTTCCCCGACCTCGGCCCGTGCAGCGCCGGAATTGCCCCGGCGTACCACCGCGGGTGAGCCTCGCTGCCGACGACCCTCTGCGCCACGCCCCCGCCTGATCCTAGTACTCGGTGAGCACTCCCCGACCTCCTCTCTCTCTCTTGCACTAGGATACTTAGCCCGTAGGTCACTCCAGTTTTGGCACGGCGTGCACCGGCGCTCCACCGCCACGTGCGCCATGGCTCCGCCGTGGCGGAGCCTCTTCAGCACGGCAGCACCCCGCGTGAGCCTAGAATAGACATGCCCTGGCATCGCGCACGCGCACGCACCAGCTCGCACCCGGATTCGAGCCTTGACTCGGTCCGAACGCGAACTCCGACGAGGTCAGTGGCCGCCGACCCGCCCTCGCCGGTGAGAACCCCTCTCCCTGTCCCGCACCGCCTCTCCGAGTGTTCCAGTGCATCACGCATGCCGTTCTCGAGCATTTGGGCCAAATCCCGGGGCAAACCATGCACGGGAGCGCCGTTTTGGCTTGCTCCGGCGAACTCGCCGCCGCGGAGCAGCGCTCCGGCGAGTCCCGCCGCCGCCCCACGCGCCCAACTCCCAGGGCCCTCCGATCCGAGACCAGCGGTCACGATTAGATCGTGGCCCGATCCGATCTGATCCGTCAGATCGTAATCCAACGGCCCTTATCTGAAGATACCAGTTCGGCCTGGTAATTTTGTTAAAGAGCCCCTGCCCTTCCTTGAATTCAACCCGCCGTCCTAGCCTGTTCAAAAATATTTCCAGTTAGGTCCGGTTTTTAACGAATAGGACCCTGAGCTTTTCCCTATTAGAACCCGCCGCCCAGACCTGCCATTTTTTACACGTTAGACCCTGGAACTAAGATTTAATTACGTTTTAGTCCTCGGTTTTTGCAGAAAACCCCCTGGAACTTCAGTTTTCTTACAAATAAGCCCCTAGAACTTGTTTTTGGCCTAGATTATGCGTTTTAGCTCCGTTTTTAGCGTTCTTTATGTCCACGCGATCGTTGTAACGCGTAGAATAGTTTTAGACTAGTTTAGTGTGCTGTTTTTATGTATTGATGTACTGTTTCTTAGTTTTTGTTAGTGTTTGCTTGTATGCTTATTACTGTGCATTGTTTTGGCCATGTGTTCGTGAGTAGACGTTGATCCATCTGAGGAGCCCCAGTACCAGTACCCGGAGCAGCCATCTTCCGAGCAGTTTGAGCAGCAGCCAGAGCAGTACGAGGAAGGCAAGTGTAACATGAACAACCTAACACTTTAAATACATTTTCATACTGCATTTTAATACTGTATGCCTATAAGGACATTCCTAGCCACTTTATATCCTTTATATATACCTTTGGGTTGCATTTTGGTTAGTTGTGCTAGGTTGCTGCGCTATAACACACTATGGTCCTTTTTAATTAAATTGATTAATGGTTTACTTGAATTTAATTCTGAGAGTGGCACTCTGTGTGGCTTGAGTGGCTCACGTCTCGTTAAAATTGGCTTTTGTTAGAAACATGGTTTAGGGGGCCAGCACGGTGCTTACTGCCTGGTTGGCCACTCTCCATAAGGACCGGTTCATAGAGCGACAACCTGGGACAACAGCGCTACCACAAGGCTAGAATGGGATAGACTTGGCGTAATAATTAGATCTTTTTGGTTTGGAGTAACTTACCTGCGGGGCAAGAGTAGTAAGCTTCAATGGTCCCTGCTCCTCCGGCTTGGTCTGTGCTTGGATTGCGCTCCTGTGCTTGTACCCCCGGAGGTGGGCCCCATCGTCGCCGACCTAACTCTCGCGGTTACGCCTTACCAACGAGATTCTTTTTAAAGGCCTCGTAGTGAGTCGCTGGCCATCTCACCTAAGGAAGTGTGATGAACAACTGGCGTAGCTCACGACTTGTGGGTAAAGATGTGCAACCTCTGCAGAGTGTAAAACTGGTATACTAGCCGTGCTCACGGTTATGAGCGGCCCAGATCCTCCTTTTGATTAGTGAAGTTATCTCCTTCCGACGAGGGAGGTGCTTCTCGGGGTTACCTTGGTGGCTTGGTCGTGGTTTGGTCCTCAGTAGTAGCATGATTAAACTTGATTAATTACTATGTAACTGGGTTAATGGTAATTCATCAACTAGTAGTAAATAGCTTAAATAAAAATCTTGCCAACACTTAAAAGCTAATGCAGTTGAGTCAGCCAGCCTAGAGCCTCATAGTTTGTGTTATACTTGTTGAGTACAAGTTGTGTACTCACCCTTGCCTCTTCTCTACTTTTTTCCTCTTGGTTACGCTACTGCTGCTCAGTACCTGCCGACGCGAGGGAGTTCGCTCAGCGCTACCAGGACTACGAGGACTTCTAGGTGTTCGTCTCCCAGTCGACGTCCCTGTGGCGCCCTGTTTCGGCTTCAGAGAGCTTAATCGTATTTTGTACTTCGCTTCCGCTGTATCAGACATTTTGTCATTATTGTAATAAATAACATTCGTATTTGCTTTATTATATCTTTTTACGTGATATGTGCTATGATATACTGTTCATTCTGTTGTATATACGTGTGACTTGATCCTAGCACGTATATGATTGCTCGGTTTATGTTCTTTTATAAACCGGGTGTTACAGAGTGGTATCAGAGCCGTATCGACTGTAGGACGAAGCCTAGATAGAACTGGTCGAGTTTTAGGACTTCTCCTCACCAATCCTTGTCTGCTGAAACTATTTTACTATTATACCCCTTGACTTCTTTGACTTTTTACCCTTCTTGCCTTGATTTCTCTCTCTGAAGAATAGTTTCGTAGATTTTGGCCTGAATCAGTCATCTGACCACCATGAGCGTAGCTAGGTGACCTTTTTATAATAATACGATAGCACGTTCTGCGACGCGTTGTGTTAGTCGAGTCTATTGCTAAACTCGGCTAAGTTGTGAAAATTGTCTGCTTGTTATTATGCTACATGTTTGATTTGGATTTTTGACTGATTGCATAGCTTAGTAGTTTAAATTTGTTTAAAGAAAATCACTCAGATGTTAAAGTTAACTAATTAATAAAATGAGTTAGATCGTTGGGGGTAAAACAGTCAACTCTATCATGTCTACTTTACCATGGCTGAGTCTTTTTCCGCAAAGAGTTATCATATCCATCTGAATTTATTCCTGCAATATCCTTACTCGTGAAATCTTTTGTTCAAATCAGATGGTGAACACCAGGAGCACCGGTTCCGGTTCTGGCTAGCAGCAGGGTCAGAACAACCAGGGTGCCGGGATCCCGATGCCTCCGCCTTTGACTCCGGAGCAGTACTTCCAGCTCCAGATGCAGATGATGGCTACCCTGAACAACACCGTTCAGGCTCTTCAGCACGCTCACACTCAGCCTCCGCCTCCTCCACCGCCGCAGCCTCGCGACAGGCGTGCTGAGTTCCTGAGGGGTCACCCGCCGACGTTCTCTCACACGTCCGACCCTCTTCAGGCTGACGACTGGCTCCGTGCAGTGGAGCGTCAGCTGGACATCGCCCAGTGCGATGACCGTGAGCGCGTCTTGTACGCAGCAGGACAGCTGCGAGGTGCAGCTTTGGACTGGTGGGAGTCCCACCCAGTTCACGACCGCGAGGCTCTCACTTGGCTGCAGTTCAGGGAGCGTTTCCGCAGCCACAACGTCCCCGCGGGCGTTATGAAGATGAAACAGAAGGAGTTCCTTGCACTGAAGCAGGTAATCTTAAGTATAATCATTCAGCGTTTTCTTTTGAGCTAATGCCCCTTGTTCTATCCTTATGAATCCTGAGTTAATTTTCCGATATCTATCTGTCTTTGTCAATTCAGGGGACTATGTCAGTCACGGAGTATCGTGATCGCTTTCTTCAGCTGGCACGCTACGCCCCTGCCGAGGTTGCGGATGACCGAAAGAAGCAGGAGCACTTCATGGAGGGTCTTGAGGACTACCTCCAGTACGCGCTGCTCAACCTCCGCTTCGACGACTTCAACCATCTGGTTGACAGTGCGCTCAACACTGAGCGTAAGCACCTGGAGATGGAGGACAAGAAGAGGAAGGTTGTCCCCGTTGCTTCCGGCAGCAACACTCGTCCTCGACTCCAGCAGCCCCAGCAGTACCAGCCTCAGTACCGGCCTCCTCAGCAGTACCAGCAGAGGCCACCGCAGCAGTACCCGCCTCGACAGCAGCAGGCAGGTCAGGGCCCGAGGTTACCAGCACCTCCGGCTCGTGCTCCACCAGCACCGCAGGCTCCACGTCCGGCAGCTCCTACCGGACAGCAGGCTCAGGGACCTCCTCGCACCTGCTTTCACTGCGGCCAGCCGGGGCACTACGCCAACGCTTGCCCCCGGAAGGCGCAGGCGGGACAGCAGGGGCGCCCAGCTCAGCCCAGGGCGCCACTTCAGGGCAGAGTGAACCACGTGACGGCCGAGTCAGCGGCCGAGGCTCCCAACGTGGTTATTGGTACGTTCATGGTTAATTCATATCCAGCTACAGTGCTTTTTGATACTGGTGCTACGCATTCCTTCATTACTCAGTCTTTTGTCGAGCATCATGGTATTCATACTAGCACATTAAAGAGGTGCCTGTTAGTATCTTCACCGGGAGGACAGTTGAGGTCTCACACTTACTGCCCGAGAGTCAGTGTTTCTCTGAGGGGAGTAGAGTTCTGTACTGATCTGATGGTGCTAGACACCAAGGGCATTGATGTCATTCTGGGAATGGAGACTCTGGCCAAATGGGGAGTCCGGATAGATTGTGCTCAGAGGACAGTCTTGTTATCAGCTTCCAGTGGCCAAGAGGTTGTTATCAGTGCAGTAGAGCCTTCTGGATTTCTTCATCAGATGGAGGCTAGACCCACGGACGGTATTCGCGTGGTGTCTGAATTCCCGGATGTCTTTCCGGATGATTTGCCAGGTATGCCGCCTGAACGCGCCATTGAGTTTTGTATTGATCTCTTGCCTGGCACAGCTCCTATTGCAAAGCGGCCCTATCGTATGGCACCTATAGAGCATGAAGAAGTAAAGAAGACTATTGATGAGTTGCTAGCCAAGGGCTATATCCGTCGCAGCTTCTCTCCTTGGGCTTTTCCGTTGTTGCTGGTAGATAAGAAGGATGGCTCGAAGAGGATGTGTGTGGATTATCGGGAGCTGAATGCAGTCACTATCAAGAACAAGCATCCACTGCCCCGTATTGAGGATCTCTTTGATTTGCTTCGAGGTGCTCGTATATTCTCGAAGATTGATCTTCGGTCGGGATACTTTCAGCTGAGGATCCGTCCTGGGGATATTCCGAAGACGGCATTCACCTGCAAGTACGGGCTATATGAGTATACAGTCATGTCCTTCGGCTTGACTAATGCCCCGGCTTTCTTCATGCATCTGATGAACATGGTCTTCATGGATTATCTGGATGTCTTCGTGGTGATTTTCATTGATGATATTCTGATCTTCTCCAAGACAGAAGAAGAGCATGAGGAGCATTTGAGGCTCGTGTTGCAGAGATTGAGAGAGCATCAGCTGTATGCCAAGTTCAGCAAGTGCGAGTTCTGGATTGACGAGGTTCCATTCCTCGGTCATGTTATCTCTCAGGGAGGCACCGCAGACAGTAAAGGAAGTCAGGTCTTTCTTGGGCTTAGCTGGATATTATCGGAGGTTCATTGAGAATTTCTCCAAGATCGCGAAGCCTTTGACTTCTTTGCTAGAGAAAAATGTGGCATTCATATGGACTGATGAGCGTCAGATGGCCTTTGATGAGCTGAAGAAAAGGTTGACTACGGCGCCAGTCCTGACTCTGCCAGACCAGACGAAGAGGTTCACGGTGTATTGTGATGCTTCGAAGGATGGTCTTGGGTGTGTTCTGATGCAGGAGGGCAGAGTGATAGCTTATGCTTCACGGCAGTTACGTCGGCATGAGCTGAATTATCCTACTCATGATCTTGAGTTAGCCGCAGTTGTGCATGCTCTGAAGATTTGGAGGCATTACTTGTATGGGCAGCGGTGTGATATCTACACTGATCACAAGAGCCTCAAGTACATTTTCACGCAGAATGAGCTGAACATGCGGCAGAGAAGATGGCTAGAGTTAGTCAAGGATTATGACCTGGAGATTCACTATCATCCGGGCAAGGCCAATGTTGTAGCAGATGCTTTGAGCAGAAGAAGTTATGTCAACATGGCCGTGGCTTTCCAGATGCCTCCAGAGCTATGCGAGGAGTTTGAGCAGTTGAGTCTGGGCTTCTTGCATCATACCTCCAGTGCAGCATTTGAGGCAGTACCGACTCTAGAGTCAGAGATCAGGCAGCATCAGAAAGATGATGAGAAGCTGCAGGAGATTCGTGAGTTGCTCAAGAAGGGCAAGGCTCCTCATTTCAGAGAGGATGATCAGGGTACCTTGTGGTACAAGAACCGGATCTGTGTTCCAGATGTGAAGGATCTTCGGAAGTTGATTCTGAGTGAGGCCCATGATACAGCTTATTCTATTCATCCGGGCAGCACGAAGATGTACTATGATCTGAAGGAACGTTTCTGGTGGTATGGGATGAAGCGTTCAGTGGCAGAGTACGTGGCTATTTGTGACACCTGTCAGCGTGTCAAGGCTGAGCATCAGAGGCCAGCAGGTCTATTGCAGCCTTTGAAGATTCCAGAGTGGAAATGGGAAGAAATCACTATGGACTTCATTGTTGGATTGCCTCGTACTCAGAAAGGGTACAACTCCATTTGGGTAGTAGTGGATCGTCTGACGAAGGTTGCTCACTTCATTCCAGTGAACACTACTTACTCCGGTGCTAGACTTGCAGAGTTGTACATCTCTCGGATTGTCTGCTTGCATGGTGTGCCGAAGAAGATTATATCTGACAGAGGGTCTCAGTTCACTTCTCGTTTCTGGGAGCAGCTCCATGATTCGTTGGATACGAAGCTGCGTTTCAGTACGGCTTATCACCCTCAGACAGATGGGCAGACAGAGAGAACCAACCAAGTGTTAGAGGATATGCTGAGAGCTTGTGCTATTCAGTATGGTACTAGTTGGGATAAGTGCCTGTCATTTGCCGAGTTCTCATATAACAACAGCTACCAGGCCAGTCTGAAGAAGTCACCCTTCGAGGCATTGTATGGCAGAAAGTGCAGGACTCCTCTCTATTGGGATCAGATTGGTGAGAAGCAGCTCTTCGGTCCTGAGATCATAGATGATGCAGAGCAGATGGTTCAGGCTGTGCGAGAAAATCTGAGGATTGCACAGAGCAGACAGAAGAGCTATGCAGATGGCAAACGGAGAGACCTGACTTTCAGTGTCGGTGATTATGTGTATCTGAAGGTGTCTCCGATGAGAGGAATTCACAGATTTAATGTCAAAGGGAAGTTAGCACCTCGGTATGTGGGGCCATTCAAGGTGCTAGAGCGGAAAGGCGAAGTTGCTTATCGCCTGGAGTTACCTCTCAGCCTCTCAGGAGTTCATGATGTCTTCCATATATCTCAGCTGAAGAGGTGTCTGCGAGTACCCGAGGAGCAGGCACCCCTGGATGGAGTCGATGTGCAGGAGGATCTGACTTATACTGAGCATCCGGTAAAGATTCTGGAGACATCAGAGAGGGTTACTCGGAACAAGCGCATCAAGATGTGCAGAGTTCAGTGGAGTCACCACAGTGAAGCTGAGGCTACTTGGGAGCGAGAAGATGAGTTGAAGAAGACGTATCCAGATCTCTTTGCTAGCCAGCCAGCTAAATCTCGGGACGAGATTTCTTTAAGGGGGTAGGGTATGTAACACCCTAATTTAAATTTCAGCATTTAGCAATAAATTTAAATGGTTTTATTCTCTTTCTAAGGTTTATTGTGTTTAGCCTTGCATTTAATTTAATTTTGTTTCACAAGTAATTAAAATTTGTCTAAGTTTAAAAATTTGTGTTGCATTCATGCTGGTGCATACTTTTATTTGATTGTGGTTTGAATTCAAATTCATATTTGAATTCAAACTTTGTTTGAATTAGAATTAGAAAAGAGAAGGAAAATAGAAAACCCCAACCCAACTTGAAACCCGGCCCAAAGCCAACCACCAACCCAGCCCAGCTCCTCTCCCTTCCGTGCGTGGCCCAAACTCCCCGCGTGGCCCAGCCCGCCTACGCCCCGCGCTCCTCCCTCTCACCTCGCGCTCACCCGGGCCCACCTGCTAGTCACCCAGCGCGGCCCGCTCGCCCGCACCCCGCTCGGCCTGCTCCGTTTCCCCCGGCTCTGCTCACCGCGCTCCCCTCGCACCGGCCCAGTTCGCTCCGCAGCCAGCAGCTCACCCCGCCCGGCCCGATTCAACCGCACGACACGCGCGCGCCACTGTCTCTGCCAACCCGGGCCCACGGTTCAGTCTCGTCCCCTTCCTCCGGATACCCGCTCGCGCAACGTCCGCGCCGCAATTTTCGGCGCAGCAGCAGGGGATCTCCTTCCCCAAACCATACCCCGCGATCCCCGGCACTCGCCCTTTAATTGCCCCCCCCCTCTGACCCTAATCCATCGCACAGCGCCGCGTAACCATAGCCATCGCCTCCCCCATCGTTCCGCCGGCGCAGAAGCTCTGCTCCACCCCGGCCACGCCACACCGCCGCGCCCTTACGCCTGCAAACCACCGCAGCAGTTCCGCCGCGCGCCCAGGGTCCTCGCCAGGCCCTTCTTCCCCGACCTCGGCCCGTGCAGCGCCGGAATTGCCCCGGCGTACCACCGCGGGTGAGCCTCGCTGCCGACGACCCTCTGCGCCACGCCCCCGCCTGATCCTAGTACTCGGTGAGCACTCCCCGACCTCCTCTCTCTCTCTTGCACTAGGATACTTAGCCCGTAGGTCACTCCAGTTTTGGCACGGCGTGCACCGGCGCTCCACCGCCACGTGCGCCATGGCTCCGCCGTGGCGGAGCCTCTTCAGCACGGCAGCACCCCGCGTGAGCCTAGAATAGACATGCCCTGGCATCGCGCACGCGCACGCACCAGCTCGCACCCGGATTCGAGCCTTGACTCGGTCCGAACGCGAACTCCGACGAGGTCAGTGGCCGCCGACCCGCCCTCGCCGGTGAGAACCCCTCTCCCTGTCCCGCACCGCCTCTCCGAGTGTTCCAGTGCATCACGCATGCCGTTCTCGAGCATTTGGGCCAAATCCCGGGGCAAACCATGCACGGGAGCGCCGTTTTGGCTTGCTCCGGCGAACTCGCCGCCGCGGAGCAGCGCTCCGGCGAGTCCCGCCGCCGCCCCACGCGCCCAACTCCCAGGGCCCTCCGATCCGAGACCAGCGGTCACGATTAGATCGTGGCCCGATCCGATCTGATCCGTCAGATCGTAATCCAACGGCCCTTATCTGAAGATACCGGTTCGGCCTGGTAATTTTGTTAAAGAGCCCCTGCCCTTCCTTGAATTCAACCCGCCGTCCTAGCCTGTTCAAAAATATTTCCAGTTAGGTCCGGTTTTTAACGAATAGGACCCTGAGCTTTTCCCTATTAGAACCCGCCGCCCAGACCTGCCATTTTTTACACGTTAGACCCTGGAACTAAGATTTAATTACGTTTTAGTCCTCGGTTTTTGCAGAAAACCCCCTGGAACTTCAGTTTTCTTACAAATAAGCCCCTAGAACTTGTTTTTGGCCTAGATTATGCGTTTTAGCTCCGTTTTTAGCGTTCTTTATGTCCACGCGATCGTTGTAACGCGTAGAATAGTTTTAGACTAGTTTAGTGTGCTGTTTTTATGTATTGATGTACTGTTTCTTAGTTTTTGTTAGTGTTTGCTTGTATGCTTATTACTGTGCATTGTTTTGGCCATGTGTTCGTGAGTAGACGTTGATCCATCTGAGGAGCCCCAGTACCAGTACCCGGAGCAGCCATCTTCCGAGCAGTTTGAGCAGCAGCCAGAGCAGTACGAGGAAGGCAAGTGTAACATGAACAACCTAACACTTTAAATACATTTTCATACTGCATTTTAATACTGTATGCCTATAAGGACATTCCTAGCCACTTTATATCCTTTATATATACCTTTGGGTTGCATTTTGGTTAGTTGTGCTAGGTTGCTGCGCTATAACACACTGTGGTCCTTTTTAATTAAATTGATTAATGGTTTACTTGAATTTAATTCTGAGAGTGGCACTCTGTGTGGCTTGAGTGGCTCACGTCTCGTTAAAATTGGCTTTTGTTAGAAACATGGTTTAGGGGGCCAGCACGGTGCTTACTGCCTGGTTGGCCACTCTCCATAAGGACCGGTTCATAGAGCGACAACCTGGGACAACAGCGCTACCACAAGGCTAGAATGGGATAGACTTGGCGTAATAATTAGATCTTTTTGGTTTGGAGTAACTTACCTGCGGGGCAAGAGTAGTAAGCTTCAATGGTCCCTGCTCCTCCGGCTTGGTCTGTGCTTGGATTGCGCTCCTGTGCTTGTACCCCCGGAGGTGGGCCCCATCGTCGCCGACCTAACTCTCGCGGTTACGCCTTACCAACGAGATTCTTTTTAAAGGCCTCGTAGTGAGTCACTGGCCATCTCACCTAAGGAAGTGTGATGAACAACTGGCGTAGCTCACGACTTGTGGGTAAAGATGTGCAACCTCTGCAGAGTGTAAAACTGGTATACTAGCCGTGCTCACGGTTATGAGCGGCCCAGATCCTCCTTTTGATTAGTGAAGTTATCTCCTTCCGACGAGGGAGGTGCTTCTCGGGGTTACCTTGGTGGCTTGGTCGTGGTTTGGTCCTCAGTAGTAGCATGATTAAACTTGATTAATTACTATGTAACTGGGTTAATGGTAATTCATCAACTAGTAGTAAATAGCTTAAATAAAAATCTTGCCAACACTTAAAAGCTAATGCAGTTGAGTCAGCCAGCCTAGAGCCTCATAGTTTGTGTTATACTTGTTGAGTACAAGTTGTGTACTCACCCTTGCCTCTTCTCTACTTTTTTCCTCTTGGTTACGCTACTGCTGCTCAGTACCTGCCGACGCGAGGGAGTTCGCTCAGCGCTACCAGGACTACGAGGACTTCTAGGTGTTCGTCTCCCAGTCGACGTCCCTGTGGCGCCCTGTTTCGGCTTCAGAGAGCTTAATCGTATTTTGTACTTCGCTTCCGCTGTATCAGACATTTTGTCATTATTGTAATAAATAACATTCGTATTTGCTTTATTATATCTTTTTACGTGATATGTGCTATGATATACTGTTCATTCTGTTGTATATACGTGTGACTTGATCCTAGCACGTATATGATTGCTCGGTTTATGTTCTTTTATAAACCGGGTGTTACAGAGTGGTATCAGAGCCGTATCGACTGTAGGACGAAGCCTAGATAGAACTGGTCGAGTTTTAGGACTTCTCCTCACCAATCCTTGTCTGCTGAAACTATTTTACTATTATACCCCTTGACTTCTTTGACTTTTTACCCTTCTTGCCTTGATTTCTCTCTCTGAAGAATAGTTTCGTAGATTTTGGCCTGAATCAGTCATCTGACCACCATGAGCGTAGCTAGGTGACCTTTTTATAATAATACGATAGCACGTTCTGCGACGCGTTGTGTTAGTCGAGTCTATTGCTAAACTCGGCTAAGTTGTGAAAATTGTCTGCTTGTTATTATGCTACATGTTTGATTTGGATTTTTGACTGATTGCATAGCTTAGTAGTTTAAATTTGTTTAAAGAAAATCACTCAGATGTTAAAGTTAACTAATTAATAAAATGAGTTAGATCGTTGGGGGTAAAACAGTCAACTCTATCCTGTCTACTTTACCATGGCTGAGTCTTTTTCCGCAAAGAGTTATCATATCCATCTGAATTTATTCCTGCAATATCCTTACTCGTGAAATCTTTTGTTCAAATCAGATGGTGAACACCAGGAGCACCGGTTCCGGTTCTGGCTAGCAGCAGGGTCAGAACAACCAGGGTGCCGGGATCCCGATGCCTCCGCCTTTGACTCCGGAGCAGTACTTCCAGCTCCAGATGCAGATGATGGCTACCCTGAACAACACCGTTCAGGCTCTTCAGCACGCTCACACTCAGCCTCCGCCTCCTCCACCGCCGCAGCCTCGCGACAGGCGTGCTGAGTTCCTGAGGGGTCACCCGCCGACGTTCTCTCACACGTCCGACCCTCTTCAGGCTGACGACTGGCTCCGTGCAGTGGAGCGTCAGCTGGACATCGCCCAGTGCGATGACCGTGAGCGCGTCTTGTACGCAGCAGGACAGCTGCGAGGTGCAGCTTTGGACTGGTGGGAGTCCCACCCAGTTCACGACCGCGAGGCTCTCACTTGGCTGCAGTTCAGGGAGCGTTTCCGCAGCCACAACGTCCCCGCGGGCGTTATGAAGATGAAACAGAAGGAGTTCCTTGCACTGAAGCAGGTAATCTTAAGTATAATCATTCAGCGTTTTCTTTTGAGCTAATGCCCCTTGTTCTATCCTTATGAATCCTGAGTTAATTTTCCGATATCTATCTGTCTTTGTCAATTCAGGGGACTATGTCAGTCACGGAGTATCGTGATCGCTTTCTTCAGCTGGCACGCTACGCCCCTGCCGAGGTTGCGGATGACCGAAAGAAGCAGGAGCACTTCATGGAGGGTCTTGAGGACTACCTCCAGTACGCGCTGCTCAACCTCCGCTTCGACGACTTCAACCATCTGGTTGACAGTGCGCTCAACACTGAGCGTAAGCACCTGGAGATGGAGGACAAGAAGAGGAAGGTTGTCCCCGTTGCTTCCGGCAGCAACACTCGTCCTCGACTCCAGCAGCCCCAGCAGTACCAGCCTCAGTACCGGCCTCCTCAGCAGTACCAGCAGAGGCCACCGCAGCAGTACCCGCCTCGACAGCAGCAGGCAGGTCAGGGCCCGAGGTTACCAGCACCTCCGGCTCGTGCTCCACCAGCTCCACCAGCACCGCAGGCTCCACGTCCGGCAGCTCCTACCGGACAGCAGGCTCAGGGACCTCCTCGCACCTGCTTTCACTGCGGCCAGCCGGGGCACTACGCCAACGCTTGCCCCCGGAAGGCGCAGGCGGGACAGCAGGGGCGCCCAGCTCAGCCCAGGGCGCCACTTCAGGGCAGAGTGAACCACGTGACGGCCGAGTCAGCGGCCGAGGCTCCCAACGTGGTTATTGGTACGTTCATGGTTAATTCATATCCAGCTACAGTGCTTTTTGATACTGGTGCTACGCATTCCTTCATTACTCAGTCTTTTGTCGAGCATCATGGTATTCATACTAGCACATTAAAGAGGTGCCTGTTAGTATCTTCACCGGGAGGACAGTTGAGGTCTCACACTTACTGCCCGAGAGTCAGTGTTTCTCTGAGGGGAGTAGAGTTCTGTACTGATCTGATGGTGCTAGACACCAAGGGCATTGATGTCATTCTGGGAATGGAGACTCTGGCCAAATGGGGAGTCCGGATAGATTGTGCTCAGAGGACAGTCTTGTTATCAGCTTCCAGTGGCCAAGAGGTTGTTATCAGTGCAGTAGAGCCTTCTGGATTTCTTCATCAGATGGAGGCTAGACCCACGGACGGTATTCGCGTGGTGTCTGAATTCCCGGATGTCTTTCCGGATGATTTGCCAGGTATGCCGCCTGAACGCGCCATTGAGTTTTGTATTGATCTCTTGCCTGGCACAGCTCCTATTGCAAAGCGGCCCTATCGTATGGCACCTATAGAGCATGAAGAAGTAAAGAAGACTATTGATGAGTTGCTAGCCAAGGGCTATATCCGTCGCAGCTTCTCTCCTTGGGCTTTTCCGTTGTTGCTGGTAGATAAGAAGGATGGCTCGAAGAGGATGTGTGTGGATTATCGGGAGCTGAATGCAGTCACTATCAAGAACAAGCATCCACTGCCCCGTATTGAGGATCTCTTTGATTTGCTTCGAGGTGCTCGTATATTCTCGAAGATTGATCTTCGGTCGGGATACTTTCAGCTGAGGATCCGTCCTGGGGATATTCCGAAGACGGCATTCACCTGCAAGTACGGGCTATATGAGTATACAGTCATGTCCTTCGGCTTGACTAATGCCCCGGCTTTCTTCATGCATCTGATGAACATGGTCTTCATGGATTATCTGGATGTCTTCGTGGTGATTTTCATTGATGATATTCTGATCTTCTCCAAGACAGAAGAAGAGCATGAGGAGCATTTGAGGCTCGTGTTGCAGAGATTGAGAGAGCATCAGCTGTATGCCAAGTTCAGCAAGTGCGAGTTCTGGATTGACGAGGTTCCATTCCTCGGTCATGTTATCTCTCAGGGAGGCACCGCAGACAGTAAAGGAAGTCAGGTCTTTCTTGGGCTTAGCTGGATATTATCGGAGGTTCATTGAGAATTTCTCCAAGATCGCGAAGCCTTTGACTTCTTTGCTAGAGAAAAATGTGGCATTCATATGGACTGATGAGCGTCAGATGGCCTTTGATGAGCTGAAGAAAAGGTTGACTACGGCGCCAGTCCTGACTCTGCCAGACCAGACGAAGAGGTTCACGGTGTATTGTGATGCTTCGAAGGATGGTCTTGGGTGTGTTCTGATGCAGGAGGGCAGAGTGATAGCTTATGCTTCACGGCAGTTACGTCGGCATGAGCTGAATTATCCTACTCATGATCTTGAGTTAGCCGCAGTTGTGCATGCTCTGAAGATTTGGAGGCATTACTTGTATGGGCAGCGGTGTGATATCTACACTGATCACAAGAGCCTCAAGTACATTTTCACGCAGAATGAGCTGAACATGCGGCAGAGAAGATGGCTAGAGTTAGTCAAGGATTATGACCTGGAGATTCACTATCATCCGGGCAAGGCCAATGTTGTAGCAGATGCTTTGAGCAGAAGAAGTTATGTCAACATGGCCGTGGCTTTCCAGATGCCTCCAGAGCTATGCGAGGAGTTTGAGCAGTTGAGTCTGGGCTTCTTGCATCATACCTCCAGTGCAGCATTTGAGGCAGTACCGACTCTAGAGTCAGAGATCAGGCAGCATCAGAAAGATGATGAGAAGCTGCAGGAGATTCGTGAGTTGCTCAAGAAGGGCAAGGCTCCTCATTTCAGAGAGGATGATCAGGGTACCTTGTGGTACAAGAACCGGATCTGTGTTCCAGATGTGAAGGATCTTCGGAAGTTGATTCTGAGTGAGGCCCATGATACAGCTTATTCTATTCATCCGGGCAGCACGAAGATGTACTATGATCTGAAGGAACGTTTCTGGTGGTATGGGATGAAGCGTTCAGTGGCAGAGTACGTGGCTATTTGTGACACCTGTCAGCGTGTCAAGGCTGAGCATCAGAGGCCAGCAGGTCTATTGCAGCCTTTGAAGATTCCAGAGTGGAAATGGGAAGAAATCACTATGGACTTCATTGTTGGATTGCCTCGTACTCAGAAAGGGTACAACTCCATTTGGGTAGTAGTGGATCGTCTGACGAAGGTTGCTCACTTCATTCCAGTGAACACTACTTACTCCGGTGCTAGACTTGCAGAGTTGTACATCTCTCGGATTGTCTGCTTGCATGGTGTGCCGAAGAAGATTATATCTGACAGAGGGTCTCAGTTCACTTCTCGTTTCTGGGAGCAGCTCCATGATTCGTTGGATACGAAGCTGCGTTTCAGTACGGCTTATCACCCTCAGACAGATGGGCAGACAGAGAGAACCAACCAAGTGTTGGAGGATATGCTGAGAGCTTGTGCTATTCAGTATGGTACTAGTTGGGATAAGTGCCTGTCATTTGCCGAGTTCTCATATAACAACAGCTACCAGGCCAGTCTGAAGAAGTCACCCTTCGAGGCATTGTATGGCAGAAAGTGCAGGACTCCTCTCTATTGGGATCAGATTGGTGAGAAGCAGCTCTTCGGTCCTGAGATCATAGATGATGCAGAGCAGATGGTTCAGGCTGTGCGAGAAAATCTGAGGATTGCACAGAGCAGACAGAAGAGCTATGCAGATGGCAAACGGAGAGACCTGACTTTCAGTGTCGGTGATTATGTGTATCTGAAGGTGTCTCCGATGAGAGGAATTCGCAGATTTAATGTCAAAGGGAAGTTAGCACCTCGGTATGTGGGGCCATTCAAGGTGCTAGAGCGGAAAGGCGAAGTTGCTTATCGCCTGGAGTTACCTCTCAGCCTCTCAGGAGTTCATGATGTCTTCCATATATCTCAGCTGAAGAGGTGTCTGCGAGTACCCGAGGAGCAGGCACCCCTGGATGGAGTCGATGTGCAGGAGGATCTGACTTATACTGAGCATCCGGTAAAGATTCTGGAGACATCAGAGAGGGTTACTCGGAACAAGCGCATCAAGATGTGCAGAGTTCAGTGGAGTCACCACAGTGAAGCTGAGGCTACTTGGGAGCGAGAAGATGAGTTGAAGAAGACGTATCCAGATCTCTTTGCTAGCCAGCCAGCTAAATCTCGGGACGAGATTTCTTTAAGGGGGTAGGGTATGTAACACCCTAATTTAAATTTCAGCATTTAGCAATAAATTTAAATGGTTTTATTCTCTTTCTAAGGTTTATTGTGTTTAGCCTTGCATTTAATTTAATTTTGTTTCACAAGTAATTAAAATTTGTCTAAGTTTAAAAATTTGTGTTGCATTCATGCTGGTGCATACTTTTATTTGATTGTGGTTTGAATTCAAATTCATATTTGAATTCAAACTTTGTTTGAATTAGAATTAGAAAAGAGAAGGAAAATAGAAAACCCCAACCCAACTTGAAACCCGGCCCAAAGCCAACCACCAACCCAGCCCAGCTCCTCTCCCTTCCGTGCGTGGCCCAAACTCCCCGCGTGGCCCAGCCCGCCTACGCCCCGCGCTCCTCCCTCTCACCTCGCGCTCACCCGGGCCCACCTGCTAGTCACCCAGCGCGGCCCGCTCGCCCGCACCCCGCTCGGCCTGCTCCGTTTCCCCCGGCTCTGCTCACCGCGCTCCCCTCGCACCGGCCCAGTTCACTCCGCAGCCAGCAGCTCACCCCGCCCGGCCCGATTCAACCGCACGACACGCGCGCGCCACTGTCTCTGCCAACCCGGGCCCACGGTTCAGTCTCGTCCCCTTCCTCCGGATACCCGCTCGCGCAACGTCCGCGCCGCAATTTTCGGCGCAGCAGCAGGGGATCTCCTTCCCCAAACCATACCCCGCGATCCCCGGCACTCGCCCTTTAATTGCCCCCCCCCCTCTGACCCTAATCCATCGCACAGCGCCGCGTAACCATAGCCATCGCCTCCCCCATCGTTCCGCCGGCGCAGAAGCTCTGCTCCACCCCGGCCACGCCACACCGCCGCGCCCTTACGCCTGCAAACCACCGCAGCAGTTCCGCCGCGCGCCCAGGGTCCTCGCCAGGCCCTTCTTCCCCGACCTCGGCCCGTGCAGCGCCGGAATTGCCCCGGCGTACCACCGCGGGTGAGCCTCGCTGCCGACGACCCTCTGCGCCACGCCCCCGCCTGATCCTAGTACTCGGTGAGCACTCCCCGACCTCCTCTCTCTCTCTCTTGCACTAGGATACTTAGCCCGTAGGTCACTCCAGTTTTGGCACGGCGTGCACCGGCGCTCCACCGCCACGTGCGCCATGGCTCCGCCGTGGCGGAGCCTCTTCAGCACGGCAGCACCCCGCGTGAGCCTAGAATAGACATGCCCTGGCATCGCGCACGCGCACGCACCAGCTCGCACCCGGATTCGAGCCTTGACTCGGTCCGAACGCGAACTCCGACGAGGTCAGTGGCCGCCGACCCGCCCTCGCCGGTGAGAACCCCTCTCCCTGTCCCGCACCGCCTCTCCGAGTGTTCCAGTGCATCACGCATGCCGTTCTCGAGCATTTGGGCCAAATCCCGGGGCAAACCATGCGCGGGAGCGCCGTTTTGGCTTGCTCCGGCGAACTCGCCGCCGCGGAGCAGCGCTCCGGCGAGTCCCGCCGCCGCCCCACGCGCCCAACTCCCAGGGCCCTCCGATCCGAGACCAGCGGTCACGATTAGATCGTGGCCCGATCCGATCTGATCCGTCAGATCGTAATCCAACGGCCCTTATCTGAAGATACCGGTTCGGCCTGGTAATTTTGTTAAAGAGCCCCTGCCCTTCCTTGAATTCAACCCGCCGTCCTAGCCTGTTCAAAAATATTTCCAGTTAGGTCCGGTTTTTAACGAATAGGACCCTGAGCTTTTCCCTATTAGAACCCGCCGCCCAGACCTGCCATTTTTTACACGTTAGACCCTGGAACTAAGATTTAATTACGTTTTAGTCCTCGGTTTTTGCAGAAAACCCCCTGGAACTTCAGTTTTCTTACAAATAAGCCCCTAGAACTTGTTTTTGGCCTAGATTATGCGTTTTAGCTCCGTTTTTAGCGTTCTTTATGTCCACGCGATCGTTGTAACGCGTAGAATAGTTTTAGACTAGTTTAGTGTGCTGTTTTTATGTATTGATGTACTGTTTCTTAGTTTTTGTTAGTGTTTGCTTGTATGCTTATTACTGTGCATTGTTTTGGCCATGTGTTCGTGAGTAGACGTTGATCCATCTGAGGAGCCCCAGTACCAGTACCCGGAGCAGCCGTCTTCCGAGCAGTTTGAGCAGCAGCTAGAGCAGTACGAGGAAGGCAAGTGTAACATGAACAACCTAACACTTTAAATACATTTTCATACTGCATTTTAATACTGTATGCCTATAAGGACATTCCTAGCCACTTTATATCCTTTATATATACCTTTGGGTTGCATTTTGGTTAGTTGTGCTAGGTTGCTGCGCTATAACACACTATGGTCCTTTTTAATTAAATTGATTAATGGTTTACTTGAATTTAATTCTGAGAGTGGCACTCTGTGTGGCTTGAGTGGCTCACGTCTCGTTAAAATTGGCTTTTGTTAGAAACATGGTTTAGGGGGCCAGCACGGTGCTTACTGCCTGGTTGGCCACTCTCCATAAGAACCGGTTCATAGAGCGACAACCTGGGACAACAGCGCTACCACAAGGCTAGAATGGGATAGACTTGGCGTAATAATTAGATCTTTTTGGTTTGGAGTAACTTACCTGCGGGGCAAGAGTAGTAAGCTTCAATGGTCCCTGCTCCTCCGGCTTGGTCTGTGCTTGGATTGCGCTCCTGTGCTTGTACCCCCGGAGGTGGGCCCCATCGTCGCCGACCTAACTCTCGCGGTTACGCCTTACCAACGAGATTCTTTTTAAAGGCCTCGTAGTGAGTCGCTGGCCATCTCACCTAATGAAGTGTGATGAACAACTGGCGTAGCTCACGACTTGTGGGTAAAGATGTGCAACCTCTGCAGAGTGTAAAACTGGTATACTAGCCGTGCTCACGGTTATGAGCGGCCCAGATCCTCCTTTTGATTAGTGAAGTTATCTCCTTCCGATAAGGGAGGTGCTTCTCGGGGTTACCTTGGTGGCTTGGTCGTGGTTTGGTCCTCAGTAGTAGCATGATTAAACTTGATTAATTACTATGTAATTGGGTTAATGGTAATTCATCAACTAGTAGTAAATAGCTTAAATAAAAATCTTGCCAACACTTAAAAGCTAATGCAGTTGAGTCAGCCAGCCTAGAGCCTCATAGTTTGTGTTATACTTGTTGAGTACAAGTTGTGTACTCACCCTTGCCTCTTCTCTACTTGTTTCCTCTTGGTTACGCTACTGCTGCTCAGTACCTGCCGACGCGAGGGAGTTCGCTCAGCGCTACCAGGACTACGAGGACTTCTAGGTGTTCGTCTCCCAGTCGACGTCCCTGTGGCGCCCTGTTTCGGCTTCAGAGAGCTTTATCGTATTTTGTACTTCGCTTCCGCTGTATCAGACATTTTGTCATTATTGTAATAAATAACATTCGTATTTGCTTTATTATATCTTTTTACGTGATATGTGCTATGATATACTGTTCATTCTGTTGTATATACGTGTGACTTGATCCTGGCACGTATATGATTGCTCGGTTTATGTTCTTTTATAAACCGGGTGTTACAATGATGCTAGGCGTGGAAGGAGAAGATGGACCATCTTGTAATTCTTGAAGTTCTTCCCTCATGTGTATGAATATCATCTTCAATGTGTCTTCACCTTTGTTGCCTTAATTTCCTTCAACTTCTTCTTGTACTAAGTCATGGTCCCAACCCTTGCTTCTCATCGTCGTCGCCTCCTTCAATTCCTCGTTGTCCCATTGCTGCCTCATCTTCACGAATTTTTCTTTCAATTTCCAGAACAGAAAATATACTGAAACATTGCTCCATTGCGAAGTGCACAAATTTTTCTTTCCAACGAGTATTCATTCGCCCAAAATTGATTTCGAACAAGAGAGTTATGTCCATTTTATCCCAGCGCTGCAATCTGTTCCGAATTTCAGAACGCGCAGCGTCCAAAGTTTTTGCCATATCTCCTTGTACGGATCTTCAAATTCATTGATCTTGGATGCGTTGGAATGGTAATTTCATGGAGCTTCTGAATATCAACTTTTTCTTCCTTGTATGTCTCTGTCCATGCACAAAGTTTGATGAAAACAGCGGGCCTTGCTCTCTAACTTTGGAGATGTTGACGAATTTGATTTATTCTTTGATCACGAATTCATGGGAACGCTTTTGTCATGCCTGCAAAACAATTCAAGTGCATAGTCTACCCCCAAGGTGATGGTCGGGAGTAGAAACAAATGCCAACAAACTCACCATTCCTAAGATCTCAATTTGTGGCATAGCTAGCGTAGCGAAACTAGTGAGTGTATGTGTGTGCTAGTGTAAATGCAAATAAGAGAAAGGTATATAAACAAAGACAATGTTTACACCTAGTTCTAAACACCATATTTACAACTAGGTTGCCGAACTTCTCCATAGCCAAAAAGACTTATTTAACCAAGGTCAAAACACCATGTCTATCCCAAGATCAATAGGCCTTCATAGCACAAGAAAAAATAAAGCGCATTGCAAAACTTATAAACCAACCAAATGCAACCTCATAGCTTGGTAACTAAATGATGATGGTCTTCAATCATGTCTAAACACCATGTTTACACAAGATTGCAAAAGGTAAATGCTATCATGATTAGCACTACATAGATAGGAAAGCATACATCAATAAGATTGAGACCAAGCTAGCAAAATGAGTGCATGAACAATAGAATGGATGCAAAGTGCAAATGCAAAGTTAGCAAAAACAGGTGTTAGCAAGGTTGAAAGGACCTTTCGATGTCGTTCCGCAACTAGCTTATTCAAAAACAATTGCTAAGAGTGACAAAAAGCCTTCGTGACACTTCATAAGAAGTGAGGCTTTTGTCAATGAAAAGGTTATTTATCGAAAAAGGATCAAGCAACCGAGCTAACAAGGTTTTAGAAGTAGATTTATGGGTTTTCTATATTTTTGGCTTAAAACAAAAATTTTGAAGAGAGAGTGTTGGGTATAGAAATTCTATCTAAGGTGGTTTCAAAAAAAAACTAGAGATAAACAAAAGTTAGATTTTTTTTGAATGAAAAACATACCCTATGGTTTTGGGATTGCTCTATGAGTGGTTTTACTAATGGTTTTAGGATCTCAAAAGCGAGGCTAGTCAATGTTTTTTTAGAAAAAGTTTTTTTTTATGCAACATGCAATGCAATGCAATGCAAGGGTGAGACGAACAACATGTTATGCAATTCAACACGGGGTGGGTGAACAAAATGATATGGCATGATGAGGTGGTCTAAACCAAAACAAAAAGTTAGCCTAAGTTAACTAGCCACAAGTTTAGAATCAAAGGGTGGTGCAATGCTTCATAAATCTCTCTAAAAAGACCCAAAGAAAAAGACTCAAAACACTAATAGGCACACAAAAAGTCTACAAGTTTCCCAAGATCAAATAACAAAGTGCTCCCTCAATAACATTTAGAATGAACAACATGAAGTTGTGATTTTTGTTAGAGCAATGGTACAATGTTACTTGATATTCTGATTAAAGAGTGCAATGTAGACGGTCATATTAATATATATATATATATATATATATATATATATATATATATATATATATATATATATATATATATATATATATATATATATATATAATAAAAGATCGGGTTGCCTCCCGCAAAACACTTCATTTAAAGTCATAGAGCTCGACTTTCTCACATACCTTCTAATTGATGCGAAGCCATGGTCCTTTATGCGAGAAACCGAAGTGTCCATGCAGCTTGATGTCGCCTCTTGTAATCCATCGTGGTTTGCTTGCAACATCTTCATTTGTCGAAAGTCGACCGCTTGTTCCTTCATTTGCCAATGTCATTGGGGTTCTTCCTCTGCTCCAAGCCTCTGAATTTTATCATGTACGCTTGATGAAAGCATCGCCCAAGCTCCCCTTCATTGTTTCCATCGTCATCTTCTCTATCTTGTTCTCATCACGTTGCTCCTGCCTCTTCTTCATGGAATCTCTCCTGTATACTCAACAGAACATATACCAAAATATAGATCTATTGAAATGTTTATGAAATTACCTTTCCAACGAGTGGTCATTCATCTTAAACCGAGTCCAAACGAGAGAGTTATGACCGTTTTACTTTAGCGCTGCGTGCTGTCCAGAAAATTTCAGAGTGCATGACCTTCGATGTTTTGGCCATAACTTCTTGTAGGAAACTTCGATCGACTTCATTCTTGATCCGTTGGAACCGGAACTTCATGGGGCTTTTTAATATCCAAAAATATGCCGCTATTTGCTTCTGAGGTCGAGCTGGACATTGATTAGAATAATATCTTGTGAATTCATCCGAAGATGTCAATGATCTCGATCATGTGGTCTTTGGAGCATAGTGTCGTGCGTCCCTAGGCTTCAAGGTCATCACCATTGATTACCAAAAAATATCGCGGCTTCAATAATGTGTCTTCTCCGTTGTTCTTGCTTTACCCAAGGTGTCGGGATTAGAAGATGCTCCTGTTCTTCGTGTTGATGATCCGAACGGTTTCCTTCCTTGATAGCATCACTCGATTAGAAGTATATCGAGCATCCCAAGGTGAAAAAGAAGTTGCAGAACCCGTTGTCGAAGAACCAGCCCCACGAAGGTCTATAAGGGCACATCGCGCACCTGAAAAGTTCACGCTCCAAACCATGGAGCAGCGCGACGTATTATTATTGGATAATGATGAGCCTAAGACCTATACTAAAGCAATAATTGGACCAGAATCTGAGAAATGGTTTGGAGCCATGAAATCTGAAATAGAATCCATGCATGACAATCATGTTTGGAACTTGGTTGATCCAATTGAAGGTGTTAGACCTGTGGAATGCAAGTGGATTTTTAAGAAAAAGATAGACATGGATGGAAATGTTCACATCCATAAAGTTCGATTGGTGGCGAACGGGTTTAAACAAATTCAAGGTGTTGATTATGATGAAACATTTTCGTCCGTCGCAATGCTAAAGTCTATTCGGATTCTTCTAGCTATTGCCGCATTTTATGACTATGAGATATGGCAAATGGATGTCAAAACGGCTTTCCTGAACGGAAACCTTAGTGAGTGTTGACGCTTCTTAAAGCGCCAATTTACGTACCGCAAGCGCACGGATCGTGGTAGCTTTTCCCTTAGAGTACTCCCCCAAGGTTTATCAATCTGTGGATCAGAAGCGAACCGACTAGGGTTTACCATCTAATCTATCAAATCTATCCTAAACATGAAGCGAAGATTGCATATAAATCGAACACTTGATAGATATGAATGAAGCATAAGTGTTCATCACACCCACAACCGTAGATGAGATAACACAACCAAGGAGCTAGGGCCTATCGTCTCTAGGTACGGTTCTAGTCAAAAAGGTGATCAAAGCATAGATTGCATCTCAACTAAAGGTACACGAAATCATCTCTCAGAAAGGCAGCTCACAAGCGGCCTACTTTCCCAAGGTCGCCAGTGCGAGGTGCGTGTCGACACCTAAGGTTTCCCAAAGCTTTACCCCAAACTCCCATGATACTCGCCATCGATCCTATTCCACATCATGTCGTCGCTAGAACTTTTCCCTCCGCCATGCTGTCACCACACCAGGGTAATCAACCACTAGCTAAAACATGCTACCTCAACGTATCCGCAAGACGTAGACTAATTACCATGAATAGATCTAATCTTACTATGAACATATGGATGCATTACATATGAGAAAGAAAGCATGCATTGAAGTAGACCAAAGTCGAGACAACTAGAATAAAGAGTAGATTGATATCACCATCGTGTGTGTACATACCCCGACGAATGTTGGGGATGACTCTCGAACCCCACCATGGCACAACCTAACAGGGAGGCCATGGCGGCTAGGGACCTAAGCCATCTCCTAGGTACCCTCGAAGACTTGCGGCGGCCGTCGTCTCCCTCCGGTCTTAGCCTAGGTTTTTGTCGAGTTCTGGGTGGATTGGATCCCCTCCCTTGGGCGCCTATGTTGGTGATATGCCCAAGAGCCCATCATCACAATACGGTTTAAAAGGCCCAAAAGGATATTGATCCAAGAGGGATTAGGGTTACTAATGGGCCTATGAGATAGAAGCCCATTAGTACGCCCTATATATACGAGGGAGGGGCTAGGGGGGGCAAAAACCCTGAGCTGCGCCACCTCCCTAGCCGCCACCCCTCCCTCTCTCTCGGCCGCCGCCCTTGCTGTGCGTGCGGTGCTGGCACACCGACGCCCGGCATTTCATCCCCGTACGTGTGGACTCCGTGGAGGCGCTGCTGCGACTGCTGCGCTGATCGGCTGCTGGGATCAAGTACGAGGAGCTCGGTTCGTGGGACGTGATCGACTACTTCCTCTACATTGACGCGCGACTTCTTCCGCTGCGATGCGCGTCTAGTGGTAACGATCTATGATCTTCTACTCGCAAGTATCTTGGGTATATGCGGTAGTGATGCTAGCGTAGCCTACCCGTTTCCCTACAGTGGTACCAGAGCCATCTTGCGTAGTTTTTGGTCTGGATCTTTTGCATATAGGTGATATGTTGTTGTAGTAGATTGGATCTATTACTTTTGCACGGTTTGATTAGATCAATTGGTCATAAGGGGTTAAAACTGGAGCGAGTTGATTGCGCGGCATGTGACAAAAGATTAGTTTGTGTTCTTTCTCTGTTATGCATACGACATGTCCCTACCGGCTGGAATCACCATCGGGACTAACTGTGTGCATAGTCAGCAGATTGAACCAACAGATCAAGGTCATGTGTAGATGCAGTCTTCTCAAGTGCAAAGTTTGCACGGTCAAGGTGATTGACCTAGTGAAAATTGAGGCATTATGAATGGCTCGGATTTGAGGTGATGCGATCACTCTGATGAGAATGGTATGGCCGTAGCTTTCTCGCTGTAGCGGCTTCCCAAGCGCTACTTTGGTAGAACACGTCGTACGCCTAACTTGTTTTTGCAGGGTGTGATGTGAATAGTATGGCCTCAATGTCATGTGATGATGTATGTGATGATTTGTGCGGCCAGCGTGTCGCAAGTTAACACAACCGGGTTGAGGTTGCACCATTATTGTATAACGACCTGTGTGTCGACTTGTGATGTTTGAATCCTCATGTAATTATTTCACTAGCTATTAGATGTAGTAGCTTAGTATCTTTTCATGGAGGCTTCAATCATGATGGCGATGATGATCACCACAAGACAGGACGGATGGCAATGGAGGTCACCTTGGAGCCATGGCGATGGAGCCCATTGTGATGCAAGAGGCCATACTATTCACAATATAATATGATTATATGCCTGTGATGTTTATTTTCCTGTCATACTATTCTTTCATGCTTTTACATATGGTGGATGCTTTAATCATGATAGAATAGCTTCCCTCAGAAAAGGTTGAGTTTTTTATGCCTTTTACCAATAGCTGCACCTATAAATTTTGATCGTTGTGTGGTAGGTTTACCAAAGTAGAGTACCCTCAGCTATCACTTTTGTATAGGGTGGATGTCGGACATTCACAAGCATAGTATTGGTTTACTCAGCAAAGCTATCAAAACAATTTTGGGCTTTAAGGCATAGGGTTGGGGCCGGGGCATTGGATGCCACCCAACAAACAAGAGTCGCATAGAGATGTGATTAGTAATTTGTTACTTACCTGTATCACTACTTTTCTAGCCGTGATGCTAAAGCTCACTAGAATTTTAGTGATTATGGATCTTGAACCACTATATGTCATTAGAGGGAAGATGACTTTGATATAGTAGGTTGTCTTTTGTTAAATCAGTTAATGAAAGTCTTTACATAAACTTAGTGCTGAAATCTTGCTTTACTTTAATGTTGTAGATCATGTCTGCCAGTAACAATTCCGCTTTCAATTTGCGTTCTGTTCTTGAGAAAGAAAAGTTGAATGGAACAAACTTTATTGATTGGTACCGCAACCTGAGAATTGTTCTCAGGCAAGAGAAAAAGGAGTATGTTCTTGAGCAGCCATATCCTGATGATCTCCCTGACAATGCAACTGCTGCTGATCGCAGAGCTTATGAGAAGCACTGCAATGACTCACTTGATGTCAGCTGTCTGATGCTCGCCACCATGTCCCCTGATCTGCAGAAGCAGTATGAGCATGCGGATGCTCATACCATGATCGAGGGGCTGCGTGGGATGTTTCAGAACCAAGCCAGGACTGAGAGGTTCAATATCTCAAAGTCCTTGTTTGCGTGCAAGCTGGCAGAAGGTAGCCCAGTCAGTCCTCATGTGATCAAAATGATTGGTTACATTGAGACTTTGGACAGACTTGGTTCTGAACTTCACCAAGACTTGGCTACTGATGTTATTCTCCAGTCGCTCCCGGCAAGCTATGAGCCTTTCATCATGAACTTTCAGATGAATGGCTTGGATAAAACATTGAGTGAGTTGCATGGGATGCTAAAAACAGCAGAGGAGAGCATTAAGAAGAATCCCAATCATGTGATGATGATTCAGAAGGGGAACAAAAAGAGGAAGCGTTGGACGCCTCCTAATCCCAAAGGTAAAGGCAAGGAAAAGAGTTCCGGTGGTGAGTCCTCGGGCTCTAAGCTAAAGCCAGCACCTAAGGCCAAATCTGGCCCTACTTCTGAAGATGAATGCTTCCACTGTCATGAAAAGGGACATTGGTCTAGGAACTGCAAGAAGTACTTGGAAGAAAAGAAGAAAAAGAAGGGAAGTGAGACTTCCACTTCAGGTATAAATATTATAGAAATAAATATTGCATTATCTTCTAGTGAATCATGGGTATTTGATACTGGATCGATGATTCACACTTGCAAATCGTTGCAGGGTCTAAGTGAGACTAGAAGATTTGCAAGAGGCGAATTGGACGTTCGTGTCGGCAATGGCGCAAAGGTTGCGGTGTTGGCGGTCGGCACCTACCACTTGTCTCTACCCTCCGGATTAGTTTTGGAATTAAATAATTGTTATTGCATTCCTGCTTTGAGCAAGAACATTATTTCTTCTTCGTGTTTGGAAGAAGTTGGTGATTTTAAGATTGTAATAGAGAACAAACATTGTTCTATCTTTTACAATGGTATTTTTTATGCTCATTGTCCATTGGTGAATGGACTATATGTTCTTAATCTTGAGGATAAATCTGTCTGTAACATTAATACTAAGAGGCTTAGACCAAATGATTTGAATCCCACTTTTATTTGGCATTGTCGCTTAGGTCATATAAATGAGAAACGCATTGAACAACTCCATAAAGATGGATTGTTAAGCTCATTTGATTTTAAATCATTTGACACATGTGAGTCTTGTTTGCTTGGAAAGATGACCAAAGCACCTTTCACTGGTCATAGTGAGAGGGCGAGTAACTTATTGGGACTTGTACATACCGATGTATGTGGACCAATGAGCTCAATAGCCAGAGGTGGTTTTCAGTACTTCATTACTTTCACATATGACTTTAGTAGATATGGCTATATCTACTTAATGAGGCACAAGTCTGAATCATTTGAAAAGTTCAAAGAATTTCATAATGAAGTACAAAATCAATTAGGCAAGACAATTAAATTTCTGCGATCTGATCGTGGAGGAGAATATTTGAGCCTTGAATTTGGAGATCATTTGAAGCAATGTGGAATTATTCCGCAGCTAACTCCGCCCGGAACGCCTCAATGGAATGGGGTATCCGAACGAAGGAACCGAACCTTGTTGGACATGGTTAGGTCCATGATGAGCCAAGCTGATCTTCCATTGTCATTTTGGGGTTATGCTCTTGAAACTGCTGCGTTCACACTGAATAGGGTTCCAAGTAAGTCTGTTGAGAAGACACCATATGAGATATGGACTGGGAAGCGTCCCGGATTATCTTTTCTCAAAGTTTGGGGATGTGAGGCTTATGTCAAACGTTTGATGTCAGATAAGCTCACTCCAAAGTCAGACAAATGTTTTTTTTGTGGGGTATCCTAGGGAAACCAAAGGATATTATTTTTACAATAAGGCGGAAGGCAAAGTGTTTGTCGCTCGCAATGGTGTTTTTTTAGAAAAGGAGTTTCTCTCAAAAGGATTTAGTGGGAGCAAGGTGCAACTTGAAGAAATTCAGGAAACACCCGAAACTGTTTCAGCACCCACTGAAGATCCACGGGATGTGCAAGATGTTGCACAACCCGTAGTTGAGGCACCAGCCCCACGAAGGTCTATAAGGGCACGTCGCGCTACTGACAAGCTCAACCTCCTTATTACGGAGGAGCGCCACATATTATTGATGGAAAATGATGAGCCTTTGACCTACAAAGAAGCAATGATGGGACCCGACTCCGACAAATGGCTTGAAGCCATGGAATCCGAGTTAAAATCCATGCATGATAATCAAGTTTGGAACTTGGTCGATCAGATTGACAGTGTAAGACCTGTCGACTGTAAGTGGATTTTTAAGAAAAAATTAGACATGGATGGAAATGTTCACATCTATAAGGCACGATTGGTGGCGAAAGGTTTCCGACAAATTCAAGGTGTTGACTATGAGGAAACCTTTTCGCCCGTCGCAATGCTAAAGTCTGTTCGGATTCTCCTAGCAATTGCCGCATATTATGACTATGAGATTTGGCAAATGGATGTCAAAACCGCTTTCCTTAATGGACATCTAAGTGAGGATGTGTATATGACACAGCCTGAAGGTTTTGTCGATCCTAAAAATGCTGGGAAAATATGTAAGCTTCAGAGGTCCATCTATGGATTAAAGCAAGCATCTCGGAGTTGGAATATTCGTTTTGATGAAGTAGTCAAAGGATTTGACTTCATCAAGAATGAAGATGAGCCTTGTGTTTACAAAAAGGCTAGTGGGAGCGCACTTGTGTTTCTGGTCCTATATGTGGATGACATATTACTGATCGGAAATGATATTCCAATGCTTGAAGCCGTTAAAACCTCATTGAAAAAGAGTTTTTCGATGAAGGATTTAGGAGAGGCGGCTTATATTCTGGGTATTAGGATCTATAGAGATAGATCAAAAAGGCTAATTGGATTGAGCCAAGACACGTACATTGACAAGATATTGAATCGGTTCAATATGCAAGATTCCAAGAAAGGTTTCTTGCCAATGTCACATGGCATTACTCTAAGCAAGAGTCAGTGTGCTACGACACCTGATGAGCAAAAGAGGATGAGTACGATTCCTTATGCTTCAGCCATAGGGTCGATCATGTATGCTATGCTTTTGCACGCGCCCAGATGTTTCCTTTGCTCTAAGTGTTACGAGTAGGTATCAGTCAGATTTCGGTGAACCTCACTGGACAATTGTAAAGAGTATCCTTAAGTACTTGAGAAGAACTAAGGATATGTTCCTAATATTTGGAGGCGAAGATGAGCTCCTTGTAAAGGGTTACACCGATGCTAGTTTTCAAACAGACAAAGATGACTCCAAATCGCAATCCGGTTTTGTTTTCTGCCTCAATGGTGGGGCAGTGAGCTGGAAGAGTTCCAAGCAAGATACGGTGGCTGATTCGACGACAGAGGCCGAGTATATTGCAGCTTCCGAAGCTGCAAAAGAAGTTGTTTGGATCAAAAAGTTTATTTCTGACTTGGGTGTTGTTCCTAGTGCGTCCAGTCCAGTGGACCTCTATTGTGATAATAGTGGTGCCGTTGCACTAGCAAAGGAGCCTAGAACAACTAAGAAGTCCAGACATATACTGCGGAAGTATCACCTCATCCGTAACTTTGTTGAGAGAGGTGATGTGAAGGTTTGCAAGGTGCACACGGATTCAAACATTGCTGATCCGTTGACGAAGCCTCTCCCACAACCAAAGCATGAGGCGCACATGAGATCTATGGGTATTAGATACTTACATCAGTGATTCTAGTGTGCGTGGGAGATTTTGTGTCATGAGTATGTTTATGTAATGATAAATAATTGTTATTTGTTCCATGGATGATTATTTTACATTGATTATCAAGTATGTGACTTGTTCGTGAAACTCTTTGTTGACAATGATATGATTCTAAATTATCCCTAGTTTATGTCGTTGTGTGGGACAACAATGATGTTGAGACTAGCACATGCATTAATTGATGATCATGTTTCACGGATCATGGATATGGAGATATCGGATTAATGATGTGGACACATGTTTGTGAACATGGTGTCGGATTGACCCACTCCAAGACAATGTTGGGATTGTTATTTTGTATGTGCCATCAGTTGTTCTTAAGTGTTATACCTACTGGATCCTTAGACCTGAGATCGCCATTGTTTCTCACTGTGTGTAGTGGTTCATCTTGGGGCTGCTAAACGCTACTCCCTGACTGGGTAGTTACAAAAGTAGCTTACAGGTGTGTCATGAAACATGGAATGGGATGTGAGCGGATCAAGATGGAATTTGCCCCTCCTAGATAATGGGAGAGATATCTCTGGGCCCCTCGAGATAGTTGGATTTGAAAGTGCATGGCCATACCAAAGTGATTAAAGAGTTAATCATGATGACTAAAGGTTAGTTATGAATAGAATCCACTATTAGATCGAGAGAATGGTCGAGCTATCACAAAGGTGGCACGCATCTCGCTTTGAGCTTGACTGGTATCGTGTGGCAAAGGGGTCGGTGTATGAGTATATCTAAGGTTCGGCCGATATGATCTTTATGTGTATTTGTGAGTCACTATGCCCTGCTAGGTGCCGCTATTGACTTGTGATTCGGAAATGATTTCCGATCACGACCACCTACACATGAACCTAACGGGTCACACACTTAAGGGGTTTGGAATGTTGAAAAGCTTCCATGTATGATTGTCTCTAGTGCAAGTGGGAGATTGTTGGTGATATGCCCAAGAGCCCATCATCACAATACGGTTTAAAAGGCCCAAAAGGATATTGATCCAAGAGGGATTAGGGTTACTAATGGGCCTATGAGATAGAAGCCCATTAGTACGCCCTATATATACGAGGGAGGGGCTGGGGGGGCAAAAACCCTGAGCTGCGCCACCTCCCTAGCCGCCGCCCCTCCCTCTCTCTCGGCCGCCGCCCTTGTCGTGCGTGCGGTGCTAGCACACCGACGCCCGGCGTTTCATCCCCGTACGTGTGGACTCCGTGGAGGCGCTGCTGCGACTGTTGCGCTGATCGGCTGCTGGGATCAAGTATGAGGAGCTCGGTTCATGGGACGTGATCGACTACTTCCTCTACATTGACGCGCGACTTCTTCCGCTGCGCTGCGCGTCTAGTGGTAACGATCTATGATCTTTTACTCGCAAGTGTCTTGGGTATATGCGGTAGTGATGCTAGCGTAGCCTACCCGTTTCCCTACAGCCTAGGGGGTTGTATTTATGCCCTTGGGGAGCCTTGGGGCATGTTCCACTTTGCCTTGCACGAGATCTTCCTTGGGAGAGAAGCAAACTTCGTTTCCATAAAATCAGCCTCGTCTAGATTTTCCTGTTTCGCAGCCCTTCCTTGCCGACGCCATATCTCCTATGTCCGGACTCTAAATAATGCAAATTCGGTATCCAGATTGTGTGCCACGAAATTATCTCCAACTTTGGTATTCATTGCTTTCCTTGGAAACGAAGATAAGATCCCCAAAATAGCCTCGGAAGAAAATCTGTCTGATTTCGAACTTGTCTGCGCCGCAGGTATTTCGGGGGCCATATCTCCTAGCTCCTTGACCCGAATTGGGCCTTCCATATGTCCAAGTAGAATCTCTCATTGAGGCCCACAACTTTAGTATTCAACCTTTTTTCATTAGAGGCCGTTTAAGTCTCCGAATCCGCACCGAACAATCATGCTGTTTGCGCGAATATCTCTCGGGCTGAGTTGATCTCATGGGTAAACCTCCAAATCTCAAGCCCATCTTCCTCCATGTGGGTTTTCTCGACATTTTGACTTTCTTCACCTTTACATATGGGCTTTAGACGTCATTATCTCCACGATTTAGATAGGGGTGCTTGTCGTCCGAGCTCCAGCATCTTCAGTTTAAGTCCCCAGAATTTTACGGCTTCGGGCTCTCTTGGAAGGTGGATGTGCATGAATGGGCTTCGAATCAACATGGGCTTTGGTCCTTCCTTTGGGCTTTGGCCTTCGTCTTTCTCCGTGTTAGCGCTCGATCACGGGCCTCATCATTTCATGCTCCATAATAGGCCAAAAACCTACAAAAATGAAGTTCCTCCAAAATATATATGCAAATGTGAAAATGACCAATAATTAGGCCAGGGTTAGGACGGTTAGTGATTTTGATATTGAATTCATGCCATTATCAAGGATAAATAAGGGATAAAATGGGTACTTAAGGAGCGCCAACAATGAGGATGTGTATATGATACAACCTGAAGGTTTTGTCGATCCTACAAATGCTAGAAAAATATGCAAACTTCGAAAGTCCATTTATGGACTGAAGCAAGCATCTCGGAGTTGGAATCTTCGTTTTGATGAAGTAGTCAAAGGGTTTGGCTTCATCAAAAATGAAGAAAAGCCTTGTGTTTACAAGAAGGCTAGTGGGAACGCACTTGTATTTCTGGTTCTATATGTTGATGACATATTACTGATCGGAAATAATATTCAAATGCTTGAGACTGTTAAATCTTCACTAAGAAAGAGTTTCTCAATGAAAGATTTAGGAGAGGCAACATATATTTTGGGCATAAAGATCTATAGGGATAGATCGAAAAGGATAATTGGATTAAACCAAGATACATATATTAACAAAGTATTGAAAAGGTTCAATATGCAGGATTCCAAGAAGGGTTTTTTGCCGAAGTCACATGGTGTTAGTCTCTACAAGAGTCAGTGTCACCTGATGAGCAAGAGAAGATGAATGTGATTCCATATGCCTCAGTTATTGGATCCATCATGTGTTGCAAGCAGATACCAGTCAAACCCTGGAGAGGCTCACTAGGTTGCAGCTAAGAATATCGTTAAATACTTTAGAAGAACTAAGGATAAGTTTCTTGTCTATGGAGGTGAGGAGGAGCTCGTTGTAAATGGTTACACCGATGCTAGCTTCCAAACTGACAAGGACGACTTCAGATCGCAATCTGGATTTGTATTTTGCCTTAATGGTGGAGCGGTGAGCTGGAAAAGTTCCAAGCAAGAGATGGTGGCAGATTCTACGACAGAGGCCGAGTACTGTAACACCCTAATTTAAATTTCAATATTTAATAATAAATTTAATTGGCTTTATTTAATTTTCTAAAGTTTTATATGCTTAGACTTGCATTTAAATTAATTTTCTCTCTCAAGTAATTAAAAAAATTTCTAGGTTAAACTCGTTGTTGCACTCATGCTGGTGCATGGTTTTATTTTGCTTGTTTGCATACGAGTTTGAATTCAAATAGTTTTGAGTGGTGTTAGAATTAGAAAAGCAAAAGAAATAGGAAAGGAGAAGGAACTCAAACCGGCCCTGCAGCCCAACCCGCTCCTTCCTTCCCTCTCCTCCCCAGCCGGCCCGATTCCTCTTCCCGGCGGCCCAACCCACTCCCTCCAATTCCTTTCCCGCGGCCCAGCAGCCCAGTCCGCCTCCTCCTCCTCTCCCTCTCTTCCCGGGCCTGCTCCCGCACGCGGCCCCTCCCTCTGCTCGCGCGCGCCCCAGCCTGCACCGCACGCTGCTCAGCCCGCAGCAGCGCTCGCTGCATCTCACGCTGCCAGGCCGGCCCCACCGATCAGCTTCTTCCCCTCCGCGACGCGCCTGCGGAACGGCCAAGCCGCGATGTCCGCCTGTGATCCCCGCAGCCTTCCTTCCCGAGCCCGGACCCCGAGATCTCCGGCCCGCCTCCTTTAAACCGCCCGCGATCCCCTGCACCCCCTCCCATCCACTAGCGCGCCCCCAAACACTAGCCGCCGGCCGCACTCCCACAGCTGGAGCAGAGGGCGCCGCACCGCCGTGGACCCAGGACTCCGCTACCCCTCTGCGACGCCCAAGCACTCGCGGGGCTACGCGCGAAGGTTCGCAGATCCCGCCCGGAACTCTGCCGCCGGTTCTGGACGTCTGCAGCAGCCTCCTCTTCGGGCGTTGATGCGACTCTCCGCCGAACCCCGCCGTCGTCGACTCCTCGCGTCACCCAAGCCCAATTCAAACCTCGGTGAGCACCACCCCGTTGTCCACTATCCTTTGCGCCAGGTTATTTAGCCCATAGGCCACCCTAACCACTGGCACGACGTGCGCCGGCGCTCTGCCGCCGTGCACGCCATGGCTCCGCCGTGGCGGATGCCCCGCACGAACCCTACACCGGTGTGCCAGCGCCTTGCGCAAGCTTCCTGGCCCTTTTGCGCTAGAACCTGAGCCCCAAAACCACTAGACGCCCGCGCTCCGGCGAGCGCCGCCACGGAAACCCGCCGCCGTCGCAGCACGCCCCGCCGCGGACCTCCCCGAGGCCCGCAAAGGCCCCAGGTGGACTACGCGTGTCGCGTAGTCCCCTCCCGACCCAAATCCCACTCGATTCGACCCCGGGAAGGCCGAGATCGACCTACTCCAGTCGAGCGCCGCCGCAGGAGCTCTGTCTCCGGCGAGACCTCGCCGCCGACCCGTGCTCCTTGAGTCCTGGCCGCCCGATCGGGAAGCAACGCCCAAGATTAGATCGTGGGTTGAATAGATCCAAACCGCTAGAACAGGATCCAATGGCTGAGATCTGGAGATACCCCTTCGGCCTAGTAATTTTGTTAAAGAGCCCCTAAGTTTTCTCGGAATCAACCCACAGTCCGCTCTCGTTCAAAAATATTTGCAGAACAGCCCAGTTTTTAATGTTTAGGCCCCTGACCTTCTTAGAAATAGAACCCGCCATCCTGACTTGATGTTTTTGTAGGTTAGACCCCAGATCTAAAGTTTATTTATGTTTAGGTCCTCAGTTTTTGCAGAAAACCCCCAAAAACTCTATTTTTCTTACAGGTAGGTCCCTAGATCTTGTTTGAAGCGTAGTTTTCACGTTCTAGCTCCGTTTTAGGTGTTCTTTATGTCCACGCGATTGTTGTAACACGTAGAATAGTTCTAGCATAGTTTTGTTTGCTGTTTTTATGTATTGTTGTACTATTTCTTAGTATTTGCCTCTGTTTGCATGTATGTGTATGTGCTGGACTTGTTTTTGGCATTGCGATCATGAGTAGACGTTGAGCTACCGGAGGAGACCCAGTACCAGTACACAAAGCAGCCGTCATCTTCAAAGCAGTTTGAGCAGTAGGAGAACTTTGAGGAAGGCAAGTATAACATGAACAACCTATCACTTTTAAATACATTTTCATACTGCATTTTAATATTGTACGCCTATAAGGATTTCCTAGCCACTTTATATCCTTTATATATATCCCTTGGGTTGCATTTTGGTTAGTTATGCTAGGTTGCTGCGCTCTCACACATAATGGTCCTTTTTAATTAATTTGATTAATGGTATATGCAACTTAATTCTGGGAGTGGCCCGTTTGAGTGGCTCACATCTCGTTCAAAATTGGTTTTTCTAGAAACTTGGTTTAGGGGGCTCGCACTGTGTTTTGTGCTAGATACTCTCCATAAGGACCGTACGTCATTAGAGTGACAACCTGGGACAACCGCGCAACCACAAGACTGGAATGGGACGGCATTGGCTTACTAATTAGGTCATTTGGTTCGGGAGTAACTTACCGACGGGGCAAGAGGAGGGGTGAGCTTCAATGGTCCCTATGCTACGAGGCTTGGTCTGTGTTATCTTGTACCCCCTCGAGGTGGGCCCCATCGTTGCGGAGCCTAAATCCTTAGCGGTTACACCTTACCAACGTGATCCTTTGTAACGGCCTCGTAGTGAGTTTACTAGCCATCTCACCTAAGGAAGTGTGATGAACAACTAGCGTAGCTCACGACTTCTGGGTAAAGATGTGCAACCTCTGCAGAGTGTAAAACTGGTATACTAGCCGTGCTCACGGTCATGAGCGGCCCAGATCCTCCTTTTGATTAGTGGGGTTATCTTCCTTTGGTTAGGAGGGTTTCCCCGGGTGGTTGGTTTGGTTTGGTTCTCAGTAGTTCATGATTAATTCTGATTAATTACTATGTAACTGGGTTTATGGTAATTCATCAACTTGTAGTAATTAGCTTTAATAAAATTTTGCCAAGACTTAAAAGCTAATGCAGTTGAGTCAGTCAACCTTAGAGCCTCATAGTTTGTGTTATACTTGTTGAGTACAAGTTGTGTACTCACTCTTGCCTACTCTACTCTTTTTCCTCTTGGGGATACTCTACTGCTGCTCAATTCCTGCCGACGTGAGGGAGTTCACCCGGAGCTACCAGGAGTACGAGGACTTCTAGGCGTTCGTCTCCCAGTCGACGTCCCTGTGGCGGCCTGCTTCCGAGAGTTTCTCGTATATGTTTTACGCTTCCGCATACTCTGTATCAGACATTTTGTCATTATTATAATAAATAACATTCGTACTCATTTTATTATATCTTTTTACGTGATATGTGCTATGATATACTGTTCATTCTATTGTATATATGTGTGACTTGATCCTGGCACGTATATGATTGCTCGGTTTATGTCCTTTTGTAAACCGGGTGTTACAAGTACATAGCAGCTTCGGAAGCTGCAAAGGAGGCTGTTTGTATCAGAAAGTTTGTTTCTGAGTTGGGGGGTTGTACCTAGTGCGTTCAGTCCAATGGACCTCTATTGTGACAATAGTGGTGCCATTGCACAAGCCAAGGAGCCTAGATCACACCAAAAATCCAATCACATACTTCAGTATTATCACCTGATTCGAGAGATAATAGATAGAGGTGATGTGAAGATATGCAAGGTGCACACGGATCTAAACATTGGGGATCCGTTGATGAAGCCCCTCTCACAGCAGAAGCATGAGGCACATATAAGTTCCATGGGTATTAGATACTTGCATGATTGACTCTAGAGTGAGTGGGAGGTTATTGTAATCATGTTTAAGTTTGTGTTTTAATAAAATGTTATTTGGTCCCTGAATGATAATTATTTACATTGATTAACAAGTAGGTGACTTGTTTGTGAAACTCTCTTGTTTTACTATTGTTCTAAATGATCCCTGGTTTTCACTATCATGAGGAACAATAATAGTTCATAAACTAGCACATGTATTGATTGATGATCATGTTTCATAGATCATAGATATGGAGATATCAGATAAATAATGTGGACACATGTTAGGGAACATGGTGTTGGATTGACCCACCTCGAGACACTGCAGAGGTAGTTATCTTAAATGTGCCATCAGATGGTCTCGAGTGATATACCTGCTGAATCCTTAGACCTGAGATCGCCATTGTTTCTCACTATGCGTAATGGTACACTTTAGAGCTGCCAAACACCACTCCATAACTGGATGGCTATAAAAGTAGTCTCTGGGTGTATCATGAAACATGGAATGGGATGTGTGCGGATCAAGATGGAATTTTCCCCTCCTAGATAACGGGAGAGATATCTCTGGGCCCCTCGATGCGGTTGGATTAAGAAAGTGCATGGCCATGCCAATGTGATTAAAGAGTTAATCACAAAGTGACTAAAAGGTTAGTCATAAATTGTAATCCGCTGCAAGATCGAGTTAAGTGGTCAAGCTATCACAAGGGTGGCACAAGACTCGCCTTGACCTTGACTGGTATCCTGAGGCAAAGGGATTAGTGAATGAGTATATCAAAAGGTTCTGCCGATATGATCTTTATGTGTGCGTGGGAGTCAGTACGCCCTGCTAGGTGCCTCTACTAATTAGTGATGTAAGAATGGCTCTTGCAACACAGCTACTCATACATAAACCTTACGGGCCACACACTTAACAGGTTGGAATGAAAACTTGCCTATGTGATTGTCTCTAGTGCAAGTGGGAGATTGTTGGGTTGTGCCCTTAAGCCAATCACTCGTGGACTGGATATGATCCGAGTAGGATTAGAACCCTAATGGGCTTCAGCGTGATGGCCCATTAGCGGAGGTCTATAAATAGAGGGGTGGGGCTGTGGGCGCTAGAACCTACACGTGACAAGCCCTAGCCGCTGCCCCCTATACCTCTCCATGAAACCCTAGCCGCGTGCGCGGTGCTAGCACACTGGCGCACGGCATTCCTGCCCCATACGTGTGGACTCCGAGGAAGCGCCGCTGCATTGCTGTGGTGTTGATCGGCGGGATTAGGAGGAGGAACCGCAAACTGCGATCTACTTCCTCTTCATCGACGCGCGCCTACGTTGGACAAGTCTACTCCAACGCATCTTCCGCTGCACTGCGCGTCGAGGGGTAACGCTCCATGATCATCTGCTTGCATGAGATCCTTATCTCTAGCGTAGCGTTTCTTAACAATTAATACCAGTTATGACCTGGAACTAAAGGTGTTTTCAGTAGCAGATCATGCCACCAACCGGTACCAAAGCATAAAATGTAAATAAATATTTTGAATCCAGGAAGATGCGTGTGGCGGATTTTTTTTCAGAAATCACAAGTCACCTGAAACACGTGCGAGTGCGGTGGATTGGATTTGAACTCTGGACCTCTTGCCTCACATGCCTCTCTTAACATCTCACCTACACAACAGTTCTAAGGGAGATATACTTTCCTTTTGAAGTAATCGTGAAGGATCCTTTAGTACTGAGTGGTAACACCAACCGGTAATAAAGTCCACATTTACCAGGTGTCACGTACAAATGTGGCTGGAGGCATTAGTACGATGGTAACACTACCGGATACTAATGTGGACCTTTTAGTACCGGTCTACCAACTAGAACTAAAGGTCTATATAGGCTTTCATCTAGCATTAGTACCGGGTCTAGTTTATACCAGCATTTTTTAGGTGGATAGAAGGTCTTTTCTAGTAATGGTTTGAACTATGTTTCGCAAAAAAAAGTCATAGAGCATACAATAGTGTCATGCCTCATGAAGAAAGTTGTTTTGATGGCTAGCTTCCATTATTGCAGATTTTCCCGCCGGCGGATGCAAAATAGGGGCTCATTTTAATTAGCCTGTTGAAGCAATGGCACCACCAGCACGTGGTGCAACAGTCCCACATGTTATAGCTAAAAATTAAACCTGCTGCCTCTGCAGCAGCCCACCACCAATCAGAAAACTTTACCCCTAACAAAACAATAAGAAAACTTATCTTAGCTTGCATCCACAACTGCACATTACTGTAGGGCGAACATATCTAGTACAAACTACAATTTCGTAAAAATCCATGCAAACCATGGCAAAAAATTCATCTAAATTCAAAAAAACACACACATCTAGATGATATGATGATACACAATTTTGCAAAATATCTTGTCCAAACTCGACTTCGTCTGTGAGATATAAAAATAACAAATTTCTAACAAATCATCTAGACAACTTCATGGTTTGAAATTTGTTATTTTGCCGTGATTTGCATGGGTTGTTATGAAGTTGTGGTTTGCACTGGATGTGTAGGAGTAGAGCTTTCGTCTATCTATTTTCTTTCATCCAGGATACACAACATCATTCCTGCAACCCTAGGGAAACCCCATGGCAAGAGCATCCTAAATGAGGCACATCACAAAGGCACACAGCACAAATCTGTGGAGATTACAGATTAGTGATGACACGTCGTCCATGCATCGCTCTTGCCGTTAACTGTGTTTTGACAGGGTGCATGATCGAGCAGAGAAACGGCCCTATCAGCAAGCGGGCCTTGTTCCCTTCCCTTGCATTGCATGGCTCCATCATTTTTTTTTTCAATTACGCATTACAACTCAGACACTCACAACGCACATACGCTCACCCAACGCACATACGCAAATTCTACTCATATGAGCATTTTTTATACAGAACTGGCAAATCCTCAAGATTGATGAAGTCACCGCAGGTGTCTCGTTGTCGACGGGAAGATTATCTACAATGAAAGCACAATACCGTTAGATCCTGGAATATTCGCTCCCACGAAAAAGGACCTGAGATACTACTGTGACTCTCGTAACCGGGTCCATTCGCGGCTCCATACGTGCGCAACGCGACACTGTAATACCCGTAGCTACTAATCAAGATAATAGAGTGAGAATTAACAAGAACAAGAATCACACATGGGTTTCGATCGGGCTGGGCGACGGACCCTGACGCCCAGAACAGAGCTCTACTTTCGTTTTCAGATGAGGAATGGTTTTTCAGCGTTCCACGCGACGCCCCTTTAAACGGATTACAATCCCAGCTGGACCCACTGGTCAGCCAATCCTAAATCACTACGTAACTATTACATCGATGGTGTATTCTTGCTTGACGACTTCTCACTGGCTTGATGCACCGGTCATGACAGCTGCCCCACCCCCCCCCCCCCCTCACATCTTGCTGGCCTCTCAGCAAGCGTACCAGGAAAACGCTATTGTAGAACGTACCAATCTTCCCAGGTAGCCATGTCTGCGGGCAAGCTCGTCCATTTGATCAGAGCCTGAGGAATGGCTTTTCCACCTTGTTTGACAAGCCGATGTTGGAGCACTGCTTCCGGATGAAGATCATGGGCGTCGAGTTCTGCAACTTTAGGCAATTCAGAGAAGACAGGTGTGTAGTTAGGCAAAAAAGGTTTGAGTTGGGATACATGGAAGACCGGATGAATTTGACTGTTGTCTGGTAAATCCAAGCGATAAGCAGCACGGCCCACCCGAGCCTCCACGGTGAAATGGCCAAAATATTTGAATGCCAACTTAGAATAGGGTCTGTTCGCGACTAAAGATTGAGCATAAGGTTGTAGCTTGAGTAACACCTGCTCCCCTACTTGATACTCCCGGTCTGTCCTGTTACGATCAGCAGCTATTTTCATTTTGTTTTGAGCTCTTGCCAAATGTTCCTTGAGCCACACATTCTGCTGCTTCAGGTCCTGAACCACAGCAGCCACCGTTGGAGGGACACCCTCCTCCACTGAAACTGTCCCAAAACTTGGATCATAACCGTATAAGGCATGAAATGGAGAACAACCCAACGAGAGTGGAAAGAGGAGTTGTTCCAAAACTCAGCCTGGGACAGCAAAGCCTTCCATTTTTTTGGAGCATCATAAACCATGCATCTCAGGTACATTTCAAGACACTGATTGACCCTTTCGGTCTGTCCATCCGTTTGAGGGTGGTATGACGAGCTGAAAATGAGATGAGTGCCCAACAACCGAAAGAGCTCCTTCCAAAACAAACTTGTAAAGATCTTATCTCGGTCTGACACAATGGTCTTAGGCACACCACGAAGCTTGATCACATTATCAAACACTGCCCTGGCAATGGTTGGAGCTGTAAAAGGGTGTTTAACAGGGATGAAATGTGCATACTTGGTGAATCTATCCACGGTCACTAGGATCACATCATAGCCCTCAGACTTTGGTAATCCCTCTATGAAATCCATAGACAAGTCCTGCCAAGCACCTGCAGGTATAGGAAGAGGTTGGAGAAGCCTTGCAGGGTGAGTGTGTAAATGTTTTGCTTGCTGGCATATCTGACATTGCTTCACAAAGTCCTCCACTGCTTGCTTCAGCCCTTTCCAATGGAACAATCTGTGAATCCTATGATAGGTGGCTTGTACTCCAGAATGACCCCCAATTGCACTAGCATGGAAGGAATTGATGATTTTAGTTTGGAGTGCAGAATTTTGAGCCACCCACAATCTGTCCTTACATATGATGAGACCTTTGTCCAAACTATAGCCATTTGCATCTGGACTATTAATAGCCAACTAAGCTAACAACTGTTGAGCTCTAGGATCTGTCACATATGAATTAAGTAATTCATGCACCCACACTGGCTAGTTAGAAGACACAGCCTGTAGTGCCCAGAGATGTCCTACTCTAGACAATGCATCAGCAGCTGTATTGTCTTGACCCTTCATGTACACAACCTTAAACTGGAGACCCATTAATCGAGTCATGGCCCTTCTTTGCATATCTGAATGCAAATTTTGTTCTGTGAGATATGTCAAACTCTTGTGATCGGTTCTGATAATAAACTCTTGGTTCTGCAAATATTGTCTCCACTTATCCACTACCATAATTAGTGCCAAGAACTCCTTCTCATAGATGGATAAATGTTTATGATGTTGAGCTAAAGCCTTACTCAAATATGCAATAGGTTGATTTTGCTGCATAAGGACTGCCCCTAGACCCACATCAGAGGCATCAGTTTCCACCACAAACTGCTTGGTGAAGTCAGGTATGGCTAGAACAGGGGTAGTCACCATGGCCAGCTTGAGTTTGTCAAAAGCATCTTGAGCTGTTTTAGTCCACTGAAAAGTTTTCTTTATGAGAAGTTGGGTGAGAGGATGAGCTATGACCCCATAATGTTGCACAAACTTTCTATAGTAACCAGTGAGGCCTAGGAAACCTCTTAACTCAGTGTAGTACGAACAGGCCACTTCTGCATTGCCTCTATTTTTGCAGGATCAGTAGACACTCCCTTGTCAGAGATAATGTGACCTAGGTATTCCAACTGGGTTTGAGCAAAGGAACATTTACTGGCCTTCATGTATAAGTGATGCAAAACCAAAGTAATGTGATGCAGGTGTGTTTGGAAATCAGGACTATATATCAATATGTCATCCAAGAACACCATGACAAACTTCCTGAGAAAGGGTGCTAGTACCTCATTCATGATACATTGAAAGGTGGCTGGGGCATTTGTGAGGCCAAAGAGCATGACCCTGAATTGGTAGTGCCCCTGATGGGTTTTAAATGCTGTCTTGTGCTCATCTTCTGGTTTCATACCAACCTGATGATACCCTAATCTCATGTCCAACTTAGCAAAGTATTTAGTGCCAGCCAATTCATCTAATATCTCCTCAGTTAAAGGCATAGGAAACCTGTTTTTGACAGTCAGATCATTTAATTTCCTATAGTCCACACAGAATCTCCAAGATCCATCTTTCTTGAGTACTAGCAACACTGGACTTGCAAAAGGACTGCAGCTTGGAGTAATTAAGCCAGCATCAAGTAACTGTCTAACCTGCTTTTCAATTTCATCCTTGTGGTGGGGTGAAAATTTATATGGTTTGGAATTGACAGGGATTGATCCAGGTAGCAGTGGAATGTGATGATCATAAAATCTGTGGGGAGGTAAACTCTGGGGTTCCTGAAACACATCCTGGTAGTTGGCCAGTAATTGTTGAATAGCTTGGTGTTGTTCAGAAGTAAGCTGGGTAACAACAGGTTCCACAACAGCCATGGCCCAAACATAATTACCCTGAACCCATTTGCAGACTTGCTGTAACGTCCCGCCTCCCCGAGGCCGGGTCCGCTTACATCTGGCAGCTCTCTAGGACATAGACTGCCCTCACAGATCAACACATGTCTTTTCTGCGTACTTTGTCCTCACTCATGCGCACCCGGAAATCACTTCCCGGTCGGTCACCCATCCCCAAATTGCTCTGGGCCAAATACGCTTAACCTCGGAGTTCTTTGAAGACCGGCTTCCGGAAAAAAGTTACAACTTGTTGACATGAGTATTCTATCAATCCTATTAAGCCCTGGACCGGGATGTCACATCCTCACCCCTTTAAGAGACCGACGTCCTCGTCGGTCAATCCCAAGTCACGAACGTCCTCTCTTGGCCACGTCCCGTACGTCCAATGCCAACGGCCCATGTGCCACGTTCGTGCGTCCATTGCCAACGGTCCCTGTGCCACGTCCGTGCGTCTAGTGCCAACGGCGCATCCCAGATGCCCGCGCACTGACCCGCCACGCGCCCGTCCACATGCCGGTGGCATCTGCGCCCCCACGCACTCGTGCTCATGCCCACGCACATACGCCCGTACGTGCCCGTGAAACCGCGAGAGTCGGCTCTGATACCATTCTGTAATGTCCCGCCTCCCCGAGGCCAGGCCCGCTTACATCTGACAGCTCTCTAGGACATAGACTGCCCTCACATATCAACAAATGTATTTTCTGCACACTTTATCCTCACTCATGCGCACCCGGAAATCACTTCCCGGTCGGTCACCCATCCCCAAATTGCTCCGGGCCAAACATGCTTAATCTCGGAGTTCTTTGGAGACCGGCTTCTGAAAAAGAAGTTGCAACTTGTTGACATGAGTATTCTATCAATCCTATTAAGCCCTGGACCGAGATGTCACACTTGTGCCACAGACACCTCAGGTATGAGTTGCATTTTTTGTTGTATTCCGTGTAATGTAACTTGCTGGTCATTGTGCTGGAATTGGATTGTTTTCTCGGCCCAGTGACATTGCATGGGACTATTGGTCTGCAACCAATCATAACCCAAGATTGCATCATAAGCAGGTATCTCGAGGACTTTCATATCTATCTGGACAGTATGACCATTGGACCACCATTCCAAACCTGGTACCCACTGATCAGTAATAAGAATGTTGCCATTAGCCAATCTGACTTGCTGGGGAGACATAGGAAGGGTAGGTATTTGTAGTTGCTGCACAAAAGACTTGCTAATAAAGCTGTGTGAGCTCCCACTATCTACTAGAATGAGCATGACCTTGTTCTGAATGAGGGCTCTAACCACCAAAGCATCTCCCTGAGTAGTACCAGCCAAAGCATTCAGAGAAAGCTGACAAAAATCTGATGCCAGAGTATCTTCCAGATCCAGCTGATGAAGGACCTCATCTGTGAGCACTGCATCCAATCCATTAAGGGCTAAGGCATTCAGTTGTGGCTGGGGTCGTTTGGTACAAGACTTGAGGTGATTGGCATCAAATGGCTCTCTACAGCAAAAACACAGACCATTAGCTTTGAGATAATCTCGAGTTTGTCTTTCCTTCCATAATGGACTGAGGTTTCCATTGGTCTTGGGATCTGTCTTGGCAACCTGGTTGTTGTGTCTGTTGGTAGGAGCCGATCTGGGCCACTTAGGTTTGCCTCTATCCAACACTTGCTGCTGAATTCGAGCCAGTAACAGAGCTCTTTCCAGAGTATCAGGAATCTGAGACTAGACAACATTACTAATCTCAGGCTTCAATCCTCTCAGAAACTGGGTGACAAAAAACAGTTCTCCAAACTCACTGTTGTGCATATTCACCTGATACAACAGATCTTCAAAGTCAGAAATATATTGATCTAATGTGGATCCTTGTTGGAGCTCCAAAAGTTGGGTCAAAGCTTCTCTGTAATCATTGTTGCCAAATTCCTGTTCCACTGCAGCAAGAAAAGTCGGCCAATCACCCAACCCATTTTTCAGCTTGTGCACCTTAAGCCACTTGGCTGGTTTCTCTTCCATGTGTAGAGCAGCAATAGTGGGCCACATAATCTCTGGAAGATCAAAGATCCCGAAATAATCTTCACATTTATCCTTCCAAATGCCAGGATTAGTACCATCAAAACTAGGGAACAACATTTTGGGTAAGAATGGCCGAGAACCATGATGGTCTGTATGAGGAGGTCTGTCTCTGTGTGGAGCTCTGTGTGGAGGCACTCCAGTACGGCCTTGGCCAGAACCACCAAGAGCATGCTGACAACGGTGCTGAAAACCCACATCCTCATTACTGTCACTGGAAGCCGGACTAGGTGGACGATCGTGCCGAGCGCGCATCTGATTGAGTGTTAACTGAGCGACTGCATTGCCTGTGGATTCCATTTGCTTGGCCAACGTTTGCTGATCGAGAAGCATCTGCTCCAGGAGCTTAGTGGATATGTCAAACTGAGTTTCCATCCTCTGTTGCCGATCCTCCATGACCACAATCCCTACCTTGGCAAATAACAGATCTAGACTTTCCGTCACACTACCCCAATTCTCATCCTCAGTACGAGCACACTCCTCCATGTGGGCGAGGAGAATTTGGGTCTGCGCTGAGGGCTTAGGGGGCGCCGTGGTGACCACAACGCAAACAAGGGAAACACAACTCGATTTGATGTTACCTCAAGAGGCCCGAGTGATGATCCCAAGCCGATGGAGTACAGTAGCCGCCACCGGATCCCGCGAGCAGGCGTCCAAGAGTTGGACATAGCGCCCGAGTTGTTGCAGACGAAGTGGAAGCTCTGGTCCCTGTTGAACTCCGACGACGAAGAATTGCACGGAAACTCAGCGGATCCCCAACTACTACCTAAGCGGCGTGAGAAGGGGGTGGACGGCGGCACCGGAACGGCTAACCGGCATTTTGCGGTGGCCGCCGCTGACTGGGAGTCGGTGGGCGGGGCGAGGACGCCGGAATCGGAAGGATTCCCGGCGGATGCGGATCGAGATCGCTGGAAAAGCGACTGCGATCGATGGGGATAAAACTGGACGAGAGCGATCGATAACACGCCGAGGAACGCCGAATCTGATACCACTTGTAATACCCGTAGCTACTAATCAAGATAATAGCGTGAGAATTAACAAGAACAAGAATCACACATGGATTTCGATCGGGCCGGGCGGCGGACCCTAACGCCCAGAACAGAGTTCAACTTTCGTTTTCAGATGAGAAATGGTTTTTCAGCGTTCCACGCGACGCCCCTTTAAATGGATTACAATCCCGGCTGGACCCACTGGTCAGCCAAACTTAAATCACTACGTAACTATTACATCGATGGCGTATTCTTGCTTGACGACTTCTCACTGGCTTGAAGCACCGGTCATGACAGACAAACATGCACAACACAATAATGTTGTGTGCTGTGCGGCCGTAGTACCAACTCGGTCACTATAGTTGTTAACCGTATTTTGGTACGGTGAGCAAAAAATAGCCCGGTCAATGCAACGCAAGTTGCCTCATTTCCATCACATGGCTCGGCTGCGCTAATAAGCGAGAACCGAGAAGGTAGCGGTGAGGGAACGAATTGGAGGGGCGCCGCACCGCACCATCACGCGGCTTGGTAACGAATCGTCAGAGCTATTTTTTCGTCACATGGCGCTTCGGAAAGGTCCTCCGGTTAAGTGGCCCTCATTTCGTCAAATGGCGCTCTCTATCATGTCGCTAGCTCTTCACGTTCCTGCTTCCTAGCATTGAACTGGGCGGCGCGGCGCGGGAGGCCAGGAACTGGGAGCTGAACCAACCGCGGCAGCGCCACGCGGTGTCCAGTGTCCTGCAGCTTCTGCAGCCATTCCTGGGAGCAAGTAGCCAGTTCAGATGTCGGCAGACTCCGTGAACCCAAAAGGCCAAAACTAACTTCCCCATTCGTCAATTAGGTAGGCGCTTGGGATCAATCCGCCTCGTGCTAATCCTCTCCGATCCAATTATTACGAGAAAGAGGGACTCACAAGGAAGTTAGTTCATTTTCCACTTCAATCCACATGTTCCGGGATTATTAGATGTATATATATAGACGAGCCCTTTTGGCAAGCGTTTAACTCTACACACTCAGATAAAATATTTCATCAGACTCTCAAAGGCAGCAGTAGCAACGTCTGAATATCCTCCAACGGCACTAGGGTACACATCTTTTCAATATCACCAGTTATCAGACCTGCTCCTGATGGCAGACTTATCAGCACTCGACAACAATGCAGGTATTAGTTACCAGCGAGTTCCCCGGATCATAAATGTAGATATTAGTCACCAACAGGTTCCCCGGCTCATAAATGTATATTTTCTCAGCCAAAATTGTAGGTCAAAACACAAAAACTGTATAACTATCATTTTTTTTTACCTCGGTGCTAAGGATGAAGACTATATCCGGTGAATTTACCGACTCTGTTAGAACAGACACAAAACAACACTATGTGAAGCCTCTTTTCCCGTCCAAGTTGGGATTTGGGGGAGAAGGCCAGAATCAGATGAACCAGCCTGGCTAAGACGAGTTTAGGGCATCAAGTTGCCGCTGGAGCTCCTCAAGATCATCATCGATAGCACTGGAGCTTGCCGCAGCAGGTGGTTCTGGATACAAATCAGCAGCTGGGAGTTCGCGGACAAGGCCTTCTGGTAGGACATCTGTAGAATTTTACAATGAGTACAAAGGTGTCAAGAAGATGACAGATTAAGGAAACATACTTCGCTCTGATCCAAAAGGGCATTTGATTTACCTGCAGTGCTTCGAATACTTGATGATGCTGTGTCTTCATCATCAACAACACTGTATAAGAACAAAAAAAATTGTGATTCAGCTATCATGCACAGCTTCTCTGTTAATAATTATGATTCAAAGCATGTCAACTTGTTGTACGGTAGACAAGCAAAATACTGGAAATACAGTAAGAACCATCATGCTAGTCCTAGCTAATTAGTTTCTACATCATACATACTAAGAAAAAGAATACTTTAAGGAATGCATAGACCCTCAAGTGAATCTTCAAACTAGTGAACTACATTTATAAACGACAATACAGAGTCTTGCTAATAAGAGTGCTAAAAACTGAAGTGGTTTGAACTCTGCGGACAGGTACAGTGTGTCCACCAGAATGTTATTAGCTCCATTAACTATACATGCATAACCACTGAATCGAAATGGATAGCAACATAATCTGTGATAACAAAAAGTATGTGATGCATCACTAATATTCTTATCTGCAGTATTTCTAGGTAATGTGCATGTCTTGAACTTAAGTTGCTATGCATTTGTCTAGGACAAAAAAAGTCTAGGACACAGAAATAAATCAGTGGGTAAAAATAAATTGAAGTTGATGTGGAATGGTGTACCTAATGTTCCACTCGTTGTCTAGGTGGACAGGGCATTCACTTGCCGCAGATGCTTCAGCTTCCATCTTAGCCTTTGCTGCTGCATCTCTAGCAGGTTTGGAGTCCATATACTCTTTCTGAAAATAATGAAAACAAGGATCACATTAGAAATCCATCATCATTTTATTTTTAGCCATAACAATAATTTGTCAGAAGGGCAAACACCTGTCTCTGAACACATGCTGGATTCGAACACTGGGGATTTGGCCTCATTTCCATTGTTGGGAAATAATCCTTAAGTGAGTTATACCCCTGCACATTCATGATGACATAACAGGTTTTAAGAAACTGCCATTTATATGGAATGCAGAGATAGCTATACTGGATCAACATGTGCTGCAGTGGTACAACATTTCAAGCATAAGATTACATCTGTATTTCACCTCAAAAAACTATCATATGCACCACATTTGCAAAAGAAATAAAAGAAACAGTATTTCACAAACTAAAGAATCTAAAGAATAACGCTTTGTTGACGAAACAACTGATGGTGCACAATAATTCCCTCACTTTATGTTAGCAAGAATACACATTAGTGAAGTTTGCTGGATTATGAATGCCATAGTTAGAATCAAAGTAATTACCAAGTAAGGGGAAACTTGTCCAAAATTCAACAGATATTTCAGAGCATTCTGGACCAGCAGACCGGCAACAACACCCTGCAAACACCATGATTATTAGACCAGAAAAGAAAATGGAACAGGAGATCTGGACTTCTGGTGAAGACTAAACAAGAATTCTATATATGCCCAAGTGTAAAGACTGCAAATACGCCAATAGACCCTCACTCGGGCCGGTAGTGCACAGATCATGAAATGTTTGATTTGATCCACTGCATTGCAGCTGTTTCCAATGGCAGAGAATATACTGTAGATTTTACAAGTAAAAGGCAATTCGGAAGCTACACAAATATAGTTTTATATTAAACTGCAGTTATTTATGCTTTACAGCACAGGGAAAAATTATGTAGATGTTTCAAGAAACTAATGAAAAGATGCACTGGTCCACATAATGCTATCAGCATCTACACACATATAACTGAACTTAAGTTTCCATATGTCATTGAGATAGTGAACAACCAAAAGTCGAAAAGAAATAGTAAAAATATAAAACAAGGACTCACCATTGTAGTTGGCAAAGAGGCAGCACAAACCCCTTCTCTCTTAAGTGTACGCTCATCCACTCCTGAGGCTACAACCTACAATTAAAAGAATTACAAACAGGTGAGCAAGAAATGATACAGAAATGAAAAATGTAATGGAAGTACATAGGGGAAAATAATTGTCAAGACATAATAACCATTAAAATTGTAGCAACGAAAATGTTAGACCTCACAATATGAAAAGCACATCCGCAATCTAAAATTGTCAAATTCATAAGGCCACCACCAAACCAGAGTAGCAAATATAAGATCATACGAACATACCAATGGAGGAGCACATGCAAAGCATGCAGTTTCACCTGGAACCAGCAGTTGTATATGACCAGAAACAGCATCTTCCGAGACACCTGATACACAAATATCTTACATTAATTGCCGTTCACATTGTTGAGAATTGAGATTAATGTTAATAGAGGGCTAGCATTGAATTAGAAGCTAACAAACAGGCTATGTCAGAATTGCATTGTCGCTATGTGTTCTATAAGGATAGGAATGTAACCTAGTAGGCTTCAACACATACTTGGGCCTGTATTTCTGTGGATTGCAAATTTGCAATTACTATTTTCCAACCCAATTATGTGAAGCACAGATTTTTCTTTCAATCCATGATCGTGCCTAACTAGCTTGAATATTGTTGCAAAAATTTAGCAGTAATGCAGCACAACAGAATCCTAACAGAAAATTAGTATCCCGTTTAAATGTGTGCCTTGCACAAGTTGAGCAACTCCCAAGGTTTAACAAATGACCAAGTATGGTGGCTGAAGTACATACCACATAGTGAATTAGTGATATAAAAGAAGGTATAGACACTATACAACCAAGCTGGCTTCACACTTGTGAAATGCACCTAGGGTATACAATGAGAGACAATGGCAGCAAGACACAAGAATAGTTGGCAATAAGTATGATATCCAAACTGAAATAAAGTTTATGAAATGTTTTTGCTGTCAAGTGTCAATAAATGTGATTTATAACTTACCAGACTCCATCCAAGTCTGACCAAGCTCATTGCATGCCTGAAAATCAGGTAGAAAGAACTAATAAGCAAATGCACACCAATGAATAAATACATATCTATGCATCTAATGTCAATGTAAGGCACAGGGAGGATGGATAAAAACTAATTTTTTGTTTTGTGAACTCACCTGATTCACAACCATACGAGCTTCATAGTTATCAACACAGCTCAAGACAAGATCAACTCCAGTGCTAGGCTCATGAGAGCTCCTGGCTTTTAGGCTTGCCAAAAATGTTTCAAATCCTTTGACTGTAGTAATATTCAGTGAGTAGCTCTGCAGCAGAAAAAGTAAATCGGTTTTCTTATAAGCGGGAGGAAGATAGTGATACTGTTACACCACCCAATACATCCCAAGAAATGCATGCTACTTTGTACTTCATATGACAACAACAACTTGCCACCTTGGAGTACGAAATAAATAAATAAATAAATAAATAAATAATGGAAAGTATACAACATTAGGCATGGATAGTTCGAAAACTGTACATCCCAGGTTTTGTCACTTCTACCAAAAATTAACAGTGCTCAAAATTTGATGAAACACTTGGTTTACTGAAGTAGGAAAAAGGATAACTGATAGATACTGATACTGGGCATGGTTGCTTACCTCCAACACAACATCAGGGTTTATTCCAGAAAGCGTCTGTACAGCAGCATCTGTTTTTGTCATTCCAACCTATCAAAACATAGGAACTGAATATGAGTTACGGTCTGATTTGGATTATTTTCTGCAGAGCAGTGAACAAAACTTCAACATAAAATGTTTTGGTAACCATGGAGTAAGAAGAGATGAGACAAATATATAACATACTATACTGGAAGCTCACCTGTTCTGGACGAAAGAACAACCTATTCATGTTAGCCAACTCGACTGTGTCATAGTCATACAACAAGAGACGTCCAATTCCACACCTTGTGAGCATCTCTGCAGCAACACTACCAACACCACCTATGCCCTGCAAAGCATATGACTGTTAATCAAAGGTTTGCTCTGAGTTGAATTTCCACACTTATGTGTGCTAAATCAAATATTTTCATGTATACTGCGATAAAGCTACAAGTTGCCTTCTCCTTTCAAACTTAGGATTATTGTACTAAAGCATGACAAAATTACCACTAGCATACAGAAATAACACCAGCTGGATTTTCATAATATATATTATAGCCACATTTTCTTTATTAAGCACCTGGTACATGGTACACCAAGACCATTCTCCAGAGCAATTCAAGTGTCGTGTGATCTCCAATAATAATCGAGTTTCGTGATATCCACACGACATTTTCGGTGCATACATAGTCCCATGGAGAGACCTCTACTCAAGGATGGAACTTTGAAGGGATATGATCAATGCCAATTTCGGAATTTCGTGCCGACATAACAAAATTGAAGAGCTGCAATGCCAAACTAGGCGAGAAGGACGCTTACAACGATGGCGACCGAGTAGTCCCTGATGCGCTCATAATTCTCCACGACCCCCATCCGCTGCAGCGCCATTAGCCTGCTGTAGGGGTTGCTGTCCACCACCTCCGCGCTCATGTCCTGCACCCCCAATTCCGCGCACGCAAAGTGAAATTCACAAGCTGCGCGAAGATGTACCCCCCCAATCTGCAGTGCGCCGCACCCTCAGCGTCAGATCGTACCTTGATCTTGGATCGCGAAGCGGCGCCGGCGGCCGGGTTCATCATCGCCACTACCCGCTCCCGCATCTAGCAGTAAGAGGAACAGGGATCGATAATTGGAAAGGCAAGGGAGAAGGGAAGAGATGGGAAGGCAAACTGCCGAGATCCAGGGAGCGGCGCGGCGGGAGAGGGGGTTACCCGATCGATGGAGGCCGGGTCGTCGGGGCGCTGCTTGAGCGCGTCGAGGTCGCGGAGCAGCGCCTGAAGCTGCTCCTCCTCCATGGCCGCCTCGCCGCCGCTTGCTTGCTGCTCTGCTCCTCCGCCGCCGGTGGCCGGGGACACGGACAGGATGATGCAGCAGAGCGTGGCTTCAGTTCAGAGGCACGAGCCTGGGGTAGTAGTGCCCTTCCGCTATGAGTGCCGGTCCGAGGTGTCGCGTCGATGACGCGTTCGTCCTGACGTGGCAGACAAGGTGGAGATTTACAAGGTGATATGGCAGCCCAGTTCGGCCCACAAAGAGGTATAGGAGCAGCCCAGCACGGGAAAAGTGCTCAGCCGTTTTTATTCTTCTTCTTTTTTCTCTTTGATCCTCGTCGATAGTTTTTTTTTTGAGCGGATCCTCGTCGATAGTTAGTTTATTATGTTTTGACTTTTCCCAACTATCTTTTTACTAATTGTATCAGCACATTCTTTTCAACTACCTTGTGGCGTCAGAATGTTTAGCCGTTATTAGGTTGGGGTCAGCCTGCCCATCATTTATATGTAAAGGCAAAATAGTCAATTTCATCCTGCAACTTCCTCCTAGACTTAAATTTAACCTAAACTATTAAATGGACCAATTTAATCCTCAAACTTTTTAGTTATGGTCAATTTAGTCTCTAGAGTGATGTGGCATGCCTACTTGGCATACCAAGTTATACCAGAGTGGTATACTAACTCATAATTCACTAACATAGCTAAAGTAAGTTATTGATGATCTTGTATCTATGAACAAAAAGTTTACACTTTTGTTTATTCAAAAATTCGCATTGTTTATTGAACCATATTTTTTATGAGACATTAATTGAGAGGAAAAATCTGAGGTGAAAGAGTCTACTTATACATATTGACTCACTTTTACATCACCCATTGTTGACTAGGCATGCCACATTGGACCAGGGATGATATTGAGCTCAAATAGAAAGTTTGAGGATGAAATTGGTCAATTTCATAATTGAGGGATGAATTTAAGCCTGGGGCAAAAATAATTGAGGTATCAAATTAGCTGTTTTGCCTAAAAATAATTAAAATAAATTGTCAAGACGGGCTCAGAGTCATAGGATCCTTACATCTAAAAAATCTCACAAATGGAGCTCACCTCTACTTGTATATACAGAACAGAGAAGATATATTTCAAATGGAAGTATTTTGTATTTCTTTCTTAATAGGATGATGCACGACTCTCTTGCGTATTAAAAAAAAACTAACTAAAGTGAGTTGTCTGATCCACTCATAATTTTCTTTATATAAATGGGATATTTTGGGGAAAAAACATTACATGTGGAACCACAATGGGATGGAAATCGTATCCATTTAAAAAATAAAATGGTTCATTTTTTTTAAACTGGCAGTGTTTTCCTTCACAAAACCTACATATGAACACTCGAGTATGTAACTCCGTATATACAGATACTGAGATACAAGCATGGGTGATTTTCTGATCCAGATGCCAAACGCAAAATGTCACTGACAAAAAACATAAAAAGAAAACTGAAACCAAATACTCCTATGGAAGTACAGTGATGACCCAAACCAGAGAGAGAGAGAGAGAGAGAGAGAGAGAGAGAGAGAGAGAGAAAGAGAGAGAGAGAGCAAGCTCTACTACAAACTGTGCAAAAGGAACCCCAAAATCAAAGCTATGCACAAATTCTGAAGGAGCAGGGCTGGTGTGTGTTGTCACTGACAGCCGTTCAACAACGCCAATCAATCTGGCTTACTTACCAGAGTCCCCCATCTTCGATCTGAGGTACCAAAGCCTGGCGACGCCGATCCCTGTCGGCGTCCACCTCGCCTTGCGACGGGAAGACGAAGCCGTGGCCGGCCAGCATCTGCTCCCGGAGGTTCTTGATGGCCTCGTACCTCTCCGCGTCCTCGTCCAGGTCCTTGGTGCTGGCCCCGTCGTCGCTGCACACGTCCTCCCACTCCTGCAGCTCCAGTGCATCCCTCGTGCCCTGAGATCTCCGGTCGAAGGTGCCCGCCCCGGCGCCGCATTCCGTTCCTCTGTCCGAAAGTGAGCCGTGCACTGACGCCGCGTTCTTGGCCGTCGTCGCCCTGGAGGTGGTCTTGTAGCTCCAGCTGTTGCCGTCCATGTTGAGCTCGATGTCACTGCCTGCTTCCGAGCCGTCGTCGCCTTCGCCATCGTTGCCATTTTCACCTTGTCCGGCCTTGTCTGTGACCACGCGGTCTATGCCGTCGACGCCAAATTCGGACGCAAGGACCAGCTGCAACGACCGGCGATCATCGGCGGTATGCTGGACTTCGTCGTGGAAGGGCGATTCTTGACGGCCCTCCTTGCTGCTGGTGCCCAAGAAGGCCTCGAGCTCCTGGCGCAGGCGGTCGACGGCGGCGTTCTTCTCCTCGAACTGGATCCTCGCCTCGGCCAGCTTCATCCGGACCCGCTCCTCACGCAGCTCGTCGGCGAGCTGCAGCATCTCCCGCTCCCTCTCCAGCTCCTCCCGCGCGGCCTCGGCAGCCTCCCGCCTGAGTTCCTCCTCCGCCACCGCGCCGCCGCCAACAACGCTCCTGGAAAGCTCGTCGCAGACCTTCTCCAGCCGCGCCCTGGCCGCCCTCTCGCGCTCCAGCTCCCGCGTGGCCACCCGCAGCGACCCCTCGGCGTCCGCCAGCGCCTCGGCCAGCTTCTTGCCCACCCGCTCGGCGCGCCGCCGCGACCGGCGCTCGCCGTCCAGCTCCGAGGCGACCAGCCGCGCGGCCGCCGCGGCCTTCTCCCTGTGCCTGGCCTTCCACGCGCGCACCTCCTCCGCGAGCTGCCTCCGCAGGCGGTGGCGCTCCTCCTCGCCGCCGCCGCCGCCGCCGTGGTGCCTCGCGAGCCGCCGCGCGCGGGCGCGCGCGGCGTCGAGCTCGGAGCGCAGCGCGGCGACGAGCGACGCCGCGGTGGGGCCGAGCGCGCCGGCGGGGCCCAGGACGTTGCCCAGGACCCTGACGAGCTCGGCGGACGCCGTGAGGCTGTTGAACAGGTCCTTCGCCTCCGCCGCCCTGTCGCCGCCCGGACAACGTGCCGGGGTGCGGCCCTGAGGACACGTGTGCACCTGAAAAATGGATGGAACAGAGATCGTCTCATAAAACTCTTGGGATCACCGCAGTCTGTCGGTAAACAAGCTCTGCATTCTGTCAGTGAACATGCCGAACTACTGCTGCATGTGCTTACTGCTTTGAGTTGATCTACATCACCATTTCAAGGACCGACCATGGCAAGTACAAGTGCAGGATGATGAGCGAGACGAAAGGAACAGTGGCCTGATTAGGCGCCGATGACAGACAGTGAGACAGACGGTCGGTCAGACCTCTTCTTCTTCAACGGGCTGTAGCCATTGACAAACAAGTTTCAACCAACCAATCAACTAACTAACCAACCCTGACAACCGCCGCATCTGCCACCTCGGATTGCCAACACAAGGCGCTTCAAAATTAACCGCCAAATCATTCGCGCCGCCGCGCCGCGCAGAGCTAGAAACTAGAAACTAGAAAAAGCATCCAGGCCAGTTGCTAACACCTAACAGGCTAGAGCTAGACTGCTAGACATGCGATGCGAATCGCATAGGCAGGTGGACGAACGAATAAACAAGGCCTGGTTGGTGTACAGCCGGTGGAGCAACTGGACAAAGATCGCATGTGGCTATTCACAAGGGGGATGCGATGCATATGCATCATTGGAAATGCTCTAGAGCCAACCAGCAGATGTTCAGCTCTCTAACTCTAACCCCATCGCTAGTGGCACTCTATGGTATTGTGAAGGTATACTCTGAATAACAAAAGTACGTCACCGGTCCCTAAACTTGTTCGACTGTATCATCCCGGTCCCTAAACTCGTAAATCGATTCGTTTAGGTTCTCAAATTTATTTGGTTGTGTCATTCCGGTCCCTAAACTTATAAACCATCTGTTTAGATCCTCAAACTTGTCCAGTCGTATCATCTCAGTCCCTAAATTTGATTTTGAGTCTCATCTAAGTCCAAACAGGACGATCTAAAATCTCTATATCAAAAAATAATTTATAACTTTTTCATATGAACTCGAATGAAGACAAACTTTATATAAAATTGTATCTCTCGACGCGATCTACAACTTTGCAGTCGAAAAGTTTTTGAATTATAATTTTTTAGAGTCCCAAAATTTAATTTTAAATTTTAAATTTCAAAATCTATAAATTTACAACAATATTTTGAGACCTTAAACAGTTTTAATTCAAAAATATTCCAACTATAAAATTGTAGATTACGTCGAGGAATACCATTTTGATATAAAATTTATCTTTATTCAAATTCATATGAAATAGTTATGAATTACTTTTTAATATATAGATTTTAGATCGTCTTGTTTTGATCTATATGAGACTCAAAATTAAGTTTAGGGATCGGAATCATATGATTGAATAAATTTGAGGATGTAAACGTTTAATTTTCTAGTTTATCAACCAAGATAATACAGATGGACAAGTTTGAGAACCTAAACGGTCAATTTGTGAGTTTAGGGACTGGAATGACACAACGACATAAATTTAGGGATAAATTTAGGGACTGGTGATGGACTTTACTCTCTGAATAGAATAAGGAGTTTCGAACTCACCTCCACTGTGCCGCCGTTGCTCATGACATCCGAGAACCACTGGCCATGGGCATGACCATCGTGCCAGCTCCTCTGCTCTCCATCATCCTTCATGGTCTTGCTCTTTCTTCTCGAAATCTTGGAGAAATGCACGAGGGAACCAACGTCAGGACGAGACCACGAACGATCGCCGCAGAAAACGAGCACCCAATGGCACGACACAGGCGGGGCGCTGACCTCCAGGGACACGCTGCGCCGGTGGTCCGAGCCCCGGCGCACGGCGGCCGCGTCCCACCCGATCTCCTCCTCCTCCTCGAACGCGCCGCCGTCCCCCTTGTTGAGCTGCCAGAGCGCGCTGACGAGCTTCTGCGCCGACGCCGCGGACCACGCCTCGACATCGGCGTGGCCGTGGCGGCCGTGCCGGCTCCATGACGACTCCGACATCCTCCTCTCCCTCCCGCTGCTCGCGCACGGCGACGCGCCGGTGCCGCCTCCCTTCCGGTGGCCGATCAGCCGCACGCCTCGCTTCAGCCTCAGCGCCCTCCTCTGGCGATCCGGCGACGCGCCCGACGGCGACACGGCGCAGCGCTTGCGGATCTTGGTGGCGGCGGATGCTCCTCCTGTCGCAGTCAGCTCAGCGGCGGCTTCCCTCAGCATCGCAGTCCTGGATTCAGACACCAGCCAGTAAAGACGATGGCTTCTTCTCGCCACGAGCAACATTGCTTACACAAAAACCAGTGAGTAAATGAAATGCTTTAACATCAAAGATCAAAGACCAGAACAAGAATCGACCTGAATATAAACAGCAAGGGAAACAAAAGCAGCAAAAGGATGCGGGGCTAATCACGCTCTCCGATTCACATCGGGATTTGGGCCCTGCTTTTGCTCAACAGCAACAGAAGCAACGCCAACGTGAACGGCGCTGCCAGCTCTTCTATTCGATGGGATGCAGGATCCAGATGAACAGTGCTATCACATCCAGCCAACTGATCAAAGGGCAGGGGAAAGGAAAAGCTGAAAGGGCATGGAGGCAGCTTTGGTGGTAGAAGGAACAAGAAGCATGCGAAAGAAGATGGAGGATCTATCTGTCTCTCCTTTGAACAGGGGAAAGCTACGGCGGATTCGAGTCCCGGATACCGATAAAAATTCAGAGATACATACGCCTCGAAATGCAGCAAATACGTCTAGTAAACCGATGGCAATGCCAGGAAGTACGAGATTTGAAGGAGCCGAGGAGACGTACTCCAGCAAAAGATTGCCGAGCTCTTGCAGAACCAAGAAAGCAAAGATACAGTAGTAGGTTTAAAAAAAAAGATACAGTAGTAGGAACCAGAGATCACAGCAGGACCACCACAGGTTGTCAGGTTCCAAAATGAGCTCAAAGTAAATGTATAAAAATCAACAAGACATCCAAGAAAAAAGAAACCTTGATGGAACTCTGTGCCAAGATAGGCCAACCAACACAACATGTATGACAAAATTTTCAGGGCAATGCAGTAGGCCAAGAAACACAACAGCAGCTTCCAATCCAAATACTAGATAAAACTGGAACTCTCTGAATGGAGGGACAGGTCGGAGTTATACCCATGGAAGAGGGGGAACGGCGAGCGCTAGCCAGCGTGATCGATCTCTCCTTGGTAACAGTAGGATCACCCAACTCCTGCGGGCCAATGATCTGCAGCTGTCTGTGCAGGCTGCAGAGACGATGGCACGCAGGACACACGAGCGGGGAGAAGGACGGAGGAGACAGACAGAGGTGATGGACTGATGGGTGTGTGGGGAAGGGTGTGCTTGTGTGGATCGTTCATATCATGGGCGCCGTTGGCGGCATGCAGATTTGGAGCAGCACGCATGAGCTGTCGGGCTGTTGCATATGATTGGGGATTCGATGCAGCCCTCCGCTTGTCTGCGGGGGTTGCCTTCAAATTCTTTTTTCGCTAACGTGTCTAAGCATGTATTTCATTAAGAAGGTTGCCTTCGAATTCCAAGGGCAGAGAAAGCAGAAGCTCCCATGGGGCCATGGCGAGAGATCAAATAATGCAAGCTCTGGTTCGTTTGGGGGAAACTGAAGAATGGCCAGCAGCCAGGCTGACAGGTGCATTGAACTAGCACAGTTTAAGGGGGCAGGTACTGGTTAACAGTCGATCAGTATGGAATGCATTGAATCAACCAAAACCTGGACTCTCTTACAATGTGCATGTCCAAGTTATTGTCACAAAACTCCAAAGTTAACACATCTGTTCTTCCAGCTGGATAGTTTGCATGAGCACCAGCTCAAAAAACGAGAAGAAATTAGTACGAGTACTTCACACCTAAAATTTGTAGATCTGCTCAACTATTTTCTCTCAATAAAACGTCCATTTCTTTTCTTGGGCCGGTCGGTTGATCCTCGAAAGTTTTTGTGCTTGTCCTTTTTCAGCAGTATGGCACAACCACAGTTGAGGGCTTTCAGTTTCTGCGGCAAGCTCATGTCCAGAATCGGCCGCGTCTACTAGTCCCTAACGATTTGGAAACCAGCAGAAGACAATCAGGTTAAACAATCGTTACTAGGTGCATGAGTAGGTTCATTCAGTCCCCCGCCATTAGCAGTTGCGTTAATCCCACTGCTAGAAAATATCTCATTAGTACCGGTCGGGAACCCCGGTTTGTACCGGTTTCCCGACCGGTACCGCTCATCCGGTACTAAGTGCACGCGCACTTAGTACCGGTCAGCAGGCCTGGTACTAAACTGCTGGCTTAAACTGCTGGCCAAGCCAGCAGCTAGGCCGAGCAATTTAGTACCGGTTGGTACCAACCGGTACTAAACGATTTTTTTATTTTTGATGCTTTATATTTTTTCTCTTTTCCTTTCAATTTCAATTAATTAGTATTAGTAGTCATACTTGCAGCGGTTTGTGTATTCGTACTCGTATCTAGAATTCGTATTTGTATATGGAGCAAAACAAATAAAAAAATTATATACATACATGGATAAAAGAAATGTTAGAAATTATATATATACATAGATAAAAGACAATAATATTTACAAGTATGAATTCTCATAAGTTTTTTCCGACAAATTCTTCAATAATTCTAATCATCTGCATCGTCATCGGCACCGGCATCCTTCTTGCGGCATTTGTTGAGTTTATCAGCTCGAGCCACACTTATCATTGGATTGGAATGAAATTAACCTTTTGGATTTATCACCTCATCCAACAGGAATCCACAGAGTGCTTCTTGAATTGCCCTGATTCTTTCCGGTTCGATGAGGTTCTCTTTCATACTCTAAATCTGTCAACAACAAATAAACACTAATAGTTTAATTTAGTACCTGCATGGAATTAGATACAAGAAATTGTTACTAATGTTATGCGTACTTCGAAGTTTTCTTGTGTCACCCTCTTGGTATCTCTGCAAACAAAAGTGCATGTGCTCACATACGTAGTATCCGCAGAGGTTAGTTCCTTGGTTCTGTCTCAAACACTATATACATATATACATATATACATGTTATGAAATATTCATGCTGTTTGAATAAATGAAAGTAGATGTGCGATATTCGTACCGGCTTGTTATGGTTGAATTCAAGCTCAGTCGGTGTTGACGCGACTCCTAATTGTGTTTTCCTCATGGTTGAATTCAAGCTCAGTCGGTGTTGACGCGACTCCTAATTGTGTTTTGAGGAACCGAGACCATGCCCTTTGCATGATGTCTACGAGATTTTGATATAATTCTGGTGGCTTATTCAAGGAGTCCCACACAGTAACCCGGGACCGATCGATTTCGATCACAAGTATGATCTAATGGAAACTGTTAATACATACATATGGATACAAGAAATATTAGATATATACACTTATTGGCTAGTTGAAGTGACTCAAAAAGTGAAAGGACTCACTTGAAGTTGTACGGCAACAGAATGAATGTGCGATCGTGCTGCCCTTCCAAGGACATGACTAAATTATTCTCGGTCCGATTAGGATATTGGCGTACACACTCTTCATGTATAACATTCGGATCTATGAAGCCAACGTTGTAAATCCCGCTCTTCTGGCATTCTTACATTTTCATCCTGCACGATTACAAATAAAAGGAGGGAATGAGAAATCTAAACGACTTAGTACAGCTAGAGTATACAATTGACAGAAAACACATACATAGACCATATACTGACGAGGGACTTGTGTGACATCCCGACCCAGGACTTAATAGAATTAATAGGATACTCATACCAATAAGTTGCAACTTCTTTTCCGGAAGCCGATCTCGAAAGAACTCCGAGATTAAGCGTGCTTGACTCGGAGAAATTTGGGGATGGGTAACTGACCGGGAAGTTCTTCCCGGGTGCGCACGAGTGAGGACAAAGTGCGTAGAAAAGACTGGTGTTGGTCTGTGAGGGTAGTCTATATCCTAAGTTAAGCTGCCAGATGTAAGCGGGCCCGGCCTCGGGGAGGCGGGACGTTACAGAATAGTAGTTGTGCATAAAAGTAAGGTTTAACGAGAAGTAAATGCTGGAAGTGCTGGAATAAAATAGATACTTAGATGCCACCTAACTTATAAAACATAATTAGGGCATACGAACTATCTACTCTATTCCTTAGCGCATCTAGCGTCAACTTTTCGAAAACCCAAAATTTTGCAAAACAAGATTTACTTAACGTAGTTAAGTACGCCAGTAATCACCCCCAGTGCAATTAGCTCTGATACTATTCTGTAACGTATGTGACGTCCCGACCCAGAGCTTAATAGAATTAATAGGATATTCATACCAATAAGTTGCAACTTTTTTTTTGGAAGTCGATCTCGAAAGAACTCCGAGGTTAAGCGTACTTGACTCAGAGAAATTTGGGGATGGGTGACCGACCGGGAAGTTCTTCCCGGGTGCGCACGAGTGAGGACAAAGTGCGCAAAAAAGACTGGTGTTGGTCTGTGAGGGTACTCTATATCCTAAGTTAAGCTGCCAGATGTAAGCGGGCCCGGCTTCGGGGAGGCGGGACGTTACAACTTGTCTAGGGCGTCTTGATGGAATAGAAACAAAAATGGTCAAAATCAATCCAAATGTCATCCATTCCCCGATAGAAATGAGTATGTTTAATTCGAGCAGCTAGCATTATATACCCCTCTGCACATGCTTTCAAGTACCACTGATGTAACTCACGCATTTTTGTTGGTAGGGTGTCAATCAACTCTGGCCACATCAGAGGTTCCCCCAGTACAAATGGCTTTCTTCCTGCGCCTTGGTGAACCGGGATTTTTTCTTGACCTAGGAGCTGAGCTTTTGTGAGGTTCGTTTCCTTGACAAACTCAACAGTAGCTTCATCCTCTTTTGAAAGCACTACTAGAGGGGGTACGCTTTGTTTGGGTTGTTCGCTGAGCTGGGGGACTTGGTTGTACCTCCGATTACTCTTCTTCTCCCATGATTTTGTAATCGAGCCGTCGTAGTCCAACATCAGTGGAGGCTTTGGTTGGCACATCATGGATAGATAGAATTTCTTCCCTGCCGGATCCACTGGTTCCTTTGGCGGAGGCTTCTTTGGCTTCAACTGCTTGCGCACGTCTTCTTGCACCCAAGCATCCAATTCCTCTGGAGTCATTTCATAACCTGACTTCTCTGGCGTGGGATTCTCTTTCTTCTTTCGTTCTTGGGTCTTCTTATATCTTGGAGGTGGCGGTGGCGGCACCCAAGCAGATTTCTTCTTCTTTGCGGGGCGAGGCGATGGCGGAGGCGGACTAACTCTAGGCTCCCCGGAAGCGGCCAGTGACGGCGATGGACTAACGCTGGGGTCCTGGGCTGCGGGCGGTGACGGTGGATCCACACTGGGCCTCGGAGACCCTTAAGCAGCTGGCGGTGACCTCGGAGACGGGTTAGGATCCCTTCCTGCAATTTTTATGTACTGTTTTTTCCAACAGATCCAAGTGTGGAAGGCCTGTCCTAGTTCCTCTTCTCCATCGCCTCCAGGGATCTCGAGGTCGAGGTCTTCCCATCCTTTCTCGACACGGTCAACCATGACTCTAGCATATCCTTCTGAATCGTCATGCCATGGATTGTCCCGCCTTGAACAGGGACTTCAACAACCCCGTGAGCGACTACTTTCAATTTTTTCCTTAGCGGAAATAGAAGCTCACAGGGGGTCCTCATGGCGATGTCGTCCACGGGGTAATGTTCCGCAACCGTTTCCTCTCGATCTGCGGCTGGGTGTTCCGTTGTAGCGATGCTGCTACGACGCTGCGAGCCGACGGGGCTAGTCTCCAGTTGAGCCGTTGATCTGGCTTCTGGTGACTGCTGTTGGCTAGCTGTAAGTGCACCTTCGATCGAAGCAACCCGTTCTTCTAGGGCACGCACCTTCTCTACTACTTCAGCCTTTCTTCTCTGTCGGCTTCGATACGTCTCTATGTCGCCACTGAAGCCATGCTTCCATGGAACTACGCCCATGCCTCACACATGTCCTATGTGTTCCAGTGTGCCAAGAGCGTACGTCAGCTCATCTTTCTCTCTATCTGACTTGAAGCTGCCTTCGAACATGGCCTTTAGTGCCACATCGAGCCTGTTGGCCGCTTCCCTTATGGCATCGCTTGTGACGAACGACCCATCTTCCATATTCGATGAGCCTCCATGAGCGTAGAAGTAATGTTTTGCTCGCAACGACCAGTTGAAAGTCGCCGGTACGATTCCTCTGGCAACGAGATCATCTTCCATCTTCTGCCATTTCGGAATCGCCGACGCATATCCTCCTTGCCCAAGATGATGGAAGTGCTTCTTTTTGCTCGCATTCTCCTTGGCTTGGGCTATCTTCTTCTCGCTATCCTCGGACTACTTGTACTGCACGAATGCCTCCCAATAAGGACGTTGATTCTTGAAGTTTTTCTCGAAGTCTGGCGTGAGTCCCTTTTTAAGATAATCTTTGTTCAATTTTTTTTTGAACGTCTAAAAAGCAATAGCCATCTTCTTCATGACCCAATCCTTAAACAGCTGTTCTTTGTCCTCCGGAAAGGTGAAGTGCCGTTTGACATCTGCCCATAACATTTCTTTCTCGGTCTCGGGAACGACGTCAGCATCGATATCTGTGGCTTTACATTTCTTCCATAGCTTGAAGAAATGTAAAGCCACAGATATCTATAGACATTTCTTCCATACATTTTCCAAAATGTTCACAAAGTTCATAAATATCTATAGACATTCCATCGATTTGAACAAATTTCTAACAATTTCATCAATTTTCTGCAAATTTCTAAAAATTAAATAGCTTTGCTGACGTCTGCACGTACTCGTGCTGACGTCAGCCCTAGTTCTCACAAATGGCGACGGCGGCAGTAGCGGCAGCAGCGTTGGAGGCGGCGGCGCCCGAGATTCCGGATCCCCCGAACGACGGCGCGGATCGAGCTGCGGACGGCGCGGAGGAGGGCGGCGTGTTCGAGGCGGCGTACGTCGGCGCGCGCGCGGATCGTGCGGAGGCCGGCGCGGAGGTGGCGCTGCGGACGGCCCGGTGCAGCGCAGGAGCCGGAGGCGGAGGGGGCCGGGAGCCGTGCGGCGGCGAACGACGGCGTGCGCGCGCGAGGAGGCGCCGGCGGCCGGCTTCTAGATCGGGGGCGCCCGCTTCCGAGGAGGAGAGGGTTCGGCGTCACGGTGGAGGAGGCAGAGGCGCGATAGGGTGTCGGCGCGGAGACGGAGGCGCGGCGCGGCGGCGGGGCGGAGGCGGAGTGGCGACCGGCGGCAGCAGCGACGGCGAAATCGATCTGGGCGGAGGCGAGAATTGAAGGTGAAGGGGGCTGTGTTATATATATAGGGGTGCCACTTTAGTACCGGGCCAAAGCATCGCCCGGTACTAAACTGGCACCAGCGCAGATTAGTACCAGGCATAGCCATGGCCCGGTACTAAATGACCACATTTAGTACCGGTCAAGGGCATTGCCCGGTACTAACCTGCCCCATCTGGCGGGAAAATTTTCACGTAGCTCTTTAGTACCGTACTAAACAGCTAATTAGATAGCTCTTTTGTTTTTTTTTGAGTGTTTTACATGTTGTTTATTCATAATAAATTAATTATAAGTACAAATATTTGTTGTTTTCACCATGCAAAATTATATTTCTGTATTATAGGTCACTATGTTGGATAAATTTAATGTGTATGCACTTAATTTATCATATTGAGTCCAAATTTTTTTATATCTGTTTCCATTGTGTTTTCTGTGCAAACTATTATATAAATGCATAAAAAATTTAAATATCAGTTATTTCATACATGTTAATTAAACAGTTAATTAAATAGATTTTCTGTTTTTTGGTGTTTTATCATATATGTGCATGCACTTAATTAAATAGATTTTCTGTTTTAATTATGTTTATCACATTGAGTATGCACTTAATTAATTTATCATATTGAGTCTAAATTTTTTATATCTATTTCAATTGTGTTTTCTGTGCAAACTATTATATAAATGCATAAAAATTAAAATATAAGTTATTTCATACACCATATATTACATCAATCACTTGGTTACATGAACATGAAAGTATAACATAATGATTACACATCATTGTTTAATGGAATGTTGACAACCTTTCCTTTTACGAATGTCTCTTGATCATGATCGAGGCGTAAGGAGCATCTGTAGCGAAAATGGCCTCTCATGCCATATTTCAATATAATGTTTTGGCGATTGATGACACACAACACTTGGACTAATGTGATTGTTAAGATGACTATTCTCAGGCTTTTAGGTTCAAGTGATGACAAAGAGAAGAGAGGCGTAGCAAGGCCCGAAGGGCCACCCCGGTTAGCGGACGGGGGTCGAGGGGGAGCCGCCCCTCGCGGGTCTCAGGGCAGCGCCCTGAAACCTAAAAGAAATCAAGTCACCGGTTGAACCGACGCCAAGCAAATTACACACGTCGGTGCATTGACTTGAGCACGTCTGGGAGTTTTAGTATCACCGGTTAAACCGACGTAAGGCAAAATGTACTCATCGGTGCAATGACAGAGATGGCCTGCGGGCTAGGGTTTGGCACCGGATGAACCGACGATGGGAAGTTTGAATACGTCGGTGCAATGGCAGAAGCAGACCAAGAAAAATGCATACATCGGATGAACCGATGATGCACCGGTTAATGGCGTCGGTGCAGTTGTCCAGAGAGTTTGTTTTTCAAGGATCAGAGGACAGTTGCACTCACCGGTTAAACCGACGCTAATATTACATACACCGGTCGATTGCGTCGGTTGATTGCCCGTACACGTAACGGCTAGTTTTCAGTGGGCAGTTTAGTATCACCGGTTAAACCGACGATGGCAATTTGGGGAGCATCGGATTAACCGGTGTTAAGCACATTTCTGGCAGCTTTTCTCCAACGGTTATATTTGCTTGTGCTGCCTATATATACCCCCAAGGCCGCACCATTTGAGAGTGCTGGAGTTCAAAGAAGTATACTAGAGCTAAAGATCATCTCCAACCACCATAGAGCTTCATTGTACATCATATAGGCTTAAGCACACTTGTTAGAGTGCTTAGTGCTTGATTAGGGATTAGTTCTTGCGAGAGCTCCCTTGAGAGAAGTCTTGCTGCGGCAAGCAAACACTTGTACTCGTCGTGTGACCCTCCGACTTGGTGTGGAGTGGCAACGACACTTTGTGCGGGGAAGGAGACCCCTACTTGGTGTTAAAGCTCCAAGATAGTGAAGACGGTGCCGTGGTGACGCTTCGAGATAGACGATGGCGGTGACCTCGTCTTTGTGACTTGGCGTCACTTAGCCTTTGCTTGTCGGGAGCCTTGGAGGCGTGGCAAGACGGTGATCAAGCGAAGAGACTCGGCATCACACTTGTTCTTTGTGAGCAAGTGGCCGTGGACGTAGGGAGGGACTTTGGTGTCCTAACCGAACCACGTTAAATCGTGTGTCTTGGTGTCTTCACGGGAGTTTGCATATCCTCTCCCTTACCGCTTTACTTACCGCATTACATTTCCGCATTTACTCTTTCTTGCTTACCTTTACTTTCTAGTTAGTTTGATTAGGATTGGCTATAGGTTGCAAGTCTTTTGGGGTAAGTAGAGGGTAGCATAGATAAACCTTAGTCATAACTAGCATGTGTAGGACGTGTTAGGTTTATCTTATGCAATTAGATTGAGCCCTAAGATAGAAAAGCGATTAGCGACCCTATTCACCCCCTCCCCCTCTAGGGTCGGACACCCCGGTGATCCTTACAGCATCCTCTTTGGACAACAGGATGCTAGGGTCAACATCGACAGAGAATGGAGGACGGTCGTAAAACTGATCAAAGTCTTCTGACTTGTCCGAAATGTCTTCAACTCCAACGATTTTTCTATTTCCTGGAAGAACTATGTGGCGTTTTGGGTCGTCGTCGGACTTGCCTTGATTTTTCTTTGGTTTGCTTGCCATGTCCTTCACATAGAAAACCTGCGTCACATCTTTGGCGAGGACGAATGGTTCGTCTTTATATCCAATCTTTTTGAAGTCCACTATTGTCATTCCATACCGATCTATCGTTACACCGCCATCTTCTCGGTTCACCCATTGGCATCGAAACAAAGTAATCTTCAAGGGGCCATAGTCAAGCTCCCATATTTCCTCTATGACACCAAAGTAGCTGTCCTTATTTTCATCATGGCCTATTGCATCAATACGCACACCACTATTTTGGTTCGTGCTCTTTTCATCTTGGGCTCTTGTGCAAAACATATATCCATTGATCTCGTATCCTTGGTATTGCATGATTGTGGCCGATGGTCCCCTAGCAAGCCATTGTAGTTGTACATCAATCGTGCTGTCACCTATGAGTTTTCTTCTCAGCCAAACCGCAAAGCTATCTATGTGATGACGTGTAATCCATGCCTCAGACTTCCCTATGTTTTTATATCGGACAATATTGATGTGCTCATCCATATATGGGGCCACGAGTGATGAATTCTGTAGAACGGTGAAATTTGCTTTGCGGATTTCACTTTCAGGGATGTGCATATTAGATTTCTTACCTAGTGTGCCCTTTCCTTCCAATCGCCCATCATAGCATGACATGGGGACCTCAATCGGACTAAGTTCATCAATGAAATCAACACAAAACTCAATGACCTCCTCTATTCCATAGCCCTTAGCGATACATCCTTCTGGCCGAGAACGATTCCAAACATACTTCTTTAAGACTGACATGTATCTCTCGAAAGGAAACATATTGTGTAGGAATACAGGGCCTAAAATGTTTATCTCTTTCACAATATGAACCAGGAGGTGGGTCATAATATTAAAGAACTAAGGTGGAAAGACCATATCAAAACTGACAAGACATTAGACCACATCATTCTGTAGCCTTGTGAGCTTATTTGGATCGATTGCCTTCTGCGAATTTTCATTAAGAAAGGCACATAGCTTCACCACTGCTAATCTTACATTTTCTGGTAGAATACCCCTCAACACGACTGGAAGCAATTGGGTCATCAAAATGTGGCAATCATGAGACTTCAGGTTTGTGAACTTTTTCTCTTTCATATTAATTCTTCCCTGCATATTCGAGGAGTAACCAGACGGTACCTTCATACTGTTCAAGCAATCAAACATGCTTTCCTTCTCCTCTTTGCTAAGAGTGTAGCTAACAGGACGTAAGTAGTGTTGTCCATTTTCTCTCTTCTCAAGACGTAGGTCTTCTCGTTGTTTTGTTTCTTTCAAATCACGTCTTGCTTCTAGTGTATCTTTTGACTGCCCATACGTACCAAGGAATCCTAGCAGGTTCACGCAAAGATTCTTCGTCAAGTGCATCACATCAATTGTGTTACGGACCTCTAGGACATCCCAATATGGGAGCTCCCATAGTATGGACTTCTTCTTCTTCCACATTGGGGCAAGACCGTTTTCATCATTCGGAACTTGTTTGCTTCCACAGCCCTTTCCAAACACGACATGGACATCCTTCACCATCGAGAAAACATGCTTCCCGTTTCGGAATATAGGCTTAGCACGAGTTTCTGGTTCCCCTTTGAAATGTTTTCCTTTTCTTCTTAAGGGGTGGTTGAGGGGAAGGAATCGACGATGACCCATGTACACGACCTTCCTACAATTTTTTAGATACAAGCTGTCAGTTTTTTCTAGACAATGAGTGCATGCCTGGTATCCCTTATTTGACTGTCCGGACAGATTGCTAAGTGCATGCCAATCGTTGATGGTAACAAAAAGCAATGCTCGCAGGTCAAAATTCTCCTATTTGTACTCGTCCCAAACACGTACACCTTCCTCCTTCCACAGCAGCAAAAGTTCATTAACCAACGGTCTTAGGTACACGTCAATATCATTGCCCGGTTGTTTTGGGCCTTGGATAAGCACCGGCATCATCATGTACTTCCGCTTCATGCATATCCAAGAAGGAAGATTGAACATACAGAGGGTCACAGGCCATGTACTGTGACTGCTGCCCCACTAGCCGAATGGATTCATTCCGTCCGTACTTAAACCGAACCTTATGTTCCTTGGGTCGTTATCAAAATCTGGGAAATCTCTATCCACGTTTCTCCACTAGGACCCATCCGCAGGGTGTCTCAGCATCTGATCTTGCTTACGCTCTTCTTTGTGCCACCGCATCAATTTAGGATTGGATTTATTTCTGAAAAAGCACTTCAAATGTGGTATTACTGGGAAATACTGTAAGGATCACCGGGGTGTCCGACCCTAGAGGGGGAGGGGGTGAATAGGGTTGCTAATCGCTTTCTATCCTAGGGCTCAATCTATTTGCATGAGATAAATCTAACACGTCCTACACATGCTAGTTATGACTAAGGTTTATCTATGCTACTCTCTACTTACCCCTAAAAGACTTGCAACCTATAGCCAATCCTAATAAAACTAACTAGGAAAGTAAAGGCACGCAAGATAGAGTAAATGCGGAAACGTAATACGGTAAGTAAAGAGGTAAGGGAGAGAATATGCAAACTCCCGTGAAGACACCAAGACACACGATTTAACTTGGTTCAGTTAGGACACCAAGTCCCTCCTTACATCCACGGCCACTTGTCCAACACGAACAAGTGTGATGCCGATTCTCCCCGCTTGATCACCGTCTTGCGTTCGCCACCAAGGCTCCCGGCAAGCAAAGGCTAAGTGACCCCAAGTCACCAAGACAAGGCCACCGCAACCGTCTCTCTCGAAGCGTCACCCACAGCACCGTCTTCACTATCAGAGTTTCTCACCAAGAGGGGTCTCCTTCCCCGCACAAAGTGTCGTTGCCTCTCCACACCAAGTCGGAGGGTCACACGACGAGTACACAAGATGCTTGCCGCAGCAAGACTTTCACTTAAGCTAGTTCTCTCAAGAACTAAGCCTAATCAAGCACTAAGCACTCTCACAAGTGTGCTTAAGGCTATATGATGTACAATGAAGCTCTAAGGTGGTTGGAGGTGTTCTTCAAGTGTAGCAGGCTTCAGCAACTCCAGCACACCCAAATGACCCGGACTTGGGGGTATATATAGGCAGCACAAGCAAATATAGCCGTTGGAGAAAAGCTGCCAGAAAAATACTTAACGCCGGTTAATCCGACGCACCTCCAATAGCCATCGTCGGTTCAACCGGTGATACTAAACTTCCCGCCTCAAAAACTAGCCGTTACGTGTACGGGCAATCAACCGATGATGCGTCGGTTTAACCGGTGAGTGTAGTTGTCCTGTGAACTCTGAAAAAACAACTCTCTGGACAACTACACCGACGTTCACCAAGACCCAATCGTCGGTTCATCCGGTGTATAGACCTTGCCTCAGCTTCTGGGTCCATTGCATCGACGTATTCAACTTCCCTAATGTCAGTTCAACCGGTGAAACCAAAATTCCTGGTGTGCTCCAAGTCAATGCATCGACGTATGTGATTTTCTCAGCGTCGGTTCAACCGGTGATACTTTGTCATCACTTGAACCTAAAAGACTGAGAATGGTCATCTTAACAATCATATTAGTCCAAGTGTTGTGTTGTCTATATCAATCACCAAAACATTATATTGAAATATGGCATGAGAGGCCATTTTCGTTACAAATACCACATCACCATATTAGTCCAAGTGTTGTGTTGTCTATATCAATCACCAAAATATTATATTGAAATATGGCATGAGAGGCCATTTTCGTTACAAATACCACATCACCTTAGCGGGAACTTTTTTCTAGACGGGCTCCCCGTCGACCTCACCAGGATCATTTTGCATGATCTTGTACCGTTTTGCATCACAGTCAGGACAAGCATCCAGTTTCTCATATTCTTCGCCTCGATAGAGAATACAATCGTTCGGACATGCGTGAATTTTCTGTACCTCCAATCCAAGAGGGCAAACAACCTTCTTTGCTTCGTATGTTGCAGAGGGCAGTTCATTTCCCTCTGGAAGCATGTTCTTTACGATTCCAAGTAGCTCCTCAAATCCCTTATCGGTGACACCATTAGCTGCCTTCCACTGCAGCATTTCAAGTGTGGTACCCAACTTTTTAAGCCCCTGCTTACAATCTGGATACAATAATTTTTTGTGATCCTCCAACATCTTCTCAAACTTCTTTGACTCCTTTAAAGTTTCAGTCTCTTTGTGGATCCACTAGAACCTGACCTAATTCATCAGGTGGTTGGTCTTCTGCTGCATTTTCTCCAGCCTCGTCCATTTCTTCAGCATCGTCCATGGGTTCATCTTCAATATTATGATCATCATTTTCTTCACCATCTTGCATCACAACTCCAGGTTCACCGTGCTTGGTCTAAAGAGTATAGTTATCCATGAAACCCTTTTCATAAATATGGGCGTGTAGAGTGCTCCTCTTAGAGTATTCCTTTTTATTTTGGCAAACGCGGCACGGACAACACATAAAACCTTTCGATGACTTGTGGGCCTCCGCCGCATCGAGAAAAGACTTTAGACCATTAATCCATGCCATGGTGCACCGGTCGCCGTACATCCATTGTCGGTCCATCGATCTACAATTTTGAATTAAGTAACAATATTATTTTACTTGTATTCATATCATTTAAATTGGCACATAACATTGAAATACAAAATTAATAGAAGTCCAAATTAATAAATACATGTTGCAAAAGTCTTTGTTTCAGGGTCACTTCCTCTAAAACCATGGATGATTTCATTATTGGGACCAAGACCGTACTCCTTCATCGCGTCCTCATATATACCGCACCGCATCGTGGATATCGATTCTAGCCCCAAATATCAAAGTTTTCACCGAAGGATCAAGGTTAACGACATATTCATGATCCGAAACATACATTTTTTAAACTTCTCGATGGTTTCCATATGAGCCCCAATAAATACATCATTAGAGTGCCAAAATAATGCAACTAAATGCATAACAAATACCAAACGATGCATTCCACAACACATACATAGATTCCACAACACATACACATTTTATTCCATGACACATACATTCTACAACGATCACCCCCACCAGTGCCACTCCCTCCAGCTGCTGAAGCCATATTTTACTGGAAAACACTATTATTTTTTATAACATTATAAATTCTTACAATTACAATAAAATCTGAATAAATTAAGTAAAATAAATCATATTAATTTGCAAATTGATTGAAAAAACTCTTACAATTACAATGTAAATATGTACATCATTATATCCTCATATTCGAATTGCACAGGCACTTACAATGAAGTCTGAAATGTAATGAAATTAGAGTTGCTATTGAGGTATTAATCATTATTGTGTGCCGTGCTATGTCACAGCTCTCTCTAAGCCCTTATTCTTCGTCGGTGTTGACCTCACCCTATCTACATAATGAAGGGTCTAGAAAGAGATGTGACAGAGTAGGCACAATGTGACTAATGCCCCAATAGCAACACTACTTCGTTTACATTTCACACTTGCTGGTAAGTGTCTTTGAACTACAATACAAAATCACATTAATTCTCAATCAAAAAAACCTAAATAAATTAATTGAGAGAAATCTCTAATTAATTGAAATAAATCTCTATAACTCCTAATTATTTTGACACCCTTCAGTTCCTAGGAGAACACTCTTTTCAATATCCAGAAACCATCTAAAAGAAAAAAAAACTTTATTTCGGAAAATGTATATGTCGGTAACCTCGACCCTGCGTTGATGACAATGCCTTTCGGGGGGACACGGTGCGGTACAAGGATGTCACCAATTGGCCAGTCACAGGACCAACATTTCCGGTTAATAGGAACACAGCACTTGGCACAGACAGCGTGCTCGTTGATATGCTCTCAGTGCAACAACGGCCACGCTGACTGCGTCAAATGCTGTCTTCGTATCAATCGGAAGTGCTGGTGATGCGACCAACCGATTCGCGACATCCATATAGCGCATAGTGTTTCCTCGAAAGGTAGTGTCATCACTATTGGATGGAGATTAACGACGTATACTTGTTTCGAAATAAAGATTTTTTAGCTTATAGATAGTTTCAATGTGGGCCTGAATAAATACATCACTAGAGTGTCAAAATAATCAATTCATAATAAAAAAATCTATTATAATTCTTTCATTAGTTCATCCACATTATGGTTATATCTACTGCAATCACATGTTTTGTCTACACTCATTCTAAAAATTTCTACTATCCACATGCTCATCTGAATCTAAAAATAAAAAATGTGCTACGGTCATTTGTAATATATAGAAAATGATTGAAAAATATGTCTATAAATTTTTCATATTCAACCTAACCAATAAACCTACTCCCACATTCAAGTCATCGGTTCTATATATTTCAAATCATTGCATAAATCAAAGAAATCATACTCATCCTCACTATTTCTAAAAGTCACAAAATTCTCTCACTATAGAGCATAAAACAAAGAATAAAGACTATCAATGAAGAGATGATGGAGTTGCAAATTTTTGGCGTACTTGGATAACTAGAACACTAACTAAAACTAGAACAAATGACGACAACTCTCTAAGGGAAGAACAACACCGAGCTCGAGCTTCTCTGGTGAAATGGCACTGGCTCGGGCTCGGGGAGGAAGAAGGGTGCCAATTTATAGTGGGCACATTAGAACCGGCTGGTGGCTCCAGCCGGTACTAACGCGCCACATTTAGTACCGGCTGGAGCCACCAGCTGGTACTAAATTTCCTCGCGGCAGTTTAGTACCGGCTGGTGGTTCCAGCCTATACTAAACTGTCACTAGCTGTCGGTGGCGGATGTCAGAGCCTGTCGGTGGTGGATTTTAGTACCAGCTGGAGCCACCAGCCGGTACTAATAGGTTCACAGGGTCACTGTTCCTTTGGCTCGATACTAAATTTGCACGTTAGTACCGACCAAAACCCAGTTGCGTCCTCAGCCGTGTCGTCGCCGATGACGGGGCGAGCCAGCCACCATGGGAGCAGAAAACAATGCGCGCTAGCGTGCACATGGGGAGGCCGGAGCAGCACAAGCAGTCTCAGCGAGCTCCTCTTGGTGCTGCCCCACCCACCCGCGCAGCGGCACAGGTGGACGCCCCGGAGGATCGGGTGGCATGTGCTCCCGGATCCCAAGCTGATGATCCAGCGTGATCGGAGCAGCAGACATGCAGCCGCCGAGCACGAGTCGCCGCCCTCGAACCGCGCGCGCGTACGTCCTCCGGCCGGGGGTCCGAGATCTCGATCTCCCATGTGGATGCCGCCCGGCACGGCGACGTGGTGGCGGCCGCGCACGTCGCTGGCCGGGGGACCAGCGACGCTGACCGGCCGGCCGGTTCGGTTCCGTGAGCGCGGAGCATGGGGCGCCGGCCGTTGGACGGCTTGGATGCATTCCTGCTTTGCTTGTGTTGGGATCGTGGGGACAGTGTGATGAATGCAGATCCGGGTGCGAGGCCACGAAGGTGGTGGTAGCCAAGCAAGCACTCGCAGTCACATGAGGGCGGCGTGCACTGTTCTTGCGGCAGCGACCATCCACCCACGACCATGTACACCACCATCTTCAGGTGAGCTTCAGAATAACAACTTGGGAACTGCAAAAAAGGGAGCGAGGGGGGAAGTACATTCGGTTTTGCTAGCACCATGATGGCATGATATTTTCTCTTTCTTTTCTGCTTTTTTGAAATAAACCTTTTTTTTCTTGGGCTATTGGAAGTGGGCTGAGCTGAGATTTTTTTGTACCCGTGAGGGCCGTCGCAATACACACAACAGTCTCGTGCGAGTTTTTTTATATTTTTCAAAATTGTTTTTTTTTACAGAAACATATTTTTGGTTTCATAATTTACAGATTTATACCCCTACCGCCCGGCTGCGGGGCGGTCGGCCCCCTGCCGCCCTCCTGCCGGGCGGTAGGGACCTTAATGTAAATAAAATTTATTTTTAATCACATTTTGGCCCCTGGGGGAGGCTGCCACCCGGGAGCCAGGCGACAGGTACCCGCCGCCCGGTGGCGGGGCGGTAGGCCTACCCGCCGCCCGGCAGGGGGGCGGCAGGTCCCTCCCACAGGTTAAACCTTGACCGTCAGTGCGCCAGTGCGGCATTAGATGTGGTTTTAAAGATTTTGGATAGAAATAAAAACCGTTAGTAAAGTAGATGAATATGAAAAGTATAACTTAGCAATTCATACACATATGCAACTGAGAACGAAATAGGTGATGCATGAGAACGAAATAAGTATAACATGACGACATGTCCATAACAAAAATACAGAAACAACTAGAAGCACCTCCTAACCACCCCGCCCATGTCGACCTCTTTTACACTGTGCGTGGACGTTGAAGGTTTCATTCATTACAACCAAATTCTATAGAAATATGCACTGCCAACTAATTAAACAAGACATTTAGACATACTACATACACAATATACTTAGTTTCGTACAAACAAATACATTGGAAGGTGTGTCGTGCACAACTACATGCGGCGAATTAGTTTCCCAGAAAGTCAAGGTATGAACCGTAAGCAAATGGGTCTTTGGATTCACATTGAGCTTCCTGTGAAGACATTTCCGTATGGAATCAAAACTCCTCTCTAGGGGTTTATCTAGACTGCACTGTATTCTTTCCAATGCTGATAGATTTACTCCATAGGAATCATGAGTAATTCTATAGAAGTCACCGTAATAAACTTGAAACGTCACCTTGCTCGCCATATCCGGCCATCTAAAGACTTTATTTTAATTAATCCAATATCTAGAAACATGGTATGGCTTCAATTATAACCACTAATCCGAACCCTAAGTGCTTACAATAATAAAAAATACTAATTATAGAATTAAACATATAAAAAATTTTAATGAGAAAGTTGAGAAATATTGGTTACCTGCGGTTCGGATCCAAAATCCGGCAGGGCTTCGCCGGTGGAATTACCTCCCTCACCCCTCCTCTCTCCCTCTTCCCTCTCTGGATCTCGTGGGCAGGAAATGAGGGTGCAAGGGAAGGGACTCAGCTTTTATATTTTGGGGGTGGGAGCCTGCCGCCCCTCCACCGGGCGGCAGGCTTCCGCCAGGGGTCTCCACGCAAAAAAATTTATATGTAAATAAATTTATATTTATTTATATGTAGGTCCCTGCCGTCCCCCTGCCGGGCGGTAGGGGTATAAAACTGTAAAATGTGAAACCGAAAATATATTTTTGTAAAAAATATTTTTAAAAAATATAAAAATAAAAAAACCGCGTCTCGTGCCAGGTTTTGTGTTGGGCCTAAATAGATTACGACCCAAACGCACGCCGCCATTCAAGACCACCATGATGCTTATGGCAGCCCAGCAAACACAATGAAGCCCACTGGAAAAGAACAGTGGACTGAAAATAACGATGCCAACCTGTTCAGCAAATCGGCCCGTCGCCCTTGCCGGAGACTACATCATCATCGCACATCTTCAGCACAAACCAGATGCGTGCTTTTCTTAAAGTTTAATCACTCTTTAGATGTTCCTATTCCTTCCGGCAATCACGTGACCTGAATTTGTCCATTACAAACTCGATATTTCGAAGATCCTCGCCTATTTTCTTGCCCAATTGCATGGCTAACATTTGAATTTGGTTCGCTCTTAGGCGATTCATTTGGAGGGGGGAATTTGCACATCCAAATTAGGCTTTTGCAATCTACAATGACTAAATCACGGTTCACGGGTGTAATGCGTGATAAACTGATACGCATGAGAAAATGTACAGAGCTATTCTTTTGTGGTTGTTGGCACTTGGCGGTGCTAGCTGTGCTCACCCAGCTGATAGATAAAACAAATACGAATCTTATTGCTGCTTCGTTTGAGTGTAAGTTGCGCAGTTCACGTCTGAGTTTTATATACTTTTACAACATCTAATCATGTCGCAAAAATGTTGTGGCGATTTGGATTTGCCAGTGGCATTACCATATGGGCCCACCAGACATAACCATGTTACTTCCCAAACTATGAGAGGAAATGGAGTTACGGGGTAGCAGGAAGAACACGCTATTCCATTAGAATAAGAAATTAGATACGAAAGATAGGAGAGAATGGAATAAACAATAATGGTGGAAACAGTAGCAAATGGGCCCCATTTTCTTTTTTTTGTGTCTCTATATTTTTTTGAAACGGCTGCTAATTATATTAAAAAGAGGATGAAGCCCGGACTAGGCAATACAACATATGGAAGAAAAAACAACACAAGAGGATTGGATTGGGACATCAACACATACTCAACTCAACTCAACTATCGGTCGGATTAGGACATTGAAACGATCCGCAACAACTCTAGCTGCCCGAATTGGAACATCGACGCAAGCCACGCTACGCGCAACTCAGACTCAGCCATACTAGCCGATCTCTCCATCCCTGCAGTACCCAAACCAACGCCGCCACCACATGCTACCTTCTTTTTCGTATTTTCATTTTTTTAGAAAGAAAGAAAAGAGAGAAAGGGAAGAGGCGCCTTGCCACAGCTGAGCGACGAATACTGAAACCAGCACGCCAGAAAATGCCCGATGGCGACTTCAGGAACGACACGATGCTAGAAGCGTTGTCGACAAGAGCCAAGGTCCGTGCTAGAGATGCCCGACGCCGCCTCTGGAAGGACACGACACCAATGGCGCCGTCGACAGCGTCTCAAGGAGGGATGGGTTTTCACCTGCATCGTTACCACAGTGTAAAGAGACGGCTGGTGCCTCCAGTCCCACACCATAGTGCTACTAGTGCACCTCCACTAGGCGGCGGCCAACTATGCCACCACGACGACATTGGCATACACGAGAAAGCTACCATCGGCCACACCACCACGGCATCACCGACACACCGTTTCACAGACCCGGTAGATTCCGCAGACCGCCATGCCGCGCCGTAACTGGCACAAGGCCCCGCAGCTCCACAGCGTCGTGCCCGCCACCACACCAGGCAGCCACCAGGCCGGGACGCCACCGCAGATTGCCCGCTGCAGCATCAGGCTGCCTTTATTGGTACCAGCCTATAACGGCCAGCATGGCTTGGATTCGGCCACCAACACGCCAATCCGGCCATCCCGAAGTGGATAAGTCAGTCTGCTATGTCCAAGGTGCAGGAGAGAAGAAGAATGGAGGGGGGAGGGAGATGGGGAAAAAACAGGGAACGAGGGGGAAGGTGTCGGTGTTTACCAGCCAAGCCTGCTCAGGGATACCCTTAGCAGTAGGGTTTGTAGGTAGGGATCGACTGCTCTAGAACTCGATGGTACAAGGAACACAAAGATTTAGACAGGTTTGGGCCGCGAGTTTGCGTAATACCCTACATCCTGTGTGGTTTGTATTGCCTTAGGTGTTGATGATTGTTTGGAGGGGGTCCCTGCCTGCCCTTATATATCCGGGGGACAGGGTTACATGAAAAATCCTAGCCGAGTACAGTTGGAGTCCTACTACAATACAATCGGGTAGTTTCCTTTGTACTACAGCTAGTTCTATGCTTATTCGGGTGGTTACAAAAGAGGTAAGGTACATCCATGAGCTATCCCTTACTCTAGAACATTCCATGTCTATAAGCAGTCCCACTATCCTGGGTCAAACAAGCCCCCGAGCTCTTCGTAGCCGAGTCCTGCAGGCATCGGGTACTTGGCTGGGCGTCTTTGAGTACTTCAAGTAGTCAGAACATCCTTCTGGTTGCTTCTGGTCCTTCCTTCAGATACGTCGAGTAGTCCTTCAAGTACTTCTGTTTGCTTCGAGGCTGTGAGGTGTTCAAGCCCTGAAATCTTGATCATATATGGTGCGCGAAGTACTCGCGCTCCATATGGAGTAGCCCCCGAGCCTTAGGTTGAATCGCAGAATCAGGCTAAGGGTCACTTCAGACTATTTTCCAAAAAATTTGAAAAATAAATCTCTGACGCCTATATCCAGCAGCCCCTGAGCCTTAAATCAAAATCCCTTTTGCTGCGAGTAGTCCCCGAGCGTAGATTTGGAATTAAGGATTTAAGTCGTGGCATCAGATTTTATCCTTCAGATTATTTGTAGGATTCATCAGATCCGGAATCCGAAAAGCCCTCTTTTTCGGGTAAAATCCCAGAAAAATGATACAATTGGATCCGTCACACTGATTGCACCCGAAATAATTTCAGGAATAAAACCCGGGATGTACAGCTCTTTATTCAGTGCTCACATGAGACATTACTGTTTGAAGAATCTGCAATATTGCAACTTTGACTGCGTCCGTGAATGCTACCATGAATGCGTCCGTGAAACGTGCACTGTTGATTCACAGGTTCTCCTTCAGCAAGTCTCCTTGTGGCTATAAATGGCAGGGGAGAGGTCCTTAGCAGAAGCACCGAAGTGTAAGAGCCATGGCTTTTCCTTGGTGTTCTTGTTCTCGCCCTCCTAAAGTTTGTTTAGTCCTTTTCAACAATATGCTAGAAGAGAACTTGCGAGTGACAAGAGAAGTCTCTGCTACCTCATCCTGCACCCCTAGTGCTCTCATCGGATCCATTCAGGATATCATGTCCTTGCATATTCCAATGAGGTAGGGTTTCAGAGGATGAATGACACCACATTGTGTCCTATTCTTGGGGTGGCCTGTTTTTAGGTGCCCAAGAACTGCATCTCTGGTGGGAGACTTAATCTTGTCACAACATATTCTGGGAGATGGAGAAATTTCTCCACAAGATGCTACAAGAGGACTTGCGAGGTGATTACTGTAATCTACCTCTAAACTCTTGAAACTTTCCTCCCAGAGTACGAGTATCATTATTCCCTTAGTGGGAATAACAAGTTTGTACTTTGTCATGGTCTCGGACCGATCTAGTCTACAGCAAGCGTCAACTAGAAGCTCCAAGAGATCCAGGTGATGGGCATGCAGGTCCGAGTCATTGTGAAGTTTAGTTAGGAAAAGGTACTCGAGTTGTAATTTCGAGTAGTTGTACTGTGTCGAGTACTTATCCTTGTTTTGGAATGTAATCCCAGTTAAGGAAAAGAGTGTCAAGTAGTCGACTAGAGATGTGAGTGTTTTCTTTTCCAGAATGTAATCTTAGAAAAAGGAATGTCTCTTTTAAATCCTATTTTTTTCCGCGATTTGCAACGGACTGTTGGTCTGTTGGATGTTTTTACCATGTTGCCACCGTCATTATAAAATGAAACGGTGACTTAGGTTTTACCCCACCGGCCGCCACTTGTTTTTACTGTTCTCAGATCTATTTTTCGCTCTCGAGCTCCTAGATCCAAAATTTCCTGCTCCTTGTCGTTCCCCATCCTCCTCTTAGGGTTTCCGCCAGTTTATGCGCGTGATGCGATCTGTGGATTTCCGGAGGGCACCCAAAAAGACGACCAAGGGGAAGGGTACGGCCGCAGTGCCAACTCGTGATGAAGGCTAGGAACCAAGTAAGTGTTCCAGATCTGACTTGGAATCCTTAGTAAAACAAGATTTCTTGGCTTCTGAATCCGTAATCTAATGGCGTCCCGCGTTTGGTGACGCTCGTCCGTATGAAAATATGAGCATGATCATTGGATTTGTTCCGTATTTTGAGCGGGGGTTTAGTCTTCCCGGCTCTAATTTCTTTTCTGGACTTCTGTATTATTATGGGATCCAGCTTCACCATCTTACTCCCAATTCTTTTGTGCATATGTCTGTCTTCGTACATTTGTGCGAAGCATTTCTGGGCATCGAGCCCAATTACGAACTTTTCCATCTTAAGCCTCAGCCCAATTCGGCTAGTTTAGATGTAGTTGGTGGAGCGGGAATTCAATTGAGACAGAAGATGGATAGGGTTTATATCCCCTATAAGTTATCTCAAAAGGTCATCGACTGGAAACCACGATGGTTTTATGTCGAGAATTAGGGAAACATCATTCCATTCATCACAGCTGGTCCTCCCGTTCAGCGTCCTGAATGGCTGAAAAAACCTTATGATATGAACCAAATTCCAGAACTCCTGGAAATGATTGCAAATCTGAGGTAAAAGGGAATAAGTGGAGAGTATATGGCTTTTGACTGGATGAATCGTAGAATCCAGCCTCTCCAAGCTCGAATTACTTTTGGTTTTGAGTATCAAGGGAGAAGTGATCCCTCGCGATGTTCGGAAGAAGAGATCACAAACGGAGAAGCTCTTCGTCGAGTACAACGATTATTCGACAAAGTGGAGCATGTTCCTCAACTTCTTAGGAGCATGTTCCTCAACTTCTTAACACTTTTTCAATGTTGAAGCCTCCCAAAGAGGTAAGTGCTAAGTAGTCGATTTGCAAAATTGAGTACTTTATTCGGACTTCTGACAATATTTCCTTTTCCTTTTGCAGGATAATGTGAATGTTTATAGGAGTAGTCCTCCTTTGCCAGGCATATTTCGCCCGTCTCATCTCCTTCCGAGTGCTTATAACCCATTTGTGCCCGATTCTGAAGATTCTTCAGAATTTGAAAGATTTAGTTCTGATAATGAAGCTACTAATGTAGAAGCTGCAGAGTCGGCTAGAGATGAAGACAGGGCGGATAGTCCTAGTCAAAGCGAGGGTACTTGCGTGGATCACCCAGCGAGTACTCGCTCAGCTGTGAGAAAGCGAAGCAGCTCCTCGCAAATTGCTGACAACAGGTATGTTGCTAGTCGACTTTAATCAGGAACTTCCATTGTCGATTCACTGATTTTGTGTTTTGATTTTTAAGTCCGGCGGCTAAAATGCCACGGATCGTATCATCTGGGGATGATATTGTGGTGGGACAGACTGTCCCCTCCACCACAGTGGACCCATTAAGTGGGATCGAAGCTACTCCTTCAGCGAGTAGTTCCGATGTGGATAAGACCGTCGATGCGGGTAAGCTGGCCGTGATCACAAAGTCTGCCCGCAAATTTGGCATCAAGGGGTTTACCCTAATAAGAGCTACTGCGTAAGTCCTTTAGAACTTGTATGTGTAGGATCTGTTTTGAATCTAGTAGTTTGTAACTATTTTGTCTTTACAGAGATGCGGTCCTGGGAGAGGACGTGGGGGCTGAGAGCCACTCGGCTTCTCAGCCGGGGCTGGGGAAGCCCCCGAGTACTCCTAAGATGAGTGCTCGTGATGCGGAGGCGATGGCCAACGCTATGCTTCTGGATTCTTCATTGCCAAACTTGGAGAGGGCCAATGAGGAAATCCCAGAGGATGGCGGAAGCGGTAGGCTTCCAGGAGAAGGAGAAGGCGAGAAGCTTCCTGAGGGAGGCGTTGATAAACAGCCTGTGGAGACCCCTGCAGGTAAGCTTGTAGTGCCTTGTAGAAAGGTATCCTTTTGTTTGCTCTTAATGTAATTAAGTAGCATGTTCTTTCGTTAGATTCCAAAAACACGGGGAATACTGTAGGAAGGATTGAAGAAGTGCCCAAGAAGGCTACTATTGTGGCGAGTACTTCCCAAGTCACATCGGGAAGTGACTTGTCGTGAGAGAAGGTGGAGCATGCTTTTAAGCTGCTGGAGGTAAGTAGTCGAATGCTTCGAGTACTTTTATAGTAGATCGAGTAGTATACTGATCTTTTTGTTTTGCAGGAGGCACTGGGACGAAAGGGTATCCAGACGCCAGATGAGGTAGAGCTAAATGCTCTCAAGGAGAGGGTTAAGACGCTCTCATATGAGAAGACTGCTCTTGAAGGGAAGCTGAAAAAGCTTTTCCAATCTAAGAAAGATTAGTCTTTAACATTTGATATGCACTCGACTAGTAGATCTGCTTAGTGTTTATAAATTTTCTTTCTATCGAGTACACAGCTTGTGCCAAATCTTTAGAGATTCAGGAAAGCTTGATACTGGATTTAAAGATTCATATGTATTGAAACGCAGATAAAATAGAGAAGCTCAACAAGATCAATGAGGACTCTGACCGTGAGGCAGCATCAATGCTGCAACAACTCAAGACTTTGTCAAAGTCTTGAACCTCGATGCAGCGAGAACTCGTGGAGCTGAGAGATGTCAGCGATGCCGCCCTGGAGGTAGCCGAAGCCATGGATATCCCAGTTAGGGATGGAAATGAACCACTCACATTGGCAGGGAGGCTTCGCAAAGTTCCCGGAGCTTTTGAGAGGTTTGTTTTGACCATCACTCGTCAGTACGTGGGTCACGTACTTGGGTTGATGAAATCTTATTGGCCAAGTACTCATCTGGATGCTCTTGGATGAGGGGCCAAGGCTGATTGTACTGAAGATCAGTTGCATCAGTATTTGGCGGAAACTTCCGGGGTGGCTGATCAGATTATAGAAACCTTGGGCAAGGCAGAGTCTCCTTAAGCTTTTCTTGTAATTGAGTTGGCGTGTGAGCCAGAAGTACTTTGAACAAATGTTGGATATTTGTGTAATGTTAAGTACTTGATGGTAGGATTGTGGAATCCCTTGTTGTGTCGAGTAATTGTACTCTTGGGTCCTGAGTGTAGGTAGCATCGGGCCCACTCAGTCATAATAGTAGATATGATGCATTGTATCCGTGGGTGCCTTAGGAGGCAACATATTCTCGAATCAAATCGAGTTTGTATGGTTTTGAATCATAACCATAGTGCTGACCGGTTAGGATTGAATCCCGCGGGATTAACCAAGTGGGAATAGCACTAGAAGGTATAAGAAGCCGTAGCTTCGAATAGATTTCCTTTTTTGGAGGAATTTTTTTTCACTAGCACGTGGCTAATATAGACTTTGTTGTCCAATCGGGGGGAGAACTCTTATTGAGTATTTTAGGAGGTATAATAAGTTTCTTGATAGATAAGAAGACATGCAGCTCTCGACAACTACTCAGAGTACTAAGGGAAAACATGAGTTCTTTTGGTATCTCAAGCAAGCGAGTAGTACCCGTCAAGTACTCGAGGCAAAAAGATTCTGTAACGGAGATTCCCATAGTAAACCAAGCAAGCGGGAAACTTGTGTCAACTTATTTTAGAGTATCAAGGGCTTATCTATACTCTTTGAGGGGTTTTCGTAGTTGACAATTTAGGATAGACCTTGTTTGGTTACCCAGATAGTATGCAGCTGTTTACGAAAATGGCCCGAACTACTCGATCGTATCGAGTAGTATGTCCTATTAATGGACTGGATTGATTTCTAGAATAGGACTGCTAGGTTGAACTCCGTCGAGTTAACCAAGATGTGAATATTCTAGGAACATCCCAAACTTACTCGAGCAGAGCGAGTAAGGTGTCTTACCTGAGGACTGGAATAACTCTAAGGCAAGTCTGTTAGGTACTAACCCCATCTGGTTGTCCAAGATGAAGGTGACGAAAGAGTATCCAAGACCTACTCGAGCAAGGCGAGTAAGGTGTCCTTTAACCAAGGACTGGAGTAATCCTTAAGACACAGAACTATTAGGTACGAACACCGTCGGGTTGCCCAAGACATAAATGTCAGAAAGATATCAAAAACTTACTCGAGTAAGGCGAGCAAGGTGTCTTTTAACCAAGGACTGGAGTAATCCTTAAGACAGAACTGTTAGGTACGAACCCCGTCGGGTTGCCCAAGATGTAAATGTCAGAAAGATATCCAAAACTTACTCGAGCAAGGCGAGTAAGGTGTCCTTTAACCAAGGACTGGAGAAACTCTTAGGGCAAGTCTGTTAGGTACTAACCCTGTCGGGTTGCCCAAGATGAAGGTGCCGAAAGAGTATCCAAGACCTACTCGAGCAGAGCGAGTAGGGTGTCCTACCGGAGGACTAGAGTGTATTTTAGGATAGAACTGTTAGGTACGAACCCCGTCGGGTTGTCCAAGACGTAAATGTCAGAAAAGCACTCGAGTGAGAACCATAAAAACTACTCGATAACTGCTCTAATGCCAAGCAAGACTTTTGAGGTGGAGTATTGGTCGTGTGAGCGAGAGCCAAGTAGTCGATATAGGAGAAATCAACTTTATTTGGATTTGTCGAAATTTTAATAACTGTAAAGTGATAGACTCTGACTCTTAAGACCTACCCCTTGCTCGTTGGACGTGAGCAATGGTTTACATAACTGAATAAAACTTATTCAAAGATAGTACTAGTCGATATGGGGGTCGACTAGAATTGGGGTAGAGCTAGTCGATGCAGAGGTCGACTAGATTTATTGGTGGGGTCTCCTTCAGGAGAGGTGCCCCAAGGGCCTTGCGGAGTGAGTCACACTGGAAGATCGTGTGAGAGCTCTTTGGGTGGATAAAACACTTGCGTAGCAGTACTTTGTTGATCCTATTTCCATTCTGAGACGGTTAAGCTTCATGCTGGGTGCGTGGTTTACCCTGAGGACAGGTACTGAAGGTTGCCGGCTTGTGCTTCTTGAAGGATGCGGAAGCCGTTGGGAGGATGCGGTAGTTGGAAGAAGGGCTATATGCCTCGACTTCCTCCCGTTCCTTTCTCCTTGAGATGATGATGTTGCGCGCATCACGCCCAACATTGATCACACTGCGGAGGTCGCAGTTGGAGTAGTCGTAGTTGTCGCCATGCAGTTCCTGTAGGCTGTTAGCAAGGTGCTGATGCCTGAACACCCTCTTCTGGTTGAGCTGGCGACGACGTTCGTAGAGATCTTCAGCTAGATGCTGCTTATCTAGTTGGACGGTGACGGTCACTGCTAGGGGAGGGGGAGGAGCGGGTAGATCCTCCTTGGTAGTGACTTGGGCTTCTGTGATTGTAGGAGGAGTAGTTTCCATGTTGTCGGAAAGGTAATCGTTGAAATCATTAGAATTGTAGTCGTCAAGGTTGAGACGCTACGTGGGATCGCCCTCAGGTTCTTCGGCGATATGAACCATGAGGATTTCACGACAGATGTCTTGAATTTCTTGGTCTTGTTTGCTTGAGGACGGGTCTAAAGGAGTGCTCTGTTGGTAAGGCAGATCCACTAGCTGTGAAGCAGAAGCATTGGGATCTTGTGCCTTCCTGAGGTGCACCGGCCGTCCTTGCGGCATTGCATATATAATCAAGTTAGGGAGGGAGTCCTTGATCGGACTTGAGGTTCTTAGCCGAGTTGGACTCGACTTGTTTACTATATTGGATTAGGTCGTCCAGTTGTTCCTCCGGATCGGAGGAGTACTCGGATTCGGAGTCAGTTAGCCTACCGATTTTTGAGTATGTATGTTTTGGGTGAGCGAAAAGCGGTATGCCCATCTCTACATGGAGGGCGTTCTCGTTCATCCAGTGTAGCCATGATTGAGTAGGAGTTAGCCCCTCAGGCTCCTTAATCCAGTATTTGTCATAGATTGAGTCGCTGGATTGTTCTGGAGCCTTGGCTTTTTCTTTTTTAATCTTGGCCAGTTCCCAAAGAGCGTCGGCATGCTCGATTGGTTTGGCCATAGCGTCCATGAATAGCTCGACGTTGTGTGACCACTCTTCAAGATCGTCAAACGGTTCAAAGTTCTCGAGACCGTTCATGAAGCGATCAAAGTCCTGATCGAACTTGGACTCGACTAATTTCGGAGTCTGAGTGTGAGCAGGTATCGGTGAAGGGCTCTGAGGTATCCTGGAGATAGACGGTCCCATCTGAACAAGCCAGGGGTTTGTCTCACCAGCTCCCCCGCAGATTCCTCCTCCCGATTTCTGCTCTTTGTTTTGCAGAGTGCTTTCAGCCACCTTAATGCAGTTGGCAAGCTTCGAATTTACCCGATCGACCCCTGAGAGCATATCGCCCGACCTCTTCTGCGGTGGGTTTAGTGCTTTAGGGTTCTGCTGTGGCACAGATGAGCTAAGAGCGATTTCTGCAAGTTTGATGCAGCCCTCAATTGATCGTGAAACTTGATCTACTCCAGCGAGTAGTTCTGAGTTTTTGATATTAGGGCGTTTGATTGTCTTGAGATGAGCCAGGTATTTTCCAAGAGTTTTGGAAAAGTGAGGCTTTTCAGAATCAGAATTTATGTCAAACTCGACCAAAACAGGAGTTCGGTTTTGAGTTGACATGTTTCCCGGGTTGTCCGAGTCGAGTTCAGGTGGAACTCTTTCCTCGTCGAGACCCACGGACTCACGGATGTCGGCGAGTTGGGAGCGGGTTTTCGATTTAGGCGAGTTAGGCGTGACAAGGTGGCTGGAAAATCCTCCCATTCCGTCAGCCGTGCAAGCCCAGGAACCGAAAACGAATGTCGTGCCAGGCTATTGGTGTTGCTTGGTCCGGCCATCGAATTTGTTGGTGAACTCGCCGAATCCCCTACCTGGCGCACCAGCTGTCGGTGTTTACCGCCAAGCCTGCTCAGGGATATCCTTAGCAGTAGGGTTTTTAGGTAGGGATTGACTGCTCTAGAACTCGATGGTACAAGGAACATAAAGATTTAGATAGGTTCGGTCCGCGAATTTGCGTAATACCCTACGTCCTGTATGGTTTGTATTGTCTTAGGTGTTGATGATTGTTTGGAGGGGTCCCTGCCCGCCCTTATATATCCGGGGGGACATGGTTATATGGAAAATCCTAGCCGAGTACAGTTGGAGTCCTACTACAACACAATCGGGTAGTTTCCTTTGTACTACAGCTAATTCTATGCCTATTCGGGTGGTTACAAAAGAGGTAAGGTACATCCATAAGCTATCCCTTACTCTACAACATTCCATGTCTATAAGCAGTCCCGCTGTCCCGGGTCTGACAGAAGGCCCCCTGCCAGCCTCCTCGCAGCTCACCGGACTTCCCGCGGGTAGCTCCTATGGCGGCGGAGGCGAGGTTGGGTGGGTTGACAGGGAGCTGCCCAAGTTGCCTAGAGAAGACGACGTGGGGACGCAAACAAAGTGTGGTAGGGTAGAGGATTTGTCGTGCCTCCATTGTTTCCTTCCCTCTTTGCAGATCTATCACCTCACAGTATCTAAATTTACTTGGATGGTACATCTCAGATCATGCTTTGCAAAATTTAAGGTCACTTAAGCTCGACACTGCCAAATGACAACTGAAAACCTTTGCCCACAGCTGCAATTCAGACAGGAACAGGGGCGGCCAATATGAACTGAATTGACCTATGCAATGATAACTTTGTAATTAAAAAAGCTACGGGTTTTCTGTCGATCTCTTAGCCAGTCTGAAAGTGATCGGGTGCTCTAGCCTAAGAGAGGGAGGGGGTAAATTAGGCACAATTAAAACCTTAACCTATGGCTCCAACTAGTTTGCAAAAAACTTAAACTAAAACAAGCTATCTAGATGTGCAACTACGGTTCACCTTAGTGTGAAACCCTCATCCCAAAAGAGTTTTGCAATCTATAGCCAATCCTAGCAAGATACTATAGTAAGAAAGTAAAGGCACACAAGTTGCAATATGAAATGCGGAAGCTAACTCTCGACACGAGGATATATCCCATGGTTCGGTTTGCCACAAAGGCACCCCTACGTCCACGTTGTTGAAGCACTCGAAGAGTATCGCTTCCCGGCAATCAAGCCTCTTCCGTGAACACAATCACGGTAACCTTGATCCCGATCTTCACTAAGGGAGATTGCCCACGAAGGAGGGGTCTCCGTCCCCCGCACAATATTGTCGACGCCACTCCACACCAAGCCGGAGGGTCGTTGACTTGCCGGCGAGCCACTAATGCTCTAAGGAGGCCGGCACACCGAGATACAAGTTTGGTTCACTCTACAACCACAGCACAAGGATGTAAACCTTGCTTGATCACTCACTCAAGAGCTAACCTAGCACTAACACTCATAAAGCTTATGCTAAGGACTAAGGATTTGAACTCTATGCTCTTGGATGGCTTGGAGGTGTTTTTGGGTGTGTGTGTGATGTCTCGAGACTCCAGCAAGCTTCAAATGGCCGGGGGAACACATATATATAGGCCTCCAACTTGAACTAGCCGTTTAGAGCCGTTGGGAACATTTCTGCATAGGTATCGGAACTTCCGGTGCTTGGGCATCGGTTCTTCCGGTCACTAATAGTTTGAACTAGCCGTTGGGCCTTTCTGATGAGTTCTGCAGCTGAAAAATGGTACCATCATAATATCCGGTGGTAGCATCAGAACTTCTGGTGCTAAAGGAACTTTCTGGTGTCAAAAATATGCTCTCTGGACAATAGTATGGGCATTGCACCGATGCCCTTTTTTGTAGCATCTGAATTTCCGGTGCTTATAGAAATCAGCTTCATGGTGCTTCGTATTTTGGCCATAACTTTTTACTTCGAACTCCGATTTGGATGATCTTGTGCTCTTTCGAAAGCTTGTGAAATTCTCTACAAGATTCTGCTAAAGTCCATCTCATTTGACCAAATTTTGAGCACCGGAATAACCGGTGATAGGCATCGGTTCAACCGGTGCCATGCAGAAATCAGGTTCTCCGTGTTTTGACCATAACTTTTTACTCGGAACTCCGATTTCGATGATCTTGTACTCTTTGGAAAGCTTGTAAATTCTCTACAAGATTATGCTAAAGTCCATCTCATTTTAATATGATTTGAGTGTTGGTTAAACCGATGCTTGTCGGAAGGTCCGGTGCAGGGTCATAGGAAGAACCGGTGCTACTGATTTTTGCATAACTCGTCCAATTTAGCATTTTTTTGAGTTCTTTCTTCATGTTTTCCTTTGTTAACCCTTTTAATACATTTTTGGGACCTAAAAAAAATTCACCTAACAAACTTGTTAGACCCATTGATTGCGTTGTCATACGATCACTAAAATCATTCGAAATGGTATAAATGGTGCCATGTTCGTTACAATCTCCCCCTTTTTGGTGATTGATGACAACACAATCAAAGCAATAATAAAATTTGCAAAAGTTGACAAATTGAACCACTTACACTTGCTTGGATGCTTACCACCATCCAATGTTGGTTTGGCCTCTCCCTAAAGCTATGATTCCTTTTTTTTCTCCCCATATTTACTACTCTTCTCTCATATGTTGATTTGATCCACTTAGGCATTTCTCCCCTTTTGGGATATGCTTCTCCTCCTTGAGAAAATATCTTGCTTTGATCCACATTTCTCCCTCTTTGGAATCAAATCACCTAAAAGTCTTGCTCCTAAAAAGGTCTTGCAAAACAATATAGCTCAAGAGAAGGTTAGTAGCATAGGGAGTTAGTTCCATGACTCATAATCCAATTGTATGATATCAATGAAGATACCAATTAAAAATTTCACTACGGTGGATCACAAAATCACAAAACTAGCATGACATGAGCTATGCTTTCCATAAGTATGTGCACAAAATAATAATGCGAAAATTAAGTGCACAACTAGATGTTATAACTAGAAAGCTTAGATCATATCATGCACGGAGGTAGCTCTAAAATAATAAGGAATGACAAAGATACTAATTGAGTGAATTTAGAACCTTGCATAACTCCGGGGGACAACTTATTTTATCTTGCATGTACCAATTTGAAAGTGATTTGCAACCAATTGAAAGTCTTTAAACAAAGAGCACTTGGTACACCAAGGTTAAGCAAATATATGAGAACATAGCCTATGAACTTAGATATAAGCATTTAAGTTCAATAGAGCATGGCTCAATATGCATGAAAGCACAATTTATCTAATCACTCTTATAGAGTTGTTTGTTCACATTGATCGTGAGAAACATTCTCTTAGAGTGTTAACTCCACGTGAGACTACAAAAGATAAACTTGAAAATATATTAGTCTCAAAATCACAACCTATAGGATGAACTCCCCCTAAATGTGTGCATTTAGTGTTTGAATCACCAAGCAAATGTATGCATATTGATTTTGACAACAATGGAAAGTTTACCCTATAGTTTGTGTTCATGGTACACATATGAAATACATACCTCATGAAGTTCATGTACCATGAAGGGTGACTTTGTGTAGCTTTCTACACACTTATCAAACTATGTAGTTTGCTCATGGGTTAGAATCATGACACAAGCAATTTACCATATATAACACTAGGAAATGCAATGTATGCAAACAACCTAGCAAAAGCAATGGAGCTACATGATGCTTGAATTGAAATCTAGCTACCATTACCTTATGGGGGACTTGGGCAACAAATATCCAAGTTGTGAGCTTAGCTTGTTTTTGCTTGAACCTTCACTTCATCTTGTAAGGTAAGTCTCCAAATCCCCCGAAGCCGTCCTTGGATTTAAGTCTCCTTTGGAACCCACACCATTTGAGGCCCCTTCATACTTGTGATGATGTCCTTGGGCACCCAAATGGAGTCGTTCCGACTCCTTTCCTTCTTCCCAACCTTATGAACAATCATCTTGCCATTTGTCTTCTTTTTGATTACATAGGAGGTGCTATTTCTTTTGTTCCTCTGGTTGGGTTTGGTGTAGATGAGAGAACTCTTGATTGTGAGCTTCTTTTTGTTCTTCTCATACGGAAGCTTCTTCCTTGGTTGAGGACACTTGTTGGACTTGTGGCTTTCTTTGTTGCACTTTGAGCAAGTCACGGTGGACCCCTTCTCAAGCTTCTTCACCATGTCTTCACGGTTATCTTGAGAAGGTTGGACATTACTCTCTATGCCTTTGCCCTTCAATCTACACAAGTCCTTCATGAGCCTTTCCACTTCTTGCTTGAGCTCACATTTTTCTTAGCAATGAGATCATCACATGATTCTACAGCAACATTCTCATAGCATTTCTCATTGCAAGGGTTAGAGCAAGAATCATCAATTAAATCAATGCAAGAAGTTGAAGCATCTACCCTAGAGATAGGAATTTCACAAGGGATAATTTGCTTCATTTCCAAAGAGTCATTAGTATCATTAATGCTCTTAAATTTTAATTTGAGTTCTTCATACTTCTTGCTAAGAAAATTGAATTTGCACATCAAATCTTCAAAATTTGTAGCAAGAGAAGCATTTAGATCATTGAGAGCATTAAGGTTTTTAATTTCTTTTGATTGCTTCTTAATGACTTTTTGGTGCTCACGAACAAGGTCAAGAAGTTCATCAATTGAAGGAGAGTCGGAGTCATCATCACTTACATCGCTATCCATATCTTTGGCCATAAAGCAAGTGTTGGATGATGATCCCATGCGGATGGTGAATTTCTTGTTTGATTCATCACTTGAACTTGCACTTGATTCTTCACCACCGCTTATCCATTCACCAAATACGGCATATGATTCATGCTTGGGTTTCTTCTCCCTCTTTTGCTTGTTTTTCTTGAACTTTTTCTCAACCTTCATGAGTTGATGGTGAGGCCCATCTTTGAGGAAGACCATATACCCCATTGAATTGATTTCCTTCAAGCAATTGTTCATCTTCTTTACTTGCTTGTAGAGATTGGGGTTCATTGGCTCTTTTTCATCATTTGAGAAGCTTCTTGCATCCTCTTCTTTCTCATCACTTGAGCTACCTTTGATGGCTATCTTCTTCAACTTCTTGAGGTGTTTGCATGCAAGTGCGCTATGTGTTGGTGAAGAAGGTGGCGCTTTTGCCTTGATGTCATTGCGTAGCTCATGGGCGATCACCTTGTTGGGGACTTGATTTGGTGTTATTGTGTCGAGCTCTTTCTCATATAGAATTGTGGTCACCAAATCATAGTCCGGCCTTCGGAGTGAGTGAAGGATCTTGCGAATGAGTTCCAAGTCTTCAATTTGCTTCACACCTAAGGAATTAATCTCATTCACAAGAGTGTTCAAGGATAAGTATATTGATTCGAAATTCTCATCATCAAGTTGTTTAAAGCTATTAAGTTTATTAATAAGAACATGATATCTTTTGTTGGCAAAATCCTCCGTGCCCTCATAATTCTCAATGATAGTCTTCCATAGCTCTTTAGCATTTGCACAAGAATAAATACGATTGAACACATTATCACTAAGAGAAGACAAGATTATGCATTTTGCGGTGACATCATATTGCTTCTCTTGTTAACCATTATTTTATGCCCTCACTCACAACTCTCCAAACGTTTAGTCCCGTCGCTTGGAGATGGCTTTGCATTAACACCTTCCATCGTTGGAAGCCCGTGCCGTCGAACCGTGGAGCGGGTCTAAAAGGATCCATCCTTTCCTCCTAAGAGCTAACTCACTAGGCGGTGAAGCCTACCGATCTAATGAGCCGGTAAACCCAAATTTACCAATGTAATTGGCTTTCTTTGTGAGAGAAGTTAGTCCCGGCTCTGATACCAATTGAAAGTGATCGGATGCTCTAGCCTAAGAGGGGGAGGGGGTGAATTAGGCACAATTAAAATCTTAACCTATGGCTCCAACTAGTTTGCAAAAAACTTAAACTAAAACAAGCTATCTAGATGTGCAACTACGGTTCACCTTAGTGTGAAACCCTCATCCCAAAAGAGTTTTGCAAGCTATAGCCAATCCTAGCAAGATACTATAGTAAGAAAGTAAAGGCACACAAGTTGTAATATAAAATGCGGAAGCTAACTCTCGACACGAGGATATATCCCATGGTTCGGTTTGCCACAAAGGCACCCTTACGTCCACGTTGTTGAAGCACTCACGAAGAGTATCGCTTCCCGGCAATCAAGCCTCTTCCGTGAACACAATCACGGTAACCTTGATCCCGATCTTCACTAAGGGAGATTGCCCACGAAGGAGGGGTCTCCGTCCCCCGCACAATATTGTCGACGCCACTCCACACCAAGCCGGAGGGTCGTTGACTTGCCGGCGAGCCACTAATGCTCCAAGGAGGCCGGCGCACCGAGATACAAGTTTGGTTCACTCTAGAACCACAGAACAAGGATCTAAACCTTGCTTGATCACTCACTCAAGAGCTAAACTAGCACTAACACTCACAAAGCTTGTGCTAAGGACTAAGGATTTGAACTCTATGCTCTTGGATGGCTTGGAGGTATTCTTGGGTGTGTGTGATGTCTTGGGACTCCAGCAAATTTCAAATGGCCGGGGGAACACATATAAATAGGACTCCAACTTGAACTAGACGTTTAGAGCCGTTGGGCACATTTCTGCATAGATATCGGAACTTCCGGTGCTTGGGCATCGGTTCTTCCGGTCTCTAATGTTTTGCTTTAATAACCCTTTTTAATACATTTTTGGGACCTAAAAAGATTCACTTAACAAACTTGTTAGGCTCATTGATTGCGTTGTCATACGATCACCAAAATCACTCGAAATGGTATAAATGGTGCCATATTCGTTACACAGTCTCGATGGAGTTTCATGAGAGTTTTATGGGCATTAATTTTGCTGATGTGGCAGGATATTTATGAGAAGAGAGAAGAGAGAGTTTCATAAAATATGAGAGGAGTTTCATCACTATGAAACTCATTTGGCTCAATTACTTAGTTTTTGCCCTAGATAACCGTGCGATGAAATCATTCATTGTGACCGCGCGGAAGAGTCGCCAAACTGCAAAAGAAACCCAACCCAACTGAGTGAATGTCGGTGTTGAGAATCCCAGCAAAATATCTCGTTCTGGTGACCGGGCCAGAAGCTGTCAACATTACGCCATGCTAGGTTGAATGCTGCTGTCAACATTAGCAGGCAAGGCAAGGATACCAAGTTACCGAGCTCGAATCTAACATCAGTCGTCGATGGATAGTGCGTGCGATTCTTTTTCCATGTGCGGGTGAAAGACGCTAAAAAGGCACTAAAAGGGAGCTTGCCAAGTTGGGCCTTGGTTGGGTTCATCACAGAGGGATTAGGTACGGAGACAAGGTTTGGAATGTAGGCCGAGTAGCCGAATGGCACCTTCACACTTTTGAAGAACCAGGGCCGTACCGGCAAATCAGGAGGCCCTGTGCGAAACTATGTACCGAGGCTCTAGTTGCCTAGTAATAACTACTATACAAATAACATATATATATATATTATAACATAGTAACAATAGAAACAACAAAATTAATAGATGTATTTGAAACTAGTAATAATTGATATAATTATTCTATGAAATTAAAAAACAACATTGTGATAGACTCAGAGATAGAGATTACCTTCAATAGCTTCAATCCAACGGCAGGTCGCCTTGCTGCTTGCCTTCTTGGCTTCTCAATCCAAGTCCAAATCCAAACTCCAACTGAACTGACGCTCACACACAGGGGCACACAGCCACGGCCACCACACAGGGTCTGCAGCGCAGCAGCGGCCAGGCGCAGGCGGCCTGCAGGGCCAGGCCACGCTCACGCGATTGGCGAGCGGGAGGTGATCGCCTCGATGGCTATCGCCTGGACGGAACTGCGGAAGTGCAGAGCGGCAGGTCGCTCGATCGACGGCGGAAGCGAAAGCGTCACGCTAGGTGGGCTACACAGTTTTCTCTTCTCCAGTATATTTAGGCTACAATTTGCATCATATCAGGCCTAAGTATAGTTAAAATAAAGTCCACTATATAAATATAGATAATACACTTTGTATTTTGGGGGCCTTTGAAATTTTGGGGCCCTGTGGGGTCGCATGGGCCTAAAAACAGGCCTGGAAGAACTCACATAGTCCTTTTTTCTCCTTCTTCGATAGCGTGACACAGGATGTGGGTAGATCTTAATCGTCACCCTCGGGAACAAGCTCTGGCCTCAAGCCCCTTTCCTGCAAGTCCTTTCGTGCATTTCGATGATCTTTGCTTCTTCCTTTCATATTCAGCAAGGTCCCCAAAAGAGCATCACATACATTCTTTTCAATATGCATGACATCGATGCAATGGCGAACATCCAAGTCCTTCCAGTATGGTAGCTCCCACAATAATGAATTTTTCGTCCAGATCTGTGTTTGTGCATCGCTTGTAGGAGTGTCTCGTTTCCTCTTACCAGCAACCGTTGAAATTTTTTGCATGTCCTTGTAGATTTCTTGTCCACGATAATGCTTGGGGGCTGACCCTGTCTCCCTTGGTGCCATCAAACTGACGCTTCATCTTTCGGTATGGGTGTGTCGTGGGAAGCCACCATCGATGTCTCATGTATACCGATTTCTTTGAGTAGTTAAGCCAGCAACTCTCAGTGCCATACAAACACTGAGGGCAACCTTTGCCTCCTGCCTTACTCTGCCCTGATACAGAATACAACACCGGGAGATCATGTATCGTGCACAATAGCATAGCATGTAGGTTGAAGTACTCTCGCCTGTGCTGGTCCCAAACCTGAACACCTTCAAACTGTTAGATATCTAGGCAATTTTCGGTATATTTTAATTCCAAAATTAAATGTATAAACTAGCAATATTTCTATGACTTTAAGGAGTAAAATAAAACATGTGAACATGTTTATACTTATCACACATATAAGCATAAACAATATAAATAACCAAAGTTTCAGGGAGTACCCTGAAGCGGGGCCGTTGCCGGAGGCATTGGCTGCGCTGTTACCAACTGGAGTAGACATCTACTCGGTTGGCCTCAGTCGAAGTAGTCGAACTAAATCGGTGCAGGAAGAAGTTCGCAGTGCAGTCCCGCGAACGGTCACCAAGATGTAGTCGACGTAGTCGTTCGGCTCGTCCACCAGGAAGTAGTCGTACAATCGGGCAAAGCCTTAGTATTTTTGAGCAGTCACGCTAAAGCGTTACCCAAAAACCTGATTGCCCGCCTATCCCGTGCAGGATCTCAAGGCGAGCAAGGTTTCGGAGGCCTGCTCACGCTAATTCTGTGCGCGCAGAAATTAGCGTTGGGGAACTCAGTTGTTGCAACTGGAGAGGGAGAAGAGAGGAGCCGAGTTGCCTCAGTGCTCTGGTGCAGAATGGATGAGGGGAATGGCACTCCTTATATAGTGACTCAGGTGCTCAGGATCGTTGAACCTGGACACCATCAGAGTCATTTAGGTGATGCGGTTATGACCATTAATTACAGAATTAATTGCACGTTTAATCGCACGATTAATTGCTGTCAACGGCAAAATAGCCATCGCACCGCACCGCCCGGCCACGCCTCGCCTCGGCCACGGCCACGGCCCGGCGAGGCGAGCGAGCGCGCGCGCACGTGTGGTTCATCGTCCTCCTCTTACCGGCTTCACAAGTGGTGTACACGAAGTCCACCTTTTAAGTCGGTTAAGATCCTCCTCAATTCCCGGTACGGAATTAAGCATTGATTCCCTAGCATTAATAGTGGGCTTTAAATTCTTTTAATGCTTTAGAATGAATGGGCCAAGCCCATTACTCCAACACAAACCAGAGACGTTTCAGATCATCTATGAGTGGCCTCAAATAAACATCGATGTTGATGCCAGGCTGCTTTGGACCAGAAATCAAGACTTTCAACATAAGGTACTTCCTCTTGTGGCAGAGCCAAGGTGGAAGATTGTAGATGCACAACACAACTGGCCACGTGCTGTGGGAAACACTCATGTCTCCGAATGGTTTGTTGTCGGAATCAAATTTTCGCCACTGAGTTGAGTCTGCAGGATGTCGTAATTTTCCATCATTCTTACGTCCCTTTCCCTTAGCGTGCCAGCAGAGGAGCTCGGCCTCTTTGCTGTTTGCAAACAAACGCCTCAGGCGAGGGATGATAGGGAAATACCACATCACTTTGCGAGGAGCTCCATTCCTTTTACGTGAACTCACACTCGCATCATCACCTCCATCTTGTCTGCGCTTGTAGCGAGACAATCCGCAGACAGGGCACTGGGTCAAATCCGCGTACTCACCACGATACAAAATGCAATTCTCCCTACATGCATGTATTTTTTCAACTTCCAATCCTAGCGGGCATATTATCTTCTTGGCTGCATAGGTATTTTCAGGCACAAGATTTTGGTCTGGAACAGGGCCGTACCGGCAAATCAGGAGGCCCTGTGCGAAACTATATACCGAGGCCCTAGTGGCCTAGTAATAACTACTATACAAATAACATATATATATAATAACATAGTAACAATAGAAACAACAAAATTAATAGATGTATTTGAAACTAGTAATAATTGATATAATTATTCTATGAAATTAAAAAACAACATTGTGATAGACTCAGAGATAGAGATTACCTTCAATAGCTTCAATCCAACGGCAGGTCGCCTTGCTGCTTGCCTTCTTGGCTTCTCAATCCAAGTCCAAATCCAAACTCCAACTGAACTGACGCTCACACACAGGGGCACACAGCCACGGCCACCACACAGGGTCTGCAGCGCAGCAGCGGCCAGGCGCAGGCGGCCTGCAGGGCCAGGCCACGCTCACGCTCACGCGAGCGGGAGGTGATCGCCTCGATGGCTATCGCCTGGACGGAACTGCGGAAGTGCAGAGCGGCAGGTCGCTCGATCGACGGCGGAAGCGAAAGCGTCACGCTGGGTGGGCTACACAGTTTTCTCTTCTCTAGTATATTTAGGCTACAATTTGCATCATATCGGGTCTAAGTATAGCTAAAATAAAGTCAACTATATAAATACAGATAATACACTTTGTATTTTGGGGGCCTTTGAAATTTTGGGGCCCTGTGCGGTCGCACGGGCCTAAAAACAGGCCTGGTCTGGAAGCATTTTCTTCAACAACTTTAATAACGCATTGAAACTGTGATCTCACCAACAGTGAGTTGCCTTAAGCTTCAGAAGTTTCAACACTGAATTCAATACCGAGAACTCAGTATTGCAACCAGGGCCTTGTTTAGTTGCGTAAAGATTTGGGTGTAAAACACTGTAGCACTTTCGTTTGTATTTGATAATTATTGTCCCGTCATGGGTTAACTAGGCTCAAAAGATTCGTCTCGCAAATTACAATCTAACTGTGTAATTAGTTATTTTATTTAGCTACATTTAATACTTCATGCATGCGTTAAAACATTCGATGTGATGGGGAATCTTGTAAAGTTTTGGAATTTTGAAGGGAACTAAATAGGGCCCAGGATACAGGGGTGTCTTTGAGTCTCGCACCAAGTTTTGAAACTTTGCAAAATCTCCGTCGGTATACTCATAATCATTGTTTGGCTCCGCATCTCGCACCATCTGCTCAGCATTGTCCACGAGATCAGCAGCGGTGTCCTCATCCAGATCTTCGATGTCCGCATCGGAAAGAATGTCATCTTCTGTATGGATTGGGCACTGATCAGCGTCTCCTTCGTTTCAAGAATGTTGAGTCCATCTTCACCATGCTTGTTCCAAATCTTGTAGTTTTCTTTGAATCCCCTCATAATCAGATGCGCGTGTATGTGCATGGAATGTGGAAATCTCTTATCATTTCGGCAGTCCACGCACGGACACACCATGTATGTCATCTTCTGCCACTTCATGTTCGATTCTGCAACATTGATGAAGGACAACACGCCACTGAGGTACTCATTGCAAAGACGACTGCTGTACATCCAATCTCGAGAGCTCATCTGTAGTTGCAAAAAACAATACTTGTAATAAAGAGTATATCCTGGAAATAGGAAACTAGCTACAGTTAGAACCTAAGAACTGGGGGCCTAACCTTTGAAGTTGAAAATCTTCGAACAGATCCCGGGCACGCGCGGAGACGGAGGCAGCCGCGGGGCACTGCGACTAGATCCATCGCGCACGGAGGCACTCGCAGAGGACGGCAACTGGATCCATCGCACCGGAGGAGAGAATGGCTAGCACAAGGCGGCGATGCGGAACCCACGGCCAGGCAGGCAAGAAGGAAGCACTGAGCAGAGCAAGAAGATTTCTGTCGTTTCGGACAGGAACATTGACCGGCAAAGTAACTAGCTCAATGTCCTAACGACACAATTACATAACAACTATGTGACGGGGATACTAATCCGCCACCAGAAAAACAATTCCTTTGTCGGAAACTAAATCAACCGTCAAACAAATTGTGACGGTGTCACAAAAAACCGTTTACAGATCATGAAAGTCATTAATAACAAAATCGGTGTGCTTAAGAGTGGATTCAGTAGTTGAAAGGTGATGTTACACTTCTTAATGTTGTTCTAGCAATTTCCTAAAGAATGTGCATATGCTGTAGTTGATCATTATCATGTTCTTAAGCAACTTGCAATATGGAGGGAAATCAACTCCATGATCATATATATGGGAGGTCTAGTGGGATAGAGTATGAGAACCTAGAGAATTGTACAAATCACCAATTCCAATTCCATTTATCCAATGTGTAACTGGTCTAAGAGGGCGTTAGACTCCTAAATACATAAAATATGCTGATCAATTTACCCTTTACAAATTATAACAATTAATTAATCTTTTTCCAAGTTGTTACGGTTTCTAAAGATAACCGTCAGAAATATAAGAATTGTTACGGGTAAAAGAAAAAAACCGTCACAGAGTTTCTGTCGGTGATTTTATATACCCGTCTGCAAAGCCAATAATAAAAAGAAATGCAATCCTTTTAACACTCGAATCCATTCTACTCCATCCGTTCCAAAATGTAGGTCGTTTTGACTTTTATAGATTCATATATTTTGCTATGTATCTAGACATATGTTATATCTAGATGCATAGTAAACACTATGAATCTAGAAAAGCCAAAACGACCTATATTTTGGAACGGAGGGAGTAGAAGATATAATTGTTAGGCCATTCCCATGGGTCTTTCATTTGGTAGTTCTTATGTGACACATCAGCAAAAGTGGCGATATGGCATGATAAGAAAGAGGAAAGCCTTTCTCACATTGGGATGATCGATGAAATAAAGCACGTGGTGTATGCCGCTCTTTCCAAGTTGATGGAGGGAGGGAAATGAAAAGGTGCATTGAGACTCTTTTCCTTTCATATGCACAAAAAAACGCATTCTCATTGGTACACCTATGCAACAATTCAATGTCTTGTTAAGCCTATGATACTTGAAATGAAAGAGTTCACCGAGAGATGCACGTTCATTCACATATAGCAGGATTAGAAATTTGATGTGCCACTCTTGGAATATATGAAATGCTAGGGCCATTTAGAAGGGCCTTATTCAGACAACTACCAACTATTAATATGGCGGAAAATGTCCTATAATTTATATAGCAAATAATTAATCTTTTCCATTTTTTGACGTTGTTTATTGTAAACCGCCAAAATATTTACAAAATTTCGACGGTTTGTGGAACAAACTGTCGTAAATATTTTGACGGTTATGGTTCAACCCATAAAATTTAGTGAATATAATAAAAGAAAATTCCAATGCTCTCAACACTCGTATCCAAAGTATGGACAAGGTAATGTTATAATTGTTTGATCATGTTTTTTTGCATATGGAAATCTCGTATGGAGAAGGTCTCCAATTTAGTTAATTAATTAATGCTCATGTATGCCTTGTGCTAATGAATATGGTGGAGGGAAGCAAAGATGATATATAAACCTCTAAATTGCACTTTTTTTTTGTCAAATCTGTTCTTGGTTTAAATGGAATGTTTGATACTTGTAGTTCTGATGAATATTACATTTAATAATGAGGCTTTTAATTTAACAACAAAATTCAATCAACTAATATTTGTAACTGTTTGACGGCTTTTATTTGTATCCCTTAGAATTGACGTATGTGTGCCGGTTGTTTTGGGAAACCGTCACGAGTGGCCGTCAGCATCTTTTGAAAAAAAAATGAAAATTCGAATGCCGCGCCAAAAGACTTCCCGCCAGAAACTCCTTTACATTCACTAATAAATTAATGTGTAGCAGTAACAATTGTTGTATATATATATGTAACATGTGGTATCTGCATGCTTGTAGGTCATTTGCATTGGTCCAGCAAGCAGATACAAAAAGGTTCGAGTAATGCTACTATTCACCATATATCACATTAGATGCAAGCAATTATCTGCTCCTCACTTTTTCCAACCATATGCTGCAAATGGTCTTCAAAACAAGTCGGCCGGCTTGAAGATTGGAAGCTTTATAGTATTCGAGACGTCCTCTGCGATTTTCTCATGAACCAAGCCATTTCAGAAACACAGGGGAGTTCCATTCCAAAGTTTTCATTAGTTGTGCTGTGAATGAATATTGGTGTATATATTTTGTGTTCTGATAAGTGTATATACATATGCTGTATAAAATTACTGTGATATTTGTATGTAGATTTCTGATGAAGCAGTCTGCTGAATACAATTTGCAGTCTGATCATAATTAGCAAATTGTCAGTCTCCTATATATGTATAGCCTGTAATGACGGATTGAATGCTGACGCTTCCATATAGAGTACTGACGGAAATACTAGCTGACGGTTTGTAAATGTCATGACGGATTACACATTGACGAAATCCAAACCACGTCAGCAAAATGGCTGACAGGTTTAGAAACAACCGTCAACAATACCACTGACGGATTAACAAAAACGTCAAAAACATACTGACGGTGTCTGGAAAAACAGTCACACAAACCTTCTAACGGTTTGAATGCAAAATGTCAGAAAAATGTTGACGGTTCAAGAAAAACCGTCAGTATAATTTGTGAGTGTTCTACGAAAACCCGTCACAAACTTCGCCGCGGTTTTTCCTGAATCCGTCTGAACTGTACTGACGGTGTACAGTTAATGCGTCTTAGCTTGTCTGACGGTTCTTCCTATGAGCGCTTACTATCTTCTCCCTGGCGAGGCGGGTTGCGATGGATTCTCTAGCTGGCTCTGTCAGAAACATGTGACGGGAGGCGCTCATGCCGTCTTTAACTCTCTGACGGGTTTGCTTTCAACCCTTGATATGACCTTGACTTAGTGCCTGGCATGCCGTCATATAACATTCTGACGGTTTTAAAATTCCGTCAGTATAGTGCAAGATTTAGTGACGTGATTTTGCAGACGGGTCATGTACGTCAGTACAGGCTTCTGGGATCCGTCACTAAAGGCCGTTTCTGTACTAGTGTACTCAAGGGTGATCCCGAATCAACCATGATCTTCACCGATACATCCTTTGAGGAGGAGAACTTTTGGGCTATGGAAACTCCTAAGCATTCGACTCTGAAAGATGAAAGAAATGGTTATCTGGATGAGCATTGAAACTTCATTCTTGGAATCCTACGGGACACATGCTCTCTTCATATGCCTCCAGAGTCTGGAACCGTTAGTGCCACAACCACCTATGAGACGTGCAACCCCCTTGGGCAGCTCGTGCCTATGACATTTAGAAGGATAGTTGTAGATGCTTATGTCTATCACAAATATTGCAAATCTTGTTGGCACTAACCCTGCAGGTTCATGATCACTTGGTGTTGAAGCTGGGGACGCATCACCAAGTCTTGCTTCAACAAGATGTCCCCATGAGAAAAGGAAAAAAAAAGAGAGAAAGAAAAAAAAAGTTACAAGGATGAACACAAGGAACGACCAAGTTACAAGAGACATGGACATTTAGCCGTTCCTCACCATCAAAGAAGAAAGCTCTTCGACCAGACAGAGAGGCATACATACAGTGAAAGAAGTCAACATGCTCGCTGCTTAGTTGAACCTCCTCAAGGCTGGACCGTGGCTCAAGTTTTGAATTTCGGATCTTATGGTCACTGTCCCAGCCTTAGACTCACACGTCACAAGTGAGTTCTGTGGAAAGGTTGGAGTTGGACACTCCGGAAAAGGTTGCCCTGGGACCCGTAAAAGATGCTTGCCACATCATCAATGAAAGCAACGGGTATCGTCCACAAGGAGGTCAAGGATGGAATCAAACTCATCCTTACTATCAGCACTACTACAGAATAGGCCTTTGTTCCAAGTCATTTATCCCGGTTATCTTTGGGCCCGGGACAAAAGATGGCTTTTGTCCCGGGTCCAAAGGCTAGCCGGGTCAGCGGGGGGACAGATGCCTTTTGTCCCGGGTGGAGCCACCAACCGGGACAAAAGGCCCCCCTTTTGTCCCGGTTGGTGGCTCCACCCGGGACAAAAGGTCCAACCCCTTTTATCCCGGTTGGTAGCACCAACCCGGACAAAAGGGTGACCCTTTTATCCCGGTTGGTGGTACCAACCGGGACAAAAGGACCCTTTTGTCCCGGTTGGTGTTACCAACCCGGACAAAAGGCCCCTCCACGTGATAGTTCAAAAGAGAGTTATTTTTTACTGAGTCACATATACTACTTAGTTGAGTTGGCAAGGAAGCCATGTGCTAGGCAATAGGTCTTGGGTTCCAATCCCGCAGGGCGCAAATATTTTTTAGCGTGAGGGACATTTTGTCCCGGTTCTACCACCCGGGACAAAAGCCTCCAGCGCTTTTGTCCCGGCGGCCGAATCCCGGTTCCAAAACCGGGACAAATGGCCATATGGAACCGGGACAAAAGGTTGTTTTTGTAGTAGTGCAGGGAGGTAACTCTGGAACATCTGGCAATTTCAATCTGCCCTCCCTGCGGGATCTTGTCTATGGCCAATGACAAGACTCTGGAAAGCTTGAATGCCAAGTAAGAAGGCCTCTCTTCTGCTGTCCAGGCAAGGGGAGGATCTTCTCAATTTACGGAACCAGAGAAGAAAGAAGAGCTAGAGGAAACGAGTTTGGATGAGCTCATCGATACACATAAGCTCCCGTTTCCTCAGGAAGCAGTCAGTGGATGAGCAGTTCGCTTGCTTTTTTGAAGTGATTCAGAACATCAACATCAATGTGCCATTGTTGGATGCTAGGCCAACATATGCACATTACTTGAAGGACATCCTCAACAACAAAGCGGCCAATGCTCACCACTGAGGTTATCAAGTTCACAAGGAGTGTGGTGCCAGCATGCTCCAATTGCTTCCACAAAACAAAGACCCGGGGTGCCCCACAACGTCATATTCAATTGGGGCATGTCACTTCAACCATGACCTATGCAACGTTGATACAAGAGCATCATGCCCAAGGTGGTCTTGGATCGACAGAATTGCACAACACAATGCATCTTCAGTCTACCAATTTATTGGTACACTGAGGATAACCTCCTCATCACTCTCATGGTGCTAGAAACATCGTTCAAGCCTTGGACGTTGTTCCTTCACACCAAGGAAGCTTGCATTGATGTGAGTGCCAGAGAAATCTGCCTCCATATCAACGACAAGGAGGAGAATGTTGCATTATGACCGAGGCAAGGCTACCATCCAAGGATCAAGGTGACGTATGGGCCAAACTCATTGCTCATCCATGAAGTTGGAGTACAACCCCGGAAGAAGGACAACCTCGTTGTGTTCATGAAGGATGTTCCCATCAAGGAGACACCTTCCCATTATCCAAAGATAGCTACAACGAGGTCGATCTTGTGGACCAAACCACAAGTCGTGAAGTCCTTAGTATCACCAAGCCACAATATCAACAATGAAACACCAAGCAAGTGTGGCAGGTGAAGAAAGTGCAGTCGTCTTCCTCCTCCAAAATGACTGCCCCGACATCGAGCTAAAACTGTCGGAGGGAGTCCCGTTTGCCGGACTCAAACTGGTAAACCCTTTTTGCCGCAAGGATAAAACAGTATGTATCCCTTTCGTTTTTCATAACATTCATAAAAAGAAATAAAAACAACTCTTTGCATGTAAAAATAAAAAGAACAAAGAAAATATTTTCTTGATGTATTGTCCTTCGGGTATTCTTGGTCGCTAACCATTTCAGGTCACAAAAGAAAAAGAAAAGAAAGGAAAAAGAAAATAAGACTATGATGGTTATGTGACGCCCAAAGGACATTTGAGCTGCACCAACTTCAATACCGTGATAGAGTCTGGTGATGGACAACGATGGAGACCCCAACACCACACACTTGGCTTAGTGTCTTGCGACACCAAAGTCCAAGTGTGGGGGAGTTGGTCGGTAAGAAACATGTCTCACGTCCATTGACCTTTCTTTATCTTGGTATCGTAGTAATGCTAGCTCTTGCATCTTGATATATATATATATATATATATATATATATATATATATATATATATATATATATAAAGCAATAAATAAATCTTTTGTCTTTGTTAAAAAATAAAATCAATTCAATGCTTAGGTTGTTTTGTTTCCCTTTCAATTAGATGTGTGCCTTAATTTGGTTTAAGTAAATAAATTTAGGCTCCCTGGTTTTCAAACCTGCAGAGTCCCTTGTGTTTTCCACCTTTTGTTTTGTTCGAATAAATAGTCAGGTACACGGACAAGTGTGGGGCAGGTCTCTCAAGCTTTTCGTCACACACATTCGAGATCTCCCACCAACACAGTGCACAACATCGATCAAGCTAACATGCGAAGGCACGGGATGACCGAGCACCAAGTCGGTTTGCTGAACCATTGGTTCAGCCGATCTCTCTAGGCCTCTCTCAACCCCTACTTCATCTCCATCGATGGTTTGCGCACCCTTTCTCTCACGCTCCCTAGACTACTGGGTTGAATGATCTGTCTTGTCTATATCTTTGTGTCGGGTACCACAATCAGGGGCACCCTAACTTAGGAACTAAAACACCCGTAAAAGCGCAAAACACAATTAAGCAACAGGGGAAGAAAGACTACTCGGGGAAGAAGGACTACTCGATGACGATCCTGGAGAGGAAGAAGTCGCCGAAGCCACCAATGATGACAACTCCGTCGTCACTCTGCATCCGGATACCATGGAGCTTCTCCAGCTCTCCCACAACACCTAGATCCTCTCCAGCTTCCCCATAGGCCCAAAATGCACTCAGCCCACGGCCCAACTCTGTGGTACAGCCCGTCTGAGACCCCTCAAACCCGCGGAACGATCTCCGCCTCTCTCAATGCCTCCCCGCCGAGGCCTCCAGCAGTGGACCACAACTCCGCCTCGCTCGAGGGTAGGACGCTTAGCCTTGGAAAGCAGGCCAACTCCGCCTCATTCGAGACCCCCTCGGCCGAGCCCTCCACGGGCCCTCGGCTCGGGGGGAAACTCCGCCTCGCTCAAGGCTACCCCTCGACAGACGGAACAAGAACCCATCTGCTCACCCACCCAACCGATAATCGCATTTAATGCCAACTACTCCACCGTGAAGTGCGGGAGTCAGACGGCGTCAGGCCGCCATGCCGCACAGCGGGTGTAACCGGAGTCCCGTCCGCCAACTCCGGCCACTGTGCCGCTATTCCCGGCGCTGTTCCGGCCCTATGCGAACCTACGACGCACTGTGCGAACACGACTGACGCAGATCCCGCCACTGTGCTGCCAACTCCTTGTACTTCCTCTACTGCAGGACCCTTGTCAAGAATGGGCGCAACCCTCGGATGCCATACGGACCTTGACTAGAGCAAGACCTCTGTCAGCAGGACCCTCGGCGCCACGTCAAGTCAAGCACGGAGGACAGTACTCTCCACAGCGACCGCCATGCCGTCCACTGGAGCCGCAAGGCGCCGACGCGTTCTCCGCAGGGCTAAAGGGCTTCCAAGGACAACTGCTTCGCCCGACGCCATGCTCTCCAGTGCCCGGCAATAGCAACCCTCCACTGTTCTCCCACTATTCGGGGGGAAGACGACGACTTCAGAGATCTCTCCGTACATGTACCCACCCCTCCTTGAGCCTATAAAAGGAGGAGGCGGGCTCCTTCCCAGAGGGGACATCATCATCTCCATGGCCATCAACTCCACGAACGCAACCACCGAACTCTCATCCGCAACACACATGCCCTCCTAAGCCTGATATTGGTACTTAACTCAATCACTCTAGCAGAGACTTGGGAGCTTCCCTCCCTCTCTCGGCTCGCTTATATCCTTCTACTACAGGCACCTCGGTGCAAGTTAATACAGTGCCCTCGCATACCCTGCTGGATGTACGGCCCCGCGGTAGGAATTAGGATAAACCCTTGTGTTACTGTGTTACCTCTTGCATCAACCATCTAGGATTAGGGACACGCAGCATTTCACTAGTTGGTGCCAGGCCGCGAGGTCTTGACACCGACAATTGGCGCGCCAGGTAGGGGATCGATGTGTGACATTCGTCTTTTGTTCCCTCTCATTTCCTAGATGGCAGACGGGCCACGCCTGCTCCCGGCTGGCATGGTGGTCCGGTTCGGGAGTCTTGAGTTCGTCGCGACCGACAACGGTTACGACATGAACCTCCTCCCGCCTAGAGCCAACTCCAACACTCCGACACCACCACCCCGGCACTGGAGGTGCTCGGGCCAGCCCGCGCGGCAAGCGCGCATGGAGCGGCGCAGACCGGCTCGCCTCAGCTCCCCCATGGGCGTCGAGGCTTGCGTGTCGCAGCCTGTCACCACGGCGGAGGATGTCGTTTCTTCACCACCAAAGGCTGCAGTGGTTCCTCTCGAGGAGAGTGCAGCTAGGCCGTCACCCTCCCCCCTCGGGATGCGCACTCCCGCTGCAACCTATGCTTCATCGATCAGCACCAACATGAGCACGTACAAGGACTTGCCCGGGCATCATCTGATCTCGATCTGTAACCTCATCGCGTCATCACCCGACCACTCCTACCCTGACTCTGTGGATGAGGGGTACATCTACGTGCGCGGTCGCAAGGCCTCGGAGTGGGACTACTCTAGGCTTCGCGATCGCGAAGCTTTTTTTTCATTTCAGGCTGCGGCGGACTACTCCCTCACCTTCTCTGACGACTCCAGCGAGTGGGATTATGATCCCACTCGGGAGTGCTTCATCGTCGAGCTGGCGGAGCAGAACGATGGTGAGGCAAACGACGCAGGAAACCCACCGGGCGACCCACCGGTGATACCTGCAGCACCCAGACCCGCCACCTGGGTGAGTTCGGGGACGCGGCAGGTGCAGCTGGTGCAACTGCAAGAGCTTGAGGCTAAGCTCGAGGGGGAGCATTGGCAAACACAAAAGCTACGCGTCGTTCTCGAGCAGGAACGCACCGGGTGCGGTGCGGGTGCTCGAGATACGGGACGTGTCGCTCGGGAGCGGATCTTGGCAAACAACGATGTAGACAACCCGCTAGCCCTCAACAGGGCAAGCCAAAAGCTCACCGCTACGGCTATTCTACTCCGAGCCATGCTCAAGCCCTCTACGCCCGAGGGACACAATCTGCGCAAGGAGGTGCGGATACTCATCGAGGAGGCTGCAGTGCAGCAGGCTGAGAGTTCTGCATCTCGCATGCACCCAACACCCTCGGCAAGATCCAGTGGTACTGCATGACAAGACCACAAGGCCTCAGTGCACACCCCAACGGGGGATAGAGGCAAGGCACCCTCGGTGCGCCCGGTGGCTGGGGCGAAAGCACCCTCGGTGTGCTATCGAATTAAGTCGCCTCCTGTGAAGGAGCGCATCCAGGACACGTGTGGACACGCCGACGATGGCAACACCAGCAACGTCATCAATGGGAAGAGGTACAACCCTCGACGTGGTGGACAGTTCGACCGCGAGGACGATAGGGGCGTATCACCAGAGCCTCCGGGCATCCGTGTGCAATGCTCCGTTGCCCCACGCTTTCGTCAACCCACCACCCTTGTCAAATACGCGGGAGAGACCGATCCCGCACTCTGGCTCAACGACTACCGCTTGGCTTGCCAGTTGAGCGACACGACAGATGACGCCGTGATCATCCGCAACCTTCCTCTGCACCTCGCGGACTCTACGCGGACATGGCTCGAACACCTTCCCGCGAGCCAGATCCACGACTAGGACGACTTGGTCAGGATCTTCATGGGCAACTTCCAGGACAAATACGTGCACCCTGGGAACTCCTGGGATCTCCGAGTGTGTCAACAGCGACCCAACGAATCCTTGCGAGACTACATCCGACGCTTCTCCATGTAGTGCACCGAGCTCCCTAGCGTCGCCGACTCCGAAATCATCAGTGCCTTCCTTCAGGGCACAATGTGCAGGGACCTGGTACGCGAGCTTGGACGGAGTCCTCCCACTAGCACAAATGGCCTGTTTGATGTCGCCACCAACCTTGCTTCCGGCGAAGAAGCAGTTGGTGCCATCTTTGATGGCAAGATGACGAAGCGCAAGGAGGATGCGCCCGCGGAGGGCAGCAAAACCAAGACTCCCGCAAAGAAGCAGAAGTAGGGGAAGAAAGGAAACAAGAAAGGCCCGCAGAACCAGCACGGACAGGGGCAAGATGAGGACTTTGACGAGGTCCTCGAGGCCCCCCTCGGGGCGGCAACGGTCTATTCGATGACATGCTCAAGAAACCGTGCCCTTATCATAAGGGCTCGGTCAACCACACCCTCGAGTAGTGCAACATGCTCCGCAAGTACTACAACCGTGTCGCACGCACGGATGACGACAAGAATAAGGAAGCAGTTGACAAGGGTGATGATGGCTTCCCCTCGGTGGAGAACACGTTCTTCATCTTAGGTGGGCTGACGGCGAACATGAACTCTCAGCAACGCAAGCGCGAGCGCCGAGAAGTCTTCTCCGTCCACAAGGCCATGTCATCCTACCTCGACTAGTCGAAGGACACCATCTCCTTCAGCCGTGAGGACCACCCCGACTACATCCCGAATCTGGGACAATACCCGCTTGTTGTCGACCCCATCATCGGCAACACACGGTTCTCCAAGGTGCTCATGGGTGGAGGCAGCAGCCTCAACATCATGTACTCGCACACCTTGGAGCTCATGGGGATCGGATTGTACAAGTTGCACCCTAGCAAGTCGCCATTCCACGGTGTTGCGCCGGGGAAGCGGGTCCAATCCCTCGGACAGATCGACCTGCCCATCTGCTTCAGCACTTCGGCTAACTTCCGCAAGGAGGTACTCACCTCGAACATGCCTGGCATACTGAGGGAGGTCGCCGATTACTCCCTTGACATCCAGCCCAACTCCAAGCTGGTGAAGCAGCGTCTACGACGCTTCGACGAGCTCAAGCGCCGGGCAATCAGCGAGGAGGTGCGCAAGCTTTTGGCGGCCGGATTCATCAAGGAGGTATTCCATCCCGAGTGGCTAGCTAATCCTGTGTTAGTTAAGAAAAAGAATGGGAAATGGAGGATGTGTGTAGATTATACTGGTCTAAATAAAGCATGTCCGAAAGTTCCTTTTCCTTTGCCACGTATCGATCAAATAGTTGATTCAACTGCGGGATGCGAACTTTTATCCTTTCTTGATGCTTATTCCGGTTACCATCAAATAAAGATGAAGGAGTCCGACCAGCTCGCGACTTCTTTCATCACTCCTTTCGGCATGTACTGCTACGTCACAATGCCATTTGGCCTTAGAAACACCGGAGGTACATACCAGCGGTGTATGTTCCATGTGTTTAGAGACCATATCGGGCGAACCGTAGAGGCATATGTCGACGACATCGTCATGAAAGCCAGGAAGGAGGACGACCTGGTAGCCGATCTCAGGATCACGTTCGATTGCCTTAGAGCCAAAGGGGTAAAGCTTAACCCAGAAAAATACGTGTTCGGGGTGCCTCAAGGCATGCTCTTGGGCTTCATCGTCTCCCAGCGAGGCATTGAACCCAACCCTGAGAAAGTCTCGGCCATCACTCGGATGGGTCCCATCCGAGACCTAAAGGGGGTGCAGAGGGTCATGGGTTGCCTGGCTGCCCTTAGCTGCTTCATCTCGTGCCTCGGCGAGAAAGGCTTGCCTCTGTATCGGCTCCTGAGAAAAACCGAGTGCTTTTCATGGACCCCCGAGGCTCAGGAAGCCCTTGACAAGCTCAACACATCACTCACTCATGCTCCAATGGATAGCGCTGTCAGACTCGGGGCAGCAGGACTGCTTATAGGCATATAATGTTCTAGAGTAAGGGATAGCTTATGGAACTAGCTGAATAGGCATAGAACTAGCTCCAGTACGAAGGAAACTACCCGATTGTATTGTAGTAGGACTCCAACTGCACTCGGCTAGGATTTTCCATGTAACCCTGTCCCCCCGGATATATAAGGGCGGGTAGGGACTCCCTCAAAATATAAACACCTAAGGCAATACAAACCACCACACAGGACGTAGGGTATTACGCAACTCGCGGCCCGAACCTGTCTAAATCTTTGTGTACCTTGCACCATCAAATTCCAGAGCAGTCGATGCCTACCTACAAACCTTACTGCTAAGGGTATCCCTGAGCAGGCTTGGTAGTAAACACCGATGGCTGGCACGCCAGGTAGGGGGTTCGGCGAGTTCATCGGCGAATTCGATGGCCGGATCAAGCAACTCCAACAACTTGCCCGAGGGCACAACCCTTGTTTTCGGTTCTTGGGCTTGCACGACTGACAGATCGGGCGGCTTCTCAAGCCACCTTGTCACGCCCAATTCGCCTAAACCGAAAGACATCATCCAACCCGCTGACATCTGCAAGATCGCAGACCTCGATGGAAAATGAGCTCTACTCGAGCTCAGTTCGGATACTACAGAAAACGTGTCAACTCCAACTCGAATCCACGAGTCAGTCGAGTTCGATACAAACTCTGATTCCGAAAATCCTCACTTTTCCGAAACTCTCAGAAAATATATGGCTTATCTCAAGTCAATCAAACGCCCCAAGATCGTCAACTCGGAACTACTCGATGGAGTAGATCGGGTATCACGATCAATAGAGGGATACATTAAGCTTGCAGAATCCGCTCTTGGCTCATCTAGAACACAGCATTACCCGGAAGCATTGAACCCACCATAGGAATGGTTGGGCAATATACTCTCAGGGATTGATCGAGTAGATTCTAACCTCATCGACTGCATTAAGATAGCTGAAAGCACTCTGTAAAATAAGAAGCAGAAATCGGGAGGAGGAATCTGCAGGAGATCTGGAAAGACAAACCCCCAGCTTGTTCGGATGGGACCGTCTTCCTCCAGGAAAATTCAGAAATCTTCACCGAAACCTGCTCACAATTGGATTCCCAAATCAACAGACAATTCTGTTTCCTTACTCGATCAGGATTTCGACCAATTCATGAACAATCTCGACTTTGAACCATTCGATGACCTCGAAGACTGGTCAGACAATGTCGACTTGTTCATGGAAGCCATTGCCCACCCACCCCAGAATCTTGACGCCCTCTGGTTGCTGGCCAAGCTCAAAAATAAAAAATCCAATGCTCCTGAACAATCCAGCAAGTCAATTTTCGACAAACCCCAGATTAAGGAGCCTGAAGGATTAACTCATATGCAATCATGGCTACATTGGATGAACGAGAACACTGCAAGGACGGACAGTGCACTTGAAGGAGACACAAGATCCCAAGGCCTTGAGCTCTCAACTAGCGAATCTTCCCTTTTAGCAGAGCACCCCGCTAGACCCGTCAGCAAGCCAAAAAGACCAAGAAATTCAAGATCTTTGCCATGAAATCCTCATGGTCCGCATCTCTGAAGTCCACGAACCTGAGGACGACTCCACGGAGCATCACAATCTCGACGACTACAACTCTGATGACTTCGACGAGTACCTTTCCGACAACATGGAAACTACTCCACCCACGATCACAGAAGCCCAAGCTGCTACGAAGCAAGACTTGCCTGCACCTCCTCCAGCAGTAACAGTTACTGTCCAACTGGAAGAGCAGCACGCAACAGAAGACCTCTACGAGCACCGTCGCCTGCTTAACCAGAAAAAGGCGTTCAGGTGCCAGCGCCTCACCAATCACCAGCAAGAACAGCAAGGCGACAACTATGACTACTCCAACAACGAGCTCCACAATGTGATCAACATTGGTCGCGACGCACGCAACGTCATCATCTCAAGAAGAAAGGAGCGCGAGGAAATAGAGGCTTACAGCCCTTCTTCCAACTACTGCATCCCGGCACATGCTTCCGCATCCTTCAAGAAGCGCAAGCCGGCAAGTATCCCTCCCCGGGATAAACCTCGCACTCAAAACCATGGAGAAACATCTCTCGGCGGAGATAGGATCAACAAAACGCTCCTACGCAAGTGCTTCGTGCACCCAAAGTGCTCCCACATGTTCTTCGAGTGCAACTCACTCCGCAAGGCCCTTGAGGCACCACTGGTAAAGGAGACTTTACCAAAAATCTAGTCTACTACCATACCAACTACTATTACCCATGAAAATTTTCATTCAGTTATGTAAACGATTGCTTAAGTCTATGGGCAAGGGGTAGGTCTTAAGAGTCAGAGTCTGTCATTTTACAATCACTATAATCTCGACAAATCTTCAATAAAAGTCGATTCCCTTATAAATCGACTACTTTGCTCTCACTCATCTATACCCCATAACTAATGCTATTCTGAAAGCTCTGCTTAACATGAAGCAGCAATCTAGTAGCTCTTTATGGTTTACCTTGAGTATTCTTACGATATTTTCGTCTTGGGTAACCTGACGGAGTTCATCCTAACAGACCTATCCTAAGAGTTACTCCAGACCTTGGTTAGGACACCCTACTCGCTGGCTCGAGTAGGTTTTAGATACTCTTTCGACATTTTTGTCTTGGGTAACCCGACAGGGTTCATCCTAACGGACCTGTCCTAAGAGTTACTCTAGTCCTTAGTTAGGACACCATACTCACTGGCTCGAGTAGGTTTTGGATATTCTTTCGACATTTTCATCTTGGGTAACCCGACGGGGTTCATCCTAACAGACCTGTCTTAAGAATTACTCCAGTCCTTGGTTAGGACACCCTACTCGATGACTCGAGTAGGTTTTGGATACTCTTTCGACATTTTTGTCTTGGGTAACCCGACGGGGTTCATCCTAACAGACATGTCTTAAGAGTTACTCCAGTCCTTGGTTAGGACACCCTACTCGCTGGCTCGAGTAGGTTTTGGATATTCTTTCAACATTTTCATCTTGGGTAACCCGATGGGGTTCATCCTAACAGACCAGTCCTAAGAATTACTCCAGTCCTTGGTTAGGACACCCTACTCGCTGGCTCGAGTAGGTTTTGGATATTTTTAAGATGGTTTCATCTTAGGTAACTCGACGGGGTTCATCCTAACAGATCTAACATCCTAACAGATCTATCTTAGAAATTACTCCAGTCCTTGGGTAGGACACCTTACTTGCCTTGCTCAAGTAAGCTTGGGATATTTCTAAAATATTTTCGTCTTGGGTAACTCGACAGAGTTCATCCTAACAGGTCTATTTTAGAAACCAATCCAGTTCTTGCGTAGGACACACTACTCACTAGATCGAGTAGATTGGGGAAATTTTCATAAAAGTTTTTCCCACTTGGGTGACCAGATGAGGTCTATCCTAACCGGTCAACTTTGAAAATTATCCCAAGGAGCATAAAGCAAGTTCTTGGTGCCCTAAATAGGTCGACATGAGTCTCCTGCTTGCTTGGACCACTGAGGGAGTTGCACTACGGAGCTTGTTGCCTCGAGTACTTGATGGGTTTTACCTGCTTGCTCGAGACACTAAGTTCATAAATGTTTTGTTTTCCCTTGGTACCCTGAGTAGTTGTCAAGAGCCTCTTGTTCACCTATGTATCAAAGAACAAACATCCAAGCTCCTAATTCTCTAAGTACTCGACAAGAGTTCCCCCCATTTGATTGGACAATCAAGTCCATAAGAGCACCGCTCTAACCCACGCATTTCTTTTCAAAAAGAAATTTGAATTAAGCTACGGCTTAAAAACACCCTCTTAGTTCTTTTCCCACTTGGTTAATCCTGCGGGGTTCAATATTAACCGATCAGCATTAGAGTTCTGATTAGAACCATATCACTCGACTCTACTCGAGAATACTTTGCCTCTTAAGGTACCTATGGAGACAGCTCTTTATATCTACTATCAAGATTGAGTAGGTGCGATGCTGCCAAAACTCATACCTTTCGAGTATTATTACTCAACACATCAAAGGATCGCACAATCCTTCTACAAAACAACTACTCGACATTACACAAATTTAAACATTTGTACAAAGTACTTGTGGCCTATACGCCAAACAGTTCTCAGAAAACTCAAGGTGACCCGGACTTGTTCAAAGTCTCCACTATCTTATCCGCTATGGGGGAGGTCTCTACCAGATATTGACCAAATTGGTCATCGGTGCATTCGGCCTTTGCACCTTCCCCGAGCGCATCCAGTGGAATACATGGCCAATAGGACTTTACCTGCCCGAGTACATGTCCCACATACTGTCGGGTGGTTGTGGAGACATACCTTTCAAAGCTTTCGGGTACTTTCCGAAGCATCCCCGCCAACGTGAGTGGTTCGTCTTCATTCCCCTCTGGGATTTCCACAAGCCCTGCCACGTCTTGAACGGCATCTCTCACCTTTCTCAGCTCTACGAGCTCCTGCTGCATCAAATCCCGGGACTCTGACATGTCTTTGAGTTGCTTAAGAGCTATCGCCACCTCTCGATCAGAATCCTCTTTGATCTTCTTGAGCTTCTCGATTTCATCTGCGTTTCGGTACATAAGAATCTTTAGATCCAGTACCAAGCTTTCCTCAATCTTTAATGATTTTGAGCAAGCTGGGTACTCAATTAAAAGAAAAGCTTATAAACACCAGGCAGAACAATCTAGTCGACTGCATTATATATGCTAAAGACTAACCTTTTTTGGCCTTGGAAAGTTTCTTAATCTTCTTATGAAGAGCAATCTTCTTGGACGAGAGCTTCTTTACCTACTCTCTCAGAGCATTTAGCTCTGAATTGTCCGGGGGTTGGCTACTCCCCTGCTCCAACACTTCCTGCCAAAAAGTTAAAAGAAGAGGATCAATATAGACCACTCGATCTAAGAAAACAAGTACCCGAAATTATTCGACTACTTACCCCCAACAGCTTGTAAGCAAGCTTCACCTTCTCTTGAGGCAGAGCACTTCCCGATGAGACCTGGGAAGTAGTCGTTCGCACCTCAGAGATTGCCTTTTCTGGCACATCTTCGACTTTTCCCATAGTATTCCCTGGATTTTGGGAATCTAGAGAAAAACTTGGTTCACAAAACCAAACTAAGAGAAAAGGGAAGTACTTTATCAGTGCAAGGCACTATAAGTTTACCTGTAGGGGTTTTGCTCAAGCAGCTTTTTGCTGCCTCCCTCCTTAGGAAGCTTCTCACCGTCCCCTTCCTCTGGAAGCTTGTCGCTTCCACCGCCCTCTGGGAGCCTTTCATCGCTCCTCTCAGGATCCGGGAGTGGTGAATTCCATATCATAGCATCTGCCATCTCCTCCGCCTGTCGAGCATCCATCTCTGGAGTACTCGGTGTGACAATCTAGGTTTTTAGGGGTTAAAAATAATATTTTTGTTTATTTAAAAATTTAAACCATGATTTCCAGAGAAAGGGTATTTTTGTTATTTTGGAAAAATGCAAAGTCCTTTTTACAAAATAGTTTTGCAAAAGGAAAAATTTCAAAACATATGAGGGGGCTAAAATGCATATTTTATTTTTCACTTTTACCCTCATAAAAATATATTTTTATGTTTAAGGATACCCTTGCAATTTCAAAACTTAAGTTGTGTTCTTTTGCATTTTAAAAGATTTCAAAATATTTCAAAATCCTTTGATCTAGTGAAAATTTGCACAATAGGAAAGTTGTAGATCTTAAAAAGTTACACAACTTTCATGTTGACCACTTTTTCATTTAAGTCCTAGATCAATGGGAAATTTTATGTTTTCAGTTAAGCCCCTGGAATTTTGGAAAATCTCAAAACTACCTCTAGATCTCCTTCTTCTTCCTTGGTTCGCTGGAATAGAGGCGCCGCCGTCCGCCATGGTTTCCCTACCCACTGTTTGCCGTGCCGCCTCAGGGCACCGACCTGCCGCTCCACGCGTCGTCCTAAAGACCCCGCCGCCACTCCGCCGCCTGTACTGGCTTCTTCCATGTGCGCCACGCCGCCCACCCGCCATCGTCGAGATGTCCCAGCGTCGCCACCACGCCATCGAGAGCCCTGGGCCAAATAGCCCTTTTCCGGTACCCGAACTCTTAACTACGAAGCTAATGGTTCTATAAATAGCAAGCCATTGCATTCCCCATCCGCTGCCCACCTTTGACGCCGGCAAGGTCACCCCGCCGTGGCGCCGCTTCTACAGTGCCACTCTGCCCAAACCGTCACTACCATTAGCTTCACCTCACTCCACTGATGCTCCAGAGATCGTCCGCCCCTCCCAAACCTCGCCGGAACGCAGGTGCGCTGAGTGGCCATCGCCGCCGGTTACCATGCTCCGCGGACAGCCCACCCTAGACCACCTCGTGCCCCACCAAACCCCTGATTCAGTGCGCCTTGTCCCCCTCACCAATTCCCCCAACTTTCCCCTCACCCCATGGCCCTCCCTCGCCGGAATTTGACTGGAACAGGAGCTCCCCACGGCCAACCACGGCCAGGGACCTGATTGCTTGACTTTAAGTTTTTTCTAAGGTCCTTTCTGTAAAGTTCTCAATTCCTTTTGCAGTGAAATTTCAAAAATCCTAGAAATTAGTAGAAAAATCAGAAAAATGTTAAATTAATTTTGTTGTGTTCCTTTCAACTAGCTCTATAACTTTGGCTACTCAAGTTCATATGAAACTTTATTTTGTGTGCTCTAGTTTAATTGTTTGCAAATGAGTAATTCATTTTTACCTTTTGAACCATAGCTTTGTTATGCTTGATTTTTGGAACCTAGAATCCATTTGCCATGTATAGACTTATATATAATTTGTGGCCCAAATACTTGATTTTTGCTTGTTATTTCATGTGTTTTCTTTTAAATTCTTAGAAATTCATGCTTTATTTATATCTCATGTTCCAATACTATGTTAATTGTGATATTTGAACCATGTGTTGTCCATGCTATGAGTAGCACTGTGTAATTTTTGTAGACCCAGTACTAGCCTTTAGCATGAGTTCTTAAATATTTTTGTTATATGATGCTTGATTCATGTTTATTTTGTGAGGCATGCCCTTTTTTTATTTAAAACCCTAGTTGTTGAATTTTCTTTGAAATTCAAATTATAGATTTGAATTCAACCCATCCCATGTTCCTGAATAGAACTACCCTTGCTTTTCCTTGATTTCAAACCATGCTTTCTTAGTGTAATTAGTTTTGTTATTTTATGGAGTGCCTTATGTTTCCTTTTACTCTATAAACAATTGCCCAGTAAAGTAATACTTTTAAGCTCGGTCTTAAATGATTACTTTATTGGATAACAACTTGTTAGTGAAGGAAAGCTATACTTAAGCACTTCACTAATTCTGAGTACTACATTGCATATAGAAATAATATCGCTAGTCGACGGAACGTACGAACTCATTCAAGAACCAGATGAGGATACTTCTGAAGTCCAAGTCAACACTACGAAAGATAACAAAGACCTAAACGTGAACTCGAAGTCCGAGAATGAACTACTGAAGCTCAAGCCAACATCATGGAATTAACTGAAGACCCAAACTTAGATTCGGAAGACCTGAAGCTTACTAACTCTATAGACACTACTAAAGGCAAGCCCCGGTGCATATTTCCCATTATTTTAAATTATGCAACTATTTACTTGTGCATTTAAGTTATTGGAGTTGAATGAAAACCTTAGATACATAATTCTAGGCTCCTCTTGGTTGAACACTAGAACCAGAGTTCGAATTAGATGCTATGCTAATAGGACCGGTAAAAGTCGAGTGATTGCCTGTCACTCGCGAGCTTTATAGGAGTTGATTGTTTACTTTCTGCAGTCACTATAAGGATCATGGACGGATTGGGTTACAAGTTTCATGGTGGTAATCTGTCTGTGTTGATAAAATTTGTTAAGGCTGCAGTGTGTGGTAATGTTGATTAAGCGTTTGAAAGTACTAGCCATATGCCGTAAATATGGTACGCGGCAAGCGTAGTAACTGATCGGCCCGGCAAATGGACTTTACCCCACTCTCTCTTAGAGATAGGAAGTTATTTTATGATGAAAGTTTATTATATGTTGCAACGATTACGGGTGCAGAGAATGGCGATTCTCTGTAGTCGGGGAGAGTGGCCCTGATCCATGAACCGGAATGAGAAGCCAACGGTTGCTTCGGAGTGACTCAATGGTGCTCCAAGCGTGTGTGTTAGGTTTTACCTTGCAAGGATTGAAATTCGGTTCGAACTGTTCCGCCTCTCACGGATATTGTGACTGCTTAATCTCTTTGCCACATAGAGTAAGAATTGAAACAAAGATGATACTCAATCTTATTGGATGCAATTATTTTCTCTACCATGCTTGTATAGATACGTGCAAACTTAAAATGATTAATCCCACTAGAAACTGAAAGCTAAAACTTAATAAGGACCTACTCTTTGTTGCTTTTCAGCAAAATAAACTCCAGAGCCTTCACAAACCTTGCATGTCTAGTTAAAGGGATGTTATATACCCTTAAGACGGGTAGGCCTTGCTGAGTATTAGTATATATATACTCAGTCTTGCTTTTAACATTGTTTTCAGGTAACTCTTGGAATGCTTGGTGAGATTGACGTCATGTACGGGTTTCATCATGATGTCATATATCGTCGCTAGTTATCATTTTCTTTCCGCTATTTATAAACTCTAAAGAACTTATCTACTTTCAAATTTTTGAGGTACTCCTTTTGAATTCTAAAACTCAGTTTGAAATGATATTTACTATTGAAGTTTGTGTTTATTGTAATCTCTGGACTCACCTTCGATTGAGGTATGTTGTTTCGATCCGAAATACAGTGGTGTTATCAGGATTTTACCCGACAGACTGTCAGATTACTCCATTGAAGTGCGTATAGATAATAGTTAGGGCGCTTTAACAGGATTAATTCTGACGGTTCTGCCACACTCGGAGGATTCTCCACTGATGTCTTGGAGGCTGAATCGTCTTTAGTTTTCCCCCTTGCCTCCAGGAGTGCATTAGTGCAATATCAAGTTAGTTAAAATGCACTCGATACACTGCCAAATCTATAAACAAGTTCACAGAACTTACATAGATGCCCTCGTCACGGCAAGTTTTCTCATGCCGAACTTTCGGGGCAGCCTCACGATGATGGCCTTGCCACTCGTATTTCTGGCATCATGTACATTGGAACTACTCGCTGGTCAAGTAGTCACAATCCCCTTTGACGGGTCCGCTGTGGTGGAAGGGACGGTCTGTCCCACCACAGCATCATCCCCAGATGCTATATTCCATGGCACCTTAGCCGCCGGACTTGAAGAAGAAAATGTTTTAAAAAAACGCAAATCGACAGAACTTGGCCAAGTACTCGATTGCGACCAATAAGCTACTCACCTGTCGCCGATAGCTTGTGAGGAGCTGCTACGCTTCCTCACCGTCGACCGTGTTCCCTTTGGATGACCCGCCTGGGTATCCGCGCTTGGAGTGGGGCTATGCTCCCATCACTCTTCTCCCCGGCTGCCTCTTCATCTGCATAACCAAAGCCAGATATTAGTACTCATTATATAAGATTCCATGAGAATACTCTTGGACTTGGTTGACAGTATAAGAGCACGTGGAGAAAGAAAAAGGACGATTATGTGCCTGACAACAGAGGACTACTCTTAAAACTCTCCACATCCTCCTTCAAAAAAGCAAAAAATCTATCAGAACCATACTAAGGTAAAGTACTCGATTACCACAAATCGACTACTCTTATCAGTACCTGCTTCGGAGGATCCGCAGTAGAAAAGGTATCAGGGATAACAGGTACTTTCTTCACATCTCATAGCAGTCGCTGGACTCGACTAAACACTTCTTCATCCGAGATCTCTTCCTCTGAGTATCTTGATGAATCAGTTGTTTCCTGATATTGGAAACCAAATGTTTCCTGAGCCTGCAGCGGCTGGATTCTCCTTCTCATCTAGTCGAACACAACAGCCTCTCCAGTCAAATTCTTTTGCTTAAGATCGGCAATTCTTGTAAGAAGTGCTGGGATTTAACTGTTGTCGACTGGTTTCTTGTTCCATTCAGGCCAATGAATTGGAGGGCCTGGAGTAATCTCTGGTACGCTTTCCCATTGGTTCTCTACATAGAACCATTTGGGTTTCCTGTCGATTACCTTGTTACTAAGCTTATAGGGGATATACACTTTGTCCTTCCCCTATCTAAGCTGGAGACCCGCACCTCCTACTACATCTAAAATGTAGGAATCTGGCTGCGGTTTAAGGTCGAATAGAAATCGAAAGAGCTCAAAATGGGGCTCAATGCGTAGAAAAGCTTCACATAAATGCACAAAGATGGAAATGTGGACAAAGGAATTGGGGGTCAAGTGGTGAAGCTGGATCCTGTAGTAATGCAGGAGCCCAGAGAAGAAATTCGAACAAGGGAGCCGCAAGCCCCGTTCAAAATAATTAGCAAACGCTACGATTTCGCTCGTATTTTCATACGGACGATCTTCACCCAAGGCAGGACACCATGGGATGATGGATTTCTCCAGCAAAAGACCAGCAGAAACTAGGGTTTCTAGGTCAGATTCAGAACACTTACTTGAAACTCATCCCTCCTCGTGGGTTGGCTCAGCAACTACAACCTTGCCCTTGCTTGACTTCTTCGGAGCCATCCGGAAATCCATAGAGCGCTTCACACGCATACACTGGCTAAAACTCTAATGGATTTGGAAGCAAGAGAGAGCAAGGAGCTTTAAATCTGGAAGCTAGAGGCTAAGAACAAGAATAGATCTAAACAAAAAAAGGGGAATGGCGGCCGGTGGGGTAAAAACCTAGTTACCGTTCTATTTTATAGTGACGGTGGCATCATGGTAAAACACCCAGAAGGCTATTAGTCAGTTACCAATTACAGAAAAATGGGATTTTCTGAGACATTTCTTTTTTCTAAGATTACATTCTGGAAAAAGAAAATACACACATCCCTTGACAACTATTCGACTTTATTTCCTTTTTTTGGGATTACATTCCAAAATAAAGGAAAAGTACTCGACACAGCACAACTACTCGATATTACAAACTCGAGTACTTCTTTCTTAAATAGCTTTACAGCGACTCGGACTGGCATGCACTCCTCCTGGATCTCTTGGAGCTTCTAGTCGAGGCCTGCTGCAGCTAGATCGGCCTGAGACCGTGACAAAGTACAAACTTATTATTCCCATCAAGGGAATAATGATAATCGTATTCTGGGAGAAAAGTTTCAAGAGATTGGAGGCAGATTACAGTAATCGCCTCGCAAGATTTCTTGTAGCATCTTGCAGAAGAATTTCTCATTCTCCCTGAATATGTTGTGACAAGATTAAGTCTCCTCACCAGAGATGTCAATTCTTGGGTACTCACAACCTGGGAACCCCAAGAGTATGACACAATTAGTTGCAACCAGTCCACAAAGAACCTGCCTCATTGGAATATGCAAGGACATGATGTCCAGCATGGATCCGATGAGAGCATTGGGGTTGCAGGATGAGGTAGCAGAGACTTCTCTTGTCACTCGCAAGATCTCTTCTAGCATCTTCTGTTGGAAAGGACTACACAAATCTGAGGGCGAGAGCAAGAACACCATATGAAAGCCATAGCTTCAGAATACTGGTGCTTCTGGCAAGGGCCTCTCACCTACCTTTTATAGTCGCTAGGGATCTTACTGGAGGATGACCCGTGATGCTACAGTGGCAGCACTCACGGATGTAATAATACATATTCTTCATACAATACAATCCCATGGGAGCACACAGTAAAGAGATATACATCCTGGGTTTTATTTTTGAAGATATTTCGGGTGCAATCAGTGTGGTCTATCCAATCGAATCATTTTTCTGGGATTTTACCCGAAAAAGGGGTCTTTTCGAATACCGGATCGGATTAAACCTACACATATTGTGAAGAATAAAATCTGATACCACGTCTTAGATTCTTAATTCCAAATCTTTGCTCGGGGGATACCCGCAAAATAAGGGAATTTGTTTTAAGGCTCGGGGGCTACGGGATATGTGCATCAGTGATTTATTTTTCAATTTTTTTGGAAAATAATGAAGGAAAAAGACTGAAGTGACCCTCAGCCTGATTCTGTGATTCAGCCGAAGCCTTGTGGGCTACTCCATATGGAGTGTGAGTACTTCGCGCACCATATATGATCAAGATTTCGGGGCTTGAGCACCTCACAGCCTCGAAGAAACCGGAAGTACCTGGAGGACTACTCGACGTATCTGAAGGAAGGCCTGGAAGCGACCAGAAGGATGTTCTGACTACTTGAAGTACTCAAAGACGCCCAGCCAAGTACTCGACGCCTGCAGGACTCGGCTACGAAGAGCTCGGGGGCTTGTCAGACCCGGGGCAGCGGGACTGCTTATAGGTATAGTATGTTCTAGAGTAAGGGATAGTTTATGGATGTACCTTATCTCTCTTGTAACTACCCGAATAGGTGTAGAACTAGCTGCAGTACGAAGGAAACTACCCGATTGTATTGTAGTAGGACTCCAACTATACTCGGCTAGGACTTTCCATGTAACCCTGTCCCCCCAGATATATAAGGGCGGGCAGGGACCCCCTCAAAACTTGAACACCTAAGGCAATACAAACCACCACACAGAACGTAGGGTATTACGCAACTCGCGGCCCGAATCTGTCTAAATCTTTGTGTTCCTTGCACCATCGAGTTCCAGAGCAGTCGATCCCTACCTTCAAACCTTACTGCTAAGGGTATCCCTGAGCAGGCTTGGCGGTAAACACTGACACGAGCCCCTCTACCTATACGTGGCAGCAATGACCCAGGTGGTCAGCGCAGCCATCATTGTGGAAAGGCAAGAGGAGGGACATGCTTTGCCCGTCCAGAGGCCGGTGTACTTCGTCAGTGAAGTGCTATCTGAAACCAAGACACGGTATCCATAGATCCAAAAGCTGCTCTACGAGTGGTCCTGGCTCGGCGCAAGCTACGCCACTACTTCGAGGCTCACCCCGTCACCGTGGTTTCATCCTTCCCTCTAGGGGAGATTGTCCACAACCGGGAGGTCATGCATAGGATAGCCAAGTGGTCAGTGGAACTGATGGGAGAAGCTCTTACTTACGCACCTCGAAAGGTGGTCAAGTCCCAAGTCTTGGCAGATTTCATTGCTGAGAGGACCGACACTGAGCTGCCCCCACCCCAGATTCAAGCGGAATGCTGGGTCATGTACTTCGATGGGTCGGTGATGAAAACTAGCGCAGGCGCAGGCCTCCTCTTCATCTCACCCCTCGGAGTACACACGCGCTACGTGGTGCGCCTGCACTTCCCGGGGTCCAACAACATGGCGGAGTACGAGGCTCTCCTCAACGGCCTCCGCATCGCCATCGAGCTTGGCATCAAACGCCTCGACGTGCAGGGTGACTCAGAACTCGTCGTCAACCAGGTGATGAAGGAGTCCAGCTGCCACGACGCGAAAATGGAGGCATACTGCAACGCAGTATGTCACCTCGAAGACAAGTTCGACGGGCTCGAGCTCAACCACATCGTGCGCAAGTACAACGAGGAAGCAGATAAGCTGGCTAAAATCGTATCTGGGCGGACCACCATCCCCCCGAACGTCTTCGCCTGCGACCTCGCAAAGCCATCTGTCGACTTCAAAAATCCAGTAGAGGCCATCGGGGCGACCACCAAACCCTCGGGGGTTGTGCCCGCTGAGCCCACAGTTGAGGACCCCTCAGCGGAGGAGTCCAAGGCCATGGAGACAGAAACCGGGATCTCCACGGCGGACGAGGCTGAAGCAATGGAGATTGACAAGGCTCCGCCTTCGCGAGACTGGCGTACCTAGTACCTCGACTAGATGATCCGAGGGGTCTTACCCTCGGACCGTGCTCAGGCGCTGATGAGGACATGACCAATACGCATATGACCAAGGCCCAAGCGAAGATAGAGTTCAAAGCCCAATCCACATTGAAGTCCGATTTATTCGCGAGTCCGGTTCGGACTACAGGAGCAGGCCTCACGAAAACGGACGCCCAGGCCACATACGGGCTCTGTTTTGGGCGTTCTATATATCGTTGGAAAGCTAAGGAGATAACGTTTCCAACCCAAATGATATGATATCAAAATATGCTCGGAGTCGATGGGAATTGTCGAAACAACATGATGACCAGAATCTGCTTGGTAAGACGTGCGAGATTGTGTTTCCACCATCCACATCCATATATAGTAGTTGATAGGGATAACCTTTTGTGTTTTCTCTTGTCTACTTACTAACAATGTCAGGAAACACTGAGATTGCTCAATGAGTGTTGAGTTCTCAAATGGAGAAAGTGGAGCAAAATTAATTCAACAATTTGTTCCAGACTTTCTTTGCCGTGATGGAACGACCTTGCCGAGTCATCATTGATGGTGAGACTTGCAACAACCTTGCAAGTTTAGAGCTGGTCGAGAAGCTTGGTCTGACCACAAAGCCACATCCACATCCATACTACATGCAGTGGGTAAATTCTTACGATAAGATTAAGGTAACTGAATTTGCACATATTGAATTTAGCATTGGTTTTTACAAGAGTAGTGCTGATTTTGATATAGTACCCATGCAAGCATGTCATTTATTGCTAGGAACGCCATAGATTAATATAAATGATGTGGTACATAAAAAGGTTGCAAATAGATATTCTTTCAACTACAATGGAAGAAAAATTACACTTAAATCTATGACCGCAACTGAAATTTTAGAAGCCGAACTTGAAAGACTAGAGAGAAGAAAGAATGAGCCTTTTAGAAAAGAATGGATTATTTTAGATATTACAGTGCTTTCCTCTAAATCTGATTTTGTACAAATTAAAGATATCGCTTTTTTTTCTTTTGGACCTAATATTTTGCAGCATGTATCTAAAACAGAAGACAAGGTGATAGAGAATGAACAGGCAATTGTCTCAGGTAAGAGCTCTCTTGATGTGCTGAAATTGTCCACCACTCATGCTATAATAGAGCAACATTTAGTGGACACCAAATCTGAATTGACTTTGTCACATGATAAATATTCTACTGATTTTTGTGATAAAGAAGAGTTGTGTGATAGTTCTATGTTTATCCCTGTGCCACAACTTGTGAAGGAAACTAATCCTTTTGTTTTGGAACCAAAGACTTATGCTAAAAATAAACATTTGATTCCAATTGCTACGGAAAAGGATGAAAGGAAATTGTTGTCTTCTTTAAATATTTTGGGTTATATAGAGTTTGATACTTTGTGTGCACTTAGTAGTTTGGAGGAGAAATTTAAATGTGTTGGATTGCCATGGTTATCTCGATGTACATATCACTTTATTGGCAATTATAATTGTAAAGGAGAGTACATGGTGCATCATGTTTATATGTGTTCAAATCTGAAATCTCTTTTTGCTGTGCAACAATTTGATGAAAAAGAGGGCTATTTTAAGACTAATCCTATCACGCAGAGTTTCTCTTGTTCTTCTTTGTTTGTTTTGTCACAACAGGTTCAATTTCAAGAAGGGGAGCAACGCAGGATCATGTCAAGAATGGGAACAACTACTTCCGCAAGCATCAGCGACTTTGAGTCGAGGACGTCTCAAAACCAAGAAGGGGAGAATGATGAAGACATGACCAATACGCATATGACCAAGGCCCAAGCGAAGATAGAGTTCAAAGCCCAATCCACATTGAAGTCCGATTTATTCGCGAGTCCGGTTCGGACTGCAGGAGCAGGCCTCACGAAAATGGACGCCCAGGCCACATACGGGCTCCGTTTCGGGCATTCTATATATCGTTGGAAAGCAAAGGAGATAAGCTTTCCAACCCAACTGATACGATATCAAAATACACTCGGAGTCGATGGGAATCGTCGAAACAACATGACGACCAGAATCTGCCTGGATGCAGCGACGCCTGTTTTTGGGCCCGAAGGCCTTGTACTCCCTAGGGTTGCCCGGCCACCCCCTTGGCCGCCCCCCTAGCCTCTCTCTTCTATATACACAGCAGCCGCCATTAGGTTAGTTGGGCTTTGCTTAGATAATTCTGTCGAGAACAGTTTCGCCGCCGTGTCGGTTTGTGAAACCCCAACTTTAAGATTAATCTTTCATCTGCAGAGTCACTTCAATTGAGCTGCGTTCTTTCGAGTTCTTGCTTGTGTTCTTCGTTGCGCTTGCAGGGATTAGCCTTCTTGGCAAGGTCAACCTGGGTTGTGACATGGTTGATAACCAGAGGAGTTGTGGTGCTAAGATTGCTGGATTCGGGTCTTAGGATCAGAAGCCGGATCGGTGTGTCTCGCTCCGCCTACAACGAGAGTTATCCAGAACCCGACGGAAGATCGGGAACCCACGTCGTCCGTTTTGATGAGGCCTGCTCCTGCAGTCCGAACCGGACTCGCGAATAAATCAGACTTCAATGTGGATTGGGCTTTGAACTCTATCTTCGCTTGGGCCTTGGTCATATGCGTATTGGTCATGTCCTCATCATGTGTGACGCATCGCCAGGCGGGCCAAGTCTTTTGTCTTAATCGACGATGAGCTATACAAGCGCAGCCCCTTGGGAGTCATGCAACACTGCATCCCCATCCCCGAGGCCAAGGAGCTAATTCGGGATATCCACGCCAGAGTCTGTGGCCACCACGCGGCGCCACGGACCCTCGTGGGCAATGCATTCCGGCAGGGCTTTTACTGGCTAACTGCAGTCGCCGACACCACCGAGGTCATGCGGACCTGCGAGGGTTGCCAATTCTATGCCTTGAAGATGCACCTCCAGGCTCACGCTCTGAAACCATCCCCATCGCGTGGCCGTTCGCCATGCGGGGACTGGATCTCGTCGGGCCACTGCAGAAAGCGCCCGGGGGCTTCACCCACTTGTTGGTTACGATCGACAAGTTCTCCAAGTGGATCGAGGCTCGACCCATCGGCAAGATCAAATCCGAGCAAGCCCTGCTTTTCTTCACCGACATAGTCTACAGGTTCGGGGTTCCAAATTTGATCATCGCTGACAATGGCACCCAGTTCACAGGCAAGAAGTTCTTGGTATTTTGCGACGACTAGCGCATTCGTGTGGACTGGTCGGCTGTGGCGCATCCACAAACGAACGGCCAAGTGGAGCATGCCAACAGCATGATCCTATAAGGCCTCAAGCCGAGAATCTTCAACAAGCTGAACAAGTTTGGCCGGAGGTGGCTCGCGGAGTTACCCTCAGTTATCTAGAGCCTAAGAACGACCCCGAGCAGAGCCACAGGCTTCACCCCGTTCTTCCTCGTCCACGGTGCTGAGGCCATCCTCCCCACTGACTTGGAGTATGGGTCCCTGAGGCTCAAGCCTTATCAAGCGCAGCAGAACCAGCAAGCCCACGAGGACTCTCTGGATCTAGTGGACGAGGCTCGAGACATGGCGCTCCTACACTCAGCACGGTACTAGCAGTTCCTGCGGCGATATCAAGCACAAAGGGTTTGGCGTCGAGACCTCAACAAAGGGGACTTGGTGCTGAGACTTCGGCAGGACAACCGAGGATGCCACAAGCTCTCACCGCTATGGGAAGGCTCATACATCGTTGCAAAAGTTCTCAAGCCCGGCACGTACAAGCTAGCAAACGAGAAGGGTGAAATCTTCACCAACACTTGGAACATTCAGCAGCTACATCGCTTCTATCCTTGAAATTCCAAGCTCTTTGTACATAGTTTGTACTTGTAATTCAAATTTCCCGAGATAATAAAGAGTATGCTTTACTTAGAATTTTTTCGGGAATCATCCGAACCCTCGGGGGCTCAGATGCGCACGAACACTGAGCTAGACTCAGTTTTGCCCTTGGCAAAGCCAAGCCTCCCTCGGGGGCTATAACGGGGGGAACCCCCCGAACGTCCCCAAAAATGCCACCATTTTTCGAAAAAATTTCATATCTAAGTTTTTCGTATACTTAGAAAAATGGACGCAAGGCGTAAGCACCTATGGAACGAGATCGGCCAAGCCGCGGGACCGCCTATGCCTCCGGGATACGGCATCCCCACTCACCTCCCTACGCCTAATTCGCTTATGAACGCAAAAGTTCCTTGCTGAAATTTATCTAAGTCGCATACCTAGAACACGAAAACTTAGTAAAAAAGACAATGGCACAAATTTACGAGGCTTCGAGCGGCCACATGGTCAATTTACGTTACTCTGTTTTCTTGCACAGAAAGTTTTCTTGCACAGAAACACGAACAAAACAAAATACTAATCCATTTACATGGGCTCCACGGCCCAAACTTCTACAGATTTCCCTCCCCGTCGTACGGACCCTCGGCGGTGTCGTCCTCGGCATCGGGGAAGAGGTCACCCTCGAAGACTATGGACAAGGCAGAGGTGGCACCCTTGGCAGTGACATAGGCCTGCTCCATAGCAGGAACCGCGGCATCTTCGTCGGCGTCGAGCGCGATGACGTAGCCCGTGGCCACCTGCTCGAGATCACCACTCCGAGGACCTTCTGAATGCCGAGGCGGAGGGCACCCTTGAGGCGTTCGGTCACCAGGCCACCTAACGACCTCAGACAGCAGGCCATCGAACAACCGGACGGGCCGACTTCCCCCTCGAGTTCTTGGCACATGGCCACGTCGGCTCTCTCCAGGGCTTAGAGCTCCACTCCTATCTTTAGAATAGGGAGAGAGTGAGGGAAGAGTCGGGAGAAGGCCGACCTGTCGGCGTTCTTCCTCCTTGTACCTCGACGAACATCTTCAATAAGTGTTCGTGATATTCTTTCTTTACTATTGTTCTTCATCAAGAAGCAAGGTTCGTACGCTGTGTGCTTGCTCGCTCAGCATTCTACTATTTTAGTAGATTATTCTGATCTTCAACCGAGGAGGTTACGATAGTAACCTATGACTTAGACTTGGTGTCTGGGTCGGAAGTTATCGTTATTTGCTACCTGACCCATGAAGTAGCAGTGGTAGCTTTGTAAGGAACATGGCCCCATTTAGGCCATTGTTTGTGATTTTGGTGATTGAGTGACAACATAATCAATGGGATTAATGAGTTTGTGAGATCACACTTGTAGGAGTTTTTTGGTATCATGGATATGAGTAAATCTGTCTAATTCATCGTCAAGACGCAATGTCCAATCTATCATCGAGACGCCAAGTCCAATCCACCATCAAGATGACAACTCCAATCCGCCGTAGAGATGTAAAAGCATAGTGGAAATCCAGAGATAGAATAAATTTGAAGGATCCAATTGATCGCTGCGATGCATTGGATGAGTTCGGCAGAAAACAGAGGCACCGGTTTAACCGACGCATGAGCATCGGTGCATCCGATGGTTGTCGGAAGATCCGACGCCCTATCATCGGTGCAAGTCTGAGCGCCTCTGTAGATCAAGGGAAGATCAACTGAAGAAAGAGTGCAGCACCGGTTGAACCGACGGTCCATTCAGAGGCATCGGTGCAATCGATGTACCATGTTCCAGAGACGATGTCAAGCGTGCAGCAGCCAAGCCTTCAGCACTGGATGAACCGATGGCCATCGGAGCAATGTGTCGGTGCAATGACGTCAGCAAGGTGTAACGGCTATATGAAGATCAAATGTCACCGGAAGTTCCGATGCTATAGCATCGGTTCATCCGATGGTCCCTGAAGTTGCTGCAGTAGTGTCAGAGAGGCCAACGGCTACTTCAGAGCACAGAGTGACCGGAAGAACCGATGCCCTATGCACCGGAAGTTCCGATGCCTACGCAGAAAACTGGCCAACGCCTAGTAACGGTTCTCTTGAGTTGGTGGCCTATATATACGCCTCACCCCGGTTATTTTGAGTTTGCTGGAGTTGCTGGACATCCCACACACACCCAAGAACACTTTCAAGCCATCCAAGAGCATAAAGATCAAATCATTAGTCCTTAGCATAAGCTTTGTGAGTGTTAGTGTAAGGTTAGATCTTCAGTGAGTGATCAAGCAAGGTTTAGATCCTTGTGCTGTGGTTCTAAGTTGAACCAACATTGTATCTTGGTGCGCCGGCCTCCTTAGAGCCTTGGTGGCTCGCCGGCAAGTCAACGACCCTCCGGCTTGGTGTGGAGCGGCATCGATGATATTGTGCGGGGGACGGAGACCCCTCCTTCGTGGGCAATCTCCCTTAGTGAAGATCGGGATCAAGGTGACCGTGATTGTGTTCACGGAAGAGACTTGATTGCCGGGAAGCGATACTCTTCGTGAGTGCTTCAACAACGTGGACGTAGGGGCGCCTTTGTGGCAATCTGAACCACGGGATAAATCCTCGTGTCGAGAGTTCGCTTCCTCTCATCCCTCTCTATAAGCTTCCGCATTTCATATTGCAGCTTGTGTGCCTTTGCCTTCTTAGTGTAGTATCTTGTTAGGATTGGCTATAGGTTGCAAAACTCTTTTGGGATGAGGGTTACACACTAAGGTGAACCATAGTTGCACATTTAGGTAGCTTGATTTAGTTTAAGTTTTGTGCAAACTAGTTGGAGCTATAGGTTAAAGTTTTTAGAGTGCCTAATTCACCCCCTCCCCCTCTTAGGCTAGAGCACCCGATCGCTTTCAAGCTTGCTATCATATAAGGTGCTAGGTGGGTGACAGCCCTAGCATCCTTCGGAGTCCCCCACGTCCGGTCTTGTGGTAGCCTCTTAGCGGGAAATGCTTGCTATGTCAAGCCAAAGCCCGTGGCCCATGCACAGCACAAGGTTAAGTTACGTTCTTGTCTTCGTGTGAATAACCTTAAGCCGTAGTTATCCTCTCTACCCTTAAGCCACCTTTAGTCTTGTGATCCTTGGACGACTTAGGCGGAGAAGAACAATACACATCGTTCCCTTGGGCTAAATATAAATTCGATACCTTGGAATACTTCCGGGTGAAGTGCTACAACGGTTGTGTCCGTGCGCTTGCGGATACCATAGGTAGATTATCTTTGGCACCTGTTGCCACTGGTGATTTATCTGTGTTACAATAGCAACCGTCAACAATCGATAATGTTGTCAAACGTGTGGCAACAACTGTTGGCAAAACACGTTGATTGGGTGAAAAGATGAAGGAGAGTTACATAATGTAGAAGTTGTTGCGTGCTTTGACTTTCAAGTTTATCAATATTGCAGCTCCTATTGAACAACTTGAAAGCAATGAAAGTGGAGGAACTTATTGACAACTTAAAGCGTATGATTAGCGAGATCATCACTTTAGCAATGATGAGCATGAAGAGCATCAGCTCTTGGCAAAGGCTGATTGGAGAGCAAGGGAGCCAAAGGCTGATGATCAGAAGAAGAAATTTGATAAATTGATAAATCAAAGATTTTGTACTACAACTGTCAAAAATTTGGACACTTTTGAGGATGAGTGTGCATATACTAAAGAGTAGGATGATGGGATTGCACTATTTGCGTCAGCGGTAGCTTTATTTTGATCTTCTCAAGGTGTGGTCAGGATGTAAAGCGATATATGCGATCCCAACATATTGAATGCAGGGTGGAATTGGTGTGCTCTCCATCTTAAAATGAGTGCAAGTGTGTGCTGGACGATGAATGAGTGTTCATCATCTTGCATTAAGTGTGAGTACAAGTCAAAGATGAGTCCAATTACATCAATGAGTGCAAGTGTGTTTAGAGTGAAGTGTGTGAAGAGACTACAAGATTAAGGGGGTGATCGAGTTAATCTTGTAGTCTGATTAGGAGTCTAGTCCTAGTACTAGTTGGAGTCTAGTCTTCTTAGTCCTAGTATGAGTTAGGAGTCTGAGGACCCCTTGTAAAAGCAAAGTGGTGGCTTCAACTTTGAAGGGTGTGAGACAATAGAGTTCAAGATTATACGGTGTAATTCGCAAAAAAAAGGAAATTTATGGTGGACGTGTAAAAACATCTCACCACCAACCAACTTCTACCAGATTTTGGTCCGCACGATGTAAAAAAATTGAAAATCGACTGGGCCTGGATGTCAGGCCCATTAATGATAACTTTTTTATTTTTATTTCACGAAATCACTTTTTGAGTTGTGTTTGACCATTCAATTTAATAGAAAAAATAGTTAATATTTTATATTTGGTTGTAATTGGTATGTGTATCACTAAAGGATACATAATTATAATTGTTTACACATTTTAATTAACCTTTTGAGTTGTTTTTTACCATTCAATTTAATAAAAAAAAGTAAATATCCTATATTTGATTGTAATTTTTGTATAACTAAAGGATACATAATTGTAATTTTTTTTTGCATATTTGAACTAATATTTGAATGAAACGAATGGTCAAAGGTAACACCAAAAATCAACATGTAAATAAAAATGAACAGAGAAGTTACTATTTTAAAGCTCAACGCAACCAATATCAGAGTAAACAAACCATGCCATTTAAATTATATAATTTTATTTCATTATATATCCTCTATTATATTATACTATAATCTAACACCATTAGTTGCGCTTGAACGCTTTTATTTTACTTGTTGCTGAATGTTGCTGGTCGTTTGTGGACAAATACTGTAAGCTGGTATCCCAGCGTCACGCTATTTTTGGTGCTTTATAAAAAGCAGAGCGAGGACCTTTGGTCTATAATCTAACACCAGTAATTTTAAATTATATACTCCCTCCGGTTTTGAATTATTGTTGTTCCAACAGCATAGTTAAACTAAAAATGACTAAAGATTTGTTGTCTGACGACAACAATAATTTAAATCCGGAGGAAGCTAGTAATCCGGATAGGAAACAAACAAACCACAATTTTGGTTTTGTCGGTGACGTCTTTCTGCACATGATGTGCTCGGTGTTTGGTGTGCTTTGACGTCAAAAAAAGATGCTGCACGCAGGGTCAACACCGGGTGGTACACCGTTAATACCTCTTCGGTCGACCCACAACGATGGATATAGCGTCGCCCCTGGGTCAGTGGCAGGACGCTTCCGCTTGCGCTCAGACTTGAAAGGATCTAAACCCCCTGTCAAGCGCTCAGCAGATGGTGCCTTGACGTCGTTCAGTATAGCATGCTCTATGACAAGCCAGACGACACTGATGAACTCTGCTCCGGTGCTGAGCTTCTTGGCGTGCGACTCCTCGCCGCAGTAGTGGATGGCATAGCACATCATCTCCACCCACACGCCGGCGATAACCTCCAGCATGTCAGCGAAAGTCAAACGCCACCTGTTGCCGAGCAGCATCCCGGCAAGCCAGCATGCCTCGATATAGACCGCCCTGCCATGGCGGTCGTAAGAAGATTCCTCACCGCTGCCAGAAATATACTTGTGCCACGAATGAGCCGGAAGTTGAAACTCAGCTATCTTCTTCACGATTTCCGATCTAGACATGTTCTTGGTGTCTTCCTTTTTGGTGTTCCATGTAACCCACCACAACGATTCAAAATACTTCAAGTTCTGCTTGTACCGGTCATTGCGAACGACTACGGGCAGCAGGTAGGGATGCACCACCATGAGGAACATCATGTGGTTGGAGAGCACCCTGATGTTGTCCCGGGCCTCCTCGTCGGAGTCGGGGCACACGGAAAGAAATAGATCGGTGGCGAGGTGCCACACGATGATGCTACGGTCCAGCTCGGTGTCATCTGCGATCCGCTTGAGATCATTGTACATCCCTTTTTCCTCGAGGATCCACTTGCCCCGTGAGTTCCTCAGGTCACGAACATTCCTCTTCCTGATCTCTCCCAGCACCAGGGCTTTCATGCTGTCGGAGACGGGGACGGTGCTCGAGTAGTGCAGCTTCTGCCACTGGTTCCCAAGTCCGATCATCTTGGCGACCTTGCCTCTCAGGTCGTCTTTTTTGTCGGCGTCGGTGCAAATGTCCAGCATGTTGTACTGCCCAAGCGAGTCCAGGCAACCACTCCTCCTTGCTCCATCCTTGAGAATCCGGCGGAGGCGCATCACCACACCGCAGAGCCGCTGCCATCCCCGGGCATGGTAGTAAGCGCACGCCCAGGACGACAATGCCGCCCCGAGCGATGAAGCGAGCTCCAATCCCATGGCTCCGGCCAGCAGGACGTAGGTGACGGCGACATCAGCTCTGCCGTAGGCGTTCTTGCTGCTGCTGAGGTGAAACAGGACAAACGCCGCGACCGTGGAGAGCGGCGAGACGATCCTGATGCAGAAGCCGTACCAGGTGTGGATCACTGCAGCCTTGGTGTACAGTATGTCGTACAGGAGGGAGAGCTCCATTGCGGCCAGCTCGAATAGATACTTGCCGCCGTTCAGCTGGATGCCTTGCCGCATGGTTTCGTATTGCGGCATGTCCATCAGCGCCCAATCAGTAGCCAGGACGCCCTTGCAGACATTGATCATGTAATGGGCTCCCAACAGGACCTCCTCCGAGTCCAGCCTCTCCTCTCCCTCCCTCCCATGGTAAGGGGCAGGGCCACGGGCGGCCAACGACTTGCCGTCGTCGACAGAGCTTGCAATGCTGTCCATGTCGCCACACTTGAGCGCCCAAGTCCTCTCGCCGTACTTAAGGCAGCCAGCGACGAACATCAATGCAGCGGCAGCGACCAGCGTCCCAGCTGGGTTCCTGCCGGCTGTGACGAACAGGTACATGACATAGGCGGCGCCGAGCACCTGTGCCGCGAGGGTGAGCAGGTGGCGCAGCCAGAGCTGGTTGTCCTGGAAGGCGTAGGCAGTGATGGTGTCCGGCCCACCAAGGTGAAGCAGGAGGAAGGGAGCCCAGAATGGCACCATCTGGTGGTGCTCTGATCTGCTCATGCTGATGGACATGTGGCCCAGGGCGTAGATCGCGGTGTAGTCAGCCATCTGGTATGCCACCCAGAGGAGGATTTTCAACAGAGCTGACCCTTCACGACGGCGCCGGATCCCTGCACAGGAGAGTAGGATGACTTGCAGGGCGAAGCTCAAGATCACCAGAATCTGGATGTTCCATTGTTCCCAAAATGATGCTAACCCACCGCCCATTGCTTCCACTGAAATTGGATACACATGTAAATCAAATGTAAGTTAAATTGGACACACCTACAAGCCACTCTTTATATCTGACTGAGTTCAAACTAAAATAAATTACATTGATATTTTTTTAAAAAAAACTACTGAACCTCCTTATATAACAGCAAAAGATGGCTAAACTGCTAACATCATGCTAAACTGTAATTCTAAATGTGGTCAGGCAGCAAAGAATGCAAATGTCATACAGGACCTGTGGTTTCAAACAATATTAGCTTTTACCGCCCGTTTTCATCCCTACTCATACATGAAAGGAAATCGATTCCTTTAAGGACAAAATGATTTTCCTCACAAAAAAAGAGGACAAAATCATTTGATCACTGAGCCTCTCTGTTGCTACCTTCTCTAATGAAATGGCCGGTAGCTGCCCAATGTTTCTAAAAAAAAAGAGAGAGAGAGCAAAGGACAAAATGATTTGGGTTTTTGCTCAAGAAATCAAAACTTTCTATAATAATGAGGATTACGATTTGAAGTATCACAATATTTTATTTTTATCTCAAGTCAATTTTGTAAATCTAGAAACGGATAACAAAACAAGAATCACAAAACCTCGGAACTCCTTAGAAGTAGATATTTGTAGTAACAGAAGGCTCCATTAGAAAAGATCTACTACTAACCAAGGAAGAGAAGAATGGAGGAGCACTGGTAAGGAGACTACCCTCAGCTCGAGCTCGGGGCAGCGGCGGCCGGCCTGGATCAGTGGATTTGTAGCAGCGAGATGCGGATCCGGCAGGTCCTGAAGTGTGTGCTGGTGTGGAAGAGGAAGACTGTTTACATCATAATGAGTGTCATTTTTACTTTGTGAACCTTTAAATTTCACTTTTCATTATTAGACCCTTGGTGTTTTCAAAAATAGACCGTTCGCTGTTTGGTGCCCCTGTACAACAACAGGGCATCAAATGCTCAACAACGGTGCCAAATGCAATGACGTCCTGCTAAGCATCTTTTTTTTGAAAAAATACTATTTCCAGAAGTTTAAAGGTAAAAGTTGAATTTTTAAAATATCATACTGTGAAGACTGAAGACTGCATATTGGAGTACTTGACATGGGCTCGTGCATGTCTAATCCGCTGACCAGGAGGTACTAGGGATATTTACAGGTTAAGTTCGTCCTGATGCGGCTCAGACTCACCCGCTACCAGAAAGGCCACTGGTGCAAAGTCGAACTCGCACCCGCGGGCACCCGCCGAGTTTCGGGTGCACCCGCAGGTTTTGCCATCCTGAGCAACACGAGGATCGGGAGGGGTATTTAACTATTTGGCATCCTTACAGTTTTATCTGTTTATTTATCATCCTTCCAAACAAAAATTAATTTTTTGCCACTACTCTTTATCCGAAGCTAATTTTTTGCTAATTCGGCCAACGTGGCACGCCAAATCAGTTGGCCAACGTGGAAGGAGTGTGCAAAAAGACCTTAGTGCCCTTCCTTGAACTCAATGTACCGTGCTCTCGCTCCTTTTTCTATGACCAGTGGGACCTCTTCTTCCACCTCATCTTCTTCTTCCTCCAAGCCACTGTTTGTCGGCCCAAAAACCAGAAGAGTCGGCCCAACGGGCGCACACCCGGAGGAAATCCTACTACACCCCAAAAGCTAGCCCAAGAGGTGAGAGACTCCCCCCACTTTTATGTTGGTTCAACTCTCCCCCGCAACCAATATGAGACTAATCCCAACAATCTCCCCCGTCACACATTGGTACCCCCTTAGCACTGACCGGGCCCACACCACAGTCCACCAGTGACCGGCTCCACACACGAGCACATATGGGCTTCACACCTGCGGTCCACCACTGACCGGCTCGACACAACAATCTCCCCCGTCAAACATTGGTGCCCCTTAGCACTGACCGGGCCTACACCATAGTCCACCAGTGACCGGCTCCACACACGAGCACATATGAGCCTCACACCTGCAGTCCACCACTGACCGGCTCGACACACGAGCACACACGGGCCTCATACCCACGGTTCACTGGGCTTCGGATGTCGAACTCTCCAGTAAAGATTAGAAAATTCCACCCCCTACACTGTGGAGAGAGGGGGCTATTTATACCCCTAGCCCTCGGCCAGGTTTTCCTAAATTGCCTCCTCCCAACTCATTTACAGCTCACTCTTGGCCGGTTCCGGGGTAAAATTACAAGATGAGAGGTTTACAAATCTGACCTTCTCACGCATTTGGAGGGTGTACAACTCCGACCTTCTTACATACGTTTTACTCACGTGTCTTCAGTCGACGAAGGTCACCATAACCTTCGGGTACCTCCGGGAACTTGGGTCTTGAAGGTCCCATCAACAACCGGTCAGTCGTCACCGTTCCCGGTCGCGGGCTCTTCTCCCGAAGGTCTCGAACTTCGAGTTTACGCTTCCGGGTAGACGTTCGTCACCTTCGGCACGGTGGAGACCAAATCCTTCGGACCGAAGGTCTTGGAGCTTGTGCTTGCGCTTCAGGGTAGCTATCCATTACCTTCGGCCTTCGGAAGGTGATATCCTTCGGACCGAAGGTCATGGTCTTCGAGCTTGCGCCTCTCAGCGTTCATCCGATACTTTCGGGTGCGCTTAGCTCCATTTCGTTGTAGCCCTGCAAACAGGTTAGGGAGCATTTCCGAGGGTGAGGGCTTGACCCGAAGGTCCAATCCCCAACAGTAGCCCCTCGAGAGCGAGGTCCGAAGCCGACGGTCCGAACCCTTGTTAATGAAGAAGATTGCGTGTAACCTTCGGGAAGCTCCCGAGGAAAAACGTCTCCCGAACTGTCGGCTGCAACGGTCGGTTTTTGTTGTGTACGTGTCGTTGCCTGATTGCGCCGCTTGGGCTGGAGTCTCCTCGGTTTTACCGCTGGAACTGTTCCTTTTCACCGTCTATATAAGCGGAGGAGGGGGGTAGAACCTGTGCCCTTTCGAGCTTTGTTATCCTTCGTCACTTTTTGCTATAAAGCGTTTTGTCCGAAGGTTCTTGTGCGTGGTGAATCTGCTTGTTTTCCTCGGTGTAAGTAACTACGGCTCATGGCTCGCACTAAACAGACAGCGAGGCTGATCGAAGGTTCGCTTTTTTGTTTGTGATTTGACTTTGTTTTTTTTTGTTTACTTTTGTAGTTATGGCATTTATTAAGAGGGCAGTTCTCCGTACAGACTCTGGTGCAGCTTCCGAAGGAGAGGCGGGTGGTTCGCAGCCTTCTCAGCAACAGCGGTCCGGCGAAAGCCTCTCGGCTGTTTCTGCGGACGTGTCGGATCTGATGGCTCCGGAGAAACGTAAGACTCTGCTTTTCGAGCCATCTGTCGTATCTCAGAGCATGATAGACTTCTACGTTACGAAGGGCTACTTCGCCGAGGGGGTTTGCTGCCCTCCGGGGGCAGAATTGATTCCTGTACCAGAGACCGGCGAGGTTGTAGTCTTTAAGGATTTTTTTACAGCGGGACTTAGACTTCCGATGGATCCAATTGTGCCGAAACTTTTGGAGCCATTCAACGCGAAGCTACACCATTTCACTCCGAACGGGATTGTTACACTGTCCAAGTTTCTGTGGGTAGTGCGGAGTTTCGGAGGGGAGGTGTCTGTGGATGCATTTTGCAGGCTCTTTCAGCTACACTGCCAGCCTCGGAAGGTCTATGTAGATGACGATGATGAGCTTAGCGAGGTTCAGAACGGCTGCTGCACCTTCGTTCCTCGCAAACCGAACAAAAGGACTGGCCTGTTGAAGGTTATGCTCTCGACAGCTTACAAGAACAAGTGGGAAGGGAACTGGTTGGAATACTGGTTTTACGCGAAGATTGGCTTCCCCGATCCCGAAGGTTCTAACGAGGAGAAGTACCTTCTTGCTTCGGACATTGAGATGTTCGATCACGTTTATCAGCCTGCCTTCAACAAACGAGGGCCAGGTTTCAAGTCGTGTCTGGAAGCTTTCATGACAGCTTGCCAAGTTTGTGGTGGCCGGGATGCTGTCGAGGAGTTTCTGGCTGTGAAGGTTTGGCCACTGGCTGCTGGCTGGTCTTCGGTGAGGTTCGAGCGCAAGAGTTTTGTTGGTTTGAAGTACGAAGTGACTTCTCCGTTTTTTGGGCTTCGAAGACCCGAAGGTGCCAGCGATGAAGTTATTGTTGACAAGCTAGAGCATCGGGCTGCGGAGATTTTGGGGCCATGGAACAAAAAGGAGTACCGCTCTTTGGTTGAGGTGTGCGGAGGGAACCTTCGGTTGAACTGTTGCTTAGCTGAGATGGGCGTCGCTTACGAGCCTCGGCCGGTCCCGGCTAACGCCATTGCAAGGATGACACCGCCGGGGAACGTAGGCTCGGAGGTTCCTGAGGCGAAGTCCAAAGGAAAAGCTAAGGCGGAGGTGGCGGGGAGCTCCGGGTCTGCCGGTGCACGGGGGCGCGGTCGCGGTCGGAAACCTTCGGGCTCGAAGGTTTCAGTTGCGCGGGCAGAGAGTGCCAAGAGAAAGGCGCAAGATGAGGAGGTTTCTTCGGGCGACAGCGGTACGCCCTCATTTATGGAAGAGCTCATGGGGACGGTGGGCGGGGAGATTGTAGTTCCCGAAGGGAGGCTTTTTAGATCCCGTTATGATCTTAGCGATGAGTACGGGACCATGCTTTTCGGTTCCGGCCGTCGGGTTGAGGTGGCGAAAGCGTTGATTAATCTTTATTGTGCATCCGAAGGTACGACGAAATGCCGGAGGATTCAGAGCCTCGTCAAGACTGGGACCAAGCCCGCGGACCTTCCGAGGCCGCCCGTGCCGAAGGGTGCCGCCTCGACGGCTGATGTCTTAAAGGACTCGGCTCCAGCCCCGAAGGTCGCGCAGCCTGTGTTTGCGTTGAACATCGAGGAGGGGGAGGTCTTGGTGGGTGAGACACTGATGGCGCTCAGAGGTGGGGAGGCTCGTGGAGTTTCCTCTGCTCCACCTTCGGATAGGGAGGTGGAGGCTTTGGAGGGGATGACCTTCGACGAGTCTGGTAAGTTTCACCTACTTTTTCTTTCCTGACTTCCTAGCTTGATCGCCGCGTCCGAAGGGTTTTTTACTTTTGCTTTCTGCAGCTATATCGGCGTCGATGCAGCAGCTGTTGGCCGTGATGCACGGGCCTGGCGCGACTGGGATTCTCCCTCTCGAGAAAGGTTTGTGGACTTTTTTTTATTTTTGTCTCTTGAACAATTTCTAGAGTTCCCGAAGGTGATTTTGTTTTTGATTCAGGGTTTGAGGCTGCGATGGCTGAAGCGTCCACCTCCGACGCTGCTTTCATCATTGGTGAGCTAAGTAAGAGGCTTACCCATGCCAGTCGGATGTTAATACAAAAGACTAAGGCAGATGCTAATCTTCTGGAGAAAAGCACCACCGAGAGATTGAGCCTGGCTGATAAACTACGGCGGGCTGAGACGGAGGTTCTCGCTCTGAGAGAGGAGAACCAGCAACTGAAGGTTAAGTGCTCGAAGTTGGAGTCAACCGCTTCGGATAACGAGAAGGTTCTAGAGAGCCTTCGGAGGGCCGTTGAGGTGGATGCAAACGAGAAATCTGCCCTTAAGAGTAGGGTCACGGAGTTGGAACGGGTTCAGACTAGAATGGCAGAACTCGAGCGGGTCATACCCGAGGTTGCCAGACGGGCCGAAGGAGTGTACCAGGAGTATAAGAAGGCTCTTGGTGCCCTTGGAGCTTAGCCTTTGCCCTTGCCTAAGCCGGTCGAAGGTTTTCAAGTTTTCTTTTTGCTTTTGGATTGGTTGAAGTTGGAATTCGAGGGCCTTGGCGAGGTGATGAGCGTGGCAAATGACAACGCGGCCTCTGTTTCCTTCGAGGGACTTGTTGGAAATGTTGTTCGTGTCGGCGCAGTTGATCTTGCCCGACTGGATCGTTTTCAATATGTACCGTACGAAGGTTTGGCGGTGGAGGTAGCGAAAATTCAAGAGTTCAAGGCTTCTTTTTTTTAGCGTTTCTGGGAAACTTCTGGCAAGGTTGCCGTTCGGACTCTGGCTGCCGCAGCTGCTGAGGTAGGTTTTTTTTTATAGAAATTTTTCTGTCTTTTGTTTGTTTTTTGATTGGTTTTGTCTATTTGATGCAGGAGGCGTCTCCTGATTGTCCTTCGGAAGATAATCGAATGTCCGAGGATCAGAGATCTCCTTCGGGGATTGGTGCTGCTGGTTCTTCCGGGGCACAGGTCTAAAGATTAGCTTGTGGGGATTTGTTTCTAGGACTTGGATTTTTTGTAAATATTCCCGTACTGTAGGACGCGAACAATGCTAGGGTTAAGATGAGCTGGGTGGCCTTCAGCCTTGCTCACCCTGGATGCAGCGTAGCAGAGTACTTATGCTGGTCCGGTCGTGATTCGTTGTAATTTTTGCTTTTTTGCCCGAACGTTACCTTCGCGAGGGTCTTTGAAATGTATGATATTGTCGCATGTCTTTCTTTATGCATCCTTCGCTTTGTATCCCTGGATGCATCCTTCGAGATGCTTTGTTGTATGCATCCTTCGAGGTGCTTTGTTGTATGCATCCTTCGAGGTGCTTTTTGTATGCATCCTTCGAGGTGCTTTGTTCTATGTGGAAAAAACGTCTATAATTTTGTTATTGTTATTACCCGACGAGCTAAGTGCGAGAGTAATGTTAAGAAAAACGTCTCCCCCTTTCTCGCACTTGGCTCGTTGGGTCCTTAGTTCGAAGGATGCGTTAAGGCTGTGCTTCGGGTTGCCGCTTGTTAGCATCGAAGGTTATCATGAGTTTGCCCGAGGCAGTGCGCGCGAGTTTTGTTTTTGGAAAAACGTCTCCCCCTTTCTTGCGCGTTTTGTCTCGGGTTGTGGTCGGATGATGGATGCCAATTACTTGTAGGAAAAACGTCTCCCCCTTCTGGCATCCGTCTTTCGACTTTCCTCGGCGTTTTTTTTTTGCACTTATCGTTCGTTTTTGCCGAAGGCTTTTCGGTTCGTACCCTTTTGTAAGGTCGAAGCCCCTTGGCGTTTTTGTACTTTTTGCGTTTGTGCCGAAGGTTTTTTGGTTCGGAACTTTTAAATAAGCTCGGCGTTCTTTTTTCACTTTTTGTGCTTATGCCGAAGGTTGCCCCTTGGCATTATTTTTGCACTTATTGTGCTTCTGCCGAAGGTTTTTTGGTTTGGACCTTTAAAAGGTCGAAGCCCCTTGGCGTTATTTTTGCACTTATTGTGCTACTGCCGAAGGTTTTTTGGTTCGGACCTTTTAAAGGTCGAAGCCCCTTGGCGTTATTTTTGCACTTATTGTGCTTCTGCCGAAGGTTTTTTGGTTCGGACCATTAAAAGGTCGAAGCCCCTTGGCGTTATTTTTGCACTTATTGTGCTTCTGCCGAAGGTTTTTTGGTTCGGACCTTTAAAAGGTCGAAGCCCCTTGGCGTTATTTTTGCACTTATTGTGCTTCTGCCGAAGGTTTTTTTGGTTCGGACCATTAAAATGTCGAAGCCTCTTGGCGTTTGGATAAGTATGCAAAGTTTGTGGATTCTGCATACTTTGCTAACTTACTGTTTGGTGCCGCATGTAGGTGTTTGCCGAAGCTTGCCACTTGGGCTGCTTCGGTGAAGGTGACAATTTGTTTGGGGAAATTCATTGTATTGAAATTCCTTACAATGGGTCCGCCTCGTCAAAAACCTCACCTCCGATGTGGAGTTTCCCCTTGTGAGGAAAAGAGTACGGCCCGTTTGCAATGTAAAAAAGAACTGAAAATAAATTCGAAGGTCCGCAATCGCTTATAGCTTCGCGATGCGTCCTTTTTACAAGTTTATATGTAGAACTTTTTGAGGCTGTCTGCGTTCCAAGGATGTTGCAGCTCGTTGCCTTCGGCGTCGGACAAGTGGTATGACCCTGGCCTGTTGCTCTTGATTACTAGGAATGGCCCTTCCCACTTTGGTTGAAGTTTGCCGGAGGTTTCGGCATTTGGCTTCCTTTTCAGGACCCAGTCTCCGACTGTGATGCCCTTTTTCACGACTTTCTTGTTTCTCCACTTCGTGGTTTCTTGTTGATACTTTTCTAGATTTTCTGAAGCTTGGAGGATGTCTAGTTCTATGAGGTCTTTGTCGTCCGAGGGGGTGATCTCGGCTTGATGTGTCACCCTTAGGCTTCGATTTTTGAGTTCTTCTGGTGTCATTGCTTCGGCACCATATAATAACCTGAATGGGGTGAACTTGGTGGTTCTTGATTCTGAGGTGTTGTGGGACCAGATGACTTTCGGGAGTTCGTTGGCCCATTTTCCTTTTTTCTGTTCGAACAGGCACTTTTTGATGCTGCCGAAGATGATGCCATTGGCTCTTTCGACGGCACCATTTGATTGCGGGTGATACACCGAGGCAAAGATTACCTTCGTACCCACGCTGTAACAGAATTCTCTGAAGATTTGTGAATCAAATTGTTTCCCGTTATCTATTGTTATCTCTCTTGGGACCCCGAACCTGCAGATGATGTTCTGCCAAAAGAATTTTTTGATCGTTTCTGAGGTTATGTTGATTAGTGGCTTGGCTTTGATCCACTTTGTGAAGTACTCGACAGCGACTGCTGCGTACTTGTAATTGCTCTGTGCTGTGGGTAGAGGTCCCAATAGGTCAATTCCCCATCTTTGAAGAGGCCAGGTCGGGGGTATCAGCTGAGTTGGCTCCGAAGGTTTTGAGCATTTTGGACCCATCATTTGGCATGCTCTGCAGGTTTTCACTATCTGCTGAGCGTCCTTCAGCGCCGTTGGCCAGAAGAATCCTTGCCTGAAGGCTTTGGATACAAGTTGTCTGAAGCCAATATGTGATCCACAAAACCCGAAGTGAATTTCCTTGAGGAGCTCGATTCCTTCGGCTATGGATGTGCATTTTAACCATGGGCTGGTTACACCTGACTTGAACAACTCTCCCTCGGAGATTACATAGCCTCTCGCTCTCTGGAACATTTTCTTTTCCTCCTTTTCATCTGGCAGCTCGATGTTTCCCCGAAGGTACTTCATTATGGGTGTTCTCCAATCTTCGGCTGAGATGACTGAGACTTGTTTTTCTTTCTTTGGCTTGACCGAAGGTTCCGTGATTTCTTCGAAAAATACATCCGAAGGTAATTGCTCTTTTCTTGATGCTGCTTTTGCTAGCTTGTCAGCTTCGTCGTTCATGTGTCTCGGGATGTGAACGATGTCGAAGCCCTTAAAATACTTCTCCATGGATCTGACGGCATCGAGGTACTCGATGAGCTCTGGCTTTCTTGCCTCTGAGTCTTTTTCGATATGATCTCTGATGACCTTTGAATCTATTTTTACTATGAAATTTTGATGGCCGATGGCTTTCATTTTGCGAAGGCCCAACAGCAAGGCTTCGTACTCAGTGGTGTTGTTGGTTGATGATTCAAAGTTGCCAAAGGTCAGCCGTGCTGCGTATCTTGTTTTTGCTCCCGAAGGAGACTCTATGATTGCAGCGATGCCGGCTCTGTCGTTGCACCAGGCCCCGTCGCAGTGCACGATCCAGGTTTCAGTCGAAGGTTCCTCCCTGAAGGTTGGGGATGTCCAATCTGCAATGAAATCTGCCAATACTTGTGATTTGATGGCTGTTCTTCTTTCGAAGTCTATGTTAAACTCGGAGAGTTCTGAAGCCCATTTGGCAATTCTGACAGATGCCTCTCTGTTACTGAACAAATCATGCAAAGATTGATCTGTGACCACTATTATCTTGTGAGCTTCGAAATAGTGTCGAAGCTTCCGGGCAGACATGACTACTGCATATGCGATTTTTTCTAGCTCTGAGTACAGGAGCTTCGAGCCAGCGAGAGCTTCTGATACGAAATAAACAGGTAGTTGCTTCTTTTTCCCTTCACTCTCTCTCTCGAGCACGAGCGCTGCACTGACTGCGGAGTAGGATGCTGCGATGTACAGGAGCAGCACATCCTTCGGGTCAGGTGAGGCCATTTTGATCATGTTCTGTAGGTGGTTTTTTAGTGCCTGGAGGGCTTTGCTTTGCTCGGGGCCCCACTGAAATTTGTTTGCGTTGCGAAGGACCTTGAAGAACGGAAGGCTTCGGTCTGCAGAGCGGGGGATGAATCTGTTTAGGGCTGCTATTCGCCCTGTAAGTTTCTGTACGTCCCTGATGGACTTCGGCTCCTCCATTTTCCAAAGGGCTTTTACTTTGTCAGGGTTTGCTTCGATGCCTTTTGTGGAAACCAGGCATCCTATCACCTTTCCTTTGTGAACTCCGAAGATGCACTTGTTGGGGTTTAAGGACAGCCCTGCTTTTCTTAGGCTTGCGAAGGTTTCAGCCAGGTCTGCCACATGGTTGCTTCTTATTGAACTGGTTACAACAATGTCGTCAACATAAGCCAGGACATTCCTTCTAAGTTGGTGTTCTAAAACCACGGAGGACATTCTTGAAAAAGACTGTCCTGCATTCTTTAATCCTTCGGGCATCCTTACGAAGCAGTAGGTGCCGAAGGGTGTTATGAAACTTGTTTTCTCTTCATCTTCCTTTCTCATCCATATCTGATGGTATCCAGAGAAGCAATCCAGCAGAGACATGAGTTGACTGTTTGCTGCGTCATCAATGACTCTGTCGATTCTTGGCAGCGGGAAGTCATCCTTCGGACAGGCTTTATTTAGGTCAGTGAAATCGATGCACATCCGCCATTTGCCATTCTTCTTTTTGACCGGCGCAGTGTTTGCCAGCCATGTTGGGTACTTGACTTCTCTAATGACATTTGCATCTAGCAGTCTCTGGACTTCGGCCTTGACTGTTGCGACCTTTTCATCTGCCATTTTGCGAAGCTTCTGCTTCTTCGGCTTGATGTTTGGGTTGATGTCCAGGCGATGCTCAATGATGTCTCTGCTGACTCCCCGAAGGTCGCTGGCGGACCATGCAAAAACATCTTGATTCTTGCGGAGGAACTCAAGAAGTTCTTTCTCCTCTTCGGGCTCTAGGGTTGCATTGATAGTCACCATTTTGTCGGGGAGATGTTCATCGAGGGGGACCTTCTTAACTTCGCAGTCTTCTTCAAAGGTTGCTTTCTCGCTGTCCTTTTGCTGCTCTTTGAAGGTAACGGGCTTGGATTCATTCCGAAGGTTGTGTACATTTTTCTGTCCTGGGGTGTATCCCCGCTCAATGTCCCGCACAAGTTGCTGGTCTCCGCGGACAGTGATGACCCCCGCGGGAGCTGGCATTTTCATACACAAGTATAGTTGATGGACGATAGCTTCGAACTTGTTGATTGTCCCTCTTCCTAAGATTGCGCGGTACGGGTAGGGCATTTCTACCACATCGAAGGTGATGTGCTTTGTTCTTGCATTGGCTGTGTCTCCGAAGGACACGGGTAGTGACAGTTTTTCGATTGCGTTCACTCTCTTTCCTCCGAATCCCATTAAAGGGATGTCCGAAGGCTGAAGCAGGCTTCGGTCAATACCCATCTTATCAAAGGTGTCAGAAAATATGATGTCTGTTGAGCTGCCAGTGTCAACTAATATTTTGCCAATCCTCCAGCCTTGAATGTTTGCCTCGATGATGAGGGCATCTGTGTGTGGGTAGCTGATGAGGTTGACATCTTCTTCGGAGAAGGTGATTGGAGAGTGTGACCACTGGGTTCTCTTGGTTGGACCTTCGGAGACGATGCAATGGACTTGCCTGAAGTAGTCCCTGCGCTGCCTCTTGTTTTCGAAGTCCAGGGTCGATCCTCCGGAGATGGGCATGATCATGCCGAAGGATGGTAGTGTCGTGGGTTGGCTATTTGTGGTTTGGTTTTCTTGCTTTGGTGGGTGAGCTGGGGGTGGAGGTAGCTACTCCTGAGTGGGTTGAGCTTGGGTTGTGGTTTGAATGGGTTGCGTTTGTGGGTTTGGCTGCTGCTGCCAATTGTGATTGTAGTTGTAGTTAAACATGGGTGGGCGGTACGCTTGTGTAAATGGTGGAGGTGGAATGTATGAAGATTGTGTGTACTGTATTTGTTGAGAAGATTGGTTCTGTGGCCATGTAGTGTGCCCAACTAGCTTGGCTTTTTTCTCGGCCTCCATTCTATCAAGGGTTTTCTTTTTCTCCGGGCACTGGTTTGTTTTGTGGTCGGAGTCAGATCCGTGGAAGTGACAGAAGAATTTTTTGGGGTCGTGCGAAGGTCCACGACCTCGGCCCCTTCCTCTGCCGCGACCTCTGCCTCGTGCTCCGGACGAAGGTTGCTTATCATTTGTGCGTTGGTGCTCTGGTGGTGTCAGGAAGGGATCGAAGGTCATTTGGTCCTCATCTTCATTCGAAGGTTCCTGAGGTAAGACGAGCTGGTGAGCTGGCTGCTTTTCTTGCTGCCATGTTTGTTGGTTGCATTTCTCTGTCTGACGCATGATTCTTCTTTGCTCGACCCTTCTGCGATGGTCGGCGTCTGACTTTGCGTACTTTTCTGCTTCTGAATAAAGCTCCTCTAGAGTCCTCGGAGGTTCTTTTATGAGGTGTGAAGCAAGTTGGCCTGGCAGGAGACCCTCGATGCATTTCTCTATCGCGTCCTTCTCTGGGAAGTTTGGGATTTAAGCCTTCTTTTGGACGAACCTTCGGAAGTAGTCGTAGAGAGGCTGACGGTCATGCTGGGTGCATTTGAAGTCTTTTATAGTGTTGGCGTTGAGCCTTCTGAAACCTTGGAAGTCTTGTAATAGCCTTCCTTTCAGCTGATACCAATTGTTGATTGATTGCGGGGGTAAGTACGAGTACCAGTTGGCCACCGAACCCTCGCAGGCCATGACGAAGGACTTGGCCATGGTGGAGTCGTCACCTCCGGCCGAAGCGATGGTTGCTTCGTAGGCCATGAGGAACTGGGTTGGGTCTGTTGTAGCATTGTACTTGGGGAGTTGTGTTGGCTTGTAGCCGAGCGGCCATGAAGTTCGCTGAAGAGCGACTGAGAGTGGCGAAGTTGGGTCAAATGGAAGGTTGACAGGTGGCGGTCTTCTGTCTTCATTTTGTGCGAAGGCTGTCTGGAGGATGTAGCGGTTTTCTTGCTGAGAGGATCCTTCGGGAATTTCTTGGTATGCCCTCTGCAGGTTTTCAACTACTGCCTCCATCTCTGCTAGCCTGCGCCTGGCCTCGGCTAGCTTGTTTGTTTGGTCCAGTGCCTTCTTTTTGGTTGCAAGCTGAGCTTCGATGTTCTTTTTCTTCATTTCCAGGGCCTTGAGCTTCAGTGCTGCTTCTGTGAGTTGATGAACAGTATTTTCAGTGTTATCAGCCGGTTCTCCATGAATGGCAACTTCGTTGGTGATTTCTTCGATCCTTGGGTTGGTTCCTTCGAGTTGTGGTTGAGGGCCATCGAGGATACGGCCAGGCTCAGTGGTGCTTGTGGTGCCGGCGGTGGCTTTTTTCTTCGCTGGGGCCATCGAGGGTTGTCTTTCGTGCTGGAACGGTGGGCGCCTCTGTTGGGATCTTTCACAGTCCACCAGTGACCGGCTCCACACACGAGCACATATGGGCTTCACACCTGCGGTCCACCACTGACCGGCTCGACACAACAATCTCCCCCGTCAAACATTGGTGCCCCTTAGCACTGACCGGGCCTACACCATAGTCCACCAGTGACCGGCTCCACACACGAGCACATATGAGCCTCACACCTGCGGTCCACCACTGACCGGCTCGACACACGAGCACACACGGGCCTCATACCCACGGTTCATTGGGTTTCAGGCCTACACCACCCAAGTGTGCACAGGCACAGGAGATTGCGGACCCAGCTTTAAAACCAATTGTCGGCCCAAAAACCAGGAGATTTGGCCCAACCGGGCGCAAACCCGAGGAAGTACTGCTACACCCCAAAAGCTAGCTTAAGAGGTGAGAGACTCCCTCCACTTTTATGTTGGTTCAACTCTCCCCCATAATCAATGTGACACTAATCCCAACACTTTTATTATGCCCATGGGCCAGCGTGGGCGCCAGGCTGGCCGAGCGCTCCACAGCGGCGCGGCTCCGCGGCAGCGGGGCCTCGCGGAGAGCAGCGTCGAGGGACAGTGCAGGGTAGTGGCATCGCTGGGGCTGGGGGCGCGGCCTGTGCGGGGGTGGCCACATGCGAGCGCGGCCCATAGATCGCAGTGGAAGTGGAGCGGAGCGGAGAGCACGAGCATGCTACGAATCCCTACCTGGAAGCAGGCGTCGCAGCCAACTCCGCCCCTTAAAACTCGGGGCCCGCAGTGGTGAGGAAGCCACCGTTGAGAGACGCGGCCAGGGAGCCGTACCCGCGCAAATTGGCTGCGCACTTCAGGGAAAAAACATCAATTGCAAGCGACAAACAGATGAATCCTCGATCGAGGCACAGAGCCGGCTGATTATCGTTGAGGACGAGCGAGGCCTGGTAGGTGGCCTTGGAGCGGCGCACGTAACGGTGGCAGCCGCGAGCTGGGGATGGGACCGCGAGGAAGACCTGGAGCAAGATGTGACGGAACTGCCAATTTAAATCTCTAATCAAACGTAATTGCTGTCATTTGAACATATCGGACGCATTAACTTAATAGCTTAATTTGGTGATCCTTTCTCAACCCACGACCCGATCGAAACAACACCGGTAGTCCCACGCGAAGGCGGGCGCAGATGATACAAGCACGACACATTACTTAAAAATATAATAGCGATCACGACACGTAACATTAAGTTTACAAGCTGAGTTCAAATACATAAATAATTTACAAAACTTCACAATAGATGTGACTGAAGTTCGAATACAAAAGATTCTACAACTACTTTAGCTTCCATCAGTTCTGCTCTTTCAAGACCGGTCAAACCAGTTCTACCAACCGGTCGGACCGGTCGGCACTACCTGCCGACTCCACCGGTCAGACCGGTCCCACTAAACAGAAAGCCTGCACACTCAGCCCTCAAGTGTACAACTCGACAACGCCCTAACCTAAGGGTCTCGCTCCACCACTTCCCACCCCTCTGCATCTCTGCGGAAGAATTTAACGCAGCAGGGGCAGAAATCGACGTCTGGGTGTCCTGAAATAATAATTGTGGCAACAAAACCTGAGTATACTAATACTCAGCAAGGCTTACCCGACTAGTGGGTATAACTTAGCCCACATACCTAGACATGCACGGCATTTGGCTGTTGGTTATTTTGCAGAAAGAGCGATTAAAGTAATTCCTTACTTTCATTATTTTAGCTCTAGTTTTCTATATAAATTAACTCACATCTATTATTTGCATAGTCCCACTATAGCAATCATGGTGAGGCAAGCAAAAATAATTCTATATGCTCAATATTATATATATATATATATATATATATATATATATATATATATATATATATAAACTCACGTTCTAACATTTTGCTACGATGCAGCAAAGAGATCAAGGCCCTCATAACTGCGAGACACGGCGAATCGATCTGATTTAACCTTACATGGTGGACCTAACCAACACGACACGCATTTGCCCCGTCGGACTATACATGCCAACCATTCCCCTCCCTGCCTCGAACTACAGAACCGCCCCACCTGCATATAGTCAGCCGAGCCCTACGAGAGACCACCAAAAGTAAACATATGCATCCTGATTCTCCGCGGCCACTCGACTCGCCCTAAGGGGTGGGTAGAAGTTCTGTACTTTCGAAGCAAAGCAATACTCGGCTTACCGGTTTCGACTACCTCCTACTCCCGGCATGCATTTAGTACGATTCAATCCCCGACCAGCACTGCCGACAACGACCGGTCCTTAATCGACTCAGACGGGGCTAAGGCACATAGGAACCCTGTCCTGCGGCCATACCTATACATCATCCCCGCCCGATCTCACATCTCCATCTCCATTTCAATAACTCCGGTACTATAATATCAGTGGACATAACCTATATCTCGCGAGTAACTAGATATTACTCGACTTCTATATATCCTATATCTCGCGAGTGACAAGAAGTCGCTCGACTTCTACCGAGAACTCTTAAGCATAGCATTACTATCGTCCTATCATACTAGTATAAACTCAAGGAAACCTAGAGATCATGCAACTAGGGTTTCAACCAATTTCTATACGTAATGCACAAGTAAGATATATATATATATATATATATTGACATAATTTAAAGTAATAGGTTGTGCTCCGGGGCTTGCCTTGCGTCTGCTGCTCAATACTGGGGTGAGTTGGGCCTTGGGCCGACTCCCCGCGAACCTCCTCCTACGGGCTTGCCCGTGCTGCTCCTGTGGCTCCGCAACCACCTCGTATACGACCTTCTCCACCGCGGCTGCTACACTTATGCATATGCATATGACATGAGAATGCGTGCATGACTTATAAAAATTACTAGCAACTAATAGCCAAAATAATTTCTAACCGATTGTACCCACTACCCCGACTTTACACCCTCTCAGCCAACCCCCACCGGTCAGACCGGTCCATCCGACCGGTCAGACTGGTCACACTAACCCAGCCGCATCACCGGTCAGACCGGTCCCAACCAAAACAGAAGCTAGAATCCATGATGCGGCGAAAATCGTCCACCAATTCTAAAACCCTTCTAGGATCTAGTTTAGGGATACACTAGGACGTATTTGACCGGAGGGAATCGATTACAACCATTTAGAATGAGAGATCGAGCCAAAGCCTTGTTTACCTTGAGGTGAGCTCTCCCTTACACCAAGAACTTGAATCCAAGCGACTCAAGCAAGGAACACAGGGAGTTGATGATCCTTCACGCCGATTGAAGCTTCCTTCAACCTTGGATCAAGTGGGAAGGGAGGGATTCGGATTCTAGTGTTTGGGGGAGAAATGAGAGGGGGAGAGCCTGAGCTTGGGCTGAGCACGGGGAGGGTGAGGGAGATGGTGGGGAGAAGAGAGAGAGTGATTTAAATGCTGTGGGGCCCAAACCCGCCAACTCGGGTTCGACCGGTCAGACCGGTCGCCTATACCGGTCAGACCGATCGCCTATACCGGTCAGACCGGTCCGGGCTGAACTAGCCCAGACTTGTTAAAAAGTTTCCCTCTAGTGGTTTGCGGCGCTAACGGCCGTAATTAGCCTTAATGACTGGTAATTAACACCTGAGGTGTTACAACCCTTCTCCCTAAAAGAAATCTCGTCCCGAGATTTAATTGAGTTATTAAATTGCAAGAAATATAAAAGGGTAGGTACCTTGGTAAGTTTGTAACAACTCCGGATATTTGGATTTAAGAAACTCTTCGGTTTCCCATGTGGTTTCTCGTTCGGAGTGATTGCTCCATTGAACCTTATAAAAATTGCTGGTTTGATTCCGAGTAACCCGAGTCTTGAAATCAACAATTTCTATTGGTTGCTCCGGATAGACAAGATCGGGCTCCAGTTGTAATTCCTCGATGTCAATCACCTTTTCTGGAACACGGAGGCACTTCCGAAGCTGGGAGACATGGAAAATATTATGAACCGCAGATAATTGGGCAGGAAGCTCTAGGCGATACGCTACCGGCCCACATTGCTCAATAATAGGAAAAGGCCCAACGTAGCGAGGTGCAAGTTTTTCTTTTACGCCGAATCGCTGAATCCCATTCATTCGCGAGACCTGCAGGTAGACATGATCTCCCACCTGAAACAGGACGGAGCGCTGTTTCTTATCCGCGTAACTCTTTTGTCGGAATCTTGCAATCTTTAAATTTTTCTGAATAACCCGAACTTGTTCTTCAGCCTCACAGACAATATCGGGTCCAAAAAAGTTCCTTTCTCCGGCTTCCGACCAATTCAGTGGGGTCCTACACCTTCGTCCATACAATGCCTCAAATAGAGCCATTCTGATGCTCTCTTGATAGCTATTGTTATAGGCGAACTCGGCTAAAGGTAGGCATTCATCCCATTTCTGACTGTAAGTGAGTGCACATGCCCTAAGCATATCCTCCAGAATCTGATTGACTCTCTTTGTCTGGCCATCTGTCTGAGGATGATAGGCTGAACTGCGGATCGGTTGTGTACCAAGAGCGGCATGAAAATGTTTCCAAAACCAGGCTATAAATTGAGTACCCCGGTCCGAAATGATTGTCTTTGGAATTCCATGGAGACTCAAAATACGGTCCATATACAATTGTGCATATTGTTTTGCCGTATGTGTTGCCTTTACTAGCAGAAAATGAGCCGACTTGGTAAGGTGATCCACAATAACCCATATGGAATCATGCCCCTTGGAAGTTTTGGGTAAGCCCGCAATGAAATCCATACTGATGTCTTCCCACTTCCAGGATGGAATACTTAAGGGCTGTAAAGGGCCGGCTGATCTCAAATGGCTCGCTTTAACCCTCTGACAAGTGTCACATTCTGACACATATCTGGCAATTTCCCGCTTCATTCTGGTCCGCCAGAAACGCTGCTTCAAATCTTGGTACATTTTATTACTGCCTGGATGGATTGAATACCTCGAGAGATGAGCTTCCTCAAGAATCTGCTTTTGTAGCTCCAAATCCTTAGGCACCACCAGGTGATTGTTAAACCATAACACACCCTCACCATCCTGGTGAAAACATGCAGCCTTAGGATCATTTTCCCTAAGCCTCTGCCTGATCTTCTCCATACCCGCATTATTTTTCTGAGCCTTCACAATTTGATCCCGAAGTGTAGGTGTAATAGTGACGTTGGCTAGGGTGCCTTCAGATACAATGGCCAGATTTAATTTTTCCATCTCCTGACATAAAGTTGCATGCACCGCTGTGGCTGAGATACAACTGCAATTGACTTTGCGACTCAACGCATCGGCCACAACATTAGCCTTGCCCAGATGATAATGAATCTCCAAATCATAATCCTTTATCAACTCTAACCACCGTCTCTGGCGCAAATTCAACTCGCTCTGCGTAAAGATATACTTGAGACTCTTGTGGTCTGAGTATATGTGAACAGGATTGCCCAGAAGATAATGGCGCCAGATCTTTAATGCATGCACGACCGCTGCCAGCTCCAGATCATGAGTAGCATAGTTCTCTTCATGCCGTCTGAGGGCTCTAGATGCATAGGCAATCACTCGTTGATCCTGCATAAGGACGCAGCCTAGGCCCGTACCTGATGCATTACAACAAGTATTAACAGCCGAATAATATCCAGCGAAGACAAACAGGGATGAGAACGTAGTTGGGACCCGTACCTGATGCATCACAGTACACATCAAAAGGCTGGGTAATATCTGGCTGAGCGAGGACAGGGGCAGACGTCAAAAGCTTTCTCAAAGTCTGGAAGGCCTGCTCGCATTTGTCGTCCCAACTAAACCTCACCCCTTTCTTGAGTAACTCAGTCATGGGCCTGGCAATTTTAGAGAACTCCGGTACAAACCGGCGATAATAGCCTGCTAGCCCAAGGAAACTCCGAATCTCTGAAACATACTCTGGAGTCTTCCAATTCAGAACATCCTGAATCTTGCTAGGATCAACAGAAATCCCCTTGTCTGAGATGATGTGGCCCAAGAACTGGACTTCCTTGAGCCAGAAATTACATTTGCTAAATTTGGCATATAGCTTGTGCTCCCGCAGGCGCTGAAGCACAATGCGGAGATGCTCTGCATGTTCTTCTTCATTCTTGGAAAATATCAGGATGTCGTCAATGAAAGTCACGACGAACTTATCTAGCTCGGGCATGAACACCGACTTCATGAGATACATGAAATGAGCAGGGGCATTCGTTAGCCCGAAAGACATGACCAGATATTCAAAAAGTCCATATCTGGTGGAAAAAGCCGTCTTGGGAATATCCTCAGCTCTGATCTTTATCTGATAATAACCCGAGCGGAGATCAATTTTTGAAAATACCCGGGCCCCGAATAGCTGATCAAAAAAGGATGTCAATCCGGGGAAGTGGGTATTTATTCTTGATTGTGACGGCATTCAAAAGTCTATAATCCACACACAACCTGAGGCTTTCATCTTTCTTTTTCACAAAGAGTGCAGGACAGCCCCAAGGTGACGTGCTAGGACGGATATAGCCTTTATCCAGCAGTTCTTGTAATTGTTTCTTTAACTCCGCCAACTCATTGGGTGGCATCCGATAAGGTCTTCGGGAAATTGGTGCCGTTCCCTGTTGCAACTCAATGGCAAACTCCACATCACGATCAGGTGGCATTCCAGGCAAATCCTCCGGGAAGACGTCCAAATATTCGCATACCACGGGTATATCTGATAGCTTCTTGTCCTCGGCGTGGTTCACTGTATGGACCAACGGGGTGGAGCTCGTGAGAGACAAAGTCATCAAACCATGGACATGAGAATTAATGTGCACAGATGAAGAAACAGTGTCAAGAATAACTCTGTGAACTCCCATCCAATTCATGCCAAGAATAATATCCATCTTCTGGGTTGGCAACACTATAAGCTGGGTTGCAAAATTTTTGCCATGTTACTGCAAGGGAACTTGTCTAACGAGTTGATTAGTAATCAAGTGCCCCCGGATGAGTGAATATTATATGGCCTGGATATGCTCTCCACTTCTAACCCCAGTCTGCTTATACATTCTTTGCTAATAAATGTGTGAGATGCCCCAGAATCAAATAGCACAGTAACGGGGTGTCCGTTAATAGAGAACGTACCCGACATCACTGGCTCTCCCTCAGGGATGGCCTCGAAGGTGGTATAGTGCACTTTGTCCTGGTTTGAAATGAGCCACTTGCTGCTTCTGACTCTGCTGGCTGAACTGCTGGCCCTGCTTCGGTGGCATCGGACAGTTGCGTGTGAAATGTCCAGGCTGCCCACAGTTGTAGCACAGGAATAAATTGGGGCGCATCCCCGGCTGCTGCACCCATACTTTCTGCTCACCCTGCTGAGGAACAGGAGGTCTGGCTGTCCCCTGTGACGATGTGTACTGAGGGGGCCTGTATCCCCACTGTTGCTGTGGCTGGTGCTGAAAAGGGGCTCTCTGTGGGCCCGACTGTACTAGATGGAACCTCTGAGGAGCGCTGCCAAAAGATCCCACAGCCGGTGCCTTTCTCTTTTTCTCCGCCTTGGGAGCTAGATGGGCGTCCTCCTGAATGATAGCCCCGTTGACTAGCTCATTGAAACTGTCGATCCTGACCATTGCCAAATGATCCTGGAGCTTGCTACTGAGCCTCTGCCTGAAACAGGCCTGCTTCTTCTCATCGGTGTCCACATGGTACCCGGCATACTGTGATAGAGTGTTGAAGGCCTGGGAATACTGTAAAACACTGTTATTGCCCTGCTTCAGGGCCAAGAACTCTGTGAGCTTCCTTCTAATCATCCCCGCTGGAATGTGATGTGCCCTGAAGGCTTCCTTGAACTGTGCCCAAGTGAATCGGGTGTCCGCGGGGAACATTGCCACATGATTGTCCCACCATGTGCGTGCTGGGCCCCTAAGCTGTTGAGCGGCAAGTCCTGCCTTGTCCCCATCATTGTACGGGTGCAGGGTGAATTTGGACTCGATAGTCCGAAGCCAGCTGTCTGCCTCCAGTGGTTCATCCGCCTTATGCAAGAGCGGTGGTTGAGTAGCCAGGAACTCTGGATATCCAGGAGCAGGCGGCTGGTGGTGATGTTCCGGCTGCGGCGCTCTGCCCTGCGCCACAAGCTCACGGAGGAGTGCCGTCTGCTCATCGCGCCCAGTGAGCATGGCCGCAATGGCCTAGGCCAACTCAGGAGGGTTTGGTGGTTCTCCCATTCTACATTCAACCATGATTGGGTTAGTTACATTTTTCTGATTACTTAAGAAAAATCTTGACTGCAACTAACACCCGAATCATGGAAGAAATCGCCGAAAATCAATTATTTGAACACAACTTAGGGGTCTCTGTCTGCGCTCAACCGGTCAGACCGGTGCAACCGACCGATCAGACCGGTATGCATGGCTCTGCATGGGCTCTACGTAGATCAACCGGTCAGACTAGTGGTCAATACCGGTCAAACCGATCCGTAACAGAAACAAACTTCTAAGCCCTAACTGTGTACCAACCCTTAAACCAAAACATTAATTGAAATTTGAAAACCACAATGCCATGATGCATGATACAATACATGAACTCCTATACCAACTTTCAAATGCTACCAAAAATCTTAAAAGTCATGATGCATGAACGTCCAACGTAATTCTCTCAACCAAAACTAAACATCTATTACTACTTGCACACAAACCATATACATAGGGCTTAGTACGAACAACCCCCACCCCTATATTAGTATATCGATCCCATCCTAAGTCCGAATCCAAATTTTTAGTTTGGAATATTCGAAAATTAGTCATGCTCGTACCATCCCCAGTGCGTTTCGGCTCTGATACCAGCTGTGACGGAACCGCCAAATTAAATCTCTAATTAAGCGTAATGGCCGTCATTTGAACACATCAGGCGCATTAGCTGAACGGCTTAATTTGGCGATCCATTCTCAACCCACGGCCCGATCGAAACAACACCGGTAGTCCCATGCGAAAGCGGGTGCAGATGGTACAAGCACGACACATTACTTAAAAATACAATAGCGATCACGACACGTAACATTAAGTTTACAAGCTGAGTTCAAATACATAATTAATTTACAAAACTTTACAATAGATGTGACTGAAGAGAGAAAGAGGAAAAATATCTTCAATCAAACTCCTATCTCATTTCTAACTTTGAGAGTCTCTCAAATCTGTTGGCCTCCCCTCCTACTTCTAGAAACAAAATGAGAGTCTCTCATTCTTTGAGAGAGCTGTTGGAGACCATTGTCAAATAGGAGAGAGAAATAGAATGAGAGACTCTCATATAGATGGAATAAAGGACCAAAATAGGGGGTGGTTTGGAGTTGCTCTTAGATACACAGAGGGTATGATAGTCTTTTTGCATGCTCCTTCCACGCTGGCCAACTGATTTGGCGTGCCACGTCGACCAAATTGGCAAAAAATTAGCTTCGGATAAAGAGTAGTGGCAAAAAAATTAATTTTATTTGGACGGATGTCAAACAAACAGATACGAACTGTAAGGATAGCAAATAGTTAAATACCCTAGACGGGGAGAGAGGGATTCGTTTGGTGGCCGGGGCAGGGGCGTCAGGTGACGGCCAAGGCGGGGGCGTCGGGTTGTGTCCAGGGCAGCGCTGGGCAGGGTGTTGGGTGGCGGCTATGGTGGGCCATCAAGCTGCTGCCGTGACAGCGCCGGGCAGGGTAGGGGCGGCGATTGGGGTGGCGTGTGGGGCGGCTGCTGGGACGGGAGCGTCAGTCAAAAATTAGTTGCACGTAGAGATTGATTTGCATCAGATACGTTTTCAATTTTATTAATAACTCTAATATTTAACTTTTTCTAATGATGGCTTAGTATTATCTATACCACTTCAAAATATCAATAGTGAAACATAAAGCTGTAAATATTTTAGATCGTTAGATTTAAAATAAGGTCTCGTTTAGTTTATTTTGCACTTCGTATTTTTATATTTTTGAAAGAGAATCTTCAACATTTAAAGTATTAAATTTAAACTAATCACACAACTAATTATAAATCTCGTATGTAAACTACGAGACGAATCTAATGAGCATAATTGATCCATCATTAGAGCATGTTTACTGCAGCATTACTATAGTAATTCAGTGTCTAATCACGTCCTAATTAGGCTCATTAGATTTGTCTCGCGATTTACAATCCATTTGTGTAATTTATTTTTCGACTCCATTTAGTACACCATGTAAACGATTTACAAAAATTTTGTATTTTACATTTTGGATCTAAACAGAACCTAATACTAAAATTTAGTAGTAGTAATAAGATACCGTAAAAGTGATCTTTAATAAAAGTACAGCACAATTCAGTAGCCAACTACTTGACAGCAACATCCATCAATTCATCACCCAGTCATTCATTCTAGTACGGGCTAGGGCTATTTAAAGGTTCCAGCAGCCAACTACTTCTTCCATCCATAAATATAATAATATTTATTAATTTTAACATATCATGTTTAACTGCTTATCTTACTCAACAAATTTTAAAAAATATTATTTACTTTCTTATGATTTATTTTATCATCAAATATATTTTAAGTGTAACTTCCTTATTTTTATATATTTTAAAATTTTTAATAAAATAAATGGTCACACGCGGTGTTGAAAAGTCAACAAATATTTATATTTTAGACAACCAATAATTAACAGCAACAACCATCAATTCATCATCCAATCATTCATTCTAGGACAAGGGTAGGTGAGTGCCATAGACTTAAAGCTAAGCATTCAGCTCGCATTCAATTTTTTTTAAAAAAACAAATATCATCCCCACTTCGCAGTGCACCTTTCTCTCTTCTCAATACGTACCTCTTTATTTCTCTCCTCCATATTTTCTGTGAGCCCATCTTTTTCACCTCTACTTGATTCTCGGCCTAGAGTTAGAATGATATATAATTCTGAATTGAAGAAAGTTTTAAAAAACAGGGCAAACATCCCGGCCAAAAGTATCTATTGTTGTTTCAACCAGTACTAATATGAGATATCAGCACCGGCTGCAATAGCAGCTAGTACTTGTGGCCTGTACGAGCCTGGCACTGGACATTGGGTACCGAGTCGTGGCATGCCCGATTCCAATGCTTCAACATGGGCACCGGGTCGTGCCACAAACCGGTACCAAATGGAGAAGACGACAATGGCACCGGTTTGTGACATTGACTGGTGCCCATTTTGCAGTCATTGGCACCGGGTCATGCCACTACCCGGTGCCGCCTTGTGCCCACGGCAAAGGCACCGGTTGGTTCTATGACCCGGTGCCGATGTGCAACATTTTACACCGGGTCATTGGCTCCAACCGATGCCTTTGGTCCTCACCTATAAATACCTCCAGCCCTTTCCCTCTCGAAGCTGTCGTGAACTCATTGTTCATGGCAACCGAGTGAGGGGAGGGGAGGAGAAGTCGGCAAAGCTTAGCGGCTCGTACGGCAACCGGCCACCTAAGGCTTAGGCCCTCTTTGGCACACCTCCACCGGGAGAGCTTCAGCTTTGGGCTACAGTGTCGAGGCACTGTGCTGCATTGTAGCGTGAAGCTAAAACAGACCCTGAGGTGCTACAGTCAACTAGAAAACATGTGAAGCTGGTGAAGCAAGGTTTTCCTAGGTTCACTAGCTTTGTGCTACAGTGGTGAATAGTGACGAAGCTGAAGCACCGTGGAGCTGTGCCAAACCCCCTGACCTACCTAGCACTACGGTGCTACCTTTGGTGGCTTTTGTTCATGGATCTAAAATCATATTCACACACACACACACAAACACAAAGAGGTAAAAAATCCTGCTCTTACCTCTGTTCTTAAATATATGATGGCAAATAAATTAGTTTATTTTAAAGCTAATTTACTTGTTAAACAACATATTTTAAGATGGGAGGGAATATAACACATATACGATAAATGTTGTTAAACAATAACATAAATTGACACAGGGCCCAAGAAAGATCTATAGGAGAGGAAAAAAAGGGGAAGGATGCGGCCTACATTTCAGCTTTGGCATTTGGAACAGTTGCAGTGTACTGAAATTGTGTTTGTTCTGCAGCATGCCACCCTAGGTAGGGTACGGCACGGTAGGGTGGCCACAAATGCCACTCGCCATGGGGGCAGGGAACCAAATGGAGTACATCTGTATGATCTTGTTAGCTGAAAAGGCATGCAATTAGCTAAATGCATGTACTCCCTCCATTCAGTTTTGATTGATATATTTCCATATGGCACAATGACCAAGGGCACCACAAGTGTGCTTATCAATCTAATAAATGCAACAGACTTTTTTGTTGGTCCTTCAATGTTTTAACTGGAAACTCCTTGTAACTAGTGCTATTTATTGTCACAACTCATACCAATAGTAAATATAGCTATCATTTTTAAACATTTAAGTTTTTGAAATATAGCTATCAAAAGTGAATGGAGGGAGTATATGACAGAGACACAGAGTGGGTTATGGATTTCGTTCAGTTCATAGGTGGCATGATGCAATCTAAAACATTCTTAACTTGGAGGCTCTTGATATGATAAAAATATAAATATATAGTATATACTTAATGTTGGTCATGTGTGAAAACGGTATATCTAGATATTATTTACGAAAAGCATTTAGTTTCAGATTTAAAGTCTTGAAACCATTTAGCTAAATTTAGCCAGTCTCCCATGCATCCAATTCCGTCTTCAGCTCTCTGCAATAGATGCCAAGTTGAGTCGAACTCTTTTTATCACTCCAAAATTAGTGTTGTCATCAATTACTAAAAAGGGTGAGATTAAAACATCTAGGCCCCTAATTCGAGTTTTGGTAATTAATGACAACGATTTGTGGATTAACAATTTCATTTGAGATAATGAGCATTGATTGATCCACGGATGAAAGGGATTTGATTGTGATCGTATGAAGTTTTGGAGATGATGTGCAAACCTCGGGCTCAAGGCAAAGGTATCAAATAGGGCTTTTGCATTTTACCGGTCATAAAGCAATTAGTGAATGAAAAATGACCGGGTTTGTTGGATAGATAGCCGTACTATCAAGAGGGGTCATGTACTCGTGGTTGACGGGTCTTTAGTGTCATTTTGCTCAAAATTTCTAGATGCATGCATGAGGGCTAATGATGTTTCGAAAAGATTGGAAAAGGGGTCAAAAGTTTGAGCTGATTGCCTAAGGGCGGACAGTCCAGCCCAGAGGGGCGGACGGTCAGCCGTACACTTAAAAATGTACAAGAGAGGTCATTTGTCTTTGGTGGGCTTGACTTATGACGGGCGGACGGTCCGCCCCTCTAACTCTGTTTTTATCCAGAGACTTGTTACGCTGATGGCTTGAACGGCGGACGGTCCGCCCCTGGGACGCGGACGGTCCGCCCGTCATTTAACATTTGTACCACATATGTTTTGGGTCTCTGGTGGGTTTTGAGGTTGAATGGCGGACGGTCCGCCCCTGCGGCGCAGACGGTCCGCCGGTCATTTGTGAAAATGACCAGAGACGTTTTTCGTCGTCTCTGGTGGTTCGGAACTTTGAAACACGGACGGTCTGCCAGGGCTGTAACGGCTAGTTCTGACACACAATTATTGCACTCTGACTCACTGGTTTATAAGGGCGGACAGGCCGGTTTTTGAACCGCGGACGGTCCGTGATTTCGCAAAAAAGAGTGTAAAGACTAGTTTTTGAGGGGATGTCTATATATACCCAATGTCCGGCCATTCCGAGGCTCTCTTGGCCATTTGGACTACATTCTTGACACTTTAGAGCTGAGCCATCCCTCTCTCACTCATCTTGTTTAGAGCATTTACTTTAAGCAATTTACTTTCCTAGAGATTGTATTTTAACTTGTCATCCTAGGTTGCAAACCCAAACTAGAGGTAGTAGTAGTAAGACATAGGGCTCTTTTATTTTACTAATTAAATTTCTCTAGTGGTTGTGATTTTAGTTTTTAAACCGCCTATTCACCCCCCTCTAGTCGGTGTTCTAGATCCTACAGGGCTGGGGATTGTGTGTTGGGCACATTCTACGGAGCACCTGTGGCGGGTGTGTGTTCCCTTCGGGGAGACCATTTCTTTGGAAACTTTTGCGGAGTTTGGCGGGCAATACTTGTAATGGGTGTCGAACACGGACCGCTACGACGGATACGTATCAGGACGAAGATACTTGCCTCGGCTCCTAAGGGAGTTAGCGAACCTGGAGAAGGAACTATGTCGAACGTGCATGTCACTTATCCATTATGGGTGTGGACCCGATCCGAGCTAGCTACGCGCGGCACCAAGCCAGTAGGAGGATAGGGTATCAGTAAAGGGGAAGAGGGTTCTGACCCTATGACCCCTGAGTAGCAGGATTCCGTGGGATTCAGTTGTAGAAGGCTTCACAGTCCCGGACGACCTCTCGCGGGAGGACGCACCCTAGGCCGGGAAAAGCAGGATGTTGTTCATAGCCGCTAATTTCGCGGTCGGTGCCTCGGAATTAGGCGGCTGATCCCTGGCTTGCTTCGGGGCGAGTGGGTATAGGTGTACAACCCCTGCAAGGTGAAAACTATACTTATAGACGCGTACTCAGTCATGTACAACTCTTAACCCGTCTTCGCTTTCATAGTGTAGTGTTACTCAATTTCTACGTCCCTCTAGTCTACTTTCTTGCATGGACTGTAGTTGAAGTGTGAGGAGTGGGAGTCCTCGCACCGAATTGGTGGGTTTTGGAAAGTGTGTGTTTACTGGGAGTCCGGGATGCTGGAATGGCCCATGCTAGTTGAAGTATATGTTTATATACTTGCCGTTGCTTGCATAGGAAAACCCAGCCTTATCCTTTGGCTATACTTTTATATCGTTGCATACACTAAAAGCTATCCCGTCCTTAGGGATAGTCTGTTAGATGCAGGATCCGACCCACAGATCAATTGATACGGTGCTTGAATGCACAGACCAAATGAATCTATTAAATATGTCGGTCAATTCTGGTTGTTTTGCTTCATTTCTTCACGAGTCTTTTCATACTCGATAATTTGAATGACTTCCTTTGCATCCTTGGAACCTAACAAACACCTTCAAAGTATCTCTTGACAAAATATTAGTCCCAATAATTATGTTGTTACATAATCACCAAAATCACAAATTATGTCCTAATGGGGCCATATTCCTTACACCTTGTTCAGTTCACTCTTACAGCTGCGAGAGGAATTGGGGTTACGGAGTAGGAGGAAGAGGAAGAGCACGCTGTTCCATTAAAAATAAGGAACTAGATATGAAAGAGAGGAGAGGATGGAAGAAACAATATAATGGTGGCAACAGTAGCAAATGAGTACCTTTTTTTGTGCCTCCATTGTTTTCTTCCCTTTTTGCAGTTCTATCACCTCACAGTGTCTAAATTTTCTTGGATGGTACGTCTCAGATCATGCTTTTGCAAATTTTAAGGTCACTTAAGTTCTACACTGCCAAATGAGAACTGAAAACATTTACCCACAGCTACCATTCAGACAGGGACAGGGCCAATATGAACTGGATTGACCAATGCAATAATAACTTTGTAAGTAAAAAGCTACAGGCTTTCTCTCTTGCGGCGAGCCAAACTGCAAAAGAAACCCAACCGATACGAGTGCATGTCGGTGTCGAAAATCTCAGCAAAATATGGCCGGAAGCTGTCAACATTACGCCATGCTACGCTGAATGCTGCTGTCAACATTACCAGGCAAGGGAAGGCAAGGGTACCAACCTCGAATCCAACATCAGCCATCGATGATGTGCGTGTGGCATTCTGGTGGTGGTGTGCGTCCATGTGCGGGTGACCAAAACGCTAAAAAGGCACCAAAAGGGAGCTTGCCAAGTTTGGGCCTTGGTTGGGATCATCGCAGAGGGATTAGTTGGATAATAATAATTGGGTTTTGTAGTTAAGAGATGTGCTTTAGTTGATGACGGGATCGGAGGCAGACAAGGGCTGTGCCCAGGCTCGGCCGCTCGGGTGATGTATATGCAGAATCGTGCATGAACCTTGGTGTCCACGTACCCACACTACGGAAACAGTGGGTTTGCCGTGTGCCAAAGCGCACGGCAAGAACCCAAAAACACTCGGCAAAGATTTTGTCGTGTATTAAACACGGTAAACAGCACAAGTCAAAGCTCGGCCGACATACAGTGTGTTTGCCGTGGGCCCTTTTTCGGGCACACGGCAAAGGCTTTGCCGTGTGTTTTCTCGGACCCACGGCAACATAAAATTGCCCTGTCGACTCAGCATGCCACATGGACAGTTTGCCATATGCCACGTGGTCAGGCACACGGCAAAGAATGGCACATTGGCCGTGTGCCACGTGGATAGGCACACGGCAAAGAATGGCAGCTTTACCGTGTGCCTTGCCATGGCACACAGCAAAAAATGGTAGCACACGGCAAAATTAATTTTTAGATTTCTTTTTTTTTGTTTAATCACAAATATTTCAGATTCCAATCAAATTAACATCACAGGCAATTCATATATATTTCATCAAATGTCACGATCATTTCATATATCATAATTTGCATCACATTCAATCCATAGAAGTTCAAATGCAAATATAGCAAATATCGCAATGCATACAAGCCCAAATGTAGTCGATACAAGTCCATACAAGCACTGGTAGTTCATACATGTTCATACAAGCATGATAAGTTCAAACGATAGTCTATATAAAGAGTGCATGTCCATACAAGCACAACTGACGGCGGCGGCGGCGGGTGCTGCGACTGTTGACAGTTCTGGAACTGTTGCAGGTAAGTCACCCATTGAGGAGGCGGCCACACATTCTGAGGCATCGGCGAAGGGGACATTTCTGTTGGCCCATCATTTAATGCCACTGATTGAGGCTGCAAATTCAAAGCCATTAATTTGAAGTCTTTGTTTGTAAGACATTGTTTCTAAGTCTTTGTTTCTAAGACATTGTTTCTAAGTCATGGTAGAGTTGTCTATTAGCCAAATAACGATAAATGAAATTAGAAGGTTGTGAAATCGCTCACAGGAGTAGGGGTAGTTGCACGCGCAGGGATAGTAGTCTGAGTGAATTGCGGTGGCCAAAGACCCATTTGCGAGCCCAAAGTCTACATGAACTGAAAAGCCAGGGCCAGCTGCATCTGTTTCCGCTGGGAGGCTTCATGTGTCTACCGAAGGTCTTGCTGCATCCTCTCCCATTCGGCCGCCCACGCCTGCTGCTGTGCTAGGAGCTGTGCTTCAAAGTCCCGTTGCATCTGGGACTACAAAATTAGATTGCATGGTTAGAGTACCAAGAAACATATGTCAAATTTCATAAACCTTTGCTTTGCTGTAACAGAAATAACCTTCAGTGCCTCCATCTGGATCTCCGTAGTGCTTTGATGTGGGCGTATGGCCGGGCTAGAGCTGGTGCTCCTGGCTCGAATCTGCGCGAGAGTGGGAGTACTGGCGGTGTCAATCAAACTGTCTCCAATCTAGTACCGGCCATGTTTCTTCCCTCCTCCCACTCTCATCATGACTTTTGCATCAATGGGCTCCGTGCTTGGATCAAAGTCCGGCCCATTCACCTCCGTTGCCATCGAGTTGTACTCACTGAGGTGACTGTGGACAGTCGCGTTGCTGTACTCTTCTGGGGGGTCCGCCGAGTTATAGTTGACATCCGATGTCGCCTTCCCTTTGTGGGCCAAAGCCCACGCCTTGATCGGGGGGCAAGGCTCGCCTCCATGTGACGCCAACCGTGAAAAAAGAAAAATGATTATAAATTGTGTATGGTTGAGCATTAAAATGAAGAAATGAATTCACGTACCCATCTGGCCGCGTACTGTCGTAGGTAACTGTTGCCCTGATGGTGCGGTGCACCTGGCATCATCAAATGCCGCTGCCGGCAAGACTCGTGCATCTCCACCCAACCTTCCGCATACCACCGGTCAATTATCATGTCCCAGCACTATTCATTCCCGGCTAACCACCAAGGAATCACCTGCAGGTCATACATGACATATAAGAAGATCAACTGTAGCGTACTTCATTTTAGTAAAAGTCAATATTAATAATATTGTATATTTACCCTCATATATTGTTCCCGAGTTAGCCTGAGGTTTCGCACAGCCCCTTTGTTGGTCTTCACTTTTTTGATGCGATGTTTGTAATCACAGTTGGCCTGGATGCGCGCCTCATAGAGCATATCCGCCACCAGCTTGTGACAGGCTGTGTTTGCCACCTCGCGCGCCACGGTCATCATTCCCTCCTCGCACCTGTAGAAATCCTGCACATGATGATGAACGAAGCCATTATATCAATAATGTCCAATTAATGAGATGTAATGACAATAATAGCGCATACAAGACTTACCCACAGTTCCTGCAACACCCGCTCTGCCTTGCTCGCAAAGCACCTGCCTTCCCGGTCCGGTCTATCGATGGCTTGGATGTAGTGCTCCCAAGCCGACGCCGGCTGAAGACGGCCGTCAATCTAGATGCATCCAGGGTAGTGGTCCTTGCAAAGTAGGCCCAGAATGCCATTGGGGATACGTTTGTGAATACCTGGAACGATGATTACAAAGTTCCTGCCAAAAATATTTGTGTAAAATTGGAATTGAAATATATAAGTACGAAATGTAATGAAATAGGCTAAAGTTACTTACCTTTTACCGTCCGGCCGAATAATCGGCCGTTGCTCGAGCGGTATAGGTCGGTTCGGGAGACGAGTGGGGCCTCGCATCCAGACGGTAGGTATGTCTCCTGCCACTCCTCCCTGGTCATCGTCCTCCTCACTAGAGGCCTCCTCATCGTGCTCCTGGTCCTGCTCCTGCCCGTCCTCCTCCTGCTGCTGTTGCGGCGGTTCCTCCTCGTCCTCAGGGGAGGGTGACCTCGCGCGAGGCCCCCTTGTGCTCCTGCCGCTCCTCCTCCTCGTCCGTGATGTGCCGGCGTCCTCATCTGGTGGAGGCACCGATGAACTTGCCTCACCCCTCCTCCTCCTCGTCCTCCCTCCAGCCGTCTGGGAGGACTCACATGTCCCAGCAACTCTGCGCAGCACGGCCTCCAACAACTGCATCATACCTCCACCGCGCCCCACCATCTTTGATCTATCACCTGAAATTAAAAGGGACAAACCAATCAGAACAATAATTAGAAATTAATTAATGCAAGTAGTAAAAAAATAAACATAATCCGAACATGTATTACAAATTAATTGTTGCAAGTAGTAAAAAACAAACATAATTAGAACAAGTGAAAACTGATATAATTGTTGCAAATACGAATTTTACATGTATTAGAAATACTCTTCAAGATCGGGATTAGCTGGATCGTAAGTCTCATCATCGCTATCACGTCTGTCGATATCATCAATGGCGAGCTCCAAAGGAGGAACGCTTTCATCATCACTGTCATTGCCTAAACATAATCGCTCAAGTAATTCCAAGTCCTTCGCATTATGAACCTCATCCCCGGCATCCTCGTGAATAAAACTTTCATTGTCTACTTCCATTCTGATTTCTTCGGTTAAATCTATTTGGAAACTCCCTTGTAGCCCATCTTCTTGAAAGAACTCTCGTGTATATGTATTTGGGTCTATGTTGTAATCTTCATTGTTCGGGACAGGTAGTTTACCGTGAGGGAACACCTTATACACAACATCCCAACCCTTGAGACGATTGTCGATTTGGCACGGGTATGATAGATAATAAACTTGTTTCACCTTTTGAGCTACAACATACACATCGTCTCCTGGGTACACGGATGACCGCTGAATTTCGACTAGCCCAATATTCGGGGTACATCTCACAGCTTGAGGATCAAACCAATGACAATTGAATATGACAGGTTTCAGAGGTACGGACCCATGAAATGATAGTTCGTATATTTCTTCAAGTGTTCCGTAGTACTCGAGCCCATCATCTCCTGGCGTGAAAACTCCGGTATTTGTTGTTCTTCGATTGGGCCGAATCTGCTCGTGCTTTGTTGTATGAAAGCGATATCCATTCATATCATAAGCTCCAAACGACTTGACCCTATAGGCACAGCCATTGACAACCTACCACAACTCGGCACTAATCGACGCATCGTTTTGTGCTTGCAAGTTCGTCATATTATTCGCACATACGAGCAACTTGTAACGCCATATACTACAAACGAGCAGAATTGGACATTACCTTCTATTTGAACCAAGAAATGAAATCAGGACTTCCATTTCCCACGCCCTGTCTAAGTAGGGTCTCAGTTTCATGGAGGCTAGGCGCCCTTGATCGATGCCAGAATTGCATATGAAATTCTCTGTACAAAAGATGAACGATAGGGTTGGATGCAGAAAAGGGAAATGACTTGAGAACTAAATGAATGCTAAGAACTTACTCTATGTAGGGCAAAACTTCGGAAAGGTTGGTCAACACATATAGCATGATAGCACGCCACTCTTGAATATCCAAGGTCTTGATGGTTGCAGCACTTGCACTTCCGAGTTGGCCTCGGAAAAGGCTCAGGGTGGAGTTAGATTCCGCAGTATTATAACGAGGGAGTGGATTGTGGACGCTAGAAAGGTTGTCAGCATAGTATTTTGATGTGAAGTTTGATACCTCCTCCAGAATATATGCCTCTGCGATGGAAGCTTCAATTTTGCGTTTATTTTTACATTTAGTTCTAAGTATCTTTTGACATCTCTTAATTGAATAGCACCGCATGGGCCCACCCATTCGTGCCTCGTACGGGAGGTGCAAAATCATATGCTGCATCGGATTGAAGAAGCCGGGTGGAAAAATCTTCTCCAGCTTACAGAGCAACACAGGCGCCATTCTTTCCATTTCTTCAACTACTTTTAGAGATAACTCCTTAGCACAAAGCTGGCGGAAGAAAAAGCTCAACTCTACCAGCACTTGCTAGATTTGATCAGGGAGGTAGCCTCGAACCATAACTGGAAGTAGCCGCTCGATCCATATATGGTAGTCATGACTCTTGAGCCTGTTGATTCGCATAGTGGTCAAGTTCACTCCCCTCCTCAGATTTGCCGCATACCCATCAGTGAACATCAAGGTTTGGAACCATTCTAGGACTTGTCTCCTCTGGGGCCTCGTCAGAACGAAATCAGCCTTAGGCTTTCTCCACGCCTTGCCTGATCCGGGAGGCCCCATTTCTAGCTTTGGTCTATCACATAATGTTGTCTGATCCACTCTGGCCTTAACATTATCCTTTGTCTTATCTGAAATGTCCATGATTGTTCCGAACAATGCCTCGCCGACATTCTTTTCGGAGTGCATCATATCAATGTTATGTGGAAGAAGAAGGTCAACCATATAGGGGAGCCTCCACAAGCCCGACTTCTGCGCCCAAGTATATTGCTCACCATATCCCACAAAACCCCCACCTTCAGCATTGATCACGAGACCATCTAATTGAGCACGAATGTCAGCACCCATCATCATCTGCGGTGGATGGTCTTTAACTTCAACACCTTTTGTAAAGTTCTTCTTATCTCATCTGAATGGATGGTCAAGAGGTAGGAATTGTCGATGTTTGTCGAACGAAGAATACTTGCCACCCTTCCGCAACCAAATGAACATCAATGCTGCCTTGCATACTGGACAAGGGAACTTTCCGTGGACACACCAGCCACAGAATATCCCATACGCCGGCAAGTCATGCAGAGAATAGTGGTACCAAACATACATTCTGAAGTTTGTCTTTATAGCTCGATCATATGTCCAAACCCCATCGTCCCAAGCACGGAGCAAATTGTCAATCAGGGGCTCCATGTACACACTCATATTATTTCTAGGGTCTCCAGGAATTATCAATGACAAGAATATGTTCTGTCGTTGAAAAATAACGCCAGGTGGGAGATCAGTGGGATAACGAACATGGGCCAACAAGTGTAAGGGGCAGCCGACATTCCATAGGGATTCAAGCCATCTGTCGCCAGCGCAACACATACATTATGAGCCTCCAAAGCTTTGTGATGATGAATCCCGTCGAAATGGGTCCATGATTGACCATCGGATGGATGTACAAGCTTATCAGGATTGTAACGAGTTCCCATTTTGTGCCATGTCATCTGCTTTGCGGATTCCTCGGTCATGAACAGACGTTGGATCCTTGGTATGGGCGGCAAGTATCGTAGGACTTTCACAGGGACTGCGAGCTGCCTCTTCTAACCATCACCAGAGTCTACCTCCACGAACCTAGAGGATTCGCACTTTGGACAGTACTTTGCTTCAGCGTGTTCTTTCCTAAATAAGATGCATCCCTTGGGACAAAAATGTATATGTTCATATGGCATCTTCAGTGCACGAAGGAGTTTTTGTGCCTCATACATGCTCTTTGGAAGAATGTGCCCTTCTGGAAGCATGCTGCCAATAACTTGTAACATAACATCAAAGGCGTCTCGACTCAAGGTAAATTGGGACTTCACGGCCATTAGGCGGCCAATGACATCCAGTTGTGAAACCTTGGTATGACCGTGAAGGGGTTGCTGGGCTGCAGCCAACATGTCATAGTACGCCTTCGCGGTTGCCTCTGGCTCCTCCTCCTCCCTACGTCCTTCATCAAAATGTGCTTCATGAAAGTCATCTAACATGTCTGCAACCCCGGCATCAGCGTCATATTCTCCGATGCGTTGCCTAACAACCTCGTCTCTCATACGATTGGCTTCGCCATGGTAGGTCCACCGGGTATAATTTCTCATAAATCTATAATTGCAAAGATGATTCGTCATGACTTCGCGTGTTTGTTGACGCGTGTTTCCATATTTGTTGCACGGACACCAGGTGGTATTGCCTCCTTTGAGCTTTGCAAATGCTCCGTCCAAAAAAGCCTCGATCTTTTCAATCCACTCCCCGGACAACTGACCCCCACATTTCCTTCCAGTATACATCCACGCACGGTCATCCATCCTCTATCATATCAATGAGTAATATAATATAAAAGATCATCTTTGCATCTACACGATGTCTACAATTTCTAATAGGTTAGGATAGGTCCTAATCCCACCCGATAGGATGCGTAGCTGGGGTTAGTTCTCATGCTCTACACCGATCCGGGGCAGAATTTCGGCAGCACCTCCCCGCTATTCTCCAAATACACGTCCCGAAAAAGGAAATTGTGTATCCGGAGAACAACAAGGATATGATGCCGAGACTCCGTCTCGGATCGACGTGGACCATGAAAACTAACCCCATCTATGCACCCTATCGGGCTATCCAAAAAACATGGACAATTCAAAACAAATACGGTCATACATATGCAAAGAACTGCATATTTCCAACCGTATCTCCTTCGAACGGGAGACGCCTAACTCGGTTACGTCCTATACAAATATGAAACAGAAAGAAGGGCAATTTCCATCATCCTCACCTAGGGCACAATGGCGGGCGAGGCGATGTCGCATGTGTCGATGCAGACGGCTCAAGGATGGTGTGCACAATAGCCTCTCCTATCAAAACAGAGAAAAAATGGTGTCAATTGAAAAAATTGGTACCAACTCCCCCTGCAAACTGAAGTTTCCAAACCCTGCAAGATAAAAAGTGGCATGAATGGCGAGCAACACAATTCATCCTACACTGGCTCACCTATGGGATGCCGGGGCCGAGGCGCTGTGTAACGGGTCTTGAGCCACGGCGGGGCGGCAAAGCGTCGGTGGCCGGGGAAGCGTGGCGTTCGACCGCGGCCAAGGTGTGGCCGGTGGGGCGCCGCAGCGGGGAGCCAAGGCGTGGCCGGCGTGGCAACGTGGCGGGGTGTCGGGCACGGGCCGGGGGACGGCGTGGCGTCGGGGCGGGGGAACGGGCCTTGGGGCTGGCCGGGGCACCGAGGTCAGGGGTGCCGGGTGTGGGCGCGGGGCCCGGGTGCCGGGGCCGGGCATCGAGGCCACGGTGCAGCTGCGGGGACGCGGTGGGGTGCCGGGCACCGGAGCGGCCGGGTGTCAAGGAGGGCGACGGGGCGGGGCCTGGGCACCACGGCCGGGTGACGGGGCAGGGGCGGGGCGTCGCAGCACGGCCCAGCGTCGCGAGCGTGGGAGCGTCGGGGTGGGAACCGAGCGTGGGGCACCGAGGCGGGCGCAGAGCGATCGCACGACGGGGCGGGGCCGCGGCATGGCGCGACGGGGCGGGGGCGCCAGGCCTGGGGCGTCGAGGTGGACGCTGGGTGGTCCTGCGACGGGGCAAGGCTGGGGCCAGGGCCCCGCGGCACGGCACGGCACGATGGGGCGGGGGCGTGCGGGCCACCGCGGCACGGCCCGGCGTCGCGTGCGGCGGCGCGGCGAGGCAGGCGCCAAGGCCGGGGCGGCGAGGCAGGCGACTTGGCGGCCAGGCGACGGTACGGTGGCCGGGTGGTGCGGGGGGCTCCGGGGTGAGCGTCGGGGCAGGGGCAGGGGCGAGCTCCGGGCCCGGCGGCGTGCAGGCAGTGTGGCAGCGCCGGAGTGCGTGGAAGCGGGGCGGCGGCGTGGTGGTGATTTGACGTGGAGGCAATGGATGTCGGAAGAAAACGTCTAAGTGTACATAACCGTTGGCCGACCGTTTGCCGTGTGCCTAGATTCAAAACACATGGCAAAGCTCACCTTAGCCGTGTGCCAGGATCCACGGCACACGGCAAAGCGCACCTTTCCCGTGTGCTCTGCTCACTGGCACACGGCAAACACTAGGTCAAATACCTTTGCATTTTTTACATATGCTTTTATTTCATGATTCCATTACCTAAATTTGGTTGAATAAATACTTTAAATACCTTGCAAAATCACTCAACAATTCATGATTCAAGATTTTATCTAAAAAAACTTTATTTCATGTAGTTACACCTAAATTTCAATGTATATATCACATGCTATTGTTTACTTGAAAAAAATAAGAATTATCAAACCGATCCGAAAATTAACCAAAATTGGGCATGACATAAACTAAGTTGTCCATTGCATATAAAAAAAATTTTGAAGTCAAACACCACTTTGCCTGCAACTTTGAATTGAAATCTTAATCGCTACTTCTAAACTCTTTGGATCTTCTAAACAAATGGTTCAAGTTGTAAGCAGCGTACGTGACAACTTGTGCGAATCTTTCCCAATTTTTTATCTAAGCATACACGTATGAAATCATAATATCCTAATAAATCTTGTGATTTTTAGACTTCAGATGTTTTTTTTACAATTTTAAAACAATAGGACCATACGTTCATGCTCATGGTTCGTCACCAAGATCTTCAAAACATTTTCCCATTTCCGGCATATGGCCTCACATTGAACTCCATAACGCGAATATCATTTTTTCATTAATTACATTACATTACTAATAATACTTGCAGTTAAAATTTGATTTATTTCCAACAAATCCTTTATATGAAATAAATTAGTTAAATATACTAAATTAGCAGAGAAAAATACAAAAACTTAATTTAGAGTCCCACGTAAAATGTATAGACTCCACAAAAAGTATGGAGTGGAGAATCAAAAAAATTCTAAATGATTTGCCGTGTGTAGCAATCAAGGCACACGGCAAAAAGGAAAAACACACGGTAAATATTTGGGTTTGCCGTGTGCCACAATGGGGTACACGGCAAATACAAGGGCCACGTGCCATTCCTCCTCGTACGGCCTCTTTGCCGTGTGCCATAAATTAGGCACTCGGCAAACTCGGAGTTTTGCCGTGTGTATTTAGTTTGCCGTGTGTTTTGTTAGCCAGCACACGGCAAACAAACATTTGACCGTGTGCCGGCCTCCTCTGTTGCCGTGTGCCCGTGTTTTGGCTCACGGCAAAATGGGGGCACACGGCAACAGAGCCGTTTCCCGTAGTGGCATGCATAGATTCATGGTACCAGCCCACCATGGATGGATCTGCAATGCTCCATGGAATTTTCTCAGACAAAAGTCCCATCTCCATGTGCTGATCTCCTTTTCTTTTCTTTGTTTTTGTTTTCTAAATACAAGTGCTGGGCTCTAATGTTCTTAACCCTGTTGGTTCCCCATGTAAAACTCCCTTCAGCCTATTGGCTATCTCTGACAACAGAAATGAGTTTGTGACCGTTCGTTCAAAAACTATCTCTGACAACATTTTTTGCACCAAAGAAAAACAATTTTTGTATGTTGTTCTGGTGGTGTCTCAATCTTCAAAATTGAAAATCAGAAAGAGAAAACAGCAAGCACACACTCATTACCAGAATACATTCGTCCTGAAAACAGTTTCTGAAACATTGTAGGTCAGACAAAAACTCAATTATGGTACGGTACGTACCACAGATCAGTCTCGCTCCGCGTCACCAGATCATGTCTCAAAAGAAGACGATTGTTGCCAGCTGACGCGCACCCAAGCCGGCCGGCACGGTTGGCCGGCCGTCGGAAGTCGGCAAAGCTTAGCGGCTCGTGCGGCGGCCGGCCACCTAAAGAATCACAGCTAATCATCCACGGCAGGCATGGCAATCGCCAAAACCCCCTGACCTACCTAGTACTACGGTACTACCTTTGTTTCATGGCTTTTGTTCATGGATCTAAAATCATATTCACACACACAAGAGGTAATAAATAAATAAATAAATAAGAGGTATATATAATATTGTATAAACTACTTCTGTTATTAAGTATATGATGGCAAATAAATTAGTTTATTTTTAAAACTCATTTACTTTTTAAACAACATATTTTAAGAAGGGAGGGAATATAACACATATACGATAAATGTCGTCAAATAATGCTATAAATTTACAGAGGGCTCAAGAAAGATATATAGGAGAGGAAAGAAAGGGGCAGGATTCGGCCTACATTTCAGCTTTGGCATTTGGAAATGCTAAACTTTGGTCCCTGAGGAACAGTTGCAGTGTACTGACATTGTGTTTGTGCTGTGCTGCATACCACCCTAGGTAGGTACGGCAGGGTAGGGTGGCCACAAATGCCACTCGCCATGGGGGCAGGGGACTAAAGGAAGCGAGGCGCTGCTGCTGATCACTGGCTCACCGCATATGCGGCGGGATCCGGCCAACTGAGCCTTAGCGGCGAAGGCTTCGTTCCAAAAGGCGTCAACGATTAGCTGCCGAGATTCCGTTTAGGCCCCCTAGCTATGATGGATTAACACAACTATGATGGATTACTTGTCTATTTCAGAAATTATATATGTACCAAATGGAGTGCAATTAGCTAAGTGCATGTATGACAGTGGGGTACGGATTTCGTTCAGTTCATAGATGGCATGATGCAATCTAAAACATTCTTAACATGGGGCCAATGATATGAACAAAAATATAAATATAGAGTATATACTTAATACTGGTCATGTGTGGAAACGGTATATCTAGTCTAGATATTACTTACGAAAAGCATTTAGTTTCAGATTTGAAGTCTCATGAAACCATTTAGCTAAATTTAGCCAGTCTGTCCCTGCATCGCACTACTACAAAAATAAAAATGATTTATTTGTAGCAAGACCTCATTTTCTTCAAGGATGGGTCAAAATGTAACTCATTGCTATAAATAGAGCAGAGTTATTGTAGCAACTAACCCGCCCTGAAAATGCATTTTTAGAGACGAATGACACTATCACCCTTTTTAGGGGTGGGGAACGCCATCCTGGAAATAGTGGTCATTTCTAAAGGCAGGTGATGACATCACCCATGCCTAAAAATTGTAGAACTTGATGAGATTTACAACTTTGTAGTTGACAACTTTTTCATTCAAGGTCATTTTTAAGTTCTCTAGTTTCAAAATCTACAACTTTTGATTTCTTTCAAACAACCTTGGATGTAGAATACAGAATAGTTTCATATCAAAGTTTTAATGGTAAGATAAAATTTTTTATAGTTTATGCATAATTTATTTAAGGATGTTTAGTATCACAATATCATTTACTAGTTATGCCCTACATATGGCTATGACTATATAGTAGTACCTCATAAAACTCAAGTCATATTTTGAAGTTTCCACAATCTTAAATATATTTAGAATATTTTTTCTGTATCCATAGTTCAAATAACCATATTGTAGAAGTTTCATTTTTTTATTTATTCTGCTATATTTAAATATTTTAAAAAAATTCAGAATAAAATAGAAAAATATTTTAGGGGTGGGTCCTGGAAAGTGAAAAACTGCACCTACCGATCAATTGCAGAGTTAATATAAAAAAATAGCATATCTTATAGTCACAAGTGACTATGTAGTGTGATGAAGATGAGGGTACCCGTGAGGTTTGAGGTAAGCGGTTTAAATCCCGGTTTACACAAGTGTGCATATTTCATCAAAAAGTTGTACCTCGATAGTAGATGTGCTTGTGGTGGTGGCCGGTTAGTTGGGATATTTTTTTCTTTTCTATTTTATAATCTTTCAAGTTTTTTATATTTTATTATTTTATGAAAAATGATTTGTTAGGGTAGCTGAGCCCATAAACTACCCATAAAAATATATTTGTAAGGGCGGGCATCTTACCCACCCTATAAATCGGTTTTTAACTGCGAGAACTAGAAACGGGTATTGCACCGGGTCCTAAAAATAGGTTTTATCCACCTAAAAAACCTTTTTTTAAATGTCCACTTCAGTGTTGAGCTCTAGGATAGATGCCGCCATTGGGTTGGAGGAAATGACAAGTCTTTGAATAGCGCAAAGTACTAGAAAAATGACAAGCAAGCAAATCAAACCGCGAAGCGGCAAAACTCAATCTAGCACAGAGTTGCAAGTTGCAGTTGCATCTCCACAGCCGCAAGCACGGGATATTTCACCAAATCCTCAAAAAGGAACCAGCAAATCGACATCTCAACTTGCGAAAGCGTTGGGCAAAGCCCTCTCGCTAGGGTCCATTGCAATCCCATAATTGGGACCATATGACACAAACTTAACATCTATCATCCCTCGGCCTTTTTATGGATGATAGATGATCCATACAACTAACATTGGTGTCTTTGGTACTTTATTATTACCATGCCTAGGCATCATCTTTTGTTACCGCTTTTTCTTTAATCAGTAGCCTTGGATCGATTGGTCGATGGATGTTGGGTTACTTTAATCAGTACCCCTCCTTTTTCTCAGCGCCCATAATTCCTGGCGACCATGCAAGTGTGGATCCATGTGACCCTGAAGCTTCTTGGAAGAAGAAGAAGATGGCGCGGCCAAGATCTCATGCCGTCGACCGCCACCTCTATATATACCCATGAAACCCTCCGGACCAAACTCCATGCCAAAACACACAGGTCCTTGTTGCATCCATACACAGTTCATTGCAGGCTACCAGTACTTTCAACAAGCAATCACCATCAGCAGCACCAGGAGTTCTTGATCTCTCGTTTGCATAGCTAGCATTGCGTCGGTCAACTAATTAAGGTAGTAGGCTAGTAGCTGCATTTTCTTGCATTGGCCGTTGATTGGAGATCCAAGATGAAGAAGGCGACCAGGTACCTGAAGCAGCTCTTCGCCGCCGTCGTGGCGGCGGTGAAGTCCACGGCGGTGGGCACCAGGGCCAGCTCCCTGCGGACGCGCCTCATCGTGCTCGGCATCATGCGCAACAAGAAGCTCCTGCTGAGCGCCATCCAGAGCAAGATCCACGCCATCATGGGCGGCGCTAGCAGCAGCGGCCAGGGCGGCTACGGCAATGCGGTGGCCACCCACGGCGGCGGAGAGGACGGCACGACGACTGAGGGCGCAGGACGTGGCGGGGCCGGCGGGCACCTGCTCCTCGGAGGCGGCAGGAAGGCCGCCGTGCTGCAGAGCCTGCCGAGCTTCGTGGTGGAGCAGGAGAGCAGGGCCGTCGTGCTCAGCAGCCTGCCGAGCTTCGCGCTCGAGCGGGACGGCGGCGCGGAGGAGGTGGTGGAATACAACGATGGCAACTGCGAGAAGCAGGCGATCGCCGCCGCCGCGGCGTCGGCGGCGGAGGGGGAGTTCCGGCTGGAGGACGAGATCGACCGCGTGGCGGACGTGTTCATCCGGCGGTTCCACGACCAGATGAAGCTGCAGAAGCTCGAGTCCTTCAAGAGGTTCTGCGAGATGCTCGAGAGGGGCGCCTGATCATCCCATCCATGTCCATGCATATGATGGCCCCTGCTACTGAATACTCCTACTACTGATCAACTAATCGACTGCGTGGTGGTTACGGTCGATCCTAATTGACTAAGAAAGAGTTTGGAGGTGTATCTATTACCTAGAATAAATAAGTGACAAGAAAATCAAGCTCGTTTCTTGGAGTAAAATTGGAGGGTGTTTGGGCTGGAGAGAGATGTACTCATGTTCTTGTTTTCTTTTATGGAGATTTGAGCTGTCTCCTTCCGAATTACTAGAGCAGAATTAATTCGAATGAAAATCTCGATCTCTGACCCAACATTTCGTCTTTGAGGAGGCGCTTACACACCTGAAAAAACTAGATGCTTTATGGCTTGTTCAGTTAATCCCCTCCACAAGGGGATTTAGGGGGATTTTAACTTGTTGGGAATTTACTTCATCCCAACCCCCTCGAATCCCCTCCAATTCCCTTGCAACCGAGCGAGGCCTTAAGAGGCGGCGCACTAAAGCTGTAAAAATATCAAAGCCACTCAATCTCTCGAAGAGGCTTACGATGCTATTCGAACAGTGCAGCATTTCACATCTGTTTGCCTTGATGAAAAGTTCCTTGCAAGCAAGCAAATCAAGAGGCCCCACATTTAAAAGCATGACGTGCATTGTCCAGTGGTGGAATTGTCAACAATGGAGGGCCCACTGACCCAGCACAATAGTGCTACCACAAGAAAGTGTGTGTTACTCTCAGACAGATTTCCTAGCACATAGTAATTGGTAAAGGATCAGGTACTATTTTGCAAGAAGTTTTCAGAAAATTAAGTTTCGCATTATAGCATCAACTTGAGTTCACCCTTTATAGCATCACCAAAACAAAAGTAATGGTCTCTCATGTTGGAAATAAGCAACTCAGATCTATTGCCATGCCCAAAGGGCAGATATGAAGATGTACAAAGTGCAGAGAGCACCCTACACTAGTGAGTAAATACACATCTAAGCATATACATCTAACACCCCCCCCCCCCCCCTCAAACTCATGGTGGGTCTACAACACTGAGTTTGGAGAGGAAGTAACTATGTTGTGCCTTCGTCTGAGCCTTCGTGAAGAAATCAGCCAGCTGGAACTCTGAAGTCACATAGCGAAGAGCCACAACATCATCATGCACTTGCGAGCGCATGTAGGAAGCATCAACACCGATGTGCTTGGTAAGTTCATGCTTGACAAGATCACGAGCAATACTGATCGCACCAGTGCTGTCAGAAGAAAGAGGAGTTGGTGTGGAAGTTGTCACACCGAAGTCCTCAAGTAGCCACCTGAGCCAGGTAACCACAGTCGCCATAGCCCTCAACTCAGCCTCAGCACTTGAACGAGAAACAGTGGTCTACTTCTTGGTTTTCCAGGCAATCAAGGAAGAGCCAAGTAAGAAACAATAAGCAGAGAGAGAATGACGATCAGAATGATCGCTAGCCCAGGTCGCATCAGAATATGCCTGAAGGTGGAGAGGGCTAGAGTGAGAGAAGAACAGTCGACGAGAGATGGTTCCACGAAGATATCGAAGAACCCGAAGAAGGTGAGTGTAGTGAAGCTGAGTAGGAGCAGAGACAAACTGACTAAGGATATGAACAGCATGAGAGATGTCAGGACGAGTGATCCCAAGGTAGACATGGCTGCCAACAAGATGACGATAGCGAGTTGGATCATCAATGGGTTCACCATCTGTGGCCCACAAGTGAACACCTAGCTCCATGGGTGTATCAGTTGTACAGTGATCGGTGAGAGCAGCATGAGAGAGGAGATCCTGAACATACTTCTCCTGAGAGAGATAAATGCCATCAGGCATGGAAGAGACCTCAAGACCAAGGAAGTAATGAAGGGGGCCGAGATCGGACATCAAGAACTTGTCACTGAAACGCTTCTTCACAAAGTCAATGAACTAAGAATCATCACCAGTAATGATCATGTCATCAACATAGAGAAGAAGGAGTGTACGCCCACGGGAAGAAGTGTGAACAAAGAGAGCTGGGTCATGATCACTGGGTTTAAAGCCAGCATCAATGACCACAGAGGAGAAGTGCTCGAACCAAGCACGAGGAGCCTGCTTGAGGCCATAAAGAGAGCGACACAGCCGGCAAATCATACCATCCGGGATGGAGTACCTTGAAGGTGGCTGCATGTAGACCTCCTCACGCAACTCGCCATTCAAAAAAGCATTCTTGACATCGAGCTAGAAGATGGACCACTGTCGAACAGAAGCAACAGCAAGAAGAGTCCGAACAGTGGTCATGTGAGCAACGGGAGCAAACGTCTCATCATAGTCATGCCCATGCTCCTGCTGAAAACCACGTGCCACAAGACGTGCCTTGTAGCGCTCAAGCGAGCCATCAGATCGAGTCTTGACCTTATAGACCCACTTGCAAGTAATAGGAGTCACGTGAGGTGGTAAAGTGACAAGATCCCAAGTACCGGTGTGCTCCAGAGTGGTAAGCTCCTCAGCCATGGCGTGCTGCCAGTGTGGGTGAGCAGCAGCCTCTCGGTAGGTGGTGGGCTCAACAAGGGTAGCAACGGTGAAGCCATAGCGCTCCGGAGGACGGAGAGCACCATGATCACGAAGCTCATACCGAGATGGCGGTGCAGGAGAAGGGCCAAGGAGCGATGGAGAAGACTCAAGTGAAAGTGGAGGTGGAGATGGAGGTGGAGGTCTTGGGCGACGAGTTTAGACATGAGTGATCTCACGAGAAGGCATCTCTGTGGGAAGAGGCCCAAGGAACGACGGAGAAGATTCCGAAGGGAGCTCACAAGAAGGTGCCTCTGGAGAAGGTGAGAGAACAATTGGAGGGGCGGAAGGTGGTAGCGAAGAGAGTGGTGGCAAAGGGGGTGGTGGCAAAGAGGGTGATGTCACACCCGGTTTATGAAAGGAACCAAATGCATTCTCATATGTGCTCTAGGATCAGTTTACTCACATACGATAGACAATAAAGTGAGTATCATAATAATGGCATAACGAAAGAGAGTATATATGAACATTATTACATGACCAACAGTCTTAAACTTAAGCGAATAAATAGTGTCTCAGAGTAACAGCAGAATCTTCATCAGCACAGGCAGTCGACTGGGAGACATACGCCTAGAAATCTTTGAAGTCTTCTGGATACTCCGGGCAATGATTATCTTAGTCTGAACAGCGTTATGCAAGGTTGAGTACACTTATGGTTGGTACTCAACAAGTGGTAGGGAAACAACTATATATTACATGCAAGGCTGAAACAAGGAATAGCTGACATGGTTTAACTGCGATAAGCACTTTCAATTGATCAAGTTTTATTTAGCAAGCATTAACTAGATGTAAGTTTATACCATTAACCCACAAATAAGTATATGAAATAACCATCATCAACATCATAAATAAAGCATCGATTTAGATCATCTTCAAGTTCAATTATCACGTGAGGGTCCAAGCCGCTCTTGATTGTGAGCACGGCTAACCGGTTAATTTTAACTCTGCAGAGATTGTACACTTTCACCACAATTCACGTAAAATCTCCGAAGAACTTTGAACCCAACCATGCATGTGTTGATCAGGCACAATACCACACTTCCGAGGTATGGTTGCATAGGGACGCTACGAGGCCTTTCCAAAGACTCCCTTTATGTAAGTGTTGGTCCCTACAATTGCAGTCCCTCAGAAGACACAGTTTCCTTCACCTGTTCCACCACACAAACCCAAACACCACCAAGCTAGCCACCCCAACACCACATATAGTTCTTCTAATTACTTAGCCAAGACCAAAGCCATATAGTATTATGGTTGCACTATTTTCCTGGGTGGTTCTCCATGTTCCGATTAATCATATGATCTTATTTAACAACAATAAGCCAAATATGAACATGAAGTAACAAGTATATCATTTGTCTCATCATTATCCAATCATATCTCAAAGTAATTAGCAACTAGCAATGCTACCCAACGTAAATTAAATGACCCAAGGTTGATCAAGGCATGGATAAACAAACTAGGCATATCCTTAATTGGGTTCCCACCAAATTATAGACACATGCATGCAATAAATGTAAAGGTGAATAAATTGTGTTTCATTTGGGACAAAAACATGATCAAGGACCACTTGCCTTCCTTAAAACGCTATTGCTACTCCACGTCTTCAAATCCTTGCTTTGCTGACCCTCGAACTGCGAAACGTCTACGCACCACACGAGCACATACAAGCAAGCAAGTGCAACAAATAAGAAACAGTACATTAAACAATAATAATAGTACAAAACGAGGGTACAAAACTATTCTACACATTACAAGGATTGCGTGAGCGCAAGAATCATCGAAAACGGAGTTAAAACAAGAGAGTTATGACTAAAACTTGGTTTTAGGGGCTTAATCGTAAAAGATTTGAATTAGAAAGAGGCTCTGGTAAAGAAACCGAGGGCTAAAATGTAAATAAACCTAAAACTCAGGGGCTAAACCACAAAACTGAGGGGCTAGGACGGTGGGTTATATTTTATAAAATATTTTATAAAACATCAGGGGCTAAAACAAAAAGAAAAGGGTTGTTTTATAAATACTTTTGAACTGGCTTGGACTGCGGGTTGATTTGTAAAAACTTAAGGGGCTCTTTTGCAAAAAGGCCAAGGTTGACTGGTATTCAGGGCATTGACTCGGTTTTGGATCTAATCCAGGCCGTCGGAACGAGATCGGGTGGCTAGGGTTTGATAGGGCGGGCGGCAGCGGTGCAAGGCGCCGGCGGCGAGATTAGGCGGCGGAGAGGTCGCCGGCGTGGGCCGAACTTGGCCACTCGGGCTTGGTTTGGCTGGGGTTTTGGGACGGAGAGCACGTGGAGGCAACGGCGAACTCAAAGGCGGGGTCTGCGCGACGCGCAAAGGCAGCGGAAGGCGAGTGTGGCGGCGGAGCGGCGGAACAGAGCTCCGGCGAGCTTTTGCACGTGCGTGTAACATCCCAGTTTTCATCACTATTGAAAGAAATGCAAGGCAACCCTCTAGAACATTCTCCACTAAGCAAGAGTGAGATATTTTTCATAGAGTACTCTAGAATTAGTAATAAGTAAAATTTTGAAAATGTTGGAATATTTTGGAATTCTCTAGAAGGGGGACACTTGTCCTAATACCATGGCTTCCTTTGACCTATAAATAGAGCCCCCCCTCCTTGCCATGGCATCCATCCATGAGCAAGGTATATGAGTTGTGGTAGGGCTAGAAGAGTGAGTGCTAGGCTAGCCACTTAAAAGTGTGTGTTCCTTTGTAACTTTGTTGCTCCAATAAGGTAAGTGTCTTTATAAGTGTTAGTCTCCCGGTTAAACTTAAGTACTTAGTGTATAAAGTTGTGATCCATCGAAGGTTGGCTCTGCCACCCGGGATCACAAAAGGGTCTGGGCTTCATCGAAGGTTGGCTCTGTCACCCGAAAGCTAGCTTCATCTGTTGGTAGGCTCTGCCTCCCGGAAGCAAAAGGCGGCTCTGCCGTCAAAAGGACCCGGTACACTAAGTGACTAGAAGCTGACCGACTCTGAAGTGAGTTGGTGTGTCATAGGGGTAGATTCTCAGCTTAGTGGGTATTAGGGCCACCTCAATTTCCAACAATCACTCAAATAAAACTTATGTTGCAATTAAACTAGTAACCTAAAATAATACTAACATTATATGAAGTATTACATAACTACAAGGCAAACTATTTTATACTCTTGCCTTGCGATAGTACATTCGTTCCCTTCAGTAACTAGTATACGCATGCTTACACCTACGACAAAAATCATCTCGCCTCTTTCCATAGAAGCCTCTAGAGTCACCGTACCACGCCATAATTCCCAGACAATCATGACAGCGCCTACCTCCTGCGCCATAACTTCATCATCCCCTGGAAGCCACAGAGTACCCACACCATTGACCTTGAAATGACCCGTCATGGCAGCACTCACTCCATTTCTTGGAAGCCGGCAAGAGTGCTCACAATATTGAATAACCCATCATGCAAATATGGCGGCACCCACCTCGCCATAAATTGGGGTCGTCGTGCACAGTGCCGGCCGAGATTTTTTCTCCGCCGCGCGAACCGCCTCACCTCGTCTATAAAAGAAGCCGATGCCCCCTCACTGCCGTCCTCACCCGCGCTTGCTCTCGCTCGCGCACGTGCGACACGCCAGCCCCACGATGGGACCATGCACTGCCGTCGGCACCGCGCCGTGCCGCCCACCTCCACGTCCCCACCTCGCCCACACCGCTGCAGTGTCCTTGCCGGCTTTGCCGCATCGACGCTCGCGCCTTCAGCACTGCCACTGTTCGCGTTGACAACGAGCTACCGCAGCCCACGCCGTCGCCTGTCCCTGCACGACGCCGCTGCTGCTCTCCTCGCCTATAAAAGGAGCGAGGCCGTGACGAGCCTCATCATCAGCCCAAGCACACCGAGCCGCTTCGCTCCACTAGCTGAACCACTCCTCACGAGCCCAGCTCACTCACGAGACGAAGCTCCAACAGTGGACCCTCTTCCTCAAGATGTTCCACGCCAAGGTGAGATGGCAGGCAGCTCCCCAACCATTAACTCCGCAATACTAATAAAGGCCCAAAACACCCACCAGGCCATGAGCACTTAATCCAAATCATTCTATTTTCGGAATTAAACACCAACCAATATTGTAAACTCAATATCTCCTTCATATCAACTCCTTTTCACGTAACTCTTTTTCCTAAACTCTCCTCAAATCATATACTATCTATTCCTCCTATTTTCATCTCCATTTGAGCTTATTTTATAGCTTGCTTGTGTTTGTTTGCCGGTTGTGCCATTTTCACCCGTAGATCACGGAGTGACCGAGGAGGAGCCTGCCAAAGAGTACGAAGGCCAGTACCGTGAGCCGGAGCAAGAAGACCCGTACCGCAAGTAGGAAGCCGACGCGTACGTAAGCGAAGGCAAGTTTCATCGACCCCTACGTGAGCGGTTGCATCCATGTGAGAACGTCTAGTTGTAGCCCTGGTTTAGGATCGATTACATATACCGGAACTTGAGTGATTGAGTGTGCTCATTCATGCATATGAGTAGTTATGCATATCCAGAGTTGAGACTAGGATATGAAGTGTTTTGGCTGAGGCTAGGGCAGCTGGGTATGCTGGAGCCGGCGCTACCGTGGTGGTAGACTGGCAGGTGAGTGCTATCGTGGTGGTAGGCTCGATTTGACCTGTTGAGGGATGGTTGCTGCCCTGGTGAACCATAAGGACCGAGTTGTTTTGACATCTCACCTAGCTTACTTTAGTACGACCACAGGTTCCGGTATGGACCGGACTTAGCCTAATCCCACTGGTTAGCCTGACGGTCGCAGGGATGGTTTACAGGTATAGACCATTGGGGTCAGGGCCCGAGGGTTTGTGCGGCCAGGCTGGGGCGTGACCACGGCTGGGTGTCGGCTATGTCGGTTGTCCGTTCGGGCAGTCGAGCGTGTGGGTACAGTGTATGACCTCTACAGAGTGTATAATCCATTCGAATGGTCCGTGTCCACGGTATGGATAGGCTACGGTATGGTCCTGACAACTAGTGAGCTACCTACTGTGGGTTGTGTCGGGAATAGTTGCATTGCTAATGCATTGTGCTTAATGTATATCATGCATGTCATTCCCCTCCCGTAGGGCGAGGTGGATCTTGCTGAGTACTTTTGTACTCACCCATGTTGATTTTCTCCAGAGGATCCTGACTTTGTGCCGGAAGACTGCGAGTAGATCGTGTCCGCACCCAAGCTTTTCGAGTGGAGCCGTGATGGATGAAGAGCTAGTCCTGCATGTCGTTATGCTAGTTGTTATCCTATGGTTGTTCTGTGTAGCTTTGTGTTGTCACTTTACTCCTCATGTACGTGTTAAATAAAGCTCTGTATGACTCTGAACTCCACTTGATGTAACATGTGTTGTGCCGAAGACTTAATTCGATAAATAATACATGGTTTAGCCTTGATCTTCGGGTCGGGGCGCTTCAGTGCACAAGGCCGAAGAAGTGAAGAAAAGAGGTCGGCGAGCTTCTCTACCTCGACGCAAAACTCCTGGAAGGCTCGAACTCGTTGAGGAAGCAACGGAACGGCGGCGTGGCACGGAGCTCCGAGCTCCCCAACAATGGCGGCGGCATGAGCTAGGGTTTGCGAAGGCGGCGACTGCTGCTTCGAGATAGAGTTCAAAGGGGGCGCGGGTGGCGCTTTATATAGGGGCGGCACGGGCCCTTGGCGAGCAGGCCCAAGGGAAAGCACGGTGAGGTGGGCGGCAGCCGGACTCTGCAAGAGTCCGAGCTCGTTCCGAGCTTGGGGGCGACCCCGACAGGCGGGCCCCGCCTATCAGTGGGCTGAGAGAGGGGGAAGGTGAAATGGGCCGGCACGGGGAATGGGCCGGTAGTGGGCTGCGGGAGGAAAGGAAGAAAAGAGAAAGAGAGGTAGGGCGGCTGGGCTGAAAGGGAGAAAGGAAAAAGATAAGGGTTTTCTATTTTTGAAACTTGAATCAAACAATTCAATTCAAATTTAAACTGAACAACAATCAAATAAAAGATGCAAAGCAGCTTGAAAGCTCACAACCTATTTTTCCTTATATTTATTTTATGGCCAAATAAATTATTTAATTCTCGAAGAATGCTCTAAAATTCAAGATAAATTAAATAAAACCTTAACGGACCTATAATAAATTCAGTTAAATTTATGTAGGGTCCTAATCTTAAAATCAGGGTGTTACAGGTGAAGTGGGCAGCGGAAGAGTCAAGAAGGAGATAGACTCAGGAGTCGTGGAAGAAGAGCTAGAGGAGGAACGAGGGTAGTAAGGACGGGATTCATCAAAACTGACATCCCGAGATATCCTCATTCGACGAGCAACAGGGTCATAGCAGCGATAACCTTTGTGCTCCGTACTGTAAACAAGAAAGACACACTCAACGGACTAAGCAGTCAGTTTTGTGCGTTCACGAGGAGGAAGTAAAACAAAGCAGACACATCCAAAGCATCGAAAGTGGCTATAACTGGGAGGATGGCCAAAAAGGCGCTCATAGGGAGTACAGCCGTGAAGAACAGAAGAGGGTTGTCTGTTAATGAGAAATACAGCCATAGAGGCAGCCTCGGTCCAGAAGTGAGGTGGAAGCTCTGAAGAAAGAAGTAGAGCACGAGAAGTTTCAAGAATGTGGCGATGCTTACGCTCAGCAACACCATTTTGGGCATGAGCACCGGGGCAGGAAAATTGAGCAAGTGTACCCTGATCAGCAAGAAAACGGCAATGCGCGCTAGAAATGTACTCGCCGGCAGAATCAGCTCGGAAAGCACGAATGGGAGAGTCAAACTGAGTGCGAATCATAGTGGCAAACTGCTGATAGATGGACAGAAATTGGCCACGTGATGACATAAAATAGATCTAGGTAAATCTCGAATAATCATCAATAAATATGACATAATATGAGTGACCCCCTTTAGAAACAAAAGGAGCACACCCCCATACATCAGAGTGAATGAGATCAAAGGGACGCTGCGAGATAGTATCACTATAAGGGTAGGGGAGTTGTAGTTGTTTGCCAAGCTTACAACCCGTACAATGAAGAGCAGCATCGCCAGAAACAGGACCTAAAGCACCACTACCAACAAGGGTGGAGAGCCTTGAACCGGAGAGGTGTCCAAGACGACGATGCCACTGAGCAAAAGTAGTTGTAGTGGAAGCAGCAGATGCAGAAGCAGGAGAGCTGGATGAGCGACTTGCCAGAGTGGTCGAAGGAAGCCGTAGCCAGTCAAGCTCCCATAGGCGATGAGAGTCATGAAGCCTAGGCCCAGTCCCCACCAGAAGACCCGTACGAAGATCCTGAACACAACAAGAATCAGACTCAATAATGATATGACAACCATGATCAGTGATCTGACCAACAGACATCAGCTGCATGGTAAGCTAAGGGACATGAGAAACAGTAGGAACATAAAAAGAGGATGTAGAAAGAACACCCCATCCAGCAACTGGAAGAGAAGTGCCGTCAGCTGTCTGAACAATCGGAGGTGGGTCAACACGAGACAAAGAGGACAGCTGACTAGGATCCGGAGTCATATGAAAAGATGCGCCAGAATCAAGAAACCACTTCGATGATATACCTGAGGGAGGTGGTGGTGGTGGTGGACTAGAAACCTGAGCAGTAGTGCCAGAGAGAGTAACAGCATTAAGACGACGGAACAGGGCGAGGACCTCCTGCTCCAAGACTGAAACGGAGCAAGTCGTACTAGAGCTACTGGAGTCACCACGATGAGCTTTCTTGTCGCGTTGTTTCTTGCGACAAACCTCCTCAGTGTGGCAAACCTTGCCACAATAGTGACACCGAACGACTGGGTCAGTATCCCCCGGCACGGGCGGCGGCGGCGGTGCCTGAGAAGGAACGGTGGGCATAAGGGGAGCTCGAGCAGCCAAAATAGAGGAGAACTGCGGAGCCCCACTCATACCCCCCCCCCCCCCCCGCCCGAACACGAGTCTCCTCAGCACGCAGCTCCGGCATCGCCTCATCGAGAGACGGGCGAGGACGACGGGTCAGGAGTTGGGACCTGACCACCTCAAACTCAGGACGGAGACGTGAGAGAAACTCGTGAAGACGAAGAGTCTCACGCTGTCCACGGTGACGATCGCAGCACTTTTAGGTGCCACAAGCACAGAACTCCGCACCCAAGGTGTCAAGGCGATGCCAGACAGCGGACATCTGGTGGTAGAAACTCGTGAAGACGAAGAGTCTCACGCTGTCCCTGGTGACATGACCACCTCAAACTCAGGACGGAGACGTGAGAGAAACTCGTGAAGACGAAGAGTCTCACGCTGTCCCCGGTGACGATCGCAACACTTGCAGGTGCCACAAGCACAGAACTCCGCACCCAAGGTGTCAAGGCGATGCCAGACAGCGGACATCTGGCGGTAGAACTCCTCCACTATAGAGTCGAGCTGGCGAAGTGACTGGGCTTCCTCGACCACCGCAAGATACAGGGCCTCGTTACGAATCTCGTAACTGCGGCGGAGGTGAGCCCACATCAAATGAGAAGTAGCGAGGCCACAAAGGGACAAGGAGATGTCAACCTCCATGTTCGCAAGGAGGATAGCCTTGGCACAGGCCTCCTCACACAGCCACGTCGCCTGGATATCAAGATCTGATTGGTATGTTTCCATCTGAGCCTCGAAAGCCTCAAGAAGCGGCTGCTTGATTGTGTCGGCTGCATCTGGTGGATAGGTAGGTGGAGTGGGAATAACAGGGGTGGGCGGACAAGTGCGATCACCCGTGAGGTAGGCCCATAGCTGCTGTCCGCCCATATGAATCTCCATATGGAAAGCAAACTCGCTCCAATTAGCACCATTGAAGACAACGGGACAACGATGAACTGGTATAGCACCCGGCCGACCAAAAGAAGCCATGGTGCTAGCAGGAACAAAGGATTGGGGTCTGCTGTTTTTGTTTTTGTTTTTTGGAGAGAGGAAAACAGAGAGGGAGGGCACACAAGCAGCAGGCGCGGAGCCCTGCGGGAGGCGCGTGCAGAAGGTGGCGGGAGGCGCGCGGGGGCGCAGAGGCGGCAAGAGGCGCACGGGCGGCGGAGGACGCCGCGCGCGGGGCGCAGGTGGCGCGGGGCGGCGGCAGGAGACACAGCGCGCGGGCGCAGCCGCGGGAGGCGCGCGGCTGGCCCAGCTGCAGGAGGCGCGCGGGCGGCCGCGTCGCAAGGGAGAGAGGGGGAGGGGAAAGGTGGACCTGCTCGCCGGCCGGGGGACCTCACCGGTGACTCGCCGGTGGTTCGCCGGAGCCGGCGGGATTGGGATGGGAAAACCTAGGCTGTGATACCATATTGGAAATAAGGAACTCAGATCTATTGCCATGCCCAAAGGGCAGATATGAAGATGTACAAAGTGCAGAGAGCACCCTACACTAGTGAGTAAATACACATCTAAGCATATACATCTAACATCTCAGAAGAAAGTAAAAACCGCCTGAACTGACGCAGAAATAGCAGCACAAACAAGTTAGACATTTTCCTAGTCTGAAATCACCATAAAGGCACCTATAGCTAGCTTCTGCCAAAAGCCACTACCAGCGCAAGTTCACTCACTGCAATAAGCCGCACAACAAAATCTGATGCTCCCCCACATTCTCTACACGTTGACATTACACAATGCACCAAAATTTCAGACACGGGACTTAAGAAATTAACAGTACAGGGCATAAAATAACGTAGGAGTAGGGATTTACAAACTCAGTAACATGTTGAACCAAAACTAGAAATTGAAAATAGAGACTAGAATCCTTTTTGTAATTCTTTCAGCAGATTGACGAAGTCCTGTTTCTGTTTGGACATTAAACAAGTAGGGTTGTAGATTTGGTGACTTCATTATAAAGCTACCGTCATTCAGCAACACCACAAAAGACTTCAACATAATCTACATTAAACAGCTGACAGCATTTTGCCACAAAATATGTTGAAAAGTGAAAAAAGAAAAGAAAAGAAAGTTAAAAAAACATCATGAATATAATAACAATGGAAATTGGCTGATATTTGAAAAAGATGGAATCAATTACTGCTATAAGCAAAAGGCATGATAGAATCAATCAATGCATCACTGAAGGAATCATCTGTTAAATAAAGCTGAAAGAGAACACCCAACACTATCAACAATGCAAAGATAAAGCACTAAATTCCAGGTAGAGCTTCAACGCACCACAAAATGAATATCATCCAACTTGTACTACAGAAGGCAGAAGTATCCATCAATAACATATATATAAAGTATACAGCATCATCCAACTTGTACTACAGAAGGCAGAAGTATCCATCAATAACATATATATATAAAGTATACAGCATTAAGCCCCCTGCCACCCTTCAAATGTGGATGATGGATTTGTTTTAGAATGTACAAGTTTTTGGCATGCTTATAGCTTACTTACAGAGTAACATGTGGAAGGCCTGAAAAAAAAAAATTGGAACACGGTCAATAGCAAATGGGAAAGAAGACCTATAAGAGGCCAACATTAGATTGTGTTTTTTGGTTGGCCTAGGATGATGTCAGAAAACTGATGCCAAGCATCATACTTCTCGGAATGTATATGAGAGCACATCAAGTTTACATTAGTATAAGGGCACGGTGATGCATACACTAAAGCTGAATAGCTGGTCTAGATATTGGCACGGTGATACATACACTGAAGCTGAACAGCTGAGCTATTTGATATTTTGGCAATCAACATGCTATTAGCTTAAACTGTACACGTTAGATCCCGAATAGCCATTAGCACTCTGCGGATTGTATAGCAGATTGATAGAAATATGTTCTAGTTTTAAACTTCATCTTTCATAGTTTGGGTTTTAAATAACTTATGTAAATGTGCGATCTGCCGCATCCACTATTTGCTGTTTCCAGTACCAGGTCCTAGTAAGTTACTTTGGACACATTTTCAGTTCAGGATTACTTTGCCTAACCATTTTACAGATTTGAAAAGGTTAGGAACTATAGAAGATCCTGGACACCCGTGTTTTCCAATTTAAGTCAAGTATCAGATTTGAAATTTACAGGTTATCTCTCTACAACAACAACAATAACATAGCCTTTTGTCCCAAGCAAGTTGGGGTAGGCTAGAGATGAAACTCAAAAAAACAAAAGTCACGGTTTAGGCACGTTGATAGCTAGTCTTCAAGCGCTCCTATCCGAAGCTACCTCTTTAGAGATATTCCACTCCTTAAGGTCTCTCCTAACCGATTCGTCCCAAGTCAGTTTAGGTCTAGCTCTACCACTCTTTACATTATCGATCCGCTTTTGAACCCCAACTTGCACATGATTTCCCTTACTCGTCCCAACAGGCTCTCTCTAATTAACAAAAATGATTTCACTTCAGGTAGCAACGTCTAATGAGATTGTTCCATATTTTTATGTCGAAAGTATTTACACATGGTTTTAATATCAAACTTGGACAGTGATGGCAAAGGCAGAAAGACTTTTGTAGCACAGATGCAGAGAATGTGCTGAGACGAGCAAATATGCTATGTGTAAGTGTCTACTGCCCAGATTCCAACAATGTACAATAAACCTCAACAACCTTCCTAAGAGATGCAGTGCATATATATTATCAAGATATTAGTAGGACACTCTTTCCACTAATGACAACTATGCTTGATGCCCCTGCATCCAAACCCAAGTATGGTCAAAATTACCAATTACCAGAGGTGGGAACATAATTTTGGCCAAATCAGAGGTATTAGAAAATCCTACTTCTGTATGAGATAAGTTTCAGATACCATACTACCATATCAGAATTTCCAATTCATATACGCGGAGCACGATGTAACTTGTAAGGCTGACCACTACAAAATCCATGTTTGGGCAGAAGCAAGCAACAGTTAGGGAGTTCTATCAAGGAAAAGAACTTTTGAATGGAAAGCCATAATTCCATCCTAGGGTTTAGCCTCCAGTGCCAATCACATGTAGATTCAGTCATTCCTGTACTAAGCAATGAAACATTGACTTAGAGTTGAGTTTATAGCATTAACCAGTTCAGTCCAAAGTTCAGCAGCTGAGGAAAACAGGCAACCTAATCATACTTAAAACACTGAAAAAAGGCAAACCTGATCATAATTAAAACACTCTCGAAAGAGCATGCAGCGAACTACAACTGCATTCTGAACCCGACAATGGTGGGACTATGCCAACCCATGGCCACTTGTCTCACCATGTCGACCCATGAGTTCCACTTCTCTCACTTTAAAACCGTTGAGACCACCAAAAACATTACAATTATGGTTTCCATGAATTTGGGCCAATCAGTCTCAAACTCTGACCTCTGTTTTTTTATGCCAAGTTGCATTCCATGCATAACCAATTTCCTAGAAAGCTTAATATTGAAGGAAGTGAGAAATGCACACATACTTCAGCACACTGCTTGCAGAGTGCACCACATAAATAAAAAAGTTTAGAATGTCAACCCATTATATATAAAAAATGAGGCTGAATAAGACAGCTGTATGGAAAATAAAACATTGAAAAAGTAAGAAGCGATAAAGAGCAATATTTATCATCAATGACTAAATGGAAGTGTTCCTTACTGAAGATGCTCACAAGTCACAAGTCAGAAATAACAAAGGCAGAGTTACCTCTAGAGTGTTGACTGTTGAGAATGAGCAAGCTGGTAGGCTTTCTTTTTCTAACGTTGCAAGTACAAAATGGATAATCCAAAACATGAAGGAGCAAGATCAAAACTTTTTTTCTATTTGGCACCACATGTTTCTCCATCATCATCAATAGAATATGACTGCACAACTCCTAACAAATATGGCAACCCCAAATAATCCAACCGAGAAAGTTCTCCTGGACACTCAATAGTTTACCTAGTGGCAAATGGTCCTTATAACAATCAATGTGAGATATAGTACGCACATGTCACAATTAACATAAGGACAATAAATTTACAGCATTTCTTTGTACACACGATGCAGCAGTAAGCACACCAAAAGTTCCAGATGTTGTATTACAGTGTTGTAATGACTACTGTGGGAACAAGCATCCAATCGACAGATATGATGTGGAATGAAGTTCATGAATGTAGATCCTTCCAACCAGATCATACCTGAAACATTATCCTGTCAACCATGAACTATGTTCTTCTCCTAGAGTTGTTGACAGAAACTGAAGACCCTTCAAATAAATCAGATAAATGTCTCTCCAAATCCTCTGGTGCATATTTTATATATTTTCCTGGATTTCTTCCCCCATCTACTTGATTACCATATCTGCCCAGAAAAGCACGATATGCTGGAATTACATTTTCAGATATTGATATTTTCAGTTCTTCCCGGAGTTGAGGATCTGGAACTTTCCAGAGTGTTTGGTTCCTGTAAATTTCCTCAAAGGCCACATTGAAGTTCTTGAACTTTTCCTTGATGGACATCCTAGAACTTGAATGCCCACTGCCACTGCCACTCCCACTCCCACTTCCGCTTCCGCTTCCGCTCCCATATCCATCTTCCTTGAAATATGACAAAGGTTTGGTCCAAGAAATTCTTAGATAGCTCTTTGAATACTGCCGAATCTTACCACTTCGCCTTTTTATCCAGTGATCACCTAAAATCTTTCCTAGCTCAGAATCCTTTACCTTCTGAACAATATAGAGCAAATTGTTCATGGCAAATATGCACTCAAGGGCAGCATCTTCATAGAGCTTAGATTTTTCCTCCAAATTGGCCTCCAAATAAGATATCAGCTTCAGGAGACGCCTTCCAAGAGGGGTCATGCTCTCCAAGTGTTCCTGATCCTGATCATCAGAATTTCTGAAAGCATCGTGATCACTATTGTCATCAGCCAGGAGGACATCAAGTGTTTCACTGTAAACAACCAGCAACCTTAAATAGTTCATGACATAGCGTGTCATCGGGTGGATCTCACCAGTCGTCATCGCCCTCCGTGATGTCTCCTGCTGCAACATCTTCCCAAACTCAAACAGGTTACCCCTCACGGCATCACCAAGCCTATCAAGAATGGCCTGCACGTCACTGATCACACCATCCCCAGAACTTCCTATGCACAAGTCCCTCATTTCAGGAATCACCTCTGCAAGCACCTCATACATGTCGAGGATCCGGGGCACCTTCTCCGGCGAGCGGGGGCACACAGTCACAGCATCCCCAAAGCTGAGAATCTGCATAATGCATCCTTTGGTGGACTCAAGGAAGCACTCCTCCATAAGGTCATCGGACGCGGCAAGCACCTGGTCACAGAGGCGGCGCTCACCAGCAAGCAGCACACGCACGACCGTCTTGACACCGTGCACCCACTTCTTCATCTTGTCATTGAGCAGCTTCCACTCGATGCGCTGCACCTCGTCGATGCTGAGGCGCTCGACACCGAGCACGGAGAGGTACTCGTCGAGCAGGTCGCGCCGGACGCCGCAGTAAGCATCGGCAAGCTCGCGGGAGTAGCCCGCGCGCGCCATCCGGTCGGCGATGGCGCGCAGCTCCTCGACGGCCTCAGGGCGCACGGGATCGAACACCTGGTCCTCGAAGGGGTTGGATCCCAGCGCGGCGCCGCGCGCGGTCTCCGACCCGGCGGGGGTGCCGTCCAAGCTGTGCGGCGTGGCGGCGTCGAACTCGGAGGAGGCGTCGAGGTCGTCCATGGACTCGAGCGAGAGGCGGCGCAGCGAGAAGAAGAGCCCCGTGGGGTCGATCGGCACGGCGTGGCGGACCATGAGGTGGCGCAGCTCCTCCTCAAGCCGCGCCATGGCGAGCTGCACGGCGACGCCCGCGCGCGCGCCGCCGGGGCCCCCGCGCGCGAGGTGCTCGACGGCGACGTCGACCGCTGCGAGGTACTGCGCGACGTCGTCCTCGGGGGCCTCGAAGACGAGCGCCTCCGGGGTGGCGTCCCAGAGCTGGATGAGCTGGTCCGCGGCGTCGAAGGCGGCGGCGGCGGAGATCTCGGAGGCGGAGGAGCCCGAGGCGGACACGGAACTGGAGCCGGAGCCGGAGGGGTCCGGGGAGGGGAAGAGGTGGTCGTTGGTGATGGAGGAGAGGCGGTTGTCGAAGCCGGAGAGGATGCGGATCATGTCGTCGGCGGCGTTCTTGGAGGTTGCGAGGGACTTGACGATGTGCTGCGCCGCGGCCAGGACCTTGTCGCCGCCGCCAGCACCGCCGGCGCCGGCGGACGGCGACTCCGGCTGGGGCGGCGGGGGCGCGGGCGCCGCTGACGACATCACCGCTGGCCGCCTCGGGCGTGGCGTGGGATGGGGGAATTTTGGAGCTGAGCGGGGCGGAGGTGCCTTGGGTGTTTACGCCGCCGCTGCTCTGCTGCTGCCGCTGGCTTTGTTTGACCGCTGCGTCAGGTCGCAGCGAGTCTGCCTCGTCTGGCCCGCCGAGAGTGTGTGCGCGGTCGGCGCGGCGTCGCGGGGAGGTCAGCAGCCAGCAGCAGGGGGTGTGTGTCAGTGCGACGCCGTGTTTAGTTCTAAAAATCAAAATTTTAAAAAAAATTCGACACTTCTACGGAGACTTAAATCTAGACGAAATAAAAATATATTACGACGGCTGTGTGTAAATCGCGAGACGAATCTAATGAATTTAATTGGACTGTAAGTAGACGCTAAATTGCTACAGTAATACTACAGTAATTATTCTCTAATCACACGGACAAAGACTTTATTAGATTCGTCAGGGTTCCTAGCGCAGGGGTTCTAGAGTTGATTTTATAAACTGTCTTTGTTTGACACTCTAATTAACGGTCAAAGTCCGTTATAGGAACTTCCAGGGAGTAACCAAACACTGTCATTCTACTTCCACGACTCAGCACTGCTCACTTATTTTCTAGATTTAATTCAGAAAAAATGTGCTAAAAATCAATGTGCATGGCAAGTGGAGTATGCTAAGAAAATCGTCATAACACTTGTGTATCAATAAACTAAACACATATTTTTTATTGTCCAACCTATCTTATATATTTCTAAACTATTGATTTTTTTATCTAGAAGATAGTAACTTCATCACATCCTAGTTATAGTCTAATTTAAGATATTTGTAGTGATTTCTAGTTAGATATTTTTGTGTCAAATAGAATGAGGCTTAATATCATGCAGTCTCGTATTTATAGTGCCTGTATAAGGGACGTTGTCTCTCAGTACTGCTATCATTAGGCTATTTTCTGTTTTCATTTTTTACACTACCTTTTCTCTTTCTACTTGCCCCATTGCTTGCATATGGCATCAGCAGAGGCGGACCTAGGATTAAGAGTCTCCCATGTAAATAGGATATCCTGGATATGCAATTTATATAGCAAATCAACCAAATTGCATATGAATAAGGGTAAATTGGTTTCTTGACCCTAAAAAAAGTTGGCCTCGGTTCCTTTTAGACTTGACCACTTTCTCCTGAAGACTTCTCCTATGAAATCAACAAGTAATGATGAATGGATTGCCCATGTGGAAATGTGGAAAAATCCCCAAAAATGGTATTTCTCCCTATTACCCAACTCTTCCCCTGAATATGATACATTGCCACATGTCTAACATGTATTCTGTGTATGATGTAGGAGGTATGTCAAAAGAACAAAAACAATTGAGGCAATATTTTGTTACATCAAAGGAAAAAGTCTACATAACCCCCTCAACTATTGGATCTGGACTACTTAACCCCCCAAACTACAAAACCGGTTATTCTACCCCGTGAACTTTTCAAAACCGGCCAAACAACCCCCATGGCGATTTTGGAGGGTGGTTTTGTCTTTTTTTTTTTATTTATTTCAGCTGAATCTTTGAAAAATCATAACAAATCAGAAAAATCCAAAAATTATAAATCCAATTTTGTTGGACTCTACATGAGTAGATCTACATAGTGAACATATAATATGGTATTCTTTAGTACAAATTTTTTGTTGTAGATTTAGGTCTATACTTTTTTGCAATTAATGTAAATAATTCATATATGCAATTTTCATTGTCCAATTGTACTGAAATTTTTATAATGGGATATTTAATGTTTGCTTGAACTTTAGTAAAAATTTCATACTGATTGGATCATGTATAATTTAGTTATAGATTTATTTAAATTTAACCAGCATGAACATAAATAAATTTATAACAAATGTATACATGATCCAATGAGTATGAAGTTTTTACTAGAGTACAAGCATACAATATTTAGCCCACCATAAAAATTTCACCCTAACTGGGCCATGGAAAATGCAGATAGAATTATTCTATTTAATTACAGAAAAACATATATCTAAATCTACAACAACAAAATTTGTATGAAAGCAAATTATATTATATGTTTACTGTGTGGATCTACTCATGTAAAGTCCAACAAAATTAGATTTATAATTTTTGGATTTTTCTATGATTTGTTATGATTTTTCAAAGATTCAGCTGAAATAAATAAAAAAGATAAAGATAAAACCACCATCAGAAACCGCCTTGGGGGGTCATTTGGCCGGTTTTGAAAAATTCAAGGGGTAGAATAACCTGTTTTGTAGTTTGGGGGGTTAAGTAGTCTAGGTCCAATAGTTGAGGGGGTTATGTAGACTTTTTCCTTTGATGTAATAAAATATTGCCTCGATTGTCTTTGTTCTTTTGACATGCCTCATACATCATACACAGAATACATGTTAGACTGTCTGGCGTGGGACTGGTTGGATTGGTGGATGACCTAGCAGTGTGAGATATGAGCAAGCCGAAGGGTTCAGATTACTATTCGATGTCATTGATATGGTAGCAGACTATTTTTTTATTTGAAGAAACAATACGGTCACCATACTCAGCAATTGGTGATTACAAAAAATAAATTATATGCAAATTTTGAGTTCTTAATATAGGTAAATGATTACCTACGTATATGAATTTAATAACATAGATTCTATAGTTTTAGAAGATCTGTAACTTTACTTTCAGTACAGTACCGTACCCAACAAAACAAACAATAATGCAAAGGAAGTCCATGTTTATGCAAATAATTCGAAAGAACTGGCTATGTAATTTACAATTTGATGAATAAGATCACCCACTTCTCCCACACAAATTCTTCATATGTAGTTCGGCCAGGGCATGTTGGGAGTATGGATGCAAGCGGGGCGGATCGGCCTGCCCCGCAAGCTCTGACGCGGGCACTTGCGGCAGCTCGCATAGTGCCGCAAAGTATTTGCGGGCTTTGCGGCGGCCCGCGCATGCAGCCGCGACAGCGAGAAGCCATCCGCGCAAGCAAGCTAAGCTGTCCACAATGTCAAACAGAGCGTTTCGTGCGTGCTTTCTGCTGATGTTTTTTCTCCAAAATCCAAATATGTGTAACAACTATATGCTCTAGATTTTGCAACACCACACAACAAAATCCAAATATGTAGGATTGGATGATGACATCGATGATAGTGTCTCAAAAGATTAAAATGGATTATACATTACGTAAGGCTTCCATTTCATAACAAGAAGTCAAGACCATTGTTCATACAACACAGTAATCTATTAGCCCTGCACTTGGGTCCATCACTTTTTTCTCCTCATTTTTTCTCTACATGGCTTAGCAATCCTGCTGCTGCAGCTTCTTCGATTGCAGTCTAAGAAACTACTAAAATGTCAAAAGGAACATAAAATCGTAGCCAGATTAAAACAGAGCAGGCGATTCACTGCCAATCTTATCACTAGAATGGCATCATCTTGGAGCAGCACGAAGAATCATAGCAGGTAGAACCCAGAAACATCTACCTACATTCTCAAAAAAGAACACATCATTAGTGAATTGAAGGAAAAGGTGGTTGTGCTTAATAGTAGGATCAGGCAGTTAGAAATGCAAGTAAAGGATCTAGGCCATCAAAATATGCGGGTAAAGATTTTCCTAGTTTCCACTTGCTCCTGGCAGCAATCTTGCTTGCAGCCAAACTAATACTAGTATAGATTTACATTCCAAACCACATATTTAAACAATCCAGAATTATGGGAAAATCTGAAAGAAAATAGAAAAGAACATGGCAGGGATATTTTCCGTCCTAGTCATAGTGTGTATTTGTGTAGAACAATAAATGATAAATCATAAACAAATAACTACAAAAACATAGCTAGTCTTTAGCTACTGCTAAATCAACAATCCTCCTAGCTTTGTAGAGGCTCTTTGTTTCATCACTGCCGCCTGGCCTGCTTGGCTGCTTCCCAGCCATCAGCTAGTAACTACTAACTAGTAAGTAAAATAAACAACACATGATTGACAAATTAGAGAAGGTTATGACAGGATGAATCTCTAAAAAGAAAACTGGTGATCACAAGATGAAGCTGGCTGAACAAAATACATGAAAGCAAGGTAAAGATAAGTGGCAACTCACTCGTTTAAACAGACAGCTAGGTAAAGCAAGCTTGATGAAGCCTTACTCGAAGAGATAAAGCATTAAGGGCAATTCAGTTATGGATATAATGGCTATGACAAAATCAGAAATCTGGTACAAAGAAGTTTGTAATACCATACAAAATAAGAAGTTATTCTTAATAAAAGGGCAATAAAGGGAACTGGATCGTTCAGTCACTCTTTCATCTTGGACAAAAGGCAATGCAAGGCTGCAAAAATCTCAAGAATACATGATAACTCGAGGCGATTTTTAATATCTCTAACACTTGTATCTTCCCCGTGAGAAGTTTATGCCTTTGATGAGTAACATCGATTGTCCCTTCTGATATACCACACAATCGTATACATGAAGATAAGTTCAAGCAGTTCCTAACGTTTCAATGTCAGAATTCCGGCGACCATTGCACATGCAGATGTACACTATTATTCTGAGAGCTGACCTGTTATTCTCGGAGAGGACCTTGTTTGTAGCTGCAACTCTCGTTTGTGTCGCTGGGGCCTTCCTTCCAGTTGTCCAGCATGATAATCTTCCCGAGGTTCTTCTCCACTACATCTCAAATACCAACAAATTCAGTAGGCGAAACATCTTCACCAAATTTCAGGAAGATCTTACACTTAGGCGCACACCGTCACAGCTACCCTTGCCGTTGATTCAATGATGTTCTTGCGATTGGGGTTTGAAGACTCGACGGCGACGAGAGGGGGATGAGACAAGAAGCCTCCAGATCCGCTGGCAACAAGAGTGGTGGATCCGCTAGCGACCGGCGGCGGTGCCGCGAATGGCGACTGCGGCGGCGCGGAAGTGGATGGCGGCGGCGGCGCATGCGAGGAGTCAAGCAGATGGGGACGACGCACAGCCTCCTCACCCTTTCGTTTTGCGGGCTTCGCGGCGCCGTTGGGCCCCGCTAGCAGACCGCATAGCGCCGCTTCACCCATGCGGGCTGAATTGCGGCGATTTGCGGGCTCGCGGCGCGGGTTTGCCCAGCGGGTTTGCGGCGAAACCTGCCCCGCTTGCATCCCTAGTTGGGAGGGTGCTGCCGTGAGCAGGAGTGGAGGAATTAAAGTAACTGAAAATAAAGGAAAGATGTAGGCACCAATGCGAATAAATTTTTCATTAAGTTAAATAATTTATTATGCAATGAGAACCAAAAATTATAACATCATAAACAAGTTAATCTACAAATAGCGAATTGGCTTGTAGTCCAATGGTAGGACGGTCCAGTGGGACGCTACCTACTAGGATTCAAATCTTGGTGCTCGCATCTTTTCCTGGGATTTTCCTAGGATTTACCGGTGTTACACGTTAAGTGTTAAGCGACGTTCCTGTCGACGACGAGGCGCCAGTGGTGACTTCGGGAATCTTCAGATCTGCCGGTGCTCAATCCTTCGGAGGTGCTCATAGGGGTAGGGTTTGCGTACGTGTATTCATAGGGTATGAGTGTGCGTGCGTGTTGTGGGCGTCTTCGTTGTACGGTGTGATTCTAAAAAAAAAGTTAATCTACAAACAAGAAAAAAAAAGCTTCACAGGTGAAATATTCTTAAATATGTACAAATGTCGAACAAGTTAATTAGAAAAATAAATCTAAAAGTTAAAAAATAGAGAAAAAATAAAATCAAAAGTTACTATTAAAGAATATAAAAGAAACATGATGAGCAAAAGAAAAAAAGGGAGAAACAAAAAGAAAAATGGAATTAAAGAGAAAAGAAAAAAAATAAATTAAAATAAAACAAAGAGAAAGAAGGTATACTACGAAAATGAAAGAAAGACAGAGAAGAGAAGAAACGAAAAGAATAAACGAAAACACAGTATATGGCTATGCTGCATCGTCCCTTTTTGTGCAGATCCCTCTCCTCCAAATTATTTAGACTTGCACCTGTCCGTTGTGGGTAGGAATTCTAATTAGACTAGATTCCGTCATCTCATCTCCATGCAGAGATGACATAGGATGATTTCATCACTCAGGCAATATATAAGTAGTTGCGCTATCGGCTATCGCCTATCGCCGACCTCTTGCGGCATGCACATGATCAAGGGCTGTCAAGGAGCGCGTCAGCTACTAGCTTCTGGTGGCACGCGGCTATATGCCCATGGTAGCTGGCTAGCCGTCATGAGTAGGGCTGGATGAAAAGATCATAGCTCTTTAGCTTGCTTGGCTCGTGACTAACTTGACTGATCAGCTTGTTGTCATTTCTTAATGAGCCGAGCTAGTGTCACAGCTCGTAGCTTGCTCGTGAGCTGCTCGCAAAGACCAAACAAGCTATCAGCAGTGATGAGAAGGCTGGCCAGCACACAAACGGCAGCCCAACCAGCCCATCTTCAACCCGTCGTCATCCCTTCGGCCCATCCCAGGCTGGCAGCCTACCTCGAGGGCGCCTCGGCAAGGCGCAGGCCGGCCTTGCATCACACGGGTCATCACACGGGTCGCGGAGACGCATACGCCTGCGCAGAGTCTAATAGGCGACCCGTCGAAGCGCGCGACCCCTGCAGCCCAGCAGGTCAACGCGACGGGCCAGGTAGCCTTGACGGAGCCAGTCCAGCGAGACCACAAAACCTTCTGTTGGGCTGTAGATCGCCCACGCTCCCTTACCGTCCCCCCCAACGGGCAACGGCCCCCTCCTGCGGCCTTGCGGGAGGCGATTCCCGGTCGCCGGCGAGGAGCGGCGGCAGAGAACCGGCCGGCGAGGAGCGGCGGCTGCGCCCCCTGCCGAGGAGCGGCGGTAGCGGATCCGGGGGGTTGCTTGCCCTCCCGTGCCGCTGCAGACTCAATATGAGTCGCAATCCCCCATCCTCCCCCGCCCCCACCCTCTCACCCTGCCCTCCTCTTCCGCCATGGTGCCGCAGCCGAGCTCGCGCAGGAGGCACAGGAGGTAGAAGGGGCCTGGCGCCACCGCCATCATCGCGCGCCCCCTCCCGTAGTTCGTTTTGCTGTCGAGGCAGAGGGGGGCTCCGTGCCGCTGCCACCATCGCCGCTTCCACCGCGCACCCCCCTGCAGTACAGGTAGGCGGCGAGGTTGCAGAGGACCCGCGGCGTGCTGTAAAGGTAGAAGGGCTCCGCGCCGCCGCCGCCATCGCGTCCTCCACCCCCTGGTTTTTTTAGTGTCAAGTTATGTGGAATTTTTTGCATGCAAATAGTTACCAGATCCGAGGCTCAACCTCACCTTTCCACTCTTTAAAGTGCTCGATTGGTATCGCCCATTGTTCTGGATGTCCTTGGTTCCCTGAAATCAATTATATGATAATTGATCTCGCTGTAGTTGTCTGAACACCAGCATACTGTACAGTGACTGCAGGGGGAAAATAAACACATTTGTTACAATTCCATCTCTGCATTTGATTAGAGGAGTACTGCATTCTGAGTTAAACATCGTCGCACTATTGAATTAGCTTGCCCATTAACCTACTTGGTCAGGACCCTTTTTATAATCATCAAGGAATCCTGGTTTTTTTAGTGTCAAGTTATGTGGAATTTTTTGCATGCAAATAGCGTCTAGATTCAGCTATTAAGAACTGTAATAATGTTCTCCATTAGGTATTTATGGAAACATAGCAAATCAGTTGTTTTTCACATCCAGTTTTGTATGTGTTTATATTTCATCTACACATCCAGTTTAGGTATTTGTGTCTGGTGCCCCCATAGAATCAAATTACATGACATGAAAAAATCTAGCGAGTCATTTTGACATCAGTCATATTTGTTAGAAATCGCCAGCGATAAGCATCCACGACTTTTCCTAAGCCCCTGCGTCCACCACTGTGTAGATGAAATATTTTTCAAACTGTATTTCACAGCTCCACTACTTTTTTTTAATTCTCTCTTAGTGTCAAGTTGTGTTAATTTTTGCATGCAAATAACGTCTTTTTAGTGTCAAGTCAGACATTCATGTATTGTCAAGTTACAGACTCATTATATAGTGTCACATTAGGGTCGAGGTTACTATCAAAGGACAATTTAAAGGGTCAACATACATTTTTTATATACTCTAACTCATTTTTTGTGCCTGTCTTTTTAGCATGGCTAAGAAACGGAAACTTGAAAATGTGGGACATCCTTCTCCACCGAGAAGGAATACAAGAGCAGCTTCTAAATCAGATTTGGGAGGTTGTGGTGCTGGTGGGCCCTCACAAACACAGCGTGCTAGTGATGCTGCCCCCTCGCCGAAGAGGGTTACTAGAGCAAGTTGCAGGGATATCAAGGGAATGCCAGATCAAGATGTGGAAAACAAGAGGCACAAGAAAAGCATCATCATGGGCCATGAAGTAAAGCAGAAATCAAAAGGAAAAGAGGCGATGGATGAATGCCACACAATCAAGAAGCAACCAGATAAGGTTCAACACACCCGCCTTCTCCTTTGCATTTTTTTATTCACACACCTCCCATTTCTTGAAACACTTTGTGTTTTTGCCACTGTTTTTTATTTTTTTTCTAGCGCTACATTCTGATTTTTTTTCTACACTTTTTTTCATGTTCCAGGACTTGAGGAAAAAGGAATCAGCTAGGAGGTTGATACTTATTAACAGCACACTAGAAGATCCTCAGAAAAAGGAGATCGCACGAGTCGGTTTTGGGGGGCTGCTTCTAGTTCAATGTTGGTCAGTCCCAGAGAAGCTCTCTTCCTGGCTCATCAAGAGATTTGATGTCACAAGATCCGAATTGGTCATACCGTACAGGGGCAGAAGGTTGATGACCACGCTGTCCACAGGATCTTGGGGCTCCCAATGGTTGGAGAGCACATCGATTATGCAAAGAACAGCTTTGCTGATACATATGAAGAATTTTACAAAGTTTTCAACCATGAAAATGACCAAAAAGCACCAATCTTTACTGAAGCTGAAAATTGGCTATTGGGTGAAGGAAAGAAGAGGAGTGACACCTTATGGCTGTGGTATTGGCTTGAGTTTGCCATCAGTTCATTCTTGTGCCCTACTTCAAACCCAAGTTTGTGGGTGCGGGTGTTCCATGCGATCGCAAATATAGAAAAGATCGACAAATACAATTGGTGCAGGCTTGTAGTTGAAAAATTTATTAGAGGCATCACAGAGTTCAATGAAGTAGGAAAGAAATCAGTGCCAGGCTGTCTTTTTCTCACAGATTATCTCCCCATGTGTTTTTTTATTCACACAATGCAAGTTATTTATTTTCGCCCAACTATATAATCTGAGTTCCACACATTACCTGCAGATTTTGTATTTGGATGCCCTCGACACCGGTGATATTGTAGATCAAACTGCAGAAGTAAGAGCTTCTGTTTGGACACGAAGCTTGGTTACCAGAATCACTACAATGGACAAGGTATCCAACACTGAATTCGGGAAGTTACATGTGAGTCATTTGTCCCTTTTTTTCTCTCTCAGTTTTTCATGGAGTATCAATCTGCATATTGTCTTACTATCAACTTACTCATGGACATGTATCAACTTACATCACCGCCTTGAGTCAAGTTGACAATATACGTCATATAATTTTTTTTGCAGCTCAAAGCTAAGTACTAAATGAACTCCCCCAACATGCTCATACAACCAGAAAGGATTGATGAGTTTGTCAACTCCAACATGCCTGCTGAATCAGTCACCATGGTAATTTAGCTTTTTTCACACTCCCACCACATCATGTGCAATGTATCAATGTTAATATATATAAGATTGCAATATATCAATGCAGGATAGGAACACCTTCAAGCAAGCCATCAGCGAGTTCAGCTTGGCCATCAATGAAGCAGTTGTAAATCTTACCTTCAAACTGTCTCAAGGCGGCAAGCAGCCAACAATCAGCACAGGCGCACCAGCAAGAGCACAGAGCACACGTGCAACTGCGGCAGAAAAATAGAGCAGCTCGGCAGCAACAAAAGATGAAGATGCTGAGTTCGAAGATAAAAGTGACACACCCTCCGGGGGGATCTCAAGTACGCTGAGGAATCTGAAGACAAGCCCATTGTTAATCGTGAGCGCAGGTCCAAAAGAAAACAAGATGATGGGGGAAAGGGTCAGAAAAGTACTAGTGAGGAATTGGAAGATTATGCCGATTCAGATTCTGGCAACGATCGGGGAGAAGATGGGGGAGAAGATCAGGAAGACGAGCCTATTGTTAGTAGGTATGCAATCATCAACTTTTCATGGATAGCAACTTTTCAACGATTATGTCTTCTTTTTCACCCATCATATATTTTTTTCCAGCTAAATTTTGTTTCTTTTTTTTGCACAGGGATATAAATGAGGGATCTCAACTTGCTTGCAACACCCAGTCGCTAGACATTGATATCACCGGCTTTACTGCAACACAAAGAGATGGTACACAAGAAGTTGACATCACCGGGCTGCAGAGTCAACAAAATGATGATGAAATACAAGGTATGTCGAGTTTTAATCTACACTAGTAATTTCTTCAGTACAAGGAGCAATTTACTTAGTTCTGAAGTGGAAAGTTATACATTTTTTACATGACTTTTTTTCATTTTTGTTGTTTGAGATTTTCAGTTCAAAGCAAGGAGAAAGGTATCCCTCAAGGCAAAGAAGATAGCAAAGATGGTGATGACAAAGAAGAAGACAAAGAAAACACACCACTAGCAAATTGCGATGATGCTAAAGGCAAACAGCCAAAGAAAGATGACCACCAAGATGATGAAGGACATAGTGAGGCCAACAATCCCGAAAAGCAAGCTGCAAGCAATATAGGTGACAAAAGTGGGAATGCAAGTCAAAGGTTAACACCTCAAAATTCAAAAGGGACATCAGATACAAAAGTCTCAGGCAAGTGCAGTGATGACCATCTGGAGCCTAGGGAAGAAAATACGCTGAGTATCAGAGAAGAGATGGAAGCATTAGGGCTACTTGATGATACAATATCAGTTCGTGCGACTGCAAAGCAAATGGTTTTTGAACCGATAGAGATTTTAGAAGTGAGTGCAATAGCGGAGGTGAAGAAAATGGTTGAGGATTGCATGCAGCCACTACCTATGCCGGACTCCAGATTAAATCTGCCACTCAAAGAAGAATCTGAGAAGTTCAAGGCTAAACAAATCAAAGATGCCATCGACAACCACCTTTCTCCTGAAACAAAAAAAGAATTGAGGACCAAGAGAACTGCTACAAGGACAGATTTTATGACTAGAAAGAAGTTGGCTGCTGAAAGTCCGAAGGATGCATGCCACTTGCCTCCACTTGCATCCAAAAAGGATAATGGAAAGAAAACTTCAGACAAAATGCAGCTCCCCCAAGAAGTAAAGGGTTTAAACGAGCTCAAACAAAACAGAAAAAGCCCACAGGTACACATGGTCACATCATTTTTTCAGCATCAACTTATGCATAAATTGTGTCAACTTGTGCACCACTGGACTAGCAATTTCCACATCACTGGCTATCAACTTTCTAAACAACAATTTTTTTCAACAGAGCAATGAAAATCAAAAAGATGAAGCATCTGCAACATCATCAACAGTAGCAAGGATAAATGTTTACACTAGGAAGCCAAGAAAAATTTCAACTGAAATGGAAAAGCTAGTAGAAGCCTCGCTTACAACAGACATGGTTTTTGCTTGCCTCCTTTTCTTTTCTTTCTTTTTCTTTTTTCTCACTTCCAATATGTCAAGGCATGTTTGTAAATATTCCTTTTTCTCTAAAACGTCCAGGGTGAAGAGAGCAAAGGCCTGCTGGCAGCCAAAATGTTAGATGAGAAAGCAAAGGTGAGAGCAGTTTTTTTAAGCACTACCCTAACATATGCAACCAGCAAATTGAGTACAAATGTTTTTCCCCAAACATTTTTCCTTCCTTTTGTTTTGGCAGGGCATTTCTGGTGAGGGAGGAAGCAATCTTCCAATCATGCGCACTATTGAGGCGATCAAGAAATCTAAAGGATACAGGGATGCCCCAGACGCACCCAGTTTCTCACTTGGGTTTGATGATGTTACCCAGAAGAGCCCAAGTAAATCAACTACTGACGACTTTATCACCTCCTCAATGTTTGACCAACTTTGTGATGATGCCATGAAGAACTCAGCGAAGCATCAAGATTACCCCACCATAAACACAAACCCCACCATAAACACAAACTGTAACATCCCGTAATTTTTACGGAATGTTATATATTCCAAAAATACGAGTTTTCAAAAACTTTTTGTGTGCTTGTGTTGATAGCTAGAAATAATATAAGGTTGATCTCTTTTCCCAACTCAAATCCTAGTAAATTAAAAATCGAGACAAATATAAGGATGATTTGTTAGTGTGCAACATTTGGAGTTTTGGAGTTTAATTGAATCTACCTTGTTTATTGAAAACCCATTTGAATAATTTCTTTTGTTTGAATGAACTTGTGTGGTATTTTATTTGAAAGGGCCATTCAAATAAAATACAAAAGCTAACCCTAACCTCTAACCAGGCCTAAACCCACTAACAAACCTAGCCTAACCCATCTATCTTGGCCTGCTAACCTCCTCCAGCCCGACCCGCTTCAAACCCCACCGGCCCAACCTCTTTGCGCTGGCCCAAACCCACGCGACCCAACCTGCCTCACCCCTTCACCCTCTCCGTGACACCGACGGGTGGACCCCACCTGTCATTTCCCTCACCTTTTCCCCTTTCCAACCACCCAACGCTGCCCTCCTCTGCTTTTCTCCCCGCGGACGACGACGACCGCCTCTGCCCGCGTCCCACGCCGGGAGCACCTGCCCCGCTGATGCCACCTCCTGCAGTGCCACGCGGACCACCGCAATTTGCGCTTCTTTGACCCCTAGCGACCTCGACCTCGACCTCGAATCGGAGATAGCCCGGATGGCCGCCACATCGCACGGCACCCCGGCCATCACATCACGGCCGTCCCCCTCGGTGTCCGTGCCGCCGTGGAACGCAAGCCGAGCCTCTAGCACCCCTATAAAACCCCTATCGGCCATAGCCCAAACCCTAGAGCCAGGGGAATTTTCCCCTTCCTACCGCCGCCGCCAGAGAAACAGAGTAGGGAGGAAGAGGGCCAAGAGGGAGAAGAAGAGGAGCGCCTTGAAGAGGAGGAGTAGGAGCTCCACCGGGAACTCGCCGCCGCGAGGAGGAGCATCACCGCCCGAACAAGACGCCGGCGCCGCACCTGAAGGGGGGGAGAACTAGCAACGTCGTCGACGACCCAGCGCCCCAATCGACTCCACCATCGTTGCTGCGCAGCACTGCTCGGCCCCGACCCTTCACGGCCTCGCCTCGCCACGGCCCCGCGTCTGTCTTCTCCGAGCCACACGGTGAGCGCCGCCGCCCGCTCTAGCCGTCTCGGTGTGCTGCCGGCCATGGCCGATGAACCCTCTCCTAGCAAGCCCCTAGACCACCCCGTCCCTTCGTTCTACTGTAGGGTCCCATCGCCACCGCCATCGCCTTGACCCTCGCTGTCGTGTTCGCTGCGCCGGCCAGGGATGCCGGTGCCCTGCGTGCGCGTCGCGGCCGCGCTGTGAACCTGGAGCACCAGGACTTCGCACGCGCGTGCACGCCACTCCCTTTTTCCCCCACACACCGGCGCCATGCCACGGCTGTCGTCTCCCCGTTCCGAGTGCCCGACCTCCGCGCATGGGCACCCAGCCATCGAATCCGAGCCTCGCCACAACCCTTTGGACACGAACGCAGCCGTGCTGTCGTGTTCGCGACAAGATGACCCCTTAAGGGCATTTCGTCGAGCACTTGCGACGCACACACCCACCAAGCCCTTTTTCGTGCACGCGTTCACGCCCTTCTGAACCGCGCGCAGCCCTTGCTTTCCCCTGCCGTCGCCGTTCAGCCATGTCACGACCTGGTTGTGGCCGTGCGGGATGGGCGCTCGCAGCCACGCCGGCCACAAGGTCCAGCGCGGACCACACCGTACGCGGCTCCGCCGCCCCACAGCCGTCCCCGGCATTCTAATCCTCGTGGCGCACCCACGCGCCTTGCCCAGCCTCGCTTGAGCCCTGCGCACACGCAAGTAACCCTGGCCCCGCGCCACGCCTCACCGTGGCCACGCACACATCGCATCCCGCGCACATGCCTCCCGCCGTGGCCCTGCCTTGCGCGGTGGCCGCGCATACACGCCACGCCGCCGCGAGCCCGTGCCCGGCCTCGCCTCGCCGCGCAACCACCAAGCCTCGCCGTGCCTTGCCCTCGCCGGCCTTGCGACTGGAAATCGAGCCGCCGCCGCTAGTAACGCCGTTGTCTTGCTGCCTTTCCGGCACACGGACCCAAGCCCCGGTGCCGCGAGCACCAGAACCGAGCTAGGCCCTACACCGTGCCTCTGTCGGCCGCCGCCTTGACCTTCCCGGCCTCGCCGTCGTTCCCGTGCTCAGACGCTACCCCACACACGCGCCGTCGTGGCCGCCGCCACGACCCTAGCTCCGCCATGGCCGCGCCTCGCCTTCACCTCGCCACCGCTCAGTCCCCGTCCTTGACCGCGCGCCCTTGCCAAGCCCGTCGGAGAAGGCGAGAGGAGCAGAGAAGAGGAGGACGCCGACAGCGGGTCCGGTTTGACAGTGAGAAGAGGAGGCCGCTGCGTGGGACCGGGAAGTCAGCCAGTAAAAGAAGAAGAAGAAGGAATAGGAGAAAGATGTTGAGCCGCCGTTGGCCCAGTCCGCCGGTCCATGGGAGAAAGCAGGAAGGGAGAGAAAAGAAGTGGGCCGTCGGCCCGAGCCGTCTGCACGAGCCAAGCCAGCCTGCGAAGCCACATCTCGAGCCAGCCCGCCAAGCCGGTCCAGTCAGTCGAGCCAGACCGCTGAGCCGCGAGCCGCGAGGACCCAACCCGAGACGACCTTGATGGGCCGAGCCAAACCAGCCCAGTTCTTCTCTCACCCCGTTAGTCCCTTTTCTCCTTTTCTTTTTCTTTTAACCAGACCTAACACGCGGGACCCACTAGTCAGCGACTCGATGCCGCTGACATGTGGACCCCACCTAGACATGGACCCAGTTGACCGTTGACTTGGTCAATTTTGACCTGGTCAATGCTGATGTCATCAAAGGCCATGATGACGTCAGCATTTGACGGACCCCGTGTCGACGTCATGCTGACATCAGCAGGACACGTGGCACTCCCTGGGGCTGCCATGTGGCTGACTGTGTGTTTTTCTTGTTCCGAAAACCTTTATTTAATTCTAGAAATTGTTTTAAGCTTCAAAAATTCATAATAAATCAACCAGAGCTCCGAAAATTATGAAACCAGTTTCATAATTCTTCTAAAATCATGATCTACACGTTAGAGTAGGTTTTGTTATGAGTTGGATCTTATTTGAGTAGTTTTGTGCAGTCTTGCACTTTGGCCCTATAGTAATTCGTAATTACAAATAGGTCCTGCTGCTGAAGAGAAGATCGACGCCCCGGACGCCCAGAAGACCCAAGAGGACGTCCCGGACTACGAGAAGACCCCGAGGACCCCGGAAGACTACGAAGAGCTGCCAGGTTCACGCCCATCTTTGACTTGAATACCTATTAGGCATTGCTTGCTAGAATTGCTATCGGTCTACTTGTGTGTGTGTGAGATAAGCCTGCATGGCCTACTTGTTTACTGTATTCCTTGCATCCCTATTACACCTTGATTGATTATTGGATGCTTTGGCTACTATGAGAGTGATTAGGTATGGGATTCCATGATATGATAGTCTTGGCATGCATGAGATCCACTTTGTGAGGAGCCAGAGATAGGGCTTTTAGCGGGGCAAGCGACTTGCCGGGGATGTGTGGTGGGCACATCCTAAGGAGCACCTGTGGCGGGTGCGGGATGAGGAGGGGTGTACCTGTGTGGTTGCCCAAGGAGAGGCGATACCTGTTATGGGTGCCTTTGGCAGACCTTTGCGGAGGATTGCGCGCTTGCCCCAGCAATATAGTTCGAGATAGTGCCCCTGATGACGGAACTATGTCAAACGTGCACACCACTTACCCCCGTATGGGCAGGGGTTCCAGCCATTTCTAGCTGTGCGGTACCAGACTGTGGCTGTGTTTAAGGAGAGGGTAGGCCGAGCACGCCCATGGGAATTCGGTGTGCGTCGGGCCCGGTCGGGTGTTCCGACCCTAGTCTCCAGGAGAGGGTAGACCGCGCACGCCCAATTCGGGGTGCGTGGGCCCGGTCGGGTTCTCCGACCCCAGTCTCCGAGATTCTCGAAGCCATGGCCAGGCTAGAGATCCACAGCCCCGGAACATTCGTTGCGGCGAATGTATCCCACCCCGGGAATGCAGGATGATACCATCATGGTTAGGGAGTCATGGTTGTGGGCTGTGTCTCAAGATGGCGACGGCCATCTTTGCAGCCCGAGTGGGTACATGTGTACAACCCCTGCAGGGTGAAAAGTATACATATAGCCGCGTACTCGGTCATGTACAACTCTTGATCCGGCCGCACTTTCATAGAGTAGTGAACCCCAGTATTCTACCTCCCTCTAGTCCACTTCCCCCTGTGGAGTCAGATGAGGTGCAGGGAGAGGGAGTTTCCTGCACCGACCTGGGATGGGTGAGAGACATGATTATGGATATATATATATATATATATATATATATATATATATATATATATATATATATATATATATATATATATATGTATATGCTTGCATAGGAAACCCTAGCCTATCCTTTGGCTACTTTTTATACCTTTGCATCCACTTAAAGCTTGCATACGGATAGTGACGTGAACCTATCCCGTCCTTGGGGATAGTTTGGCAAGATGCAGGATCCGAGCAGGAGTTCGACGCCAACAATGACGGATGGTACGACTGAAGCTTAGAAGCCCGTGCTACGCTCAAGTGCTGCCTATGGAGTTGAAGTTCGAGATGAAGGATGGCCTGAAGACCAGCTACTGTTTCCGTTTTCTGTTTGTTCCATTTATCCCAATGGGCTTGTAATAAATTCGTACTGCAGATCCTACGGATCTTGTAATAAATAAATCTATGTTTGAACCTGTTTTAAGTGAGTATGAACTGACTTACTGCCTGAAATGAGTTTTGTATGTGATAGCTACTTATCTAGGGACTATCACGACGATACAGGGATTCGGGTTCTTCTTTTGAAAACCCGGGTCATTTCACAAACCATTTGAGCCCGGAACAAGAAACCATATACAATGAAATTTGCAAGTGGAGGTCGCGGTCCGGTGCTAATACCAGGTATGTAGGTGAACAAATAAATAAACTTTTTCAACACATGCATAATAAAACAATACTAACACAACGCATTCAAGTCAAATGAAATCACAGCTACTGCGAGTGAGCTAGCAAATAGCATGGCCATGGGCAGATCACTAAACACAATTGTGCTCCAAGTTGGGACATTTGTATTGTCGAAAGATCCAGCACAAAGGAGGAAGAAAATAATATCACCATGGGTTGGGGTAAATTACTGCCCCCCTCCCTATCTAGTTATTGTATGATATATTTTTATCAGTTGGGTCTAATAATGTGTCTTTTTTTAATACGGCAAAACAAACAGGTGAAGATGATGACGCCAAGAAGCGTATTGCAGGATGGTTGAGAAAGCATTTGATTTCCTCAACACAGAATATGAACTGGTATGCTCCTGAAAATATTCTTTACCCCTTTTTTCATGTCTAGTTACTTAGACTTTAGCCACAAGTTACATCACCTAACTAGCAACTTACATATGAATTAATTATCAAGTTGTTCACCTAGAATCCAGATCTTGTTCCCAATCCATGAAGCAAATTAAAACGAACCGGATGCAGCAGGGCACTGGTTTACAGTTGTATTAAACCTGGCAGATAAAGAGTGCCAAGTCATTGATTCTCTAAGGACCTCTGGCACCCAGTCACTGGTTCTGAAAGCACACATGGTTCGCGCGAAGATCATAACACTATGGAAGAAGTACATGGCAAAGCACAATGGGTGCACAGTCCCCAATATTTTTAGCTATGAACTTCGATTTATCTCGGGCTACCGGCAATTTGGAATGTAAGCACATAACACTACGCCCCTCTTGTATCTTGTCCTTTTCTACCATATAGTTATTTTTTATCTAACATTTTAATGATGTACACACTTTTTATTTTTTTGTCCACGGCAGCCATGACTGCGGATTGTTCACCCTCAAGGCGATTGAGTTTTGGGATGGAAGCAGGCTGCCCAAGATTATTGGATCTAGTGAGGTAAATTTGCGGAAACAAGTTCTTCACCAGTGGATCACTAGTCCAGCAAACCAAGCTGATTGGAAGAGAACTCTCTGTCAAGGAAGCGAGACAAAGTAAGTCACTACTCAAAGTTTAGCAAAACATTCTTTTTTCTCTTTTTGCCCCCCTATCATGTACTCCTCCCCTGGTGAAGTAACTTGTTTATTTCGTCTATCCAAACAACAGGGGGGGAAGGGGCTAGTTGTAGCACATCAATGGGGAAAAGAGCATAGAGGAAGCATAGGAAGGGGGCAAGAAATGCAAAAATGGCGCATGGACGGCGTTTTTTTTCCTCTTTTTTTCAAGGATGATGTGTAACAAAAGGCATTACTATTGTGTTTCATGTCAGTCACTTTTTTTTAATGCGTCTTTAGCTAAAGAAATTGTATGATGTGTGCCCCTTGCCTGGACTACAATGTTACAATGTTACACCCATTAAGTTCAAACCTCAAGAGTTGTGCATGCAGAGAAGTTCCTTTTTTGACACATATTGACACATCATCAAAACATAAGTTAGTTGACACACCAACCGAGTGACACACCAACCAAGTTGAATAAGTCGGTTGACACACCAATACGACCAGAAGATCACACGTGTGCATTATATTTTATAAACCAATAATTTTTTTATACACCAATAAGCTGATAAACCAATGGACATTTTGATGTCACACACTAGTAGTCACAAGTTGACACACCAATACGACACAGTTTGACACACCAATAGACACAAGTTGACACAAAGAATCAGTGTTTCTCTCAAAACCACACACTCAGATAGAGCCATCTAAAATGTCTGCAGCACCAATGTCTTTTTGTTCTACAATTCCGTCCTAAGCTTCTTTGCATGCTTGGATGGGCAACCACAATAGCCACATGGAATTTTTTTTGGCGGTTGCAGTCCCAACAGATTCTTTATTCTCTTCGATCTTGGGCGCCCTTGCCTTTTTGTAATAACTGGATCCTTAACCCCCAAATCAGCACCTGATGTAAAATAGAAAGTATAGTCAAAATGAAAAGCTCTCATATCGCGGTTTGAGCTGTTGGCACTGTGAGACCATCAGATTCTACAGGCATTGATGAACTTGCTAGAGTAGGGACAGGAGGTATGGCAACAGGATCATCTTGAGACATAGCAATAGGACCATCTTGCGACACATTGATCAAATAAACAATAACATGATCATCCGCGAAACTAACATCTGCTGGTTCAATATTAAGGTCAAACCCCTCTACAGACGGCATCCCTTTTTTGAGCTGCAAATAGCAAAAAGAGAGAAGTCTGTTACTATCAAGTTGATAATTTTCTGCAAACCGTAGTTTGACACAACAGCAAACTAACTTGACACTTCGGACAGACAAGTTAGAGAGAAGTTGGAGACAAAATTGACACGCAAAATTGACACAACAGCAAACCGTAAAAGATTTAGATCAGGGAAAAACATGCAAACAGAGAGAAGTTGGAGACAAAATTGACACGTAGAACAAGATCAATGCGTGATGCATGCAGGATGTGAGGGGGGAGGGGGGGCGCACCTTTTTTCTGATGGGATGAAGATGCCGAGCGGGAAGAGGCAGGCACGACTGAAGGGGATGGCAGCGAGCGGTCGCCGAGGAGGAGCACGGAGCTCCGGTGATGGCCGATGGGGTGAAGACGGAGGTTTTGGCGGCGCGGCACCAGGCCTGGCGGCGGCTTAGAGGGCGGGGCGGCCGGGGGGGGGGTGTTTTTTTTTGTCGGATGGATGGCGCTCCCCTCCTAAAGGAAGGGGTACGGGGTCGCGCTCGTCGCGCCTTATCTACAAGGCCTAATGGCAGTTGCCATGGTCGAAAAGGTGCCTGATGGCCCAAAAGTTTTCTTGCCTCTGATGCCTCCTTCGGAAGGGTAAGCCTAAACTCTAACTGTTTGTGATTATCCAATTGATCACTAATTAATTATTCATAATTAATCCTAACAGAAGGGACGACGGGATGGGAAGGCTCTCCTCTCCTACATCCACACAGTGGCAATGGGGCCCACCCACTAAACCCAAAGAATCACATTATAATCTATTTCTGTGGATTGGAGAGGCCGACGAGGGATGGCAGCGGGTTTCCGCGTCGGTCCCACATCACCCCAACACCGCATGGCGAGCACGCCATGGGCCCTGATCATGCGCTTGTCTCCGCCGTCCTTTTCCCAGCCGGAACTGGAGGTCGGGACTAGAGAGCTCCGGCGGAGCAACCGGCGGTGTCCACAAGAAAAAATAACCTCCCCCTCCTCCCATCGTACCGAATGGCACGATTCTTCTTTAACGAGCTGGAAGGAAAGAGAAGAAGAGAGAAATCCTTTCTCAAAAAGAAGAAGAAGAGAGAAATCCAACTCTTCATTATTAGGTGAAAATCGCATGCCCAAACTTCTAGATTATGTGTGGTTGATACACTACCGTGTTTGCCATGTGCCAAAACGTTTGCCGTGGGCAAACAATCGGGCACACGTCAAAGGCACCGTTTGCCGTGTGCCAGATGACCTAACCCACGACAAAGAAAACACACACGGTAAACTTGACACCTTTGCCATGTGCCTAACTTAAGACACACGGCAAAGACGGCGTCCAGTGATGCCATTTGCTCCGCCGACACCTTTTGTCGTGTGCCTGAATAAAGCACACGGCAAAGATTCTAGTTGTCGTGTGTTTTATTTTGTGCACACAGAAAGCACACACGGTAAACTTGACACCTGTGCCATGTGCCTAACTTAAGACACACGGCAAAGACGGCGTCCAGTGATGCCATTTGCTCCGCCGACACCTTTTGTCGTGTGCCTGAATAAAGCACACGGCAAAGATTCTAGTTGACGTGTGTTTTATTTTGTGCACACAGCAAAGATGTTTCAAAACAATTGAATTTTAACTCCGCAAATTTCTAATATAAGAATACAATATATTTTGCTCCATGCTAAACTTTGGTAATTTTCTTGATATATTTGCTATATTTAGACATTTAATGTCAGCAATCGAATTTCCGATGATTGTATTGGAAGTGTTTTGATTAGTGGAGTATAATGTATATAAAATTGACAGACATAATAGCGAGTCCAATGTGAGCATGTGTGCCTGAAAGAGAAGTAAATTTTGCAGATCTGGGTAACAAACCATGATCTAGAACGTTCCCCAAGTCATTTTAAAATTCTAATAAAAGCAAACAAATTCCGAAAATCATGAAATTTGTCGTGCTGTCATTATTTCATGTGTGGATACTATAAAAAAAATTTGGAATGTTTCGTACAAGTTTGCCTGTACAGTAGTTATAAATCAAAACATCTGCAGAGAAGATCTGTAGAGTTGAGGAGTCGTATAAGTTTCTACTCAATGTTACGAATGAATTAGCGGTTGACTTTGAAACTTTTTATATTTGCAAAACACAACTTAGGATGTTTCATGCCATAATTCGGTTAAATTTTGGATCAGTTTGCTAATTATAATTTTTTTGCAAGTAATTAATATCACATGATATATTGAATTTGAGCTTTAACTGCATAAAATAATAATTCTTTTCCAATACAATCAAAGAGCATAAATTGTTGAGTCAGATTACCACGGTTTGTACAAAATTTGAAAAAGTTAAATAACATGAAATATTGGAACAAACTAAAAGGAAATGATTTATTTGTTGATCTTAATTAAATTAACATTTGAATCGCATAAAATAATAGGTTTTTTGTTTGGGTAGTTATTTTGGCAATGTAAAGTGAAGTGACAATTTTTACTTACATTAATATGTGTAATGTTTACATTAGAGTAATTTTTTTCTAAAAAAGTGTGGAAAAATTATTTGCCGTGTGCCAACTGGACGGCACATGGCAAAGGTGATCTTTGCCGTGTGTTTCGCAGCTGGACACACGGCAAAGGTTTGACGTGTGCCTAGATCTGAAACACACGGCAAAGACCTAACCCAGGCCTTATCCAAAAACGCCGGCCGACCACTCACCACTCAGCACTCGTCCTCAGACCGCGCGCCGCAGCCCGACTGCCCGCCTCGAGCTCCGTGCCGCCTCCCCGAACCGTCGCCCCCGAGCTCCCGACCGCCCGACCGCCGGCCCCAAGCTCCGCGCCGCCTCCCCGACAAGCCGGCCGGCGCGCCGCGCTCCCTGCCTCCCACACCGCCGCGGCGCCGACCCGAGCTGCGACCGCGGCTCGCCCCGAGCTCCGAGCCCGAGTTGGGAGCCGAGCTCCAACGCCGAGCCGGCACGGTCATGCTCCAGCGGCCGAGCTCCGGCCCCGCGGCGACCATCTCGCGGCCGAGCCGGCCGGCCCCCTCCCCACGCCTCAGTGCCGCGGCCCTTTGGTAATTTTTTTATTAGTTAGTTAGTGTAGCTACTTTAATTAATTAGTTAGTTTAAGTGTTTTGTTTAATTAGTTAGTTTAATTGTTTTGTTTAAATTGTTAGTTTAATTAGTTAGTTTGTTATTTAGTTTAATTACTTAGTTTGTTAATTATTTATTAGTTAAATTAGTTTAATTGTTTAGTTAGTTTGTTAATTTAGTTTCGTTAAATTAGTTTAGTTTACTCAATTTAGTAAGTTTAGTTTAGTTAACGTAAACCAGTTAGGCGTCTCCTGTTCGGAAGAGATATGGATGGAGATATGCAGATCATTGCATATCTATAACCATATCTGTTTCGAATTGTTCATGTTTTTTGGACAGCCCGAGAATGTGTAATGGGGTCGGTTTCCATGTTGTACTCCGATCGAGGATAGAATTTTGGCAGCACGTCCCCATTGTTCTCTGGATACACAATCTCCCTTCCAGAACGTGTATTTGGAGAACAACGTGGAGGTGCTGCCGAAATTCTGGCCCGGATCGAAGTTGGGCATGGAAACCGACCCCAGCTAGCATCCTCGGGTGGGATTAGGGCCTATCTTAACCTATTAGAAACTATAGATACCGTGTAGATGCAAAGGTGGTATTTTATATTATAAAACTCGTTGACATGATAGAGCTGTTACTTGTGTCTCTATGCTACCATTACTGTATTGACTTGTATGGACAAATTCAGAAACTTGTATGCGCTACTTGTGGTTTACTTGTGGTTGTGGATGAACGATATTAGATTTTATTTGCATTTGCGCGTTACTTGACTATATTGTGTCCCTGTAATATGATTGTGCTATATGAAATGTGCACAATGACCACTTTGATATATATGTGTTGCTAAAATGATTTGGGTTCCATATACGCGATAAAACAAAAAAACAGAAAAAAAAATCCAAGCTTTGCCGTGTGCAAAGACCATAGCACACGGCAAAGAAGGAACACCTAACCGGCCTGGAAAAGGCCTTTAACGTGTGCAAAGTTCATGGCACACGACAAATGTTGCCTCTTTGCCGTGTGTCATATGTCGGGACACACGGCAAACATCAGGAAACCGTCAGCCGCTGTCACCTCTTTTTTTTTTTTTGCCGAGTGTCACATTTTGCCTACGGCAAAGATTTTGCCGTGTGCCCAACAAAAAAAACCCACGGCAAAGAAGGCATTTGCCGACGCTTGGTTGCCGTGGGGTTTTTGCTGTGTGCTACACACGGCAAAGCGTTTGCCATGTGCAAACCGGGTTTTGCTGGCACACGGCAAATACCCTGTGTCCCGTAGTGATATATGACTGTATATTCTGAATTTTCACTAAAATATAAATTATCAAAATAGATATCTTCTAGATTATGTGTGGTTGATATATGATTGTGTATATTCTGAATTTTCATCAAAATATAAATTATCAAAAGAGATATCTTTTATACCATACGTTATTGATGTATGGGAGCTTGGACGGTGTTCCGAGCAACCTGCAATATGATGTGTCAGCTGAATTCGAGATTTACTCTCTTCATCTTATAAAGAATGCAATTCAAAGTCTTTTCAAACAAATTAGCGATAGGGTGAAATGACCACCACACTCTTATTTATTGACTAGATACAACTAACCAAACTTTCTAAAATGATAGCCAGCATCACTATTGGAATCGACCTGTTTCCCTAGGGCCAAAACCCTAAGGAAATGGTTGAAAAACCCTAGGGAAAAGACTTCCCTAGGAAAATTGGTAAGGAAAGGTTTCTAGGGATATTTCCGACGGGAAAGAGTAAGTGCCCAACGATTCCGATGAAAACCGTAGGGAATGTTTCCCTAGGAATCTTTGAACCCTAGGGAAACTGCAATGCAAAAGTTTAAAAAAAATGGCAGCTCCACGGGCCCGCCGACGCTGCCACCTTTTTCCGACCGCCGCGCGCCGCCGCACCCGGCCGCCGCACGATGCTGCTCCGCCCTGCCGCGGCCCGGCCTTCGCGCCCTGCTGCACCACCATCCGCGCGCCACCGCTTTCTGCCTGCCGTGCTCCGGCCGCCACGCTGCACCTACGCACCGGCGCCTCTCCTACGCGCCGGCGCCTGCTCACCGGCCGCCGCGTGCTGCTGCTCCGCCCGCTGCAGCCCGGTCGCCGAGCACCCTTGCTTCGACTACCGTGCGCCGCCGCAGCCTCGACGCCGCCCTCCTCGGCTTCGCCTGCCGCGTGCCCCAGCTCCGCCGCGCTCCCCTTGCTCACCGGTTCCAAGCTCCGGCCGCTGCGCCCCCTAGCTCCGCCAGCCGCCATGCTACACCTGCGTGCCGGCGCCACGCTCCTCCTGCTCGCCGGCCGTGAGCTCCGCAAGCCGCCACACTCCTCCTGCTTGATTTGTCGCGACAGAGAGGGGATGAGATGAGAGATGAGGAGAGAGGAGTGAAGTGACGAGAGGATACGAGAGAGAGAGATTGGGGTGAAGCTTTAATTTGAACTGGACTAGCGCGTTGGACGTCATTTTCCTAGAATATGGGTAAATTCCTAGGGAAAGAACCGATGTTTCCCTAGAAAATGAGTTAGATTCCTAGGGAAATTGATAGTTCCTTAGGTTTGTTGAAGAAACCGTAGGGAAACACTATTTTCCTAGGAAACAATAAATAATCCTAGGGAAACACGAGAATTCCAGTAGTGCATATAATATATTTTAACATGCAAATCATATCCAACTGATAAAAATATGAAGAAGTTTTTGTCCACACCAGTAATAAATAGCATTGCTATTTCACGTGGATCAAAGAAAGGAGGATATCCAGGGGTGTCAATTAGATATTCTTAGATGCACCTCCAACCCTCTTTAGTTCTATATTTTGTATTAGTTTTTCACAATCAGATCTTATTTTGAAAAATTGGTACAAAATTTTGAATTAAAGAGAGTTAGAGGTGCACGTAAGGATCACCAATTTGCACCCATAAGAATATCCACGCGAGAGTGGCTGGTGTTAGGCTTCGAAATGGAGAATAATGACCGGAAAAATGTGTGAAATGATCTTTTTTTCTTCCTTTCCTCTCATCTGGCGATGTATAGCTGGTCTGTTAGGACGTCCTAATTATTGTAGGCATGTTCATGTACCACCTTGAAAAAGGAAAAGTTAATACACTACATCATTTGCGAGTTGCCACGATTTATAGAACACGAAGCCGAACAAGTCTTGCACCAAGTTATTGGAAACAAAATCATCAGGTAATAAAAAGGATCACAGCTGCTCAGGGTATTAGACTGTTTCTCATCATCGGTAATTTGGGATCGTGTAGACATGAGACACGGTAAAAACCTTGCCAAACATGGTGCACGCATCGCGTGTCAGGGGAACACACTTCAGCAGGGACACAGATTCTTAATTATTTTCAACAACAAAATGTGAGGAATTAAATAGTCATTTCGTTCGAAATTAACATCATCTAGAGTGGCCACCGCAGCGGTGCTTCATCTGGACCGGTTAAGATGGAGTTGCAAAGTAAACTACCAAAGAACTTTTGCAATACACAGATAATACTAATCCTGCAGTAAATGTGATTTGGTCAAAGCAGAGGACAGTAGCACCACGCTCATTTCACGGTACAAATGTTTCCTCTGCATTATTTATCCTTCATTAATTTACATCATTTGGGAATAGTATATGGCACATGTACGTTCATTTTCATCTAACTTTGTTAAACGTGCGTTTTGTCATCATGATAAAAGAAAATCAATTATTTCAGCCCAATGCGTCCTTTTTTTTTTGTCTCTTTTGTCCATGCTTCCTGCCAAGTTTAACTCGGCCGGCCTCTCTGCTCATAGATGCAATTTATTTGATCCAACCATTCCCACACTTCCGGAGTTCATGTGGAGTTTTCTTCATATATATTTCAAGAAACTCCTTGCACGCAACGTACACCATGCATATATTGACTGTCTTTATTATTTAGCTTATCTTCTTTGAAGCAGTTCTTATCTCCCATGTACATATATGATATATCACTCCCCCAAGTGGTGACTGTGTTTCTTAAAAAAAAAAAGAAGTGGTGACCGTGTGAAGTCATCAAATCTATCCTCCATGCTCCATACTGTGTGTCGCTCTCAAAAATTCAACACCCACCCTGCCACCCAACACGAGGCTAGTACACTACTCCACCGCACAAAGCCTCCCCCTGGCTCCTCCTTCCTCGCAGCTACTCCTGGCTTTGGGTTTCCTCCATGCACGCCAAAAACCGATCAAAAGCTAAAGGTTTTTTGTTGAAGCGTATGTCCAACTTCCATGGATTAAAAATAATGCTACCAGCAGTTGTGCTGTCTAGTCAAATTTTAGCAGCAGCCAATTTCTTTTGCAATGCTAGTATATACTTACTGGCACCAACAAATTAAAGCACAATACTAATGTATAAGGGTGTGTTTGGCGGAGCTCCCATTTTTCCAAAGCTGATTCTTTACTAAATCAAGCCGGAACTCTGTCAAACAATTGTTCAGAGAGAAGTGATTCTCTGCTCATTCTGTGAAGTGATTATGTGAAATAAATTAAGAGGCTAGGAGTTGGAAAAAATAGCTTCTTCTAATTCTGCAAAGTGATTCTCCATCCTAATTAACTTTAAGAGTTTATGCTCGAGAATAAAAAAGAATCGCTTTCAACCACAGAATCACTTCTCTAAGAGAATCAGAATTAGATGAAGCTCTACTAAACAGGCCCTAAGTAGACATTTGCTTGTTGTACGTGTGCAAACAATGCTGTGGTTAATCAAAACATGATTTTATTTCTGAAGAAAAGAATTAAAGTGGCGGGCGCTCCATGTACTCTCTCAGTCCCAAAATAAGTATAGTTTTAGAAGCTAGGCATGGGAATTAAAGAGAAGTAAAAAAGTGGAGAGTGCACATGAAACGAGGAGGGGTAGAGGAGGAGATATAGTTGTATTGGAAAGCGAGAACTACACTTATTTTGGGATAAATTTTGAATTCTAAAACTACACTTATTTTGGGACGGAGGGAGAATACACCAATGTTATGTTAAATTAAAAAAAAGAAGAAATTCCTAGCCGGGAGCTCGCCTTATTCTTCTCCTTTTTTTTCGTTCTTTTCCCCCTTTTTGCGGGATGTATGATCGAGACATCACCCAGAATATATAGAATCCACCTCCGGACAGAAACAGACGAACACTAAAGTAACCGGGTACTGAATCTCAAGAGAAATCTCTGACCTGCAGCCTCGCTGCATTCGTTGCAAGCCACAAATTAAAAGCCCAGAATAATTATGTTTGATCGCAACGGCCGGCGAAGAGGATGTCTCTCTCCTAGTGGCCGGCCGGCTCTCCTCGGTTGTGGCCTCCCTCAGGTATGGCGTCAGGCTGCTGCTTTGCTCGGTCGCTTCCGCTGGCTCCTCGATCGCAACAACCCAACCCAAACCAATCAGGCACTGCAACTTGATGATTTGGTAGGCGTATCTCTTTTGAAACAAAGATGGGCGTACGTATCTCTTCAACGGATGCTGGAGATCACACCGGTCCGTCGTCACACGCAACCAGCAGCTACTTTTTTTTTCTTTGTTTTTTTTTTGTCAATACAACCAGCAGCTAGTTGCACGTGACATCCTTGATCAGCGTCAGCTTAGCGCAAGGACTAGCTAGGATCACTGTGCGTGCTAGTACAAACTGTGCATAAGACACGTGCGATATTTCTGAGAGTAAATTATTGTAGTACTAATACCAGGGGTTTGATTTAGTCCTGATGAAACTACAGGGTGCTTTCTGAGGCGTATTTTCAAGGACAATCAGCCGTGCATGTTAAGCGGCGGTTCTTTATCGACGTAGGCACGTATGCGTATTTCTCTCCCTCTTAACAGAAACATATAGTTCTCATAAAACTCCATTTTTTGCATAGTCAATACTGCTTATTCTTAATTTTCGCAGTATGTTTAAAAAAACATGTTGTAACAGTAACATCGTGAACTTAGCTTTATTTGAACACAAACATGTGTATATTACATTTCTACGTCTATTCTTCATATAGTCAGAAAAAAAACATATCCATGATCTTCATTTTTTTTACAAGCAGACTATTGTAGTAAATTGGATCGATCCATAAGATCCTGCTATGGTGGAACATTTTTAGTTAACGACTAGAGGTGGGCATAATTTTCCGAACTTGAACCCCAAAATATTCGATCACTATCTCGGGTAGGAAGTCAAGAAATCCGAATTTAATTCGGGTAATTCGGGTTTTGACTCCCGGTACCTGAGTTACCCGCAGGGGCGGGCCCAGGTTCTCAGAAATGGGTATTCAAAATTTTAAAAGGTATAAAAATTGACAACCTAAACTCTAGTTTTTGACATGTTTATGTGTGTGAGCCCCAATAGTTGTTTACAGACTACTCTTTTTGTTTTGGACTGAACATATAAACACCTTGTTATTTTAACACACATAAATATACTATATACTATATACACCATGTGTTTTGACAAAAATAATGGGTATTCAAAAAAATAATGAGTATTCACTTGAATACCCTTGATATATGCTGGGCCCGCTCCTGATTACCCGAACTTTATTGAAAACCCAATAAATCCTAATCCACTCACTTGACCCAACAACCCAATAAGAAATTGATTTGTTTTATTTGTTGATTGCTTGTTTGTTTGAATTGTGCAATAATAGTGATATGTTGATCTTACTTTTGTATTTAATCCTCTTTTTACTTGTTGCCTAATAGGAGACAAAGATTTGACAGTTGATCGGGTATTTCGGGAAAACCTGAACCAGGTATTTCTGGTGTTCCTTTATGTTGGGTCAATTTTGAGTGGCATTTTTAGATACCTGAATTTTCCATTACCTGAATTATGTGACCCGAATTATCCGAACGTCTAGGGCTATTAACGACAGGAGTAACTAGAAACTGTGTAAAATAACATTAAAAAAGGAAATACTCAAGTCTACCAAGTGGATAAAAGTGACATCAGGGCCGAGTGGAAATGCTATCAGCCATATCCATCCATTGAATGAATCCCAAGCACCAGTTATCACCTATAAGTTAATAATACTATAATAAACCACAGGATTAAGTATTTTTAACAGAGCTATTACCACCGTTGCTCTACCAGCGAGATGAAGCTGGTGACTCGGATAATTGCAAGCACTTATCCCTCCACGCACACAACTTGTGCCTTTTCTTTTTGCGAGGAAAAAAAAGGTACAATTGTGTTGTGCTTTGTCAAAGTTGAGAATAGTTAGCATACTGAAATGCCCGACCATTTCATACAGTTAATTAAAGTTTAAGCGAAGAGCTGGGATGAGGGATGTCGATAAGATCTAAACTAAGTCGGAAAAATGCGTGAAAGAAGGATGGGAAAAAGAGTGGAATCGTTGACTCTGAGAGGGAAAACGGGAACGAATGGGAAAAAGGGAACACAGTGTGGTCCTTCCCTTTCTCCCCCCTAGCGGCAGCTCTCCTATAAATTCGCTATCCAGCTCGACCGACCCGTGCCAACCCAACCGTGTTCATCCACCATTCCGTTCCGTTCCGTTCCCTCACCAACCGTGCCCATCGAACCCCCAAAGTTTCTGTCGGCTCTCCTCCATCGCCCTCCCCTCGATCCAGATCCCTCCATTTCGCCGCCGCCGCGCCTCTCCCCTCCCGTGGGCGTCCTCATCCCCGGGACGCCGCTGGTCCATCCGGGCGGCCTTGGGTCGGTTCCTCCTCACGCCGGTAAGGAAAAGCTCTGGCTTGTCTGCGCGGATGATTGCTCGTTTATGTCCTCGGGAGTTGTTTCTTCGCTGCAGGGCAGTCGAATCAAAATCCCCATTCCAGGATGTTACGGATTTGCTTGCTGCGTGGTGGAGTACTGATGCTAGTTTAATTTCCAAGAATCTTGGGATTCAGCTGAACCACCTTACACGCCTGCCTCCCTGTTGCTGAATGCTTAAGCTTGTCTGGTGGATGTTATTAGTTCTGGTTATAACTGTTTCTGATATGTGTTTGCATCTTCTGTTGCCACAATTTTAGCACAGACAACGCGTTTTTGCCTTCAGCATAATTTTTCCTGCGTAGGAGAGATTGAGGAATTCTTTGCCTCGAGTCCCCAATCATTTTTCTAGAAAAAATCGAATGAGTTATCGTTAGCAAGTCCATCTTTTCTGCTGGTGGGTAGAATCAGGATTTACTGGTATCCCCTACGATTAGATATATATTCCTTTCTTTTTGTAACACCACTGAAGATATGGAGTAGTCGGATGTCCCTTTTCTCTTGTCAAACTTTATAATTGCATCAATAGTACAACTGTTGTCATGAATGGTTTACTCTGTTAGTTTCGAAGGCTCTGCCTAGACAGTAACCTGCAATTACTTGGAATGTTTGTGCTCCTATGAAATCAAGTTCATCAGCCTAAGTCGATCTGTTTTTTTTCCTTGGTCTAAGTTTCTTTAATGATTGCAGCTGATTAGACTTAGAAAATGGATGCTACTGCTGGCTAATTGTGATACGGATTTATATGGACATAGGTATGTGTCTCCTGCTCTCTCTGAAGGTGCCTGGCAACTAAAGTTTTGCCTCCTGCTAACAGTTTGTGTTCATATGTTCCTTTAGGTATTGGGGCCATGTGTGAGGGAGGAAACTGTTTCTACCTTGTCAGTAAGGAGAGGACTGTTGATTCTATCAGGAAAAAACATTCCACAGTCTCTCAATATCGGATGGCATTTGAGGCAGCAAGGGTAACGAAAACAGAGACATCAAAGTTGAAGAACATCATTTCGGCATCATTCAAACCCTTGTCTCTGACCATTCCCATAGGCGACGGATTCCACGAATCCTTCCCTTTCAGCCATTGTCATTTATAGTATGCAAGGTCTTTTAAGTAAGCCAAGGGTTTTTATTCCAATTGGTTTGCAAGAGGAGGCGAACATTGAGGTGCTTCCTAGTGCATCTCATAAAGTCATAATGCTTGCATTTGTTGGGTCACAAGAACAGTTTGCTCAACAACAGACGTGCCTCCATGCTAGGATGCTGCTCAAGCCTCCTACAAGACCCAAACTTTATTCAGGGCTTATGCCTGAAGAGGAACATGATTCGTACTCTGATTTAATACCAGGCTTGCCTGAAGATTTGGCAAAGATTTGTCTTGCCCTTGTTCCTCGTAGTCATTTTCCTGTTATGGGTGCAGTTTCCAAGCGGTGGATGTCATTTCTTGAGAGCAAGGAATTGATATCTGTAAGGAAGGAGGTTGGGAAACTTGAGGAGTGGGTGTATGTCTTAACTCCAGAAGCTGGCACAAAGGGGTCCCACTGGGAGATTTTGGAGTGTTCAGGGCAAACACAAAGCCCTCTTCCACGTATGCCTGGACTAACCAAAGCTGGGTTTGGTGTGGTTGTTATTGGTGGGAAGCTCTTTGTTATTGCTGGCTATGCTGCTGACCATGGGAAGGAATATGTTTCAGATGAGGTTTACCAGTATGATTCCTGCCTTAACAGGTATGGTTGGATCCTCCTATGTATTAAAAAAGTTTATTATACTATTATAGATTCTATTGAATCGAATGATCTTACTATTATTACAAAGTTCAAAGGCTAAACCAGCAATTGAAAGAATCTATGCACTCAAAAGAAACCCATCAGCATTGATATTATTCAAATGCATATTAATAATTTTGGTCATAGCATTACAAGTTATTAAGCTTATTCATTTAGAGCTCTAATTCCTCAGGTGGACATTGCTTGCTAAGATGAATGTGGCTCGATGTGACTTCGCCTGCGCAGAGGTCAATGGGGTGATATATGTTGCTGGTGGATTTGGTCCAAATGGTGACAGTTTGTCTAGTGTGGAAGTTTATAACCCAGAGCAGAACAGATGGACAATGATTGAGAGCCTGCGCAGGCCAAGGTGGGGCTGCTTCGGGTGCAGCTTCGAAGGGAAGCTTTATGTCATGGGTGGCCGTTCAAGCTTCACAATTGGCAACTCCCGTTTCGTCGACATGTACAATCCTATAAACCATGCCTGGGGTGAGTTTAAGAACGGCTGTGTGATGGTCACGGCTCATGCTGTTCTTGGTGAGAAGCTCTTCTGCATCGAATGGAAGAACCAGAGGTCTTTGGCAATCTTTAACCCAGCTGATAACTCATGGCAGAAGATCCCGGTGCCGCTTACAGGTAGCTCAAGCACTCGTTTTTCATTGGGCATACATGACGACAAGCTGCTGCTCTTCCCGCTGGAGGAAGAGCCTGGATATCAGACGCTGATGTATGATCCCGCTGCGCCGACGGGGTCTGAGTGGTGCACGTCAAAGCTGAAGCCCTCAGGATCTTGCCTGTGCAGCGTGACCATCAAAGCATGATGATGCCCTAGAGTGCAAAGGTGGTGGCAGTTTACTGTCCTTATAGGATGGAATCCTGCTTGGTTCCTCTTTCAGTATTCTGATGAGGCCCGTCTTTGGTTGGCCTCATGTGCAATCTTGTTTGCTTACAACTTTTATTGGCTCGTTGCACTCTTAAACAATAATTTGAAATTTATGTGCTGGTTCATTGAATTGCCATAGCACCATGATGTATTCTCACTTCACATGTATTGAACTCTAGTTCTGGGCTTCTGGCCATAGGGCTTTCAATTGATATGGTCATTTTGGTAGCAAAATCCACATTATAACAGTAGGCACTGCTGCTCAGTTGTAGTAGTTCATGGTTGCATTGTGGCTAGCAAACTGGTTTACTTATATCAGTCTATGCTATTTCTTGTGCCAAGTTCTTGGGCATGATTCATATGTTGCTTTTAGCTTATTAACCCTGCATATATGCAAACAACTAAGCAGCTGAAAGCATACCCCGTGCTAAAGAAGGAGTGCAGGATTAAGATTCTTTCAGTAGGGTATCAGGAGAAGCTCAAAAAAATTTCATTCATGGGAAGCAGGATTAAGATTCTGCAGCAAACAAGGAAAACCGTGAGAAGCTCAAAAAATTTAATATGTTGTTTTTGTTGGACTACCCTATCTGGTCCCAACTCAATCATATCCTACCTAGTGCGTGTTGCCAGACGGGGGGACGGAAATTGGCTTATCCATATGAGTATTTCTATGGTATAGGGGGAATTTACCCATTCTTATCAGTAGAGCTTTAACAAGTGGAGCAGCCTCAACCAGTCAATGAAAGCTCTCTCATCCCTGCTTTGCCTAATGGCGTAGTGGGGATACACATAGATATACGGTGGCCATTGGCCAGTCTTTTTGTTGCGCCATATGGAGCTTCTTGTCAGCAGTGCCCTTGCGTCCCATCAGATATATGCTGTGCTGCAGATTACATTCCTGGTTTGGGCCATCATGCTTTCCGTCTTAGTCTCAGTGTTTTAGTGGTAGGCAGCGATGCGCCCATCGACAGCAAGATTCTTATAATGATTTCGCGAGATTCATATAGTGATTTCATCAATCTTAAGAATATGCAAGCTTAGTCTCTCGAATCGTCTATAGTGATAGGGTTGCATGTGTGAATTTATATGAGTGAGTGTTGTATTTATATGAGTGAGTGTTCCTGCATGTATGTGAGTATTTGCGTCTATATCCCAAAAAAGAAACTCTTATTTGAATGTGTTATGGTTGGCCGCACATATGAAAGGAGAAGCCGTGGCTAGGGAGCCCTGTTCCGCTAGGCGCAATCTAGGCGATGACCCTCAGCCTAGAGACTAGTCGGGAGTAATCGCGCCTAGGCGCTGCTATGCGTTTTTCTAGGCGTTTTGCTATACAACTTATATATATAATATGTTATGTATGTATAGCAAAAAATGCTGAATATATATAGGCTATAGTAAATAAAAGATAGGGTCAGTAGACATACATGATAACTTGGTGGCTTAATCTTGCATGTTCCTTCCTCCTGCATCACATTTTGACATCTTGTAAATACTAAATAGTCAATAGACAGCAGTTCATGAAAAAAAATAGGAAACAAGTTGTCACTTATCTCAATCATTTCAGCCACCTCCAATCCATGAGCATACTATATCAGCAGCTAATAATTAGAAATTTTAAAGCATAAACACAAGCACATAGCAGCAGCCAGCAGTACAAGTGCACAACACAATTTATAAATAAAGGACGTCACAGCACTACAGCAGTTCATACAACACAAACACAAGCAGAAGCAAATAGTTCATACCCCTCAAGGGTTCACACAGTCACATAGCACACAACAACAGTTCATAAGAGCTCCCTTGCCTCCCTCACTCATCCTCATCCTCATCAGACTCATACTCTGCTTCTTCGGACGAAAACTCTTCTCCATCATAGAGCTCCCTTGCCTCCCTCACTCTACCACTTCTACGCCGCTCAAGCTGCTCTTCTGCTCCCACTGCCTCTCCAATAACAACCCAAGGTATCCCTATACCTTCCATCTCATCCTCATCTTCCTCATCTCTAAAGACAACTAATGCGCAATCATCTCCACCCTCTTGGAGAAAACCTTGAACTTCAGTTGTATCACTAGACAAGAGAACATCAGTGGTCTTCTTTGTCTTGATCTTTTCTCTCTTACTAAGCAGCCTGTTGTTGAATTGAATATAGACCAACTTTTCGAGGCGGGCTGTAGTAAGTCTATTCCTCTTCTTAGTGTGTATCTATAAATTAAAAATAAAACCATTTTCAGTTGTGCAATTTAATTATAATGCTGCTGAAATGTTGTACTAACCCCTTCAAACCCGCTCCAATTTCTTTCACAACCAGAAGCACTTGATGTCAAAGATAAGATCCTTGTAGCCATCTTCTGTAAAGCTGGTGTGTGGCTTCCATACAACCTCCACCATGAGGCTGAAATAAAAGAAAAATAACCCTATTAGTTAGAAAGCAGAAAACATCCATGTTAGAAAATGGCAAACAGCCATGTATTTGTTACTTAACACCTCTACCTGGATTGTAATCAAAGTTTTCAAAAGTCCTTGCTAGCTTCTTGCTAAATGCTCCTTCTCTATTTTGAAACTTTTTCAATTCAATGTTGGCAGCTTGATCTTGCTTGTCCTCGTCATGATAATAAAATTGCTCAACACAAGCTATAAATGCTTCATTCATTTTGGGCTCATCAAAGATTGATGGGTTAGTAAAGCTATAGTGTGGATTGAGCAAATAAGCTGTCAAATGCAATGGAGAATCAAGTCTTCCCTTCATCTTCTTCTCAATAACAGCTAGTACATCCTTGAATCGAGTCTCATTATTGCCAAAGACCTCTTTGATCTCTCTCTTTGCCTTTAGTAGTTCTCCATAAATGAAACCCATGGATGCCTTCACATCCCCATCAGCCAAACGGAGGACTTTGAACAATGGCTCAAAAACTGCCAATATTAGCTTCACTTCCTTCCAAAAGGTTGGACTCAATATAGTTGCTGTGGCATATTTTCCTTTCTTTGATTTCACATCCTTCAATGAGTCCCACCTAGTATGAACTACCATTTTTCTTAGCTGGTCCTTCTTCTCTAGCATGCTGTTCAAAGTGAGAAAGTTTGAAGCAAACCTAGTCACTCCTGCCCTCACTACCTCTTTCCCCTCCGTGAAGTATCTCAAGCAATCCAATGTTCTTGTGTGGCCATAGACAAATATGGTAAATGCCTTTGCTTGGTCAATCACTTTCTTGAACCGAGGCATGTTGCCAATTCCTTGGAGCATCAAGTTGATTGTGTGAGCTACACAAGATGTCCAAAATATCTGTGGTCTCTTCTCAAGCAATAGCTTCTTTGCTCCCATGTTGTTGGAGGCATTGTCGGTCACTACTTGCACTACATTTTCTGGACCCAAGTCATCAATTGCTTTGTCCACTAGTTCAAAGATGACTTCACTTGTGTGTGACACATCTGACATCTCTTTTGAGCTGATGAATTCAGTTCCTTCAGCACAATTAGTGCACAGATTCATTATACTTCTCCTCTTCCTATCTGACCAAGCATCGGTCATAACAGAGCACCCATTTTTCAACTTCTCAGCTTGACGTTCCTGCATCAAACTCTTGGTTCTTGCATATTCTTGTTCCAGCAATTTCTCTCGCAGTAAATCATCACTTGGAGGCTGAAATCTAGGTCCAAACTGTCCAATTGCTTCACACATTTGCTTGAAGTCATCATTGTCACATGCATTGAAAGGTATTGCTGCAAATGTATAAAAAAAGCCAAATTTGTGTTCAGTACAGGAATAACAACAACTAATGAATTTTAAAATGCAAATACAGATTAGTATAGTAGTAATTTACCATGATTATAGACCCATCTTGCAATATACTTGTACACCTCATTTGATCTTTCTTTCCAAAGTTCTTTGTTCAGCTGCTGTTGCTTTAAAGACTCAGTCTTGGTAGCTGTAGGATCAATAGCACGTGTCCATTTGTCAATAGGTCCTAATTTGTGAGGCTGTGAACTACCAACACAAGTGACTTCCTCTGACTCTCCAACCCTAGACACATCCACTTCCGCTCTAAGTTCTAGCTCACGGACAGTCTTCTCCTCCCTCTTCCTTTTTGCATCTTCTAGTGCTTTCTTGCACTTTGCTTTAGCCTCCGAAGCCTGCTGTGTTCTAGCTGGACATTTAGTCACATTCTTTCCTTCATGAGCCAAATGCTGCTTCAGCCTATAAATCCCTCCCCTCATCTCCTTATTACAAAGGTTGCACCTGACCTTGTCCTTGTTGTTAGCATCAACAAGAACACCATACTCCCATCCAACATCATCTGAGTTCCTTTTCAGCAGATTCACTGCCTCAGTGCTGGCTCCATGAACTTGTTCATTCTCTGATGTCAGCATCCTACAGTTAGGCAATGGGCATGCACTGAAATAACTCAAATAAGTGATTGATTTCTGTACAAACAACATAATGCTCTGTTATTGCCATCTGCCCCAGCATTGCAGATGTCTCATTTTGGTAGAGCAAGGAGATTCTCTCTCTGGTTTTTGGCTTTATTGTTCCATACCACAAATGCTTTACTGTATGTACTAAAAATGGAAGAAGATCGCTGGTGCTTGTTAATGAAGGACACCGGTTTGGGGATCACTCTGATATTTTGCATTGGGCTAGTAATACTACTACATCAAAGTTTTGCAGTCACAAAGGTACGTTATCTAATTAACCTGATATATATGACTTCGTGTTTTTCAATTGTTCAATATAACAAGATGGCATGTTGTGTAGGATGTTTGGATTTGTTGTGCCATTTTTGGTTCCCTTTATGTGGTAACTGCTGTCAGCCTAGGAGCAGGGGAGGGGACTAACCTTGGAGCAGGATGAGGCCGTCGGCGGTGAGGACCTTGCAGACTTGGAGGCTGGAGCAGTGCAGCGCAGCAGCGGGGAGGAGGTTCGAGGAGCAGTGCGGCCGGCGGAGCTTCCCAGGCTTGGAGGAGCAGCGCCGGCGGGTGGAACTTCCCAGGCGAGGAGGAGCAGCGCCGGCGGGTGGACCTTCAGGCGGGGAGGAGCAGAGCCGGCGGGTTCAGGCGGGGAGGAGCAGAGCCGGCACGGGAGCTGCAGCTAGCGCCGTCGGGGACGAGGAGCTTCCAGGCGGCGAGTCGTGGCCGTCGTTCTCGGTTCTTCTCTCCCCCTTATCCTTTCGGCTCGATTTGGTTCGCCCCATCTGCTTCCGCGCGGGAAATCGAGCGCGCTCGCGCCGCCCCATCTGCTTTCGCGCGGGAAATCGAGCGCGCTCGCGCTGCGGGGCCAAATTTTTCACGGGAATCGGCACCGCTTCCGCCTCGGCGCCGCCTCGCGCGCCTCCGCGCCGCCTCCGCTCCGCCTAATCGCCGCCTCGCGCCGCCTAGCTCCGCCTCGCGCCCAGACTGCCGCCTACCACCCTAGGCCAGGCGATGGCCGTCGCCTAGCAACTAATCGCGCCTGGGCGCCGTCTAATCGCCGCCTAGCGGAACAGGGCTAGGGAGTTAGAGGACGTGTGTGTGTGTTTAAATTTCAAATTGCAATCAACCAGTTTCTGTAACCAAGTATGTATTGTGACTATATCTACTATACTCAGTAATGGAGGAAGTTAAGCCTTGAGATCAGTTAGATCTCTGGGCGTCTGTGTGTTCAGTGCAACCTTCCCTATCTTCCTCCTCTGTCCCTCCTGCCTCCCGTGTTCTCCCTGCTCGACGCCGGCCGCCAAGGACGGCGTCGCGCCCTCGTCGCCGCCGGGAGCCGAGTCCCCGGCCACCCGTACACCACGACTACGCCCTGCGCCATACGAACTCTGACAATCTGGTATCAGATATGTCTGGATCGATCCCTGGATCCTCTGCCCCTGCCACAACCGCCGCGGGCTCCTCTGCAGCGCTCACCGCCGCCGCATCATCGAGTGCCGCACTCGCCGCCAGCGCTGCGCTCGGCGCGTCATTAGGCCCGCTCCTACATCTGCCCAACACTGCTACCTCATGCCGGTAACCACCAGCGGTGATTCGGCTCTGGACACCTTGACGGCGGCGATCTACGGTCTTCAGCGTCAGATGGGGCAGTTCGCCACCCGATTGACTGACATTGAATGCCGCTCACCGTCCCCAGGCGAGTCCCAAATCCCGTCGATGAGTGCTGGTCCTTCCTTTGCCCCTCACCCCCACCATCCTGCCAACCTTACGGACTGCCAGGGTATGGCAGCATCACAGCACCGCTGCCTGAACCGTCCGAGCTAATTCACTCATCACCAGCAAGCCGCCCAGTCCCCATCACCCAAATCCAATTCCCCCGCTCTCCATCAGCCATCCCACAACTCCCTCCACAGCCCAACCATGAACCCCCGGCTGCTGATGACGATTGTCTCGGTGTTCCGCGGTACCACAAGCTCTCCTTTCCCACCTACGATGGCAAAGACGACCCACTCGATTGGCTCAACAAATGTGAGCACTTCTTCAGAGCTCAGTGCACTCGAGAGGCTGACAAGGTTTGGCTGGCTTCATTCCACCTGACCGGCACATCGAAACACTGGTTCTACATGCTTGAAAGAGATGCTGGCGACATCAGTGCCATCACCTGGTCGGCTTTCCGCTCATTGTGTCAGCAGCGTTTCGGGCCACCCCTCGGAACAAATCATCTGTCAGACCTTGCGCGACTCCAATTCCGCGGGTCCGTTGCTGATTACCAAGAGGCGTTTCAAGCACGCTTGGCACACGCTGGTTACTTGACACCAGAACAACATGTTCAGCTATTTACTGGTGGATTACCGGACCCAATCCGCACCGACGTCGAGCTGCAAGCTCCTGTGGATTTGCAGCGCGCCATGTCCCTGGCACGCGCGTATGAACGTCGGGCGGCGACCTCCCAGTCTGTTCCACCACGAGCCGACCGACCCTCTCAGCGCCCAGCACAGAGTTATCCGACAGCCACATCATCTACAACACCATCACAGCAGCTGTCCATTACTCCAACCACTATTCCGCCCCAAGACCATTCAAGAAGCTTTCACCACAGGAAATGGCCGAGCGTCGACGCCAAGGGCTGTGCTGCAACTATGATGAACCATACGTTCGTGGCCACAAATGTCCTTGGCTATTCTACCTAGAAGTCACAGACTTTGATGAAACTGATGACAATGTTCAGGCTGAAAATGCAGTGAACGACGAACAACCACCATTGATCTCATTACATGCCATTGCTGGAATTTCAACAAATGAGACAATGAAAGTTCATGTTTCCATTGGAGGGTATCAGCTAGTTGCACTACTCGACTCAGGGTCGACAACCAACTTCATCAATATGGCAGCAGTGCAGCAAATAGGACTCCACTTCCATGATAGTCCTGGGGCAAGTCATAGTTGCCAATGGTGACCGAGTGTCATGCCGTGGACAGGCACGAGATGTAGCCTTACGCATCGGTGATGAGTTCTTTGCCTTGGATTACTATGCCATTCCATTGGATCATTATGATATGGTACTCGGCATCTCATTTCTCAAGAGATTGGGGCCAATTCTTTGGGACTTTGATGATCTGTGCATGTCTTTCTGCTGTCATGGGCACCAAGTGCTATGGAGAGGATTGGGATCACCCAGAAAGGATTTTCCTCCTACTAATCGCATCCACACCATCACAGACCAAGATCACCCACTCCTGGATCAACTCCTAGCATCTTTCGAAGACATGTTTGAACCACCAACAGGACTGCCACCTGCAAGGGAGTGTGATCACCATATTCATCTTCTGCCAAACACAACACTTGTGGTGGTCCGCCCATACAGGTACCCACAACTGCAGAAAGATGAACTAGAAGAACAATGCACCAAAATGCTGGAACAAGGCATCATCCGCCCAAGCAACTCGCCCTTCTCAGCCCCAGTGCTCCTTGTCAAGAAACATGATGGAACGTGGCGCTTTTGTGTGGACTACAGAGCCCTCAATGACAAAACTGTCAAGGACAAATTTCCAATCCCTATAGTGGAAGAGCTGTTGGATGAACTCCACAGGGCGCGTTTCTTTACCACACTAGATCTCCGGGCTGGTTACCATCAAGTGAGAGTGCACCCGGATGACATTTCCAAAACAGCATTCCGCACTCATCACGGTCACTTTGAGTTTCTGGTGATGCCTTTTGAATTGACAAACGCGCCTGCAACTTTTCAGAGTCTAATGAATTCTGTCCTACAGCAGTTCCTTCACAAATGTGTACTTGTTTCCTTTGACGACATACTGATTTACAACAGCACATGGTCTAATCACTTGAAACACTTGCAAGCTGTTTTCTCTGTCCTCAGATCACACAAGCTGCATGTTAAAAGATCCAAGTGCTCTTTTGCCTCTTCTTCAGTACACTACCTGGGTCATGAAATCTCAGTAAATGGGGTCGCCATGGATGCAGACAAAGTAGAAGCCGTGCAGACATGGCCTAAACCTACATCAGTATGAGCGTTGAGAGGTTTTCTTGGCCTGACCGGCTATTATCGGAGGTTTATTAGAGACTATGGGATCCTGGCTGGACCCCTAACGTCTCTGGTAGAGAAAGAAGGATTTCATTGGTCTGAACAAGCAGCCACATCCTTCCAAGCTCTCAAAGAAGCCTTATCCTATGCCCCTGTACTACAGCTACCAAATTTTGCAAATGCCTTCCTTGTTGATTGTGACGCCTCTGGCACAGGCTTTGGCTCCATGCTGCACCAGGGAGAGGGACCCTTGGCATTTTACAGCAAACCTTTTGCACAGCGGCACCTGAAACTTGCTGCATATGAAAGAGAACTAATCGGTCTTGTGCAAGCTGTCCGTCACTGGAGACCATACCTATGGGGACGCAAATTCGTTGTCAGAACTGACCATTATGCTCTCAAATTCATGTTGGATCAAAGGTTGTCAACCGTCCCACAGCATCAATGGATCATTAAATTTTTTGGGTTTGATTTTTCGGTGGAATACCACCCAGGACACTTGAATGTTGTGGCAGATGCTCTTTCTTGGCGTGACCAGCAAGACCAACAGCTTCTAACTCTGTCCACACCTTCCTTCCAGCTTTTTGATGACCTGCGCAAGGAAATCATGGCCAACCCCGACCTACAACACCTCCGGGACAATATCACTTACATCCGTTGACGGGGGTGTGAACCCGGGACCCCTAACGGGCCCGACTTGCATAAAGGAAGCCCAGCAAGTCTCCTGGGCTGGACGCGACGCGGCCCACCAGCTAGCGTGGGCAGTTGCCTTCCCTCATAAGCCAACACGGCCGGAAGCCCGACCTCCCGGGACACGTGGAGGCCCCACGACCTAGTGCCCCGGGTCAGAGCCGTACCAGACGACCCAGGCCATGCGCTCCAAGATTGCTGCCCCGCACGACGGGCGTGCCGGACAAGCCAGGTCCCCGTACAGGCTCCACGACGCCCACTCCCCTTATCGCGCGGCGTGAACGTGGGCTACAGGGCTCCCTGACAAAGGGACAATGCCTCCCATGCGGGCCCCGCGACACAACGGGAGAGGGCGTCAACGGGCGTCGCCTCCCGTGCTGTAATGATGGTCGCCCCTTCGCACCACTCCATTACGTCAGCGAGTTTGACCGTTTGACCCTGCCTGACTTCGGTAAGGCACCCCTTACCGGGCGTGCTGTCCTTCGGGCAGAAGCTACGTGAGGTGGACGTGCGGTAGCTGTTGACGGCCATAAAATCACATTCTAGCCATCAACTTCTCGGGAATAACATGAGCTTTACATTATGTTCCATTCATATTTTGTTTATTTCTAACGAGTTCCACAAGTTTTGGATGAGTTTTGATTTTAGGAGCAGGTGCACCAAAAATGGGCAAAATTGGGCGAAAACCTAGGTCGACCGGCCGGCACCTTCAAGAACACGGCCCCGGCTTCAAACCATTGGCAATGAGACACATTCATGAGGCTCTGAGTCAAGGGTTGGGCCTTGGTTCAATTGGATGCACCGAAAGGTATTGACATTGATCCAAAGATCCACAAGGCAGCCCAAGATCAAAACTAAATCAGTGATCCACTTCTCTGAAGGACGCACAAAAGCAGAGTGAAGCGTCGGCAAAATAGAAGTTCGAGATGGGCCCGAGGGAGGCCGGTCGGCCTCCCCTAGGTCGGCCGGCCGGCCTAGCACATGCACACAATGAAGCTAAAGCAACTACCAACCGCTTCTAGGAGAAGATCAGAGCCGCTGTCCAAAAGTCGGTGGCCACGTGGCGGGATCCCTAGGCCGGCCGGCCCAGGGGAGGCCGGCCGGCCCCACTTGGTAGCCTCTCGGGCTGGGTCTTGGCGTGGAAGCTAAGCTCAACTGTCTTACCTGCTTACAACCGACGCCAACTGCAGTAACCGCCAGATCCGGCCTTGGGAGGGCTATAAATAGAAGCACCATCCATCACTTCAACACACACCATTGGAGATCTTCTCTCTTCACTTGTACTTTCTAGAGTATGTTAGTAGCCTGGGAGTTAGAGTCAAGTCGAGCTTGCTCAGGATTCCGGAGTCGTCGGAAGTCTGGTATAGCTCTTGTATCTTTCTTTTGACATCATCAATATAAGTTATCTTCTTTACTTTTCTGAGTCAGCTTTACTTTCCGCTGTCTTTTATTTACTCGAGTCTGAGTGTTCAGTTTGAGCGCGGAAGTTATCCTTTAGCTTAGACTAAGTTATCTTTCTTAGTGATCGGGAACTTATCTTACGGGTTTTCTCGCCCGGACTAGAGTATCTCAAGTTAGTGCTCTAGGTTGAGGGGGATTTCTCTCGAAGGCTTCGAGAGAAATCCTAAAACCGAGTGCAGATGTGGTGTCTAACCTTAGTGTTAGCTAGAAAGTGTGTTCCACCCCACGGAACCATTGTGGTAGTCGGTAGGTGGTGACAGCCCTATCCGTCCTTTGTAGTCCACCACGTTCGGGTGTTTTCATAGCAGTAGTGCAAGTTACCGTTGGACTCCCCTCTCACCCCTTTCTGAAGTCCTTCCTCTTCCAGCCGCCGAAGTAAGCTCTGCTTTCCTAAGAACTAGCTAGGTGTTTAGTCTGATCTAGAGAGGCTAGCTCGATAGTTCAGAAGTGTATCAGGAGTCTTATCTCACTCGTTGTCCTCCCAGCTGCTACCTCTCTAAGGAATTGAATCTCCGTGTGTCACTCGGTCATTGTCTGTCCATTTATCTCACTTATCTATCTGGCTTACCCCCGTCTGGTTAGTCGGACGATTAAGCTAGTATGGTTATCACTTGATTTATGATACTCTTTACCATAGTGCTTCCCTGAGGAAAAATATGATATCCTGGAATACTCCAAGGTGAAGTGCTACAGCGGTGATTCTGTGCGCTTGCAAAATATCTATTCTATCGGGCATAAGAAACGCCAACAAGCATTTCTAGCGCTGTTGCCGGGGAAGCAATTGGCTGAAGATATCGTAGATAGTTTGATAAACTCTACTAGTTTGTCGCCGCTAACCCTAGCAGGCTTACCATTGCTCTCTCTATCTTTTGATCATTGCAGAGCAGTGCATGACTGGTTTCGACCTACCAAGTAACTTTCTCCCAAATCCGGAAAGAATTGGGAGAAACGTGAGACGCCGCATCGTCCCACCTCAGAAAAGACTCACTTGGCCCTTCAGTTCACCCTCCACTTCAGCATCTTCATCCATGGCTCAGAACACTCTCCGTCAGTTTTTTGCCCCGTCCAGTAGCCACATTCCTAATGGATTGAACGTCAACCAAGCCGGCAATGACAGCTTTGAGCTGAAGACTGGACTCGTGAACATGGTCCAAGCAAGTCCGTTCTGCGGAAAGGCATCCGAGGATGCCAATGCCCATCTCCAGAATTTCCTGGAGGTGAGTAACACCATCAACCCCAGAGGAACTACTCTGGATGACGTTTGTCTTTGCCTGTTCCCATTCTCACTGCTCGGGAAGGCCAAGACGTGGTTGTCAGACCTGAGGCATCGGGACTGCTTACAGACATAGAATGTTCTAGAGTAAGGGATAGCTCATGGATGTACCTTACCTCCCTTGTAACTACCCGAATAGGCGTAGAACTAGCTGCAGTACAAAGGAAACTACCCGATCGTGTTGTAGAAGGACTCCAACTGTACTCGGCTAGGACTTTCCATGTAACCCTGTCCCCCAGGATATATAAGGGCGGGCAGGGACCCCCTCTAGAGACATCAACACCTAAGGCAATACAAACCACCACACAGGACGTAGGGTATTACGCAACTCGCGGCCCGAACCTGTCTAAATCTTTGTGTTCCTTGCACAATCGAGTTCCAGAGCCATCGATCCCTACCTACAAACCTTACTGCTAAGGGTATCCCTGAGCAGGTTTGGCGGAAAACACCGACAGCTGGCGCACCAAGTAGGGAGCTCAGCGAGTTCATCGTCAAGTTCGATGGCCACTTTTGCTTTCAGCACCATGACTCCTCCCAGAGGCGCCATCTTCATCTTCGGCTCATGGGTCTGCGTCGCCATTGTTTCTGGCGGTTTCGACAGCATTGTTGGTGTTTCTTATGCCCGATTAGAATAGATATTCTACAAGCGCACAGAATCACCGCTGTAGCACTTCACCTTGGAGTATTCCAGGGTATCGTATTTTTCCTTAGGGAAGCACGATGGTAAAGCGATTGATAACCATACTAGCTTAATCGATTGACTGACTAGACGAGGGTAAGCCAGATAGGTAGATAAGATAAATGGCCAGGCAATGACCGAGTGACACACGGAGATTCTAAACTTTAGAGAGGTAGAGCTGGGAGGACAACGAGCGAGATAAGACACCTAATACAATTCTGAACTATCGAGATAGCCTCTCTAGATCAGACTAAGCACCTAACTAGTTCTCGGGAAAGCAGAGCTTACTTCGGTGGCTGGAAGAGGAAGGACTTCAGAAAGGGATGAGAGGGGAGTCCAACGGCAACCTGCACTACTGCTATGAAAGCACCCGAATGTGGTGGACTACAAAGGACGGATAGGACTGTCACCACCTACCGACTACCACAATGGTTCCGTGGGGTGGAACACACTTTCTAGCTAACACTAAGGCCAGACACCACGTCGGCACTCAGTGTTAGGATTTCTCTCGAGGCCTTCGAGAGAAATCCCGCTCAACCTAGAGCACTAACTTGAGATACTCTAGTCCGGGCGAGAAAACCCGTAAGATAAGTTCCCGATCACTAAGAAAGATAACTTAGCCTAAGCTAAAGGAAAACTTTCGTGCTCAAGCTGAACCTCAGACTTGAGTAAATAAAAGACTACAGAAAGTAAAGCTGACTCAGAGAATAAAGAAGATAACTTATATTAATAAAGTCAAAAGAAAGATACAAGAGCTATACCAGACTTTCGACGACTCTGGAATCTCGAGCAAGCTCGACTCGACTCTAACTCCCAAGCTACTAACCTACTCTAGAAAGTACAAGTGGAAGAGAAGAGCTCCAATGGTGTGTGTCTTGAGTGAGGGATGGTGCCTCCTTTTATAGCCTCCCAAGGTCGGTACTGGCGGTTACTGCAGGTAGCGTCGGTTGAAAGCAGGTAAGACGGTTGTGCTTAGCTTCCACGCCAAGTCCCAGCCTGAGAGGCTTCCAAGTGGGGCCGGCCGGCCTCCCCTAGGCCCGCCTGCATGGGGATCTTGCCACATGGCCACCGACCTTCGGACAATGGCTCTGATCACTCCCTGGAGGTGGTTGACAGTGCGTCGGTTGCGCAGTTGCTTGGCCAGCCGGCCTGGGGGAGGCCGGCCGGCCTCCCTCTGGCCCATCTTGGCCTCTGACTTGGCCGAAGCCTTGCTTTGCTCTTGGGTAGTCTCCAGGGAAGTGGGTTCCTGCAATCTTTGTGATCTTGGGCTGCCTTATGAACCTTTGGATGGATGTTGAGGCCTTTCGGTGATTCCAGTTGATCCAAGGCCTAACCCTCGACTTAGAGCCTCTTGATTGTGTTACATTGTCACTGGTTCGAAGCCGAGGATGTGTCTTTGGAGGTGCCAGGCCGGCCGGCCTAGGAGAGGCCGGTCGGCTTGGGATTTTGCCCAACTTTGCTCAATTTTGGTGCATTTGATCCTGAAAGCAAAACTCATCCAAAACTCGTGGAACTCGTTAGAAATAAATAGAATATGAATGGAACATAGTGTAAAGCTCGTATTATTTCCGAGAAGTTGACGGCTTAGAATGTGAATTTACGGCCGTCAACACCCCCAAGCTTAAACTTTTGCTCGTCCTCGAGCAAAGCTTAAACTGAGGCTCGGTGGATCAGGAGTTGCATCAACATTTACCCCCTTGCAGGTACCTTGTGCACATCATATTACTCTTCCCGTATGTACTTATGAAGAATTGGCACATACCTAAGGTTCTGGAAGATGGGGCGTATTTGTTTTTCATCCCTCGGTCTTGAGCGGTTGTTGGACTGAACAACCTTCACCGGAATGTTCCCTGCTACCTGTTCAGGTTCCCAACTCGGATTTTTGCAAGAGTTTTCAAAAGAGGTTTAGGTTTCCCAATGGTACTCTCGAGTCGCTCAAAGTGTATGATCCTCACATATGGTCGAGAAATATGACCATCTTCTTCCTATCTCTAAGGCTGATATTTGGAGTTTATGGACATGAAGATGTATGCATACCTTGGTTACCTGTATTGCTTAGCCAAAGGGTGATCCAAGTCGGGGTCGGTACTTAGCCAAATCCAGGTCTCATGGAACATGGGGTTTTTGGAGGGTATGGAGTGGATGGTATGAATGGGTTCCCATTTATTTGAACTCTGTAATTTGCATCTTGAAATGGAGAGTGGACTTCTCTTTTTCTTTCTTCCTTTCTCTTTTTTTTAAAGAAGATAACTCCACTCTCCTTTGCTGAAATATCTTGAATTCTCTTTGGAGTTTTTGAATGGGGGAGCTTCTATGGGATGAACTTGTGGTGTATGAGATGGTGATTGCGGGGATATATAGCCGGCAAGAGTGGATGTCAATTCCCGGAGTGGGCGACTGACAGGCCAGCTATGTTTGGGCTAGCAAATGGTGGATGTCTGTGGGATAAAGACCTGTAGAAGGCAAGTACCATTCCCGAAGTGGATGCACCATTCGACAAAGCTCAAAGTAACTTCAGATAGCTCAAAATAGTTTATGCAATATAAGGCTCTGGATGGGTCGTTTTAACCATGGGAAACCTTCACCAAAACTTCAGTTTTAAAAGAATCCCGAGGGGCTCCCTACTAGAGCAGCTGTTTAAATTCTGGTTTGGGCTATCTCAAATCTCGCAACAACTTAGACTTTAGAAATTAAACTCATGCCTCCACTCAACCAAATTTTCAGTGGAACTACTATGTGCCAACTAGTTCAGGTACTAGGAGAGTAAAAAGCTGTAAACGAGGCACATACAGAGTTTAAACAGAGCAACTATTCATCATTTCCAAAGTCAGAGCTCACACGGATTTCCACTCATATATTTTATTCAAAGCATGTAAATATTTTTGGGATTTTTTTTTGTTTATAGATTATTTGTTCATTACTACTACTATTATTTTTTTGGCATGGCTACTGAATGAAGGGAACGGGTGCGATGACTTACCTGGCGGTGTGACTCCCCCCAAGCTTTGATGAAGCTCAGTCCTCCTCATCGGAGTCCTGCTCTCCCTCGTCGGGGTCCTCCTCATCGTCATTGTTGTTGTTGTTCTCCTCGTCGTCATTGTTCTCCTCCTAGTATGGCTGGTGCTGCTGGTGCTGGAACGGCTGGGACTACTGATAGTCCAACCCAAGGTGGATGAAGATGTTCGAGACGTCATACTACAAGGCAGAGGTCAACCCCCAGCTCTCCTGGGTGAGCTGGGTGTTGTGTGTCATCGTGTCCTGCATCTCCTGCTGCTGCGTCCCGAGTGTGCTGACGCGGTTCGAAAGGTCCATGATGCTCCGAAGAATCGGGTCTTCATAGTTGAAGCGTGCCGACGATGAGGGACCCATTTGTGGACCATAAGATGAATGCAAACCTGTGGGGTAGTACGGTCTTTGTCCATCGGCGAATCCACTGCTGCCGGCCTGGTACGGGTCATAGTTGTAGTGTCCGTACGCCTCCTCGAAGCTCATGTTCTCTGTGGATGGCCCCGGCTGTGCCGAGGCGTGCCGCGAAGGACCTGCTTCGGCATGTCCGTGCCTTGTCCTGCTCCTTGTCTGTGGACCTGCAACACTCCGCCGTGCGGGTTCTCTTTTCTCCATCTGCAGTGTTAGACTTTTCACCGAGTAGAGAGAGAGAGAGAGTCTCGGGCATGGAAGCTCGATCTCCCTGTTGTACCCGGGGTAACACATAAATATAGAATTTCCCGGTCCTTCCCACATCATGTGCACTTGCACAAAATGCTCAAGACCGACCTCGTATCTGTACGCCTCCGTCTCAGGCAAGAAGGTGACTTCGGCGCCCTCCATCGCTTTGACATACCTCGCCACACGGGTGACCAGTGGGGTTATGTCGATGGGGCCTTTGGCCATAATCATCTTCTGCCAATGAGCAAGCATGCTCCGGACGGGCGAGAAGCGAATCTTGTTCGCCATAGCGTACAGACATACAGCTCAGGTGAGCTGCAGAGGCGAAGGTCTGTGTGGGAATGCACAACCATAGCGAGCCACTTGGCGAGAAACCTCAGAGTAGGATTATGAATTGAAACTATGCTGTTCTTACTACTCACGGGTTCATTAGAAATTTCACTCCACCAAGAGCTATGGTCATACTGATAGCGCTCAACAAGTGTGTTGGGGTTTAGGATGCATCTTTTATTAAAGCCCAATGCAACACTAAATTGTTGGAGAGTCATTTCAAATTGTTCGTTAAAGAACCGAAAGTAATCTTTAGTTTCGGTGCTGGTTTCTTCAACGGTAAGAGACATAAGAAACTCCATGGTCAAGAGGTGCGAACCTGGCTCGACGATGTCGGTGAAGTTCTCCCATCCGACGGCGGTGAAGGCTTGGTTCATGTCTTACAAAAGCCCCGTCGTGATGAGGAGGTGGGTTTCGAAACTCTTGGCATGGGCATAGTTTTGCCTCTTCAGCAGCTCGAGTGCTTGCCGTTCGTAGTCATTCTTGTAGATGATCTGCTCGACCATCATCAAAATCCTGATGCGGAAGCGGCTTCTTGGGACTGCGGGAATTTCTTCTTCTTCCCGGGATGCATGAGAGTGGTGACCGGAGTCGACCGACATGTTATCCCGAGAAGAAGAGGAACTCCGCGAGCTCCTCGATCTTCTTGAGAACGCCTTCTTGATCTTCTCCTTTGCTCGGGTCATCATGATGCATGCAAAAGGTCAGCACGAGCAATATCCGAAGGAAACACGAAGTTAAGAGGAGGGTTAGCGTTAGTCGTTAGTCGTTCTTGCGGGGTGTTAAACCACCACAAACAATCAACGTTCAGCGAGCCATGAAATTATTAGGAAGGGAATATTTTTGTGTTTCCTGGTTTATGAACTTCACTAATTACTACTCAAATTTTTGATCTTAGGCGAGCTAGCACTTGAGTTCTTCTCCTAATCAAATCAAAAGAGCTCAATTAGGCAAGAAACTCAAGGAAGACAGAAGGGATTAGAGAGCTCGGGCTGGATCACAAATACCTGAGGTTCTGGTGCACTGAAGAACATCGGGCTCGTTGGCTTTTATAGCCAGGCGCCAGGGCCAGGCCGGCCGGCCTGGGGTAGGCCGGGCGGCTCCTCCACGGCGGCCATTGAGCCACGTCCTCGGTCTATGCCCCTAGATGCTGGTGATAATGCCCCTCGTCGGTGGTGACGGGACGTGAGCGGAGGGCAGAGGTCGGCCAGCCCATAGGGGGCCGCTCGGCCTGCCTCCAGCACGTTGAGTGCTCGCCCTTTGTCCCTTCACTTCATGATGAATCAAAGCACCTACTCCCTGCTGCTTCCTGCCAGAGAAAACAAGGTGGGGCCGGCCGACCTAGAGCTTGGCCAAAATTTTTCGAAAATTTTTGTGAAGTTCTATTGATGCAAAACTTTCAAATTTTAAACATGGGTTAGTTAAAATTCAAAACATGATTATGCAAGTTGGAAAGAAGTTTATGCAAGGAAAAATTTAAACTATCCTATATGCAATGCAAGTGATGGATTAGTGCCATGTACCTCATGGCGAGAGCTCGGGTTTTGAGTCCGGAGCCGGACTCTCCATTTCTTCAGTTCGATTGTCGTCGCCGGATGGAGTCCTTGGCGATGACACCTTCTTTCGCCACACCTTCTTGGGTGTGGGTTGCGCTTCGACCTTTACTTCTATGATGCCAGAAATTTCTTACGCTGGATTCGACGTTTGGCATTCTTCTGATTGTGAAGCTTGATTTGCTTCACTTCCTCTTGAAGTCATAGCTCCTCCTGAATCTGCAGATTCTCCACGAATGCAATGAGGGCTTCAATATTCGGAAACGATGGTTTCTTTATCTCTTTCTCGGGATTCTTCTTTCTTCGGACCTCTTTGACTTGATTGCATTGTTCGACCTTCGGCTTGAAGGCAAACTTCTCCTGCTGGCCATTGATGTTGAGCTGGATTTCTCTGGCCCCGACATTAATATGGGCGTTTGCTGTGCTCAAGAACAGCCTGCCCAGGATGAGCGGCGTCTTGGCGTCGACTTCCATGTCGTGCACGAAGAATTCGACGGGAATAAACAAATTCTGGATTTTCACTGGGATATTCTGTGCTATTCCCGCGGGATAGCGGACCGTTTGGTCTGCTAGCTGCAAACACATGGCAGTAGGGGCAAGTGCATGATGGGTAAGTTTGTCATAAACTACCTTGGGCATGACACTGACGCTTGCTCCTAAGTCACAGAGGGCGCTGGAGAAATGTTGAGCCCCGATCGAGCAAGTGATGGTGGGGCAGCCTGGGTCTTTCTTCTTCACCAGGAGAGGATCGAGTATAGCAGTGCTACACTCTTCTATTAACTGCACAACCTCAGTGGTGGGCAGCGTCCGCTTGTTTCCAAGAATATCTTTGATATACTTGGCATACGTGGGTACCTGCATAGCGTCAAAAAGTGGTATATTGACATATAACTTCTTGATTTCCTTGACGAACTTGCCGAATTGTTCGTCGGCCACAGGCTTCCTTATCCGCTCCGGAAACGGTAAGGCAGTTGTGTCGTGATAGTCCCATGAAGTTCTCGGGGTTTCCACGGGGTCTTCCTAGGTAGCAGATGTGTTGGAATCGACGGCCTCCTCCTGCTCTTCGTCTTCAATGTCCATACCACTAGCGGTTACGGTCTTCCGCTGCTTTCCTACATCTTTTGGGAAAGTTGGCTCTTGCGTGGTCTTACCACCACGCGTGGTCACCGCATTAACATTTTCCTTTGAGGGTACTTCCAGTTGCCCGGGCGGTTTCTCCGCATTAATGTTAGAACATGAAGATGCAAGCTGAGCTACTTGGGTTTCTTTCATTTTGTTAAAGCTCAGTTGATTCTTGATAACAGAATTGAATCCCTCTAGTTGCGCAACCATAGATTCTAGGATCTTATCATTAGCAAGAAATTTCCTACTAATATTATCATTTATCTACTTTTGGCCATACACTAGGTCTTTTAATGTGGGTTGAAAGCTGTTATTGAAATTCGTACCTTGTTGTTGACCGAAGGGGAGGTTGGGCTTGAAGTTCCAACCCTGCTGAGGATGAAATCCCGAGTTGGGATTGTTGTTGCTCCCAATGAAGTTTGTGTCCTCTTGAGTTAAGGGGCACGAAGTGCCCGAGTGCCCAGTCTCGCCACATGTTTCACATGTCATACGAGACTCCGAAACTTGATTAACCTCCTGGTGCGGAGATTCCAGCTTCTTCATCAGAAGTTCCAACTTGGCAGCTAACATATCGACTGTGTCGATTTGATGCATGCCCCTGGGACGGGCTGGCTGCCTTTCTCCTTTCCAACTTTGGTTGGAAGCTATCTTGTCAATCAGCGCCTTTGCTCCCGCTACAGTGAGAGAAAGGAATGAACTACCCGCAACTGCGTCAACATGGTCCTGGGCTTGCTGATTCAGGCCATGGAAGAAGTTATGAATGATCAGCCACTTTTCTATGCCGTGGTGTGGGCATGCTTGTATGTACTCCTGGAGACGCTCCCAGACTTTCGGGATGGTCTCATCCGGCAATTGCTGGATTCTGGTGATCCTGTTCCGGAGGGCATTGGTCTTGCCCACTAGAAAGTATTTGGCTAGGAATGCATTTGAACAAGCTTCCCATGTCGTGAAAGCTTCTTTGTTGGAGTAGAACCACGTCTTGGCCTTCCCGAGCAGTGAGAATGGGAATAGCCGAAGATGGACGTCATCCAGAGTAGTTTCTTTGGGGTTGATGGTGTTACTCACCTCCAGGAAGTTCTGGAAATGGGCATTGGCATCCTCGGATGCCTTTCCGCAGAATGGACTTGCTTGGACCATATTCACGAGTCCAGTCTTTAGCTCAAAGCCATCATTACCAGCTTGGTTGACGTTCAGCTCAGAAGGGATGTGGCTGCTGGACGGGGCAGAAAACTAACGGAGAGTCTTTGCCATGGATGAAGATGCTGAGGTGGAGGGTGAACTGGTAGGCCAAGTGAGTCTCTTCTGAGGTGGGATGACGCGGCGTCTCACGATTCTCCCAATTCTTTCTTGATTTTGGTGAAGTTACTTGGTAGGTCGAAACCGGTCATGCACTGCTCTGCATCGATCAAAAGATGGAGAGAGCAATGGTAAGCCCGCTAGGGTTAGCTGTGACAAACTAGTATAGTTTATCAAGCTATCTACGATATCTTTAGCCAATTACTTCCCCGGCAACGGCGCCAGAAATGCTTGTTGGCGTTTCTTATGCCCGATTAGAATAGATATTCTGCAAGCGCATAGAATCACCGCTATAGCACTTCACCTTGGAGAATTCCATGGTATCGTATTTTTCCTCAGGGAAGCACTATGGTAAAGATTATCGTAAATCGATTGATAACCGTACTAGCTTAATCGACCGACTGACTAGACGGGGGTAAGCCAGATAGGTAGATAAGATAAATGGCCAGACAATGACCGAGTGACACACGGAGATTCTAAACCTTAGAGAGGTAGAGCTGGGAGGACAATGAGCGAGATAAGACACCTGATACACTTCTGAACTATCGAGCTAGCCTCTCTAGATCAGACTAAGCACCTAACGAGTTCTTAGAAAAGCAGAGCTTACTTTGGCGGTTGGAAGAGGAAGGACTTCAGAATGGGATGCGAGGGGAGTCCAACGGCAACCTGCACTACTGCTATGAAAACACCTGAACGTGGTGGACTACAAAAAACGGATAGGGCTGTCACCACCTACCGACTACCACAACGGTTCCGTGGGGTGGAACACACTTTCTAGCTAACACTAAGGTCAGACACCACGTCTGCACTCAGTGTTAAGATTTCTCTCGAGGCCTTCGAGAGAAATCCCCCTCAACCTAGAGCACTAACTTGAGATACTCTAGTCCGGGCGAGAAAACTTGTAACATAAGTTCCCGATCACTTAGAAAGATAACTTAGCCTGAGCTAAAGGAAAACTTCCGTGCTCAACCCGAACCTCAGACTTGAGTAAATAAAAGACTACTGAAAGCAAAGCTGACTCAGAGAATAAAGAAGATAACTTATATTAATAAAGTCAAAAGAAAGATACAAGAGCTATACCAGACTTTCGACGACTCTGGAATCTCGAGCAAGCTCGTATTATTTCCGAGAAGGTGATGGCTTAGAATGTGAATTTACGGCCGTCAACAAGCCACCTAACCAACTCTCCCACACCAAAGATCTCTACGTCGGAAGATTCTAACAAGATCGCCAGATCCTGTAATCGCGGCGTCACGTTGCTTCCCGACCTCGCCAAGGAGATCGAGGTGAAACTTGAAGACAAGTCGGGTTCTACTCGAACTCAGATCGATCTCAGACCGAATTCAACTCAGATTGAGAGTCTTATTGCGCAACCCGTCTTTGGTTTGCGCAATTCATCGTCTGTTTACAAACAGATGATTAGATCCTCCTATGAAAATAGCTTGGATCACCTACTTCATGTCGAAAACCAATCAGCCACCGCTAGCCGGGAGGCGCCCGTTTTTGACGTTTACCCAGATCTAGTCGAGTCACCTCAAGACAGCCTGGATTTCATCACCAATGCACTGGCTAAGATGCAACTCAAATCTTGCCGAGGCCATACCCTCGCAGAACTACTCGACAATCTGTGAGAAGTTGCCAGCATTGATGATCTCCCGTTTCAACACGGCACTCCCCTCGAAACTGAGAGGGAAACTGGCTCCGGTGGAACTGTCCTAGCTGATTACGAATCATACCCGGAAAGCTTCTCTCACGAGCGTTTGCTTCCGGTAATCATCTAGCCCGGGGGTGCTCCAAGCCACCATGATCCAAACGAAGCCTTGGATCAGATCTCAGCAGACAATCTGACTCAAGACGCTCCAGCTGATGAAGACGAAGCCACTCGCACAACCCGCAGGACAAGGAATCAATGAAAAGAAGAACGCAGGGTTCATGCAGCTCAATGTGCTCGAATTCCACCACACAACCTAAATAATGAGTTCAACAACGTCGCGGATCCGGTTTTCAGAACACCAATTGCTGCGATGACAGAAGCAACCCTACGACTCATGATGATGCCCCAGAATCTAGAGATAGACCGAGTCATAAATCTCACCAAGAACGCTGTTGAACAACTCGAGAGACAAAACCCGCTGTACTCACTCCATGGCACACGATCAAGGGCTACCGCAACAGTCATACCTTAGGCAAGCCGTACCCTCGGAGGCCACCAGCGTCAACAACAGCAGGAGCAGCAAAACCAAAGAAATCAGGAGGATCAGGAAGCTGCGAGCAGTCAACGCCCCAGGGGTGGCCAACCGCAAGCAAACCAGGCTCCTGAGCCTCATCCAAACCGCAACAACAACCGTGGGCATAACAGGGAAGAGGTAGCCGACTCCATCATGGATGCACGGGATATCATCAATGCAAGACACAGAGCACAGCTCATGGACAACTCTGATCGCTTCCCCGCCCTCAGCAGAGTCTTCGACAACATCGAGTACCCAAAGGATTTCAAGCTGACAAACATCCAGAAGTACGACGGTAAGCAAGACCCTGCTCAATGGTTACATTTATAGTCGACCGCTATTAGTGTTGCAGAGGGAGACACCAACACCAAGGTCCTCTACTTCCCGATGGCTCTGGAGCCCGCACCCCTCACGTGGCTCGAAAGCTTGGCGCGCGAGTCCCTACACTCGTGGGACGACCTCAAGAAGGCCTTCATCGACAACTTCCAAGGGTCGCTACACCGAGTAGCTACTTGACACGCCCTGTCCATGTGCAAACAGGAGCAAGGCGAGTCGATCAGATCCTATGTCAAGCGCTTCTTCGACACAAGAGCCACCATCCCCAACGTCACCGACGACGACGTCATCGACTACTTCTAGAGCGGCATCACCTTCCAATCCTTGTACCGCGACTTTGGGCGCAATCGGCCCAAAACTGGGGTAGATCTACGGGACATGATGCAGCGCTAGGCAGATGAAGAGGAGCAAGAACGCAGTCGCTTTCCCCGCCGCAACAACGACAACAACGGGAAGCGCAACAACGACCGTGGAGGGCCCAGCAACCAGCGGGATCCTACGTGCAAGCGTAAGCTTGACGACACTGTCAGCACTATGGATCGCACACCGTGTGGCAAGAAGGGCAACAAGCCGCAGGATCAGTTCGACATGATCCTACACAACAAAAGATGTCCAATCCATCCCAAGAGCAACCACTCGATGTGGAAGAGCACGATCCTGCGCAAATCCTTCCAGTTGGCACCTACAGCTGCTCCAAAGAAAGAACAAGACAAAGATGATGAAGACGACAAGAAAGACCATGACGGTTTCCAACAGCAGCAAAACATCGTCAACGTCATATTTGGAGGAGATCCTAGCTTCTCCAAGCGAGCTCAGAAGCTCCTACTCAGAGAGATCCTCTTAGTCGAGCCAGCAATTCAGAGGCCACTCAAATATAGCGAGGTCCCCATTACCTTCTCCAGGGAGGATCAGTGGACCAGCTTCTCTGAACCTAGAAAGTTCCTGCTAGTACTCGATCCAGTCGTTCAGGGATCCAAGCTTACTCGAGTACTCATCGATGGCGGAAGTGGGCTCAACCTGATCTTTGCAAGCACATTGGTAAAGATGGGCCTCAACTACATGAGTCTACTTACTAGAAGCAAGGCTCTGTTCTACGGCATCGTCCTCGGAAATTCCTCTACTCCAATTGGCTCGGTCACTCTCCCAGTCACATTTGGTACAGAACAAAACTTCCGGACAGAATACATCAAATTCAAAGTAGCCGACTTCGAATCTTCCTACCATGCTATCTTGGGAAGACCTGCACTAGCCAAATTCATGGCAGTACCGCACTATGTTTACCTGCTCCTCAAGATGCCAGGCAACACAGGAGTCCTTTCACTACATGGAGACCTCCTTAAGTCTTTCGAATGTGACAAGGAAGCAATTGATCATGCTGTCACAATCCGGGTCCCTAGCTCTGTCAGTGAAATACTTGCTGCTGCTAAGGAACTCTCACTCAAGGAGTCGATGCCTTCCAAGAAGCCAAGCCAATCATCGGTTAAACCAACCAGTGATGTGGGCACCAAGACTATCCAACTACAAGAGGGAGACGACTCCAAAACAGCCATCATCAGAGCAGGACTGGGTGACAAATAGGAACTCGAGCTCGTCAATTTCCTTAGGGCCAACCGAGACATATTCGCATGGAAACCAGCGGATATGCTAGGGGTGCCCAAGGAGTTGATCGTGCATGCCTTGAAGGTCGACCCTAAAGCCACACCAATAAAGCAACGGTTACGGCGGTTCTCGCCAGACAAGCGAGAAGCCATCAAGAAAGAGGTGGCAAAACTACTCGCAGCAGGGTTTATCAAGGAAGTCTACCATCCTGATTGGTTGGCCAACCCTGTGCTCGTCCAGAAGAAGAAGAACAACGAGTGGAGGATGTGTGTCGACTACACTGATCTAAACAAGCACTGCCCAAAGGATCCTTTCGCGCTACCTTGTATTGATCAAGTAATCGACTCGACAGTAGGATGTGTCTTGTTATCCTTCCTCAATTGTTACTCAGGGTATCATCAGATCGCCCTGAAAGAGGAAGACCAAATCAAGATGGCCTTCATCACCCCTTACGGGGCATACGCCTACAAGACCATGTCCTTCGGGTTGAAGAACGCTGGTGCTACTTACCAGCGTGCGATACAGCTGTGCTTCTCCGATCAGCTACATCGCAATGTTGAAGCCTATGTTGACGACGTCTGTAACACCCTGATTTAAATTTCAGCATTTATTAATAAATTAAATTGGCTTTATTTAATTTTCTAAGGTTTATTGTGTTTAGTTGGCATTTAATCTAATTTTTTTGTTCCTTAAGTAATTAAAACTTATCATAGGTTTAAATTTTGTTGTTGCATTCATGCTGGTGCATACTTTAATTGATTGTGGTTTGAATTCAAATTCATACTTGAATTCAACCTTTGTTTGACTTAGAGTTGAAATGAGAGAGTAAATAGAAATAGAAAGGAAAAACCCCAAAACAAAACCCAAGACCCATGCCAAACCTCTTTCCCAAGCCGGCCCAGCGCGGCCCATGGCCAGCCCAGCGCCCGCTCCCACCTCCCCCGCACGGCCCAACCCACGCCAAACTAGCTCGGCCCAGACTTCGCGCTCGGCCCAGCCCGCACGCTCCCTCCGCACAAGCGACCCGCACGCGCGCCCGCCTCCCTTAGCCCACGTGGCCCAGCGCCCCCGCGCTCTCTCTCTCCCAGGCCGGCTCGCGTCACCCCGCACCCGCGCTTTCCGTCGCTGACCGACGGGGCCCACCAGTCAGCTCCTTCTCTTCCCCCTCCGCGCACGGATGCCCGCTATCACCGGCGAGTTCGCCGGGATCCTTATCCCGCTGCGACCCGCCGCAATCCCCGCTTCGCCCTGCCTTTTAATCACCCGGGCCCTACTCCACCCCACGCGCCGCCGTAAACCCTAGCAGCTGCCTCCACCGGCTCCGCCCCGCGCCGCTCCTCTGCGCCGCTGCGGCCACGCCGCCCCGTTGCACTAGAGCCCCGGCCAAGCGGCTCGATAGCTCTGCCTCGACGCCTGGAAACTCCCCGGAGTCTCCTTGTCCGATCCCGACCCGTGTGCGCGCCGAATTTCGGCCCGAACCCGTCGTAGGTGAGCCCGGCTCCATGCCTTTGCCCAACTCCGGTGATCCTCCAGCCGTGCTAACCCTTCTCCTGGGATCGCAGAGCATCTCCGCACTTGCCCGCGGAGAACCAGGAGCCAGACGCAACTCCCAGCACCCTCCTCCGCGAGTTCCGTCAAGCTCCGCCGCAGGACATCGCCGACGACCCCCTACGCTGGGCTCGTTCTTCGATCTAACCCCTCGGTGAGGACCACCCTACGTCCACTCTTCCTTTTTGTCGCGCTAGCATAGCCCGTGGGCCAACTTCGCGGCTCAACCGCCATTGCCGGCGATGCTCTGCCACGCCGAGCCGCCCCCACCGCCGTTTACTCTACTACGGCCATCCCTGACCCGCGCTCGAGACCCCAGTGGGTTACGCACACCGCTCTTGCCCCTTTGCACCAACCTGCAGCCCAAAACCGAGCCCGAATCACCGATTTGAGCCGCGCCGGCGAAGCTCCGCCGCAGCCAAGGGTCGCCGCCGGCGACTTTCCCCCCCTTCTGCTCTGAGCCGTTAGATCTGGGGTGGACAGTGTAGATTAGATCCGAACCCCGCTTCGCCCCGGGCCATGGGATCGTGATCCAACGATCCACATCGCTGGATACCGGTTCGCCTGTCCTTTTTGCATAAGAGCCCCTTCCTTTTGTTAATATCAACCCGCAGTCCGATCTTATTCAAAAATTTTTACGCAGAGGTCCTGATTTTAACGCGTAGCCCCCTGAGTTTTACCAGATTTGAATCCGCCCACCCTTGGCGTTTTTGCATGCTAGACCCTGGAACTAAGGTTTAATTACGTCTAGGCCCTCGGTTTTAGCAGAAAACCCCCTGGAACTTCAGTTTTCATACAAATAAGCCCCTAGAACTTGTTTTTAGCCTAGAATACGCGTTTTAGCTCCGTTTTTAGCGTTCTTTATATCCACGCGATCGTTGTAACGCGTAGAATAGTTCTAGAGTAGTTTTGTGCGCTGTTTTTATGTATTGATGTATTGTTTCTTAGTTTTTGTTAGTGTTTGCTTGTATGCTTATTTCTGTGCATTGTTTTGGCCATGTGTTCGTGAGTAGACGCTGATCCAGTTGAGGAGCCCCAGTACCAGTACCCGGAGCAGCCGTCTTCTGAGCACTTTGAGCAGCAGCAGGAGCAATACGAGGAAGGCAAGTGTAACATGAACAACCCATCACGTTTAAAAACATTTTCATACTGCATTTAATACTGTATGCCTATAAGGACTTTCCTAGCCACTTTATGTCCTTTATATATATCCTTTGGGTTGCATCTTGGTTAGTTGTGCTAGGTTGCTGCGCTACAACACACTCTGGTCCATTTTAATTAATTTGATTAATGGTTTACTTGAACTTAATTCTGAGAGTGGCCCTCTGTGTGGATGAGTGGCTCACGTCTCGTTAAAAGATGGTTTTGTAGAAACATGGTTTAGGGGGCCAGCACGGTGCTTAGTGCTTGGTTGGCCACTCTCCATAAGGACCAGTTCATAGAGCGACAACCTGGGACAACAGCGCTACCACAAGGCTAGAATGGGATAGACTTGGCGTAATAATTAGATCTTTTTGGTTTGGAGTAACTTACCTGCGGGGCAAGAGTAGTAAGCTTCAATGGTCCCTGCTCCTCCGGCTTGGTCTTTGCTTGGATTGCGCTCCTGTGCTTGTACCCCCGGAGGTGGGCCCCATCGTCGCTGACCTAACTCTCGCGGTTACGCCTTACCAACGAGATTCTTTTTAAAGGCCTCGTAGTGAGTCGCTAGTCATCTCACCTAAGGAAGTGTGATGAACAACTGGCGTAGCTCACGACTTGTGGGTAAAGATGTGCAACCTCTGCAGAGTGTAAAACTGGTATACTAGTCGTGCTCACGGTTATGAGCAGCCCAGATCCTCCTTTTGATTAGTGAAGTTATCTCCTTCCGACGAGGGAGGTGCTTCTCGGGGTTACCTTGGTGGCTTGGTTTTGGTGTGGTTCTCAGTAGTTTCATAATTAATTCTGATTAATTACTATGTAACTGGGTCAATGGTAATTCATCAACTCATAGTAAATAGCTTTAATAAAATTTTGCCAACACTTAAAAGCTAATGCAGTTGAGTCAGCCAGCCTAGAGCCTCATAGTTTGTGTTATACTTGTTGAGTACAAGTTGTGTACTCACTCTTGCCTCTTCTCTACTTTTTCCTCTTGGCTACGCTACTGCTGCTCAGTTCCTGCCAACACGAGGGAGTTCGTCCAGCGCTACCAGGACTACGAGGACTTCTAGGTGTTCGTCTCCCAGTCGACGTCCCTGTGGCGCCCTGCTTCAGCTTCGGAGAGCTTTTTTCGTATTTTGTACTTCGCTTCCGCTGTATCAGACATTTTTGTCATTATTGTAATAAATAACATTCGTATTCGCTTTATTATGTCTTTTTACGTGATATGTGCTATGATATACTGTTCATTCTGTTGTATATACGTGTGACTTGATCCTGGCACGTATATGATTGCTCGGTTTATGTTCTTTTATAAACCGGGTGTTACAACGTCGTTGTCAAAACTAAGACCCCAGGATCAATTCATTACTGACCTAGAAGAGACCTTCAACAGCCTCCGAAAATTCCGCTGGAAGCTCAACCCAACCAAGTGCGTCTTTGGTGTACCCTCTGGAAAACTACTCGAATTCATCGTCAGTAACTGAGGAATTGAGGCTAATCCATAGAAGATCAATGCCATAATGGCTATGGATGCTCCAGCTACCATCAAGGATGTCCAGAAGCTTACAGGCTGCATGGCAGCCTTTAATCGATTCTTGTCCAGGCTTGGCGAACGGGGATTACCCTTCTTCAAACTCCTAAAGCGACATGATAAATTCGAGTGGACTACAGAAGCCGTGGAAGCACTCGAGAACCTCAAGCATCATCTCCAGTCACCGCCGACTCTAACAGCTCCACTACCCGATGAGGAATTACTCCTCTATATCGCTACGACTACCCATGTAGTCAGTACGGCGATAGTAGTCGAACGCCCGGAGAAAGGCCACGCTTACGGTGTTCAGAGACCAGTCTATTTCATCAGCGAAGTACTCTCTGAATCAAAGGTTAGATATCCATCAATTCAGAAACTTCTATATGGAATTATAATCACCTCCAGGAAGCTCCGGCATTACTTCGACGAATACAAGATCTCAGTCATAACTGACTTCCTATTGGGGGACATACTCCACATTTGGGATGCCACTGGACGAATCTCAAAGTGGGCAGTTGAATTGGGAGCCTTGGAAATCAACTTCAAGCCAAGAACAGCAATCAAGTCACAGGCACTAGTCGACTTCTTGGCTGAATGGCGAGAAAATCAAATTCCAGCACCCCAGAACATTCCAGAGCATTGGGTGATGTACTTCGATGGCTCACTCAAGATCGACGGAGGCGGCACGGGAGTTTTGTTCATTTCCCCCAAGGGAGAACAATTAAAGTATGTGTTGTAAATCTTGTTCAAGGTCTCCAACAATGAAGCTGAATACGAGGCATTGCTACACGGCCTCCGACTAGCAGTATCTCTCGGCATCAAGCAACTACTTGTCTATGGCGACTCTTTACTCGTCTTTTAACAAGTCAATAAAGAATGGGATATCAACAAGGATACAATGGACGCATACGTTGAAGAAATCAGAAAGCTCAAAAACAAGTTCTCAGGATTGGAAATCCACCACGTCGATCGCAATAACAACGTGGGAGCCGATGTCCTCTCCAAACTTGGGTCCACTCGAGCAGCTGTTCCACTGGGAGTTTTTGTCCATGAACTTCACCACCCATCAGTCAGGCAACAAAGTCAAGAAGCCACTGACACGGAGGCCCTAGCCACAGTCAGAGAAGTGCTAATGATTGAAGTAGATTGGCGGACTCAGTTTGTCGACTTCATCAAGGAGTTCAAGCTTTCACCACATGTTGATCCTAAAAACGCTGAAGCTGCCCGCATCATCAGGCGTAGCAAGGGTTTGGTCCTCGTTGGCGCTCTGCTTCAGGCATCCTCATGAAGTGTGTTACCCTTGAAGAAGGCAAAGACATCCTCCAAGAAATAGACGAAGGAGTTTGCGGTAATCACGCTGCATCAAGTACACTAGTCGGCAAGGCGTATAGGTCAGGATTCTTCTAGCCAACAGCTATTTCGGACGCAGAAAACTTGATCAAACAGTGCCCTGGCTACCAGTTCTTCGGCAAGAAGACTCACGTCCCAGCACATAACTTGATAACAATCCCTCCATCATGGCCGTTTGCCTGTTGGAGTTTGGACATGATCGAACCTTTAACCGTAGCTCCAGGAGGATTCAATCATGTGCTGGTAGCAGTCGACAAGTTCACCAAGTGGATCGAGTACAAGCCCATTGTCAAGATCTCATCCGACAGAGCAGTGGATTTCATCTCTGACATTATCCATCGATTTGGCTTTCCTCACACCATCATTATAGATCTTGGTTCTAACTTCATGTCACAATCTTTCTGGGATTTCTGTGACAACTCTTGCATTGAGGTCAAATATGCCTCAGTAGCTCATCCTCGGGCAAACAGACAAGTTGAGCGAATCAATGGTTTAATACTTGACGGCTTGAAGAACAGACTCTACAATGCCAACACCAAGAAAGGTGGCAAGTGGATTCAAGAACTTTCTCATGTAGTCTAGGGGCTGCGAACCCAGCCTAGCAAAGCAATTGGACAATCTCCTTTCTTTCTCACCTATGGGTCAGAGGCCACACTACCGGTAGACATCATGTGGAGATCTCCAAGACTGGAAGCTTATCAAGAAGGAGAAGCAGATGAAGCTCGACAACTCGAGTTAGATTCAGTCGAAGAGGCCAGAGTCAACGCTCTAACCCAATCGGCTAGATATCTTCAAGGAGTCAGACGCTACCCTGACCGCAACGTCCAGCAAAGATCCTTCAGCATTGGAGATCTAGTTCTACGAAGGATCCAGGATGAGACAGGATTGCACAAGTTAAATTCCAGATGGGAAGGACCATTTATCGTAACCAAGGTTACAAGACCAGGATCATACAGAATCACTGATGCAGATGGCAAAGAGGTACCGAATTCCTGGGATATTGAGCACTTGCGCAAGTTCTACCCTTGATCCAAGCAATATGGTGAAGTCAGTTGATTTCTTTAATAAAGCAAGCGTCTTTATTGGCATATCGACTACATTAAAGGCAATTTCTCTAGCTGACAGCATCACCAGTCCAGGATAGCTTACACAGTTCTCCATCAGGATAACTACACAAGCCGCATCCTTGCCCTTAATGTAAGGGCACAACCTACTCGCCTAGCTCGGGAAAGTGTTTGGATACCTTTACTAGTTGTCCATCTTGGGTAACTCGACAGAGTTCATCCTAACAGGTCAACTATGAGAAACTCCAGCCTAGTTGTAAAGGTAAAACTACTCGCTTGCTCGAGTACGTCATGTATACTACTATATTTTGTCCATCTTGGGCAACCCAACGGGGTTCGCCCTAATAGGTCAATCTTAGTAGTTACTCCAGTCTACAAGTTAGACACCTTACTCGTCTCGCTCAAGTAAGTTTCGGATATCTTGGCATTTACATCTTGGATAACCCGATGGGGTTCATACCTAACAGTTTTGTCTTAAGGATTACTCCAGTCCTTGGTCAAAGGACACCTTACTCGCCTTGCTCGAGTAAGCCTTGGATATCCCTATGACATTTACATCTTGGGCAACCCGACGGGGTTCGAACCTAACAGTTTTGTCTTACGGATTACTCCAGTCCTTGGTAAGGAAACACTATTCACTTGCTCGAGTAGTTTATGGATACCTTTACAAGTTTCTCAAATCGGGTAGTCTGACGGGACTCACCCTAAATGATTAGCTTTAAGGATTACTCCATTCAAGTATTCTACTCGATTAGTTCATATTTATCCTACGGTATTAGATCATGCTTCTGAAGACACACCAACAGATACGAATTATGGACAACAACAAGAATCCAATGAAGATTATAAGAGTTGTTACAAGCAGTCTACTATGCTATGTTCTTCAGAATTTCCTCCGCAATCACTTCTGATTCCTTACAATACTCTCGGAATTTCTCATCAGAGCAACTGGAAGCTATTCCTTTAGCTATCAGAGCTAAATTAAACCGAGGCAAGTATGACTTGACAGCTCCTATCATGTGGGTTAGATAATTCTTGGAAGTAGCCGTCATAACATCAAAAATTTTCTAGAGAGCTTCTTCCAAACGCTCCACCAAGGACTTGCTACTTGACGACTCTTCTTCAGTATCAACCACATCCACAAGATCTTGAGCTGCTACTATTAGTCGAGTATGGTATTCCGGAGAACCTGATGGGAAGATATCTCAGAAATTGATATGACAAAGCAAAATCAAGACAAAAGATCGAGTGCTTACAGGCTTGGGCATTCTGCAATTGCTTCTGAAGCTTGGAATTTTCGTCTTGAAGCTTTGATCTGGCGCTTCATGTCACAAACCTCCAGATGATGCTGCTAACTTGCTTTATAAAGTTTGTTCCAAGGACCAAGGGCTTCATCCAGTCGTTTGGCAATCATGGCCTTTTGCTCCTCTAAGATCTTCCGATTGTCTACAGTCTTATATAACGCATGAGATTTCAAGAAAGATCGATTGGCTACATCCTGAGACATACAAGGCAAATCTGGTCAGACATCAACAACTACTCGATGAAGACAAGTAGCGGCAGAAGACTCACCTTGGTAAATTTAAAGCTCCACTGCATACAATCTATAAGTTTCTTCATGTTATCTAGAGACAACAGTGGATCATCAAATAGTTCCTTTCCCAACTCTTCCTGGGCTGACTGAGGCATAGACTGGAATGGTACCAGTCGAACGGAAGGACCTTTTGACCCTTCTGCTCCACTACTCCCAGGTCCACCAGCATTGGAGGCTCCTTCAGCAGCCGCAGGAGTATCAGATGTTTCAGGGCTTGGTTCGCTTGGATTATCAGCTATGTCTGCACTTGGCAAACTGGCAGCCGGGGTCTCGATCAACCCAATTATAGGAGATTCGGGGGCTGATCGACTAGTTCCTTCCGAACCACTAGACACCCAGTTGTGGAAGTCTTGGACTTGATCTTTCTCATGCGGCGAAAGATGTTGGATCCAAGCCAAGCAAGATTCTGAATAAGAAACCTGAGGCAAACAGGATACAATCAACAAAATATTATATACTTACTGGCCGGCATCGAGACGAGGAACTTTCTTCTACAACATTGAACCGGGAGCCACCTTCCGTTTCTTGCTGTCGTCAGAATCAGCATTTACAGAAGTCGGAGGCATAGAATACCAGGATTTATAATTTTTCTGCAGAAAGAAGCCAATACTTAGTCAGAAGATCAAAAATGGTTAACTACAAGTACTTGACATGGTATCCAAAACACGTACCCAGGCATTCTCGGGAGGATTTTGTGCCGAGAAGAGTGTTGGAAGCGTCAAAGACTTGTCGAAGTTATCGAGTACTTTGTAGCATCTCTTTATTACTTCAGACTGAGCCATTGGCTCTGGGGACATCCTAGTGGGATCCTGCATGCCTTCATATCTAAAGGCAGGATGCTTTCGCAGCTGGAGAGGATGTGTCCGGCGACCGCTAAATGAGAAGACCACATGATCTCCAGTGACTCCTTTCTTCTTAACAATGGCAATCGCACGAAGAATGGCTTCAACTTGCTTGCCACCAGGTCCTTTACTTGACCAGCTTTCTTGGACTTGCGGGGCACCAGCAATCCTTTCTGGAAGTGGAGATTCAAAGTTCCCGACATGGAACTAGAGCTTCTTCCATTCAGCTCCCTTATTCACCGGATCATAAGCCAAGTACTCGCTTCGTGTTTCCGGAGGGAGTACCAATTCACATCCCCCGACGACGGTGGGATTGGTGGCATTTGGGACAGTGACAAGGAGGAAGAAATGTTGAAAAAGGTGGAAATGGGGAAGAATTCCAAGGAAAGCCTCACAGAAGTGAGTGAAAATTGAAATACGCAAAATGGATTGGGGAGTAAGATGTTGTAATTGAATTCCCCGAAACTGAAGAAGTCTATAGAAAAATTCTGACATGGGAAGAGTGAGACCACGTTCTACAAAATCGCGAAACATAATGGTCTCAAGGGTACCTTCCATGTGGTAATCTTCTCCTTCACCAGCGTGCCAATGGCTTACGCCCTACTCTTGGAGGAGACCCATACTCTCCAACTCCCGGACCAGTGATTCAGACATCTTACTTTTACGCCAACCTGTGGACATATTGGCGATCGTTTCCTCTTCATTCTTGGACTTGTTCTTCTTGGGAGCCATCTCACAGTCACGAGTTTTAGCTCGGGGGCTACGAGAGGGGTTTTGGATTTTGATTGAGAAGAGGCGAATGTGAATCTGAGTCTAACGGCAGCCAGGAGTTCAAGGGGTAAAACCCTTGGAAGTTTTCAACTGGCTTTATAGGGTCTTCGGGGGCAATTTTGTGAATATTTGGGATGCCAACGGATTCTTTCCTTTTCAGGGAAGTTTTCAGTTTTTGCCACGAGTTTACATTGATTCTTAAATCTAAATGGAGGGATTTAAATTCAAGACTCGGGGGCTGCGGAATATACGTATCAGAGATTTATTTTTCTAATTTTTTGAAAAATAAAGAAGAAGAAAAAGACTAAAGTGACCCTCAGCCTGATTCTGCGATTCAACCTAAGGCTTGGGGGCTACTCCATATGGAGCACGAGTACTTCGCGCACCATATATGATCAAGATTTTGGGGTTGAGCACCTCACAGCCTCGAAGCAAATGGAAGTACATGAAGGACTACTCGACGTATCTGAAGGACCAGAAGGATGTTCTGACTACTTGAAGTACTCAAAGACGCCCAGCCAAGTGCTCGACGCCTGCAGGACTCGGCTACGAAGAGCTCAGGGGCTTGTCAGACCCGGGGCAGCGGGACTGCTTACAGACATAGAATGTTCTAGAGTAATGGATAGCTCATGGATGTACCTTACCTCCCTTGTAACTACCCGAATAGGTGTAGAACTAGCTGCAGTACAATGGAAACTACCCGATCGTGTTGTAAAAAGACTCCAACTGTACTCGGCTAGGACTTTCCATATAACCCTATCCCCCCGGATATATAAGGGCGGGCAGGGACCCCATCCAGAGACATCAACACCTAAGGCAATACAAACCATCACACATGATGTAGGGTATTACGCAACTCGCGGCCCGAATGTGTCTAAATCTTTGTGTTCCTTGCACCATCGAGTTCCAGAGCCGTTGATCCCTACCTACAAACCTTACTGCTAAGGGTATCCCTGAGCAGGCTTGGCGGTAAATACCGATAGTGGTTCTATTCCAACAAGGAAGCTTTCATGACATGGGAAACTTGTTCGAATGCATTCCTAGCCAAGTACTTTCCAGTGGGCAAGACCAACGCTCTCCGGAACAGGATCACTAGAATTCAGCAATTACCGGATGAGAGCATCCCGGAAGTTTGGGAGCGTCTCCAGGAATACATTCAAGCATGCCCACACCACGGCATAGAAGAGTTGCTGATCATTCAGAACTTCTTCCATGGTCTGAATCAGCAAGCCCAGGACCACATTGATGCAGCAGCGGGTGGTTCCTTCCTTTCTCTCAATGTTGCGGGATCAAAGGCGCTGATTGACAAGATAGCTTCCAACCAAAGTTGGAAAGGAGAAAGGCAGCAAGTCCATCCCAAGGGCGTGCATCAGATCGACATGGTTGATATGTTAGCTGCGAAATTGGAACTTCTAATGAAGAAGCTGGAATCTCCACACCAGGAGGTTAATCAGGTTTCGGAGTCTCGTATGACATGTGAAATATGTGGCGAGACTGGGCACTCGGGCACTTCGTGCCCATTAACTCAAGAGGATGCGAACTTCGTCGGGACCAATAATACTCCCAACCCAGGATTTCATCCTCAGCAGGGTTGGAACTCCAAGCCCAACCTCCCCTTCGGTCAACAAGGTATGAACTTCAATAACAATTTTCAGCGCACTTTAAAAGACCTAGTGTACGACCAAAAGCAAATCAATGATAATATTAGTAAGAAATTCCTTGCTAATGATAAGATTTTGAAATCTATGGCTGCACAACTAGAGGGATTTAATTCTGTTATAAAGAACCAACTGAGCTTTAATAAAATAATAGAAACTTAAGTAGCTCAGCTTGTATCCTCATGTCCTAACATTAACATGGGGAAACTACTCGGGCAACCGGAAGTACCCCCGAAAGAAAATGTTAGTGTGGTGACCACACTTGGTGGTAAGACCACGCAAGAGCCACCTTTCCCACAGGATGCAGGGAAGCAGCGGAAGACTGTAACCGCTAGCCATACCGAAGTTGAAGACGAAGCGCAGGAGGAGGCTGTCGAGTCCAACACTTCTGCTACCCAAGAAGACTCCGTGGAACCCCCGAGAACTTCACAGAACTATCACGACACAACTGCCTTACCATTTCCGGAGTGGATAAGGAAGCCAGTGGCCGACGAACAATTCGGAAAATTTGTCGAGGTAATCAAGAAGCTATATATGAATATACCGCTTCTTGACGCTATGCAGGTACCCACGTATGCTAAGTATATCAAGGATATTCTTGGAAACAAGCGGACGCTGCCCACCACTGAGGTCGTGCGGTTAACCGAAGAGTGTAACGCAGCTATACTCGATCCTCTCCTGGTGAAGAAGAAAGACTCAGGCTGCCCTACCATCACCTACTCGATCAGGGCTCAACACTTTTCAAATGCCCTCTGCGACTTGGGAGCAAGCGTCAGTGTCATGCCAAAGGTAGTTTATGACAAACTTAACCATCATGCACTTGCCCGTACTGCCATGTGTTTGCAGCTAGGGGACCAATCGGTCCGCTATCCCGCAGGAATAGCAGAGAATATCCCAGTGAAAATCCGGAATTTCTTCATTCCTGTCGACTTCGTCGTACTCGACATGGAAGTCGACACCAAGACACCACTCATTCTAGGCAGGCCATTGTTGAGCACAGCAAATGCTCATATTGATGTCAGGGCTGGAGTAATTCAGCTCAACATTAATGGTCAGAAGGAGAAGGTCGCCTTCAAAATGAAGGTCGAACATTGCTCACAAGTCAAGGAGGTCCATCGGAAGAAGAAACCCGAGAAAGAGGCAAAGAAACCGTCACTTCCTAACATTGAAGCCCTCATTGAGTTCGTGGAATGTCTGCGAATTCAGGAGGAGATACGAATTCAAGAGGAAGCAAAGCAAATCAAGCTTCACAATCAGAGGAATGCCAAATGATGGATCAAGCGTAAGAAATTTTTGGACTCATAGGAAACAAAAGTCGAGACGCAACCCACACCCAAGAAAGTGTGGCGGAAGAAAGTGTCATCGCCCAAGACTCCATCCGGCGACGACAATCAAACCAAAGAAATGGAGAGTCCGGCTCCGGACTCAAAACCCGAGTCCTCGCCATGAGGTACGTGGCACGTATCCATCATTGCATTGCATATAGGATAGTTTAATTTTTCCTTGCATAAATTTTCTTTTCATCTTGCATAATCATGTTTGAAATTTAACCAACACTTGTTTGAAATTTGAAAGTTTGCATCCATAGAACTTCACAAAAAAAATTTTGAAATTTTTTGGTCGAGTACTGTAACACCCGGTTTATAAAAGAACATAAACCGAGCAATCATATACGTGCCAGGATCAAGTCACACGTATATACAACAGAATGAACAGTATATCATAGCACATATCACGTAAAAAGACATAATAAAGCGAATACGAATGTTACTTATTACAATAGTGACAAAATGTCTGATACAGCGGAAGCGAAGTACAAAATACGATAAAGCTCTCCGAAGCTGAAGCAGGGCGCCACAGGGACGTCGACTGGGAAAAGGGTCAGGGAGGCAGTAGGCACGACGGCGAACCCTCCTGGGCACATCCAAGGAGCGGGTCAGGGCTCGGTGAGGCATACCGCGGTGAGGGGCGATCCCAGGTCACCGGCGAGCCGGGGTAACGTGGTTCCGGCCCGAAATTGGGTCAACCTTTGCTACTGGAAGCAACCATGCGGCACGGGTGAGCCAATATGGTGCCTAACACGGCCTATGGTCTCGCAGGGCGGCGGGTTGACCACGGCGTGGCGGCGCTGTCAAGCAACGGCGAGGAAATCCTCGCGCGCAGAGGGAGGAAAGAAGGGAAAACAAGGGCTGGCGAGGGTCCATACCTCCTCGGGAAGCTCCTACGGTGGTCTAATTCGACGCGGAAGGAGCGCAGCGGCGGGTCCTCGTCGGCGCGGCGGCTCGGTGGAGGTCCGGCGAGAAATTCCCGTGCGTGGCGCGGGGTAGAGGGAAGGAGACGCGGCCGGGGAAGATTCTGATCCTGCGGTGGTGCTTATGCAGCAGCTCGCGGTGGCAGAGGCGCTGCGGGGCGGCCGGACCACGGCGGCGCAGAGGCACGGCGGGGCCGAGCAGAGCGGGCGGCGCTAGATCTCGGCTGGGACTGCGGCTAGGGTTTAGGGCGGCAGGATAGGAGGCGTAGGGTGCGGGAGAGGGTCAGGGGCGCATTTAAAGGGAAAGGCCGGGCCTCGGCGTGCGGGCCTGAGGGGAGGCCACGGCGCAGGGGTCACGGCGGGAAGGTCGGGGTCCGTTGGCGCAGCGGAGGGGAAAGGGGAAGGTGACGAGGCTGCCAGGTGGGGCAGGCTTGTCAGCGGGGCGCGGGTGAGCGCGGGCTGAGGGGGGAGCGGGGCGCTGGGCTGGCTGACGCGCGGGGGCACTGGGCCGCGCTGGAGCTGGGGACTGGGCTGCCGCAGCGGGATGAGGAGCGGGGGTGGCGAGCTGGGCCGGCCGGGTTGAGCTGAAGGGGAGGAGGTGGGCCGCTCGCGAGCGGGCCCGGGGAGGGAAGGGAAAAAGTGGGCCGGGCTGGGTTGAGTTTTGGCTTCGGGTTGGGCTGGGTTTGGGTTTCCTTTGGGTTTCTTCCCTTTTCTATTTCTATTTTCTGGTTTTCTTTCTCCTATCTAAATCTAATTCAAACAAAGTTTGAATTTGAATTCAAACCACACTCAAATAAAAGTATGCACCAGCATGAATGCAACAAAAATTTAAACCTATGATAAATTTTAATCATTAAGGAACAAAATTGAATTAAATGCCATACTAAACACAATAAACCTTAGAAATTTAAATAAAGCCAATTAATTTATTAATAAATACTGAAATTTAAATTAGGGTGTTACATACCCTACCCCCTTAAAGAAATCTCGTCCCGAGATTTAGCTAGGCTGGCTAGCAAAGAGATCTGGATATGTCTTCTTCAACTCATCTTCTCGCTCCCAAGTAGCCTCAGCTTCACTGTGATGGCTCCACTGAACTCTGCACATCTTGATGCGCTTGTTCCGAGTAACCCTCTCTGACGTCTCCAGAATCTTTACCGGATGCTCAGTATAAGTCAGATCCTCCTGGACATCGACTCCATCTAGGGGTGCCTGCTCCTCGGGTACTCGCAGACATCTCTTCAGCTGAGATATATGGAAAACATCATGAACTCCTGAGAGGCTGAGAGGTAACTCCAGGCGATAAGCAACTTCGCCTTTCCGCTCTAGCACCTTGAATGGCCCCACATACCGAGGTGCTAACTTTCCCTTGACATTAAATCTGTGAATTCCTCTCATCGGAGACACCTTCAGGTACACATAGTCACCAACACTGAAAGTCAGGTCTCTCCGTTTGCCATCTGCATAGCTCTTCTGTCTGCTCTGTGCAATCCTCAGATTTTCTCGCACAGCCTGAACCATCTGCTCTGCATCATCTATGATCTCAGGACCGAAGAGCTGCTTTTCACCAATCTGATCCCAATAGAGAGGAGTCCTGCACTTTCTGCCATACAATGCCTCAAAGGGAGACTTCTTCAGACTGGCCTGATAGCTGTTGTTATATGAGAACTCAGCATATGACAGGCACTTATCCCAACTAGTACCGTACTGAATGGCACAAGCTCTCAGCATATCCTCCAACACTTGGTTGGTTCTCTCTGTCTGCCCATCTGTCTGAGGGTGATAAGCCGTACTGAAACGCAGCTTCGTATCCAACGAATCATGGAGCTGCTCCCAGAAACGAGAAGTGAACTGGGACCCTCTGTCAGATATAATCTTCTTGGGCACACCATGCAAGCAGACAATCCGAGAGATGTACAACTCTGCAAGTCTAGCACCGGAGTAAGTAGTGTTCACTGGAATGAAGTGAGCAACCTTCGTCAGACGATCCACTACTACCCAAATGGAGTTGTACCCTTTCTGAGTACGAGGCAATCCAACAATGAAGTCCATAGTGATTTCCTCCCACTTCCACTCTGGAATCTTCAAAGGCTGTAACAGACCTGCTGGCCTCTGATGCTCAGCCTTGACACGCTGACAGGTGTCACAAATAGCCACGTACTCTGCCACTGAACGCTTCATACCATACCACCAGAAACGTTCCTTCAGATCATAATACATCTTCGTGCTGCCCGGATGAATAGAGTATGCTGTATCATGGGCCTCACTCAGAATCAACTTCCGGAGATCATGCACATCAGGCACGCAGATCCGGTTCTTGTACCACAGAGTACCCTGATCATCCTCTCTGAAATGAGGAGCCTTGCCCTTCTTGAGCAACTCACGGATCTCCTGCAGCTTCTCATCATCTTTCTGATGCTGCCTGATCTCTGACTCTAGAGTCGGTACTGCCTCAAATGCTGCACTGGAGGTATGATGCAAGAAACCCAGACTCAACTGCTCGAACTCCTCACATAACTCTGGAGGCATCTGGAAAGCCACGACCATGTTGACATAACTTCTTCTGCTCAGAGCATCTGCTACAACATTGGCCTTGCCCGGATGATAGTGAATCTCCAGGTCACAGTCCTTGACTAACTCTAGCCATCTTCTCTGCCGCATGTTCAGCTCATTCTGCGTGAAAATATACTTGAGGCTCTTGTGATCAGTGTAGATATCACACCGCTGCCCATACAAGTAATGCCTCCAAATCTTCAGAGCGTGCACAACTGCGGCTAACTCAAGATCATGAGTAGGATAATTCAGCTCATGCCGACGTAACTGCCGTGAAGCATAAGCTATCACTCTGCCCTCCTGCATCAGAACACACCCAAGACCATCCTTCGAAGCATCACAATATACCGTGAACCTCTTCGTCTGGTCTGGCAGAGTCAGGACTGGCGCCATAGTCAACCTTTTCTTCAGCTCATCAAAGGCCATCTGGCGCTCATCAGTCCATACAAAAGCCACATTCTTCTCTAGCAAAGAAGTCAAAGGCTTCGCGATCTTGGAGAAATTCTCAATGAACCTCCGATAATATCCGGCTAAGCCCAAGAAAGATCTGACTTCCTTCACTGTCTGCGGTGTCTCCCACTCGAGCACATCCTTCACCTTGCTTGGATCAACAGCAATGCCTCCCTGAGAGATAACATGACCGAGGAATGGAACCTCGTCAATCCAGAACTCGCACTTGCTGAACTTGGCATACAACTGATGCTCTCTCAGTCTCTGCAACACGAGTCTCAGATGCTCCTCATGCTCTTCTTCTGTCTTGGAGAAGATCAGAATATCATCAATGAAAATCACCACGAAGACATCCAGATAATCCATGAAGACCATGTTCATCAGATGCATGAAGAAAGCCGGGGCATTAGTCAAGCCGAACGACATGACTGTATACTCATATAGCCCGTACTTGCAGGTGAATGCCGTCTTCGGAATATCCCCAGGACGGATCCTCAACTGAAAATAACCCGAACGAAGATCAATCTTCGAGAATATACGAGCACCTCGAAGCAGATCGAAGAGATCCTCAATACGGGGCAGTGGGTGCTTGTTCTTGATAGTGACTGCATTCAGCTCCCGATAATCCACACACATCCTCTTCGAGCCATCCTTCTTATCTACCAGCAACAACGGAAAAGCCCAAGGAGAGAAGCTGCGACGGATATAGCCCTTGGCTAGCAACTCATCAATAGTCTTCTTTACTTCTTCATGCTCTATAGGCGCCATACGGTAGGGCCGCTTTGCAATAGGAGCTGTGCCAGGCAAGAGATCAATACAAAACTCAATGGCGCGTTCAGGCGGCATACCTGGCAGATCATCCGGAAAGACATCCGGGAATTCAGACACCACGCGAATACCGTCCGTGGGTCTAGCCTCCATCTGATGAAGAAAACCCGAAGGCTCTACTGCACTGATAACAACCTCTTGGCCACTAGAAGCTGATAATAAGACTGTCCTCTGAGCATAATCTATCCGAACTCCCCATTTGGCCAGAGTCTCCATTCCCAGAATGACATCAATGCCCTTGGTGTCTAGCACCATCAGATCAGTACAGAACTCTACTCCCCTCAAAGAAACACTGACTCTCGGGCAGTAAGTGTGAGACCTCAACTGTCCTCCCGGTGAAGATACTAACAGGCACCTCTTTAATGTGCTAGTATGAATACCATGATGCTCGACAAAAGACTGAGTAATGAAGGAATGCGTAGCACCAGTATCAAAAAGCACTGTAGCTGGATATGAATTAACCATGAACGTACCAATAACCACGTTGGGAGCCTCGGCCGCTGACTCGGCCGTCACGTGGTTCACCCTGCCCTGTGCTGGCGCCCTGGGCTGAGCGGGGCGCCCCTGCTGTCCCGCCTGCGCCTTCCGGGGGCAAGCGTTGGCGTAGTGCCCCGGCTGGCCGCAGTGAAAGCAGGTGCAAGGAGGTCCCTGAGCCTGCTGTCCGGTAGGAGCTGCCGGACGTGGAGCCTGCGGTGCCGGTGGAGCTGGAAGAGCAGTATGAGCCGGAGGTGCCGGTAACCTCGGGCCCTGACCTGCCTGCTGCTGTCGAGGCGGGTACTGCTGCGGTGGCCTCTGTTGGTACTGCTGAGGAGGCCGGTACGGCTGCTGGTACTGCTGGGGCTGCTGGAGTCGAGGACGAGTGTTGCTGCCGGAAGCAACGGGGACAACCTTCCTCTTCTTGTCCTCCATCTCCAAGTGCTTACGCTCAGTGTTGAGCGCGCTGTCAACCAGATGGTTGAAGTCGTCGAAGCGGAGGTTGAGCAGCGCGTACTGGAGGTAGTCCTCAAGACCCTCCATGAAGTGCTCCTGCTTCTTGCGGTCATCCGCAACCTCGGCAGGGGCGTAGCGAGCCAGCTGAAGAAAGCGATCACGATACTCCGTGACCGACATAGTCCCCTGAATTCACAAAGACAGATAGATATCGGAAGATTAACTCAAGATTCATAAGGATAGAACAAGGGGGCATTAGCTCAAAAGAAAACGCTGAACGATTATACTTAAGATTACCTGCTTCAGTGCAAGGAACTCCTTCTGCTTCATCTTCATAACGCCCGCGGGGACGTTGTGGCTGCGGAAACGCTCCCTGAACTGGAGCCAAGTGAGAGACTCGCGGTCGTGAACTGGGTGGGACTCCCACCAGTCCAAAGCTGCCCCTCGCAGCTGTCCTGCTGCGTACAAGACGCGCTCACGATCATCGCACTGGGCGATGTCCAGCTGACGCTCCACTGCACGGAGCCAGTCGTCAGCCTGAAGAGGGTCGGACGTGTGAGAAAACGTCGGCGGGTGACCCCTCAGGAACTCAGCACGCCTGTCGCGAGGCTGCGGCGGTGGAGGAGGCGGAGGCTGAGTGTGAGCGTGCTGAAGAGCCTGAACAGTGTTGTTCAGGGTAGCCATCATCTGCATCAGGAGCTGGAAGTACTGCTCCGGAGTCAAAGGCGGCGGCATCGGGATCCCAGTACCCTGGTTGTTCTGACCCTGCTGCTGGCCAGAACCGGAACCGGTGCTCCTGGTGTTCACCATCTGATTTGAACAAAAGATTTCACGAGTAAGGATATTGCAGGAATAAATTCAGATGGATATGATAACTCTTTGCGGAAAAAGACTCAGTCATGATAAAGTAGACAGGATAGAGTTGACTGTTTTACCCCCAACGATCTAACTTATTTTATTAATTAGTTAACTTTAACATCAGAGTGATTTTCTTTAAACAAAATTAAGCTACTAGGCTATGCAATCATTCAAAAATCCAAATCAAACATGTAGCATAATAACAAACAGACAATTTTCACGACTTAGCCGAGTTTAGCAATAGACTCGACTAACACAACGCGTCGCAGAACGTGCTATCGTATTATTATAAAAAGGTCACCTAGCTATGCTCATGGTGGTCAGATGACTGATTCAGGCCAAATCTACGAGAACTATTCTTCAGAGAGAGAAATCAAGGCAAGACGGGTGAAAAGCCAAAGAAGTCAAGGGGTATAATAGTAAAATAATTTCAGCAGACAAGGATTAGAGAGAAGAAGTCCTAAAACTCGACCAGTTCTATCTAGGCTTCGTCCTACAGTCGATATGGCTCTGATACCACTCTGTAACACCCGGTTTATAAAAGAACATAAACCGAGCAATCATATACGTGCCAGGATCAAGTCACACGTATATACAACAGAATGAACAGTATATCATAGCACATATCACGTAAAAAGACATAATAAAGCGAATACGAATGTTACTTATTACAATAGTGACAAAATGTCTGATACAGCGGAAGCGAAGTACAAAATACGATAAAGCTCTCCGAAGCTGAAGCAGGGCGCCACAAGGATGTCGACTGGGAAAAGGGTCAGGGAGGCAGTAGGCACGACGGCGAACCCTCCTGGGCACATCCAAGGAGCGGGTCAGGGCTCGGTGAGGCATACCGCGGTGAGGGGCGATCCCAGGTCACCGGCGAGCCGGGGTAACGTGGTTCCGGCCCGAAATTGGGTAGCTCGCCCCAAAATAAAATTTGAGTAGTAATCAGTGAAGTTCATAAACTAGAAAACACAAAAATATTTCCCTTCTAAATAAATTCATGGCACGCTGAACGTTGAACGTTTGTGGTGGTTTAACGCCCCGCACGAATAATTAGCGACTAATGACTAATGTTGACCCTCTTCTTAACCCCTTGTTCCCTTCGGGTATTGCTTGTACTAACCTTTTGCGGGCACCATGGTAACTCGAGCCAAGGAGAAGGTCAAGAAGGCATTCTCGAGAAGATCGAGAAGCTCGCGGAGTTTATCTTCCTCTCGGGATAGCATGTCAGTCGACTCCGTTCACCTCTCACACGCATCCCGAGAAGAAGAAGAAGTTCCTGCAATCCCACGGAGCCACTTCCGCATCAGGATCTTGACGATGGTCGAGCAGATCATCTTCAAGAACGACTACGAGTGGCAAGCACTTGAGCTGCTGAAGAGGCAAACTTATGCCCATGCCAAGTGGTTCGAAACCCGCTTCCTCATCACGATGGGACTCTTGCAAGACATGAACCAAGCCTTCACTGCCGTCGGATGGGAAAACTTCGCCGACATCATTGAGCTAGGTTCGCATCTCTTGACCATGGAATTTCTTATGTCTCTTACCGTTGAAGAAACCAGCACTGAAACTAAAGTTTACTTTCGGTTCTTTAACGAACAATTCGAAATGACTCTCCAACAATTTAGTGTTGCTTTGGGTTTTAATAAAAGATGCATCTTAGACCTCAACACACTTGTTGAGCGTTATCAATATGACCGTAGCACTTGGTGGAGTGAAATTTCTAATGAACCCGTGAGTAGCAAGAACAGCATAGTCTCAATTCATAATCCTACTCTAAGGTTTCTCGCCAAGTGGCTCGCCATGGTTGTGCACTCTCGCACGGACCTTCGCCTCTGCAGCTTGCCTGAGCTGCAGTGTCTGTACGCTATGGCGAACAAGATTCGCTTTTTGCCCGTTCGGAGCATGCTTGCTCATTGGCAGAAGATGATTACGAGTAAAAAGCCCCATCGACATAACCCCACTGGTCACCCGTGTGGCGAGATATGTCAAAGCGATGGATGGCACCGAAGTCACCTTCTTGCTCGAGACGGAGGCGTACAGATACGAGGTCGGTCTTGAGCATTTTGTGCAAGGGCACATGATGTGAGAAGGGCCAGGAAATTCCCTCTTTATGTGTTACCCTGGGTACGATAGGGAGATCGAGCTTCAATGCCCGAGACTCTCTCTCTACTTGGTGAAAAGTCTAACATTGCAGATGGAGAAAAGAGAACCCGCACGACGGAGTGTTGCAGGTCCACAGACGAGGAGCAAGACCCGGCGCGAGCAGGACGGAGCAGGTCCATCACGACGGGCACCCCCGGTTCATGCATCAGCACAACCGGGGTCGTCCACGCAGAACATGTGCTTCGAGGAGGCGTACGAGCATTACAACTATGACCCGTATCAAGCCGGCAGCAACGGATTCACCGGTGGACAAGGACCGTACTACCCCACAGGTATGCATCCGTCTTATGGTCCACTAGTGGGTCCCTCATCATCAGCACGCTTCAACTATTAGGACCCGATTCTTCGGAGCATCACGGACCTTTCGAACTGCATCAGCACACTTGGTACATAGCAGTAGCAGATGCAGGACACGATGGTACACAACACCCAGCTCACTCAGGAGAGCTGGGGATTGACCTCCGCTTTGCAGTACGACGTCTCGAACGTCTTCATTCAACTTGGGCTGGACTATTAGTAGTCCCAGCCATACCAGCTGTACCAGCCCCCCGAATAGAACAACGACAACGAGGAGGAGAACAACGACGACAACGAGGACGACTAGGATGATGATGAGGAGGACCCCGACGAGGGAGAGCAGGACTCCGACGAGGAGGACTGAGCTTCATCGAAGCTTGGGGGGGGGTCACACTGCCAGGTAAGTCACCACACCCGTCTCTTATTCAGTAGCCATGCCCAAAAAAATTATAGTAGTAATAAATAAATAATCTCCTAACAAAAATCCCAAAAATATTTCCATGCTTTGAATAAAATTTATATGAGTGGAAATCCGTGTAAGCTATTACTTTGGAAATGATGAATAGTTGCTCTGTTTAAACTCTGTATGTGTCTCATTTACAGCTTTTTACTCTCCTAGTACCTGAACTAGTTGGCACATATTAGTTCCACTGAAAATCTGGTTGCGTGGAGGCAAGAGTTTAATTTCTGAAGTCTAAGCTATTGCGGGATTTGAGATAGCCCAAACCAGAATTTAAACTGCTTGCTCTAGTAGGGAACCCCTCGGAATTCTTTTAAAACTAAAATTTTGGTGAAGGTTTCCTATGGTTAAAATGACCCATTCAGAGCTTTATATTGCATAAACCATTTGAGCTATCTGAAGTTCCTTTGAGCTTTGTCGAATGGTGCATCCACTTCGGGAATGGTACTTGCCATCTACAGGTCCTCATCCCCCATAAACTCACCATTTGCTAGCCCAAAACATATTTGGCCTGTCAGTCACCCATTTCGGGTATTGACATCCACTTTTGCCAGCTATACTACCCCGCAATCATAATCCCAGTTCCTCCGTTCATTCCACAAGAGCTTCCCGATCAAAACTCCAAAGAATTCAAGTTATATCAGCAAGGGAGAGTGAAGTTATCTTCTTATAAAGAGAGAGAGAAAAAAAAAGAAGCCCACTCTCCATCCCAAGTTGCAAATTAAGGAGTTCAAATAAATTCAAATGGGAAGCTATCCATTTCATTTCTTCATACCCTCCAAACATCCCATGTTCCATGTGTAACACCCTAATTTAAATTTCAGTATTTTTTAATAAATTAAATTGGCTTTATTTAATTTTCTAAGGTTTATTGTGTTTAGTTGGCATTTAATCTAATTTTTGTTCCTTAAGTATTAAAATTTTGCCATAGGTTTAAATTTTGTGTTGCATTCATGCCGGTGCATAGCTTTTAATTGATTGAGTGTGGTTTGAATTCAAATTGGTATTTGAATTCAACCTTTGTTTGAACTAGAAATAGAAAAGATTAGAAATAGAAAAGGCAAAACCCAAAACCCAGCTAAAACCCCAGAACCCGGCCCAGGAAACCCAACGCAACCCAGCCCGGCCCGCTCTCTCCTTCTTTCCCGCGGCCCAGCTCCCTTTCCTCCCCAGCCCGCTCGCCTCCCGCTTGGCCCGGCTCCGCACGGCCCACACTGCGGCCTGCCTCCGCCCGCTCCCCGCGCGGCCAAGCGCCCCGCTCTCCTCAGCCCGCACGCGCTCGCCCACCCGCTGCCACGCCGGGCCCGCGCGTCAGCGCCCTTCTCTCCCCTTCCGTCCCGGCTCCGCGCAACGGCCGCCCGGGATCACCGGCGAGCTCGCCGGGATCCCTATCCCGCCGCAATCCCCGCCCGGCCTCCTTTTAACCACCCGCGCCGCACCCCTACGCCGCCATCCCGTCCCGCTGGCGCCGCACGAACCCTAAACTTTCGCAGCAGCGCAACTCCGCCGTACCGCCACCCTGCGCCGCCGGTAAGCACACCCGCCACCGCTTTTCCTCGCCGCCGGTGACCCGTGACCCCCGTATCCTTCCCGCAGGACAGTCTTGGGTCGAGCCGTGCCATCCAGGAGCCCGGAGAGCCCCTGCGCCAACCTCGTCACCGACTCCGTCCGAGCGCCGCCGCTCGGGCCTCGTCGTCGACCCCCTCTGCACCGCATCTCCGCCTGAACCTTGCACGGTGAGCATCGCCCGGACCTCCCCTTCCTATTTCGCACGCACATGTAGACCATAGGCCTCTCAGTTGGCCGGGCAGCGCGCGCCGGCATTTCGCCGCCGCCGCTCCGCCATGACGAACACCCAGCACCGCCGCACAGCTTCGCATAGGCCTTGCTTAGGCTCGTTTGGGACTTGCACGCACCCACGCTCCTTGCTGTGCCATGAACCCGAGCCCAGAACCGAGCACACGGGCTCGCGACGGTGAGCGCCGCCGAGCAGGACCGCCCCCACGGCTGCGCACCCCGCTCCGGCCATCCCCACACCGCGCAGAAGGCTCTAGCGGATCACGCATGAAGTGCTGAACCTACCAGGCCAAAGCCCCGCCCCGATGGACCCCCCGGAGTGCCGGATTGGGCATCTCCAGTGAAGCGCCGCCGCGGAAGCCCCTGTTTCCGGCGAGTTCCGCCGCCGCCCGCGCCCCAACTGCTTGCAGCCGCCCGATCTGAAACCTAGGGCCCAGATTAGATCGAGTCTCCCTCAGATCTGAGCCACTAGATCTAGATCCAACGGCTCGTAAGCGTAGATATTGGTTCGGCCTGGATGTTTTGCTAAAGAGCCCCTTAGCTTTTCGAGATTCAACCCGCCGTCCAGTCGCGTTCAAAAATATTTCCAGATAGGTCCGGTTTTTAACGAATAGGACCCTGAGCTTTTCCCTTTTTGAACTCGCGGTCCAGACCTGTCCTTTTCGCGAGTTAGACCCCAGAGTTTTAGTTTAATTATGTTTTAGTCCTCGGTTTTAGCAGAAAACCCCCTGGAACTTCAGTTTTCTTACAAATAAGCCCCTAGAACTAGTTTTTAGCCTAGAATACGCGTTTTAGCTCCGTTTTTAGCGTTCTTTATATCCACGCGATCGTTGTAACGCGTAGAACAGTATTAGAGTAGTTTAGTGTGCTGTTTTTATGTATTGATGTACTGTTTCTTAGTTTTTGTTAATGTTTGTTTGTATGCTTATTTTCGTGCATTGTTTTGGCCATGTGTTCGTGAGTAGACGTTGATCCATCTGAGGAGCCCCAGTACCAGTACCCGGAGCAGCCGTCTTCGGAGCACTTTGAGCAGCAGCAGGAGCAGTACGAGGAAGGCAAGTATAACATGAACAACCTATCATCTTTAAATACAATTTCATACTGCATTTTAATACTGTATGCCTTTAAGGATTTCCTAGCCAGTTTATATCCTTTAAATATACCTTTGGGTTGCATTTTGGTTAGTTGTGCTAGGTTGCTGTGCTATAACACATTTTTGGTCCTTTGTAATTAAATTGATTAATGTTTTACTTGAACTTAATTCTGAGAGTGGCACTCTGTGTGGCTTGAGTGGCTCACGTCTCGTTAAAATTGGCTTTTGTTAGAAACATGGTTTAGGGGGCCAGCACGGTGCTTACTGCCTGGTTGGCCACTCTCCATAAGGACCGGTTCATAGAGCGACAACCTGGGACAACAGCGCTACCACAAGGCTAGAATGGGATAGACTTGGTGTAATAATTAGATCTTTTTGGTTTGGAGTAACTTACCTGCGGGGCAAGAGTAGTAAGCTTCAATGGTCCCTGCTCCTCCGGCTTGGTCTGTGCTTGGATTGCGCTCCTGTGCTTGTACCCCCGGAGGTGGGCCCCATCGTCGCCGACCTAACTCTCGCGGTTACGCCTTACCAACGAGATTCTTTTTAAAGGCCTCGTAGTGAGTCGCTGGCCATCTCACCTAAGGAAGTGTGATGAACAACTGGCGTAGCTCACGACTTGTGGGTAAAGATGTGCAACCTCTGCAGAGTGTAAAACTGGTATACTAGCCGTGCTCACGGTTATGAGCGGCCCAGATCCTCCTTTTGATTAGTGAAGTTATCTCCTTCCGACGAGGGAGGTGCTTCTCGGGGTTTACCTTGGTGGCTTGGTTTTGGTTTGGTTTCTCAGTAGTGACATGTTTAAACTTGACTAATTACTATGTAACCGGGTTAATGGTAATTCATCAACTCGTAGTAAATAACTTCAATAAAATTTTGCCAACGCTTAAAAGCTAATGCAGTTGAGTCAGCCAGCCTAGAGCCTCATAGTTTGTGTTATACTTGTTGAGTACAAGTTGTGTACTCACTCTTGCCTCTTCTCTACTTTTTCCTCTTGGCTACGCTACTGCTGCTCAGTTCCTGCCGACACGAGGGAGTTCGTCTAGCGCTACCAGGACTACGAGGACTTCTAGGTGCTTCGTCTCCCAGTCGACGTCCCTGTGGCGCCCTGCTTCAGCTTCGGAGAGCTTTATTCGTATTTTGTACTTCGCTTCCGCTGTATCAGACATTTTTGTCATTATTGTAATAAATAATATTCGTATTCGCTTTATTATATCTTTTTACGTGATATGTGCTATGTTATACTGTTCATTCTGTTGTATATACGTGTGACTTGATCCTGGCACGTATATGATTGCTCGGTTTATGTTCTTTTATAAACCGGGTGTTACAGAGTGGTATCAGAGCCGTATCGACTGTAGGACGAAGACTAGATAGAACTGGTCAAGTTTTAGGACTTCTTCTCACCAATCCTTGTCTGCTGAAACTATTTTACTATTATACCCCTTGACTTCTATGACTTTTACCCTTCTTGCCTTGATTTCTCTCTCTGAAGAATAGTTTTCGTAGATTTGGCCTGAATCAGTCATCTGACCACCATGAGTATTAGCTAGTTGACCCTTTTATAATAATACGATAGCCCGCTCTGCGACGCGTGGTGTTAGTCGAGTCTTTTTGCTAAACTCGGCTAAGTCGTGAAAATTGTTTGCTTGTTATTATGCTACATGGTTGATTTGGATTTTTGACTGATTGCATAGCTTAGTAGTTTAAATTTGTTTAAACAAAATCACTCAGATGTTAAAGTTAACTAATTAATAAAATGAGTTAGATCGTTGGGGGGTAAAACAGTCAACTCTATCCTGTCTACTTTATCATGGCTGAATCTTTTTCTGCAAAGAGTTATCATATCCATCTGAATTTATTCCTGCAATATCCTTACTCGTGAAATCTTTTGTTCAAATCAGATGGTGAACACCAGGAGCACCGGTTCCGGTTCTGGCCAGCAGCAGGGTCAGAACAACCAGGGTACCGGGATCCCGATGCCTCCGCCTTTGACTCCGGAGCAGTACTTCCAGCTCCAGATGCAGATGATGGCTACCCTGAACAACACTGTTCAGGCTCTTCAGCACGCTCACCCTCAGCCTCCGCCTCCTCCACCGCCGCAGCCTCGCGACAGGCGTGCTGAGTTCCTGAGGGGCCACCCGCCGACGTTTTCTCACACGTCCGACCCTCTTCAGGCCGACGACTGGCTCCGTGCAGTGGAGCGTCAGCTGGACATCGCCCAGTGCGATGATCGTGAGCGCGTCTTGTACGCAGCAGGACAGCTGCGAGGGGCAGCTTTGGACTGGTGGGAGTCCCACCCAATTCATGACCGCGAGTCTCTTACCTGGCTCCAGTTCCGAGAGCGTTTCCGCAGCCACAACGTCCCTGCGGGCGTTATGAAGATGAAGCAGAAGGAGTTCCTTGCACTGAAGCAGGTAATCTTAAATATAATCGTTCAGCGTTTTCTTTTGAGCTAATGCCCCCTTGTTCTATCCTTATGAATCTTGAGTTAATCTTCCGATATCTATCTGTCTTTGTGAATTCAGGGGACTATGTCGGTCACGGAGTATCGTGATCGCTTTCTTCAGCTGGCACGCTACGCCCCTGCCGAGGTTGCGGATGACCGCAAGAAGCAGGAGCACTTCATGGAGGGTCTTGAGGACTACCTCTAGTACGCGCTGCTCAACCTTCGCTTCGACGACTTCAACCATATGGTTGACAGCGCGCTCAACACTGAGCGTAAGCACCTGGAGATGGAGGACAAGAAGAGGAAGGTTGTCCCTGTTGCTTCCGGCAGCAACACTCGTCCTCGACTCCAGCAGCCCCAGCAGTACCCGCAGCAGTACCGGCCTCCTCAGCAGTACCAGCAGAGGCCACCGCAGCAGTACCCGCCTCGACAGCAGCAGGCAGGTCAGGGCCAGAGGTTTCCGGCACCTCCGGCTCGTACTGCTCTACCAGCTCCACCGGCACCGCAGGCTCCACGTCCGGCAGCTCCTACCGGACAGCAGGCTCAGGGACCTCCTCGCACCTGCTTTCACTGCGGCCAGCCGGGGCACTACGCCAACGCTTGCCCCCGGAAGGCGCAGGCGGGACAGCAGGGGCGCCCAGCTCAGCCCAGGGCGCCAGCACAGGGCAGGGTGAACCACGTGACGGCCGAGTCAGCGGCCGAGGCTCCCAACGTGGTTATTGGTACGTTCATGGTTAATTCATATCCAGCTACAGTGCTTTTTGATACTGGTGCTACGCATTCCTTCATTACTCAGTCTTTTGTCGAGCATCATGGTATTCATACTAGCACATTAAAGAGGTGCCTGTTAGTATCTTCACCGGGAGGACAGTTGAGGTCTAACACTTACTGCCCGAGAGTCAGTATTTCCTTGAGGGGAGTAGAGTTCTGTACTGATCTGATGGTGCTAGACACCAAGGGCATTGATGTCATTCTGGGAATGGAGACTCTGGCCAAATGGGGAGTTCGGATAGATTGTGCTCAGAGGACAGTCTTGCTATCAGCTTCCAGTGGCCAAGAGGTTGTTATCAGTGCAGTAGAGCCTTCTGGATTTCTTCATCAGATGGAGGCTAGACCCACGGACGGTATTCGCGTGGTGTCTGAATTCCCGGATGTCTTTCCGGATGATTTGCCAGGTATGCCGCCTGAACGCGCCATTGAGTTTTGTATTGATCTCTTGCCTGGCACAGCTCCTATTGCAAAGCGGCCCTACCGTATGGCACCTATAGAGCATGAAGAAGTTAAGAAAACTATTGATGAGTTGCTAGCCAAGGGCTATATCCGTCGCAGCTTCTCTCCTTGGGCTTTTCCATTATTGCTGGTAGATAAGAAGGATGGCTCGAAGAGGATGTGTGTCGATTATCGGGAGCTGAATGCAGTTACTATCAAGAACAAGCATCCACTGCCCCGTATTGAGGATCTCTTCGATTTGCTTCGAGGTGCTCGTATATTCTCGAAGATTGATCTTCGTTCGGGATATTTTCAGCTGAGGATCCGTCCTGGGGATATTCCGAAGACGGCATTCACCTGCAAGTACGGGCTATATGAGTATACAGTCATGTCCTTCGGCTTGACTAATGCCCCGGCTTTCTTCATGCATCTGATGAACATGGTTTTCATGGATTATCTGGATGTCTTTGTGGTGATTTTCATTGATGATATTCTGATCTTCTCCAAGATAGAAGAAGAGCATGAGGAGCATCTGAGACTCGTGTTGCAGAGACTGAGAGAGCATCAGTTGTATGCTAAGTTCAGCAAGTGCGAGTTCTGGATTGACGAGGTTCCATTCCTCGGTCATGTTATCTCTCAGGGAGGCATTGCTGTTGATCCGAGCAAGGTGAAGGATGTGCTCGAGTGGGAGACACCGCAGACAGTGAAGGAAGTCAGGTCTTTCTTGGGCTTAGCTGGATATTATCGGAGGTTCATTGAGAATTTCTCCAAGATCGCGAAGCCTTTGACTTCTTTGCTAGAGAAGAATGTGGCATTCATATGGACTGATGAGCGTCAGATGGCCTTTGATGAGCTGAAAAAAAGGTTGACTACGGCGCCAGTCCTGACTCTGCCAGACCAGACGAAGAGGTTCACGGTATATTGTGATGCTTCGAAGGATGGTCTTGGGTGTGTTCTGATGCAGGAGGGCAGAGTGATTGCCTATGCTTCACGGCAGTTACGTCGGCATGAGCTGAATTATCCTACTCATGATCTTGAGTTAGCCGCAGTTGTGCATGCTCTGAAGATTTGGAGGCATTACTTGTATGGGCAGCGGTGTGATATCTACACTGATCACAAGAGCCTCAAGTATATTTTCACGCAGAATGAGCTGAACATGCGGCAGAGAAGATGGCTAGAGTTAGTCAAGGACTATGATCTGGAGATTCACTATCATCCGGGCAAGGCCAATGTTGTAGCAGATGCTCTGAGCAGAAGAAGTTATGTCAACATGGCCGTGGCTTTCCAGATGCCTCCAGAGTTATGCGAGGAGTTCGAGCAGTTGAGCCTGGGCTTCTTGCATCATACCTCCAGTGCAGCATTTGAGGCAGTACCGACTCTAGAGTCAGAGATCAGGCAGCATCAGAAAGATGATGAGAAGCTGCAGGAGATCCGTGAGTTGCTCAAGAAGGGCAAGGCTCCTCATTTCAGAGAGGATGATCAGGGTACATTGTGGTACAAGAACCGGATCTGTGTGCCAGATGTGAAGGATCTTCGGAAGTTGATTCTGAGTGAGGCCCATGATACAACATACTCTATTCATCCGGGCAGCACGAAGATGTACTATGATCTGAAGGAACGTTTCTGGTGGTACGGGATGAAGCGTTCAGTGGCAGAGTACGTGGCTATTTGTGACACCTGTCAGCGTGTCAAGGCTGAGCATCAGAGGCCAGCAGGTCTATTGCAGCCTTTGAAGATTCCAGAGTGGAAATGGGAGGAAATCACTATGGACTTCATTGTTGGATTGCCTCGTACTCAGAAAGGGTACAACTCCATTTGGGTAGTAGTGGATCGATTGACGAAGGTTGCTCACTTCATTCCAGTGAACACTACTTACTCCGGTGCTAGACTTGCAGAGCTGTACATCTCTCGGATTGTCTGCTTGCATGGTGTGCCGAAGAAGATTATATCTGACAGAGGGTCTCAGTTCACTTCTCGGTTCTGGGAGCAGCTCCATGACTCACTTGATACGAAGCTGCGTTTCAGTACTGCTTATCACCCTCAGACAGATGGGCAGACAGAGAGAACCAACCAAGTGTTGGAGGATATGCTGAGAGCTTGTGCTATTCAGTACGGTACTAGCTGGGATAAGTGCCTGTCTTATGCTGAGTTTTCATATAACAACAGCTATCAGGCCAGTCTAAAGAAGTCCCCCTTCGAGGCATTGTATGGCAGAAAATGCAGGACTCCTCTCTATTGGGATCAGATCGGTGAGAAGCAGCTCTTCGGTCCTGAGATCATAGATGATGCAGAGCAGATGGTTCAGGCTGTGCGAGAAAATCTGAGGATTGCACAGAGCAGACAGAAGAGCTATGCTGATGGCAAATGGAGAGATATGACTTTCAGTGTCGGTGATTATGTGTATGTGAAGGTATCTCCGATGAGAGGAATCCGCAGATTTAATGTCAAAGGGAAGTTAGCACCTCGTTATGTGGGGCCATTCAAGGTGCTAGAGCGGAAAGGCGAAGTTGCTTATCGCCTGGAGTTACCTCTCAGCCTCTCAGGAGTTCATGATGTTTTCCATATATCTCAGCTGAAGAGATGCCTGCGAGTACCCGAGGAGCAGGCACCCCTGGATGGAGTGGACGTCCAGGAAGATCTGACTTATACTGAGCATCCGGTGAAGATTCTGGAGACATCAGAGAGGGTCACTCGGAACAAGCGCATCAAGATGTGTAGAGTTCAGTGGAGTCATCACAGTGAAGCTGAGGCTACATGGGAGCGAGAAGATGAGTTGAAGAAGACCTATCCAGATCTCTTTGCTAGCCAGCCCAGCTAAATCTCGGGGACGAGATTTCTTTAAGGGGGTAGGGTCTGTAACACCCTAATTTAAATTTCAGTATTTTTTAATAAATTAAATTGGCTTTATTTAATTTTCTAAGGTTTATTGTGTTTAGTTGGCATTTAATCTAATTTTTGTTCCTTAAGTATTAAAATTTTGCCATAGGTTTAAATTTTTGTTCCTTAAGTATTAAAAGGCAAAACCCAAAACCCAGCTAAAACCCCAGAACCCGGCCCAGGAAACCCAACGCAACCCAGCCCGGCCCGCTCTCTCCTTCTTTCCCGCGGCCCAGCTCCCTTTCCTCCCCAGCCCGCTCGCCTCCCGCTTGGCCCGGCTCCGCACGGCCCACACTGCGGCCTGCCTCCGCCCGCTCCCCGCGCGGCCCAGCGCCCCGCTCTCCTCAGCCCGCACGCGCTCGCCCACCCGCTGCCACGCCGGGCCCGCGCGTCAGCGCCCTTCTCTCCCCTTCCGTCCCGGCTCCGCGCAACGGCCGCCTGGGATCACCGGCGAGCTCGCCGGGATCCCTATCCCGCCGCAATCCCCGCCCGGCCTCCTTTTAACCACCCGCGCCGCACCCCTACGCCGCCATCCCGTCCCGCTGGCGCCGCACGAACCCTAAACTTTTGCAGCAGCGCAACTCCGCCGTACCGCCACCCTGCGCCGCCGGTAAGCACCCCCGCCACCGCTTTTCCTCGCCGCCGGTGACCCGTGACCCCCGTATCCTTCCCGCAGGACAGTCTTGGGTCGAGCCGTGCCATCCAGGAGCCCGGAGAGCCCCTGCGCCGACCTCGTCACCGACTCCGTCCGAGCGCCGCCGCTCGGGCCTCGTCGTCGACCCCCTCTGCACCGCATCTCCGCCTGAACCTTGCACGGTGAGCATCACCCGGACCTCCCCTTCCTATTTCGCACGCACATGTAGACCATAGGCCTCTCAGTTGGCCGGGCAGCGCGCGCCGGCATTTCGCCGCCGCCGCTCCGCCATGACGAACACCCAGCACCGCCGCACAGCTTCGCATAGGCCTTGCTTAGGCTTGTTGGGACTTGCACGCACCCACGCTCCTTGCTGTGCCATGAACCCGAGCCCAGAACCGAGCACACGGGCTCGCGACGGTGAGCGCCGCCGAGCAGGACCGCCCCCACGGCTGCGCACCCCGCTCCGGCCATCCCCACACCGCGCAGAAGGCTCTAGCGGATCACGCATGAAGTGCTGAACCTACCAGGCCAAAGCCCCGCCCCGATGGACCCCCCGGAGTGCCGGATTGGGCATCTCCGGTGAAGCGCCGCCGCGGAAGCCCCTGTTTCCGGCGAGTTCCGCCGCCGCCCGCGCCCCAACTGCTTGCAGCCGCCCGATCTGAAACCTAGGGCCCAGATTAGATCGAGTCTCCCTCAGATCTGAGCCACTAGATCTAGATCCAACGGCTCGTAAGCGTAGATACTGGTTCGGCCGGGATGTTTTGCTAAAGAGCCCCTTAGCTTTTCGAGATTCAACCCGCCGTCCAGTCGCGTTCAAAAATATTTCCAGATAGGTCCGGTTTTTAACGAATAGGACCCTGAGCTTTTCCCTTTTTGAACCCGCGGTCCAGACCTGTCCTTTTCGCGAGTTAGACCCCAGAGTTTTAGTTTAATTACGTTTTAGTCCTCGGTTTTAGCAGAAAACCCCCTGGAACTTCAGTTTTCTTACAAATAAGCCCCTAGAACTAGTTTTTAGCCTAGAATACGCGTTTTAGCTCCGTTTTTAGCGTTCTTTATATCCACGCGATCGTTGTAACGCATAGAACAGTATTAGAGTAGTTTAGTGTGCTGTTTTTATGTATTGATGTACTGTTTCTTAGTTTTTGTTAATGTTTGTTTGTATGCTTATTTTCGTGCATTGTTTTGGCCATGTGTTCGTGAGTAGACGTTGATCCATCTGAGGAGCCCCAGTACCAGTACCCGGAGCAGCCGTCTTCGCAGCACTTTGAGCAGCAGCAGGAGCAGTATGAGGAAGGCAAGTATAACATGAACAACCTATCATCTTTAAATACAATTTCATACTGCATTTTAATACTGTATGCCTTTAAGGATTTCCTAGCCAGTTTATATCCTTTAAATATACCTTTGGGTTGCATTTTGGTTAGTTGTGCTAGGTTGCTGCGCTATAACACATTTTTAGTCCTTTGTAATTAAATTGATTAATGTTTTACTTGAACTTAATTCTGAGAGTGGCACTCTGTGTGGCTTGAGTGGCTCACGTCTCGTTAAAATTGGCTTTTGTTAGAAACATGGTTTAGGGGGCCAGCACGGTGCTTACTGCCTGGTTGGCCACTCTCCATAAGGACCGGTTCATAGAGCGACAACCTGGGACAACAGCGCTACCACAAGGCTAGAATGGGATAGACTTGGTGTAATAATTAGATCTTTTTGGTTTGGAGTAACTTACCTGCGGGGCAAGAGTAGTAAGCTTCAATGGTCCCTGCTCCTCCGGCTTGGTCTGTGCTTGGATTGCGCTCCTGTGCTTGTACCCCCGGAGGTGGGCCCCATCGTCGCCGACCTAACTCTCGCGGTTACGCCTTACCAACGAGATTCTTTTTAAAGGCCTCGTAGTGAGTCGCTGGCCATCTCACCTAAGGAAGTGTGATGAACAACTGGCGTAGCTCACGACTTGTGGGTAAAGATGTGCAACCTCTGCAGAGTGTAAAACTGGTATACTAGCCGTGCTCACGGTTATGAGCGGCCCAGATCCTCCTTTTGATTAGTGAAGTTATCTCCTTCCGACGAGGGAGGTGCTTCTCGGGGTTTACCTTGGTGGCTTGGTTTTGGTTTGGTTTCTCAGTAGTGACATGTTTAAACTTGACTAATTACTATGTAACCGGGTTAATGGTAATTCATCAACTCGTAGTAAATAGCTTCAATAAAATTTTGCCAACGCTTAAAAGCTAATGCAGTTGAGTCAGCCAGCCTAGAGCCTCATAGTTTGTGTTATACTTGTTGAGTACAAGTTGTGTACTCACTCTTGCCTCTTCTCTACTTTTTCCTCTTGGCTACGCTACTGCTGCTCAGTTCCTGCCGACACGAGGGAGTTCGTCCAGCGCTACCAGGACTACGAGGACTTCTAGGTGCTTCGTCTCCCAGTCGACGTCCCTGTGGCGCCCTGCTTCAGCTTCGGAGAGCTTTATTCGTATTTTGTACTTCGCTTCCGCTGTATCAGACATTTTTGTCATTATTGTAATAAATAATATTCGTATTCGCTTTATTATATCTTTTTACGTGATATGTGCTATGTTATACTGTTCATTCTGTTGTATATACGTGTGACTTGATCCTGGCACGTATATGATTGCTCGGTTTATGTTCTTTTATAAACCGGGTGTTACACCATGAGACCTGAATTTGGCTAAGTACCAACCCCGGCTTGGATCACCCTTCGGCTGAGCAATACAGGTAACCAAGGTATGCAAACATCTTCCTACCCATAAACTCCACATATCAACTTTAGAGATATGAAGAAGATGGTCAGATATCTCGACCATATGTGAGGATCATACACTTTGAGCGATTCGAGAGTACCATTGGGAAACCTAAACCTCTTTTGAAAATAAAAATCCGAGTTGGGAACCTGAACAGGTAGCAGGGAACATTCTGGTGAAGGTTGTTCAGTCCAACAAACACCCAAGACTAAAGAATGAAAAACGAATACGCCCCATCTTCCAGGACCTTAGGTATGAGCCAACTTTTCATAAGTACAGACGGGAAGAGTAATATGCTGTGCACAAGGTACCTACAAGGGGGTAAACATTGATGCAACTCCTGATCCATCGAGCCTCAGTTTAAGCTTTGGTCGAGGATGAGCAAAAGTTTAAGCTTGGGGGGGGGGGGGGCGTGTTGACGGCCATAAAATCACATTCTAGCTGTCAACTTCTCGGGAATAACATGAGTTTTACATTATGTTCCATTCATATTTTATTTATTTCTAATGATGTAACACCCGGTTTATAAAAGGACATAAACCAAGCAATCATATACGTGCCAGGATCAAGTCACACATATATACAACAGAATGAACAGTATATCATAGCACATATCACGTAAAAAGATATAATAAAGCAAATACAAAAGTTATTTATTACATTAATGACAAAAGTGTCTGATACAGCGGAAGCGAAGTACAAATACGATAAAAGCTCTCCGAAGCTAAGCAGGGCGCCACAGGGACATCGACTGGGAGATGAATGCCTAGAAGTCCTAGTAGTCCTCGTAGCGCTGAGCGAACTCCCTCGCGCCGGCAGGAACTGAGCAGCAGTAGCGTATCCAAGAGGAAAAGTAGAGAAGAGGCAAGGGTGAGTACACAACTTGTACTCAACAAGTATAACACAAACTATGAGGCTCTAGGTTGGCTGACTGACTGCATTAGCTTTTAAGTCATGGCAAAATTTTATTAAAGCTAATTACTACAAGTTGGTGGATTACCATTAACCCAGTTACATAGTAATTAATCAAAATTAATCAAGAAACTACTGAGAACCATACCAAACCAAGCCACCCGGGGAAACCTGCCTCGTCAAAGGAAGATAACCCCACTAATCAAAAGGAGGATCTGGGCCGCTCATAACCGTGAGCACGGCTAGTATACCAGTTTTACACTCTGCAGAGGTTGCACATCTTTACCCACAAGTCGTGCGCTACGCCAGTTGTTCATCACACTTCCTTAGGTGAGATGACTAGCAAACTCAATACGAGGCCGTTACAAAGGACACTTTGGTAAGGTGTAACCGCTAAGGATTCAGTCAATGCAACGATGGTGTCCACCTGGAGGGGGTACAAGACACACAGACCAGCCTCGTAGCCTGACCACCATTGAAGCTCGACTCCCCTCTTGCCCCGCAGGTAAGTTACTCCCGAACCAAAATGACCTAATTAGTAAGCCAAGACCGTCCCATTCCAGTCTTGTGGTAGCGTTGTTGTCCCAGGTTGTCGCTCTATGAACCGGTCCTTATGGAGAGTGGCCAACCAGGCAGTAAGCACCGTGCCGGCCCCCTAAACCAAGTTTCTAACAAAACCAATTTTAACGAGACGTGAACCACTCAAGCCACACAGAGGGTCACTCTCAGAATTAAGTTGCATATACCATTAATCAAAATAATTAAAAAGGACCATTATGTGTTATAGCGCGGCACCTAGCATAACTAACCAGAATGCAACCCAAAGGTATATATATAAAGGATATAAAGTGGCTAGGAAATCCTTTGTAACACCCTAATTTAAATTCCATCATTTATCAATAAATTTAATTGGCTTTATTTAATTTTCTAAGGTTTATTGTGTTTAGCTGGCATTTAATCTAATTTTTGGTTTCACAAGTAATTAAAAATTTGTCTAAGTTTAAAATTTGGTGTTGCATTCATGCTGGTGCATACTTTTAATTGATTGAGTGTGGTTTGAATTCAAATTGGTATTTGAATTCAACCTTTGTTTGAATTAGAATTGAAAGGAGAGAATAAAAAGAAATAGAAACCCAGCCCAAACCCAAAACAAGAAACCCAAAACCCCTTCCCGGCCCGACCTCAGGCAGCCCAGCCCGCACACACTCTCTCTCGCGGCCCGAACTCCTTTCTCTCCCCAGGCTCACTCCGGCCCATGTCGTGCGCACAGGCCCACTCCGCCTTCTCCTCCGCATGGCCCAGCTCACCCGAGCCGCGCTCGGCCGGCCCACTCTCTCTCACCCCTGCCCCGCGCCACGCGGCCCGGCCTGCCCCGCGCTCCCGCTCCGCTCACGGTTCCGCGTCGCCCGCGCCCCACTGACCGCCCGGGCCCGCGCGTCAGAGCCTTCTCCCTCCTCTCGCAACCGCACGCCGCGATCCCCGCTGAGATGCTCGCCGGCCTTTCCCTGGGCGCGCCTCCCCAAGATCTCCGCCCAGCCCTTAAATTGACCCCGCGGAGCCCCTGCGCCCCTCCCATTCCGCAGCACAAACCCTAGCCGCCGCCTCCCTTTGCTCCACCGCGCAGAGCACCTGCGCCACCGTGGCCACGCCGCGCCGCCGTGCCTCAGCCCCTGCAGATCCCCGCTACGGCTTCACCACGAGACCGAGCAACTCACCAAGGCATCCACCCGCAACCCCAGGACCGGTGCGCACGGGAATTTCACCGAGAACCGCCGCCGGTGAGTGACTGCACCACCATGATTTCACGCCGTCGGCGACTCCCGTACCCCGCTGACCCCTCCACCGACCTCGCAGGATCTCCACGCACCGATCCGCGCCGCCCAGACGCCCGGAGGCCCCTTCCTCGACTTTCCTCCGCGAGCTCCACTCCCTTCCACCGCCGGACTTCGCCGGCGATCTCGCTACGCCGCAACTCCGGCCACACAACCCCTCGGTGAGCACCGCGTGGACCCCCTCTCCCTTTTAGCACTAGATGTTGTAGACCTTAGCGCCCATTAGGTGCTCACGCACACGCTCGCCGGTGCGGACCCGCCGCTCGCCGTCGCGCACCCACGCTGGTCCTCAACCCACCTCGCAGAGCCCGCCATCGAGTTCCTGGCCTCGCGCACTGCCTCCCTGTGCAAGTCATGCGCTGAATCGAGCCCGGGAACGCGTTTACGCGTTTCTCCGGCGAGTCACCGCCACGGCAACGCAGCGCCGCCGCTCGCCGACGCGTTCCGCCGCCGCTGCCGCCGTGAAGCAAGCCCCACCGCCCGATCCGAAATAGACGGCCGAGATTAGAATCTGTTTTGATCAGATCTGGACCGCTAGATCTAGATCCAGCGGTCGTAATCCAGAGATAACGGTTCGGCCTGTTATCTTTGCATAAGAGCCCTTGAGTTTGTCCTAAATAAACCCGCAGTCCTAGCGCGTTGAAAAATAATTAGGTTTAGGTCCAGGTTTTAACAAATAGCCCCCTGAGTTTCTTTAAAATAGGACCCGCCGTCCAGGTTAGTTCTCTTACGCGTTAGACCCTAGGGTTATTCTTTAATTGTGTTTTAGCCCTCGGTTTTAGCAGAAAAGTCCCTGGAACTTAGTTTTTCTTACAAATAAGCCCCTAGAACTTGTTTTTAGCCTAGAAAACGTGTTTTAGCTCCGTTTTTAGCGTTCTTTATATCCACGCGATCATTGTAACGCGTAGAATAGTTTTAGCTTAGTTTTTCTTGCTGTTTTTATGTATTGATGTACTGTTCTTTAGCTTTTTGTTAGAGTTTGCTTGTATGCTTATTGTGTGCATTGTTTTGGCCATGTGTTCGTGAGTAGACGCTGATCCAGTTGAGGAGCCCCAGTACCAGTACCCGGAGCAGCCATCTTCCGAGCACTTTGAGCAGCAGCCAGAGCAGTACGAGGAAGGCAAGTATAACATGAACAACCCATCACTTTTAAATACATTTTCATACTGCATTTTAATACTGTATGCCTATAAGGATTTCCTAGCCACTTTATATCCTTTATATATACCTTTGGGTTGCATTTTGGTTAGTTGTGCTAGGTTGCTGCGCTATAACACACTCTGGTCCTTTTTAATTAAATTGATTAATGGTTTACTTGAACTTAATTCTGAGAGTGGCCCTCTGTGTGGATGAGTGGCTCACGTCTCGTTAAAAGATGGTTTTTGTAGAAACATGGTTTAGGGGGCCAGCACGGTGCTTAGTGCTTGGTTGGCCACTCTCCATAAGGACCGGTTCATAGAGCGACAACCTGGGACAACAGCGATACCACAAGGCTAGAATGGGATAGACTTGGCGTAATAATTAGATCTTTTTGGTTTGGAGTAACTTACCTGCGGGGCAAGAGTAGTAAGCTTCAATGGTCCCTGCTCCTCCGGCTTGGTCTGTGCTTGGATTGCGCTCCTGTGCTTGTACCCCCGGAGGTGGGCCCCATCGTCGCCGACCTAACTCTCGCGGTTACGCCTTACCAACGAGATTCTTTTTAAAGGCCTCGTAGTGAGTCGCTGGCCATCTCACCTAAGGAAGTGTGATGAACAACTGGCATAGCTCACGACTTGTGGGTAAAGATGTGCAACCTCTGCAGAGTGTAAAACTGGTATACTAGCCGTGCTCACGGTTATGAGCGGCCCAGATCCTCCTTTTGATTAGTGAAGTTATCTCCTTCCGACGAGGGAGGTGCTTCTCGGGGTTACCTTGGTGGCTTGGTTTTGGTGTGGTTCTCAGTAGTTCCTTAATTAATTCTGATTAATTACTATGTAACCGGGTTAATAGTAATTCATCAACTCATAGTAAATAGCTTTAATAAAATTTTGCCAACACTTAAAAGCTAATGCAGTTGAGTCAGCCAGCCTAGAGCTTCATAGTTTGTGTTATACTTGTTGAGTACAAGTTGTGTACTCACTCTTGCCTCTTCTCCTCTTTTTCCTCTTGGCTACGCTACTGCTGCTCAGTTCCTGCCGACACGAGGGAGTTCGTCCAGCGCTATCAGGACTACGAGGACTTCTAGGCGTTCGTCTCCCAGTCGACGTCCCTGTGGCGCCCTGCTTCAGCTTCGGAGAGCTTTATTCGTATTTTGTACTTCGCTTCCGCTGTATCAGACATTTATGTCATTTTTTGTAATAAATAACATTCGTATTTCGATTTATTATGTCTTATTCGTGATATGTGCTGTGATATGCTGTTCATTCTGTTGTATATACGTGTGACTTGATCCTGGCACGTATATGATTGCTCGGTTTATGTTCTTTTATAAACAAGGTGTTACAGAGTGGTATCAGAGCCATATCGACTGTAGGACGAAGCCTAGATAGAACTGGTCGAGTTTTAGGACTTCTTCTCTCCAATCCTTGTCTGCTGAAACTATTTTACTATTATACCCCTTGACTTCTTTGACTTTTTACCCTTCTTGCCTTGATTTCTCTCTCTGAAGAATAGTTTCGTAGATTTTGGCCTGAATCAGTCATCTGACCACCATGAGCATAGCTAGGTGACCTTTTTATAATAATACGATAGCACGTTCTGCGACGCGTTGTGTTAGTCGAGTCTATTGCTAAACTCGGCTAAGTTGTGAAAATTATCTGCTTGTTATTATGCTACATGGTTGATTTGGATTTTTGACTGATTGCATAGCTTAGTAGTTTAAATTTGTTTAAAGAAAATCACTCAGATGTTAAAGTTAACTAATTAATAAAATGAGTTAGATCGTTGGGGGTAAAACAGTCAACTCTATCCTGTCTACTTTATCATGGCTGAGTCTTTTTCCGCAGAGTTATCATATCCATCTGAATTTATTACTACAATATCCTTACTCGTGAAATCTTTTGTTCAAATCAGATGGTGAACACCAGGAGCACCGGTTCCGGTTCTGGCCAGCAGCAGGGTCAGAACAACCAGGGTACCGGGATCCCGATGCCTCCGCCCTTGACTCCGGAGCAATACTTCCAGCTCCAGATGCAGATGATGGCTACCCTGAACAACACCGTTCAGGCTCTTCAGCACGCTCACACTCAGCCTCCGCCTCCTCCACCGCCGCAGCCTCGCGACAGGCGTGCTGAGTTCCTGAGGGGTCACCCGCCGACGTTTTCTCACACGTCCGACCCTCTTCAGGCTGACGACTGGCTCCGTGCAGTGGAGCGTCAGCTGGACATCGCCCAGTGCGATGATCGTGAGCGCGTCTTGTACGCAGCAGGACAGCTGCGAGGGGCAGCTTTGGACTGGTGGGAGTCCCACCCGGTCCATGACCGCGAGTCTCTCACTTGGCTCCAGTTCAGGGAGCGCTTTCGCAGCCACAACGTCCCCGCGGGCGTTATGAAGATGAAGCAGAAGGAGTTCCTTGCATTGAAGCAGGTAACCTTAAATATAATCATTCAACATTTTCTTTTGAGCTAATGCCCCCTTGTTCTATCCTTATGAATCTTGAGTTAATCTTCCGATATCTATCTGTCTTTGTCAATTCAGGGGACTATGTCGGTCACGGAGTATCGTGATCGCTTTCTTCAGCTGGCACGCTACGCCCCTGCCGAGGTTGTGGATGACCGCAAGAAGCAGGAGCACTTCATGGAGGGTCTTGAGGACTACCTCCAGTACGCGCTGCTCAACCTCCGCTTCGACGACTTCAACCATCTGGTTGACAGCGCGCTCAACACTGAGCGTAAGCACCTGGAGATGGAGGACAAGAAGAGGAAGGTTGTCCCCGTTGCTTCCGGCAGCAACACTCGTCCTCGACTCCAGCAGCCCCAGCAGTACCAGCAGCAGTACCGGCCTCCTCAGCAGTACCAGCAGAGGCCACCACAGCAGTACCCGCCTTGACAGCAGCAGGCAGGTCAGGGCCCGAGGTTACCGGCACCTCCGGCTCGTGCTCCACCAGCTCCACCAGCACCGCAGGCTCCACGTCTGGCAGCTCCTACCGGACAGCAGGCTCAGGGACCCCCTCGCACCTGCTTTCACTGCGGCCAGCCGGGGCACTACGCCAACGCTTGCCCCCGGAAGGCGCAGGCGGGACAGCAGGGGCGCCCAGCTCAGCCCAGGGCGCCAGCACAGGGCAGGGTGAACCACGTGACGGCCGAGTCAGCGGCCGAGGCTCCCAACGTGGTTATTGGTACGTTCATGGTTAATTCATACCCAGCTATAGTGCTTTTTGATACTGGTGCTACGCATTCCTTCATTACTCAGTCTTTTGTCGAGCATCATGGTATTCATACTAGCACATTAAAGAGGTGCCTGTTAGTATCTTCACCGGGAGGACAGTTGAGGTCTCACACTTACTGCCCGAGAGTCAGTGTTTCCTTGAGGGGAGTAGAGTTCTGTACTGATCTGATGGTGCTAGACACCAAGGGCATTGATGTCATTCTGGGAATGGAGACTCTGGCCAAATGGGGAGTTCGGATAGATTGTGCTCAGAGGACAGTCTTATTATCAGCTTCCAGTGGCCAAGAGATTGTTATCAGTGCAGTAGAGCCTTCTGGATTTCTTCATCAGATGGAGGCTAGACCCACGGACGGTATTCGCGTGGTGTCTGAATTCCCGGATGTCTTTCCGGATGATCTGCCAGGTATGCCGCCTGAACGCGCCATTGAGTTTTGTATTGATCTCTTGCCTGGCACAGCTCCTATTGCAAAGCGGCCCTACTGTATGGCACCTATAGAGCATGAAGAAGTTAAGAAGACTATTGATGAGTTGCTAGCCAAGGGCTATATCCGTCGCAGCTTCTCTTCTTGGGCTTTTCCGTTGTTGCTGGTAGATAAGAAGGATGGCTCGAAGAGGATGTGTGTGGATTATCGTGAGCTGAATGCAGTCACTATCAAGAACAAGCATCCACTGCCCCGTATTGAGGATCTCTTTGATTTGCTTCGAGGTGCTCGTATATTCTCGAAGATTGATCTTCGATCGGGATATTTTCAGCTGAGGATCCGTCCTGGGGATATTCCGAAGACGGCATTCACCTGCAAGTACGGGCTATATGAGTATACAGTCATGTCCTTCGGCTTGACTAATGCCCCGGCTTACTTCATGCATCTGATGAACATGGTTTTCATGGACTATCTGGATGTCTTCGTGGTGATTTTCATTGATGATATTCTGATCTTCTCCAAGACAGAAGAAGAGCATGAGGAGCATCTGAGACTCATATTGCAGAGGCTGAGAGAGCATCAGTTGTATGCCAAGTTTAACAAGTGCGAGTTCTGGATTGACGAGGTTCCATTCCTCGGTCATGTTATCTCTCAGGGAGGCATTGCTGTTGATCCGAGCAAGGTGAAGGATGTGCTCGAGTGGGAGACACCGCAGACAGTGAAGGAAGTCAGATCTTTCTTGGGCTTAGCTAGATATTATCGGAGGTTCATTGAGAATTTCTCCAAGATCGCGAAGCCTTTGACTTCTTTGCTAGAGAAGAATGTGGCATTCATATGGACTGATGAGCGTCAGATGGCCTTTGATGAGCTGAAGAAAAGGTTGACGACGGCGCCAGTCCTGACTCTGCCAGACCAGACGAAGAGGTTCACGGTATATTGTGATGCTTCGAAGGATGGTCTTGGGTGTGTTCTGATGCAGGAGGGCAGAGTGATAGCCTATGCTTCACGGCAGTTACGTCGGCATGAGCTGAATTATCCTACTCATGATCTTGAGTTAGCCGCAGTTGTGCATGCTCTGAAGATTTGGAGGCATTACTTGTATGGGCAGCGGTGTGATATCTACACTGATCACAAGAGCCTCAAGTACATTTTCACGCAGAATGAGCTGAACATGCGGCAGAGAAGATGGCTAGAGTTGGTCAAGGACTATGACCTGGAGATTCACTATCATCCGGGCAAGGCCAATGTTGTAGCAGATGCTTTGAGCAGAAGGAGTTATGTCAACATGGCCGTTGCTTTCCAGATGCCACCAGAGTTATGCGAGGAGTTCGAGCAGTTGAGTCTGGGTTTTTTGCATCATACTTCCAGTGCAGCATTTGAGGCAGTACCAACTCTAGAGGCAGAGATCAGGCAGCATCAGAAAGATGATGAGAAGCTGCAGGAGATTCGTGAGTTGCTCAAGAAGGGCAAGGCTCCTCATTTCAGAGAGGATGATCAGGGTACCTTGTGGTACAAGAACCGAATCTGTGTGCCAGATGTGAAGGATCTTCGGAAGTTGATTCTGAGTGAGGCCCATGATACAGCTTACTCTATTCACCCGGGCAGCACGAAGATGTATTATGATCTGAAGGAACGTTTCTGGTGGTATGGGATGAAGCATTCAGTGGCAGAGTACGTGGCTATTTGTGACACCTGTCAGCGTGTCAAGGCTGAGCATCAGAGGCCAGCAGGTCTGTTACAGCCTTTGAAGATTCCAGAGTGGAAGTGGGAGGAAATCACTATGGACTTCATTGTTGGATTGCCTCGTACTCAGAAAGGGTACAACTCCATTTGGGTAGTAGTGGATCGTCTGACGAAGGTTGCTCACTTCATTCCAGTGAACACTACTTACTCCGGTGCTAGACTTGCAGAGTTGTACATCTCTCGGATTGTCTGCTTGCATGGTGTGCCCAAGAAGATTATATCTGACAGAGGGTCTCAGTTCACTTCTCGGTTCTGGGAGCAGCTTCATGATTCGTTGGATACGAAGCTGCGTTTCAGTACGGCTTATCACCCTCAGACCGATGGGCAGACAGAGAGAACCAACCAAGTGTTGGAGGATATGCTGAGAGCTTGTGCTATTCAGTACGGTACTAGTTGGGATAAGTGCCTGTCATATGCTGAGTTCTCATATAACAACAGCTATCAGGCCAGTCTGAAGAAGTCTCCCTTTGAGGCATTGTATGGCAGAAAGTGCAGGACTCCTCTCTATTGGGATCAGATTGGTGAAAAGCAGCTCTTTGGCCCTGAGATCATAGATGATGCAGAGCAGATGGTTCTGGCTGTGCGAGAAAATCTGAGGATTGCACAGAGCAGACAGAAGAGCTATGCAGATGGCAAACGGAGAGACCTGACTTTCAGTGTCGGTGATTATGTGTACCTGAAGGTGTCTCCGATGAGAGGAATCCGTAGATTCAATGTCAAAGGGAAGTTAGCACCTCGGTATGTGGGGCCATTCAAGGTGCTAACTTTCCTTTGACATTGAATCTGCGGATTCCTCTCATCGGAGACACCTTCAGATACACATAATCACCGACACTGAAAGTCAGGTCTCTCCGTTTGCCATCTGCATAGCTCTTCTGTCTGCACTGTGCAATCCTCAGATTTTCTCGCACAGCCTGAACCATCTGCTCTGCATCATCTATGATCTCAGGGCCAAAGAGCTGCTTCTCACCAATCTGATCCCAATAGAGAGGAGTCCTGCACTTTCTGCCATACAATGCCTCGAAGGGGGACTTCTTCAGACTGGCCTGATAGCTGTTGTTATATGAGAACTCAGCATAAGACAGGCACTTATCCCAACTGGTACCGTACTGAATGGCACAAGCTCTCAGCATATCCTCCAACACTTGGTTGGTTCTCTCTGTCTGCCCATCTGTCTGAGGGTGATAAGCCGTACTGAAACGCAGCTTCGTATCCAACGAATCATGGAGCTGCTCCCAGAATCGAGAAGTGAACTGAGATCCTCTGTCAGATATGATCTTCTTGGGCACACCATGTAAGCAGACAATCCGAGAGATGTACAACTCTGCAAGTCTAGCACCGGAGTAAGTAGTGTTCACTGGAATGAAGTGAGCAACCTTCGCCAGACGATCCACTACTACCCAAATGGAGTTGTACCCTTTCTGAGTACGAGGCAATCCAACAATGAAGTCCATAGTGATCTCCTCCCATTTCCACTCTGGAATCTTCAAAGGCTGTAACAGACCTGCTGGCCTCTGATGCTCAGCCTTGACACGCTGACAGGTGTCACAAATAGCCACGTACTCTGCCACTGAATGCTTCATCCCATACCACCAGAAACGTTCCTTCAGATCATAATACATCTTCGTGCTGCCCGGATGAATAGAGTATGCCGTATCTTGGGCCTCACTCAGAATCAATTTCCGGAGATCCTTCACATCTGGCACACAGATCCGGTTCTTGTACCACAAAGTACCCTGATCATCCTCTCTGAAATGAGGAGCCTTGCCCTTCTTGAGCAACTCACGAATCTCCTGCAGCTTCTCATCATCTTTCTGATGCTGCCTGATCTCTGACTCTAGAGTCGGTACTGCCTCAAATGCTGCGCTGGAAGTATGATGCAAGAAGCCCAGACTCAACTGCTCAAACTCCTCGCATAACTCTGGAGGCATCTGGAAAGCCATGGCCATGTTGACATAACTTCTTCTGCTCAGAGCATCTTCTACAACATTGGCCTTGCCCGGATGATAGTGAATCTCCAGATCATAATCCTTGACCAACTCTAGCCATCTTCTCTGCCGCATGTTCAGCTCATTCTGCGTGAAAATGTACTTGAGACTCTTGTGATCAGTGTAGATATCACACCGCTGCCCATACAAGTAATGCCTCCAAATCTTCAGAGCATGCACAACTGCGGCTAACTCAAGATCATGAGTGGGATAATTCAGCTCATGCCGACGTAACTGCCGTGAAGCATAAGCAATCACTCTGCCCTCCTTCATCAGAATACACCCAAGACCATCCTTCGAAGCATCACAATATACCGTGAACCTCTTCGTCTGGTCAGGCAGAGTCAGGACTGGCGCTGTAGTCAACCTCTTCTTCAGCTCATCAAAGGCCCTCTGACGCTCATCAGTCCATACAAAAGCCACATTCTTCTCCTGCAAAGAAGTCAAAGGCTTCGCGATCTTGGAGAAATTCTCAATGAACCTCCGATAATATCCAGCTAAGCCCAAGAATGACCTGACTTCCTTTACTGTCTGCGGTGTCTCCCACTCTAGCACATCCTTCACCTTGCTCGGATCAACAGCAATGCCTCCCTGAGAGATAACATGACCGAGGAATGGAACCTCGTCAATCCAGAACTCGCACTTGCTGAACTTGGCATACAGCTGATGCTCTCTCAATCTCTGCAATACGAGTCTTAGATGCTCCTCATGCTCTTCTTCTGTCTTGGAGAAGATCAGAATATCATCAATGAAAATCACCACAAAGACATCCAGATAATCCATGAAGACCATGTTCATCAGATGCACAAAGAAAGCCGGGGCATTAGTCAAGCCGAAGGACATGACCGTATACTCATATAGCCCGTACTTGCAGGTGAATGCCGTCTTCGGAATATCCCCAGGACGAATCCTCAGCTGAAAATATCCCGAACGAAGATCAATCTTCGAGAATATACGAGCACCTCGAAGCAGATCGAAGAGATCCTCAATACGGGGCAGTGGATGCTTGTTCTTGATAGTAACTGCATTCAGCTCCCGATAATCGACACACATTCTCTTCGAGCCATCCTTCTTATCTACCAGCAACAACGGAAAAGCCCAAGGAGAGAAGCTGCGACGGATATAGCCCTTGGCTAGCAACTCATCAATAGTCTTCTTAACTTCCTCATGCTCTATAGGTGCCATACGGTAGGGCCGCTTTGCAATAGGAGCTGTGCCAGGCAAGAGATCAATACAAAACTCAATGGCGCGTTCAGGCGGCATACCTGGCAGATCATCCGGAAAGACATCTGGGAATTCAGACACCACGCGAATACCGTCCGTGGGTCTAGCCTCCATCTGATGAAGAAATCCAGAAGGCTCTACTGCACTGATAACAACCTCTTGGCCACTGGAAGCTGATAGCAAGACTGTCCTCTGAGCACAATCTATCCGGACTCCCCACTTGGCCAGAGTCTCCATTCCCAGAATGACATCAATGCCATTGGTGTCTAGCACCATCAGATCAGTACAGAACTCTACTCCCCTCAAAGAAACACTGACTCTCGGGCAGTAAGTGTGAGACCTCAACTGTCCTCCCGGTGAAGATACTAACAGGCACCTCTTTAATGTGCTAGTATGAATACCATGATGCTCGACAAAAGACTGAGTAATGAAGGAATGCGTAGCACCAGTATCGAAAAGCACTGTAGCTGGATATGAATTAACCATGAACGTACCAATAACCACGTTGGGAGCCTCGGCCGCTGACTCGGCCGTCACGTGGTTCACTCTGCCCTGAAGTGGCGCCCTGGGCTGAGCTGGGCGCCCCTGCTGTCCCGCCTGCGCCTTCCGGGGGCAAGCGTTGGCATAGTGCCCTGGCTGGCCGCAGTGAAAGCAGGTGCGAGGAGGTCCCTGAGCCTGCTGTCCAGTAGGAGCTGCTGGACGTGGAGCCTGCGGTGCCGGTGGAGCAGCACGAGCCGGAGGTGCCGGTAACCTTTGGCCCTGCCCCGCCTGCTGCTGCTGTCGAGGCGGGTACTACTGCGGTGGCCTCTGCTGGTACTGCTGAGGAGGCCGGTACTGAGGCGGCTGGTACTGCTGAGGCTGCTGGAGTCGGGGACGAGTGTTGCTACCGGTAGCAACGGGGACAACCTTCCTCTTCTTGTACTCCATCTCCAGGTGCTTGCGCTCAGTGTTGAGCGCGCTGTCAACCAGATGGTTGAAGTCGTCGAAGCGGAGGTTGAGCAGCGCGTACTGGAGGTAGTCCTCAAGACCCTCCATGAAGTGCTCCTGCTTCTTGCGGTCATCCGCAACATCGGCAGGGGCGTAGCGAGCCAGCTGAAGAAAACGATCACGATACTCCGTGACCGACATAGTTCCCTGAAGTGACAAAGACGGATAGATATCGAAAGATTAACTCAAGATTCATAAGGATAGAACAAGGGGCATTAGCTCAAAAGAAACCGCCGAATGATTATATTTAAGATTACCTGCTTCAGTGCAAGGAACTCCTTCTGCTTCATCTTCATAACGCCCGCGGGGACGTTGTGGCTGCGGAAACGCTCCCTGAACTGGAGCCAAGTGAGAGCCTCGCGGTCATGAACTGGGTGGGACTCCCACCAGTCCAAAGCTGCCCTCGCAGCTGTCCTGCTGCGTACAGAACTCGCTCCCGATCATCGCACTGGGCGATGTCCAGCTGACGCTCCACTGCACGGAGCCAGTCGTCAGCCTGAAGAGGGTCGGACGTGTGAGAGAACGTCAGCGGGTGACCCCTCAGAAACTCAGTACGCCTGTCGCGAGGCTGCGGCGGTGGAGGAGGCGGAGGCTGAGTGTGAGCCTGCTGAAGAGCCTGAACGGTGTTGTTCAGGGTGGCCATCATCTGCATCTGGAGCTGGAAGTACTGCTCCGGAGTCAAAGGCGGCGGCATCGGTATCCCGGTACCCTGGTTGTTCTGACCCTGCTGCTGGCCAGAACCGGAACCGGTGCTCCTGGTGTTCACCATCTGATTTTGGACAAAAGATTTCACGAGTAAGGATATTGCATAATTAATTCAGATGGATATGATAACTCTTTGCGGAAAAAGACTCAGACATGATAAAGTAGACAGGATAGAGTCACACGTATAAAAGGACATAAACCGAGCAATCATATACGTGCCAGGATCAAGTCACACGTATATACAACAGAATGAACAGTATATCATAGCACATATCACGAATAAGATATAATAAATCAAAATACGAATGTTATTTATTACATTAATAACAAAATGTCTGATACAGCGGAAGCGAAGTACAAATACGATAAAAGCTCTCCGAAGCTGAGCAGGGCGCCACAGGGACGTCAACTGGGAGACGAACACCTAGAAGTCCTCGTAGTCCTGGTAGCGCTGGACGAACTCCCTCATGTCGGTAGGAACTGAGCAGCAGTAGCGTAGCCAAGAGGAAAAAGTAGAGAAGAGGCAAGGGTGAGTACACAACTTGTACTCAACAAATATAACACAAACTATGAGGCTCTAAGGTTGGCTGACTCAACTGCATTAGCTTTTCAGTGTTGGCAAAGTTTTATTAAAAGTATTTACTATGAGTTGATGAATTACCATTAACCCAGTTACATAGTAATTAATCAAAATTAATTTATGATACTACTGAGAACCAAACCAAACCAAACCAAGGTAACCCCGAGAGGCACCTCCCTCATCGGAAGGAGACAACCCCACTAATCAAAAGGAGGATCTGGGCCGCTCATCACCGTGAGCACGGCTAGTATACCAGTTTTACACTCTACAGAGGTTGCACATCTTTACCCACAAGTCGTGAGCTACGCCAGAGGTTCATCACACTTCCTTAGGTGAGATGACTAGCGACTCACTACGAGGCCGTTACAAAGAATCTCGTTGGTAAGGCGTAACCGCGAGAGTTAGGTCAGCGACGATGGGGCCCACCTCCGGGGGTACAAGCACAGGAGCGCAATCCAAGCACAGACCAAGCCGGAGGAGTAGGGACCATTGAAGCTTACTACTCTTGCCCCACAGGTAAGTTACTCCAAACCAAAAAGACCTAATTAGTAAGCCAAGTCTATCCCATTCTAGCCTTGTGGTAGCGCTGTTGTCCCAGGTTGTCGCTCTATGAACCGGTCCTTATGGAGAGTGGCCAACCAAGCACTAAGCACCGTGCTGGCCCCCTAAACCATGTTTCTACAAAAAACCGTCTTTTAACGAGACGTGAGCCACTCATCCACACAGAGGGCCACTCTCAGAATTAAGTTCAAGTAAACCATTAATCAAATTAATTAAAAAGGACCAGAGTGTGTTATAGCGCAGCAACCTAGCACAACTAATAAAAAATGCAACCCAAAGGTATATATAAAGGATATAAAGTGGCTAGGAAAGTCCTTATAGGCATACAGTATTAAAATGCAGTATGAAAATGTATTTAAAGTGATAGGTTGTTCATGTTACACTTGCCTTCCTCGTACTGCTCCTGCTGCTGCTCAAACTGCTCGGAAGACGGCTGCTCCTGGTACTGGTACTGGGGCTCCTCAGATGGATCAACGTCTACTCACGAACACATGGCCAAAACAATGCACAATAATAAGCATACAAGCAAACACTAATAAAAACTAAGAAACAGTACATCAATACATAAAAACAGCACACTAAACTAGTCTAAAACTATTCTACGCGTTACAACGATCGCGTGGACATAAAGAACGCTTAAAACGGAGCAAAAACGCATTTTCTAGGCTAAAAACAAGTTCTAGGGGCTTATTTGTAAGAAAAACAGGGTTCCAGGGACTTTTCTACAAAAACCGAGGACTAAAACATAATTAAACTATAGATCCAGGGTCTGACACATAAAGCTGCCAAGGGTGGACGGCGGGTTCAATTTTAAAGAAGTTCAGGGGGCTGCGCGTTAAATCCAGGACTTAAATCTAATTAGTTTTAAACTCAGGTGTACCGCGGGTTGATTACCCAAAAGGACAGGGGCTCTTTAGCAAGTTTTCCAGGCCGAACCGGTACCTTCAGATCAGGACCGTTGGATCCAGATCTGGCGGCTTAGATCTATACGTGGCACGATCTAATCGCGGACGTCCGTGAGGGATCGGACGGCCAGGACTGGCTGGGCGCGCGGGACGGCGGCGCTGCTCGCCGGAGCAGAGCTCCGCGGCGGAGCTTCACCGGAGGAAGCAATCCCGACGTTCCCGTGGCCGATTCAGGCCGTGGTTTGGCACTGGAGCATGCCCGTGGCACGCGTAATCCACGCATGTGGGTTGTGCGGGTCTGCGATGGGTGTAGTGGTGCGCACCGTGAAGGGGGGCGGCTCTGCGGCGGCGAGGTTCATCGGAGTTCGCGTAGGCGCGCGTTACCAGCTCGATTTGGGGTGCTACGGAAGCAGGGCGCACACGCAGAGCATGGCGCAGCTACTGGAGGCTCTAGCACGGCTATGGCTCAGCGGGACACGGCTCGCCACGGTGAGCTGGCCTGGCGGTACTCCGGCGAGTGGCGCCTCGCGCGGACAGGGGAGTACCAGGGTCTAAGTCGGACTAGAACTCATGCGCAGGCAAGGTAGGGGCACGGGAAAGCTCACCGAGGGGTTGCGGTGGACGGAGCTGCGGCGCAGGGTGGTCGTCGGCGAAGTCTGGGCGGTGGTCGCGGGCGGCGCTCGCGGAGAAGGTCACTGCAGAGGTTGGAGTAGAGTACAGCGGGCCCGGGGAAGCTCCGGAGGTCGGGGCGGATGTAACACCCTAATTTAAATTTCAGTATTTATTAATAAATTTAATTGGCCTTATTTAATTTTCTAAGGTTTATTGTGTTTAGTTGGCATTTAATCTAATTTTTGTTCCTAATTAATTAAAATTTATCATAGGTTTAAATTGTTGTTGCATTCATGCTGGTGCATGGCTTTATTTTGTTTGATTTGAATGCATAGGAGTTGAATTCAAATTCTAGTTTGAATTCAAATAGATTTAAGTGGTGTTTGAAATAGAAAAGAAAACCAGAAAATAGAAACCCGAAACCAGCCCGAACCCAGCCCAGCCCAACCCGTTTCCTTTTCCTTCTCCCGTACGGCCCAGTTCGGCCCGTGGCCCACCCAACACTTCCCCCCCCCGGCCTGCCCAGCGCCTCCCCACGCGCGGCCCATCCCTCCGCAAGTCAGCTTCGCGCCGGCCTGCTCCCCGCGGCCTGCCTCCGCTCCACGCGCTCAGCGCCAGCGCTCCGCCCAGCCCACGCCACGCACGTCACCCGTCCCTCCCGTCTCGCTGACGCCTCGGCCCACCTGCCAGCGCTGGCCCACCCGTCAGCCCGCGCCCCCCCCCCACAGCCGCTGCGTCCCGGGCCCATCTGCCAGCTCCCTCTCCCCCGTTCCTTCCTCCCCGCCGCGAAACAGAGCCCGAGATCACCGGCGAGGACGCCGGGATCCTTATCCCGCTGCGCCCCGCCGCGATCTCCGCCCGGCCCCTTTAAACGCCCAAGCCGGACCCCCCCCATCCTACTCCAGCGCCGCAAACCCTAGCCGCCGCCCTTGCTCTGCTCCGCCGCGCCAGGGAGATCTCGGCGCCGCTGCAGGTAACCTCCGCCGCCCTAATTACTCACCGCCGGCGCATCTCCGGCCCGCCTGACCTCCCCTCTGGCTTCACAGCGCCCTCGCACGTCGATCCGCGGGGTCAGGACGACCGGAGCTGCACGCCTGCGACCGCGCCACGAGCTCCGTCCCTGCGCCGCCCGAATCCCGCCGCCGGGCCTCGACGCCAACCCTCTGCACCGGCCACCTTCTTCGATCCAAACCCCGGTGAGCACCCGCAACCCTCCCCGGTCCTTTTGGCGTTAGATTTTGTGGCCCGTAGCCTCTGGCGCCCTTAGAACCCCGCTCGCCGGCGAACCTCACGGCGCGGAGCCGCCACCGCAGTTGCCCCCATCACGCAGAGCCTCGCCGTGCCCCGTTTTTGGTCCCAGTGGACTACGCATGTCGCCCCCGTTCTGTTGCACCAGATAGCGGCCCGAATAACCCCCTGTAGCGCCCAAATCGCTACCCCGACGAACTCGCCGCCGCGGAATCTAACTCCGGCGACTCAGCGCCGCCGCCCCCACGCCCGAAGACCCTGGGCCGTCAGATCTAAAGTAAACGCCCCCGATTAGAACCCGATGCGATCAGATCTGGACCACCAGATCGAGATCCAGCGGCCTAGAATCGTGCATACCGGTTCGGCCGGAACTTTTGCTAAAGAGCCCCTTAGTTTTCCGAGATTTAACCCGCCGTCCCTGGTAGTTCAAAAACAATTAGATCCAGGTCCGGTTTTTAGCACTTAACACCCTGAGCTTTCCAGAATTCAAGCCCGCCGTCCAGAGCTGTTGGTTTTGCACGATAGCCCTTAGATTTAATGTTTATTTACGTTTTAGCCCTCGGTTTTAGCAGAAAAGCCCCTGAAACTTCAGTTTTCTTACAAATAAGCCCCTAGAACTTGTTTTAGGCCTAGTTTATGCGTTTTAGCTCCGTTTTTAGCGTTCTTTGTATCCACGCGATCGTTGTAACGTGTAGAATAGTTCTAGAATAGTTTTGTGCGCTGTTTTCATGTATTGTTGTACTGTTTCTTAGTCTTTGTTAATGTTTGCCTGTATGCTTATTTTGTGCATTGTTTTGGCCATGTGTTCGTGAGTAGACGTTGATCCATCTGAGGAGCCTCAGTACCAGTACCCGGAGCAGCCGTCTTCGGATCAGTTTGAGCAGCAGCAGGAGCAGTACGAGGAAGGCAAGTATAACATGAACAACCTATCACTTTAAATACAATTTCATACTGCATTTTAATACTGTATGCCTTTAAGGATTTCCTAGCCACTTTATATCCTTTATATATACCTTTGGGTTGCATTTTGGTTAGTTGTGCTAGGTTGCTGCGCTATAACGCACTCTGGTCCTTTTAATTAACTTGATTAATGGTTTACTTGAACTTAATTCTGAGAGTGGCCCTCTGTGTGGATGAGTGGCTCACGTCTCGTTAAAAGATGTTTTTTGTAGAAACATGGTTTAGGGGGCCAGCACGGTGCTTACTGCCTGGTTGGCCACTCTCCATAAGGACCGGTTCATAGAGCGACAACCTGGGACAACAGCGCTACCACAAGGCTAGAATGGGATAGACTTGGCGTAATAATTAGATCTTTTTGGTTTGGAGTAACTTACCTGCGGGGCAAGAGTAGTAAGCTTCAATGGTCCCTGCTCCTCCGGCTTGGTCTGTGCTTGGATTGCGCTCCTGTGCTTGTACCCCCGGAGGTGGGCCCCATCGTCGCCGACCTAACTCTCGCGGTTACGCCTTACCAACGAGATTCTTTTTAAAGGCCTCGTAGTGAGTCGCTGGCCATCTCACCTAAGGAAGTGTGATGAACAACTGGCGTAGCTCACGACTTGTGGGTAAAGATGTGCAACCTCTGCAGAGTGTAAAACTGGTATACTAGCCGTGCTCACGGTTATGAGCGGCCCAGATCCTCCTTTTGATTAGTGAAGTTATCTCCTTCCGACGAGGGAGGTGCTTCTCGGGGTTTACCTTGGTGGCTTGGTCTTGGTTTGGTTCTCAGTAGTATCATGTTTAAACTTGATTAATTACTATGTAACGGGGTTAATGGTAATTCATCAACTAGTAGTAAATAGCTTAAATAAAATCTTGCCAACACTTAAAAGCTAATGCAGTCGAGTTAGCCAGCCTAGAGCCTCATAGTTTGTGTTATACTTGTTGAGTACAAGTTGTGTACTCACCCTTGCCTCTTCTCTACTTTTTCCTCTTGGCTACGCTACTGCTGCTCAGTTCCTGCCGACTCGAGGGAGTTCGTCCAGCGCTACCAGGACTACGAGGACTTCTAGGTGCTTCGTCTCCCAGTCGACGTCCCTGTGGCGCCCTGCTTCAGCTTCAGAGAGCTTTATCGTATTTTGTACTTCGCTTCCGCTGTATCAGACATTTTGTCATTATTGTAATAAATAACATTCGTATTCGCTTTATTATATCTTTTTACGTGATATGTGCTATGATATACTGTTCATTCTGTTGTATATACGTGTGACTTGATCCTGGCACGTATATGATTGCTCGGTTTATGTTCTTTTATAAACCGGGTGTTACAGAGTGGTATCAGAGCCATATCGACTGTAGGACGAAGCCTAGATAGAACTGGTCGAGTTTTAGGACTTCTTCTCACCAATCCTTGTCTGCTGAAACTATTTTACTATTATACCCCTTGACTTCTTTGACTTTTTACCTTTCTTGCCTTGATTTCTCCCTCTGAAGAATAGTTTCGTAGATTTTGGCCTGAATCAGTCATCCGACCACCATGAGTTAGCTAGGTGACCCTTTTATAATAATACGATAGCACGTTCTGCGACGCGTTGTGTTAGTCGAGTCTATTGCTAAACTCGGCTAAATCGTGAAAATTGTCTGCTTGTTATTATGCTACATGGTTGATTTGGATTTTTGACTGATTGCATAGCTTAGTAGTTTAAATTTGTTTAAAGAAAATCACTCAGATGTTAAAGTTAACTAATTAATAAAATGACTTAGATCGTTGGGGGTAAAACCATCAACTCTATCCTGTCTACTTTATCATGGCTGAGTCTTTTTCCGCAAAGAGTTATCATATCCATCTGAATTTATTCCTGCAATATCCTTACTCGTGAAATCTTTTGTTCAAATCAGATGGTGAACACCAGGAGCACCGGTTCAGGTTCTGGCCAGCAGCAGGGTCAGAACAACCAGGGTACTGGGATCCCGATGCCTCCGCCTTTGACTCCGGAGCAGTACTTCCAGCTCCAGATGCAGATGATGGCTACCCTGAACAACACCGTTCAGGCTCTTCAGCACGCTCACACTCAGCCTCCGCCTCCTCCACCGCCGCAGCCTCGCGACAGGCGTGCTGAGTTCCTGAGGGGTCACCCGCCGACGTTCTCTCACACGTCCGACCCTCTTCAGGCTGACGACTGGCTCCGTGCAGTGGAGCGTCAGCTGGACATCGCCCAGTGCGATGATCGTGAGCGCGTCTTGTACGCAGCAGGACAGCTGCGAGGGGCAGCTTTGGACTGGTGGGAGTCCCACCCAGTTCACGACCGCGAGGCTCTCACCTGGCTCCAGTTCAGGGAGCGCTTTCGCAGCCACAACGTCCCCGCGGGCGTTATGAAGATGAAGCAGAAGGAGTTCCTTGCACTGAAGCAGGTAATCTTAAATATAATCATTCAGCGGTTTCTTTTGAGCTAATGCCCCTTGTTCTATCCTTATGAATCTTGAGTTAATCTTCCGATATCTATCTGTCTTTGTGAATTCAGGGGACTATGTCGGTCACGGAGTATCGTGATCGTTTTCTTCAGCTGGCACGCTACGCCCCTGCCGAGGTTGCGGATGACCGCAAGAAGCAGGAGCACTTCATGGAGGGTCTTGAGGACTACCTCCAGTACGCGCTGCTCAACCTCCGCTTCGACGACTTCAACCATCTGGTTGACAGTGCGCTCAACACTGAGCGTAAGCACCTGGAGATGGAGGACAAGAAGAGGAAGGTTGTCCCCGTTGCTTCCGGCAGCAACACTCGTCCTCGACTCCAGCAGCCCCAGCAGTACCAGCAGCAGTACCGGCCTCCTCAACAGTACCAGCTGAGGCCACCGCAGCAGTACCCGCCTCGACAGCAGCAGGCAGGTCAGGGCCCGAGGTTACCAGCACCTCCGGCTCGTGCTCCACCAGCTCCACCAGCACCGCAGGCTCCACGTCCGGCAGCTCCTACCGGACAGCAGGCTCAGGGACCTCCTCGCACCTGCTTTCACTGCGGCCAGCCGGGGCACTACGCCAACGCTTGCCCCCGGAAGGCGCAGGCGGGACAGCAGGGACGCCCAGCTCAGCCCAGGGCGCCAGCACAGGGCAGGGTGAACCACGTGACGGCCGAGTCAGCGGCCGAGGCTCCCAACGTGGTTATTGGTACGTTCATGGTTAATTCATATCCAGCTACAGTGCTTTTTGATACTGGTGCTACGCATTCCTTCATTACTCAGTCTTTTGTCGAGCATCATGGTATTCATACTAGCACATTAAAGAGGTGCCTGTTAGTATCTTCACCGGGAGGACAGTTGAGGTCTCATACTTACTGCCCGAGAGTCAGTGTTTCTCTGAGGGGAGTAGAGTTCTGTACTGATCTGATGGTGCTAGACACCAAGGGCATTGATGTCATTCTGGGAATGGAGACTCTGGCCAAATGGGGAGTTCGTATAGATTGTGCTCAGAGGACAGTCTTGTTATCAGCTTCCAGTGGCCAAGAGGTTGTTATCAGTGCAGTAGAGCCTTCTGGATTTCTTCATCAGATGGAGGCTAGACCCACGGACGGTATTCGCGTGGTGTCTGAATTCCCGGATGTCTTTCCGGATGATCTGCCAGGTATGCCGCCTGAACGCGCCATTGAGTTTTGTATTGATCTCTTGCCTGGCACAGCTCCTATTGCAAAGCGGCCCTACCGTATGGCGCCTATAGAGCATGAAGAAGTTAAGAAGACTATTGATGAGTTGCTAGCCAAGGGCTATATCCGTCGCAGCTTCTCTCCTTGGGCTTTTCCGTTGCTGTTAGTAGATAAGAAGGATGGCTCGAAGAGGATGTGTGTGGATTATCGGGAGCTGAATGCAGTTACTATCAAGAACAAGCATCCACTGCCCCGTATTGAGGATCTCTTCGATTTGCTTCGAGGTGCTCGTATATTCTCGAAGATTGATCTTCGTTCGGGTTATTTTCAGCTGAGGATCCGTCCTGGGGATATTCCGAAGACGGCATTCACCTGCAAGTACGGGCTATATGAGTATACAGTCATGTCCTTCGGCTTGACTAATGCCCCGGCTTACTTCATGCATCTGATGAACATGGTTTTCATGGATTATCTGGATGTTTTCGTGGTGATCTTTATTGATGATATTCTGATCTTCTCCAAGACAGAGGAAGAGCATGAAGAGCATCTGAGACTTGTGTTGCAGAGATTGAGAGAGCATCAGTTGTATGCCAAGTTCAGCAAGTGCGAGTTCTGGATTGACGAGGTGCCATTCCTCGGTCATGTTATCTCTCAGGGAGGCATTGCTGTTGATCCGAGCAAGGTGAAGGATGTGCTTGAGTGGGAGACACCGCAGACAGTGAAGGAAGTCAGGTCTTTCTTGGGCTTAGCTGGATATTATCGGAGGTTCATTGAGAATTTCTCCAAGATCGCAAAGCCTTTGACTTCTTTGCTAGAGAAGAATGTGGCTTTTGTATGGACTGATGAGCGTCAGATGGCCTTCGATGAGTTGAAGAAAAGGTTGACTACGGCGCCAGTCCTGACTCTGCCAGACCAGACGAAGAGGTTCACGGTATATTGTGATGCTTCGAAGGATGGTCTTGGGTGTGTTCTGATGCAGGAGGGCAGAGTGATAGCTTATGCTTCACGGCAGTTACGCCGGCATGAGCTGAATTATCCTACTCATGATCTTGAGTTAGCCGCAGTTGTGCATGCTCTGAAGATTTGGAGGCATTACTTGTATGGGCAGCGATGTGATATCTACACTGATCACAAGAGCCTCAAGTATATTTTCACGCAGAATGAGCTGAATATGCGGCAGAGAAGATGGCTAGAGTTGGTCAAGGATTATGATCTGGAGATTCACTACCATCCGGGCAAGGCCAATGTTGTAGCAGATGCTTTGAGCAGAAGGAGTTATGTCAACATGGCTGTTGCTTTCCAGATGCCTCCAGAGTTATGCGAGGAGTTCGAGCAGTTGAGTCTGGGCTTCTTGCATCATACTTCGAGTGCAGCATTCGAGGCAGTACCGACTCTAGAGTCAGAGATCAGGCAGCATCAGAAAGATGATGAGAAGCTGCAGGAGATTCGTGAGTTGCTCAAGAAGGGCAAGGCTCCTCATTTCAGAGAGGATGATCAGGGTACCTTGTGGTACAAGAACCGGATCTGTGTGCCAGATGTGAAGGATCTACGGAAGTTGATTCTGAGTGAGGCCCATGATACAGCTTACTCTATTCATCCGGGCAGCACGAAGATGTATTATGATCTGAAGGAACGTTTCTGGTGGTATGGGATGAAGCGTTCAGTGGCAGAGTACGTGGCTATTTGTGACACCTGTCAGCGTGTCAAGGCTGAGCATCAGAGGCCAGCAGGTCTATTGCAGCCTTTGAAGATTCCAGAGTGGAAATGGGAAGAAATCACTATGGACTTCATTGTTGGATTGCCTCGTACTCAGAAAGGGTACAACTCTATTTGGGTAGTAGTGGATCGCCTGACGAAGGTTGCTCACTTCATACCAGTGAACACTACTTACTCCGGTGCCAGACTTGCGGAGTTGTACATCTCTCGGATTGTCTGCTTGCATGGTGTGCCCAAGAAGATCATATCTGACAGAGGGTCTCAGTTCACTTCTCGTTTCTGGGAGCAGCTCCATGATTCGTTGGATACGAAGCTGCGATTCAGTACGGCTTATCACCCTCAGACAGATGGACAGACAGAGAGAACCAACCAAGTGTTGGAGGATATGCTGAGAGCTTGTGCTATTCAGTATGGTACTAGTTGGGATAAGTGCCTGTCATTTGCTGAGTTCTCATATAACAACAGCTATCAGGCCAGTCTGAAGAAGTCTCCCTTTGAGGCATTGTATGGCAGAAAGTGCAGGACTCCTCTCTATTGGGATCAGATTGGTGAAAAGCAGCTCTTCGGTCCTGAGATCATAGATGATGCAGAGCAGATGGTTCAGGCTGTGCGAGAGAATCTGAGGGTTGCCCAGAGCAGACAGAAGAGCTATGCTGATGGCAAACGGAGAGACCTGACTTTCAGTGTCGGTGATTATGTGTATCTGAAGGTGTCTCCGATGAGAGGAATCCGCAGATTTAATGTCAAAGGGAAGTTAGCACCTCGGTATGTGGGGCCATTCAAGGTGCTAGAGCGGAAAGGCGAAGTTGCTTATCGCCTGGAGTTACCTCTCAGCCTCTCAGGAGTTCATGATGTCTTCCATATATCTCAGCTGAAGAGGTGTTTGCGAGTACCCGAGGAGCAGGCACCACTGGATGGAGTCGATGTGCAGGAAGATCTGACTTATACTGAGCATCCAGTGAAGATTCTGGAGACATCAGAAAGGGTTACTCGGAACAAGCGCATCAGGATGTGCCGAGTTCAGTGGAGTCATCACAGTGAAGCTGAGGCTACATGGGAGCGAGAAGATGAGTTGAAGAAGACATATCCAGATCTCTTTGCTAGCCAGCCCAGCTAAATCTCGGGGACGAGATTTCTTTAAGGGGGTAGGGTATGTAACACCCTAATTTAAATTTCAGTATTTATTAATAAATTTAATTGGCCTTATTTAATTTTCTAAGGTTTATTGTGTTTAGTTGGCATTTAATCTAATTTTTGTTCCTAATTAATTAAAATTTATCATAGGTTTAAATTGTTGTTGCATTCATGCTGGTGCATGGCTTTATTTTGTTTGATTTGAATGCATAGGAGTTGAATTCAAATTCTAGTTTGAATTCAAATAGATTTAAGTGGTGTTTGAAATAGAAAAGAAAACCAGAAAATAGAAACCCGAAACCAGCCCGAACCCAGCCCAGCCCAACCCGTTTCCTTTTCCTTCTCCCGTACGGCCCAGTTCGGCCCGTGGCCCACCCAACACTTCCCCCCCCCGGCCTGCCCAGCGCCTCCCCACGCGCGGCCCATCCCTCCGCAAGTCAGCTTCGCGCCGGCCTGCTCCCCGCGGCCTGCCTCCGCTCCACGCGCTCAGCGCCAGCGCTCCGCCCAGCCCACGCCACGCACGTCACCCGTCCCTCCCGTCTCGCTGACGCCTCGGCCCACCTGCCAGCGCTGGCCCACCCGTCAGCCCGCGCCCCCCCCCCACAGCCGCTGCGTCCCGGGCCCATCTGCCAGCTCCCTCTCCCCCGTTCCTTCCTCCCCGCCGCGAAACAGAGCCCGAGATCACCGGCGAGGACGCCGGGATCCTTATCCCGCTGCGCCCCGCCGCGATCTCCGCCCGGCCCCTTTAAACGCCCAAGCCGGACCCCCCCCCCATCCTACTCCAGCGCCGCAAACCCTAGCCGCCGCCCTTGCTCTGCTCCGCCGCGCCAGGGAGATCTCGGCGCCGCTGCAGGTAACCTCCGCCGCCCTAATTACTCACCGCCGGCGCATCTCCGGCCCGCCTGACCTCCCCTCTGGCTTCACAGCGCCCTCGCACGTCGATCCGCGGGGTCAGGACGACCGGAGCTGCACGCCTGCGACCGCGCCACGAGCTCCGTCCCTGCGCCGCCCGAATCCCGCCGCCGGGCCTCGACGCCAACCCTCTGCACCGGCCACCTTCTTCGATCCAAACCCCGGTGAGCACCCGCAACCCTCCCCGGTCCTTTTGGCGTTAGATTTTGTGGCCCGTAGCCTCTGGCGCCCTTAGAACCCCGCTCGCCGGCGAACCTCACGGCGCGGAGCCGCCACCGCAGTTGCCCCCATCACGCAGAGCCTCGCCGTGCCCCGTTTTTGGTCCCAGTGGACTACGCATGTCGCCCCCGTTCTGTTGCACCAGATAGCGGCCCGAATAACCCCCTGTAGCGCCCAAATCGCTACCCCGACGAACTCGCCGCCGCGGAATCTAACTCCGGCGACTCAGCGCCGCCGCCCCCACGCCCGAAGACCCTGGGCCGTCAGATCTAAAGTAAACGCCCCCGATTAGAACCCGATGCGATCAGATCTGGACCACCAGATCGAGATCCAGCGGCCTAGAATCGTGCATACCGGTTCGGCCGGAACTTTTGCTAAAGAGCCCCTTAGTTTTCCGAGATTTAACCCGCCGTCCCTGGTAGTTCAAAAACAATTAGATCCAGGTCCGGTTTTTAGCACTTAACACCCTGAGCTTTCCAGAATTCAAGCCCGCCGTCCAGAGCTGTTGGTTTTGCACGATAGCCCTTAGATTTAATGTTTATTTACGTTTTAGCCCTCGGTTTTAGCAGAAAAGCCCCTGAAACTTCAGTTTTCTTACAAATAAGCCCCTAGAACTTGTTTTAGGCCTAGTTTATGCGTTTTAGCTCCGTTTTTAGCGTTCTTTGTATCCACGCGATCGTTGTAACGTGTAGAATAGTTCTAGAATAGTTTTGTGCGCTGTTTTCATGTATTGTTGTACTGTTTCTTAGTCTTTGTTAATGTTTGCCTGTATGCTTATTTTGTGCATTGTTTTGGCCATGTGTTCGTGAGTAGACGTTGATCCATCTGAGGAGCCTCAGTACCAGTACCCGGAGCAGCCGTCTTCGGATCAGTTTGAGCAGCAGCAGGAGCAGTACGAGGAAGGCAAGTATAACATGAACAACCTATCACTTTAAATACAATTTCATACTGCATTTTAATACTGTATGCCTTTAAGGATTTCCTAGCCACTTTATATCCTTTATATATACCTTTGGGTTGCATTTTGGTTAGTTGTGCTAGGTTGCTGCGCTATAACGCACTCTGGTCCTTTTAATTAACTTGATTAATGGTTTACTTGAACTTAATTCTGAGAGTGGCCCTCTGTGTGGATGAGTGGCTCACGTCTCGTTAAAAGATGTTTTTTGTAGAAACATGGTTTAGGGGGCCAGCACGGTGCTTACTGCCTGGTTGGCCACTCTCCATAAGGACCGGTTCATAGAGCGACAACCTGGGACAACAGCGCTACCACAAGGCTAGAATGGGATAGACTTGGCGTAATAATTAGATCTTTTTGGTTTGGAGTAACTTACCTGCGGGGCAAGAGTAGTAAGCTTCAATGGTCCCTGCTCCTCCGGCTTGGTCTGTGCTTGGATTGCGCTCCTGTGCTTGTACCCCCGGAGGTGGGCCCCATCGTCGCCGACCTAACTCTCGCGGTTACGCCTTACCAACGAGATTCTTTTTAAAGGCCTCGTAGTGAGTCGCTGGCCATCTCACCTAAGGAAGTGTGATGAACAACTGGCGTAGCTCACGACTTGTGGGTAAAGATGTGCAACCTCTGCAGAGTGTAAAACTGGTATACTAGCCGTGCTCACGGTTATGAGCGGCCCAGATCCTCCTTTTGATTAGTGAAGTTATCTCCTTCCGACGAGGGAGGTGCTTCTCGGGGTTTACCTTGGTGGCTTGGTCTTGGTTTGGTTCTCAGTAGTATCATGTTTAAACTTGATTAATTACTATGTAACGGGGTTAATGGTAATTCATCAACTAGTAGTAAATAGCTTAAATAAAATCTTGCCAACACTTAAAAGCTAATGCAGTCGAGTTAGCCAGCCTAGAGCCTCATAGTTTGTGTTATACTTGTTGAGTACAAGTTGTGTACTCACCCTTGCCTCTTCTCTACTTTTTCCTCTTGGCTACGCTACTGCTGCTCAGTTCCTGCCGACTCGAGGGAGTTCGTCCAGCGCTACCAGGACTACGAGGACTTCTAGGTGCTTCGTCTCCCAGTCGACGTCCCTGTGGCGCCCTGCTTCAGCTTCAGAGAGCTTTATCGTATTTTGTACTTCGCTTCCGCTGTATCAGACATTTTGTCATTATTGTAATAAATAACATTCGTATTCGCTTTATTATATCTTTTTACGTGATATGTGCTATGATATACTGTTCATTCTGTTGTATATACGTGTGACTTGATCCTGGCACGTATATGATTGCTCGGTTTATGTTCTTTTATAAACCGGGTGTTACAGCGGAGCCGGTGCTCTCCTTGGACGGGGCCCTGGTGCGGCGGAGTGGCCGAATCCCGGCGGTGCAAAGCGGCGGCACGACGGAGCTATGTGGAGCGTGGAAAGGCGGCGGTCTAGGATGGATAGGGTTCCAGTGGGTGCGGCCTGGGGCATTTAAAGGAGGCCGGGCGGGGATTGCGGCGGTGCGCAGCGGGATTAGGATCCCGGCGACCTCGCCGGTGATCTCGGGGGCCGTTGCGGAGCCGGGAAGGAAAGGGGAGAAGAGGGGGCTGACGCGCGGGCCCGGCGGGGCAGAGGGAGTAGCGCGCGGGGCGGGGCGAACGCGGTGGCAGGCACTGACGTGCGGGGCCCAGTTGGCAGGGGCGAGAGGCGACGCGCGGGAGGGTGAGTCGCTGGGCTGCTGCGTGACGCGGGCGGGCGGGAGCAGGCCGGCGCGAGCTGGGCCGAAGTGGAGCGGGAGTTGGGCCCGCGTGGGATTCCGCTGGGCCAGGGACTTGGGTTGGGTTTCCAGGGGAGGTGGGATTGGGCCTGGGTCTAGCTGAGGGTTTGGGCTGGTGTTTTGGGTTTTTGGGTTCCTTTTGTATTTCTTTTTCTTTTCTATTTCTAATTCAAACAAAGTTTGAATTCTAATATAATTTTGAATTCAAACCACACTCAAATAAAAGTATGCACCAACATGAATGCAACACAGAAATTCTTAAACCTAGACAAATTTTAATTACTTGTGAAACAAAAATTAAATTATATGCAAGTCTAACACAATAAACCTTAGAAATTTAAATAAAGCCAATTAAATTTATTGATAAATGCTGAAATTTAAATTAGGGTGTTACACTGGCGCCCTGGGCTGAGCTGGGCGCCCCTGCTGTCCCGCCTGCGCCTTCCGAGGGCAAGTGTTGGCGTAGTGCCCCGGCTGGCTGCAGTGATAGCACACGCGAGGAGGTGCTGGAGCCTGCTGTCTGGCAGGAGGAGCTGCCTGCCGTGGAGCCTGAGGTGCTGGCGGAGCTGGTAGAGCAGTACGAGCCGGAGGTGCCGGTAACCTCGGGCCCTGACCTGCCTGCTGCTGTCGAGGCGGGTACTGTTGCGGCCTCTGCTGGTATTGCTGGGGAGGCCGGTACTGCTGCTGCTGGTACTGCTGGGGTGGCTGGAGGCGAGGACGAGTGTTGCTGCCGGAAGCAACTGGGACAATCTTCCTCTTCTTGTCCTCCATCTCCAGGTACTTGCGCTCCGTGTTGAGCGCACTGTCAACTAGATGGTTGAAGTCGTCGAAGCGGAGGTTGAGCAGCGCGTACTGGAGGTAGTCCTCAAGACCCTCCATGAAGTGCTCCTGCTTCTTGCGGTCATCCGCAACATCGGCAAGGGCGTAGCGAGCAAGCTGCAGAAAGCGATCACGATACTCCGTGACCGACATAGTCCCCTGAAGTGACAAAGACAGATAGATATCGAAAGATTAACTCAAGATTCATAAGGATAGAACAAGGGGCATTAGCTCAAAAGAAACCGCTGAATGATTATATCTGAGATTACCTGCTTAGCGCAAGGAACTCCTTCTGCTTCATCTTCATAACGCCCGCGGGGACGTTGTGGCTGCGGAACCGCTCCCGGAACTGGAGCCAAGTGAGAGCCTCGCGGTCCTGAACTGGGTGGGACTCCCACCAGTCCAAAGCTGCCCCTCGCAGCTGTCCTACTGCGTACAAAACTCTCTCCCAATCATCGCACTGGTCGATGTCCAGCTGACGCTCCACTGCACGGAGCCAGTCGTCAGCCTGAAGAGGGTCGGACGTGTGAGAAAACATTGGCGGGTGACCCCTCGGGAACTCAGCACGCCTGTCGCGAGGCTGCGGCAGTGGAGGAGGCGGAGGCCGAGTGTGGGCCTGCTGAAGAGCCTGAACAGTGTTGTTCAGGGTGGCCATCATCTGCATCTGGAGCTGGAAGTACTGCTCCGGAGTCAAAGGCGGAGGCATCGGGATCCCGGTCCCCTAGGTGTTCTGACCCTGGTTGTTCTGCCCCTGCTGGTCAGAACCACGCCTGGTGTTCACCATCTGATTTTGGACAAAAGATTTCACGAGTAAGGATATTGCAGAAATAAATTCAGATGGATATGATAACTCTTTGCGGAAAAAGACTCAGCCATGATAAGGTAGACATGATAGAGTGGACTGGTTTACCCCCAACGATCTAACTCGTTTTATTAATTAGTTAACTTTAACATGAGAGTAATTTTCTTTAAACAAATTTAAACTACCGAGCTATACAATCATTCAAAAATCCAAATCAAACATGTAGCATAATAACAAGCAGACAATTTTCACAACTTAGCCGAGTTTAACATACGACTCGACTAGCACAATGCGTCGCAAAACATGCTATCGTATTATTATAAAAAGGTCATCTAGCTATACTCATGGTGGTCAGAAGACTGATTCAGGCCAAATCTACGAAAACTATTCTTCAGAGAGAGAAATCAAGGCAAGACGGGTAAAAGTCATAGAATTCAAGGGGTATAATAGTAAAATAGTTTCAGCAGGCAAGGATTGGAGAGAAGAAGTCCTAAAGCTCGACCAATTCTATCTAGGCTTCGTCCTATAGTCGATACGGCTCTGATACCACTCTGTAACACCCGGTTTATAAAAGGACATAAACCGAGCAATCATATACGTGCCAGGATCAAGTCACACGTATATATAACAGAATGAACAGTATATCATAGCACATATCACGTAAAAAGATATAATAAAGTGAATACGAAAGTTATTTATTACATTAATGACAAAAGTGTCTGATACAGCGGAAGCGAAGTACAAATACGATAATAGCTCTCCGAAGCTGAGCAGGGCGCCACAGGGACGTCGACTGGGAGACGAACGCCTAGAAGTCCTCGTAGTCCTGGTAGCGCTGAGCAAACTCCCTCACGTCGGCAGGAACTGAGCAGCAGTAGCGTATCCAAGAGGAAAAAGTAGAGAAGAGGCAAGGGTGAGTACACAACTTGTACTCAACAAGTATAACACAAACTATGAGGCTCTAGGTTGGCTGACTGACTGCATTAGCTTTTAAGTCTTGGCAAAATTTTATTAAAGCTAATTACTACAAGTTGGTGGATTACCATTAACCCAGTTACATAGTAATTAATCAAAATTAATCAAGAAACTACTGAGAACCATACCAAACCAAGCCACCCGGGGAAACCTGCCTCGTCAAAGGAAGATAACCCCACTAATCAAAAGGAGGATCTGGGCCGCTCATAACCATGAGCATGGCTAGTATACCAGTTTGACACTCTGCAGAGGTTGCACATCTTTACCCACAAGTCGTGAGCTACGCCAGTTGTTCATCACACTTCCTTAGGTGAGATGACTAGCAAACTCACTACGAGGCCGTTACAAAGGACACGTTGGTAAGGTGTAACCGCTAAGGATTCAGTCAATGCAACGATGGTGTCCACCTCGAGGGGGTACAAGACACACAGACCAGCCTCGTAGCCTGACCACCATTGAAGCTCGACTCCCCTCTTGCCCCGCGGGTAAGTTACTCCCGAACCAAAATGACCTAATTAGTAAGCCAAGACCGTCCCATTCCAGTCTTGTGGTAGCGCTGTTGTCCCAGGTTGTCGCTCTATGAACCGGCCCTTATGGAGATTGGCCAACCAGGCAGTAAGCACCGTGCCGGCCCCCTAAACCAAGTTTCTAACAAAACCAATTTTAACGAGACGAGAACCACTCAAGCCACACAGAGGGTCACTCTCAGAATTAAGTTGCATATGCCATTAATCAAAATAATTAAAAAGGACCATTATGTGTTATAGCGCGGCACCTAGCATAACTAACCAGAATGCAACCCAAAGGTATATATATAAAGGATATAAAGTGGCTAGGAAATCCTTATAGGCATACAGTATTAAAATGCAGTATGAAATTATATTTAAAAGTGATAGGTTGTTCATGTTACACTTGCCTTCCTCGTACTGCTCCTGCTGCTGCTCAAAGTGCTCGGAAGATGGCTGCTCCAGGTACTGGTACTGGGGCTCCTCCGGTAGCTCAACGTCTACTCACGAACACATGGCCAAAACAATGCACAATAATAAGCATACAAGCAAACACTAATAAAAACTAAGAAACAATACATCAATACATAAAAATAGCACACTAAACTAGTCTAAAACTATTCTACGTGTTACAATGATCGTGTGGACATAAAGAACGCCTAAAACGGAGTTAAAACGCATTTTCTAGGCTAAAAACAAGGTTCAGGGGCTAAACTGCAAGAAATCTAAGGTTCCAGGGGCTTTTCTGCAAAAATCGAGGGCCTAAACGTAATTAACCATTAAATCTAAAGGCTAACGTCCAAAAACTCCAAGGCTGGACGGCGGGTTCTAATAATGGAAAGTGCAGGGGCCTACGTGAATAAAACAGGACTAAACTGGAAATAGTTTTGAACTAGCCAGGAGTGCGGGTTGATAAAAGAAAACCTCAGGGTCTCTTTAACAAAAGTGCCAGGGCGAACTGGTACGCAGTGATTTCGGCTGCTGGATCTAGATCTAACGGTCCAGATAAGATCAAAGCAGGTTCTAATCGTGGGCGTTGGCCTCTGATCTATCGGCCCGAGTGAAAAGGGGCGGGGAACGGCGGCGGAAGGCGCCGGCGGCGTACTCCCGCGGCGGCGCAGCGCCGGAGAAGACCGAACTCGGTCTTCCCGGGGGGGATTCGAACGGGGGCTGGGTCGGAAGGCACCTACGCGTCATGCGTGATCCAACTGGCCACTCAGGGGAGGGAGTTAGAGCGCGGGACGCCATGCGCGGCGGCGGGGGCGACTCTGCGCCAGGGCGCTTCGCCGGCGAGCGGTGCCCGGCCCTCTGAGGAATCCGAGGCCCTAAGCATCTAGTGCCAAACATCCAGAGCAGAGAGTGGAAGCTTACCGAGGCTAGGACTGGAGTGGGGAGGCCGTGCAGGGTGGTTGTCCACGGAGACCGGCGGCGAGGTCGACACGGGGTTCGTGGAGGAGGTCGGCGCAGAGGGGGTCCGGCCCTGATGATCCAATGGGAAGGTCCACGCCGGTCCTACGGAGGTGTGGAGGGGTCAGAACGGGCCAAAGGGCCACCGGCGGGGAGGAAAACGAGACGGCGGCTGAGCTCACCTGCGTCGGATCCCGGCCAAATTACGGCGAGGACGCGGCTCAGATCGGGGCAATTGGGCTCAGGGTGAAGCCTGGGCTCGGGGCGGGGCCCTGGAGAGGCTTGGCAGGAGTGGTGGCGCGGCAGGGCGCCGTGGCCGCGACGGCGTGGAGGAGCGGCGCGGGGCGGAGCTGGTGGAGGCGGCTGCTAGGGTTTACGGCGACGCGTGGGGTGGAGTAGGGTCTAGTGCTGCAGCGTGGGTGATTAAAAGGCAGGGCAAGGCGGGGATTGCGGCGGGGCGCGGCGGGATAAGGATCCCGGCGAACTCGCCGGTGATAGCGGGCGTCCGTTGCGCGGAGGAAGGCGGGGATGGGGATGACGAGTGGGACCCACTGGTCAGCGGTGGGGCGAGTGAGAGCGGGCGACGCGCTGGGGCGAGCGGGGTGCGGGCCGCGGGCGCTGGCTGGTGGGGTCAGGCGTGTAGTAGGGGAGGGCGACGCTGTCGCGAGCGAGCGGGCTGAGCGGGGTCCTGCTGGGCCGAGTGGGGCTTGGGCCGCTGCGCGGGAGAGAAGGCCCGCTCGGGGAGGGGGGGGGGGCGAACTGGGCTGAGGTCGAGGTTGAAAGGGTTGGGCTTTGGTTTTTCTTCTATTTCCTAATTCTATTTCTTCTCCTTTTCTAATTCTAATTCAAACAAAGTTTGAATTCAAATACAAATTTGAATTCAAACCACACTCAAATAATTAAAACTATGCACCAGCATGAATGCAACACCAAAATTTTAAACTTAGACAAAATTTTAATTACTTAAGGAACAAAATTAGATTAAAATGCAAGCTAAGCAAAGAGTGAGTACACAACTTGTACTCAACAAGTATAACACAAACTATGAGGCTCTAGGTTGGCTGATTGACTGCATTAGCTTTTAAGTCTTGGCAAAATTTTATTAAAGCTATTTACTACAAGTTGATGAATTACCATAAACCCAGTTACATAGTAATTAATCAAAATTAATCATGTTACTACTGAAAACCAAACCGAACCAAGCCACCCGGGGAAACCTGCCTCGTCAAAGGAAGATAACCCCACTAATCAAATGGAGGATCTGGGCTGCTCATGACCGTGAGCACGGCTAGTATACCCAGTTTTACACTCTGCAGAGGTTGCACATCTTTACCCACAAGTCATGAGCTACGCTAATTGTTCATCACACTTCCTTAGGTGAGATGACTAGTAAACTCACTACGAGGCATTTAGAAAGAATCTCGTTGGTAAGGAGTAACCGCGAGGGTGGATCGGCGACTATGGAGCAGGTCTAATGGGCGTCAAGACATGAAGCACAGACAAGGCCACTCAGCACGAGGGCCATAGAAGCTTACCGCCCCTGCCCCGCAAGTAAGTTACTCCAAACCAAAAAGACCTAATTATTACGCCAAGACCTTCCCATTCCAGTCTTGTGGTAGCGCTGTTGTCCTAGGTTGTCGCTCTATGAACCGGTCCTTATGGAGAGTGGCCAACCAAGCACTAAGCATCGTGCTAGCCCCCTAAACTAAGTTTCTAACAAAACATATTTTAACGAGACGTGAGCCACCCAAGCACGAAGCACAGAGGGCCACTCCCAGAATTAAGTTGCATAAACCATTAATCAAATTAATTAAAAAGGACCAAGTGTGTTATAGCGCGGCACCTAGCACAACTAACCAAAATGCAACCCAAGGGATATATATATAAAGGATATAAAGTGGCTAGGAAAGTCCTTAAAGGTATACATTATTAAAATGCAGTATGAAATTGTATTTAAAAGTGATAGGTTGTTCATGTTATACTTGCCTTCCTCGTACTGCTCCTGCTGCTGCTCAAACTGGTCGGAAGACGGCTGCTCTGGGTACTGGTACTGGGGCTCCTCAGATGGATCAACATCTACTCACGAACACATGGCCAAAAACAATACACAACATAAACATACATGCAAACAATAGCATAAACTAAGAAACAGTACAACAATACATGAAAATAGCAAACAAAACTATGTTAGAACGATTCTACTCATTACAACGATCGCGTGGACATAAAGAACGCCTAAAACGGAGCTAAAACGCATAATCTAGGCCAAAAACAAGATCCAGGGACCTATTTGTAAGAAAATTGGAGTTCCAAGGGGTTTCTGGGCAAAACCGAGGACTAAAATATAATTAAGGATTAGATCTGGGGTCTAACTCGCGAAATTACCAAGCTAGGACGGCGGGTTCTATATTTAAAAAGCTCAGGGGCCTAAACGTAAAAAACAGGGCTTGGATTGAAATACTTTTGAGTAAGCCTGGACTGCGGGTTGATTTGGCAAAAGCCCGAGGGCTCTTTAACAAAATAACCCGGTGCTGACCGGTATCCGGCCCCTTTAACTCGGCTCGGGTGGCTATGGGCCGTTAGATCTTGATCACGCGGCCTGGGAAGGACGCGGCGCGCGGGGCGGCAGCGCTGCTCGCCGGAGCAGTAGTTTCCGCGGTGGCGAGCTCGCCGGAGCTGGTGATGCGGGCGCTACGGGGGTCAAATAGGGATGCGGTTTGGCTGGGGAGCCTCCACACGGCATGCGTAACGCACTGGCGGCAACAGGGAGGCGGTTCGGGGCTCCGGGCGTGACGCTCGGCGGAGATGGCGGCTCGGCGGCGCAGGGCTTGCCGGGGTTTGACAAACTGGCAAAATCGGGGTCAAATCAAGCGGGTTTTGGGTCGGGCATGCCCAGCGTGCCTTGGCGAACATGCCTGGGCCCTCGGCAGGGCACGCTCGGGCTCGGGCCGTGGGTGCGGCGGGGTAGGCGGCTAGACTCGTCGGGGCGCGGCGTGCTGGGTCCATGGGATGGCCTACGGGCCCTGAAATCTAGCGCAAACTAACGAGGGAGGGTGTGGCGTGCTCACCGTGGGTCGGGATCGATGGAATGGCCGGCGCAGAGGGGGGCCGGCGACGAGGTCCGGGCGGCGGCGCTCGGACGGGGTCAGAGAAGGGTCGAAGCAGGGGGGCCTCCGGGCGTCTGGGCGGCGAGGATGACGCGGAGTTCGGGGAGGAGTCGCTGCGGGGGTTCTCGGGACTCCTGGGCTCCACGGTTCAAATCACGGCGGTCCTGCGGAGGTTCCACGGGGGATCAGGGGGGTCCGGGATCGCCGGAGGCGAGAAATCGGGGCGGCGAGCCGACATACTCGCGGCGACGTCTGGCACGATTCTGGCCGCTGCAGGTGCCGTGCTCGAGGAATGTGGCCGCGAGGTTGCTCCTGGTGCTCGGGCGGAGCTCCTGCGGGGGTTTTCCGGGGCGGTGGCGTGGCCGGGCTGCTGGACCGCGACGGCGCAGAGCTACGGCGTGGCGGAGCAAGGGGAGCGGGTGAAACTAGGGTTAGAAGCGGCTGCGAGAGTGGGGAGATGAGGTGCATGAGGTGCGGGCTGGGGCGTTTAAGAAGGCAAGGGCCCATGGATCCTCGGCGTGCGTGTCGGATCACGCGCGAGAATCACGGCGAGGCCGTTCGGGCGTGAGCGGAGAACGCGGAACGGAGAAAGGAAGGGGATGACCGGTGGGGTCGCTCGGTCAGTGGGGGCGCGGGCGACGCGCTTGCGGGCTGAGAGCGAGCGGGAGGTGTGCGGGCCGTCGCGGGACTGGCACTGAGTGCGGGGAGAAGCTGGGTCGTGGTGTGGGCCGTGCGGGGGAGGGCGCTGGGCCAGCGCGGGGAAAGAAGCTGGGCCGGCTGTTTGGGTTGGAGGAGGAGGTTGGACCGGCCGGGCTGGTTTCTGGGTTTTGGGGTTTGGGCCTTCTCCTTTTTCTATTTCTATTTCTAACTCAAACTCAAGTCTAATGAATTCAAATAAATTTGAATTCAAACCCTAACCAAACAAACAAAAGAAAGAGATGCTCCAGCATGAATGCACAAACATTTTAACCCTATGATAAACTTTAATTACTTATGAAACAAAATTTTGATTAAATGCAAGACTATACACGATAAACCTTAGAAATTTATATAAAGCCAAATAAATTTATTATTAAAAGCTGAAATTTAAATTAGGGTGTTACATCTAGTTAGTCGGACGATTAAGCTAGTACAGTTATCACTCGAATTACGATACTCTTTACCATAGTGCTTCCTTGAGGAAAAATATGATACCCTGGAATACTCCAAGGTGAAGTGCTACAACGGTGATTCTGTGCGCTTGCAGAATATCTATTCTATCGGGCATAAGAAACGCCAACAGTTGCCCTGCGGATAAGAGGCGTAGGTACAGATGGACAAGACTGGAGATGAACCCCGAGGGACCTTCTGAGTAACCAAGCCATCCCGACTAATCGGGGATGGGACAACGCTTGGACAACCCGTTGCCCAAGAAAACCAACCAAACTCAAGCCTCCCCACTCCCGACTGACCGAGTGGGTCCCTACGACTGACAAAGAGGAAGGACTGCCAGACGGAACCGAGACGCAGTGCTAGATATAAGTAATTGGGGGCCCCACCTTGGACTATAAAAGGGAAAGCCCCCCGCATAGGAAAGGGTTGGACTCCTAGAGGTTCGACACTGTTGGATACTGTTTGTAAGCTCCCCTCTGAACTTTGAGCACTCCGGCTCGAGAGCAATAGAGCAAGAACACCACCCCCATACTGGACGTAGGGTACATTCGGCCTGAACCAGTCTAAATCCTTGAGTCTTTGCGTGCTAGACCATATCCGATCAAGTGCACAACAAACGAGCAATCAAGTTGTTTTGTAGTCGCCCATTTCCTGCAGCGACAGTTTGGCGCCGTCCGTGGGGAGCACTTTGTGCGTTCACTGCTTCGGCGGCGAGCCAGGGCGAGACGATCTGCTTCATCTCCCTGGAGTTTCCCGCGATCCCCCGCAATGGACCGTGGGCGCCTCCACCGTTCCCGCCCTTGTAGACCTTCCAGTTCGGAAGTCTGGAGTTCGTCACCGACCAGCTCAGTGCACTGCGCCTCTGCAAGGAGGAGGCCGCTCTGGCAACCACCGAGGAGCCCGCTCCTCCTCCCAAGCTTCATGAACCGAAGCGCCGGTGATCGATTCGCTGGCGCATCAGGAAGTGCAGGCCATCACAGCCAACCTGTGCGGTGCTCCGCCGCATCACGCTCATGATGGCGAGCAACCCGGCCGTCAAGGACGTCAACCTAGTCCTCTTCTCTTTGGTCAACATCTCCCGGCAGCTCGCGGGCGGGCCTCCGCTACCGACGCACCGCTCGTTCTTTGAATGGCTCCCATTTGGCCTGCGCAACTCCATGAGCGTCTACGCTCGAGAGATGCACAAGGCCGCTCATGGGCACCAGCAAACGTCCCAGTTCGTGGGCATGGCGGGATGGCACCGCGACTCTGTCCACGACCTCTTGGGCTACGAGGATCCCCTGAGCGACTCCTCTAGCGCGGGAGACAACAACCTGGAGAGGGTATCCGCGCCACCTCGCGTATGCGCCATGGCTGGTCCTCTGTTGACACTCCTTAGAGCCCCAATTTACGTACCGCAAGCGCACAGATCGTGTAGCTTTTCCTTTAGAGTATTCCCCCAAGGTTTATCAATCCACGGAACAAGCATTCTACTATGCTTAACTAAGCACTAATGATGTTGGTAAAAGATCTATATTCTGTGATTGAGTGTGAAATAGATTTAATCTAACCAATCTAATCTAATCTAGACTAGTGAGCAATGATAGGTGTGTGCACAAGATATGAAGAGCATTTGTCCATAGGGTCTAGGATCACTAGAGATGTAATCGCCGAGCAACAAAGAACAGATCTAATCTACCAAAGGTGTGTTCCAAGATCAAAACCTTTCCCTCCCGCATACTATCACAACACGAGGATAATCGGTAACGAACAACAAGAACACGATAGTTGATGTAATCTAAGTAAACCATGCAAGAGCAAAGCAAACCCAAAGCCAAGTCGCGACCTATTAAGCATCAAAGCATCATCAACAAGAATCATGATAGATCAATCTCATAAAGGATTCGGCAATTACAACTCAAGGTCTCCTTACAACCCCATGAACAAACGAGGACTTTACCCCATGAAGCTAGGCGAAGCGTAGTCGATCATGGTGACGAAATCTCCAGCAAGAGATGGATCCCTTGCTGTCATCCAACTTGCAGCGGCGCCGAGGGACGATGAGGCCTCCAGTGTCGCCTTTCTCTTGTGTCTAACTCGAATCGATCTCTGGAAATCGTCTCTGGATGCTCTCTCTTTTTTGACGGCGGCTTCGGGGCACATGTAGGCGGCTCTGGTCGATGGTTTTGGTAAAACACCAGCTAGGGTTGACGAGTACTTCGCGCTGAAGAAAGTGGAGGCCGATTGGGCCCTGGAATGGGCTAGGCCGGCCGGCTTAAAAGCTCCAAGCTGGCCGGCTTGGGCTCCTTCTGGCCCCTTTCGGCTCCATCTTTCGCGTGCGGGCTCTTCTCCTTATTCTTCATCTTAGCCCAGTTGTGACCCTACGTCAAAACATATCCGAAAATGTCCAATTTCCTGCCAAAATGCAACATGCTCCAAAATCCAAGACAAAATCGAAAACGGTCAAGTTCGGGTGCCAAGTGGCGGGTTAGTACATGAATCATCCCGAAGAAATTACCAAAACCACTCCTAATTATATAATAAAATGGGTACTTATGGAGCACCAACATTTCCCTCATGCTTAGCTTTTGCTCGTCCTCGAGCAAATCAAATCATCAAGTCATTCCATGGGTTGCTCGAGTGTTCTCAAACTGCAAAATTTACTTATGCAAACAAGTCTAACAATATTTCTTCAAACAAAGGTCAGAGGAGCAGCGAGGGTAATAATATCATGGGCGTTTAAAAACTCTTCCAATATTACTCCATGACTCTTACCTTTAGCCGGCAACTTGAATATTGACAACACTTGCTTTTCTTGTCATCCTCGGAGTTTTTTTTTCTTTTAGTTTTTAAAAGCAAAATACCCTGAAACAAAGGTTAGACCAAAAATTCTTGCACGAGTCCTTTCATGTCTCTCGATATAGGTGGCTATCCTATTATTATTTGCAAACTCTCATCTCCCAAAAGTCTCTCAAGTATAAAATGGGCCTATAGGTGAGGCTAGCAAAGTATATACATATTGTCAAATTAAGAAAATCTTCTAATGATTGCTTATCTTCCGAGCCAATGATCATGAGAGTTTCTCCATAATGTAAGGGGTTCAAGGGTAAGAAGATTTAGAATGGTGGACATGTGCAAAGGCATACAAAAAGATTGACTTCAAGGCATAAGCGTTGTCCTCGTTGTCGGATTGCACATGGTTGGAATTGAGGATATTGTTCTTAAACAACAAGGTGATATCTCTTTGCACTTCTCTAACCATAGAATCCCTTCATTTATTCTTTTCTTCTCTTCTCATACATTTTTTTCTTTCTTTCTCCCGAATTTTCTTTCTCTTTTCCGAACCTTTTCATAGGACACTTTCTATAAAACATAGATAGGCAAATCTCCGAAGTGGCTCCCTGAATTTTTGGAGCCCAAGCCGAGGCCAGAGGGGCCTAGGCCGGCCGGTCTGGGGCTTTCCCAGCTCAGCTTCGGTCCGTCTTTCTAGTACTCCTTTCTTTCTTCATCCTAAAATTATTTTTTATACAACTCATGCACAGGAACAAAACGTATCCTCATGATTGGGTTGTGGTCAAGGAAAAGGATAATAAACAAGATAATCTCGGGTTCGGGTTTTGGAATCCGGTAGATCTCATGAGTTGTTCCAATGAGGAATTCTCATTACCGAATATTGATGGTGCTAGCAATTCAGAGATGAAAATTATAGACATGATCATTGCTCGAAATTAAAACTCCCAAGAGAAAGAAATCCTAACTCAACTCAATGCACATCCAATGCTTATGGTGGAACGAATATAGCTTGTGGATGATAGGATTTTTACTCTCGACTTGTCAAGAACTTGATCAACCTTATGTTTGTAGGGGTTTTATTATTTTTATGAAATTAAAGTCCTCCAAATCATGCCTTACTCGCAAGCGTAATCAAAACCAAGCGCTAGATCAAAGCTCAAGTGTGGGTGTTAACATGGACGAATAATTTACTAGGCTCCACAAATAAGAATTAATTTCCATGACAACGCTCATGAACAATTGCTTTAAAGAAAATAAAGTAAAACTGAATGCATAAATAAAATTGCACGATCCAACAATTTAACAAAAAAACAAAGACTCTTTTTATTTCATTTTCATGACTCAACACTAATTTAAGACTCACTCTCACACATGCAAAAAATAAAGCACACAACGCTAGACTATGACTCTCACACAAACGAAATTAAAGACATGCACACGACAAACTTTCGACTAAACAAAGACTAACAAAATTCAATCTACGAGCCATCACACCTCTCCCCCATGCTTAGATTATGCGGCGCCCTCGTCGCAATGATATAAAGGATGGGTGTGACGCTTGTCGGTGTTCTCAACGGCACCTAAGGCAATTGCATCTAGGGCGCCCTCCTCCTCCTTGCTTTCGTAGATCTCCGACCATACCGAATAACTTCCTTATGTTGCGGAGAAGGAAGTTGTAATCTCTTTCGGCCAAGCGCTCGATGTCATTCATCCTTCGATCCATTGCCACGATTTGATCGTGACACCTATCGATGGTGGCGTAGAGATCCATGATTTCATTGCGGCACTTGAAATAGCACCCGAAGTGACGGCCGCCGTGGTTGGGGCCGTCGTCCTCGGGCTCGTCGTCATCCTTCTTCTTCCCCTTACCGCGGTCACCTCTGGAGGGGTCGTCATCCTCCCTTCTCTCCTCTTCGGCCCACCACGGCCAATCATCGTCGTAGTCACGATCGGCAGCGCCCCATGAACCGGGGCTCATGTAGCTCTCCCAATCGCTGTCCCCCACATAGTCCTTCGGCTCCGGGGTGTGCTCCATGTAGTTTTTCCTTTTAACTCCGAGAAGGCGCAAGGAACGCCTAGGTGTGGGTGGCTCATTGTCTTGTCGCTTCTCACCCTCGTCCTCATCGCTAATGACGACGACACCCTTTGGGCTTGAGCTAGGTTCTCCTTGTGCCACAAAGGGCCCTTCCCTCCGGCGCTCATCCGTGCTTTGCCTTCGGAGGGAGCTTCGCTTCACATCACTTTGCTTCGACAATGAGGGGCGGTGCACCGGTTGCCGAGGTGGAGCTAGGCACCTACTGGTTTGGCGTGGGGGTGTCGGGTGCCATGCCCCCCTCCTTGATCTCCATCGCTGCAATCATGGCTCTTGCGCTCGCTGGAACGGCTATTGTCGATGTCTCTCACGAGGTGGTGGTATAGATTGAAAAAAATGAGAGAATTGATCTAAACCGCGCCTCTATTCAAGTCCTAAAAAGACTTGGACGAGAAGTCCAATATCTCTGCATTTTTGGCATGCGAAATCTATAAGGCATGGGTTTAAAATTTCCTTATCTCGTACCTACCAAAAATTTCCCGCGCGCGCCCGCTTCCCTCGCTGGAACCTGGGCCCCGCGCGTCAGCCGTACCCTTCCCGCACGCAGCACGCTCGCCGTTACCGCCCTTCTCGCTGACACGTCGGGCCCCGTTGTCACCACCTTTCCTTCCCCAACCTCGCGCCAGTCCGGCCGGGAATCTCCGCCGCGATCACCGGAGTTCACCTTCCTTAGCCGCACGCCGAGACCAAAGCCCGGCCTTCTTTAAAACACTCCGCAGCCCTGCGCCTTGCCTCCGTCTTTCCCCCGCATCCACAGCTCCCAACCCTAGCACCCCGTCGTGCCTTGCTCGGAGCAGAGGTCAGCGCCGCCGCATTCCCGAAGCTCAAAGCCCCTCCACCACCGCGAGCTGCAGGAGGAGCTCCGCCTAGAGGCCAAGAGGTTCGCCGAGCCCGCAGCTTCCGGCCTCGACCCTGTGCGCACGGGAATCGCTGCGGAAGAGGAACGTCAACCACCTCTGCACCACCCCGATTCCACCTCTGCACCGCCGCTCGTCGTCACCTACGGCCGGCCACAGCTTCACGTGGGGGTAACGCACACGCCGGGACTGTTTCCCCTCTTTTTCCTCCCCCTGTTGCGCGTGCTATGGCTCACCGGAGTTAGCAGCGCCGCCCCTCGCCGTGGCGAACCCCGGCTGAATCCCCATCCACCGTCCTGAGCGCTTAGGTAGGTTACCCATGCCGCGCCCGTTCTCCAGGACCAAACCCGAGCCCGAGCCGTGGCCGAGAACACATTTGTGCATTACTCCGGCGATGCGCCGCCGCGGGAGCTTCAGCTCCGGCGGTCAGCGCCGCCGCACCGCGCGCCCAACCTCCCTGGGCCGTCCGATCCGAGATGCACGACCGAGATTAGATCGGGGTACCGCCTCGTCCTGGGCCGCGTGATCGCGATCCAACGGCCTGGATCCAAAGATACCATTTCGGCCAGCCTTTTTTCTAAAGAGACCCCAGGTTTCCACTGAATGAACCCGCAGTCCTTGTCAGTTGAAAAGAAATTCCAAATCCACCCCTGCTTTTATGTTTTAGACCCTGAGCTTCTGTAATATCGTGTCCGCCGTCCCTGGACATGAGTGTTTGCAGTCTAAACCCTGTGTCTATCCTTTAATTACATTTAGGCCCTCGGTTTTTGCAGAAAACCCCCCTGGAACTTAGTTTTTCTCGCAGATAAGCCCCTAGAACTTGTTTTTAGCCTAGATTATGCGTTTTAGCTCCGTTTTAGGCGTTCTTTATATCCACGCGATCGTTGTAACGCATAGAATAGTTTTAGCTTAGTTTTTCTTGCTGTTTTTATGTATTTATGTACTGTTTCTTAGTTTTTGTTAGTGTTTGCTTGTATGCTTATTGTTGTGCTTTGTTTTGGCCATTTGTTTGTGAGTAGACGTTGAGTTACCGGAGGAGCCCCAGTACCAGTACCAGGAGCAGGAGCAGCCATCTTCCGAGCACTTTGAGTAGCAGCAGGAGCAGTACGAGGAAGGCAAGTATAACATGAACAACACCTATCACTTTAAATACATTTTCATACTGCATTTTAATACTGTATGCCTATAAGGATTTCCTAGCCATTTTATATCCTTTATATATATATATATATATATATATATATATATATATATATATATATATATCCTTGGGATGCATTTTGGTTAGTTGTGCTAGGTGCCGCGCTATAACACATAATGGTCCTTTTAAATTAATTTGATTAATGGTATATGCAACTTAATTCTGAGGGTGGCCCTCTGTGTGGCTTGAGTGGCTCACTTCTCATTTAAAATGGGTTTTTTTAGAAACATGGTTTAGGGGGCCAGCACGGTGCTTACTGCCTGGTTGGCCACTCTCCATAAGGACCAGTTCATAGAGCGACAACCTGGGACAACAGCGCTACCACAAGACTGGAATGGGACGGTCTTGGCGTAATAATTAGGTCTTTTTGGTTTGGAGTAACTTACCGACGGGGCAAGGGTGGTAAGCTTCTATGTCCCTCATACTGAGTGGCCTCGTCGATGACGCCCACTTGACCTGCTCCATAGTCACCGATCCAACCCTCGCGGTTACTCCTTACCAACGAGATTCTTTGTAAAGGCCTCGTAGTGAGTCGCTAGTCATCTCACCTAAGGAAGTGTGATGAACAACTAGCGTAGCTCACGACTTGTGGGTAAAGATGTGCAACCTCTGCAGAGTGTAAACTGGTATACTAGCCGTGCTCACGGTCATGAGCGGCCCAGATCCTCCTTTTGATTAGTGGGGTTTGCTCCTTCCGACGAGGGGGTGCCTCTCGGGGTTACCTTGGTGGTTATGGTTTGGTTCTCAGAAGTAACATGTTTAATTTTGATTAATTACTATGTAATTAGGTTAATGGTAATTCATCAACTTGTAGTAAATAGTTTTAATAAAATTCTGCCAATACTTAAAAGCTAATGCAGTCAGTCAGCCAACCTAGAGCCTCATAGTTTGTGTTATACTTGTTGAGTACAAGTTGTGTACTCACTCTTGCCTCTTCTCTACTTTTTCCTCTTGGATACTCTACTGCTGCTCAGTTCCTGCCGACGCGAGGGAGTTCGCTCAGCGCTACCAGGACTACGAGGACTTCTAGGCGTTCGTCTCCCAGTCGACGTCCCTGTGGCGCCCAGCTTCCGAGAGGCTTCGTATTTGTACTTCGCTTCCGCTGTACCAGACATTTTGTCATTAATATAATAAATAAAATTCGTATTCGCTTTATTATATCTTTTTACGTGATATGTGCTGTGATATACTGTTCATTCTGTTGTATATACGTGTGACTTGATCCTGGCACGTATATGATTGCTCGGTTTATGTCCTTTTATAAACCGGGTGTTACAGAGTGGTATCAGAGCCGTATCGACTGTAGGACGAAAGCCTAGATAGAACTGGTCGACTTTTAGGACTTCTTCTCTCCAATCCTTGTCTGCTAAAACTATTTTACTATTATACCCCTTGAATTCTATGCCTTTTTCTCGTCTTGCCTTGATTTCTCTCTCCAAAGAATAGTTTTCGTAGATTTTGGCCTGAATCAGTCGTCTGACCACCATAAGTATCAGCTAGGTGACCCTTTTATAATAATACGATAGCACGTTCTGCGACGCGTTGTGTTAGTCGAGTTGTGTGTTAAATTCGGCTATAATATAAATTTGTATGCTTGTGATTATGCAAATGTTTGATTTGGACCTTTGGTTGATTGCATAGTTTAGTAGATAAAATTTGTTTAATGAAAATCAGTTTTAAGTTAAAGTTAATTAATTAATAAAACAAGTTAGATCGTTGGGGGCAAAATCATCCACTCTATCCTCTCTACCTTATCATGCTTTGGGTTTCTTCTGTCTTACTCGTCGAGAAGAAGGATAGCGCGAAGAGAAGGTGATATCCAGAGATTCACCGACGAGGACGTCGGTTTCTGTAAGGGGGTAGGGATGTGACACCCCGGCTTACGGATAGTACAAGAGAAATTGAGAATCTCTCAGACGAAACTACATCAGGTGCTTCTCCAAGCAATGCAACTCACTCCCCGGCGTCGTCGACGACGATGTCATCAGTGCGTTTCTCGGCGAGACGAGCTGCAAAACCCGGGTCCACAAACTGGGGTGCCAGAAGCCGTGCACCACACATGAGCTCCTGGACATCACCACCAACCACGCCTCCGGCGAGGAGGAAGTCGGGGCTGTCTTCGAGCGAGACCAGCCCGCGGCCAAGGCGAAACGACACGACCCCGACAGGCCATCTGCAATCCGCGATGATAGGAAAAACAAGAAGAATCGCCGGCCACCCGCCGCCAGCGAGGTTGCGGCGACTGACCGCAAAGATAAGCGTCCTCCTAGGAACAATCACTTCGACGAACTCCTGGAAAAGCCATGCACCAACCACGGCTATCCGGTGAGTCACAAGTTCAAGGATTGTGACATAATGAAGTGCCTCCTTCGCAGGACAGCCAAGTCTGACGGCGACGGCCGCGACAAGCAACCCGACGCCGACCAGGACAAGGAGAAGCTGGCAGAGGGATCATTCTCGGAGGTGGACCAGTGCCTGGTCATCATTGGCGGCTTGGAGGATGACTGCTCCAGGTGACAACAAAAGGTGCGGCTTCGCAAGGTATGTGCCGCCGCAAGTGCTATCCCCAGAAAGCTGAAATGGGCATCCACGCCCATCATCTTTGACAAAGACGACCACTCGACTAGCATTCCTCGACCCGGAAGCTACCCTCTCGTCATCGACCCCGTCGTCAGCAACATGCGCCTGTCCAAGGTGCTGATAGACAGGGGTAGCAGCCTCAACATCCTGTACATCGACACCCTAGAGGCCATGGGGATTCCGCGATCCTGCCTGCAGGCACCTTTCTTCCCTTTTTTTGGCATCTTGCCGGGTATGAAGGCGTACCCGGTCGGCAACCTCTACCTGCCGATCACATTCAGCAGTCGAGTCAACTATCGCACCGGGACCCTCACATTCGAGGTGGTAGATTGGGAGGGGCGTACCACGCCATCTTCGGGCGCCCCCGCCTACGCCAAGTTCATGGCGGTGCCCAACTACAGCTACCTCAAGCTCAAGCTACCAGGTCCAAACGGAGTCATCACCGTGAGTGGCTCCTTCGACCAAGCCTACGCCAGCAGCCGCGAGCATTTTGACCACATCACCACCACCGTGAATTCGGCGGAGCTCAGCCAGCTTCGCGCCGCCACCGCTGAGTGCGCCCTGACCCTGGCAAGCCCAGCCAGGCACCGACTTTCGTCTTGACTGAGGAGACCAAGCTGGTCGTGGTCGATGATGCTGACCCAACCAAGACAGTGCAGGTCGGCTCCCAGCTGTCGGCCAAATAGGAACTCGTGCTCGTCGACTTCCTCCGCACCAACAAGTACACTTTTGCCGGGCATCCCAAGGGAGGTCGCCGAGCACGAGCTCCGCATTTTGCCGGGATCCAAGCCCGTCCAGCAACAACTACGCCGCTTCAACGACGAGAGGCGTAGGGCCATAGGGGAGGAAATAGCTAGACTGTTAGTTGCTGGCTTCATAAAAGAAGTCTACCATTCCGACTGGCTCTTTAACCCGGTCCTTGTAAAGAAGAAAATTGGTCAATGGAGGATGTGTGTTGACTACACCAGCTTGAACAAGGCGTGTCCCAAGGACCCTTTTCCTCTGCCTAGAATAGATTAGATAATAGACTCCACCTCCGGATGCGAGATCATATCTTTTCTTGATGCCTACTCGAGCTTACCACCAGATAGCGATGAAGGAATCCAACCAGCTCGCAACATCCTTCATCACACCATTCGGCTCATATTGCTACGTTTCTATGTCGTTCGGACTCAAGAACGCGGGTGCAACATTCCAGCGATGCATGCAGGCCTGCTTCTCCGACTAGATTAATCCGCCGATCAACCCCGACCGAGCAAACCCGCCTCGGGCAATGGTCGCGGTCTACGTTAATGACATCATCTCAAGACACTGCGCGCGGATGACCTAGTCGCCACCTTGAGCGCCATGTTTGCAAACCTCAAGAGGTTCAATATCAAATTGAACCCCGAGAAATGCACGTTCGGTGTACCCAAAGGGCAAACTCCTCGGGTACATGATGTCCGAGCGTGGCATGGAAGCTAACCGCGACAAAATCACGGCCATCACTAACATGGGTCCTATCCGTGGCATTAAGGGCATCCAGAGGTGAACCGGGTGCCTAGAAGCGCTCAGTCGATTCATTGCCCGACTGGGAGAGCGGGTGTAAGGATCACCGGGGTATCCGACCCTAGAGGGGGAGGGGGTGAATAGGGTCGCTAATCACTTTCTATCCTAGGGCTCAATCTATTTGCATAAGATAAACTTAACACGTCCTACACATGCTAGTTATGACTAAGGTTTATCTATGCTACTCTCTACTTACCCCTAAAAGACTTGCAACCTATAGCCAATCCTAATCAAACTAACTAGGAAAGTAAAGGCACGCAAGATAGAGCAAATGCGGAACGTAATACGGTAAGTAAAGAGGTAAGGGAGAGAATATGCAAACTCCCGTGAAGACACCAAGACACACGATTTAACGTGGTTCGGTTAGGACACCAAGTCCCTCCCTACGTCCACGGCCACTTGTCCAACAAGAACAAGTGTGATGCCAAGTCTCTTCGCTTGATCACCATCTTGCGTTCGCCACCAAGGCTTCCGGCAAGCAAAGACTAAGTGGCGCCAAGTCACCAAGACAAGGCCACCGCCACCGTCTCTCTCAAGGCGTCACCAACTATAACACCCGGTTTACAAAAGGACATAAACCGAGCAATCATATACGTGCCAGGATCAAGTCACACGTATATACAACAGAATGAACAATATATCACAGCACATATCACGTAAAAGATATAATAAAGCGAGTACAAATGTTATTTATTACATTAATGACAAAATGTCTGGTACAGAGTAAGCGGAAGCGTAAAACATATACGATAACTCTCATCGGAAGCTGAGCAGGGCGCCATAGGGACGTCGACTGGGAGACAAACGCCTAGAAATCCTCGTACTCCTGGTAACTCCGAGTGAACTCCCTCGCGTCGGCAGGAACTGAGCAGCAGTAGAGTATCCCCAGAAGAACAAGAGAAAAAAGTGTAGAGGAGGCAAGGGTGAGTACACAACTCGTACTCAACAAGTATAACACAAACTATGAGGCTCTAAGGTTGGCTGACTCAACTGCATCAGCTTTTAATCTTGGCAAAATTTTATTAAAGCTATTTACTACAAGTTGATGAATTACCATAAACCCAGTTACATAGTAATTAATCAAATCATTTATGAACTACTGAGAACCAAACCAAACCAACCACCCGGGGAAACCCTCCTAACCAAAGGAAGATAACCCCACTAATCAAAAGGAGGATCCGGGCCGCTCATGACCATGAGCACGGCTAGTATACTAGTTTTACACTCTGCAGAGGTTGCACATCTTTACCCAAGAGTCGTGAGCTACGCTAGTTGTTCATCACACTTCCTTAGGTGAGATGACTAGCAAACTCACTACGAGGCCGTTACAAAGGATCACGTTGGTAAGGTGTAACCGCTAAGGATTCAGGCTCCGCAATGATGGTGCCCACCTCGAGGGGGTACACAGACCAAGCCTCGTAGCGCAGGCACCATTGAAGCTCACCACCCCTCCTGCCCCGTCGGTAAGTTACTCCCGAACCAAAATGACCTAATTAGTAAGCCAAGACCGTCGCATTACAGTCTTATGGTTGCGCGGTTGTCCCAGGTTGTCACTCTAATGACGTACGGTCCTTATGGAGAGTAGCTAGCACAAAAAACAGTGCGAGCCCCCTAAACCAAGTTTCTAGAAAAACCAATTTTTAACGAGACGTGAGCCACTCAAACGGGCCACTCCCAGAATTAAGTTGCATATACCATTAATCAAATTAATTAAAAAGGACCAAGTGTGTTATAGCACGGCACCTAGCACAACTAACCAAAATGCAACCCAAGGGATATATATAAGATAATAAAGTGGCTAGGAAAATCCTTATAGGCATACAATATTAAAATGCACTATGAAAATGTATTTAAAAGTGATAGGTGGTGTTCATGTTATATATGCCTTCCTCAAACTGCTCCTACTGTTCAAAGTGCTCAGAAGGTGGTGGCTGCTCCGGGTACTGGTACTGGGGCTCCTCCGGTAGCTCAACGTCTACTCACGAACACATGGCCAAAAACAAGGCAATAACATAAACATACATGCAAACAAAAGCTAACACTAAGAAACAGTACAACAATACATAAAAACAGCAAACAAAACCAAGCTAGAACTATTCTACGCATTACAACGATCGCGTGGACATAAAGAATACCTAAAACGGAGTTAAAACGCGAAAACTAGGCCTAAAACAAGTTCTAGGGGTTTAACTGTAAGAAAAACAGAGTTTATGGGGGTTTTCTGCAAAAAACCAAGGACCTATACATAATAAAACCTTAGATCTGGTGTCTAACTCGCAAAAACACCAAGGCTGGACGGCGGGTTCTAATACTGGAAAGTTAAGGGGGGTCCGTGCAAAATTCTGGGCCGATATGTAAATATTTTTGAACTAGAAAGGAGCGCGGGTTGATTTCAAAAGAAAATAGGGTCTCTTTAGCAAAGTTGCCAGGCCGAACCGTTATCTAAGGGTGTGGGCCGTTGGATCACGATCTGGCAGATCAGATCGGATTGGCCCACAATCTAATCTGAGCTGTGGGCCCCGGATCGGGCGGTTCAGGGAGGAAAGGCGCGCGGGGTGGCGGTACTCGCCGGACTTGAGCTTCCCGCAGCGGCACTCCTCGATTCCTCGCCGGACTTCATCATATTCGATACTTCGAGGGTCATTTCGACCATGGTTTGGGTCAGGGGTGCTCGGAGCGGTATGCGTAATCCACCTGAGCACTCATCTGGGCTCGGGGGTGCCCTGAGACGCGGTTGCACGGGCGGCGGCGGGTCTGCGCGGCATGACTCGCCGGCATGCGCGCTCGGGCGTGCTGCTCGGGGCTAGGAACTAGGGCTGTGGCTTCTGCGTGTGTGCGCCGAGCTAGTGCAAGCCAAGGCAAGGCTTGTGTGGGGCCAAACTATGCTGCAGCACAGTCCACCATGGCGGGCTCGCGGCGAGGGTCGCCGGTGATCGGTGTCCTATCACCTAGAGCGCGCCAAGTTCCAAGATATCTAGCGCAAAAGGAGTAGGAGGTCCGGGCAGTGCTCACCGGGCGTGGAATCGGACGGGGAGGTGATGTGGCGGCGCCGGTGACGAGATCCCGCGGCGGCGCATGGCGAAGCTTGGTGACGTGGTCGATGCCGAGGTCGGAGCGGAGGGCAGCGGGCTCAGGGAAGTCGCTGGTCCCACGGCGATGCTCCTGCGCGGCTTGGCTGGGGCTCCGGTGCGGCGGAGCGGCGTGGCCGTGGCGGCTCGGAGCTCTGCTCCAGGCGTCGAGGTTGCGGGGTGGCTGCGGCTCGGTTTGGGGCTGCGAGAGGTGGGCGTGTGCAGCGCAGGGGAGGCCCGGGGCTGGGTTTAAAGAAGCTGGCCGAGATCTCGGCGTGCGCGCCCGATAAGGAAGGCCGGCGAGATCACCGAGCCAGGGATCACGGGGTTCGATGCGCGTGCGTGGCGCGGGGGAGACGGATTTGGCGTGCGGGGCCCATGGGTCAGCGGGCGTGAGCGAGCGCGCTACGAGGGTGACTGCGAGCTGGGCTGCGGCGCGCGTCGCGGGCCGTGAGTGGGGGAGGCGGGGGTCACGGGCCGTGCTGGCGTGGAGGAGAGAAGGAGGGCCAGCTGGGGTGACGTAGCTGGGCCCGGGGGGGAAAGAGGAGAACGGGCCGTGGTGTTGGGCTTCGCGGGGAAAGAGGGAAAGGGGAGCTGGGCTGGGTTGCTTTTGGGGTTTGGGCTGGTTGGGGTTTCTATTTTCTTCTTCTTTCCTTTACTTCTCTAACTCAAACCACTCAAACTAAATCTATTCGAATTCAAATTTGAATTTGAATTCAAAACCCTAGCACTCAAACAAAAAGAGCAATGCACCAGCATGAATGCAACAACAAAATTTAAACTTAGACAAATTTTAATTACTTGTGGAACAGAAAAATAGATTAAATGCAAGTCTAAACATAATAAACCTTAGAGATTTAAATAAAGCCAATTAAATATATTATTAAATGCTGGAATTTAAATTAGGTTGTTACAAATCCTACCCCCTTACAGGAATCTCATCCTGAGATTCTGGGCTGGCTAGCAAAGAGATCCGGGTATGTCTTCATCAACTCCTCTTCCTTCTTCTGGCAAGTCCTCCGGAAAGACATCCGGGAATTCAGACACCACGCGAATACCATCCGTGGGTCTAGCCTCCATCTGATGAAGAAAACCAGAAGGCTCTGTAGCACTGACTGTCACCTCTTGGCCATCAGATGCTGACAAGTGAACTGTCTGCTGAGCACAATCAATACGGACTCCCCATCTTGTAAGGGTCTCCATACCCAAAATCACATTGATACCCTTGGTGTCTAGCACCATCAGATTTGCACTGAACTCTACCCCCCCCTATGGAAACACTGACTCTGGGGTAGAAGATATGAGACCTCAATTGTCCTCCAGGTGAAGATACTAACATGCACCTCTTTAATGTGCTAGTACGAATACCATGATGCTTGACAAAAGACTGTGTAATAAAGGAATGCGTAGCACCAGTATCGAAAAGCACCGTAGCTGGATATGAGTTGACCATGAACGTACCAATAACCATGTTCGGAGACTCGGCCACTGACTCGGCCGTCACATGGTTCACCTTCCCCTGTCGTGGCGCCCTGGGTTGGGCTAGGCGCCCCTGCTGTCCTGCCTGCCGTGGAGCCGGTGAAAGGCCCTTCTATGGACAACTTTTGGCATAATGACCTTTTTGCCCGCATTTGTAGCACATGCGGTGGTGATGAATGGCGCTACTTGGTTGACCTCCCTGTGAACTTAACATCACATCTTGCATTATTTCTGCTGCTTGCTTTTTGGACTCCTTGCGGCCGCGTGGTTGAATCACATTCATAGTGATAGTCAACCCATCAACATAATCATAGAGTGCTTGGTTCTTGACCTATATATCTCTAGAGCACTCAGGATCCTTTCTCTTCTGGATGGTCTGTAGCTCATCGACCGATGGAGAGTCAAGGAAAAGGGAATCCTCTGCTAGCTGCTCTTGATGGGACATCTTTCTCTTTGTACTGGAGAACAACCTCTGGTTCCTCCTAGTTGTGGCTTCATCTTCAGTCGCACGAACTTGACGACAAGGAACGCCATAGAATTGGCAACACGGGCAAGCTTTCTCACCATTCTTTGGGTGGTATGTTGTTTGCGAAGACTGATCTTGTACCGTTGTCGGCTGCTTCATGGAAACTGTTGCATGAACACCATCACCCATTGCACTATCTCCAAGCCGTTTTGTTCTGCTGACATCTGAGCTGGGTAAAGAGGAAACACAGGTAAGGTCAAGGAAGAGAGAAAAACTCCACTATTTAAGGTTCTATCTTATTTAGACAACACTGCCCATGCATCACTGCTGCTAACTCTAGATATGTGTTACATAAATCCAAAAAAAGGGACTATAGCATAACTCTTCTGCCTCACTTGAGAGATTCTCAAGTTCTCCTGTACTATCTGCAGGCCGGGGTGTCACACCAACGGCACCGTCTTCACTATTTGGAGCTTCTCACCATGAGGGGTCTCCTTCCCCGCACAAAGTGTCGTTGCCTCTCCACACCAAGTCGGAGGGTCACACGACGAGTACACGATTGCTTGCCGCAGCAAGACTTTGCTCAAGGTTGATCTCGCAAGATCAAGTCCTCCCAAGCACTAAGCTTTTCAAGCTCACACTTGCACTAAGCTATTCTAAGCTTGAATGTGGCCCTAAGCTCAATATGGTGGATGGAGTTGATGTTGATCTTCAATAAAACTTCCAGAGTCTCCAACAACCTCAAATGACCCGGCCTTGGGGGTATATATAGGCAGCACAAGCAAATATAGCCGTTGGAGAAAAGCTGCCAGAAAAATACTTAACGCCGGTTAATCCGACGCACCTCCAATAGCCATCGACGGTTCAACTGGTGATACTAAACTGCCCGCCTCAAAAACTAGCCGTTATGTGTACAGGCAATCAACCGATGCTGCGTCGGTTTAACCGGTGAGTGTAGTTGTCCTGCGAACTCTGAAAAACCAACTCTCTGGATAACTGCACCGACGTTCACCAAGACCCAATCGTCGGTTCATCTGGGGTATAGACCTTGCCTCAGCTTTTGGGTCCATTGCACCGACGTATTCAACTTCCCTAACATCGGTTCAACCGGTGGAACCAAAATTCCTGGTGTGATCCAAGTCAATGCACCGACATATGTGATTTTCTCAGCGTCGGTTCAACCGGTGATACTAAACTATCTCTGTCTTGATTTCTTTGACTTGGTTTCTTCACGGTCTCTTCAATTCTTTGTCGTTTGGACCGAAGAGGAACCACCGTCCTAGCTACGCCTATCTTCTCTTTGTCATCACTTGAACCTAAAAGCCTGAGAATGGTCACCTTAACAATCATATTAGTCCAAGTGTTGTGTTGTCTATATCAATCACCAAAATATTATATTGAAATATGGAATGAGAGGCCATTTTCGCTACAGCGGGGCTTGCCGCTGTACAAACTCCTCAAGAAGTCCGATGCCTTTGTCTAGACGGAGGAGGCACAGGTGGCCCTCGACCGCCTCAAGACCCTCTTGTCCTCTCCACCGGTGCTCGTGGCACCGGAACCCTGCGAACCCCTTTTGCTTTACTTAGTAGCTACCAACCATGTGGTCAGTGCCGCACTGGTGGTCGAAAGGGAAGAGCAAGGACACGCCTTGAAGGTCCAACGGCCCGTATATCTTGCCAGTGAGGTACTAACAGACACCAATATTGTAACACCCTAATTTTAAATTTCAGAATTTATTAATAAATTAATTGGCTTTAGTTAAATTTTTTAAGGTTTATTGTGATTAGTTGGCATTTAATCTAATTTTTGTTCCTTAATTAATTAAAATTTATCATAGGTTTAAATTTTTGTTGCATTCATGCTGGTGCATAATTTTATTTGAGTGTGGTTTGAATTCAAATTCAAATTTGAATTCAAACTTTGTTTGAATTAGAACTAGAAAGAGGAAAATAGAAATAGAAAACCCATAGCAAACCCAACAGCCCAAGCCCACTTCTCCCTTTCTCCCCTGCGGCCCACATCTTTCCCTCCTGGCCCGTTTCTTTTCTTTCCTCCGGCCCAACCCGCGCCAAACTGGCTCGGCCCAGACTTTGCGCTCGGCCCAGCCCGCCGCCTCCCTCAGCCCAAGCGGCCCAGCGCCCCCGCGCGCTCTCTCTCCCAGGCCGGCCCGCGTCACCCCGCACCCGCGCTTTCCGTCGCTGACCGACGGGGCCCACCAGTCAGCTCCTTCTCTTCCCCCGCCGCGCAACGGATGCCCGAAGTCACCGGCGAGTTTGCCGGGATTCTCATCCAGCCGCGCCCCGCCGAAATCCCCGCCTGGCCCTGCCTTTTAACCACCCAGCCGCACCCCCCAGGAACCCCATCCCCACACCGCAGCGCCGCCCCGCAAACCCTAGCCCCGGCCGCCGCTCTGCCTCACCGGCGCAGGGGCTCTGCGTCACCACAAACTCGCCCTTCCGCTACCTCCCGGGCCGCCAGGACCCCCGCACCCGCTCCGCCTCGACGTCCGGTACATCTCCGTGCCACCTGATCGAAGGATCGACCCGAACTCCGCCGGAATTGCGCCTGAGACCCCACTCCGGTAAATTCTGGAACCACCGCATTTCCTCGCCGCCGAAGCTTCTCTGGCCCGCCTGATCCCCTTGGACTCATCACAGGGACATCGCACGTCGACCCGCAGGACCAAGAGGACCAGAGCTCCCCTCCAGCAACCCCGTCATCGTGCTCCGCCGTGCGACGCCGCCGAACTCCGACGCCGGCGCCACCGCACTGCGTCCCAGCCCGCCAAGAGCCCTTGGTGAGCACTAGTAGCACCCTCCCTACCCCTTCTCGTTCAAAATCGAGACCTAGTTTCGCGTAGACGTGAGCTCCGGCGGGATCCGTGTCCGCCGAGCCGCCCTCGCCGTCGAGGGGCCTTTTCCCAACCCCGCACCTCCTGGGCGAGCCCGCCGGTGGATTACCCATGCCACGGCGGTGCTCCACGGCCAAACCCCGGCCCAATAAGGTCCCTGTAGCGGCGGATTTCTCAACTCCGGCGAGCCCTATGCTGCGCCGCCGCGGAACAGAGCCGCCGGCGTTGACACGCCGCCGCCCCCCACGCGCCCAAACCCCCCCAGCCGCCCGATCTGGTTTCGACGCTCGAGATTAGATCGGGGTAGCATTAGATCTAAGCCACCAGATCTCAATCCGACGGCTGGAAATCAAAGGTACTGGTTCGGCCGGTACTTTTGCTAAAGAGCCCTTTAGTTTTCTGAGATTCAACCCGCAGTCCACCCATGTTCAAAAATATTTCCAGTTCGGTCCGGTTTTTAACACTTTAGCCCCTGATCTTTATAGATTTTGAACCCGCCGTCCACCCTTGGCAGTTTTGCGTGTCAGACCCCGGATCTATAATATAATTACGTCTAGGCCCTCGGTTTTAGCAGAAAACCCCCTGGAACTTCAGTTTTCTTACAAATAAGCCCCTGAACCTTGTTTTAGGCCTAGATTATGCGTTTTAGCTCCGTTTTTAGCGTTCTTTATGTCCACGCGATCGTTGTGACGCGTAGAATAGTTCTAGAGTAGTTTTGTGCGCTGTTTTTATGTATTGATGTACTGTTCTTTAGCTTTTTGTTAGAGTTTGCTTGTATGCTTATTGTTGTGCATTGTTTTGGCCATGTGTTCGTGAGTAGACGTTGATCCATCTGAGGAGCCCCAGTACCAGTACCCGGAGCAGCCGTCTTCGGACCACTTTGAGCAGCAGCAGGAGCAGTACGAGGAAGGCAAGTATAACATGAACAACCTATCACCTTTAAATACATTTTCATACTGCATTTTAATACTGTATGCCTATAAGGATTTCCTAGCCACTTTATATCCTTTATATATACCTTTGGGTTGCATTTTGGTTAGTTGGGCTAGGTTGCTGCGCTATAACACACTCTGGTCCTTTTTAATTAAATTGATTAATATTTTACTTGAACTTAATTCTGAGAGTGGCACTCTGTGTGGCTTGAGTGGCTCACTTCTCGTTAAAAGATGTTTTTTTTAGAAACATGGTTTAGGGGGCCAGCACGGTGCTTACTGCCTGGTTGGCCACTCTCCATAAGGACCGGTTCATAGAGCGACAACCTGGGACAACAGCGCTACCACAAGGCTAGAATGGGATAGACTTGGCGTAATAACTAGACCTTTTTGGTTTGGAGTAACTTACCTGCGGGGCAAGAGTAGTAAGCTTCAATGGTCCCTGCTCCTCCGGCTTGGTCTGTGCTTGGATTGCGCTCCTGTGCTTGTACCCCCGGAGGTGGGCCCCATCGTCGCCGACCTAACTCTCGCGGTTACGCCTTACCAACGAGATTCTTTCTAAAGGCCTCGTAGTGAGTCGCTAGTCATCTCACCTAAGGAAGTGTGATGAACAACTGGCGTAGCTCACGACTTGTGGGTAAAGATGTGCAACCTCTGCAGAGTGTAAAACTGGTATACTAGCCGTGCTCACGGTTATGAGCGGCCCAGATCCTCCTTTTGATTAGTGGAGTTATCTCCTTCCGACGAGGGAGGTGCTTCTCGGGGTTACCTTGGTGGCTTGGTTTTGGTTTGGTTTCTCAGTAGTAACATGATTAAACTTGATTAATTACTATGTAACTGGGTTAATGGTAATTCATCAACTCGTAGTAAATAGTTTTAATAAAATTTTGCCAACACTTAAAAGCTAATGCAGTTGAGTCAGCCAGCCTAGAGCCTCATAGTTTGTGTTATACTTGTTGAGTACAAGTTGTGTACTCACTCTTGCCTCTTCTCTACTTTTTCCTCTTGGTTACGCTACTGCTGCTCAGTTCCTGCCGACACGAGGGAGTTCGTCCAGCGCTACCAGGACTACGAGGACTTCTAGGTGCTTCGTCTCCCAGTCGACGTCCCTGTGGCGCCCTGCTTCAGCTTCGGAGAGCTTTTTTCGTATTTTGTACTTCGCTTCCGCTGTATCAGACATTTCTTTGTCATTATTGTAATAAATAACATTCGTATTCGCTTTATTATGTCTTTTTACGTGATATGTGCTATGATATACTGTTCATTCTGTTGTATATACGTGTGACTTGATCCTGGCACGTATATGACTGCTCGGTTTATGTTCTTTTATAAACCGGGTGTTACAGAGTGGTATCAGAGCCATATCGACTGTAGGACGAAGCCTAGATAGAACTGGTCGAGTTTTAGGACTTCTTCTCACCAATCCTTGCCTGCTGAAACTATTTTACTATTATACCCCTTGACTTCTTTGACTTTTTACCCCTCTTGCCTTGATTTCTCTCTCTGAAGAATAGTTTCGTAGATTTTGGCCTGAATCAGTCATCTGACCACCATGAGTTAGCTAGGTGACCTTTTTATAATAACACGATAGCACGTTCTGCGACGCGTTGTGTTAGTCGAGTCTATTGTTAAACTCGGCTAAGTCGTGAAAATTGTCTGCTTGTTATTATGCTACATGTTTGATTTGGATTTTTGAATGATTGCATAGCTTAGAAGTTTAAATTTGTTTAAAGAAAATCACTCAGGTGTTAAAGTTAACTAATTAATAAAATGACTTAGATCGTTGGGGGTAAAACCGTCAACTCTATCCTGTCTACTTTATCATGGCTGAGTCTTTTTCCGCAAAGAGTTATCATATCCATCTGAGTTTATTCCTGCAATATCCTTACCCGTGAAATCTTTTGTCCAAATCAGATGGTGAACACCAGGAGCACCGGTTCAGGTTCTGGCCAGCAGCAGGGTCAGAACAACCAGGGTACCGGGATCCCGATGCCGCCGCCTTTGACTCCGGAGCAGTACTTCCAGCTCCAGATGCAGATGATGGCTACCCTGAACAACACCGTTCAGGCTCTTCAGCACGCTCACACTCAGCCTCCGCCTCCTCCACCGCCGCAGCCTCGCGACAGGCGTGCTGAGTTCCTGAGGGGTCACCCGCCGACGTTCTCTCACACGTCCGACCCTCTTCAGGCTGACGACTGGCTCCGTGCAGTGGAGCGTCAGCTGGACATCGCCCAGTGCGATGACCGTGAGCGCGTCTTGTACGCAGCAGGACAGCTGCGAGGGGCAGCTTTGGACTGGTGGGAGTCCCACCCGGTCTATGACCGCGAGTCTCTCACTTGGCTCCAGTTCAGGGAGCGTTTCCGTAGCCACAACGTCCCCGCGGGCGTTATGAAGATGAAGCAGAAGGAGTTCCTTGCACTGAAGCAGGTAATCCTAAGTATAATCATTCAGCGGTTTCTTTTGAGCTAATGCCCTTGTTCTATCCTTATGAATCTTGAGTTAATCTTCCGATATCTATCTGTCTTTGTGAATTCAGGGGACTATGTCGGTCACGGAGTATCGTGATCGCTTTCTGCAGCTTGCTCGCTACGCCCCTGCCGAGGTTGCGGATGACCGCAAGAAGCAGGAGCACTTCATGGAGGGTCTTGAGGACTACCTCCAGTACGCGCTGCTCAACCTCCGCTTCGACGACTTCAACCATTTGGTTGACAGTGCGCTCAACACTGAGCGTAAGCACTTGGAGATGGAGGACAAGAAGAGGAAGGTTGTTCCCGTTGCTTCCGGCAGCAACACTCGTCCACGACTCCAGCAGTCCCAGCAGTACCAGCCTCAGTACCGGCCTCCTCAGCAGTACCAGCAGAGGCCACCGCAGCAGTACCCGCCTCGACAGCAGCAGGCAGGTCAGGGCCAGAGGTTACCAGCACCTCCGGCTCGTGCTCCACCAGCTCCACCGGCACCGCAGGCTCCACGTCCGGCAGCTCCTACCGGACAGCAGGCTCAGGGACCTCCTCGCACCTGCTTTCACTGCGGCCAGCCGGGGCACTACGCCAACGCTTGCCCCCGGAAGGCGCAGGCGGGACAGCAGGGACGCCCAGCTCAGCCCAGGGCGCCAGCACAGGGCAGGGTGAACCACGTGACGGCCGAGTCAGCGGCCGAGGCTCCCAACGTGGTTATTGGTACGTTCATGGTTAATTCATATCCAGCTACAGTGCTTTTTGATACTGGTGCTACGCATTCCTTCATTACTCAGTCTTTTGTCGAGCATCATGGTATTCATACTAGCACATTAAAGAGGTGCCTGTTAGTATCTTCACCGGGTGGACAGTTGAGGTCTCATACTTACTGCCCGAGAGTCAGTGTTTCTTTGAGGGGAGTAGAGTTCTGTACTGATCTGATGGTGCTAGACACCAAGGGCATTGATGTCATTCTGGGAATGGAGACTCTGGCCAAATGGGGAGTTCGGATAGATTGTGCTCAGAGGACAGTCTTGTTATCAGCTTCCAGTGGCCAAGAGGTTGTTATCAGTGCCGTAGAGCCTTCTGGATTTCTTCATCAGATGGAGGCTAGACCCACGGACGGTATTCGCGTGGTGTCTGAATTCCCGGATGTCTTTCCGGATGATTTGCCAGGTATGCCGCCTGAACGCGCCATTGAGTTTTGCATTGATCTCTTGCCTGGCACAGCTCCTATTGCAAAGCGGCCCTACCGTATGGCACCTATAGAGCATGAAGAGGTCAAGAAAACTATTGATGAGTTGCTAGCCAAGGGCTATATCCGTCGCAGCTTCTCTCCTTGGGCTTTTCCATTGTTGCTGGTAGATAAGAAGGATGGCTCGAAGAGGATGTGTGTGGATTATCGTGAGCTGAATGCAGTCACTATCAAGAACAAGCATCCACTGCCCCGTATTGAGGATCTCTTCGATTTGCTTCGAGGTGCTCGTATATTCTCGAAGATTGATCTTCGTTCGGGATATTTTCAGCTGAGGATCCGTCCTGGGGATATTCCGAAGACGGCATTCACCTGCAAGTACGGGCTATATGAGTATACAGTCATGTCCTTCGGCTTGACTAATGCCCCGGCTTTCTTCATGCATCTGATGAACATGGTCTTCATGGATTATCTGGATGTCTTCGTGGTGATTTTCATTGATGATATTCTGATCTTTTCCAAGACGGAAGAAGAGCATGAGGAGCATTTGAGACTCGTATTGCAGAGATTGAGAGAGCATCAGTTGTATGCCAAGTTCAGCAAGTGCGAGTTCTGGATTGACGAGGTTCCATTCCTCGGTCATGTTATCTCTCAGGGAGGCATTGCTGTTGATCCGAGCAAGGTGAAGGATGTGCTCGAGTGGGAGACACCGCAGACAGTGAAGGAAGTCAGATCTTTTTTGGGCTTAGCTGGATAATATCGGAGGTTCATCGAGAATTTCTCCAAGATCGCGAAGCCTTTGACTTCTTTGCTAGAGAAGAATGTGGCTTTTGTATGGACTGATGAGCGTCAGATGGCCTTTGATGAGCTGAAGAAAAGGTTGACTACGGCGCCAGTCCTGACTCTGCCAGACCAGACGAAGAGGTTCACGGTATATTGTGATGCTTCAAAGGATGGTCTTGGGTGTGTTCTGATGCAGGAGGGCAGAGTGATAGCTTATGCTTCACGGCAGCTACGCCGGCATGAGCTGAATTATCCTACTCATGATCTTGAGTTGGCCGCAGTTGTGCATGCTCTGAAGATTTGGAGGCATTACTTGTATGGGCAGCGATGTGATATCTACACTGATCACAAGAGCCTCAAGTACATTTTCACGCAGAATGAGCTGAACATGCGGCAGAGAAGATGGCTAGAGTTGGTCAAGGACTATGATCTGGAGATTCACTATCATCCGGGCAAGGCCAATGTTGTAGCAGATGCTTTGAGCAGAAGGAGTTATGTCAACATGGCCGTGGCTTTCCAGATGCCTCCAGAGTTATGCGAGGAGTTCGAGCAGTTGAGTCTGGGCTTCTTGCATCATACTTCCAGTGCAGCATTTGAGGCAGTACCGACTCTAGAGTCAGAGATCAGGCAGCATCAGAAAGATGATGAGAAGCTGCAGGAGATTCGTGAGTTGCTCAGAAAGGGCAAGGCTCCTCATTTCAGAGAGGATGATCAGGGTACCTTGTGGTACAAGAACCGGATCTGTGTACCAGATGTGAAGGATCTTCGGAAGTTGATTCTGAGTGAGGCCCATGATACAGCATACTCTATTCATCCGGGCAGCACGAAGATGTACTATGATCTGAAGGAACGTTTCTGGTGGTATGGGATGAAGCGTTCAGTGGCAGAGTACGTGGCTATTTGTGACACCTGTCAGCGTGTCAAGGCTGAGCACCAGAGGCCAGCAGGTCTGTTACAGCCGCTGAAGATTCCAGAGTGGAAATGGGAGGAGATCACTATGGACTTCATTGTTGGACTGCCTCGTACTCAGAAAGGGTACAACTCTATTTGGGTAGTAGTGGATCGATTGACGAAGGTTGCTCACTTCATTCCAGTGAACACTACTTACTCCGGTGCTAGACTTGCAGAGTTGTACATCTCTCGGATTGTCTGCTTGCATGGTGTGCCCAAGAAGATCATATCTGACAGAGGGTCTCAGTTCACTTCTCGGTTCTGGGAGCAGCTCCATGATTCGTTGGATACGAAGCTGCGATTCAGTACGGCTTATCACCCTCAGACAGATGGACAGACAGAGAGAACCAACCAAGTGTTGGAGGATATGCTGAGAGCTTGTGCTATTCAGTATGGTACTAGTTGGGATAAGTGCCTGTCATTTGCTGAGTTTTCGTATAACAACAGCTATCAGGCCAGTCTGAAGAAGTCACCCTTCGAGGCATTGTATGGCAGAAAGTGCAGGACTCCTCTCTATTGGGATCAGATTGGTGAGAAGCAGCTCTTTGGCCCTGAGATCATAGATGATGCAGAGCAGATGGTCCAGGCTGTGCGAGAGAATCTGAGGATTGCACAGAGCAGACAAAAGAGCTATGCTGATGGCAAACGGAGGGATCTGACTTTCAGTGTCGGTGATTATGTGTATCTGAAGGTGTCTCCGATGAGAGGAATCCGCAGATTCAATGTCAAAGGGAAGTTAGCACCTCGGTATGTGGGGCCATTCAAGGTGCTAGAGCGGAAAGGCGAAGTTGCTTATCGCCTGGAGTTACCTCTCAGCCTCTCAGGAGTTCATGATGTCTTCCATATATCTCAGCTGAAGAGGTGTTTGCGAGTACCCGAGGAGCAGGCACCCCTGGATGGAGTCGATGTCCAGGAGGATCTGACTTATACTGAGCATCCGGTGAAGATTCTGGAGACATCAGAGAGGGTTACTCGGAACAAGCGCATCAAGATGTGCAGAGTTCAGTGGAGTCACCACAGTGAAGCTGAGGCTACATGGGAGCGAGAAGATGAGTTGAAGAAGACATATCCAGATCTCTTTGCTAGCTAGTCCAGCTAAATCTCGGGACGAGATTTCTTTAAGGGGGTAGGGTATGTAACACCCTAATTTTAAATTTCAGAATTTATTAATAAATTAATTGGCTTTAGTTAAATTTTCTAAGGTTTATTGTGATTAGTTGGCATTTAATCTAATTTTTGTTCCTTAATTAATTAAAATTTATCATAGGTTTAAATTTTTGTTGCATTCATGCTGGTGCATAATTTTATTTGAGTGTGGTTTGAATTCAAATTCAAATTTGAATTCAAACTTTGTTTGAATTAGAACTAGAAAGAGGAAAATAGAAATAGAAAACCCATAGCAAACCCAACAGCCCAAGCCCACTTCTCCCTTTCTCCCCTGCGGCCCACATCTTTCCCTCCTGGCCCGTTTCTTTTCTTTCCTCCGGCCCAACCCGCGCCAAACTGGCTCGGCCCAGACTTTGCGCTCGGCCCAGCCCGCCGCCTCCCTCAGCCCAAGCGGCCCAGCGCCCCCGCGCGCTCTCTCTCCCAGGCCGGCCCGCGTCACCCCGCACCCGCGCTTTCCGTCGCTGACCGACGGGGCCCACCAGTCAGCTCCTTCTCTTCCCCCGCCGCGCAACGGATGCCCGAAGTCACCGGCGAGTTTGCCGGGATTCTCATCCAGCCGCGCCCCGCCGAAATCCCCGCCTGGCCCTGCCTTTTAACCACCCAGCCGCACCCCCCAGGAACCCCATCCCCACACCGCAGCGCCGCCCCGCAAACCCTAGCCCCGGCCGCCGCTCTGCCTCACCGGCGCAGGGGCTCTGCGTCACCACAAACTCGCCCTTCCGCTACCTCCCGGGCCGCCAGGACCCCCGCACCCGCTCCGCCTCGACGTCCGGTACATCTCCGTGCCACCTGATCGAAGGATCGACCCGAACTCCGCCGGAATTGCGCCTGAGACCCCACTCCGGTAAATTCTGGAACCACCGCATTTCCTCGCCGCCGAAGCTTCTCTGGCCCGCCTGATCCCCTTGGACTCATCACAGGGACATCGCACGTCGACCCGCAGGACCAAGAGGACCAGAGCTCCCCTCCAGCAACCCCGTCATCGTGCTCCGCCGTGCGACGCCGCCGAACTCCGACGCCGGCGCCACCGCACTGCGTCCCAGCCCGCCAAGAGCCCTTGGTGAGCACTAGTAGCACCCTCCCTACCCCTTCTCGTTCAAAATCGAGACCTAGTTTCGCGTAGACGTGAGCTCCGGCGGGATCCGTGTCCGCCGAGCCGCCCTCGCCGTCGAGGGGCCTTTTCCCAACCCCGCACCTCCTGGGCGAGCCCGCCGGTGGATTACCCATGCCACGGCGGTGCTCCACGGCCAAACCCCGGCCCAATAAGGTCCCTGTAGCGGCAGATTTCTCAACTCCGGCGAGCCCTATGTTGCGCCGCCGCGGAACAGAGCCGCCGGCGTTGACACGCCGCCGCCCCCCACGCGCCCAAACCCCCCCAGCCGCCCGATCTGGTTTCGACGCTCGAGATTAGATCGGGGTAGCATTAGATCTAAGCCACCAGATCTCAATCCGACGGCTGGAAATCAAAGGTACCGGTTCGGCCGGTACTTTTGCTAAAGAGCCCTTTAGTTTTCTGAGATTCAACCCGCAGTCCACCCATGTTCAAAAATATTTCCAGTTCGGTCCGGTTTTTAACACTTTAGCCCCTGATCTTTATAGATTTTGAACCCGCCGTCCACCCTTGGCAGTTTTGCGTGTCAGACCCCGGATCTATAATATAATTACGTCTAGGCCCTCGGTTTTAGCAGAAAACCCCCTGGAACTTCAGTTTTCTTACAAATAAGCCCCTGAACCTTGTTTTAGGCCTAGATTATGCGTTTTAGCTCCGTTTTTAGCGTTCTTTATGTCCACGCGATCGTTGTGACGCGTAGAATAGTTCTAGAGTAGTTTTGTGCGCTGTTTTTATGTATTGATGTACTGTTCTTTAGCTTTTTGTTAGAGTTTGCTTGTATGCTTATTGTTGTGCATTGTTTTGGCCATGTGTTCGTGAGTAGACGTTGATCCATCTGAGGAGCCCCAGTACCAGTACCCGGAGCAGCCGTCTTCGGACCACTTTGAGCAGCAGGAGGAGCAGTACGAGGAAGGCAAGTATAACATGAACAACCTATCACCTTTAAATACATTTTCATACTGCATTTTAATACTGTATGCCTATAAGGATTTCCTAGCCACTTTATATCCTTTATATATACCTTTGGGTTGCATTTTGGTTAGTTGGGCTAGGTTGCTGCGCTATAACACACTCTGGTCCTTTTTAATTAAATTGATTAATATTTTACTTGAACTTAATTCTGAGAGTGGCACTCTGTGTGGCTTGAGTGGCTCACTTCTCGTTAAAAGATGTTTTTTTTAGAAACATGGTTTAGGGGGCCAGCACGGTGCTTACTGCCTGGTTGGCCACTCTCCATAAGGACCGGTTCATAGAGCGACAACCTGGGACAACAGCGCTACCACAAGGCTAGAATGGGATAGACTTGGCGTAATAACTAGACCTTTTTGGTTTGGAGTAACTTACCTGCGGGGCAAGAGTAGTAAGCTTCAATGGTCCCTGCTCCTCCGGCTTGGTCTGTGCTTGGATTGCGCTCCTGTGCTTGTACCCCCGGAGGTGGGCCCCATCGTCGCCGACCTAACTCTCGCGGTTACGCCTTACCAACGAGATTCTTTCTAAAGGCCTCGTAGTGAGTCGCTAGTCATCTCACCTAAGGAAGTGTGATGAACAACTGGCGTAGCTCACGACTTGTGGGTAAAGATGTGCAACCTCTGCAGAGTGTAAAACTGGTATACTAGCCGTGCTCACGGTTATGAGCGGCCCAGATCCTCCTTTTGATTAGTGGAGTTATCTCCTTCCGACGAGGGAGGTGCTTCTCGGGGTTACCTTGGTGGCTTGGTTTTGGTTTGGTTTCTCAGTAGTTACATGATTAAACTTGATTAATTACTATGTAACTGGGTTAATGGTAATTCATCAACTCGTAGTAAATAGTTTTAATAAAATTTTGCCAACACTTAAAAGCTAATGCAGTTGAGTCAGCCAGCCTAGAGCCTCATAGTTTGTGTTATACTTGTTGAGTACAAGTTGTGTACTCACTCTTGCCTCTTCTCTACTTTTTCCTCTTGGTTACGCTACTGCTGCTCAGTTCCTGCCGACACGAGGGAGTTCGTCCAGCGCTACCAGGACTACGAGGACTTCTAGGTGCTTCGTCTCCCAGTCGACGTCCCTGTGGCGCCCTGCTTCAGCTTCGGAGAGCTTTTTTCGTATTTTGTACTTCGCTTCCGCTGTATCAGACATTTCTTTGTCATTATTGTAATAAATAACATTCGTATTCTCTTTATTATGTCTTTTTATGTGATATGTGCTATGATATACTGTTCATTCTGTTGTATATACGTGTGACTTGATCCTGGCACGTATATGACTGCTCGGTTTATGTTCTTTTATAAACCGGGTGTTACAAATATCCTTGCGAACCCCTTTTGCTTTACCTGGCAGCCACCAACCTTGTGGTTAGTGCCCCTTTGGTGGTAGAAAGGGAGGAACCGGGCCACGCCCTCAAAGTCCAACGGCCCATGTACTTTGTCAGTGAAGTACTGACTGACACCAAGTCGCTGTACCCGTAGACACAGAAACTTCTCTACGCCGTCATCATGGTGACCAAGAAGCTGCAACACTACTTCACCGAGCATGAGGTGTCAGTCGTCACCTCATTCCCACTCAGTGAGGAGGTCCGCAACCGCGACACCGTGGGACGGATCTCCAAATGGGCGGTTGAGCTAATGGGTTACAACGTCAAGTTCGTGCCCCGCACGGCGATATAGACTCAGGCCTTGGCCGACATCATCGCCGAGTGGACGGAAGTCCAAGCTCCGACCCCAAAAATCTGCCATGAGTACTGGACCCTTTACTTCAACGGTTTTGGGGTTTGGGCCTTCTCCTTTTTCTATTTCTATTTCTAACTCAAACTCAAGTCTAATGAATTCAAATAAATTTGAATTCAAACCCTAACCAAACAAACAAAAGAAAGAGATGCTCCAGCATGAATGCACAAACATTTTAACCCTATGATAAACTTTAATTACTTATGAAACAAAATTTTGATTAAATGCAAGACTATACACGATAAACCTTAGAAATTTATATAAAGCCAAATAAATTTATTATTAAAAGCTGAAATTTAAATTAGGGTGTTACATCTAGTTAGTCGGACGATTAAGCTAGTACGGTTATCACTCGATTTACGATACTCTTTACCATAGTGCTTCCTTGAGGAAAAATATGATACCCTGGAATACTCCAAGGTGAAGTGATACAACGGTGATTCTGTGCGCTTGCAGAATATCTATTCTATCGGGCATAAGAAACGCCAACAGTTGCCCTGCGGATAAGAGGCGTAGGTACAGATGGACAAGACTGGAGATGAACCCCGAGGGACCTTCTGAGTAACCAAGCCATCCCGACTAATCGGGGATGGGACAACGCTTGGACAACCCGTTGCCCAAGAAAACCAACCAAACTCAAGCCTCCCCACTCCCGACTGACCGAGTGGGTCCCTACGACTGACAAAGAGGAAGGACTGCCAGACGGAACCGAGACGCAGTGCTAGATATAAGTAATTGGGGGCCCCACCTTGGACTATAAAAGGGAAAGCCCCCCGCATAGGAAAGGGTTGGACTCCTAGAGGTTCGACACTGTTGGATACTGTTTGTAAGCTCCCCTCTGAACTTTGAGCACTCCGGCTCGAGAGCAATAGAGCAAGAACACCACCCCCATACTGGACGTAGGGTACATTCGGCCTGAACCAGTCTAAATCCTCGAGTCTTTGCGTGCTAGACCATATCCGATCAAGTGCACAACAAACGAGCAATCAAGTTGTTTTGTAGTCGCCCATTTCCTGCAGCGACAGTTTGGCGCCGTCCGTGGGGAGCACTTTGTGCGTTCACTGCTTCGGCGGCGAGCCAGGGCAAGACGATCTGCTTCATCTCCCTGGAGTTTTCCGCGATCCCCCGCAATGGACCGTGGGCGCCTCCACCGTTCCCGCCCTTGTAGACCTTCCAGTTCGGAAGTCTGGAGTTCGTCACCGACCAGCTCAGTGCACTGCGCCTCTGCAAGGAGGAGGCCGCTCTGGCAACCACCGAGGAGCCCGCTCCTCCTCCCAAGCTTCACGAACCGAAGCGCCGGTGATCGATTCGCTGGCGCATCAGGAAGTGCAGGCCATCACAGCCAACCTGTGCGGTGCTCCGCCGCATCATGCTCATGATGGCGAGCAACCCGGCCGTCAAGGACGTCAACCTAGTCCTCTTCTCTTTGGTCAACATCTCCCGGCAGCTCGCGGGCGGGCCTCCGCTACCGACGCACCGCTCGTTCTTTGAATGGCTCCCATTTGGCCTGCGCAACTCCATGAGCGTCTACGCTCGAGAGATGCACAAGGCCGCTCATGGGCACCAGCAAACGTCCCAGTTCGTGGGCATGGCGGGATGGCACCGCGACTCTGTCCACGACCTCTTGGGCTACGAGGATCCCCTGAGCGACTCCTCTAGCGCGGGAGACAACAACCTGGAGAGGGTATCCGCGCCACCTCGCGTATGCGCCATGGCTGGTCCTCTGTTGACACTCCTTAGAGCCCCAATTTACGTACCGCAAGCGCACAGATCGTGTAGCTTTTCCTTTAGAGTATTCCCCCAAGGTTTATCAATCCACGGAACAAGCATTCTACTATGCTTAACTAAGCACTAATGATGTTGGTAAAAGATCTATATTCTGTGATTGAGTGTGAAATAGATTTAATCTAACCAATCTAATCTAATCTAGACTAGTGAGCAATGATAGGTGTGTGCACAAGATATGAAGAGCATTTGTCCATAGGGTCTAGGATCACTAGAGATGTAATCGCCGAGCAACAAAGAACGGATCTAATCTACCAAAGGTGTGTTCCAAGATCAAAACCTTTCCCTCCCGCATACTATCACAACACGAGGATAATCGGTAACGAACAACAAGAACACGATAGTTGATGTAATCTAAGTAAACCATGCAAGAGCAAAGCAAACCCAAAGCCAAGTCGCGACCTATTAAGCATCAAAGCATCATCAACAAGAATCATGATAGATCAATCTCATAAAGGATTCGGCAATTACAACTCAAGGTCTCCTTACAACCCCATGAACAAACGAGGACTTTACCCCATGAAGCTAGGCGAAGCGTAGTCGATCATGGTGACGAAATCTCCAGCAAGAGATGGATCCCTTGCTGTCATCCAACTTGCAGCGGCGCCGAGGGACGATGAGGCCTCCAATGTCGCCTTTCTCTTGTGTCTAACTCGAATGGATCTCTGGAAATCGTCTCTGGATGCTCTCTCTTTTTTGACGGCGGCTTCGGGGCACATGTAGGCGGCTCTGGTCGATGGTTTTGGTAAAACACCAGCTAGGGTTGACGAGTACTTCGCGCTGAAGAAAGTGGAGGCCGATTGGGCCCTGGAATGGGCTAGGCCGGCCGGCTTAAAAGCTCCAAGCTGGCCGGCTTGGGCTCCTTCTGGCCCCTTTCGGCTCCATCTTTCGCGTGCGGGCTCTTCTCCTTATTCTTCATCTTAGCCCAGTTGTGACCCTGCGTCAATACATATCCGAAAATGTCCAATTTCCTGCCAAAATGCAACATGCTCCAAAATCCAAGACAAAATCGAAAACGGTCAAGTTCGGGTGCCAAGTGGCGGGTTAGTACATGAATCATCCCGAAGAAATTACCAAAACCACTCCTAATTATATAATAAAATGGGTACTTATGGAGCACCAACATTTCCCTCATGCTTAGCTTTTGCTCGTCCTCGAGCAAATCAAATCATCAAGTCATTCCATGGGTTGCTCGAGTGTTCTCAAACTGCAAAATTTACTTATGCAAACAAGTCTAACAATATTTCTTCAAACAAAGGTCAGAGGAGCAGCGAGGGTAATCATATCATGGGCGTTTAAAAACTCATCCAATATTACTCCACGACTCTTACCTTTAGCCGGCAACTTGAATATTGACAACACTTGCTTTTCTTGTCATCCTCGGAGTTTTTTTTTCTTTTAGTTTTTAAAAGCAAAATACCCTGAAACAAAGGTTAGACCAAAAATTCTTGCACAAGTCCTTTCATGTCTCTCGATATAGGTGGCTATCCTATTATTATTTGCAAACTCTCATCTCCCAAAAGTCTCTCAAGTATAAAATGGGCCTATAGGTGAGGCTAGCAAAGTATATACATATTGTCAAATTAAGAAAATCTTCTAATGATTGCTTATCTTCCGAGCCAATGATCATGAGAGTTTCTTCATAATGTAAGGGGTTCAAGGGTAAGAAGATTTAGAATGGTGGACATGTGCAAAGGCATACAAAAAGATTGACTTCAAGGCATAAGCGTTGTCCTCGTTGTCGGATTGCACATGGTTGGAATTGAGGATATTGTTCTTAAACAACAAGGTGATATCTCTTTGCACTTCTCTAACCATAGAATCCCTTCATTTATTCTTTTCTTCTCTTCTCATACATTTTTTTCTTTCTTTCTCCCGAATTTTCTTTCTCTTTTCCGAACCTTTTCATAGGACACTTTCTATAAAACATAGATAGGCAAATCTCCGAAGTGGCTCCCTGAATTTTTGGAGCCCAAGCCGAGGCCAGAGGGGCCTAGGCCGGCCGGTCTGGGGCTTTCCCAGCTCAGCTTCGGTCCGTCTTTCTAGTACTCCTTTCTTTCTTCATCCTAAAATTATTTTTTATACAACTCATGCGCAGGAACAAAACGTATCCTCATGATTGGGTTGTGGTCAAGGAAAAGGATAATAAACAAGATAATCTCGGGTTCGGGTTTTGGAATCCGGTAGATCTCATGAGTTGTTCCAATGAGGAATTCTCATTACCGAATATTGATGGTGCTAGCAATTCAGAGATGAAAATTATAGACATGATCATTGCTCGAAATTAAAACTCCCAAGAGAAAGAAATCCTAACTCAACTCAATGCACATCCAATGCTTATGGTGGAACGAATATAGCTTGTGGATGATAGGATTTTTACTCTCGACTTGTCAAGAACTTGATCAACCTTATGTTTGTAGGGGTTTTATTATTTTTATGAAATTAAAGTCCTCCAAATCATGCCTTACTCGCAAGCGTAATCAAAACCAAGCGCTAGATCAAAGCTCAAGTGTGGGTGTTAACATGGACGAATAATTTACTAGGCTCCACAAATAAGAATTAATTTCCATGACAACGCTCATGAACAATTGCTTTAAAGAAAATAAAGTAAAACTGAATGCATAAATAAAATTGCACGATCCAACAATTTAACAAAAAAACAAAGACTCTTTTTATTTCATTTTCATGACTCAACACTAATTTAAGACTCACTCTCACACATGCAAAAAATAAAGCACACAACGCTAGACTATGACTCTCACACAAACGAAATTAAAGACATGCACACGACAAACTTTCGACTAAACAAAGACTAACAAAATTCAATCTACGAGCCGTCACACCTCTCCCCCATGCTTAGATTATGCGGCGCCCTCGTCGCAATGATATAAAGGATGGGTGTGACGCTTGTCGGTGTTCTTAACGGCACCTAAGGCAATTGCATCTAGGGCGCCCTCCTCCTCCTTGCTTTCGTAGATCTCCGACCATACCGAATAACTTCCTTATGTTGCGGAGAAGGAAGTTGTAATCTCTTTCGGCCAAGCGCTCGATGTCATTCATCCTTCGATCCATTGCCACGATTTGATCGTGACACCTATCGATGGTGGCGTAGAGATCCATGATTTCATTGCGGCACTTGAAATAGCACCCGAAGTGACGGCCGCCGTGGTTGGGGCCGTCGTCCTCGGGCTCGTCGTCATCCTTCTTCTTCCCCTTACCGCGGTCACCTCTGGAGGGGTCGTCATCCTCCCTTCTCTCCTCTTCGGCCCACCACGGCCAATCATCGTCGTAGTCACGATCGGTAGCGCCCCATGAACCGGGGCTCATGTAGCTCTCCCAATCGCTGTCCCCCACATAGTCCTTCGGCTCCGGGGTGTGCTCCATGTAGTTTTTCCTTTTAACTCCGAGAAGGCGCAAGGAACGCCTAGGTGTGGGTGGCTCATTGTCTTGTCGCTTCTCACCCTCGTCCTCATCGCTAATGACGACGACACCCTTTGGGCTTGAGCTAGGTTCTCCTTGCGCCACAAAGGGCCCTTCCCTCCGGCGCTCATCCGTGCTTTGCCTTCGGAGGGAGCTTCGCTTCACATCACTTTGCTTCGACAATGAGGGGCGGTGCACCGGTTGCCGAGGTGGAGCTAGGCACCTACTGGTTTGGCGTGGGGGTGTCGGGTGCCATGCCCCCCTCCTTGATCTCCATCGCTGCAATCATGGCTCTTGTGCTCGCTGGAACGGCTATTGTCGATGTCTCTCACGAGGTGGTGGTATAGATTGAAAAAAATGAGAGAATTGATCTAAACCGCGCCTCTATTCAAGTCCTAAAAAGACTTGGACGAGAAGTCCAATATCTCTGCATTTTTGGCATGCGAAATCTATAAGGCATGGGTTTAAAATTTCCTTATCTCGTACCTACCAAAAATTTCCCGCGCGCGCCCGCTTCCCTCGCTGGAACCTGGGCCCCGCGCGTCAGCCGCACCCTTCCCGCACGCAGCACGCTCGCCGTTACCGCCCTTCTCGCTGACACGTCGGGCCCCGTTGTCACCACCTTTCCTTCCCCAACCTCGCGCCAGTCCGGCCGGGAATCTCCGCCGCGATCACCGGAGTTCACCTTCCTTAGCCGCACGCCGAGACCAAAGCCCGGCCTCCTTTAAAACACTCCGCAGCCCTGCGCCTTGCCTCCGTCTTTCCCCCGCATCCACAGCTCCCAACCCTAGCACCCCGTCGTGCCTTGCTCGGAGCAGAGGTCAGCGCCGCCGCATTCCCGAAGCTCAAAGCCCCTCCACCACCGCGAGCTGCAGGAGGAGCTCCGCCTAGAGGCCAAGAGGTTCGCCGAGCCCGCAGCTTCCGGCCTCGACCCTGTGCGCACGGGAATCGCTGCGGAAGAGGAACGTCAACCACCTCTGCGCCACCCCGATTCCACCTCTGCACCGCCGCTCGTCGTCACCTACGGCCGGCCACAGCTTCACGTGGGGGTAACGCACACGCCGGGACTGTTTCCCCTCTTTTTCCTCCCCCTGTTGCGCGTGCTATGGCTCACCGGAGTTAGCAGCGCCGCCCCTCGCCGTGGCGAACCCCGGCCGAATCCCCATCCACCGTCCTGAGCGCTTAGGTAGGTTACCCATGCCGCGCCCGTTCTCCAGGACCAAACCCGAGCCCGAGCCGTGGCCGAGAACGCATTTGTGCGTTACTCCGGCGATGCGCCGCCGCGGGAGCTTCAGCTCCGGCGGTCAGCGCCGCCGCACCGCGCGCCCAACCTCCCTGGGCCGTCCGATCCGAGATGCACGACCGAGATTAGATCGGGGTACCGCCTCGTACTGGGCCGCGTGATCGCGATCCAACGGCCTGGATCCAAAGATACCATTTCGGCCAGCCTTTTTTCTAAAGAGACCCCAGGTTTCCACTGAATGAACCCGCAGTCCTTGTCAGTTGAAAAGAAATTCCAAATCCACCCCTGCTTTTATGTTTTAGACCCTGAGCTTCTGTAATATCGTGTCCGCCATCCCTGGACATGAGTGTTTGCAGTCTAAACCCTGTGTCTATCCTTTAATTACGTTTAGGCCCTCGGTTTTTGCAGAAAACCCCCCTGGAACTTAGTTTTTCTCGCAGATAAGCCCCTAGAACTTGTTTTTAGCCTAGATTATGCGTTTTAGCTCCGTTTTAGGCGTTCTTTATATCCACGCGATCGTTGTAACGCATAGAATAGTTTTAGCTTAGTTTTTCTTGCTATTTTTATGTATTTATGTACTGTTTCTTAGTTTTTGTTAGTGTTTGCTTGTATGCTTATTGTTGTGCTTTGTTTTGGCCATTTGTTTGTGAGTAGACGTTGAGTTACCGGAGGAGCCCCAGTACCAGTACCAGGAGCAGCCGTCTTCCGAGCACTTTGAGCAGCAGCAGGAGCAGTACGAGGAAGGCAAGTATAACATGAACAACACCTATCACTTTAAATACATTTTCATACTGCATTTTAATACTGTATGCCTATAAGGATTTCCTAGCCACTTTATATCCTTTATATATATATATATATATATATATATATATATATATATATATATATATATATATATATACACTGTATGCCTATAAGGATTTCCTAGCCACTTTATATCCTTTATATATATATATATATATATATATATATATATATATATATATATATATATATATATATATATATATATATATATATATATATATATATATATATATATATATATATATATATATATATATCCTTGGGATGCATTTTGGTTAGTTGTGCTAGGTGCCGCGCTATAACACATAATGGTCCTTTTAAATTAATTTGATTAATGGTATATGCAACTTAATTCTGAGGGTGGCCCTCTGTGTGGCTTGAGTGGCTCACTTCTCATTTAAAATGGGTTTTTTTAGAAACATGGTTTAGGGGGCCAGCACGGTGCTTACTGCCTGGTTGGCCACTCTCCATAAGGACCAGTTCATAGAGCGACAACCTGGGACAACAGCGCTACCACAAGACTAGAATGGGACGGTCTTGGCGTAATAATTAGGTCTTTTTGGTTTGGAGTAACTTACCGACGGGGCAAGGGTGGTAAGCTTCTATGTCCCTCATACTGAGTGGCCTCGTCGATGACGCCCACTTGACCTGCTCCATAGTCACCGATCCAACCCTCGCGGTTACTCCTTACCAACGAGATTCTTTGTAAAGGCCTCGTAGTGAGTCGCTAGTCATCTCACCTAAGGAAGTGTGATGAACAACTAGCGTAGCTCACGACTTGTGGGTAAAGATGTGCAACCTCTGCAGAGTGTAAAACTGGTATACTAGCCGTGCTCACGGTCATGAGCGGCCCAGATCCTCCTTTTGATTAGTGGGGTTAGCTCCTTCCGACGAGGGGGTGCCTCTCGGGGTTACCTTGGTGGTTATGGTTTGGTTCTCAGAAGTAACATGTTTAATTTTGATTAATTACTATGTAATTAGGTTAATGGTAATTCATCAACTTGTAGTAAATAGTTTTAATAAAATTCTGCCAATACTTAAAAGCTAATGCAGTCAGTCAGCCAACCTAGAGCCTCATAGTTTGTGTTATACTTGTTGAGTACAAGTTGTGTACTCACTCTTGCCTCTTCTCTACTTTTTCCTCTTGGATACTCTACTGCTGCTCAGTTCCTGCCGACGTGAGGGAGTTCGCTCAGCGCTACCAGGACTACGAGGACTTCTAGGCGTTCGTCTCCCAGTCGACGTCCCTGTGGCGCCCAGCTTCCGAGAGGCTTCGTATTTGTACTTCGCTTCCGCTGTACCAGACATTTTGTCATTAATATAATAAATAAAATTCGTATTCGCTTTATTATATCTTTTTACGTGATATGTGCTGTGATATACTGTTCATTCTGTTGTATATACGTGTGACTTGATCCTGGCACGTATATGATTGCTCGGTTTATGTCCTTTTATAAACCGGGTGTTACAGAGTGGTATCAGAGCCGTATCGACTGTAGGACGAAAGCCTAGATAGAACTGGTCGACTTTTAGGACTTCTTCTCTCCAATCCTTGTCTGCTAAAACTATTTTACTATTATACCCCTTGAATTCTATGCCTTTTTCTCGTCTTGCCTTGATTTCTCTCTCCAAAGAATAGTTTTCGTAGATTTTGGCCTGAATCAGTCGTCTGACCACCATAAGTATCAGCTAATTGACCCTTTTATAATAATACGATAGCACGTTCTACGACGCGTTGTGTTAGTCGAGTTGTGTGTTAAATTCGGCTATAATATAAATTTGTATGCTTGTGATTATGCAAATGTTTGATTTGGATCTTTGGTTGATTGCATAGTTTAGTAGATAAAATTTGTTTAATGAAAATCAGTTTTAAGTTAAAGTTAATTAATTAATAAAACAAGTTAGATCGTTGGGGGCAAAACCATCCACTCTATCCTCTCTACCTTATCATGCTTTGGGTTTCTTCTGTCTTACTCGTCGAGAAGAAGGATAGCGCGAAGAGAAGGTGATATCCAGAGATTCACCGACGAGGACGTCGGTTTCTGTAAGGGGGTAGGGATGTGACACCCCGGCTTACGGATAGTACAAGAGAAATTGAGAATCTCTCAGACGAAACTACATCTGGTGCTTCTCCAAGCAATGCAACTCACTCCCCAGCGTCGTCGACGACGATGTCATCAGTGCGTTTCTCGGCGAGACGAGCTGCTAAACCCGGGTCCACAAACTGGGGTGCCAGAAGCCGCGCACCACACATGAGCTCCTGGACATCGCCACCAACCACGCCTCCGGCGAGGAGGAAGTCGGGGCTGTCTTCGAGCGAGACCAGCCCGCGGCCAAGGCGAAACGACACGACCCCGACAGGCCATCTGCAATCCGCGATGATAGGAAAAACAAGAAGAATCGCCGGCCACCCGCCGCCAGCGAGGTTGCGGCGACTGACCGCAAAGATAAGCGTCCTCCTAGGAACAATCACTTCGACGAACTCCTGGAAAAGCCATGCACCAACCACGGCTATCCGGTGAGTCACAAGTTCAAGGATTGTGACATAATGAAGTGCCTCCTTCGCAGGACAGCCAAGTCTGACGGCGACGGCCGCGACAAGCAACCCGACGCCGACCAGGACAAGGAGAAGCTAGCAGAGGGATCATTCTCGGAGGTGGACCAGTGCCTGGTCATCATTGGCGGCTTGGAGGATGACTGCTCCAGGCGACAACAAAAGGTGCGGCTTCGCAAGGTATGTGCCGCCGCAAGTGCTATCCCCAGAAAGCTGAAATGGGCATCCACGCCCATCATCTTTGACAAAGACGACCACTCGACTAGCATTCCTCGACCCAGAAGCTACCCTCTCGTCATCGACCCCGTCGTCAGCAACATGCGCCTGTCCAAGGTGCTGATAGACAGGGGTAGCAGCCTCAACATCCTGTACATCGACACCCTGGAGGCCATGGGGATTCCGCGATCCTGCCTGCAGGCACCTTTCTTCCCTTTTTTTGGCATCTTGCCGGGTATGAAGGCGTACCCGGTCGGCAACCTCTACCTGCCGATCACATTCAGCAGTCGAGTCAACTATCGCACCGGGACCCTCACATTCGAGGTGGTAGATTGGGAGGGGCGTACCACGCCATCTTCGGGCGCCCCCGCCTACGCCAAGTTCATGGCGGTGCCCAACTACAGCTACCTCAAGCTCAAGCTACCAGGTCCAAACGGAGTCATCACCGTGAGTGGCTCCTTCGACCAAGCCTACGCCAGCAGCCGCGAGCATTTTGACCACATCACCACCACCGTGAATTCGGCGGAGCTCAGCCAGCTTCGCGCCGCCACCGCTGAGTGCGCCCTGACCCTGGCAAGCCCAGCCAGGCACCGACTTTCGTCTTGACTGAGGAGACCAAGCCGGTCGTGGTCGATGATGCTGACCCAACCAAGACAGTGCAGGTCGGCTCCCAGCTGTCGGCCAAATAGGAACTCGTGCTCGTCCACTTCCTCCGCACCAACAAGTACACTTTTGTCGGGCATCCCAAGGGAGGTCGCCGAGCACGAGCTCCGCATTTTGCCGGGATCCAAGCCCGTCCAGCAACAACTACGCCGCTTCAACGACGAGAGGCGTAGGGCCATAGGGGAGGAAATAGCTAGACTGTTAGTTGCTGGCTTCATAAAAGAAGTCTACCATTCCGACTGGCTCTTTAACCCGGTCCTTGTAAAGAAGAAAATCGGTCAATGGAGGATGTGTGTTGACTACACCAGCTTGAACAAGGCGTGTCCCAAGGACCCTTTTCCTCTGCCTAGAATAGATTAGATAATAGACTCCACCTCCGGATGCGAGATCATATCTTTTCTTGATGCCTACTCGAGCTACCACCAGATAGCGATGAAGGAATCCAACCAGCTCGCAACATCCTTCATCACACCATTCGGCTCATATTGCTACGTTTCTATGTCGTTCGGACTCAAGAACGCGGGTGCAACATTCCAGCGATGCATGCAGGCCTGCTTCTCCGACTAGATTAATCCGCCGATCAACCCCGACCGAGCAAACCCGCCTCGGGCAATGGTCGCGGTCTACGTTAACGACATCATCGTCAAGACACTGCGCGCGGATGACCTAGTCGCCACCTTGAGCGCCATGTTTGCAAACCTCAAGAGGTTCAATATCAAATTGAACCCCGAGAAATGCACGTTCGGTGTACCCAAAGGGCAAACTCCTCGGGTACATGATGTCCGAGCGTGGCATGGAAGCTAACCGCGACAAAATCACGGCCATCACTAACATGGGTCCTATCCGTGGCATTAAGGGCATCCAGAGGTGAACCGGGTGCCTAGAAGCGCTCAGTCGATTCATTGCCCGACTGGGAGAGCGGGTGTAAGGATCACCGGGGTATCCGACCCTAGAGGGGGAGGGGGGTGAATAGGGTCGCTAATCACTTTCTATCCTAGGGCTCAATCTATTTGCATAAGATAAACTTAACACGTCCTACACATGCTAGTTATGACTAAGGTTTATCTATGCTACTCTCTACTTACCCCTAAAAGACTTGCAACCTATAGCCAATCCTAATCAAACTAACTAGGAAAGTAAAGGCACGCAAGATAGAGCAAATGCGGAACGTAATACGGTAAGTAAAGAGGTAAGGGAGAGAATATGCAAACTCCCGTGAAGACACCAAGACACACGATTTAACGTGGTTCGGTTAGGACACCAAGTCCCTCCCTACGTCCACGGCCACTTGTCCAACAAGAACAAGTGTGATGCCAAGTCTCTTCGCTTGATCACCATCTTGCGTTCGCCACCAAGGCTTCCGGCAAGCAAAGACTAAGTGGCGCCAAGTCACCAAGACAAGGCCACCGCCACCGTCTCTCTCAAGGCGTCACCAACTATAACACCCGGTTTACAAAAGGACATAAACCGAGCAATCATATACGTGCCAGGATCAAGTCACACGTATATACAACAGAATGAACAATATATCACAGCACATATCACGTAAAAGATATAATAAAGCGAGTACAAATGTTATTTATTACATTAATGACAAAATGTCTGGTACAGAGTAAGCGGAAGCGTAAAACATATACGATAACTCTCATCGGAAGCTGAGCAGGGCGCCATAGGGACGTCGACTGGGAGACAAACGCCTAGAAATCCTCGTACTCCTGGTAACTCCGAGTGAACTCCCTCGCGTCGGCAGGAACTGAGCAGCAGTAGAGTATCCCCAGAAGAACAAGAGGAAAAAGTGTAGAGGAGGCAAGGGTGAGTACACAACTCGTACTCAACAAGTATAACACAAACTATGAGGCTCTAAGGTTGGCTGACTCAACTGCATTAGCTTTTAATCTTGGCAAAATTTTATTAAAGCTATTTACTACAAGTTGATGAATTACCATAAACCCAGTTACATAGTAATTAATCAAATCATTTATGAACTACTGAGAACCAAACCAAACCAACCACCCGGGGAAACCCTCCTAACCAAAGGAAGATAACCCCACTAATCAAAAGGAGGATCCGGGCCGCTCATGACCATGAGCACGGCTAGTATACTAGTTTTACACTCTGCAGAGGTTGCACATCTTTACCCAAGAGTCGTGAGCTACGCTAGTTGTTCATCACACTTCCTTAGGTGAGATGACTAGCAAACTCACTACGAGGCCGTTACAAAGGATCACGTTGGTAAGGTGTAACCGCTAAGGATTCAGGCTCCGCAATGATGGTGCCCACCTCGAGGGGGTACACAGACCAAGCCTCGTAGCGCAGGCACCATTGAAGCTCACCACCCCTCCTGCCCCGTCGGTAAGTTACTCCCGAACCAAAATGACCTAATTAGTAAGCCAAGACCGTCGCATTACAGTCTTATGGTTGCGCGGTTGTCCCAGGTTGTCACTCTAATGACGTACGGTCCTTATGGAGAGTAGCTAGCACAAAAAACAGTGCGAGCCCCCTAAACCAAGTTTCTAGAAAAACCAATTTTTAACGAGACGTGAGCCACTCAAACGGGCCACTCCCAGAATTAAGTTGCATATACCATTAATCAAATTAATTAAAAAGGACCAAGTGTGTTATAGCACGGCACCTAGCACAACTAACCAAAATGCAACCCAAGGGATATATATAAGATAATAAAGTGGCTAGGAAAATCCTTATAGGCATACAATATTAAAATGCACTATGAAAATGTATTTAAAAGTGATAGGTGGTGTTCATGTTATATATGCCTTCCTCAAACTGCTCCTGCTATTCAAAGTGCTTAGAAGGTGGTGGCTGCTCCGGGTACTGGTACTGGGGCTCCTCCGGTAGCTCAACGTCTACTCACGAACACATGGCCAAAAACAAGGCAATAACATAAACATACATGCAAACAAAAGCTAACACTAAGAAACAGTACAACAATACATAAAAACAGCAAACAAAACCAAGCTAGAACTATTCTACGCATTACAACGATCGCGTGGACATAAAGAATACCTAAAATGGAGTTAAAACGCGAAAACTAGGCCTAAAACAAGTTCTAGGGGTTTAACTGTAAGAAAAACAGAGTTTATGGGGGTTTTCTGCAAAAAACCAAGGACCTATACATAATAAAACCTTAGATCTGGTGTCTAACTCGCAAAAACACCAAGGCTGGACGGCGGGTTCTAATACTGGAAAGTTAAGGGGGGTCCGTGCAAAATTCTGGGCCGATATGTAAATATTTTTGAACTAGAAAGGAGCGCGGGTTGATTTCAAAAGAAAATAGGGTCTCTTTAGCAAAGTTGCCAGGCCGAACCGTTATCTAAGGGTGTGGGCCGTTGGATCACGATCTGGCAGATCAGATCGGATTGGCCCACAATCTAATCTGAGCTGTGGGCCCCGGATCGGGCGGTTCAGGGAGGAAAGGCGCGCGGGGTGGCGGTACTCGCCGGACTTGAGCTTCCCGCAGCGGCACTCCTCGATTCCTCGCCGGACTTCATCATATTCGATACTTCGAGGGTCATTTCGACCATGGTTTGGGTCAGGGGTGCTCGGAGCGGTATGCGTAATCCACCTGAGCACTCATCTGGGCTCGGGGGTGCCCTGAGACGCGGTTGCACGGGCGGCGGCGGGTCTGCGCGGCATGACTCGCCGGCATGCGCGCTCGGGCGTGCTGCTCGGGGCTAGGAACTAGGGCTGTGGCTTCTGCGTGTGTGCGCCGAGCTAGTGCAAGCCAAGGCAAGGCTTGTGTGGGGCCAAACTATGCTGCAGCACAGTCCACCATGGCGGGCTCGCGGCGAGGGTCGCCGGTGATCGGTGTCCTATCACCTAGAGCGCGCCAAGTTCCAAGATATCTAGCGCAAAAGGAGTAGGAGGTCCGGGCAGTGCTCACCGGGCGTGGAATCGGACGGGGAGGTGATGTGGCGGTGCCGGTGACGAGATCCCGCGGCGGCGCATGGCGAAGCTTGGTGACGTGGTCGATGCCGAGGTCGGAGCGGAGGGCAGCGGGCTCAGGGAAGTCGCTGGTCCCACGGCGATGCTCCTGCGCGGCTTGGCTGGGGCTCCGGTGCGGCGGAGCGGCGTGGCCGCGGCGGCTCGGAGCTCTGCTCCAGGCGTCGAGGTTGCGGGGTGGCTGCGGCTCGGTTTGGGGCTGCGAGAGGTGGGCGTGTGCAGCGCAGGGGAGGCCCGGGGCTGGGTTTAAAGAAGCTGGCCGAGATCTCGGCGTGCGCGCCCGATAAGGAAGGCCGGCGAGATCACCGAGCCGGGGATCACGGGGTTCGATGCGCGTGCGTGGCGCGGGGGAGACGGATTTGGCGTGCGGGGCCCATGGGTCAGCGGGCGTGAGCGAGCGCGCTACGAGGGTGACTGCGAGCTGGGCTGCGGCGCGCGTCGCGGGCCGTGAGTGGGGGAGGCGGGGGTCACGGGCCGTGCTGGCGTGGAGGAGAGAAGGAGGGCCAGCTGGGGTGACGTAGCTGGGCCCGGGGGGGAAAGAGGAGAACGGGCCGTGGTGTTGGGCTTCGCGGGGAAAGAGGGAAAGGGGAGCTGGGCTGGGTTGCTTTTGGGGTTTGGGCTGGTTGGGGTTTCTATTTTCTTCTTCTTTCCTTTACTTCTCTAACTCAAACCACTCAAACTAAATCTATTCGAATTCAAATTTGAATTTGAATTCAAAACCCTAGCACTCAAACAAAAAGAGCAATGCACCAGCATGAATGCAACAACAAAATTTAAACTTAGACAAATTTTAATTACTTGTGGAACAGAAAAATAGATTAAATGCAAGTCTAAACATAATAAACCTTAGAGATTTAAATAAAGCCAATTAAATATATTATTAAATGCTGGAATTTAAATTAGGTTGTTACAAATCCTACCCCCTTACAGGAATCTCGTCCTGAGATTCTGGGCTGGCTAGCAAAGAGATCCGGGTATGTCTTCATCAACTCCTCTTCCTTCTTCTGGCAAGTCCTCCGGAAAGACATCCGGGAATTCAGACACCACGCGAATACCATCCGTGGGTCTAGCCTCCATCTGATGAAGAAAACCAGAAGGCTCTGTAGCACTGACTGTCACCTCTTGGCCATCAGATGCTGACAAGTGAACTGTCTGCTGAGCACAATCAATACGGACTCCCCATCTTGTAAGGGTCTCCATACCCAAAATCACATTGATACCCTTGGTGTCTAGCACCATCAGATTTGCACTGAACTCTACCCCCCCCCCTATGGAAACACTGACTCTGGGGTAGAAGATATGAGACCTCAATTGTCCTCCAGGTGAAGATACTAACATGCACCTCTTTAATGTGCTAGTACGAATACCATGATGCTTGACAAAAGACTGTGTAATAAAGGAATGCGTAGCACCAGTATCGAAAAGCACCGTAGCTGGATATGAGTTGACCATGAACGTACCAATAACCATGTTCGGAGACTCGGCCACTGACTCGGCCGTCACATGGTTCACCTTCCCCTGTCGTGGCGCCCTGGGTTGGGCTAGGCGCCCCTGCTGTCCTGCCTGCCGTGGAGCCGGTGAAAGGCCCTTCTATGGACAACTTTTGGCATAATGACCTTTTTGCCCGCATTTGTAGCACATGCGGTGGTGATGAATGGCGCTACTTGGTTGACCTCCCTGTGAACTTAACATCACATCTTGCATTATTTCTGCTGCTTGCTTTTTGGACTCCTTGCGGCCGCGTGGTTGAATCACATTCATAGTGATAGTCAACCCATCAACATAATCATAGAGTGCTTGATTCTTGACCTATATATCTCTAGAGCACTCAGGATCCTTTCTCTTCTGGATGGTCTGTAGCTCATCGACCGATGGAGAGTCAAGGAAAAGGGAATCCTCTGCTAGCTGCTCTTGATGGGACATCTTTCTCTTTGTACTGGAGAACAACCTCTGGTTCCTCCTAGTTGTGGCTTCATCTTCAGTCGCACGAACTTGACGACAAGGAACGCCATAGAATTGGCAACACGGGCAAGCTTTCTCACCATTCTTTGGGTGGTATGTTGTTTGCGAAGACTGATCTTGTACCGTTGTCGGCTGCTTCATGGAAACTGTTGCATGAACACCATCACCCATTGCACTATCTCCAAGCCGTTTTGTTCTGCTGACATCTGAGCTGGGTAAAGAGGAAACACAGGTAAGGTCAAGGAAGAGAGAAAAACTCCACTATTTAAGGTTCTATCTTATTTAGACAACACTGCCCATGCATCACTGCTGCTAACTCTAGATATGTGTTACATAAATCCAAAAAAAGGGACTATAGCATAACTCTTCTGCCTCACTTGAGAGATTCTCAAGTTCTCCTGTACTATCTGCAGGCCGGGGTGTCACACCAACGGCACCGTCTTCACTATTTGGAGCTTCTCACCATGAGGGGTCTCCTTCCCCGCACAAAGTGTCGTTGCCTCTCCACACCAAGTCGGAGGGTCACACGACGAGTACACGATTGCTTGCCGCAGCAAGACTTTGCTCAAGGTTGATCTCGCAAGATCAAGTCCTCCCAAGCACTAAGCTTTTCAAGCTCACACTTGCACTAAGCTATTCTAAGCTTGAATGTGGCCCTAAGCTCAATATGGTGGATGGAGTTGATGTTGATCTTCAATAAAACTTCCAGAGTCTCCAACAACCTCAAATGACCCGGCCTTGGGGGTATATATAGGCAGCACAAGCAAATATAGCCATTGGAGAAAAGCTGCCAGAAAAATACTTAACGCCGGTTAATCCGACGCACCTCCAATAGCCATCGACGGTTCAACTGGTGATACTAAACTGCCCGCCTCAAAAACTAGCCGTTATGTGTACAGGCAATCAACCGATGCTGCGTCGGTTTAACCGGTGAGTGTAGTTGTCCTGCGAACTCTGAAAAACCAACTCTCTGGATAACTGCACCGACGTTCACCAAGACCCAATCGTCGGTTCATCTGGGGTATAGACCTTGCCTCAGCTTTTGGGTCCATTGCACCGACGTATTCAACTTCCCTAACATCGGTTCAACCGGTGGAACCAAAATTCCTGGTGTGATCCAAGTCAATGCACCGACATATGTGATTTTCTCAGCGTCGGTTCAACCGGTGATACTAAACTATCTCTGTCTTGATTTCTTTGACTTGGTTTCTTCACGGTCTCTTCAATTCTTTGTCGTTTGGACCGAAGAGGAACCACCGTCCTAGCTACGCCTATCTTCTCTTTGTCATCACTTGAACCTAAATGCCTGAGAATGGTCACCTTAACAATCATATTAGTCCAAGTGTTGTGTTGTCTATATCAATCACCAAAATATTATATTGAAATATGGAATGAGAGGCCATTTTCGCTATAGCGGGGCTTGCCGCTGTACAAACTCCTCAAGAAGTCCGATGCCTTTGTCTAGACGGAGGAGGCACAGGTGGCCCTCGACCGCCTCAAGACCCTCTTGTCCTCTCCACCGGTGCTCGTGGCACCGGAACCCTGCGAACCCCTTTTGCTTTACTTAGTAGCTACCAACCATGTGGTCAGTGCCGCACTGGTGGTCGAAAGGGAAGAGCAAGGACACGCCTTGAAGGTCCAACGGCCCGTATATCTTGCCAGTGAGGTACTAACAGACACCAATATCCTTGCGAACCCCTTTTGCTTTACCTGGCAGCCACCAACCTTGTGGTTAGTGCCCCTTTGGTGGTAGAAAGGGAGGAACCGGGCCACGCCCTCAAAGTCCAACGGCCCATGTACTTTGTCAGTGAAGTACTGACTGACACCAAGTCGCTGTACCCGTAGACACAGAAACTTCTCTACGCCGTCATCATGGTGACCAAGAAGCTGCAACACTACTTCACCGAGCATGAGGTGTCAGTCGTCACCTCATTCCCACTCAGTGAGGAGGTCCGCAACCGCGACACCGTGGGACGGATCTCCAAATGGGCGGTTGAGCTAATGGGTTACAACGTCAAGTTCGTGCCCCGCACGGTGATATAGACTCAGGCCTTGGCCGACATCATCGCCGAGTGGACGGAAGTCCAAGCTCCGACCCCAAAAATCTGCCATGAGTACTGGACCCTTTACTTCAACGGTTTTGGGGTTTGGGCCTTCTCCTTTTTCTATTTCTATTTCTAACTCAAACTCAAGTCTAATGAATTCAAATAAATTTGAATTCAAACCCTAACCAAACAAACAAAAGAAAGAGATGCTCCAGCATGAATGCACAAACATTTTAACCCTATGATAAACTTTAATTACTTATGAAACAAAATTTTGATTAAATGCAAGACTATACACGATAAACCTTAGAAATTTATATAAAGCCAAATAAATTTATTATTAAAAGCTGAAATTTAAATTAGGGTGTTACATCTAGTTAGTCGGACGATTAAGCTAGTACGGTTATCACTCGATTTACGATACTCTTTACCATAGTGCTTCCTTGAGGAAAAATATGATACCCTGGAATACTCCAAGGTGAAGTGCTACAACGGTGATTCTGTGCGCTTGCAGAATATCTATTCTATCGGGCATAAGAAACGCCAACAGTTGCCCTGCGGATAAGAGGCGTAGGTACAGATGGACAAGACTGGAGATGAACCCCGAGGGACCTTCTGAGTAACCAAGCCATCCCGACTAATCGGGGATGGGACAACGCTTGGACAACCCGTTGCCCAAGAAAACCAACCAAACTCAAGCCTCCCCACTCCCGACTGACCGAGTGGGTCCCTACGACTGACAAAGAGGAAGGACTGCCAGACGGAACCGAGACGCAGTGCTAGATATAAGTAATTGGGGGCCCCACCTTGGACTATAAAAGGGAAAGCCCCCCGCATAGGAAAGGGTTGGACTCCTAGAGGTTCGACACTGTTGGATACTGTTTGTAAGCTCCCCTCTGAACTTTGAGCACTCCGGCTCGAGAGCAATAGAGCAAGAACACCACCCCCATACTGGACGTAGGGTACATTCGGCCTGAACCAGTCTAAATCCTCGAGTCTTTGCGTGCTAGACCATATCCGATCAAGTGCACAACAAACGAGCAATCAAGTTGTTTTGTAGTCGCCCATTTCCTGCAGCGACAGTTTGGCGCCGTCCGTGGGGAGCACTTTGTGCGTTCACTGCTTCGGCGGCGAGCCAGGGCAAGACGATCTGCTTCATCTCCCTGGAGTTTTCCGCGATCCCCCGCAATGGACCGTGGGCGCCTCCACCGTTCCCGCCCTTGTAGACCTTCCAGTTCGGAAGTCTGGAGTTCGTCACCGACCAGCTCAGTGCACTGCGCCTCTGCAAGGAGGAGGCCGCTCTGGCAACCACCGAGGAGCCCGCTCCTCCTCCCAAGCTTCACGAACCGAAGCGCCGGTGATCGATTCGCTGGCGCATCAGGAAGTGCAGGCCATCACAGCCAACCTGTGCGGTGCTCCGCCGCATCATGCTCATGATGGCGAGCAACCCGGCCGTCAAGGACGTCAACCTAGTCCTCTTCTCTTTGGTCAACATCTCCCGGCAGCTCGCGGGCGGGCCTCCGCTACCGACGCACCGCTCGTTCTTTGAATGGCTCCCATTTGGCCTGCGCAACTCCATGAGCGTCTACGCTCGAGAGATGCACAAGGCCGCTCATGGGCACCAGCAAACGTCCCAGTTCGTGGGCATGGCGGGATGGCACCGCGACTCTGTCCACGACCTCTTGGGCTACGAGGATCCCCTGAGCGACTCCTCTAGCGCGGGAGACAACAACCTGGAGAGGGTATCCGCGCCACCTCGCGTATGCGCCATGGCTGGTCCTCTGTTGACACTCCTTAGAGCCCCAATTTACGTACCGCAAGCGCACAGATCGTGTAGCTTTTCCTTTAGAGTATTCCCCCAAGGTTTATCAATCCACGGAACAAGCATTCTACTATGCTTAACTAAGCACTAATGATGTTGGTAAAAGATCTATATTCTGTGATTGAGTGTGAAATAGATTTAATCTAACCAATCTAATCTAATCTAGACTAGTGAGCAATGATAGGTGTGTGCACAAGATATGAAGAGCATTTGTCCATAGGGTCTAGGATCACTAGAGATGTAATCGCCGAGCAACAAAGAACGGATCTAATCTACCAAAGGTGTGTTCCAAGATCAAAACCTTTCCCTCCCGCATACTATCACAACACGAGGATAATCGGTAACGAACAACAAGAACACGATAGTTGATGTAATCTAAGTAAACCATGCAAGAGCAAAGCAAACCCAAAGCCAAGTCGCGACCTATTAAGCATCAAAGCATCATCAACAAGAATCATGATAGATCAATCTCATAAAGGATTCGGCAATTACAACTCAAGGTCTCCTTACAACCCCATGAACAAACGAGGACTTTACCCCATGAAGCTAGGCGAAGCGTAGTCGATCATGGTGACGAAATCTCCAGCAAGAGATGGATCCCTTGCTGTCATCCAACTTGCAGCGGCGCCGAGGGACGATGAGGCCTCCAGTGTCGCCTTTCTCTTGTGTCTAACTCGAATGGATCTCTGGAAATCGTCTCTGGATGCTCTCTCTTTTTTGACGGCGGCTTCGGGGCACATGTAGGCGGCTCTGGTCGATGGTTTTGGTAAAACACCAGCTAGGGTTGACGAGTACTTCGCGCTGAAGAAAGTGGAGGCCGATTGGGCCCTGGAATGGGCTAGGCCGGCCGGCTTAAAAGCTCCAAGCTGGCCGGCTTGGGCTCCTTCTGGCCCCTTTCGGCTCCATCTTTCGCGTGCGGGCTCTTCTCCTTATTCTTCATCTTAGCCCAGTTGTGACCCTGCGTCAAAACATATCCGAAAATGTCCAATTTCCTGCCAAAATGCAACATGCTCCAAAATCCAAGACAAAATCGAAAACGGTCAAGTTCGGGTGCCAAGTGGCGGGTTAGTACATGAATCATCCCGAAGAAATTACCAAAACCACTCCTAATTATATAATAAAATGGGTACTTATGGAGCACCAACATTTCCCTCATGCTTAGCTTTTGCTCGTCCTCGAGCAAATCAAATCATCAAGTCATTCCATGGGTTGCTCGAGTGTTCTCAAACTGCAAAATTTACTTATGCAAACAAGTCTAACAATATTTCTTCAAACAAAGGTCAGAGGAGCAGCGAGGGTAATCATATCATGGGCGTTTAAAAACTCATCCAATATTACTCCACGACTCTTACCTTTAGCCGGCAACTTGAATATTGACAACACTTGCTTTTCTTGTCATCCTCGGAGTTTTTTTTTCTTTTAGTTTTTAAAAGCAAAATACCCTGAAACAAAGGTTAGACCAAAAATTCATGCACAAGTCCTTTCATGTCTCTCGATATAGGTGGCTATCCTATTATTATTTGCAAACTCTCATCTCCCAAAAGTCTCTCAAGTATAAAATGGGCCTATAGGTGAGGCTAGCAAAGTATATACATATTGTCAAATTAAGAAAATCTTCTAATGATTGCTTATCTTCCGAGCCAATGATCATGAGAGTTTCTCCATAATGTAAGGGGTTCAAGGGTAAGAAGATTTAGAATGGTGGACATGTGCAAAGGCATACAAAAAGATTGACTTCAAGGCATAAGCGTTGTCCTCGTTGTCGGATTGCACATGGTTGGAATTGAGGATATTGTTCTTAAACAACAAGGTGATATCTCTTTGCACTTCTCTAACCATAGAATCCCTTCATTTATTCTTTTCTTCTCTTCTCATACATTTTTTTCTTTCTTTCTCCCGAATTTTCTTTCTCTTTTCCGAACCTTTTCATAGGACACTTTCTATAAAACATAGATAGGCAAATCTCCGAAGTGGCTCCCTGAATTTTTGGAGCCCAAGCCGAGGCCAGAGGGGCCTAGGCCGGTCGGTCTGGGGCTTTCCCAGCTCAGCTTCGGTCCGTCTTTCTAGTACTCCTTTCTTTCTTCATCCTAAAATTATTTTTTATACAACTCATGCGCAGGAACAAAACGTATCCTCATGATTGGGTTGTGGTCAAGGAAAAGGATAATAAACAAGATAATCTCGGGTTCGGGTTTTGGAATCCGGTAGATCTCATGAGTTGTTCCAATGAGGAATTCTCATTACCGAATATTGATGGTGCTAGCAATTCAGAGATGAAAATTATAGACATGATCATTGCTCGAAATTAAAACTCCCAAGAGAAAGAAATCCTAACTCAACTCAATGCACATCCAATGCTTATGGTGGAACGAATATAGCTTGTGGATGATAGGATTTTTACTCTCGACTTGTCAAGAACTTGATCAACCTTATGTTTGTAGGGGTTTTATTATTTTTATGAAATTAAAGTCCTCCAAATCATGCCTTACTCGCAAGCGTAATCAAAACCAAGCGCTAGATCAAAGCTCAAGTGTGGGTGTTAACATGGACGAATAATTTACTAGGCTCCACAAATAAGAATTAATTTCCATGACAACGCTCATGAACAATTGCTTTAAAGAAAATAAAGTAAAACTGAATGCATAAATAAAATTGCACGATCCAACAATTTAACAAAAAAACAAAGACTCTTTTTATTTCATTTTCATGACTCAACACTAATTTAAGACTCACTCTCACACATGCAAAAAATAAAGCACACAACGCTAGACTATGACTCTCACACAAATGAAATTAAAGACATGCACACGACAAACTTTCGACTAAACAAAGACTAACAAAATTCAATCTACGAGCCGTCACACCTCTCCCCCATGCTTAGATTATGCGGCGCCCTCGTCGCAATGATATAAAGGATGGGTGTGACGCTTGTCGGTGTTCTCAACGGCACCTAAGGCAATTGCATCTAGGGCGCCCTCCTCCTCCTTGCTTTCGTAGATCTCCGACCATACCGAATAACTTCCTTATGTTGCGGAGAAGGAAGTTGTAATCTCTTTCGGCCAAGCGCTCGATGTCATTCATCCTTCGATCCATTGCCACGATTTGATCGTGACACCTATCGATGGTGGCGTAGAGATCCATGATTTCATTGCGGCACTTGAAATAGCACCCGAAGTGACGGCCGCCGTGGTTGGGGCCGTCGTCCTCGGGCTCGTCGTCATCCTTCTTCTTCCCCTTACCGCGGTCACCTCTGGAGGGGTCGTCATCCTCCCTTCTCTCCTCTTCGGCCCACCACGGCCAATCATCGTCGTAGTCACGATCGGCAGCGCCCCATGAACCGGGGCTCATGTAGCTCTCCCAATCGCTGTCCCCCACATAGTCCTTCGGCTCCGGGGTGTGCTCCATGTAGTTTTTCCTTTTAACTCCGAGAAGGCGCAAGGAACGCCTAGGTGTGGGTGGCTCATTGTCTTGTCGCTTCTCACCCTCGTCCTCATCGCTAATGACGACGACACCCTTTGGGCTTGAGCTAGGTTCTCCTTGCGCCACAAAGGGCCCTTCCCTCCGGCGCTCATCCGTGCTTTGCCTTCGGAGGGAGCTTCGCTTCACATCACTTTGCTTCGACAATGAGGGGCGGTGCACCGGTTGCCGAGGTGGAGCTAGGCACCTACTGGTTTGGCGTGGGGGTGTCGGGTGCCATGCCCCCCTCCTTGATCTCCATCGCTGCAATCATGGCTCTTGTGCTCGCTGGAACGGCTATTGTCGATGTCTCTCACGAGGTGGTGGTATAGATTGAAAAAAATGAGAGAATTGATCTAAACCGCGCCTCTATTCAAGTCCTAAAAAGACTTGGACGAGAAGTCCAATATCTCTGCATTTTTGGCATGCGAAATCTATAAGGCATGGGTTTAAAATTTCCTTATCTCATACCTACCAAAAATTTCCCGCGCGCGCCCGCTTCCCTCGCTGGAACCTGGGCCCCGCGCGTCAGCCGCACCCTTCCCGCACGCAGCACGCTCGCCGTTACCGCCCTTCTCGCTGACACGTCGGGCCCCGTTGTCACCACCTTTCCTTCCCCAACCTCGCGCCAGTCCGGCCGGGAATCTCCGCCGCGATCACCGGAGTTCACCTTCCTTAGCCGCACGCCGAGACCAAAGCCCGGCCTCCTTTAAAACACTCCGCAGCCCTGCGCCTTGCCTCCGTCTTTCCCCCGCATCCACAGCTCCCAACCCTAGCACCCCGTCGTGCCTTGCTCGGAGCAGAGGTCAGCGCCGCCGCATTCCCGAAGCTCAAAGCCCCTCCACCACCGCGAGCTGCAGGAGGAGCTCCGCCTAGAGGCCAAGAGGTTCGCCGAGCCCGCAGCTTCCGGCCTCGACCCTGTGCGCACGGGAATCGCTGCGGAAGAGGAACGTCAACCACCTCTGCGCCACCCCGATTCCACCTCTGCACCGCCGCTCGTCGTCACCTACGGCCGGCCATAGCTTCACGTGGGGGTAACGCACACGCCGGGACTGTTTCCCCTCTTTTTCCTCCCCCTGTTGCGCGTGCTATGGCTCACCGGAGTTAGCAGCGCCGCCCCTCGCCGTGGCGAACCCCGGCCGAATCCCCATCCACCGTCCTGAGCGCTTAGGTAGGTTACCCATGCCGCGCCCGTTCTCCAGGACCAAACCCGAGCCCGAGCCGTGGCCGAGAACGCATTTGTGCGTTACTCCGGCGATGCGCCGCCGCGGGAGCTTCAGCTCCGGCGGTCAGCGCCGCCGCACCGCGCGCCCAACCTCCCTGGGCCGTCCGATCCGAGATGCACGACCGAGATTAGATCGGGGTACCGCCTCGTCCTGGGCCGCGTGATCGCGATCCAACGGCCTGGATCCAAAGATACCATTTCGGCCAGCCTTTTTTCTAAAGAGACCCCAGGTTTCCACTGAATGAACCCGCAGTCCTTGTCAGTTGAAAAGAAATTCCAAATCCACCCCTGCTTTTATGTTTTAGACCCTGAGCTTCTGTAATATCGTGTCCGCCATCCCTGGACATGAGTGTTTGCAGTCTAAACCCTGTGTCTATCCTTTAATTACGTTTAGGCCCTCGGTTTTTGCAGAAAACCCCCCTGGAACTTAGTTTTTCTCGCAGATAAGCCCCTAGAACTTGTTTTTAGCCTAGATTATGCATTTTAGCTCCGTTTTAGGCGTTCTTTATATCCACGCGATCGTTGTAACGCATAGAATAGTTTTAGCTTAGTTTTTCTTGCTATTTTTATGTATTTATGTACTGTTTCTTAGTTTTTGTTAGTGTTTGCTTGTATGCTTATTGTTGTGCTTTGTTTTGGCCATTTGTTTGTGAGTAGACGTTGAGTTACCGGAGGAGCCCCAGTACCAGTACCAGGAGCAGCCGTCTTCCGAGCACTTTGAGCAGCAGCAGGAGCAGTACGAGGAAGGCAAGTATAACATGAACAACACCTATCACTTTAAATACATTTTCATACTGCATTTTAATACTGTATGCCTATAAGGATTTCCTAGCCACTTTATATCCTTTATATATATATATATATATATATATATATATATATATATATATATATATATATATATATCCTTGGGATGCATTTTGGTTAGTTGTGCTAGGTGCCACGCTATAACACATAATGGTCCTTTTAAATTAATTTGATTAATGGTATATGCAACTTAATTCTGAGGGTGGCCCTCTGTGTGGCTTGAGTGGCTCACTTCTCATTTAAAATGGGTTTTTTTAGAAACATGGTTTAGGGGGCCAGCACGGTGCTTACTGCCTGGTTGGCCACTCTCCATAAGGACCAGTTCATAGAGCGACAACCTGGGACAACAGCGCTACCACAAGACTGGAATGGGACGGTCTTGGCGTAATAATTAGGTCTTTTTGGTTTGGAGTAACTTACCGACGGGGCAAGGGTGGTAAGCTTCTATGTCCCTCATACTGAGTGGCCTCGTCGATGACGCCCACTTGACCTGCTCCATAGTCACCGATCCAACCCTCGCGGTTACTCCTTACCAACGAGATTCTTTGTAAAGGCCTCGTAGTGAGTCGCTAGTCATCTCACCTAAGGAAGTGTGATGAACAACTAGCGTAGCTCACGACTTGTGGGTAAAGATGTGCAACCTCTGCAGAGTGTAAAACTGGTATACTAGCCGTGCTCACGGTCATGAGCGGCCCAGATCCTCCTTTTGATTAGTGGGGTTAGCTCCTTCCGACGAGGGGGTGCCTCTCGGGGTTACCTTGGTGGTTATGGTTTGGTTCTCAGAAGTAACATGTTTAATTTTGATTAATTACTATGTAATTAGGTTAATGGTAATTCATCAACTTGTAGTAAATAGTTTTAATAAAATTCTGCCAATACTTAAAAGCTAATGCAGTCAGTCAGCCAACCTAGAGCCTCATAGTTTGTGTTATACTTGTTGAGTACAAGTTGTGTACTCACTCTTGCCTCTTCTCTACTTTTTCCTCTTGGATACTCTACTGCTGCTCAGTTCCTGCTGACGCGAGGGAGTTCGCTCAGCGCTACCAGGACTACGAGGACTTCTAGGCGTTCGTCTCCCAGTCGACGTCCCTGTGGCGCCCAGCTTCCGAGAGGCTTCGTATTTGTACTTCGCTTCCGCTGTACCAGACATTTTGTCATTAATATAATAAATAAAATTCGTATTCGCTTTATTATATCTTTTTACGTGATATGTGCTGTGATATACTGTTCATTCTGTTGTATATACGTGTGACTTGATCCTGGCACGTATATGATTGCTCGGTTTATGTCCTTTTATAAACCGGGTGTTACAGAGTGGTATCAGAGCCGTATCGACTGTAGGACGAAAGCCTAGATAGAACTGGTCGACTTTTAGGACTTCTTCTCTCCAATCCTTGTCTGCTAAAACTATTTTACTATTATACCCCTTGAATTCTATGCCTTTTTCTCGTCTTGCCTTGATTTCTCTCTCCAAAGAATAGTTTTCGTAGATTTTGGCCTGAATCAGTCGTCTGACCACCATAAGTATCAGTTAATTGACCCTTTTATAATAATACGATAGCACGTTCTGCGACGCGTTGTGTTAGTCGAGTTGTGTGTTAAATTCGGCTATAATATAAATTTGTATGCTTGTGATTATGCAAATGTTTGATTTGGATCTTTGGTTGATTGCATAGTTTAGTAGATAAAATTTGTTTAATGAAAATCAGTTTTAAGTTAAAGTTAATTAATTAATAAAACAAGTTAGATCGTTGGGGGCAAAACCATCCACTCTATCCTCTCTACCTTATCATGCTTTGGGTTTCTTCTGTCTTACTCGTCGAGAAGAAGGATAGCGCGAAGAGAAGGTGATATCCAGAGATTCACCGACGAGGACGTCGGTTTCTGTAAGGGGGTAGGGATGTGACACCCCGGCTTACGGATAGTACAAGAGAAATTGAGAATCTCTCAAACGAAACTACATCTGGTGCTTCTCCAAGCAATGCAACTCACTCCCCGGCGTCGTCGACGACGATGTCATCAGTGCGTTTCTCGGCGAGACGAGCTGCTAAACCCGGGTCCACAAACTGGGGTGCCAGAAGCCGCGCACCACACATGAGCTCCTGGACATCGCCACCAACCACGCCTCCGGCGAGGAGGAAGTCGGGGCTGTCTTCGAGCGAGACCAGCCCGCGGCCAAGGCGAAACGACACGACCCCGACAGGCCATCTGCAATCCGCGATGATAGGAAAAACAAGAAGAATCGCCGGCCACCTGCCGCCAGCGAGGTTGCGGCGACTGACCGCAAAGATAAGCGTCCTCCTAGGAACAATCACTTCGACGAACTCCTGGAAAAGCCATGCACCAACCACGGCTATCCGGTGAGTCACAAGTTCAAGGATTGTGACATAATGAAGTGCCTCCTTCGCAGGACAGCCAAGTCTGACGGCGACGGCCGCGACAAGCAACCCGACGCCGACCAGGACAAGGAGAAGCTGGCAGAGGGATCATTCTCGGAGGTGGACCAGTGCCTGGTCATCATTGGCGGCTTGGAGGATGACTGCTCCAGGCGACAACAAAAGGTGCGGCTTCGCAAGGTATGTGCCGCCGCAAGTGCTATCCCCAGAAAGCTGAAATGGGCATCCACGCCCATCATCTTTGACAAAGACGACCACTCGACTAGCATTCCTCGACCCGGAAGCTACCCTCTCGTCATCGACCCCGTCGTCAGCAACATGCGCCTGTCCAAGGTGCTGATAGACAGGGGTAGCAGCCTCAACATCCTGTACATCGACACCCTGGAGGCCATGGGGATTCCGCGATCCTGCCTGCAGGCACCTTTCTTCCCTTTTTTTGGCATCTTGCCGGGTATGAAGGCGTACCCGGTCGGCAACCTCTACCTGCCGATCACATTCAGCAGTCGAGTCAACTATCGCACCGGGACCCTCACATTCGAGGTGGTAGATTGGGAGGGGCGTACCACGCCATCTTCGGGCGCCCCCGCCTACGCCAAGTTCATGGCGGTGCCCAACTACAGCTACCTCAAGCTCAAGCTACCAGGTCCAAACGGAGTCATCACCGTGAGTGGCTCCTTCGACCAAGCCTACGCCAGCAGCCGCGAGCATTTTGACCACATCACCACCACCGTGAATTCGGCGGAGCTCAGCCAGCTTCGCGCCGCCACCGCTGAGTGCGCCCTGACCCTGGCAAGCCCAGCCAGGCACCGACTTTCGTCTTGACTGAGGAGACCAAGCCGGTCGTGGTCGATGATGCTGACCCAACCAAGACAGTGCAGGTCGGCTCCCAGCTGTCGGCCAAATAGGAACTCGTGCTCGTCCACTTCCTCCGCACCAACAAGTACACTTTTGTCGGGCATCCCAAGGGAGGTCGCCGAGCACGAGCTCCGCATTTTGCCGGGATCCAAGCCCGTCCAGCAACAACTACGCCGCTTCAACGACGAGAGGCGTAGGGCCATAGGGGAGGAAATAGCTAGACTGTTAGTTGCTGGCTTCATAAAAGAAGTCTACCATTCCGACTGGCTCTTTAACCCGGTCCTTGTAAAGAAGAAAATCGGTCAATGGAGGATGTGTGTTGACTACACCAGCTTGAACAAGGCGTGTCCCAAGGACCCTTTTCCTCTGCCTAGAATAGATTAGATAATAGACTCCACCTCCGGATGCGAGATCATATCTTTTCTTGATGCCTACTCGAGCTACCACCAGATAGCGATGAAGGAATCCAACCAGCTCGCAACATCCTTCATCACACCATTCGGCTCATATTGCTACGTTTCTATGTCGTTCGGACTCAAGAACGCGGGTGCAACATTCCAGCGATGCATGCAGGCCTGCTTCTCCGACTAGATTAATCCGCCGATCAACCCCGACCGAGCAAACCCGCCTCGGGCAATGGTCGCGGTCTACGTTAACGACATCATCGTCAAGACACTGCGCGCGGATGACCTAGTCGCCACCTTGAGCGCCATGTTTGCAAACCTCAAGAGGTTCAATATCAAATTGAACCCCGAGAAATGCACGTTCGGTGTACCCAAAGGGCAAACTCCTCGGGTACATGATGTCCGAGCGTGGCATGGAAGCTAACCGCGACAAAATCACGGCCATCACTAACATGGGTCCTATCCGTGGCATTAAGGGCATCCAGAGGTGAACCGGGTGCCTAGAAGCGCTCAGTCGATTCATTGCCCGACTGGGAGAGCGGGTGTAAGGATCACCGGGGTATCCGACCCTAGAGGGGGAGGGGGTGAATAGGGTCGCTATGTAACACCCTAATTTTAAATTTCAGCATTTGTTAATAAATTAATTGGCTTTAGTTAAATTTTCTAAGGTTTATTGTGTTTAGTTGGCATTTAATCTAATTTTTTGTTCCTAATTAATTAAAATTTATCATAGGTTTAAATTTTTGTTGCATTCATGCTGGTGCATGGCTTTATTTTGTTTGAATGCATAGGAGTTGAATTCAAATTTTGTTTGAATTCAAATAGCTTTGTTGAATTAGAACTAGGAATAGAAAGGAAAAATAGAAACCCAAACCTCAGTCCAGCCCAAACCCACCAGGCAGCCCAGCAACCCAACCCGCGGGCCCAGCTCCCTTTCCCTCAGCCCGCAGGCCAGCCCAGCGGGTCAGCGGCCCGTTTCCCCCGCTTCCCCCGCTCGCCCCGCACGGGCCCGCAACCAGCAAGGCCCGCTCTTCTCCCTCCTCGCGCGCCACCGGCCCAGCGCCCCCCCCCCCACCCTCGCGCAGCAGCCCGCTCGCACGTCCCGCGCCTCGCCCTCTCTCCCTGCGCACCCGGACCCACACGTCGGCGCCCGCAGTCGAGCGCTGGCCCGGCCTCCGCGTCTCACTAGCAGCCTGACCCCACCGGTCAGTTTCTTCCCCTCCGCGACGCGCCCACGGAACGGCCAAGCCGCAGAGCTCGCCGAGATTCCCGTGGCCTTCCATCCCTGCCCCCCCGCCGAGATGTCCGGCGCTCTCTCTTTTAAGCCATCCCACGGCCCCCCTGCACCCTCGTCCACCCACGCGCCGCCCTCCCTAACCCTAGCAGCCGCCTCCACCAGCTCCGCCCCGCGCCGCTCCTCCACGCCGTCGCGGCCACGCCGCCCTGCCGCGCCACCACTCCTGCCAAGCCTCTCCAGGGCCCCGCCCCGAGCCCAGGCATCACCCTGAACCCTTTTGCCCCGATCTGAGCCGTGTCCTCGCCGTAATTTGGCCGGGACCCGACGCAGGTGAGCTCGGCCGCCGCCGCAATTACTCGCCGCCGGTGCGAATTGGCCTGATTTGACCCCCAGGTTTTGCTTCGTAGGGGCATCGCTCGGTGACCAGTGCAGCCCAGGACCCCGGACGAGCCCAGCACCTCCCGGACCCCGCGTTCCATCTCAGCAGCGCCGCCGTCCTCGTCGTGGTCCCTCCCGCGGTACAACTCCGGCAGACCCAAGGATTCGGTGAGCACCCTCCCGAGCCCCTGATCCTTTTGCACTAGCTCGTAGTCCTTAACGCGCGCTTTAGGTCCCAGAACGTCGCACGCCGGCGATGCTCCGCCGTGCACACCCGCCACCGCCGCCACACACGCCGTTTCGAACCCCAATCCACTGCTCTGAGCGCATATGTGCATTGCGCGTGCCACGGGTTTGCCCCACGACCAAAGCCCGGCCCGAAGTGACCCCTGGAGCGCCGCCTAGACCTTCTCCGGCGAGTTCCCCTGCGCGCCGCCGCGGGATTCCTCGCCGGCGTTGACCCGCCGCCGCCCCCACGCGCCCAAATCCTCCCAGCCGCCCGATCCCAGAAGCACGGCCCAGATTAGATCGGAGCCGCAGTAGATCTCGGCCGCCGGATCCAGATCCAACGGCCCAGAACCCTAAATACCGGTTCGGCCTGGCCATTTTGCTAAAGAGTCCCTGGACTCTCTGCTAATCAACCCGCAGTCCAGGCGCTTTCAAAAGTAATTACGCCGAGGTCCTGTTTTTAGTGTTTAACCCCCTGGCTTTTCTCGGAATAGAACCCGCCGTCCAGTTAGGATCTTTTTACGCGTTGGCCCTCGGATCTTTCTGGTTTTTACGCTTTAGTCCTCGGTTTTAGCAGAAAAGCCCCTGGAACTTCAGTTTTATTACAAATAAGCCCCTAGAACTTGTTTTTAGCCCAGAAAATGCGTTTTAGCTCCGTTTTTAGCGTTCTTTATATCCACGCGATCGTTGTAACGCGTAGAATAGTTTTAGCTTAGTTTTTCTTGCTGTTTTTATGTATTGATGTACTGTTTCTTAGTTTTTATTAGTGATTGCTTGTATGCTTATTTTCGTGCATTGTTTTGGCCATGTGTTCGTGAGTAGACGTTGATCCATCTGAGGAGCCCCAGTACCAGTTCCCGGAGCAGCCGTCTTCGGATCAGTTTGAGCAGCAGCAGGAGCAGTACGAGGAAGGCAAGTATAACATGAACAACCTATCACTTTAAATACAATTTCATACTGCATTTTAATACTGTATGCCTATAAGGACTTTCCTAGCCACTTTATATCCTTTATATATACCTTTGGGTTGCATTTTGGTTAGTTGTGCTAGGTTGCTGCGCTATAACACACTCTGGTCCTTTTTTAATTAATTTGATTAATGTTTTACTTGAACTTAATTCTGAGAGTGGCACTCTGTGTGGCTTGAGTGGCTCACTTCTCGTTAAAAGATGTTTTTTTTAGAAACATGGTTTAGGGGGCCAGCACGGTGCTTAGTGCTTGGTTGGCCACTCTCCATAAGGACCGGTTCATAGAGCGACAACCTGGGACAACAGCGCTACCACAAGACTGGAATGGGACGGTCTTGGCTTACTAATTAGGCCATGTTGGTTCGGGAGTAACTTACCGACGGGGCATGGGGGGTGGTGAGCTTCAATGGTGGCCAGGCTACGAGGCTGGTCTGTGTGTCTTGTACCCCCTCGAGGTGGTTACCATCGTTGCGGAGCCTGATTCCTTAGCGGTTACACCTTGCCAATGTGTCCTTTGTAACGGCCTCGTAGTGAGTCGCTAGTCATCTCACCTAAGGAAGTGTGATGAACAACTGGCGTAGCTCACGACTTGTGGGTAAAGATGTGCAACCTCTGCAGAGTGTAAAACTGGTATACTAGCCGTGCTCACGGTTATGAGCGGCCCAGATCCTCCTTTTGATTAGTGAAGTTATCTCCTTCCGACGAGGGAGGTGCTTCTCGGGGTTTTCCTTGGTGGCTTGGTCTTGGTTTTGGTTCTCAGTAGTATCATGACTAAACTTGATTAATTACTATGTAACTGGGTTAATGGTAATTCATCAACTCGTAGTAAATAGCTTTAATAAAACTTTGCCAACATTTAAAAGCTAATGCAGTTGAGTCAGCCAGCCTAGAGCCTCATAGTTTGTGTTATACTTGTTGAGTACAAGTTGTGTACTCACTCTTGCCTCTTCTCTACTTTTTCCTCTTGGCTACGCTACTGCTGCTCAGTTCCTGCCGACACGAGGGAGTTCGTCCAGCGCTACCAGGACTACGAGGACTTCTAGGTGCTTCGTCTCCCAGTCGACGTCCCTGTGGCGCCCTGCTTCAGCTTCGGAGAGCTTTATCGTATTTTGTACTTCGCTTCCGCTGTATCAGACATTTTGTCATTATCATAATAAATAACTTTTGTATTCGCTTTATTATGTCTTTTTACGTGATATGTGCTATGATATACTGTTCATTCTGTTGTATATACGTGTGACTTGATCCTGGCACGTATATGATTGCTCGGTTTATGTTCTTTTATAAACCGGGTGTTACAGAGTGGTATCAGAGCCATATCGACTGTAGGACGAAGCCTAGATAGAACTGGTCAAGTTTTAGGACTCTTTCTCTCCAATCCTTGACTGCTGAAACTATTTTACTATTATACCCCTTGACTTCTTTGACTTTTTACCCTTCTTGCCTTGATTTCTCTCTCTGAGGAATAGTTTCGTAGATTTTGGCCTGAATCAGTCATCTGACCACCATGAGCATAGCTAGGTGACCTTTTTAATAATAATACGATAGCACGTTCTGCGACGCGTTGTGTTAGTCGAGTCTTTTGCTAAACTCGGCTAAGTTGTGAAAATTGTCTGCTTGTTATTATGCTACATGTTTGATTTGGATTTTTGACTGATTGCATAGCTTAGTAGTTTAAATTTGTTTAAAGAAAATCACTCAGATGTTAAAGTTAACTAATTAATAAAATGAGTTAGATCGTTGGGGGTAAAACAGTCAACTCTATCCTGTCTACTTTATCATGGCTGAGTCTTTTTCCGCAAAGAGTTATCATATCCATCTGAGTTTATTCCTGCAATATCCTTACTCGTGAAATCTTTTGTTCAAATCAGATGGTGAACACCAGGAGCACCGGTTCAGGTTCTGGCCAGCAGCAGGGTCAGAACAACCAGGGTACTGGGATCCCGATGCCTCCACCCTTGACTCCGGAGCAGTACTTCCAGCTCCAGATGCAGATGATGGCTACCCTGAACAACACTGTTCAGGCTCTTCAGCACGCTCACACTCAGCCTCCGCCTCCTCCGCCGCCGCAGCCTCGCGACAGGCGTGCTGAGTTCCTGAGGGGTCACCCGCCGACGTTCTCTCACACGTCCGACCCTCTTCAGGCTGACGACTGGCTCCGTGCAGTGGAGCGTCAGCTGGACATCGCCCAGTGCGATGATCGTGAGCGCGTCTTGTACGCAGCAGGACAGCTGCGAGGGGCAGCTCTGGACTGGTGGGAGTCCCACCCAGTTCACGACCGCGAGGCTCTCACCTGGCTCCAGTTCAGGGAGCGTTTCCGTAGCCACAACGTCCCCGCGGGCGTTATGAAGATGAAGCAGAAGGAGTTCCTTGCACTGAAGCAGGTAATCTTAAGATAATCATTCAGCGTTTTCTTTTGAGCTAATGCCCCTTGATCTATCCTGATGAATCTTGAGTTAATCTTCCGATATCTATCTGTCTTTGTGGATTCAGGGGACTATGTCGGTCACGGAGTATCGTGATCGCTTTCTTCAGCTGGCTCGCTACGCCCCTGCCGAGGTTGCGGATGACCGCAAGAAGCAGGAGCACTTCATGGAGGGTCTTGAGGATTACCTCCAGTACGCGCTGCTCAACCTCCGCTTCGACGACTTCAACCATCTGGTTGACAGTGCGCTCAACACTGAGCGTAAGCACCTGGAGATGGAGGACAAGAAGAGGAAGGTTGTCCCCGTTGCTTCCGGCAGCAACACTCGTCCTCGACTCCAGCAGCCCCAGCAGTACCAGCAGCAGTACCGGCCTCCTCAGCAGTACCAGCAGAGGCCACCGCAGCAGTACCCGCCTCGACAGCAGCAGGCAGGTCAGGGCCCGAGGTTACCGGCACCTCCGGCTCGTGCTGCTCTACCAGCTCCACCGGCACCGCAGGCTCCACGTCCGACAGCTCCTACCGGACAGCAGGCTCCAGCACCTCGCGTCTGCTATCACTGCGGCCAGCCGGGGCACTACGCCAACACTTGCCCCCGGAAGGCGCAGGCGGGACAGCAGGGGCGCCCAGCTCAGCCCAGGGCGCCAGCACAGGGCAGGGTGAACCACGTGACGGCCGAGTCAGCGGCCGAGGCTCCCAACGTGGTTATTGGTACGTTCATGGTTAATTCCTATCCAGCTTCAGTGCTTTTCGATACTGGTGCTACTCATTCTTTCATCACCAAGTCATTTGTTGAGGAGCATAGTTTCTTTACCACTGCATTAAAGAACTGTCTGCTAGTTTCTTCACCGGGAGGGGAGTTGAGATCCCATATTGTTTGCCCCCGAGTCAGTGTAGCCATAAGGGGGGCAATGTTCAGTGCTGATCTGAGGGTGCTGGACACCAAGGGTATCGATGTGATTCTGGGAATGGATACTCTTGCCAAGTGGGGAGTCAGAATTGATTGTGCTCATCGAGCAGTTCACCTGACAGCATCTGATGGCCAAGAGGTGACAGTTAGTGCTTCAGAGCCTTCTGGATTTCTTCACCATCTGGAGGCTAGACCCACGGACGGTATTCGCGTGGTGTCTGAATTCCCGGATGTCTTTCCGGATGATCTGCCAGGTATGCCGCCCGAACGCGCCATTGAGTTTTGTATTGATCTCTTGCCTGGCACAGCTCCTATTGCAAAGCGGCCCTACCGCATGGCACCTATAGAGCATGAAGAGGTCAAGAAAACTATTGATGAGTTGCTAGCCAAGGGCTATATCCGTCGCAGCTTCTCTCCTTGGGCTTTTCCATTGTTGCTGGTAGATAAGAAGGATGGCTCGAAGAGGATGTGTGTGGATTATCGTGAGCTGAATGCAGTCACTATCAAGAACAAGCATCCACTGCCCCGTATTGAGGATCTCTTCGATCTGCTTCGAGGTGCTCGTATATTCTCGAAGATTGATCTTCGTTCGGGATATTTTCAGCTGAGGATCCGTCCTGGGGATATTCCGAAGACGGCATTCACCTGCAAGTACGGGCTATATGAGTATACAGTCATGTCCTTCGGCCTGACTAATGCCCCGGCTTTCTTCATGCATCTGATGAACATGGTCTTCATGGATTATCTGGATGTCTTTGTGGTGATTTTCATTGATGATATTCTGATCTTCTCCAAGACAGAAGAAGAGCATGAGGAGCATTTGAGGCTCGTATTGCAGAGATTGAGGGAGCATCAGTTGTATGCCAAGTTCAGCAAGTGCGAGTTCTGGATTGACGAGGTTCCATTCCTCGGTCATGTTATCTCTCAGGGAGGCATTGCTGTTGATCCGAGTAAGGTGAAGGATGTGCTCGAGTGGGAGACACCGCAGACAGTGAAGGAAGTCAGATCTTTCTTGGGCTTAGATGGATATTATCGGAGGTTCATCGAGAATTTCTCCAAGATCGCGAAGCCTTTGACTTCTTTGCTGGGGAAGAATGTGGCTTTTGTGTGGACTGATGAGCGTCAGATGGCCTTTGATGAGCTGAAGAAAAGGTTGACTACGGCGCCAGTCCTGACTCTGCCAGACCAGACGAAGAGGTTCACGGTATATTGTGATGCTTCGAAGGATGGTCTTGGGTGTGTTCTGATGCAGGAGGGCAGAGTGATTGCTTATGCTTCACGGCAGCTACGCCGGCATGAGCTGAATTATCCTACTCATGATCTCGAGTTAGCCGCAGTTGTGCATGCTCTGAAGATTTGGAGGCATTACTTGTATGGGCAGCGGTGTGATATCTACACTGATCACAAGAGCCTCAAGTATATTTTCACGCAGAATGAGCTGAACATGCGGCAGAGAAGATGGATAGAGTTGGTCAAGGACTATGATCTGGAGATTCACTATCATCCGGGCAAGGCCAATGTTGTAGCAGATGCTTTGAGCAGAAGAAGTTATGTCAACATGGCTGTGGCTTTCCAGATGCCTCCAGAGTTATGCGAGGAGTTCGAGCAGTTGAGTCTGGGCTTCTTGCATCATACCTCCAGTGCGGCATTTGAGGCAGTACCGACTCTAGAGGCAGAGATCCGGCAGCATCAGAAAGATGATGAGAAGCTGCAGGAGATTCGTGAGTTGCTTAAGAAGGGCAAGGCTCCTCATTTCAGAGAGGATGATCAGGGTACCTTGTGGTACAAGAACCGGATCTGCGTGCCTGATGTGCATGATCTCCGGAAGTTGATTCTGAGTGAGGCCCATGATACAGCATACTCTATTCATCCGGGCAGCACGAAGATGTACTATGATCTGAAGGAACGTTTCTGGTGGTATGGAATGAAGCGTTCAGTGGCAGAGTACGTGGCTATTTGTGACACCTGTCAGCGTGTCAAGGCTGAGCATCAGAGGCCAGCAGGTCTATTGCAGCCTTTGAAGATTCCAGAGTGGAAATGGGAAGAAATCACTATGGACTTCATTGTTGGATTGCCTCGTACTCAGAAAGGGTACAACTCTATTTGGGTAGTAGTGGATCGTCTGACGAAGGTTGCTCACTTCATTCCAGTGAACACTACTTACTCCGGAGCTAGACTTGCCGAGTTGTACATCTCTCGGATTGTCTGTTTGCATGGTGTGCCGAAGAAGATCATATCTGACAGAGGGTCTCAGTTCACTTCTCGGTTCTGGGAGCAGCTCCATGATTCTCTGGATACGAAGCTGCGTTTCAGTACGGCTTATCACCCTCAGACAGATGGGCAGACAGAGAGAACCAACCAGGTGTTGGAGGATATGCTGAGAGCTTGTGCTATTCAGTACGGTACCAGCTGGGATAAGTGCCTGTCATTTGCTGAGTTCTCATATAACAACAGCTATCAGGCCAGTCTGAAGAAGTCTCCCTTTGAGGCATTGTATGGCAGAAAGTGCAGGACTCCTCTCTATTGGGATCAGATCGGTGAGAAGCAGCTCTTTGGCCCTGAGATCATAGATGATGCAGAGCAGATGGTTCAGGCTGTGCGAGAAAATCTGAGGATTGCACAGAGCAGGCAGAAGAGCTATGCTGATGGCAAACGGAGAGACCTGACTTTCAGTGTCGGTGATTATGTGTACCTGAAGGTGTCTCCGATGAGAGGGATCCGCAGATTTAATGTCAAAGGGAAGCTAGCACCTCGGTATGTGGGGCCATTCAAGGTGCTAGAGCGGAAAGGCGAAGTTGCTTATCGCCTGGAGTTACCTCTCAGTCTCTCAGGAGTTCATGATGTCTTCCATATATCTCAGCTGAAGAGGTGTCTGCGAGTACCCGAGGAGCAGGCACCCCTGGATGGAGTCGATGTGCAGGAGGATCTGACTTATACTGAGCATCCGGTGAAGATTCTGGAAACATCAGAGAGGGTCACTCGGAACAAGCGCATCAAGATGTGCAGAGTTCAGTGGAGCCACCACAGTGAAGCTGAGGCTACATGGGAGCGAGAAGATGAGTTGAAGAAGACATATCCAGATCTCTTTGCTAGCCAGCCCAGCTAAATCTCGGGGACGAGATTTCTTTAAGGGGGTAGGGTCTGTAACACCCTAATTTTAAATTTCAGCATTTGTTAATAAATTAATTGGCTTTAGTTAAATTTTCTAAGGTTTATTGTGTTTAGTTGGCATTTAATCTAATTTTTTGTTCCTAATTAATTAAAATTTATCATAGGTTTAAATTTTTGTTGCATTCATGCTGGTGCATGGCTTTATTTTGTTTGAATGCATAGGAGTTGAATTCAAATTTTGTTTGAATTCAAATAGCTTTGTTGAATTAGAACTAGGAATAGAAAGGAAAAATAGAAACCCAAACCTCAGTCCAGCCCAAACCCACCAGGCAGCCCAGCAACCCAACCCGCGGGCCCAGCTCCCTTTCCCTCAGCCCGCAGGCCAGCCCAGCGGGTCAGCGGCCCGTTTCCCCCGCTTCCCCCGCTCGCCCCGCACGGGCCCGCAACCAGCAAGGCCCGCTCTTCTCCCTCCTCGCGCGCCACCGGCCCAGCGCCCCCCCCCCCACCCTCGCGCAGCAGCCCGCTCGCACGTCCCGCGCCTCGCCCTCTCTCCCTGCGCACCCGGACCCACACGTCGGCGCCCGCAGTCGAGCGCTGGCCCGGCCTCCGCGTCTCACTAGCAGCCTGACCCCACCGGTCAGTTTCTTCCCCTCCGCGACGCGCCCACGGAACGGCCAAGCCGCAGAGCTCGCCGAGATTCCCGTGGCCTTCCATCCCTGCCCCCCCGCCGAGATGTCCGGCGCTCTCTCTTTTAAGCCATCCCACGGCCCCCCCTGCACCCTCGTCCACCCACGCGCCGCCCTCCCTAACCCTAGCAGCCGCCTCCACCAGCTCCGCCCCGCGCCGCTCCTCCACGCCGTCGCGGCCACGCCGCCCTGCCGCGCCACCACTCCTGCCAAGCCTCTCCAGGGCCCCGCCCCGAGCCCAGGCATCACCCTGAACCCTTTTGCCCCGATCTGAGCCGTGTCCTCGCCGTAATTTGGCCGGGACCCGACGCAGGTGAGCTCGGCCGCCGCCGCAATTACTCGCCGCCGGTGCGAATTGGCCTGATTTGACCCCCAGGTTTTGCTTCGTAGGGGCATCGCTCGGCGACCAGTGCAGCCCAGGACCCCGGACGAGCCCAGCACCTCCCGGACCCCGCGTTCCATCTCAGCAGCGCCGCCGTCCTCGTCGTGGTCCCTCCCGCGGTACAACTCCGGCAGACCCAAGGATTCGGTGAGCACCCTCCCGAGCCCCTGATCCTTTTGCACTAGCTCGTAGTCCTTAACGCGCGCTTTAGGTCCCAGAACGTCGCACGCCGGCGATGCTCCGCCGTGCACACCCGCCACCGCCGCCACACACGCCGTTTCGAACCCCAATCCACTGCTCTGAGCGCATATGTGCATTGCGCGTGCCACGGGTTTGCCCCACGACCAAAGCCCGGCCCGAAGTGACCCCTGGAGCGCCGCCTAGACCTTCTCCGGCGAGTTCCCCTGCGCGCCGCCGCGGGATTCCTCGCCGGCGTTGACCCGCCGCCGCCCCCACGCGCCCAAATCCTCCCAGCCGCCCGATCCCAGAAGCACGGCCCAGATTAGATCGGAGCCGCAGTAGATCTCGGCCGCCGGATCCAGATCCAACGGCCCAGAACCCTAAATACCGGTTCGGCCTGGCCATTTTGCTAAAGAGTCCCTGGACTCTCTGCTAATCAACCCGCAGTCCAGGCGCTTTCAAAAGTAATTACGCCGAGGTCCTGTTTTTAGTGTTTAACCCCCTGGCTTTTCTCGGAATAGAACCCGCCGTCCAGTTAGGATCTTTTTACGCGTTGGCCCTCGGATCTTTCTGGTTTTTACGCTTTAGTCCTCGGTTTTAGCAGAAAAGCCCCTGGAACTTCAGTTTTATTACAAATAAGCCCCTAGAACTTGTTTTTAGCCCAGAAAATGCGTTTTAGCTCCGTTTTTAGCGTTCTTTATATCCACGCGATCGTTGTAACGCGTAGAATAGTTTTAGCTTAGTTTTTCTTGCTGTTTTTATGTATTGATGTACTGTTTCTTAGTTTTTATTAGTGATTGCTTGTATGCTTATTTTCGTGCATTGTTTTGGCCATGTGTTCGTGAGTAGACGTTGATCCATCTGAGGAGCCCCAGTACCAGTTCCCGGAGCAGCCGTCTTCGGATCAGTTTGAGCAGCAGCAGGAGCAGTACGAGGAAGGCAAGTATAACATGAACAACCTATCACTTTAAATACAATTTCATACTGCATTTTAATACTGTATGCCTATAAGGACTTTCCTAGCCACTTTATATCCTTTATATATACCTTTGGGTTGCATTTTGGTTAGTTGTGCTAGGTTGCTACGCTATAACACACTCTGGTCCTTTTTTAATTAATTTGATTAATGTTTTACTTGAACTTAATTCTGAGAGTGGCACTCTGTGTGGCTTGAGTGGCTCACTTCTCGTTAAAAGATGTTTTTTTTAGAAACATGGTTTAGGGGGCCAGCACGGTGCTTAGTGCTTGGTTGGCCACTCTCCATAAGGACCGGTTCATAGAGCGACAACCTGGGACAACAGCGCTACCACAAGACTGGAATGGGACGGTCTTGGCTTACTAATTAGGCCATGTTGGTTCGGGAGTAACTTACCGACGGGGCATGGGGGGTGGTGAGCTTCAATGGTGGCCAGGCTACGAGGCTGGTCTGTGTGTCTTGTACCCCCTCGAGGTGGTTACCATCGTTGCGGAGCCTGATTCCTTAGCGGTTACACCTTGCCAATGTGTCCTTTGTAACGGCCTCGTAGTGAGTCGCTAGTCATCTCACCTAAGGAAGTGTGATGAACAACTGGCGTAGCTCACGACTTGTGGGTAAAGATGTGCAACCTCTGCAGAGTGTAAAACTGGTATACTAGCCGTGCTCACGGTTATGAGCGGCCCAGATCCTCCTTTTGATTAGTGAAGTTATCTCCTTCCGACGAGGGAGGTGCTTCTCGGGGTTTTCCTTGGTGGCTTGGTCTTGGTTTTGGTTCTCAGTAGTATCATGACTAAACTTGATTAATTACTATGTAACTGGGTTAATGGTAATTCATCAACTCGTAGTAAATAGCTTTAATAAAACTTTGCCAACATTTAAAAGCTAATGCAGTTGAGTCAGCCAGCCTAGAGCCTCATAGTTTGTGTTATACTTGTTGAGTACAAGTTGTGTACTCACTCTTGCCTCTTCTCTACTTTTTCCTCTTGGCTACGCTACTGCTGCTCAGTTCCTGCCGACACGAGGGAGTTCGTCCAGCGCTACCAGGACTACGAGGACTTCTAGGTGCTTCGTCTCCCAGTCGACGTCCCTGTGGCGCCCTGCTTCAGCTTCGGAGAGCTTTATCGTATTTTGTACTTCGCTTCCGCTGTATCAGACATTTTGTCATTATCATAATAAATAACTTTCGTATTCGCTTTATTATGTCTTTTTACGTGATATGTGCTATGATATACTGTTCATTCTGTTGTATATACGTGTGACTTGATCCTGGCACGTATATGATTGCTCGGTTTATGTTCTTTTATAAACCGGGTGTTACACGCTAATCACTTTCTATCCTAGGGCTCAATCTATTTGCATAAGATAAACTTAACACGTCCTACACATGCTAGTTATGACTAAGGTTTATCTATGCTACTCTCTACTTACCCCTAAAAGACTTGCAACCTATAGCCAATCCTAATCAAACTAACTAGGAAAGTAAAGGCACGCAAGATAGAGCAAATGCGGAACGTAATACGGTAAGTAAAGAGGTAAGGGAGAGAATATGCAAACTCCCGTGAAGACACCAAGACACACGATTTAACGTGGTTCGGTTAGGACACCAAGTCCCTCCCTACGTCCACGGCCACTTGTCCAACAAGAACAAGTGTGATGCCAAGTCTCTTCGCTTGATCACCATCTTGCGTTCGCCACCAAGGCTTCCGGCAAGCAAAGACTAAGTGGCGCCAAGTCACCAAGACAAGGCCACCGCCACCGTCTCTCTCAAGGCGTCACCAACTATAACACCCGGTTTACAAAAGGACATAAACCGAGCAATCATATACGTGCCAGGATCAAGTCACACGTATACAATAGAATGAACAATATATCACAGCACATATCACGTAAAAGATATAATAAAGCGAGTACAAATGTTATTTATTACATTAATGACAAAATGTCTGGTACAGAGTAAGCGGAAGCGTAAAACATATACGATAACTCTCATCGGAAGCTGAGCAGGGCGCCATAGGGACGTCGACCGGGAGACAAATGCCTAGAAATCCTCGTACTCCTGGTAACTCCGAGTGAACTCCCTCGCGTCGGCAGGAACTGAGCAGCAGTAGAGTATCCCCAGAAGAACAAGAGGAAAAAGTGTAGAGGAGGCAAGGGTGAGTACACAACTCGTACTCAACAAGTATAACACAAACTATGAGGCTCTAAGGTTGGCTGACTCAACTGCATCAGCTTTTAATCTTGGCAAAATTTTATTAAAGCTATTTACTACAAGTTGATGAATTACCATAAACCCAGTTACATAGTAATTAATCAAATCATTTATGAACTACTGAGAACCAAACCAAACCAACCACCCGGGGAAACCCTCCTAACCAAAGGAAGATAACCCCACTAATCAAAAGGAGGATCCGGGCCGCTCATGACCATGAGCACGGCTAGTATACTAGTTTTACACTCTGCAGAGGTTGCACATCTTTACCCAAGAGTCGTGAGCTACGCTAGTTGTTCATCACACTTCCTTAGGTGAGATGACTAGCAAACTCACTACGAGGCCGTTACAAAGGATCACGTTGGTAAGGTGTAACCGCTAAGGATTCAGGCTCCGCAATGATGGTGCCCACCTCGAGGGGGTACACAGACCAAGCCTCGTAGCACAGGCACCATTGAAGCTCACCACCCCTCCTGCCCCGTCGGTAAGTTACTCCCGAACCAAAATGACCTAATTAGTAAGCCAAGACCGTCGCATTACAGTCTTATGGTTGCGCGGTTGTCCCAGGTTGTCACTCTAATGACGTACGGTCCTTATGGAGAGTAGCTAGCACAAAAAACAGTGCGAGCCCCCTAAACCAAGTTTCTAGAAAAACCAATTTTTAACGAGACGTGAGCCACTCAAACGGGCCACTCCCAGAATTAAGTTGCATATACCATTAATCAAATTAATTAAAAAGGACCAAGTGTGTTATAGCATGGCACCTAGCACAACTAACCAAAATGCAACCCAAGGGATATATATAAGATAATAAAGTGGCTAGGAAAATCCTTATAGGCATACAATATTAAAATGCACTATGAAAATGTATTTAAAAGTGATAGGTGGTGTTCATGTTATATATGCCTTCCTCAAACTGCTCCTGCTGTTCAAAGTGCTCAGAAGGTGGTGGCTGCTCCGGGTACTGGTACTGGGGCTCCTCCGGTAGCTCAACGTCTACTCACGAACACATGGCCAAAAACAAGGCAATAACATAAACATACATGCAAACAAAAGCTAACACTAAGAAACAGTACAACAATACATAAAAACAGCAAACAAAACCAAGCTAGAACTATTCTACGCATTACAACGATCGCGTGGACATAAAGAATACCTAAAATGGAGTTAAAACGCGAAAACTAGGCCTAAAACAAGTTCTAGGGGTTTAACTGTAAGAAAAACAGAGTTTATGGGGGTTTTCTGCAAAAAACCAAGGACCTATACATAATAAAACCTTAGATCTGGTGTCTAACTCGCAAAAACACCAAGGCTGGACGGCGGGTTCTAATACTGGAAAGTTAAGGGGGGTCCGTGCAAAATTCTGGGCCGATATGTAAATATTTTTGAACTAGAAAGGAGCGCGGGTTGATTTCAAAAGAAAATAGGGTCTCTTTAGCAAAGTTGCCAGGCCGAACCGTTATCTAAGGGTGTGGGCCGTTGGATCACGATCTGGCAGATCAGATCGGATTGGCCCACAATCTAATCTGAGCTGTGGGCCCCGGATCGGGCGGTTCAGGGAGGAAAGGCGCGCGGGGTGGCGGTACTCGCCGGACTTGAGCTTCCCGCAGCGGCACTCCTCGATTCCTCGCCGGACTTCATCATATTCGATACTTCGAGGGTCATTTCGACCATGGTTTGGGTCAGGGGTGCTCGGAGCGGTATGCGTAATCCACCTGAGCACTCATCTGGGCTCGGGGGTGCCCTGAGACGCGGTTGCACGGGCGGCGGCGGGTCTGCGCGGCATGACTCGCCGGCATGCGCGCTCGGGCGTGCTGCTCGGGGCTAGGAACTAGGGCTGTGGCTTCTGCGTGTGTGCGCCGAGCTAGTGCAAGCCAAGGCAAGGCTTGTGTGGGGCCAAACTATGCTGCAGCACAGTCCACCATGGCGGGCTCGCGGCGAGGGTCGCCGGTGATCGGTGTCCTATCACCTAGAGCGCGCCAAGTTCCAAGATATCTAGCGCAAAAGGAGTAGGAGGTCCGGGCAGTGCTCACCGGGCGTGGAATCGGACGGGGAGGTGATGTGGCGGCGCCGGTGACGAGATCCCGCGGCGGCGCATGGCGAAGCTTGGTGACGTGGTCGATGCCGAGGTCGGAGCGGAGGGCAGCGGGCTCAGGGAAGTCGCTGGTCCCACGGCGATGCTCCTGCGCGGCTTGGCTGGGGCTCCGGTGCGGCGGAGCGGCGTGGCCGCGGCGGCTCGGAGCTCTGCTCCAGGCGTCGAGGTTGCGGGGTGGCTGCGGCTCGGTTTGGGGCTGCGAGAGGTGGGCGTGTGCAGCGCAGGGGAGGCCCGGGGCTGGGTTTAAAGAAGCTGGCCGAGATCTCGGCGTGCGCGCCCGATAAGGAAGGCCGGCGAGATCACCGAGCCGGGGATCACGGGGTTCGATGCGCGTGCGTGGCGCGGGGGAGACGGATTTGGCGTGCGGGGCCCATGGGTCAGCGGGCGTGAGCGAGCGCGCTACGAGGGTGACTGCGAGCTGGGCTGCGGCGCGCGTCGCGGGCCGTGAGTGGGGGAGGCGGGGGTCACGGGCCGTGCTGGCGTGGAGGAGAGAAGGAGGGCCAGCTGGGGTGACGTAGCTGGGCCCGGGGGGAAAGAGGAGAACGGGCCGTGGTGTTGGGCTTCGCGGGGAAAGAGGGAAAGGGGAGCTGGGCTGGGTTGCTTTTGGGGTTTGGGCTGGTTGGGGTTTCTATTTTCTTCTTCTTTCCTTTACTTCTCTAACTCAAACCACTCAAACTAAATCTATTCGAATTCAAATTTGAATTTGAATTCAAAACCCTAGCACTCAAACAAAAAGAGCAATGCACCAGCATGAATGCAACAACAAAATTTAAACTTAGACAAATTTTAATTACTTGTGGAACAGAAAAATAGATTAAATGCAAGTCTAAACATAATAAACCTTAGAGATTTAAATAAAGCCAATTAAATATATTATTAAATGCTGGAATTTAAATTAGGTTGTTACAAATCCTACCCCCTTACAGGAATCTCGTCCTGAGATTCTGGGCTGGCTAGCAAAGAGATCCGGGTATGTCTTCATCAACTCCTCTTCCTTCTTCTGGCAAGTCCTCCGGAAAGACATCCGGGAATTCAGACACCACGCGAATACCATCCGTGGGTCTAGCCTCCATCTGATGAAGAAAACCAGAAGGCTCTGTAGCACTGACTGTCACCTCTTGGCCATCAGATGCTGACAAGTGAACTGTCTGCTGAGCACAATCAATACGGACTCCCCATCTTGTAAGGGTCTCCATACCCAAAATCACATTGATACCCTTGGTGTCTAGCACCATCAGATTTGCACTGAACTCTACCCCCCCCCTATGGAAACACTGACTCTGGGGTAGAAGATATGAGACCTCAATTGTCCTCCAGGTGAAGATACTAACATGCACCTCTTTAATGTGCTAGTACGAATACCATGATGCTTGACAAAAGACTGTGTAATAAAGGAATGCGTAGCACCAGTATCGAAAAGCACCGTAGCTGGATATGAGTTGACCATGAACGTACCAATAACCATGTTCGGAGACTCGGCCACTGACTCGGCCGTCACATGGTTCACCTTCCCCTGTCGTGGCGCCCTGGGTTGGGCTAGGCGCCCTGCTGTCCTGCCTGCCGTGGAGCCGGTGAAAGGCCCTTCTATGGACAACTTTTGGCATAATGACCTTTTTGCCCGCATTTGTAGCACATGCGGTGGTGATGAATGGCGCTACTTGGTTGACCTCCCTGTGAACTTAACATCACATCTTGCATTATTTCTACTGCTTGCTTTTTGGACTCCTTGCGGCCGCGTGGTTGAATCACATTCATAGTGATAGTCAACCCATCAACATAATCATAGAGTGCTTGGTTCTTGACCTATATATCTCTAGAGCACTCAGGATCCTTTCTCTTCTGGATGGTCTGTAGCTCATCGACCGATGGAGAGTCAAGGAAAAGGGAATCCTCTGCTAGCTGCTCTTGATGGGACATCTTTCTCTTTGTACTGGAGAACAACCTCTGGTTCCTCCTAGTTGTGGCTTCATCTTCAGTCGCACGAACTTGACGACAAGGAACGCCATAGAATTGGCAACACGGGCAAGCTTTCTCACCATTCTTTGGGTGGTATGTTGTTTGCGAAGACTGATCTTGTACCGTTGTCGGCTGCTTCATGGAAACTGTTGCATGAACACCATCACCCATTGCACTATCTCCAAGCCGTTTTGTTCTGCTGACATCTGAGCTGGGTAAAGAGGAAACACAGGTAAGGTCAAGGAAGAGAGAAAAACTCCACTATTTAAGGTTCTATCTTATTTAGACAACACTGCCCATGCATCACTGCTGCTAACTCCAGATATGTGTTACATAAATCCAAAAAAAGGGACTATAGCATAACTCTTCTGCCTCACTTGAGAGATTCTCAAGTTCTCCTGTACTATCTGCAGGCCGGGGTGTCACACCAACGGCACCGTCTTCACTATTTGGAGCTTCTCACCATGAGGGGTCTCCTTCCCCGCACAAAGTGTCGTTGCCTCTCCACACCAAGTCGGAGGGTCACACGACGAGTACACGATTGCTTGCCGCAGCAAGACTTTGCTCAAGGTTGATCTCGCAAGATCAAGTCCTCCCAAGCACTAAGCTTTTCAAGCTCACACTTGCACTAAGCTATTCTAAGCTTGAATGTGGCCCTAAGCTCAATATGGTGGATGGAGTTGATGTTGATCTTCAATAAAACTTCCAGAGTCTCCAACAACCTCAAATGACCCGGCCTTGGGGGTATATATAGGCAGCACAAGCAAATATAGCCGTTGGAGAAAAGCTGCCAGAAAAATACTTAACGCCGGTTAATCCGACGCACCTCCAATAGCCATCGACGGTTCAACTGGTGATACTAAACTGCCCGCCTCAAAAACTAGCCGTTATGTGTACAGGCAATCAACCGATGCTGCGTCGGTTTAACCGGTGAGTGTAGTTGTCCTGCGAACTCTGAAAAACCAACTCTCTGGATAACTGCACCGACGTTCACCAAGACCCAATCGTCGGTTCATCTGGGGTATAGACCTTGCCTCAGCTTTTGGGTCCATTGCACCGACGTATTCAACTTCCCTAACATCGGTTCAACCGGTGGAACCAAAATTCCTGGTGTGCTCCAAGTCAATGCACCGACATATGTGATTTTCTCAGCGTCGGTTCAACCGGTGATACTAAACTATCTCTGTCTTGATTTCTTTGACTTGGTTTCTTCACGGTCTCTTCAATTCTTTGTCGTTTGGACCGAAGAGGAACCACCGTCCTAGCTACGCCTATCTTCTCTTTGTCATCACTTGAACCTAAAAGCCTGAGAATGGTCACCTTAACAATCATATTAGTCCAAGTGTTGTGTTGTCTATATCAATCACCAAAATATTATATTGAAATATGGAATGAGAGGCCATTTTCGCTACAGCGGGGCTTGCCGCTGTACAAACTCCTCAAGAAGTCCGATGCCTTTGTCTAGACGGAGGAGGCACAGGTGGCCCTCGACCGCCTCAAGACCCTCTTGTCCTCTCCACCGGTGCTCGTGGCACCGGAACCCTGCGAACCCCTTTTGCTTTACTTAGTAGCTACCAACCATGTGGTCAGTGCCGCACTGGTGGTCGAAAGGGAAGAGCAAGGACACGCCTTGAAGGTCCAACGGCCCGTATATCTTGCCAGTGAGGTACTAACAGACACCAATATCCTTGCGAACCCCTTTTGCTTTACCTGGCAGCCACCAACCTTGTGGTTAGTGCCCCTTTGGTGGTAGAAAGGGAGGAACCGGGCCACGCCCTCAAAGTCCAACGGCCCATGTACTTTGTCAGTGAAGTACTGACTAACACCAAGTCGCTGTACCCGTAGACACAGAAACTTCTCTACGCCGTCATCATGGTGACCAAGAAGCTGCAACACTACTTCACCGAGCATGAGGTGTCAGTCGTCACCTCATTCCCACTCAGTGAGGTGGTCCGCAACCGCGACACCGTGGGACGGATCTCCAAATGGGCGGTTGAGCTAATGGGTTACAACGTCAAGTTCGTGCCCCGCACGGCGATATAGACTCAGGCCTTGGCCGACATCATCGCCGAGTGGACGGAAGTCCAAGCTCCGACCCCAAAAATCTGCCATGAGTACTGGACCCTTTACTTCAACGGGTCGGTCATGGGACCCGGCGCGGGGGCCGGGGTCGTCTTGATCTCTCTAGAGGGAGGCAAGTTCCAGTACGTAGTCCGCATCCATTTCCCCGCGTCCAACAACATCGCCGAATATGAGGCTCATCAGCGTCCTCCGCATAGCCATCGACATTGGGGCAACTCGCCTCTAAGTCTACGGCGATTCCAAGCTGGTAGTCATTCAAGTCATGAAAAACTCTAACTGCGAGAGTGTAACACCCTAATTTAAATTTCAGAATTTAATAATAAATTTAATTGGCTCTATTTAATTTTCTAGGATTTAATTTGCTTAGCCTTGCATTTATAATTTATTTTTGCTTCATAAAGTAATTAAAATTTATTGTAGGTTCAACATGTTTCTGCATTCCTGCTGGTGCATATTTTTAATTGGTTGAGTGCATAGGGTTTGAATTCAAATTTGATTTGAATTCAATTAGTTTGAGTGATGTTTGAAAAAGAAAAGAAGAGGAAGGAAATAGAAAAGAGAAAGAAACCCAAAACCAAACCCAAGCCCAGTCCGGCCCGGCCTCCTTTTCCTCTCTCCCCGCGAAGCCCAGCACCACGGCACGTTCTCCTCTTTTCCCCGGCGCAGCCCAGCGGCCCAGTTCCGCAACGGCCCGCTCGCCTCACCCCCGCTTCAGCCCGCGCAGCGCGCTCCCCTCCTCTCGGCCCGTTCCCTCCGCCCGGACGCACCACGGCCTACTTCTCCGCTCAGCGTCCGCGTCCTTTTTCAGCCCGCGTTCGCGCGCACCCTCTGACCGGTGTGCCCCACCTGTCGGCGCTTTCCTTCCGCGGACAGCTCGCGCGCCCGCTGCCCCAGCGCCGCTGACAGCCCGGCCCCCATGTCAGACCCCTCTTTCCCGACGGGCCCGCGCCAGTCATGGCCGAGATCGCCGGTCGTGATCCTCGCGGGACCCTTCCCTGGGCACGCTCGCCAGATCCCGCCCACCTACCTTTAATCGAACCTCGCGGCCCTCCTGTACGCCACCCTCATGCCAGCGTCGCCGTAAACCTAGCACCGCCGCCTGCCGGAACTCGGTGCTCGATAGCCGCCGCCACACCACCACAAACCCGCCACCTCGAAGGCCAACTCCGGCCACTGTGCCTCACTGGAGCATCGCGTGGAGGAGGTCGCCTGCAGCCGCCCTCTACCCCACACTCCGCACGGGGATTGCTCACCGGAGCACCACCGAGCCGCCACGCCGCCGACATCCCTCCGTTGCCACCCCGGACGCCTCGAGCCCTCGGTAAGAAACAATGTCGCAGACTTGTCCTTTTGCGCTAAGTTTCAGGTCGTGTAGCGCACCGTAGGTTCCAGTGCACTGGTCACCGGCGAACCCTCGCCGCCGCTCGCCGTGGTGAGCCCCTACAAAACCCTAATCCCCACCCGGTGTGCCCAGTTGGGTTCGCCATGTTGCGGACTACCTCCCTGACCCGAACCCGCGTTGAATCAAGCCCCACAGCGCCCTTTTGCCGAACTCCGGCGAGGTCGCCGCCGCGGAACAGAGAGCTCCGGCGCGTTCCACCGCCGCTGTCGCTACGAATCACCCTAGCCGCCCGATCCATCTCTGACGCACAAGATTAGAACGCCGTAAACGTTTGATCCAGACCGCCAGATCGTGATCCAACGGCCCACATCCAGAGATACCGGTTCGGCCTGGTAATTTTGCTAAAGAGCCCCTGCCCTTCCTTGAATTCAACCCGCCGTCCTAGCCTATTCAAAAATATTTCCCGTTAAGTCCTGTTTTTAACGTTTAGCCCCCTGACTTTTCCAGTTTTTGTGCCCGCCGTCCACTCTGTGCGTGTTTGTGCGCTAGCCCTTAGAACTAAGGTTTAATTATGTTTAGGCCCTCGGTTTTTGCAGAAAACCCCCAGAAACTCTATTTTTCTTACAGTTAAGCCCCTGGACCTTGTTTTTGCTCTAGTTTTCGCGTTCTAGCTCCGTTTTAGGCGTTCTTTATATCCACGCGATCGTTGTAACGTATAGAATAGTTCTAGCCTAGTTTTGTTTGCTATTTTGATGTAATGATGTACTGTTTCTTAGTTTTTGCTTTTGTTTGCATGTATGTTTATGTTGTGTATTGTTTTTGTCCATGTGTTCGTGAGTAGAAGTTGATCCATCTGAGGAGCCCCAGTACCAGTACCAGGAGCCATCTTCGGAACAGTTTGAGCAGCAGGAACAGTTTGAGGAAGGCAAGTATAACATGAACAACACCTATCACTTTAAATACATTTTCATACTGCATTTTAATATTGTATGCCTATAAGGACTCTCCTAGCCACTTTATTACCTTATATATATTCCTTGGGTTGCATTTTGGTTAGTTGTGCTAGGTGCCATGCTATAACACACTTAGTCCTTTTTAATTAATTTGATTAATGGTTTATGCAACTTAATTCTGGGAGTGGCCCGTTTGAGTGGCTCACGTCTCGTTATAAAATGGTTTTGTTAGAAACATGGTTTAGGGGGCCAGCACGGTGCTTACTGCCTGGTTGGCCACTCTCCATAAGGACTGGTTCATAGAGCGACAACCTGGGACAACAGCGCTTCCACAAGACTGGAATGGGATGGTCTTGGCTTACTAATTAGGTCATTTTGGTTCGGGAGTAACTTACCGACGGGGCACGAGGGGGGTCGAGCTTCAATGGTCCCTACGCTACGAGACTGGTCTGTGTGTCTTGTACCCCCTCGAGGTGAGCACCATCGTTGCATTGCCTGAATCCTTAGCGGTTACACCTTACCAACATGATCCTTTGTAACGGCCTCGTAGTGAGTTTGCTAGTCATCTCACCTAAGGAAGTGTGATGAATAACTAGCGTAGCTCACGACTTGTGGGTAAAGATGTGCAACCTCTGTAGAGTGTAAAACTGGTATACTAGCCATGCTCATGGTCATGAGCGGCCCAGATCCTCCTTTTGATTAGTGGGGTTATCTTCCTTTGACGAGGCAGGTTTCCCCGGGTGGCTTGGTTTGGTTTGGTTCTCAGTAGTAACATGATTAATTTTGATTAATTACTATGTAACTAGGTTTATGGTAATTCATCAACTTGTAGTAAATAGCCTTAATAAAATTTTGCCAAGACTTAAAAGCTAATGCAGTTGAGTCAGCCAACCTTAGAGCCTCATAGTTTGTGTTATACTTGTTGAGTACAAGTTGTGTACTCACTCTTGCCTACTCTACTCTTTTTCCTCTTGGGGATACTCTACTGCTGCTCAGTTCTTGCCGACACGAGGGAGTTCGCTCAGTGCTACCAGGACTATGAGGACTTCTAGGCGTTCGTCTCCCAGTCGACGTCCCTGTGGCGCCCTGCATCCGAGAGCTTCTCGTATATGTTTTTACGCTTCCACATACTCTGTATCAGACATTTTGTCATTAATGTAATAAATAACTTTCTTATTCGCTTTATTATATCTTTTTTACGTGATATGTGCTGTGATATACTGTTCATTCTATTGTATATACGTGTGACTTGATCCTGGCACGTATATGATTGCTCGGTTTATGTCCTTTTATAAACCGGGTGTTACAGAGAGTCCCCTCATGGACGCATACTGCCAGGAAGTTCGCAAGCTGGAAGGGAAGTTCCGAGGATTGAAGCTCCACCACGGAGACAAAATCCCGAAGCTGATGGTCTTGCAAAGATGGCCGCCGAATGCTAGCCGGTGCTCAGTGGTGTTTTTGGCAACGACTTAAGCACGCCGTCAGCGCGAGAAAAGCCGTCGGCCGCAGACAAGACCCGAACAGAGGAAACAGAGCATGCGGAAAAAATAGAGCATGCTCCCACCGACCCAGCTCCCGACCAGACACCCGGGGGCCCACGTCTGGCTACGGGTCAACCCGACCCGAGCCAGGCAGACAACGCAGATTGGAGAGCCGACATACTGGCTTATCTCCTCCACGAAGTCCTCCCCGAGGAACATAACGCAGCTCGCCGGATTGCCCACCGAGCCAAAACATTCACCATGATCAACGGCGAGCTCTACAAACACAGCCCCTCAGAAACTGGCATTCTCATGAAATGCATCAACATTGCCCAGGGCAAGGAATTTCTTCTTGAGATACACGCCGGGATCTGTGGACACCACACTGCACCACGCTCCCTGGTCGGAAAAGGTTGCTACTAGCCAACAGCACTGCGCAACGCGGAGGAAATCATCCGCGCATGCAAAGGTTGCCAATTTTACGCAAAACAAACCCACTTGCTAGCCCAAGCCCTTCAGACCATTCCCATAACATGGCCATTTGCTGTGTGGGGTTTGGACATGGTCGGGCCACTACGGAAGGCACCAGGAGGGTTCACCCACCTACTTGTCGCAATCAATAAGTTCACTAAGTGGATAGAGGCAAAGCCGATCACCACGATCGATTCCAAGGAGGCTGTCAAGTTCTTCCTGTACATTGTCCATAGGTTCGGCGTACCCAATTCCATCATCACTGACAACGGAACCAACTTCACGGGCCACTACTTCTAAGAATTTGCGGAAGGATATGGGATCCGGATCGACTGGGCATCGGTCGGACAGCCTCGTACAAATGGGCAAGTTGTGAGAGCTAACGGCCTAATCCTCCAAGGGCTCAAACTGCGAATTTTCGACATGCTGAAAAAATTCGTGGGTCGTTGGGTGGAAGAACTGCCGGCGGTGCTCTGGAGGTTGCGAACCACACCTAACCAGTCGACGGGGTTAACACCTTTCTTCCTAACATACGGTTCTGAGGTTGTGCTCCTTTCTGACCTGGACTACAGCGCCCCAAGAGTCAAAGCAATCGACCCAAAGACAGCGGTTGAAGCCCAAAGGGACACCATGGAACACTTGGAGGAAGCACGGTTAGCAATGTTACACCGATCGGCCCGTTACCAACAAACTTTGCGCAGGTACCACGAGAGGCGTATACGGGAGAGGATGCTGCAAGTCAGAAATTTGGTCTTGCGACGAGTTATGTCGACAAAGGACAAGCATAAGCTTTCACCGACATGGGAAGGACCCTATAGCATCGCAGAGGTCATACGCCCAGGCCCCTACAAGCTAAAAGACTCCGACGGTAACACACTGACCAATTCTTGGAACATAGAACAGTTACGGCGTTTCTTCCCATAAGAGCACCAGCGGCTCAGTCGAGTGCCCCGACCCGGCCACTTCCGGCTCGGAGCACTCGGGGCCCGACACTTGCCGATTTTTTTTCTCACCGCACAACACAATAGCCTCTCCTGGCGTCCCGACCCGGTCACTCCCGGCTCGGAAACGCTCGGGGGCCCGACACCTACACTTTATCGTTTTGTAGCACACACGCTTTTCGGTTTCCAGCACCCCGACCCAACCACACTTGACCTGGGGCGCTCGGGGGCCAGACCATGGTTTTCGACCATTCTACTTTTCGCTTATGTTTCGCCTCTATAGCCCCTCGACCTGAGCACTCTCAGGTAAAGGCGCTCGGGGGCCTCACAGGGACGGACTGTGCAGCGCACGCACACTATTTCTCTTGTCACACGACACACACCTTTTTTCTAATAGCTCGCATTTTTTCCATCCTACTCAAACATTTTTCCCGAACTACCCGATCAATCGGATCCGCATAACGATCTACGATGACTGGCGATTGATGCCTCTGGGCCAGCTCCCGGCTACATGTCGCAGCCTACGATTAGCACACTGTTCCAAAAGAAAGGAATGCAGAGGGCAAAAATGTTCAGGAGCAAACGGAAAGCGAACGATGGAACTCCATTTAGAAAAACAAAAAAACTACTTTACTCACGGAGCGCAGGATGTTCTTCCCTTCACCAGTAATTCTACATAAAGCGAAAACTAATACAATCCATTTATCTTTTCAATGGCGGATCCACACTCGAGGAAGGAGCGGCCGATCCACCAATCGACGACTCATCCTCCATGGCTCCGGCGCTCCCACCGCTCACATCTAATTCCCGCTCTGCACATCGGACGTCCCTTACCGCTGCCAAAGTCAGACCCCGCGCAAATCTTACTGGCGATGGGCTCTAGCTTCCTGGCCACCACAAGGGCATCATCGTACAGCTGCCTGGCAGAGAGATCACCGTCAAGACCCACCAGATCTAGCTCTAGATGCTGCAGCACCATGGCGCTCAGCACAGTCGAAGCCCCGTGATAAGCCGCTATGGCCGTCAATGTGGTCATCCTGCAGGGGGCTCGACGGTGGGGAGCCAAGGACACAGGAGCAAACCTCTCACATTGATGATCGCAATCGATCAAGCTCACGGTGCAAGGACCAGTTCTGACTGGTCATCTCTGAATGGGATATTACAACACTATGAGGTTGCATTGCAAACATGACCAAAGGAAAGGAGTGCGAGGAAAATTACCGTCCAATACTCCCTCCATTGCTTGATGACCTATCTCTTGGTTCGCCAAGTCGGCCTCTGTGCGGGTACAGCTAGCCCGCTCCTCCTCCAGCTGGGCCTCTGCGGCCGCGAGACTACAGCGATGCTCTTGAGCGTCTGAGGAGTATGCGGCCTCTACAGAGCGCAACCGCTCCGCAAGGTCTCAGCGCACCGCCTCGCTCATCACCTCGCGACCATGCTCCTCTCACAAGAAGGAAGATTTCCTCTTGGAGATCTTCTCCAGCACTTGGAAGATGAAAGGAAGTCACAAGAGAACACCTATGGTTAAGAAGTACAGACCCGACGGAAAAAGTCTTACCCCAACGGCGGGTGGCAGACCAGAGCTAACAAGCTTCTTAGCTCGTTCCACCCCTTCCAGCAGTAGAGCAATGCGGCCCTTGGCGGAGGCAAGCACCTCCTGAGCTTCGAGGCCTTGCCGCCCCACGTGCCGCCAGAGCTTGTCCTCCCGTGAGTCATCCAGCACGAACCACGTGTCGCCAGCATTGTCGCGCGATGACCATCCCAACAGCCCATGCGGCGGACAGTAGGGAACCAGGGAGCCCTCCACCGATGGTGGCACTGCCGACACGGCGGTCTCCTCCACAGGTGGCGAGAGGAGAGGGCCCTCGGCAGGAACACCCCCACGGCTCGCAAAAAACGGCACGAACACTGTCGCCACACCGGCCGACGAAAAAACAGGGCCTGGTATCGCCACTGTTACCATCCGCGACGCGGACGTCCCCAAGGGCGCACTTCCCTCCCGACGATTGGTGAGCAGGGCCGCCAGCGAGGTGTGCTCAGTCCATTCCACCGGCCCAGCCCGCGGCTGGAACCCGGTCGAGACCCTGCATCACAAGAACAGAAAAGTGCGTCACCAAAAAACTGCCTCTCCAAATACCAGAACAGATGCAGCACTCACGCTCTCGCCGCAGCCCTCGTCGGGATGACTTCGGCCAACGATGTGGGTGGCGAGCGCGTTACAACAACTATCGCGATAGGTGGCGGTGGCCTGTCGGCTCCTCCACGACCTAAGGGGAGGACGCAATCGCCATCCCGGAGGTCGTCGCCAACAACCTCCGGCGCGCCCAAACCCTCGCCCCGAAGCCGTTTCACCGGCTCAGGCTCCATGTCATCGCGGGCGTGCTTAGTGGCCCCAGATCCGCTCGTCTGACACGGGGACACTGCGGAGCTGGAATCTTCGCCCCCAAGCGGGCCCGACGCCTTCTCCTCTTCCTCCCCGTCGGAGCAGGACTCCGGATATTCTAGGGGCCGAGAGTCAACCAAATCCTACGCCTCCACGGGGTCCATCCCCTCACGGATAAGCTTGGCGACCTCCTTCTGACGGTCTTCATGCTCCCGAGCACGGAGCGCTTTCCTCTTCTTCATTTCCGCAGCCCTCCTCTGTTGTTTGGCTTGACAGGAAGCCCCTTCCAGCCCCTTGTTACGGTGAGGGAGGGACTTGGGCTTGCCAAGACCCTACAACCACGAACAAGGTAAGACAGATAGGAGCGGAAGAATAGGGAAAAGAACAGGAAACAAAAGACAGATCGAGCGCTTACCAGGTTGGAGGGCGACTCCGACCAAAAAGGAAACGGCCCGCCGATGGAGTGGCGGGTCTCCCCCGCTTCCATCAAGCCATCTCCACAGCCCTGAGCTGCCGGAGCCTTGCAGCTCTTCCCGCGGTTCATCGCGCTCGTAATCCCACATCTTCCCCCGCAACACGGAAAGAACACGCACCCTGCGATGGAAGATGGTGGCAAAAACACAAGCACCATCCAGGCCGCGCGCCACAAGGCCCTTCAGCACCTCCTCAATTGCTTCCATGCGATTCTTCCTCCTCCGGGAGGCCCCCCAGGTCCAACTGTCCTGCTTCTCCGGGGCGTTCCTGGTGAAAACCGGGAACGCCTCCTCCCTACCGGATGTAGAACCATTCATCGTGCCACCCCCGATTGTTGTCCATGGGAGTGTACCGGGGATACGAAGCCTTCTCGTGTTTCCGCTGCATGCCAAAGCTGCTGACGGGCGCGATTGCCGCCTCTGAGCGCGACGCGCCGGCCTCCCGCCTTAGTGTGACCGGGCAGCCGACGAACACTTCCCGGAATAGATCCACGTGCGGATCTATCCTGAGGAATGCCTCGCATACCGTCCCAAAGCCCGCGATGTGCAACATCTCGGTGGGGTTAAGGTGATGCAATCCAATTTTCCACTCCTCCAGCAAACCTAGCAAGAAGGGGTGGGCAGGATGCCCGAGACCCCGCGCGTAGAAAATATGGAAGGAGACCACCTCATCGGGACGCAGATGGGGACTAACCTCTTCAGGCAGTGGCGCCCTCTAGTGAGTCACGTTCCTCGTGGGAATCAACCCCTCCGCGGCCAACTTCTCGAGTTGGGCCTCGGTCAAGGAGGACGGCCTCCACAGTGACATCACCACTCCCTGGCTCCGACGGGTTGGACGCTGGAGAGGGAAGCGGAGGCAAGAATAGCGATAAGCGAGAACAAGGAGGTGAGCGAGCAATAGAGGCGGCGGGGAAAAAAGGCAGGAGCCAGGCAGGACAAGAGAAAAACCTTCCCTCTGCGTATTAAAGGGCCGAGGGGTTTATCCTGCTGGGTCCCATCGACCGGTGCGAGGCCAGAAGCGGCACGACATCTGTAACACCCTAATCTAATTTTCCTTTTTAATAATAAATTTAATTGGCTTTATTTGTTTTTCTAGGATTTAATTTGGTTAGTTTGCATTTAATCCAATTTTATTCCTCAAGTAATTAAAATTTTATCATAGGTTAAACTTTGTTGCTGCATTCATGCTGGAGCATTTATTTTAATTGCTTGTGTGCATAAGGTTGTTGAATTCAAATTTTGTTTGAATTCAAATAGTTTTGTTTTGTTTGCGTTAGTTTGTTTTAGCAAAAAGGAAAAAGAAAGGAAAATCATAGCAAAAGAAAGAAACCCAGCCAACCCAAAACCCCAACCTGGCCCAGCCCAAACCGCCCTGGAAAACCCAACCCAAATCCCGCAAGCCGGCCCATTTCTCTCACTCAAGACCGTTGGCCGGCCCACCCTCTGTCTCCTTTCCTTTCTCCCCGTTCGGCCCAGCAAGCAGCCCAGTCGGCCCGCCTCCTCTCTTCCCCGCGCATGGCCCAAACGCGCCCGCTCCGCTCAGCCCAGCGTCTCAGCGCTGCGCGCCTCCCCGCCTCCTTCTGACAAGGCAGGCCCACTCAACAGCGTCCGTGCTCCCGAGCCAGCGCCTTCCCTTTCAGCCCGCGTTCGCGCGCGCCCTCTGACCGGTGTGCCCCACCTGTCGGCGCAAAGCAGCCGTACCCCGCCCTTCCCTCGGCCACGTTCCCCCCCCCCGGACCCACCTGCCAGCCACTCCTCGCTCACTCCCTCTCCCCGCTCAGGCCCACAAGTCGGCGCCACTCACCCGCGCTTTCCTTTCCTCACTCTGCCACTGACAGACCGGCCCACCCCATCAGCTCCGTCCCCTTCCTTCCTTTCTTCCTCCCTGCGCCGGCCCGCACCAAACTCCTTTCCTCGCTGTCCTGTGGACCCCCTAGCCTCGGCAGGCCCACTGTCCAGCTTCGCCTGCGCCATCTCCTTCTAGAAGCTGAGTTCTGCGCATGGGATCACGCAAAGTCGTTGCGTGATCCGGTTTCTTCGCACCAGCCGTAACCGAGCTCGCCGCCGCGATCTCCGTGATGGTCTCCCATTGCACGCACGCCGAAATCTTCGGCGCTCTCCCTTTAAACATCACCCCGCACCCTCTGCGCACGCATCTTAGCCCTCCAGCGCCGCTCAGGAGCCCTGCCCCAAGAATCTCGTTGTGCTCCGCCACGCCGAGCCGCTGCTCCGCCGTGGTCACGCCGCACCACCACGTCCCATCCCCTACAATCCGCCGAAGAAGCTCCGCCGTGCATCCAGGAGGCTTCCCGAGCCCTCTGCACCGGCCCTGGGACCCTGCCTCGCCGGAATCGGGCCCGAGCTCCGCCGTGCTGCTTCCGCCGGATCCCGACGCCGGCGCTGCTGCAGTACGTCTCCATCCAATTCCAATCCCGGTGAGCACCGCCCCAGCCTCTTGATTCTTTTGCGCTAGCTTGTAGGCTCTAATGCGCACTCTAGGTCCCAGAACACGGTACGCCGGCGAACCCAAGCCGCCTGTCACCGCCGGCCCTCCTCCCCGGCCGATGCAGCCCCTTCCTGAGCCCACCAGTGGATTAGCCATGCCGTGCTCATGCTCCTGGGCCAAACCACTGCTTGAATCGAGCCCTAGAGCACTAGTTTTGCCCAACTCCGGCGAGCTTCAGCCCGCGCCGCTGCGGAACAGAGCCGCCGGCGCGTTGCACCGCCGCCCGCTCGCCCAGAAGCCCTCGGCCGTTCGATCTGAGGTCGGCGCCCTGGATTAGAAGCCGAGTACCATTTCGCCCGAGCCGCGCGATCAAGATCCAACGGCGCAGATCGGCGCATACCGCTTCAGCCCGGTGTTTTTGCTAAAGAACCCCTGCCTTTCCTCATATTCAACCCGCGCTCGTAGTCAGTTCAAAACTAATTGCTGTTAGGCCCAATACTTTGCAAGGACCCCCCTGAGTTTCCTAGAAATAGAACCCGCCGTCCAGTCCTTGAGTTTTTATGCGCTAGCCCCTGAGTTTAACCTTTATTTACGTTTTAGTCCTCGGTTTTTGCAGAAAACCCCCTGGAACTTAGTTTTTCTCGCAGATAAGCCCCTTAACCATGTTTTAGGCCTAGTTTATGCGTTTTAGCTCCGATTTAGGCGTTCTTTATGTCCACGTGATCATTGTAACGCATAGAATAGTTTTAGATTAGTTTAGTGTGCTGTTTTTATGTATTGATGTACTGTTTCTTAGCTTTTGTTAGTGTTTGCTTGTATGCTTATTGTTGTGCCTTGTTTTGGCCATGTGTTCGTGAGTAGACATTGATCCATCTGAGGAGCCCCAGTACCAGTACCCGGAGCAGCCGTCTTCCGAGCACTTTGAGCAGCAGCAGGAGCAGTACGAGGAAGGCAAGTATAACATGAACAACCCATCACTTTTAAATACAATTTCATACTGCATTTTAATACTGTATGCCTATAAGGATTTCCTAGCCACTTTATATCCTTTATATATCCCTTGGGTTGCATTTGTTTAGTTGTGCTAGGTTGCTGCGCTATAACACACTCTGGTCCTTTTTAATTAATTTGAATAATGGTTTACTTGAACTTAATTCTGAGAGTGGCCCTCTGTGCTTCGTGCTTGGGTGGTTCACGTCTCGTTAAAATATGGTTTTTGTAGAAACATGGTTTAGGGGGCCAGCACGGTGCTTAGTGCTCGGTTGGCCACTCTCCATAAGGACCGGTTCATAGAGCGACAACCTGGGACAACAGCGCTACCACAAGACTGGAATGGGACGGTCTTGGCATAATAATTAGGTCTTTTTGGTTTGGAGTAACTTACCTGCGGGGCAGGGGCGGTAAGCTTCTATGTCCCTCGTGCTGAGTGGCCTCGTCTGTGCTTCGTGTCTTGACGCCCACTAGACCTGCTCCATAGTCGCCGATCCACCCTCGCGGTTACTCCCTACCAACGAGATTCTTTGTAAAGGCCTCGTAGTGAGTCGCTAGTCATCTCACCTAAGGAAGTGTGATGAACAACTGGAGTAGCTCACGACTTGTGGGTAAAGATGTGCAACCTTTGCAGAGTGTAAAACTGGTATACTAGCCGTGCTCACGGTTATGAGCGGCCCAGATCCTCCTTTTGATTAGTGGAGTTATCTCCTTCCGACGAGGGAGGTGCTTCTCGAGGTTACCTTGGTGGTTTTGGTTTGGTTTCTCAGCAGTTACATGATTAAACTTGATTAATAACTATGTAACTGGGTTTATGGTAATTCATCAACTCGTAGTAAATAGCTTTAATAAAATTTTGCCAACACTTAAAAGCTAATGCAGTCAGTCAGCCAACCTTAGAGCCTCATAGTTTGTGTCATACTTGTTGAGTACAAGTTGTGTACTCACTCTTGCCTCTTCTCTACTTTTTCCTCTTGGTTATGCTACTGCTGCTCAGTTCCTGCCGACGCGAGGGAGTTCGCTCAGCGCTACCAGGACTACGAGGACTTCTAGGCGTTTGTCTCCCAGTCGACGTCCCTGTGGCGCCCTGCTTCAGCTTCGGAGAGTCTTTATCGTATTTTTTGTACTTCGCTTCCGCTGTATCAGACATTTGTCATTATTGTAATAAATAACATTCGTATTTCGATTTATTATATCTTATTCGTGATATGTGCTGTGATATACTATTCATTCTGTTGTATATACGTGTGACTTGATCCTGGCACGTATATGATTGCTCGGTTTATGTCCTTTTATAAACCGGGTGTTACAGAGCGGTATCAGAGCCGTATCGACTGTAGGACGAAGCCTAGATAGAACTGGTCGAGTTTTAGGACTTCTTCTCTCCAATCCTTGACTGCTGAAACTATTTTACTATTATACCCCTTGACTTCCTTGACTTTTTACCCGCCTTGCCTTGATTTCCCTCTCTGAAGAATAGTTTTCGTAGATTTGGCCTGAATCAGTCATCTGACCACCATGAGTATTAGCTAGGTGACCCTTTTATAATAATACGATAGCACGCTCTGCGACGCGTTGTGTTAGTCGAGTCGTATGTTAAACTCGGCTAAGTCATGAAAATTGTCTGCTTGTTATTATGCTACATGTTTGATTTGGATTTTTGAATGATTGCATAGCTTAGTAGTTTAAATTTGTTTAGAGAAAATTACTCTCATATTAAAGTTAACTAATTAATAAAATGAGTTAGATCGTTGGGGGTAAAACTGTCCACTCCATCCTCTCTACCTTATCATGCCTTGAGTTTCTCCTGTCATGCTCGTCGAGAAGAAGGATAGCGCGAAGAGGAAGTGAATTCCAGAGATTCACCGACGAGGACGTCGGTTTCAGTAAGGGGGTAGGGATGTGACACCCCGTCCTACAGTTAGTACAAGAGAAGTTGAAAATCTCTCAGACGAAACAGAAGAGTTATGCTCTAGTTTCTAGTTCCCGGATTTATGTAACACCTATCTGGAGTTTTTCTCTTTTCCTTGACCTTACCAATCTGTATTTCCTTTTATCCCAACTCAGAAGTCGGCAGAACAAAAAGACCTTGGAGTCAGTGCAATGGGTGATGGTGAGAAAGTTTGTCCCTGTTGCCAATTCTATGGCGTTCCTTGTCGTCAAGTTCGTGCGACTGAAGATGAAGCCACAACTAGGAGGAACCAGAGGTTGTTCTCCAGTACAAAGAGGAAGAGGTCTCATCAAGAGCAGCTAGCAGAGGATTCTCTTTTCCTCAACAGTCCATCGGTCGATGAGCTACAAACCATCCAGAAGAGAAAGGATCCTGAGTGCTCTAGAGATACACAGGTCGAGAACCAAGCTCTCCATGATTATGTTGATGGGTTGACTATCACTATGAATGTGATTCAACCACGCGGTCGCAAGGAATCCAAAGAGCAAGCAACAGAAATGATGCAAGACGTGATGCCAAGTTCACATGGAGGTCAACCGAGTAGCGCCATTCACCACCACCGCATGTGCTACCAATGCGAGCAAAAAGGTCATTATGCCAAAAGCTGTCCACAGAAACGCCTTTCACTGACTCCACGGCAGGCAGGACAGCAAGGGCGCCCAGCCCAACCCAGAGCACCACGACAGGGAAAGGTGAACCATGTGACGGCCGAGTCAGCAGCCAAGTCTCCGAACGTGGTTATTGGTACGTCCATGGTCAACTCATATCCAGCTACGGTGCTGTTCGATACTGGTGCTACGCATTCCTTTATTGCACAGTCTTTTGTCGAGCATCACGGTATTCGCACTAACACATTAAAGAAGTGCATGTTGATATCTTCACCTGGAGGACAATTGAAGTCTCATATCTTCTGCCCCAGAGTCAGTGTTTCCATAGAAAGAGTAAAGTTCATTACAAATCTGATGGTAATAGACACCAAGGGTATTGATGTGATTCTGGGAATGGATACTCTGGCCAAGTAGGGAGTCAGAATTGATTGTGCTCAGCGGTCAGTTCACTTGTTAGCATCTAATGGCCAAGAGGTGATAGTCAGTGCTACAGAGCCTTCTGGTTTTCTTCATCAGATGGAGGCTAGACCCACGGATGGTATTCGCGTGGTGGCTGGATTCCCGTATGTCCTTCCGGAGGACTTGTCAGAAGAAGGAAGAGGAGTTGATGAAGACATACCCGGATCTCTTTGCTAAGCCAGCCCAGAATTTCGGGACGAGATTCCTGTAAGGGGGTAGGATTTGTAACACCCTAATCTAATTTTCCTTTTTAATAATAAATTTAATTGGCTTTATTTGTTTTTCTAGGATTTAATTTGGTTAGTTTGCATTTAATCCAATTTTATTCCTCAAGTAATTAAAATTTTATCATAGGTTAAACTTTGTTGCTGCATTCATGCTGGAGCATTTATTTTAATTGCTTGTGTGCATAAGGTTGTTGAATTCAAATTTTGTTTGAATTCAAATAGTTTTGTTTTGTTTGAGTTAGTTTGTTTTAGCAAAAAGGAAAAAGAAAGGAAAATCAGCGCAAAAGAAAGAAACCCAGCCAACCCAAAACCCCAACCTGGCCCAGCCCAAACCGCCCTGGAAAACCCAACCCAAATCCCGCAAGCCGGCCCATTTCTCTCACTCAAGACCGTTGGCCGGCCCACCCTCTGTCTCCTTTCCTTTCTCCCCGTTCGGCCCAGCAAGCAGCCCAGTCGGCCCGCCTCCTCTCTTCCCCGCGCATGGCCCAAACGCGCCCGCTCCGCTCAGCCCAGCGTCTCAGCGCTGCGCGCCTCCCCGCCTCCTTCTGACAAGGCAGGCCCACTCAACAGCGTCCGCGCTCCCGAGCCAGCGCCTTCCCTTTCAGCCCGCGTTCGCGCGCGCCCTCTGACCGGTGTGCCCCACCTGTCGGCGCAAAGCAGCCGTACCCCGCCCTTCCCTCGGCCACGTTCCCCCCCCCCCCCCGGACCCACCTGCCAGCCACTCCTCGCTCACTCCCTCTCCCCGCTCAGGCCCACAAGTCGGCGCCACTCACCCGCGCTTTCCTTTCCTCACTCTGCCACTGACAGACCGGCCCACCCCGTCAGCTCCGTCCCCTTCCTTCCTTTCTTCCTCCCTGCGCCGGCCCGCACCGAACTCCTTTCCTCGCTGTCCTGTGGACCCCCTAGCCTCGGCAGGCCCATTGTCCAGCTTCGCCTGCGCCATCTCCTTCTAGAAGCTGAGTTCCGCGCATGGGATCACGCAAAGTCGTTGCGTGATCCGGTTTCTTCGCACCAGCCGTAACCGAGCTCGCCGCCGCGATCTCCGTGATGGTCTCCCATTGCGCGCACGCCGAAATCTTCGGCGCTCTCCCTTTAAACATCACCCCGCACCCTCTGCGCACGCATCTTAGCCCTCCAGCGCCGCTCAGGAGCCCTGCCCCAAGAATCTCGTTGTGCTCCGCCACGCCGAGCCGCTGCTCCGCCGCGGTCACGCCGCACCACCACGTCCCATCCCCTACAATCCGCCGAAGAAGCTCCGCCGTGCATCCAGGAGGCTTCCCGAGCCCTCTGCACCGGCCCTGGGACCCTGCCTCGCCGGAATCGGGCCCGAGCTCCGTCGTGCTGCTTCCGCCGGATCCCGACGCCGGCGCTGCTGCAGTACGTCTCCATCCTATTCCAATCCCGGTGAGCACCGCCCCAGCCTCTTGATTCTTTTGTGCTAGCTTGTAGGCTCTAATGAGCACTCTAGGTCCCAGAACACGGTACGCCGGCGAACCCAAGCCGCCTGTCACCGCCGGCCCTCCTCCCCGGCCGAGGCAGCCCCTTCCTGATCCCACCAGTGGATTAGCCATGCCGTGCTCATGCTCCTGGGCCAAACCGCTGCTTGAATCGAGCCCTAGAGCACTAGTTTTGCCCAACTCCGGCGAGCTTCAGCCCGCGCCGCTGCGGAACAGAGCCGCCGGCGCGTTGCGCCGCCGCCCGCTCGCCCAGAAGCCCTCGGCCGTTCGATCTGAGGTCGGCGCCCTGGATTAGAAGCCGAGTACCGTTTCGCCTGAGCCGCGCGATCAAGATCCAATGGCGCAGATCGGCGCATACCGCTTCAGCCCGGTGTTTTTGCTAAAGAACCCCTGCCTTTCCTCATATTCAACCCGCGCTCGTAGTCAGTTCAAAACTAATTGCTGTTAGGCCCAATACTTTGCAAGGACACCCCTGAGTTTCCTAGAAATAGAACCCGCCATCCAGTCCTTGAGTTTTTATGCGCTAGCCCCTGAGTTTAACCTTTATTTACGTTTTAGTCCTCGGTTTTTGCAGAAAACCCCCTGGAACTTAGTTTTTCTCGCAGATAAGCCCCTTAACCTTGTTTTAGGCCTAATTGATGCGTTTTAGCTCCGATTTAGGCGTTCTTTATGTCCACGCGATCATTGTAACACATAGAATAGTTTTAGATTAGTTTAGTGTGATGTTTTTATGTATTGATGTACTGTTTCTTAGCTTTTGTTAGTGTTTGCTTGTATGCTTATTGTTGTGCCTTGTTTTGGCCATGTGTTCGTGAGTAGACGTTGATCCATCTGAGGAGCCCCAGTACCAGTACCCGGAGCAGCCGTCTTCCGAGCACTTTGAGCAGCAGCAGGAGCAGTACGAGGAAGGCAAGTATAACATGAACAACCCATCACTTTTAAATACAATTTCATACTGCATTTTAATACTGTATGCCTATAAGGATTTCCTAGCCACTTTATATCCTTTATATATCCCTTGGGTTGCATTTGTTTAGTTGTGCTAGGTTGCTGCGCTATAACACACTCTGGTCCTTTTTAATTAATTTGAATAATGGTTTACTTGAACTTAATTCTGAGAGTGGCCCTCTGTGCTTCGTGCTTGGGTGGTTCACGTCTCGTTAAGATATGGTTTTTGTAGAAACATGGTTTAGGGGGCTAGCACGGTGCTTAGTGCTTGGTTGGCCACTCTCCATAAGGACCGGTTCATAGAGCGACAACCTGGGACAACAGCGCTACCACAAGACTGGAATGGGACGGTCTTGGCATAATAATTAGGTCTTTTTGGTTTGGAGTAACTTACCTGCGGGGCAGGGGCGGTAAGCTTCTATGTCCCTCGTGCTGAGTGGCCTCGTCTGTGCTTCGTGTCTTGACGCCCACTAGACCTGCTCCATAGTCGCCGATCCACCCTCGCGGTTACTCCCTACCAACGAAATTCTTTGTAAAGGCCTCGTAGTGAGTCGCTAGTCATCTCACCTAAGGAAGTGTGATGAACAACTGGCATAGCTCACGACTTGTGGGTAAAGATGTGCAACCTCTGCCGAGTGTAAAACTGGTATACTAGCCGTGCTCACGGTTATGAGCGGCCCAGATCCTCCTTTTGATTAGTGGAGTTATCTCCTTCCGACGAGGGAGGTGCTTCTCGGGGTTACCTTGGTGGTTTTGGTTTGGTTTCTCAGCAGTTACATGATTAAACTTGATTAATAACTATGTAACTGGGTTTATGGTAATTCATCAACTCGTAGTAAATAGCTTTAATAAAATTTTGCCAACACTTAAAAGCTAATGCAGTCAGTCAGCCAACCTTAGAGCCTCATAGTTTGTGTTATACTTGTTGAGTACAAGTTGTGTACTCACTCTTGCCTCTTCTCTACTTTTTCCTCTTGGTTATGCTACTGCTGCTCAGTTCCTGCCGACGCGAGGGAGTTTGCTCAGCGCTACCAGGACTACGAGGACTTCTAGGCGTTCGTCTCCCAGTCGACGTCCCTGTGGCGCCCTGCTTCAGATTCGGAGAGTCTTTATCGTATTTTTTGTACTTCGCTTCCGCTGTATCAGACATTTGTCATTATTGTAATAAATAACATTCGTATTTCGATTTATTATATCTTATTCGTGATATGTGCTGTGATATACTGTTCATTCTGTTGTATATACGTGTGACTTGATCCTGGCACGTATATGATTGCTCGGTTTATGTCCTTTTATAAACCGGGTGTTACAACATCAAGCGCGTCCGGCACATACCCCTGTCGGATGGAAAGCGGGCCGGGGCCGATGGGCTGACCACCCATTGCATGGCGCTAAGGCATGGCCATTCCCGACCTACCCTCGGGTACTGACCGACCGCGCGGATCTACAAAGTTCGAAGTCGATAATGGGGTAATCAGCAGTCTCCTTTGGTCCCGTCGCCCGCAACGAGGATGGATCTCACGCAAGGCAAAACATATTGGTCGATTGATATATGGGAGCGACAACGCTGATATAAATCGTACAGGATAAATCTAATTCCGGTTGATTCTATTAAGACAATCGGCCAGAAGCCATTACAACAAACAAAAGCTAGCTGTCCCTGACTCAGGGAAACAACGGGCACAATGGATCAAATCCCTCGGAGGGGCGACAATGAGGGCTCCCTCAAGAACGCCTTCTACAGCTACATCCCCCCTCAGCTGCAGAAGACAAAGGCAACGGACGCCACGGGTGGTGGTAGAGGACATCCTCAAGGAATCCCGCAGGAGTTCTTTTGGCCTCCTCGTCGACCCCTCCCCCCAACGTCCGTCTCGTCAAGGGACCTGCAACGGTGAAGCACGCGGGAGGCCTGTCGCGGGAGGACTTCGAAGCCGATGCGATATCGGGCCCATGCCTGAGGAAGATCCTCCGCCGCTCGCAAGCATTCTTCTAGTACCTGAGATAAGGGACATGCCCGCCCTCATCTGGAGGGCGAGCGCGGGGTGTGAGGAAGAAAACTACCAGAGATCTTTCCATGATCCGTTTCTTGTGTGGAACCAAACATCAACAACACCTCTATTTATAGGCAAAGCGTGGACACGAACGGCCGCGGCATCCAACGGACCAGTCAAACGGGGCGCACCAAAAGTCCTCGCCTAGCTGCACCCCCCCCCCCCGCTTTAATGCCGGGGGACAGGGCCCAGCGCATCGAGCAACCGCCGCCCCACTCGGGGCACGGTCGCCGCACGACCCACCAATGCGGAACGGCTCCAAGCAGGGGAGAAGCCAAAGCGCCCGCAGCACGGTCATGAGACGCGCCGGCAGGTCTCGAGATTCCGCGATACCAGTGCCCCAGCCGGCCATTAAGACCGGCACGCCTCCGTCACGCCAGCGCTAGCGTCCGCCGAAAGCTAAGAACGCGGGCAGGCGGATGGGACGCCCCGGCCAGGGGTCATCAAAATGAGTCCAGCAGCTCCATGATTATTTAAAATCGCAGAGCCACTCGGGGGCCTCTGACGGGGGTGTGAACCCGGGACCCCTAACGGGCCTGACTCGCATAAAGGAAGCCCAGCAAGTCTCCTGGGCTAGATGCGGCACGGCCCACTAGCTGGCGTGGGCAGTTGCCTTCCCTCATAAGCCAACACAGCCAGACGCCCGACCTCCCGGGACACATAGAGGCCCCCCGACCTAGTGCCCTAAGTCGGAGCCGTACCAGACGACCCGGGTGTAGGATCAAGAACACCGACTAGAGGGGGGTGAATAGGCGGTTTAAAACTAAAAACACTAACACTAGAGAAATTTAATTAGTAACAAAAGAAAGCCCTATGTCGTGCTACTACTATCACTAGTTTGGGTTTGCAACCTAGGGTGACAAGATATACTTCAAACTCTAGTAAAGTAAATTGCTCAAAGTAAATGCAAGAATTGAAATGAGCAAGAGAAGTAACCGAGCTTGACACAAGATTTTATCCCGTGGTGTCGATGACTTGCCGGTCACCCATAATCCACGTTGAGGTGGATTCCAAGAATCAACCGCTCCTCTATCAAGAACTCTTTTGATCTTGAGCCGACTTGAATCAAGGAACCACTCCATACCTCGATTCCACTAGAGTTGCTCTTCACCACTCCTGTGAGGTGAGCACAAGACCTCTCACAACCGAAATCAAGGCTCCTCAACAATCTAATTAGAGGTGCTCCACGAAATCCACTTCTCCAAGCCGTCTAGGGAGCAGCAACTCCCAAGAGTAACAAGTTGATGACGCTTGTTTGAAGATTCCTAAGTGCCACAAAGCTCAAACGCTTGATGCAAAGCACTAGGATGCTCTCACACTCTCAAAAATGCAATCTCTAAGCAAGTGTGTGTGAGAGAGGGATGGCTAAGCGTTAATGTATCAAGAAAGTGTTCCAAATGGTCAAGAGAGCCTCCCAATGGCCGGGCATTGGGTATATATAGACATCCCCTCAAAAACTAGCCGTTACACTCTTTTTTGCGAAATCGCGGACCGTCCGCGGTTCAAAAACCGGACTGTCCACCGTTATGAACTAGTGAGTCAGAGTGCAATGATTGTGTGTCGGAACTAGCCGTTGGAGCCCTGGCGGACCGTCCGCGCCCTAGGGGTGGACCGTCTGCAGTTCAAAGTTTTGAACCACCAGAGACGAAAAATGTCTCTGGTATATTTTGAAAAAGACTGGCGGACCGTCTGCGCCCTAGGGGCGGACCGTCCGCCGATCAACCTTGAAGTCCAACCAGAGATGCAATGTCTCTGGTACAAATCTCTAAATGACCGGCGGACCGTCCGCGCCCCAGGGGCGGACCATCCGCCGTTGACCTTTCTTTTCCACTAGAGACGAAACATGTCTCTGGTACAATTTTAGTTAGAGGGGCAGACCGTCCGCACCCCAGTGGCGGACCGTCCACCCTTCACTTTTCAGCCTCACCAGAGGCAAGCAGCCTCTTTGGTACATTTTCAAAATGAGTGGCGCACCGTCCGCACCCTAGAGGTGGACTGTCCGCGCTTAGTCAGTCAGCACAAGTTTTGAATCCATTTTCAAATCTTGTTGAAGCGTCGTTAGCCCTCATGCATGCATCTAGACATTTTGAGCAAAATGACACTAAAGACCCATCAAGCACTAGTACACGACCCCTCTTGATAGTTGTAACACCCGGTTTATAAAAGAACATAAACCGAGCAATCATATACGTGCCAGGATCAAGTCACACGTATATACAACAGAATGAACAGTATATCATAGCACATATCACGTAAAAAGACATAATAAAGCGAATACGAATGTTATTTATTACAATAATGACAAAATGTCTGATACAGCGGAAGCGAAGTACAAAATACGATAAAAGCTCTCCGAAGCTGAAGCAGGGCGCCACAGGGACGTCGACTGGGAGACGAAGCACCTAGAAGTCCTCGTAGTCCTGGTAGCGCTGGACGAACTCCCTCGTGTCGGCAGGAACTGAGCAGCAGTAGCGTAGCCAAGAGGAAAAAGTAGAGAAGAGGCAAGAGTGAGTACACAACTTGTACTCAACAAGTATAACACAAACTATGAGGCTCTAGGCTGGCTGACTCAACTGCATTAGCTTTTAAGTGTTGGCAGATTTTATTTAAGCTATTTACTACTAGTTGATGAATTACCATTAACCCAGTTACATAATAATTAATCAAGTTTAATCATACTACTACTGAGAACCAAACCAAGACCAAGCCACCAAGGTAACCCCGAGAAGCACCTCCCTCGTCGGAAGGAGATAACTTCACTAATCAAAAGGAGGATCTGGGCCGCTCATAACCGTGAGCACGGCTAGTATACCAGTTTTACACTCTGCAGAGGTTGCACAACTTTACCCACAAGTCGTGAGCTACGCCAGTTGTTCATCACACTTCCTTAGGTGAGATGGCCAGCGACTCACTACGAGGCCTTTAAAAAGAATCTCGTTGGTAAGGCGTAACCGCGAGAGTTAGGTCGGCGACGATGGGGCCCACCTCCGGGGGTACAAACACAGGAGCGCAATCCAAGCACAGACCAAGCCGGAGGAGCAGGGACCATTGAAGCTTACTACTCTTGCCCCGCAGGTAAGTTACTCCAAACCAAAAAGATCTAGTTATTACGCCAAGTCTATCCCATTCTAGCCTTGTGGTAGCGCTGTTGTCCCAGGTTGTCGCTCTATGAACCGGTCCTTATGGAGAGTGGCCAACCAGGCAGTAAGCACCGTGCTGGCCCCCTAAACCATGTTTCTAAAAAAAACATCTTTTAACGAGAAGTGATGCCACTCAAGCCACACAGAGTGCCACTCTCAGAATCAAGTTCAAGTAAACCATTAATCAATTTAATTAAAAAGGACCAGAGTGTGTTATAGCGCAGCAACCTAGCACAACTAACCAAAATGCAACCCAAAGGGATATATAAAGGATATAAAGTGGCTAGGACAGTCCTTATAGGCATACAGTATTAAATGCAGTATGAAATTGTATTTAAAAGTGATAGGTTGTTCATGTTATACTTGCCTTCCTCGTACTGCTCCTGCTGCTGCTCGAACTGCTCGGAAGAAGGCTGCTCCTGGTACTGGTACTGGGGCTCCTCAGATGGATCAACGTCTACTCACGAACACATGGCCAAAACAATGCACGAAAATAAGCATACAAACAAACATTAACAAAAACTAAGAAACAGTACATCAATACATAAAAACAGCGCACAAAACTACTCTAGAACTATTCTACGCGCTACAACGATCGCGTGGACATAAAGAACGCTAAAAACGGAGCTAAAACGCATTTTCTAGGCTAAAAACAAGTTCTAGGGGCTTATTTGTAAGAAAAACAGGGTTCCAGGGCTTTTCTGCTAAAACCGAGGGCTAAAACATAATTAAACGTTAACTCCAGGGTCTAACGCGCAAAATTAGCAGCAAAGGACGGCGGGTTCTAATTCCAGAAAGGCCAGGGGGCTGCGTGTTAAAATCTGGACTAAACCGCAAATTCTTTTAACTAAGGGTGGACTGCGGGTTGAATCTCGGAAAACTAAAGGGCTCTTTAGCAAAAAGTACCGGCCGAACCGGTATCTTTGATTCTGGGCCGTCGGATCGCGATCTGGCGGATCAGATCGGATCGGCCCACCTTCTAATCGGGGCCGTTGAATCGGGATCTAGCGGCTCAGGGCGAAAGGGGGCGACGGCGGCGGCGCTGGTCGCCGGGGAAACCAAATCCCGCGGCGGCGCTTCACCGGAGATGCCCAATCCGGCACTCCGGGGGCTATTTGGGATGGGGTTTGGCCGTGGAGCTCCCTTGCGGCATGGGTAATCCACCTAGGGGGCGAGTTGGGTTTGGGGAGGTCCCGAGCATGAAGTTCGGCGACCATGGCGGCTCGGGGCGGCGAAGTTCGCCGGCGGGTGAGGTGCTGACCTCAGGAGCGGGTTAAAGGCCAAGACAACTAGCGCAAATGAAAGGGCAGGATGTTGTGAGGCTCACCGAGCTTGGAATTGGACGGGGGAGTGGTGCAGCGGCGTCGGCGTCGTGCTCCGGCAGCGGTCGCGGGCGGCGCTTCGCGGTCCGGGTTGCTGCAGTGGTCCTCCGGGCTCGCTGAGTAGCTGAAGAGGTCCGCGCAGTCCCTGAGTAGGCAGTCCAGGGGTCAGAGGGGTGCGGAGGTCGCCGGCGGCGGCAAATGCTTGGGAACCCGCTTACCTGCGGTGGCGCGGAGCTATGGCACGGCGGAGCGAAGGGAGGCGGCGGCTAGGGTTTGTGCTGCGGAATGGGAGGGCGCAGGGGCTCCGCGGGGTCAATTTAAGGACCGGGCGGGGATCTTGGGGAGGCGTGCCCCCGATGGAAACTCGCCGGGGATCTCGGCGTGACGGTTGCGGGCGCTGCGGAGGAGGAAGGAGGAGCTGACTAGCGGGCCCGGGCTGGCAGCGAGAGGAGAGGGACGCGGGCGACGCGGGGCTAGCGGCTGTAGGCGCTGACGTGCGGGCCCGGGAGCGCAGCGGCTGAGGCGCGTGACGCGTTCTGTGGCGCGAGGCGAGCGGGCGGGGCAGGCCGCAGCGTGGGCCCTTGCGAGTGGGCCGCGCGCAGGGTGACTGGGCCGCCAGAAAAGGAAAGGAGATGGGGCCACGGGGAAGAAAAGGGAAACGGGTTGGGCTGGGCTGGGTTCGGGCTGGTTTCGGGTTTCTATTTTCTGGTTTTCTTTTCTATTCTTCTCTTTTCTAAATCTAATTCAACCAAAGTTTGAATTCAAAATTGAATTTGAATTCAAACCACACTCAAATAAAATTATGCACCAGCATGAATGCAACAAAATTTAAACCTATGATAAATTTTAATTATTTAGGAACAAAAAATTAGATTAAATGCCATCTAAACACAATAAACCTTAGAAAATTTAACTAAAGCCAATTTAATTTATAATAAATACTGAAATTTAAAATTAGGGTGTTACATACCCTACCCCCTTAAAGAAATCTCGTCCCGAGATTTAGCTGGGCTGGCTAGCAAAGAGATCTGGATATGTCTTCTTCAACTCATCTTCTCGCTCCCATGTAGCCTCAGCTTCACTGTGGTGACTCCACTGAACTCTGCACATCTTGATGCGCTTGTTCCGAGTAACCCTCTCTGATGTCTCCAGAATCTTCACCGGATGCTCAGTATAAGTCAGATCCTCCTGGACATCGACTCCATCCAGGGGTGCCTGCTCCTCGGGTACTCGCAAACACCTCTTCAGCTGAGATATATGGAAGACATCATGAACTCCTGAGAGGCTGAGAGGTAACTCCAGGCGATAAGCAACTTCGCCTTTCCGCTCTAGCACCTTGAATGGCCCCACATACCGAGGTGCTAACTTCCCTTTGACATTGAATCTGCGGATTCCTCTCATCGGAGACACCTTCAGATACACATAATCACCGACACTGAAAGTCAGGTCTCTCCGTTTGCCATCTGCATAGCTCTTCTGTCTGCTCTGTGCAATCCTCAGATTTTCTCGCACAGCCTGAACCATCTGCTCTGCATCATCTATGATCTCAGGGCCAAAGAGCTGCTTCTCACCGATCTGATCCCAATAGAGAGGAGTCCTGCACTTTCTGCCATACAATGCCTCGAATGGGGACTTCTTTAGACTGGCCTGATAGCTGTTGTTATATGAGAACTCGGCAAAAGACAGGCACTTATCCCAACTAGTACCATACTGAATAGCACAAGCTCTCAGCATATCCTCCAACACTTGGTTGGTTCTCTCTGTCTGCCCATCTGTCTGAGGGTGATAAGCCGTACTGAAGCGCAGTTTCGTATCCAACGAATCATGGAGCTGCTCCCAGAAACGAGATGTGAACTGAGACCCTCTGTCAGATATAATCTTCTTCGGCACACCATGCAAGCAGACAATCCGAGAGATGTACAACTCTGCAAGTCTAGCACCGGAGTAAGTAGTGTTCACTGGAATGAAGTGAGCAACCTTCGTCAAACGATCCACTACTACCCAAATGGAGTTGTACCCTTTCTGAGTACGAGGCAATCCAACAATGAAGTCCATAGTGATTTCCTCCCATTTCCACTCTGGAATCTTCAAAGGCTGCAACAGACCTGCTGGCCTCTGATGCTCAGCCTTGACACGCTGACAGGTGTCACAAATAGCCACGTACTCTGCCACTGAACGCTTCATCCCATACCACCAGAAACGTTCCTTCAGATCATAATACATCTTCGTGCTGCCCGGATGAATAGAGTAAGCTGTATCATGGGCCTCACTCAGAATCAACTTCCGGAGATCATGCACATCTGGCACACAGATCCGGTTCTTGTACCACAAAGTACCCTGATCATCCTCTCTAAAATGTGGGGCCTTGCCCTTCTTGAGCAACTCACGAATCTCCTGCAGCTTCTCATCATCTTTCTGATGCTGCCTGATCTCTGACTCTAGCATCGGTACTGCCTCAAATGCTGCACTGGAGGTATGGTGCAAGAAGCCCAGACTCAACTGCTCGAACTCCTCGCATAACTCTGGAGGCATCTGGAAAGCCACGGCCACGTTGACATAACTTCTTCTGCTCAGAGCATCTGCTACAACATTGGCCTTGCCCGGATGATAGTGAATCTCCAGATCATAGTCCTTGACCAACTCTAGCCATCTTCTCTGCCGCATGTTCAGCTCATTCTGCGTGAAAATGTACTTGAGGCTCTTGTGATCAGTGTAGATATCACACCGCTGCCCATACAAGTAATGCCTCCAAATCTTCAGAGCATGCACAACTGCGGCTAACTCAAGATCATGAGTAGGATAATTCAGCTCATGCCGACGTAACTGCCGTGAAGCATAAGCTATCACTCTGCCCTCCTGCATCAGAACACACCCAAGACCATCCTTCGAAGCATCACAATATACCGTGAACCTCTTCGTCTGGTCTGGCAGAGTCAGGACTGGCGCCGTAGTCAACCTCTTCTTCAGCTCATCAAAGGCCATCTGACGCTCATCAGTCCATACAAAAGCCACATTCTTCTCTAGCAAGGAAGTCAAGGGCTTCGCGATCTTGGAGAAATTCTCAATGAACCTCCGATAGTATCCTGCTAAGCCCAAGAAAGACCTGACTTCCTTTACTGTCTGCGGTGTCTCCCACTCGAGCACATCTTTCACCTTGCTCGGATCAACAGCAATGCCTCCCTGAGAGATAACATGACCGAGGAATGGAACCTCGTCAATCCAGAACTCGCACTTGCTGAACTTGGCATACAACTGATGCTCTCTCAATCTCTGCAACACGAGCCTCAGATGCTCCTCATGCTCTTCTTCTGTCTTGGAGAAGATCAGGATATCATCAATAAAGATCACCACGAAGACATCCAGATAATCCATGAAGACCATGTTCATCAGATGCATGAAGAAAGCCGGGGCATTAGTCAAGCCGAAGGACATGACCGTATACTCATATAGCCCGTACTTGCAGGTGAATGCCGTCTTCGGAATATCCCCAGGACGGATCCTCAGCTGAAAATAACCCGAACGAAGATCAATCTTCGAGAATATACGAGCACCTCGAAGCAGATCGAAGAGATCCTCAATACGGGGCAGTGGATGCTTGTTCTTGATAGTGACTGCATTCAGCTCACGATAATCCACACACATCCTCTTCGAGCCATCCTTCTTATCTACTAGCAGCAATGGAAAAGCCCAAGGAGAGAAGCTGCGACGGATATAGCCCTTGGCTAGCAACTCATCAATAGTCTTCTTAACTTCTTCATGCTCTATAGGCGCCATACGGTAGGGCCGCTTTGCAATAGGAGCTGTGCCAGGCAAGAGATCAACACAAAACTCAATGGCGCGTTCAGGCGGCATACCTGGCAGATCATCCGGAAAGACATCCGGGAATTCAGACACCACGCGAATACCGTCCGTGGGTCTAGCCTCCACCTGATGAAGAAATCCAGAAGGCTCTACGGCACTGATAACAACCTCTTGGCCACTGGAAGCTGATAACAAGACTGTCCTCTGAGCACAATCTATCCGAACTCCCCATTTGGCCAGAGTCTCCATTCCCAGAATGACATCAATGCCCTTGGTGTCTAGCACCATCAGATCAGTACAGAACTCTACTCCCCTCAAAGAAACACTGACTCTCGGGCAGTAAGTGTGAGACCTCAACTGTCCTCCCGGTGAAGATACTAACAGGCACCTCTTTAATGTGCTAGTATGAATACCATGATGCTCGACAAAAGACTGAGTAATGAAGGAATGCGTAGCACCAGTATCAAAAAGCACTGTAGCTGGATATGAATTAACCATGAACGTACCAATAACCACGTTGGGAGCCTCGGCCGCTGACTCGGCCATCACGTGGTTCACCCTGCCCTGTGCTGGCGCCCTGGGCTGAGCTGGGCGCCCCTGCTGTCCCGCCTGCGCCTTCCGGGGGCAAGCGTTGGCGTAGTGCCCCGGCTGGCCGCAGTGAAAGCAGGTGCGAGGAGGTCCCTGAGCCTGCTGTCCGGTAGGAGCTGCCGGACGTGGAGCCTGCGGTGCCGGTGGAGCTGGTGGAGCACGAGCCGGAGGTGCCGGTAACCTCGGGCCCTGACCTGCCTGCTGCTGTCGAGGCGGGTACTGCTGCGGTGGCCTCTGCTGGTACTGCTGAGGAGGCCGGTACTGAGGCTGGTACTGCTGGGGCTGCTGGAGTCGAGGACGAGTGTTGCTGCCGGAAGCAACGGGGACAACCTTCCTCTTCTTGTCCTCCATCTCCAAGTGCTTACGCTCAGTGTTGAGCGCACTGTCAACCAGATGGTTGAAGTCGTCGAAGCGGAGGTTGAGCAGCGCGTACTGGAGGTAATCCTCAAGACCCTCCATGAAGTGCTCCTGCTTCTTGCGGTCATCCGCAACCTCGGCAGGGGCGTAGCGTGCCAGCTGAAGAAAACGATCACGATACTCCGTGACCGACATAGTCCCCTGAATTCACAAAGACAGATAGATATCGGAAGATTAACTCAAGATTCATAAGGATAGAACAAGGGGGCATTAGCTCAAAAGAAACCGCTGAATGATTATATTTAAGATTACCTGCTTCAATGCAAGGAACTCCTTCTGCTTCATCTTCATAACGCCCGCGGGGACGTTGTGGCTGCGGAAACGCTCCCTGAACTGGAGCCAAGAGAGAGACTCGCGGTCATGGACCGGGTGGGACTCCCACCAGTCCAAAGCTGCCCCTCGCAGCTGTCCTGCTGCGTACAAGACGCGCTCACGGTCATCGCACTGGGCGATGTCCAGCTGACGCTCCACTGCACGGAGCCAGTCGTCAGCCTGAAGAGGGTCGGACGTGTGAGAAAACGTCGGCGGGTGACCCCTCAGGAACTCAGCACGCCTGTCGCGAGGCTGCGGCGGTGGAGGAGGCGGAGGCTGAGTGTGAGCGTGCTGAAGAGCCTGAACAGTGTTGTTCAGGGTAGCCATCATCTGCATCTGGAGCTGGAAGTACTGCTCCGGAGTCAAAGGCGGCGGCATCGGGATCCCAGTACCCTGGTTGTTCTGACCCTGCTGCTGGCCAGAACCTGAACCGGTGCTCCTGGTGTTCACCATCTGATTTGACCAAAAGATTTCACGAGTAAGGATATTGCAGAAATAAATTCAGATGGATATGATAACTCTTTGCGGAAAAAGACTCAGCCATGATAAAGTAGACAGGATAGAGTTGACTGTTTTACCCCCAACGATCTAACTCATTTTATTAATTAGTTAACTTTAACATCTGAGTGATTTTCTTTAAACAAATTTAAACTACTAAGCTATGCAATCAGTCAAAAAAATCCAAATCAAACATGTAGCATAATAACAAGCAGACAATTTTCACAACTTAGCCGAGTTTAGCAAAAGACTCGACTAACACAACGCGTCGCAGAACGTGCTATCGTATTATTAAAATGGGCACCTAGCTAACTCATGGTGGTCAGATGACTGATTCAGGCCAAAATCTACGAAACTTATTCTTCAGAGAGAGAAAATCAAGGCAAGACGGGTAAAAGCCATAGAAGTCAAGGGGTATAATAGTAAAATAGTTTCAGCAGTCAAGGATTGAAGAGAAGGAGTCCTAAAACTCGACCAGTTCTATCTAGGCTTCGTCCTACAGTCGATATGGCTCTGATACCACTCTGTAACACCCGGTTTATAAAAGAACATAAACCGAGCAATCATATACGTGCCAGGATCAAGTCACACGTATATACAACAGAATGAACAGTATATCATAGCACATATCACGTAAAAAGACATAATAAAGCGAATACGAATGTTATTTATTACAATAATGACAAAATGTCTGATACAGCGGAAGCGAAGTACAAAATACGATAAAAGCTCTCCGAAGCTGAAGCAGGGCGCCACAGGGACGTCGACTGGGAGACGAAGCACCTAGAAGTCCTCGTAGTCCTGGTAGCGCTGGACGAACTCCCTCGTGTCGGCAGGAACTGAGCAGCAGTAGCGTAGCCAAGAGGAAAAAGTAGAGAAGAGGCAAGAGTGAGTACACAACTTGTACTCAACAAGTATAACACAAACTATGAGGCTCTAGGCTGGCTGACTCAACTGCATTAGCTTTTAAGTGTTGGCAGATTTTATTTAAGCTATTTACTACTAGTTGATGAATTACCATTAACCCAGTTACATAATAATTAATCAAGTTTAATCATACTACTACTGAGAACCAAACCAAGACCAAGCCACCAAGGTAACCCCGAGAAGCACCTCCCTCGTCGGAAGGAGATAACTTCACTAATCAAAAGGAGGATCTGGGCCGCTCATAACCGTGAGCACGGCTAGTATACCAGTTTTACACTCTGCAGAGGTTGCACAACTTTACCCACAAGTCGTGAGCTACGCCAGTTGTTCATCACACTTCCTTAGGTGAGATGGCCAGCGACTCACTACGAGGCCTTTAAAAAGAATCTCGTTGGTAAGGCGTAACCGCGAGAGTTAGGTCGGCGACGATGGGGCCCACCTCCGGGGGTACAAGCACAGGAGCGCAATCCAAGCACAGACCAAGCCGGAGGAGCAGGGACCATTGAAGCTTACTACTCTTGCCCCGCAGGTAAGTTACTCCAAACCAAAAAGATCTAGTTATTACGCCAAGTCTATCCCATTCTAGCCTTGTGGTAGCGCTGTTGTCCCAGGTTGTCGCTCTATGAACCGGTCCTTATGGAGAGTGGCCAACCAGGCAGTAAGCACCGTGCTGGCCCCCTAAACCATGTTTCTAAAAAAAACATCTTTTAACGAGAAGTGATGCCACTCAAGCCACACAGAGTGCCACTCTCAGAATCAAGTTCAAGTAAACCATTAATCAATTTAATTAAAAAGGACCAGAGTGTGTTATAGCGCAGCAACCTAGCACAACTAACCAAAATGCAACCCAAAGGGATATATAAAGGATATAAAGTGGCTAGGACAGTCCTTATAGGCATACAGTATTAAATGCAGTATGAAATTGTATTTAAAAGTGATAGGTTGTTCATGTTATACTTGCCTTCCTCGTACTGCTCCTGCTGCTGCTCGAACTGCTCGGAAGAAGGCTGCTCCTGGTACTGGTACTGGGGCTCCTCAGATGGATCAACGTCTACTCACGAACACATGGCCAAAACAATGCACGAAAATAAGCATACAAACAAACATTAACAAAAACTAAGAAACAGTACATCAATACATAAAAACAGCGCACAAAACTACTCTAGAACTATTCTACGCGCTACAACGATCGCGTGGACATAAAGAACGCTAAAAACGGAGCTAAAACGCATTTTCTAGGCTAAAAACAAGTTCTAGGGGCTTATTTGTAAGAAAAACAGGGTTCCAGGGCTTTTCTGCTAAAACCGAGGGCTAAAACATAATTAAACGTTAACTCCAGGGTCTAACGCGCAAAATTAGCAGCAAAGGACGGCGGGTTCTAATTCCAGAAAGGCCAGGGGGCTGCGTGTTAAAATCTGGACTAAACCGCAAATTCTTTTAACTAAGGGTGGACTGCGGGTTGAATCTCGGAAAACTAAAGGGCTCTTTAGCAAAAAGTACCGGCCGAACCGGTATCTTTGATTCTGGGCCGTCGGATCGCGATCTGGCGGATCAGATCGGATCGGCCCACCTTCTAATCGGGGCCGTTGAATCGGGATCTAGCGGCTCAGGGCGAAAGGGGGCGACGGCGGCGGCGCTGGTCGCCGGGGAAACCAAATCCCGCGGCGGCGCTTCACCGGAGATGCCCAATCCGGCACTCCGGGGGCTATTTGGGATGGGGTTTGGCCGTGGAGCTCCCTTGCGGCATGGGTAATCCACCTAGGGGGCGAGTTGGGTTTGGGGAGGTCCCGAGCATGAAGTTCGGCGACCATGGCGGCTCGGGGCGGCGAAGTTCGCCGGCGGGTGAGGTGCTGACCTCAGGAGCGGGTTAAAGGCCAAGACAACTAGCGCAAATGAAAGGGCAGGATGTTGTGAGGCTCACCGAGCTTGGAATTGGACGGGGGAGTGGTGCAGCGGCGTCGGCGTCGTGCTCCGGCAGCGGTCGCGGGCGGCGCTTCGCGGTCCGGGTTGCTGCAGTGGTCCTCCGGGCTCGCTGAGTAGCTGAAGAGGTCCGCGCAGTCCCTGAGTAGGCAGTCCAGGGGTCAGAGGGGTGCGGAGGTCGCCGGCGGCGGCAAATGCTTGGGAACCCGCTTACCTGCGGTGGCGCGGAGCTATGGCACGGCGGAGCGAAGGGAGGCGGCGGCTAGGGTTTGTGCTGCGGAATGGGAGGGCGCAGGGGCTCCGCGGGGTCAATTTAAGGACCGGGCGGGGATCTTGGGGAGGCGTGCCCCCGATGGAAACTCGCCGGGGATCTCGGCGTGACGGTTGCGGGCGCTGCGGAGGAGGAAGGAGGAGCTGACTAGCGGGCCCGGGCTGGCAGCGAGAGGAGAGGGACGCGGGCGACGCGGGGCTAGCGGCTGTAGGCGCTGACGTGCGGGCCCGGGAGCGCAGCGGCTGAGGCGCGTGACGCGTTCTGTGGCGCGAGGCGAGCGGGCGGGGCAGGCCGCAGCGTGGGCCCTTGCGAGTGGGCCGCGCGCAGGGTGACTGGGCCGCCAGAAAAGGAAAGGAGATGGGGCCACGGGGAAGAAAAGGGAAACGGGTTGGGCTGGGCTGGGTTCGGGCTGGTTTCGGGTTTCTATTTTCTGGTTTTCTTTTCTATTCTTCTCTTTTCTAAATCTAATTCAACCAAAGTTTGAATTCAAAATTGAATTTGAATTCAAACCACACTCAAATAAAATTATGCACCAGCATGAATGCAACAAAATTTAAACCTATGATAAATTTTAATTATTTAGGAACAAAAAATTAGATTAAATGCCATCTAAACACAATAAACCTTAGAAAATTTAACTAAAGCCAATTTAATTTATAATAAATACTGAAATTTAAAATTAGGGTGTTACAATAGTACGGCTATCTATCCAACAAACCCGGTCACTTTTTATCCACTAATCGCCTTGTGACCGGTAAAATGCAAAAACCCTATTATATACCATTGCCTTGAGCCCAAGCTTTGCATATTATCTCCAAAACATCATACGATCACAATCACATCCCTTTCATCCGTGGATCAACCTATGCTCATTATCTCAAATGAAATCATTAATCCACAAACTGTTATCATTAATTACCAAAACATGAATTAGGGGCCTAGATGCTTTCAATCTCCCCCTTTTTGGTAATTGATGACAACACTAATTTTGGAGTGATAAAAAGAGTTCAAGTCAACTTTATACACAAGGCATAAGGTAGACTTGGAATTGAACTTTGGAAGAACTTACTCATTTTTCTTGAAAATTTCAGAATTTGATATGAATAAATTCACCAAGGTTCGAAGAGTAGAGAGAACTCCACCTTGATATGTGCTTATAAATTTGAATGAATACCAAGAGCACATATATATGAATTTTGAAAATTTTGACAGAGTGTCCCCTACAAGTGGAAATCGAGGCAATACAACATACAATATATATATATATGATATGAACTTGACAATATTAGCACGACCTCAATAAGCCACAAAATGAACATAGATCGATAAGAGTATCACAACCAACGTAGTTCATCACACATTACAAACCAAGTTCAAGTTCAAACCACAAATCACAAACCGAGTCCATGCAAGACATAAAGCATAAACATGCAATGCAAGACAAAGTCCGACACAAATAACTCATGAGTGGCAAGCGGAAGCAAAAACAAAAGATCTCCATGAGAAGTCCATGAGCTCCCCCTAGAATCATGCATCACTCCAAGCTCCAAGCTCTTCTCCCCCTTTGGCATCAATTGCCAAGAAGATCAATCCATCGGTGGCGGAGGCGGTGGCGGCAGGTAGAAGGGCTGATGTGGGTAGAACTCTGGAGATGGCACTAGAGCCGGAAAGAACGAGTAGAAGTGGTTTGAGAAACCCGTAAAAGCATTGTTGAAAGTATCAAATCTCTACTCAAGCTGCTGCTGTCTGGCCTCAAGCTGCTGGATCTGCTCAGAAGAAGGCATATCCTCAAAGCGCGAGTCCAAGGTTGATATATCTGAGTGAAGACTCTCCTGGACCCCCTGCATCTGAGCCATCATGGGCTGGAACATGCTCTCATGGAAATATTGTGTCATATGCTGCTGCATATTCGGGAAGCCCAAGTTCATCTGCCTCTGCATCTGGCTGGCCAAACCCTCAATCTGTGAACTCATCCCCTGCTGCATGGATGCAAAGTATGAGTCGAAGTACCCAGCTGGAGGAGCCCACTGTGGCTGCACTAGAGGCTGTGGTGGTGGCATATCATGCTGTGCTACAGCTGCTCCCATGTGAGCATCATCATCACTATCATCATCACCATCCTGATCATGCTCATGTCCTCCCTCATCCCTATCATCACCTGGGAAGGGAGTCAAGGGCCTCAAGAGAAAAGCAGTGTCATTCTTGAACAACCTGAATGGAGTGTGCTTGCACTCACAGATCCCTCTGAAACTTGTCTTGGCCTTGATAATAGACAGGATATATGGAGCAAAATACAAGTTCATCTTAAGGTTAAGTCTCAGATCTGCCACTCTTAATCTTGTCCTTTGAGGATAAGAGCAATGATATTTATTCTATTTCCATTTATCACATGAGAGATCACATTCCAGTAAAGACCCCTAATCTTATCCTTGTTGCCACTCTTAGGCATAAATGTGACTCTAGCAATCTTGTTAATCACTATAGGATGATGCCTAAGACCCTGAGTACCTCCAAAGACCCTAGCAATCCCCATATTTGCAGGCTCATAGTATATAGGATAATCATTTTCATCTAGTGGGTTCTCCAACACAATGTTGATACTTTGCTCATTTGTAATAAAATCATAATCCAACTGATTTGCAGCAGCAAACTGAGCAAAGCTAGCATAGTATGTTCTCTTGCCAGTTGTCTACCAAATTCTTTTCTCTTCCATGCTAATCTCTAGAGTGGCATAAAACTGGCGAATGACAGTCTCATTCCAATCACATCTATGCTGAAGGAAATTTGCTAACCCCATAGCCTCAAATCTATCAACTAGTGCAGACATGACAGGCTATGATCTCATATATGCTAGATCTATGGTCTGATGTTTGAATACAATTTTCTTAACTAGATGACCAAAATAAGCATCTTGTTGTACCTCAGTTCTGAAGTAGAGAATGTTGATGTCCCGAGGCATGTTGAGCTGATTCACTGATCTTGCATTTGCATATGACTCAGCTGTCCACTGTCGGCTAGGAAGATCTAGCCCCATCAGATCAGTGATATCATCCTCATCACCCTCAGCATCTTCCTCTGATGAGTCATCCCCAACGCCCCCAACGGACAATGCAGCAGCCAATTCACTGGGGTTGGGAGCATAATCCACATCATCTGAGTCATCACTATCTCTTTGCCTTTTTGAGGACACTGCCTTTTTGATTTTTGAAGCAGCGGCCTTCTGGACCTTCCGAGGTGTCCTGAGATCAAGAATTAATCCATAAGAACAATTATTCAGGCAATAGAATCAATCCACATTGAAACATGTCAATTAGCACCAAGTCTGACAAAACTGCCACTGGCGGACTGTCCGCACTTCTGAACGCGGACCGTCTGCAGTTCACTGTGGTTAGCAGGCGGACCGTCTGCTACCCATCTGTTCTGCGCAGAACCACAAAAATCGCCCAAACTTTGATTCAACCACAATTTGAGTTCTAGATCAAAGCTACCAACCAAATTTTAACTATAGTATCTCCTCATCACTAGAAACAAGATCCCCTAAATATTTTCATAAATCCATGGTCCAAAAATAGATTGGAGCACCCAAACCCTAGCCTCTTCCATGATGAAATCCAAGAACATAAAGAGATGAATCATTGAAATACCGAGAGGACATGATGGAGAATCTTGAGAAGGGTCCGGGGATGCGCACGGACCGTCCGGGAACCACGTCAAAAGTCCTCCCCCTTGAGAGCTTCTTCCACGTGCTTGAGAGAGAAAGAGATGGCTTTTGGATGGTGTGGGTGTGGTTTAGTGGGGGAGAAGAAAGGCACACACCCATATAAGTTAAATCTGGCCGACCCCACCTTTCTACGCTGGCGCGGACCGTCCGCCAGCGCACTCAGAAGCCTCATAGACTGCACAACAACAGACCAAGTGCGGACTATCCGCAGTCCATGGGCGGACCGTCCGCGGGTGCCCTGCTGGCACACAGGCGGACCGTCCGCGGACCTTTGGCGGATAGTCCGCAGTTCATTGCTATGGCTGAAAACCTCTCTATAGAGCATCTGGTGAACAAGTTTTATGAACAGCAGACCGTCCACCTCTTACTCGTGGACAGTCCGCGCTACCAAAATTCTGACAGCTCTGAATTTTGCAATTTTTCACCATTCCAACTTCAATTTTGGATTATTGCTCATATAAAATCAAAAAATATCAAAACTTACATGAATACCATCCAAAAACTCATATGAGCGAGTAACTACATGAAATCAAAAATAAATCAAGTAAAATCATAAAACTCATAAATGGCCCAAAATTCCTCAAAAATTTTGAAAAATTCAATATGATATGCAAAGAAGAACCACATGCCACATGTGCTAGTTCTCAAGCCACATTTGAGAAGTCAATGATGTTTAGCTCATTTCTCAACTTGCAAAACCAGGATTCATCCAATGGCTTGGTGAATATATCCGCTAATTGATCATCCGTGCCAATTCCAACAATCTTGATATCACCCTTGTTTACATGATCTCTAAGAAAATGATGACGGATATCAATGTGCTTGGTTCTTGAATGTTGCACCGGATTAGTTGCAATTTTTACGGCGCTTTTATTATCACATAATAAGAGAACCTCATCAAACTTCACACTAAAATCAAGAAGAGTTTGCTTCATCCATAATAGTTATGCACAACAACTTCCGGCCGAAATATATTCCGCTTCGGCAGTTGAAAGAGTCACAGAATTTTGCTTCTTTGAAGACCAAGAAACAAAAGACCTTCCAAGAAATTGACAACCATCGGAAGTGATTTTCCTATCAACCTTGCATCCGGCATAATCCGAATCCGAAAACCCAAATAAATTAAAATGAGCACCCTTGGGATACCATAAACCAATATTTGGAGTGAATTTCAAGTATCTCAAGATTCTTTTAACGGTAGTCAAATGATATTCTCTAGGTGCGGCTTGAAATCATGCATACATACAAACACTAAACATGATGTCGGGCCTAAATGCGGTCAAATAAAGCAAACTACCAATCATAGAACAGTAAAGCTTTTTGTCAACTGGGTTACCTCCCTCATCTAGGTCGAGATGCCCATTGGTGGCCATAGGAGTCTTGATTGATTTTGCATCTTCCATACCTAATTTCTTCAAGTTATCCTTCACATATTTAGATTGACACACAAAGGTGCCTTGAGTTGCTTGATTTGAAGTCCAAAAAAGAAACTCAATTCACCAATCATGGACATCTCAAACTCCTGAGACATCATTTCACCAAATTCCTCACAAAAACTTGGGTTAGTTGAACCAAAGATAATATCATCAACATAAATTTGGCAAATAAACAAATCCTTACCAATAGCTTCAGTGAATAAAGTAGTGTCAACCTTATCAATTTTGAAGCCCTTGGAAATAAGAAAATCCCTCAATCTTTCATACCAAGCCTGTGGAGCTTGCTTAAGACCATAAAGAGCTTTTGAGAGCTTGTATACATGATTTGGCTTCTTAGGATCTTCAAAATCGGGAGGTTGCTCAACAAATACAAGTTCACTAATCTTGCCATTCCAGAAGGCACTTTTCACATCCATTTGATAAAGTTCTATGTTGTGAGAGTAAGCATAAGCTAATAAAATTCTAATAGCTTCTAATCTAGCAACGGGAGCAAAAGTTTCACCGAAATCCAAACCTTCGACTTGAGTGAAGCCTTGAGCCACCAATCTTGTCTTGTTTCTCACAATCATTCCATCTTTATTTTGCTTGTTTCTAAAGACCCATTTAGTGCCAATGACATTATAATTTTTGGGCCTCTCAACTAGATCCCAAACTTGATTTCGGGTGAAATTATTTAATTCTTCATGCATAGCATTCACCCAAACCAGATCCCTCAAAACTTCATCTACACGGTTAGGTTCAAGAAAAGATACAAAAGAATAATGTTCATAAAATGAAACAATGCGAGATCAAATTTGGACACCCTTACTAATGTGTAACACCCGGTTTATAAAAGAACATAAACCGAGCAATCATATACGTGCTAGGATCAAGTCACACGTATATACAACAGAATGAATAGTATAACATAGCACATATCACGTAAAAAGATATAATAAAGCGAATACGAATGTTATTTATTACAATAATGACATAAAAGTCTGATATAGCGGAAGCGAAGTACAAAATACGAAAAAGCTCTCCGAAGCTGAAGCAGGGCGCCACAGGGACGTCGACTGGGAGACGAAGCACCTAGAAGTCCTCGTAGTCCTGGTAGCGCTGGACGAACTCCCTCATATCGGCGGGAACTGAGCAGCAGTAGCGTAGCCAAGAGGAAAAAATAGAGAAGAGGCAAGAGTGAGTACACAACTTGTACTCAACAAGTATAACACAAACTATGAGGCTCTAGGCTGGCTGACTCAACTGCATTAGCTTTTAAGTGTTGGAGAAATTTTATTAAAGCAATTTACTACGAGTTGATGAATTACCATTGACCCAGTTACATAGTAATTAGTCAAGTTTAATCATGTAACTACGGAGAAACCAAACCAAAACCAAGCCACCAAGGTAACCCCGAGAAGCACCTCCCTCGTCGGAAGGAGATAACTTCACTAATCAAAAGGAGGATCTGGGCCGCTCATAACCGTGAGCACGGCTAGTATACCAGTTTTACACTCTGCAGAGGTTGCACATCTTTACCCACAAGTCGTGAGCTACGCCAGTTGTTCATCACACTTCCTTAGGTGAGATGGCCAGCGACTCACTACGAGGCCTTTAAAAAGAATCTCGTTGGTAAGGCGTAACCGCGAGAGTTAGGTCGGCGACGATGGGGCCCACCTCCAGGGGTACAAGCACGTAGCACAGACCAAGCCGGAGGAGTAGGGACCATTGAAGCTTGCTACTCTTGCCCCGCAGGTAAGTTACTCCAAACCAAAAAGATCTAATTATTACGCCAAGTCTATCCCATTCTAGCCTTGTGGTAGCGCTGTTGTCCCAGGTTGTCGCTCTATGAACCGGTCCTTATGGAGAGTGGCCAACCAAGCACTAAGCACCGTGCTGGCCCCCTAAACCATGTTTCTAACAAAAGCCAATTTAAACGAGACGTGAGCCACTCAAGCCACACAGAGTGCCACTCTCAGAATTAAGTTCAAGTAAACCATTAATCAAATTACTTAAAAAGGACCAGAGTGTGTTATAGCGCAGCAACCTAGCACAACTAACCAAAATGCAACCCAAGGATATATATAAAGGATATAAAGTGGCTAGGAAATCCTTATAGGCATACAGTATTAAAATGCAGTATGAAATTGTATTTAAAGGTGATAGGTTGTTCATGTTATACTTGCCTTCCTCGTACTGCTCCTGCTGCTGCTCAAAGTGCTCAGAAGGCTGCTGCTCCGGGTACTGGTACTGGGGCTCCTCAGGTAGCTCAGCGTCTACTCACGAACACATGGCCAAAACAAAGCATGATAATAAGCATACAAGCAAACACTAACAAAAACTAAGAAACAAACCAACAATACATGAAAACAGCGCACAAAACTACTCTAGAACTATTCTACGCGTTACAACGATCGCGTGGACATAAAGAACGCTAAAATCGGAGCTAAAACGCATAAACTAGGCCTAAAACAAGGTTCAGGGACTAAACTGCAAGAAATCTAAGGTTCCAGGGGTTTTTCTGCAAAAACCGAGGGCCTAAACGTAATTAAACTAAAAATCTAGGGTCTAACTCGCAAAAAGACTAAGTCTGGATGGCGGGTTCTATTCTGAGAAAAGACAGGGGGGTCCGTGTAAGTTTCTGGGCCGAACTGTAATTATTTTTGAACTGAAGTGGACTGCGGGTTTATTCCCGAAAAGTCCAGGGGCTCTTTAGGAAAAAAGCCAGGCCGAAGCGGTAAGATTGGATCTGGGCGCTAGGATCTGGATCGGACGGTTCAGATAAGGTTGGATTTAGATCTAATCTCCAGCGTTGCTTTCTGTAACACCCTAATTTAAATTCCAGCATTTATTAATAAATTTAATTGGCTTTAGTTAAATTTTCTAAGGTTTATTGTGTTTAGTTGGCATTTAATCTAATTTTTGTTCCTTAATTAATTAAAATTTACCATAGGTTTAAATTTTTGTTGCATTCATGCTGGTGCATAATTTTATTTGAGTGTGGTTTGAATTCAAATTTTGATTTGAATTCAAACTTTGTTTGGTTTAGAAATAGAAAAGGAGAAATAGAAAAGAATAAGACCCAAACCCAAATCTAGAAACCCAGCCCACCAGCCCAAACCCGCCTCAGCCCAGTCCAACCCTCACCCCGAACGGCCCGCGTAGCCAGCTCTCCGGCCCGCTACGCCTCTCCCCCGCGGCCTGCCTCCGCCCCGCTCAGCCCGAGCGCCCGCGCAGGCCCGCTTGGCCCCGCTCCGCACGCCCCATCCCGCGCAGGCCAGCTCGCCAGCGCCCAAGTCGCCTCGCCCCGCCTGACAGCCCGACTCCACCTGGCGGCGCAAGCCAGCCCGCTCGCCCGCTCGCCCGCTCAGCCACTCGCAGCACGCCCCGCCGCTGACCCGTGGGCCCAGCCTGCCAGCGTCGGCTTCCCCCTCGCGCAGCTACCGCCGAGCATCTCGCCGGAGATCTCGCGCCGCGCCCTTCACGGTGCGCATCCCCAGGATCCCCGCCGGCCCCTTTAATTGCCCCTGCGGCCTCCCTGCTCCCCCATCCGCAGCCGCCAACCCTAGCCGCCTCTCCCCTCGCTCCGTGAGAGCAGAGCACGGCACCGCCGTGGCCACGCGCCGCCTCGCCGCACGCCCAGGCCCCCTCCGCCATCGAATCCGCCGCAGAAGCTCCGCCTTGGTGCCAGTAGTGTCCCCGCGGCCGCCATCCACGACTTCGACCCCTGCGCGCCCGGATTTTTCGCCGGAGACCCATCGCCGGTGAGTGGAATTCTCGCCGCGATTCAGCCCCGCCGCTGGCCTCTTGACCTCACTGACAGCTTCTCTGGGACCACAGCCGACCAGCGCACCTGCTCGAGGGAATTGGAGGCCGGAGCTGCGTCTCATCGACCCCTCCCCGAACCCAGCGCCGACCCGCCGCCGTTACACGCCGTCGACCTCCCCTGCGCCACGCTCCCTACTGCTTCGAGCCTCGGTGAGCACACCTTTGCTTCCCTGTTTCTTTTGTACGGGCGATTAGAACCTGTAGCGCACCCTAGGTGCCCCGGCCGCGCTTGCCGGCGCTTCTCCACCGCCGCCGAACCGCCCATGTCGGCGGGAGTCCCCTTCCCAGCCCTGCCGCGCTTCTTTAAGTTCCCCGGTGGATTACGCATGAGGCGTACTACCTCCCAGGCCAAACCGCATGCCAAATCTAGCCCCAGAACGTCGGATCCGACGAACTCCGGCGAGCCCTATGCTGCGCCGCCGCGGAACAGGGCACGCCGGCGCGTTCCGCCGCCGCCCCACACCCAATCGCCTAAGAGCCGTCCGATCCGGAACCTAGGGCCCTGATTAGATCGCATCCCCGCTAGATCCGGATCGTCGGATCGAGATCCAACGGTCTGGGATCAAAGATACCGGTTCGGCCGGTACTTTTGCTAAAGAGTCCCTGGACTCTCTGCTAATCAACCCGCAGTCCAGGCGTTTTCAAAAATATTTACAGTTGGGCCCAGTTTTTAGCAGATAACCCCCTGGCTTTTCTCAGAATAGAACCCGCCGTCCAGTTTTGGTCTTTTTACGCTTGGGCCCTCGGATCTTTCTGGTTTTTACGTCTAGGCCCTCGGTTTTAGCAGAAAACCCCCTGGAACTTCAGTTTTCTTACAAATAAGCCCCTAGGACTTGTTTTTGGCCTAGAATACGCGTTTTAGCTCCGTTTTTAGCGTTCTTTATATCCACGCGATCGTTGTAACGCGTAGAATAGTTCTAGAATAGTTTTGTGCGCTGTTTTCATGTATTGATGTACTGTTTCTTAGTTTTTGTTAATGGTTGCCTGTATGCTTATTTTGTGCATTGTTTTGGCCATGTGTTCGTGAGTAGACGCTGATCCAGTTGAGGAGCCCCAGTACCAGTACCAGGAGCAGCCTTCTTCCGAGCACTTTGAGCAGCAGCCAGAGCAGTACGAGGAAGGCAAGTATAACATGAACAACCTATCACTTTAATTACAATTTCATACTGCATTTTAATACTGTATGCCTATAAGGATTTCCTAGCCACTTTATATCCTTTATATATACCTTTGGGTTGCATTTTGGTTAGTTGTGCTAGGTTGCTGCGCTATAACACACTCTGGTCCTTTTTAATTAATTTGATTAATGGTATACTTGAACTTAATTCTGAGAGTGGCACTCTGTGTGGCTTGAGTGGCTCACTTCTCGTTAAAATTGGCTTTTGTTAGAAACATGGTTTAGGGGGCCAGCACGGTGCTTACTGCCTGGTTGACCACTCTCCATAAGGACCGGTTCATAGAGCGACAACCTGGGACAACAGCGCTACCACAAGGCTAGAATGGGATAGACTTGGCGTAATAATTAGATCTTTTTGGTTTGGAGTAACTTACCTGCGGGGCAAGAGTAGTAAGCTTCAATGGTCCCTGCTCCTCCGGCTGGTCTGTGCTTGGATTGCGCTCCTGTGCTTGTACCCCCGTGAGGTGGGCCCCATCGTCGCCGACCTAACTCTCGCGGTTACGCCTTACCAACGAGATTCTTCCTAAAGGCCTCGTAGTGAGTCGCTGGCCATCTCACCTAAGGAAGTGTGATGAACAACTGGCGTAGTCACGACTTGTGGGTAAAGATGTGCAACCTCTGCAGAGTGTAAAACTGGTATACTAGCCGTGCTCACGGTTATGAGCGGCCCAGATCCTCCTTTTGATTAGTGAAGTTATCTCCTTCCGACGAGGGAGGTGCTTCTCGGGGTTTACCTTGGTGGCTTGGTCTTGGTTTTGGTTCTCAGTAGTATCATGACTAAACTTGATTAATTACTATGTAACTGGGTTAATGGTAATTCATCAACTCGTAGTAAATAGCTTTAATAAAATTTTGCCAACACTTAAAAGCTAATGCAGTTGAGTCAGCCAGCCTAGAGCCTCATAGTTTGTGTTATACTTGTTGAGTACAAGTTGTGTACTCACTCTTGCCTCTTCTCTACTTTTTCCTCTTGGCTACGCTACTGCTGCTCAGTTCCTGCCGACTCGAGGGAGTTCGTCCAGCGCTACCAGGACTACGAGGACTTCTAGGTGCTTCGTCTCCCAGTCGACGTCCCTGTGGCGCCCTGCTTCAGCTTCGGAGAGCTTTTACCGTATTTTGTACTTCGCTTCCGCTGTATCAGACATTCTTGTCATTATTGTAATAAATAACATTCGTATTCGCTTTGTTATGTCTTTTTACGTGATATGTGCTATGATATACTGTTCATTCTGTTGTATATACGTGTGACTTGATCCTGGCACGTATATGATTGCTCGGTTTATGTTCTTTTATAAACCGGGTGTTACAGAGTGGTATCAGAGCCGTATCGACTGTAGGACGAAGCCTAGATAGAACTGGTCGAGTTTTAGGACTCTTTCTCTCCAATCCTTGACTGCTGAGACTATTTTACTATTATACCCCTTGACTTCTATGACTTTTTACCCTTCTTGCCTCGATTTCTCTCTCTGAAGAATAGTTTCGTAGATTTTGGCCTGAATCAGTCATCTGACCACCATGAGCATAGCTAGGTGACCTTTTTATAATAAAACGATAGCACGTTCTGCGACGCGTTGTGTTAGTCGAGTCTATTGCTCAAACTCGGCTAAGTCGTGAAAATTGTCTGCTTGTTATTATGCTACATGCTTGATTTGGATTTTTGACTGATTGCATAGTTTAGTAGTTTAAATTTGTTTAAAGAAAATCACTCTGATGTTAAAGATAACTAATTAATAAAATGAGTTAGATCGTTGGGGGTAAAACAGTCCACTCTATCCTGTCTACTTTATCATGGCTGAGTCTTTTTCCGCAAAGAGTTATCATATCCATCTGAGTTTATTCCTGCAATATCCTTACTCGTGAAATCTTTTGTTCAAATCAGATGGTGAACACCAGGAGCACCGGTTCAGGTTCTGGCCAGCAGCAGGGTCAGAACAACCAGGGTACCGGGATCCCGATGCCTCCGCCTTTGACTCCGGAGCAGTACTTCCAGCTCCAGATGCAGATGATGGCTACCCTGAACAACACTGTTCAGGCTCTTCAGCACGCTCACACTCAGCCTCCGCCTCCTCCACCGCCGCAGCCTCGCGACAGGCGTGCTGAGTTCCTGAGGGGTCACCCGCCGACGTTCTCTCACACGTCCGACCCTCTCCAGGCTGACGACTGGCTCCGTGCAGTGGAGCGTCAGCTGGACATCGCCCAGTGCGATGATCGTGAGCGCGTCTTGTACGCAGCAGGACAGCTGCGAGGGGCAGCTCTGGACTGGTGGGAGTCCCACCCGGTCCATGACCGCGAGTCTCTCACTTGGCTCCAGTTCAGGGAGCGCTTCCGCAGCCACAACGTCCCCGCGGGCGTTATGAAGATGAAGCAGAAGGAGTTCCTTGCACTGAAGCAGGTAATCTTAAGTATAATCATTCAGCGTTTTCTTTTGAGCTTATGCCCCTTGTTCTATCCTTATGAATCTTGAGTTAATCCTCCGATATCTATCTGTCTTTGTGAATTCAGGGGACTATGTCAGTCACGGAGTATCGTGATCGCTTTCTTCAGCTGGCACGCTACGCCCCTGCCGAGGTTGCGGATGACCGCAAGAAGCAGGAGCACTTCATGGAGGGTCTTGAGGACTACCTCCAGTACGCGCTGCTCAACCTCCGCTTCGACGACTTCAACCATCTGGTTGACAGTGCGCTCAACACTGAGCGTAAGCACTTGGAGATGGAGGACAAGAAGAGGAAGGTTGTCCCCGTTGCTTCCGGCAGCAACACTCGTCCTCGACTCCAGCCGCCCCAGCAGTACCAGCAGCAGTACCGGCCTCCTCAGCAGTACCAGCAGAGGCCACCGCAGCAGTACCCGCCTCGACAGCAGCAGGCAGGTCAGGGCCCGAGGTTACCGGCACCTCGGCTCGTGCTGCTCCACCAGCTCCACCGGCACCGCAGGCTCCACGTCCGGCAGCTCCTACCGGACAGCAGGCTCAGGGACCTCCTCGCACCTGCTTTCACTGCGGCCAGCCGGGGCACTACGCCAACGCTTGCCCCCGGAAGGCGCAGGCGGGACAGCAGGGGCGCCCAGCTCAGCCCAGGGCGCCAGCACAGGGCAGGGTGAACCACGTGACGGTCGAGTCAGCGGCCGAGGCTCCCAACGTGGTTATTGGTACGTTCATGGTTAATTCATATCCAGCTACAGTGCTTTTTGATACTGGTGCTACGCATTCCTTCATTACTCAGTCTTTTGTCGAGCATCATGGTATTCATACTAGCACATTAAAGAGGTGCCTGTTAGTATCTTCACCGGGAGGACAGTTGAGGTCTCACACTTACTGCCCGAGAGTCAGTGTTTCTTTGAGGGGAGTAGAGTTCTGTACTGATCTGATGGTGCTAGACACCAAGGGCATTGATGTCATTCTGGGAATGGAGACTCTGGCCAAATGGGGAGTTCGGATAGATTGTGCTCAGAGGACAGTCTTGCTATCAGCTTCCAGTGGCCAAGAGGTTGTTATCAGTGCAGTAGAGCCTTCTGGATTTCTTCATCAGATGGAGGCTAGACCCACGAACGGTATTCGCGTGGTGTCTGAATTCCCGGATGTCTTTCCGGATGATCTGCCAGGTATGCCGCCTGAACGCGCCATTGAGTTTTGTATTGATCTCTTGCCTGGCACAGCTCCTATTGCAAAGCGGCCCTACCGTATGGCACCTATAGAGCATGAATAAGTTAAGAAGACTATTGATGAGTTGCTAGCCAAGGGCTATATCCGTCGCAGCTTCTCTCCTTGGGCTTTTCCGTTGTTGCTGGTAGATAAGAAGGATGGCTCGAAGAGGATGTGTGTCGATTATCGGGAGCTGAATGCAGTCACTATCAAGAACAAGCATCCACTGCCCCGTATTGAGGATCTCTTCGATCTGCTTCGAGGTGCTCGTATATTCTCGAAGATTGATCTTCGTTCGGGTTATTTTCAGCTGAGGATCCGTCCTGGGGATATTCCGAAGACGGCATTCACCTGCAAGTATGGGCTATATGAGTATACAGTCATGTCCTTCGGCCTGACTAATGCCCCGGCTTACTTCATGCATCTGATGAACATGGTCTTCATGGATTATCTGGATGTCTTTGTGGTGATTTTCATTGATGATATTCTGATCTTTTCCAAGACAGAAGAAGAGCATGAGGAGCATCTGAGACTTGTATTGCAGAGATTGAGGGAGCATCAGCTGTATGCCAAGTTCAGCAAGTGCGAGTTCTGGATTGACGAGGTTCCATTCCTCGGACATGTTATCTCTCAGGGAGGCATTGCTGTTGATCCGAGCAAGGTGAAGGATGTGCTCGAGTGGGAGACACCGCAGACAGTGAAAGAAGTCAGATCTTTCTTGGGCTTAGCTGGATATTATCGGAGGTTCATTGAGAATTTCTCCAAGATCGCGAAGCCTTTGACTTCTTTGCTGGAGAAGAATGTGGCTTTTGTATGGACTGATGAGCGTCAGATGGCCTTTGATGAGCTGAAGAAGAGGTTGACTACGGCGCCAGTCCTGACTCTGCCAGACCAGACGAAGAGGTTCACGGTATATTGTGATGCTTCGAAGGATGGTCTTGGGTGTGTTCTGATGCAGGAGGGCAGAGTGATAGCTTATGCTTCACGGCAGTTACGCCGGCATGAGCTGAATTATCCTACTCATGATCTTGAGTTAGCCGCAGTTGTGCATGCTCTGAAGATTTGGAGGCATTACTTGTATGGGCAGCGGTGTGATATCTACACTGATCACAAGAGCCTCAAGTACATTTTCACGCAGAATGAGCTGAACATGCGGCAGAGAAGATGGCTAGAGTTGGTCAAGGACTATGATCTGGAGATTCACTATCATCCGGGCAAGGCCAATGTTGTAGCAGATGCTCTGAGCAGAAGGAGTTATGTCAACATGGCCGTGGCTTTCCAGATGCCTCCAGAGTTATGCGAGGAGTTCGAGCAGTTGAGTCTGGGCTTCTTGCATCATACCTCCAGTGCAGCATTTGAGGCAGTACCGACTCTAGAGGCAGAGATCAGGCAGCATCAGAAAGATGATGAGAAGCTGCAGGAGATCCGTGAGTTGCTCAAGAAGGGCAAGGCTCCTCATTTCAGAGAGGATGATCAGGGTACCTTGTGGTACAAGAACCGGATCTGCGTGCCTGATGTGCATGATCTCCGGAAGTTGATTCTGAGTGAGGCCCATGATACAGCTTACTCTATTCATCCGGGCAGCACGAAGATGTACTATGATCTGAAGGAACGCTTCTGGTGGTATGGGATGAAGCGTTCAGTGGCAGAGTACGTGGCTATTTGTGACACCTGTCAGCGTGTCAAGGCTGAGCACCAGAGGCCAGCAGGTCTATTACAGCCTTTGAAGATTCCAGAGTGGAAATGGGAAGAAATCACTATGGACTTCATTGTTGGATTGCCTCGTACTCAGAAAGGGTACAACTCCATTTGGGTAGTAGTGGATCGTCTGACGAAGGTTGCTCACTTCATTCCAGTGAACACTACTTACTCCGGTGCTAGACTTGCAGAGTTGTACATCTCTCGGATTGTCTGCTTGCATGGTGTGCCCAAGAAGATTATATCTGACAGAGGGTCTCAGTTCACTTCTCGGTTCTGGGAGCAGCTCCATGATTCGTTGGATACGAAGCTGCGTTTCAGTACGGCTTATCACCCTCAGACAGATGGGCAGACAGAGAGAACCAACCAAGTGTTGGAGGATATGCTGAGAGCTTGTGCTATCCAGTACGGTACTAGTTGGGATAAGTGCCTGTCTTATGCTGAGTTTTCATATAACAACAGCTATCAGGCCAGTCTGAAGAAGTCTCCCTTCGAGGCATTGTATGGCAGAAAGTGCCGGACTCCTCTCTATTGGGATCAGATTGGTGAGAAGCAGCTCTTCGGTCTTGAGATCATAGATGATGCAGAGCAGATGGTTCAGGCTGTGCGAGAAAATCTGAGGGTTGCACAGAGCAGACAAAAGAGCTATGCAGATGGCAAGCGGAGAGACCTGACTTTCAGTGTCGGTGATTATGTGTATCTGAAGGTGTCTCCGATGAGAGGAATCCGTAGATTTAATGTCAAAGGGAAGTTAGCACCTCGGTATGTGGGGCCATTCAAGGTGCTAGAGCGGAAAGGCGAAGTTGCTTATCGCCTGGAGTTACCTCTCAGCCTCTCAAAAGTTCATGATGTCTTCCATATATCTCAGCTGAAGAGGTGTTTGTGAGTACCCGAGGAGCAGGCACCCCTGGATGGAGTCGATGTCCAGGAGGATCTGACTTATACTGAGCATCCGGTGAAGATTCTGGAGACATCAGAGAGGGTTACTCGGAACAAGCGCATCAAGATGTGCAGAGTTCAGTGGAGTCACCATAGTGAAGCTGAGGCTACATGGGAGCGAGAAGATGAGCTAAAGAAGACATATCCAGATCTCTTTGCTAGCCAGCCCAGCTAAATCTCGGGGACGAGATTTCTTTAAGGGGGTAGGGTCTGTAACACCCTAATTTAAATTCCAGCATTTATTAATAAATTTAATTGGATTTAGTTAAATTTTCTAAGGTTTATTGTGTTTAGTTGGCATTTAATCTAATTTTTGTTCCTTAATTAATTAAAATTTACCATAGGTTTAAATTTTTGTTGCATTCATGCTGGTGCATAATTTTATTTGAGTGTGGTTTGAATTCAAATTTTGATTTGAATTCAAACTTTGTTTGGTTTAGAAATAGAAAAGGGGAAATAGAAAAGAATAAGACCCAAACCCAAATCTAGAAACCCAGCCCACCAGCCCAAACCCGCCTCAGCCCAGTCCAACCCTCACCCCGAACGGCCCGCGTAGCCAGCTCTCCGGCCCGCTACGCCTCTCCCCCGCGGCCTGCCTCCGCCCCGCTCAGCCCGAGCGCCCGCGCAGGCCCGCTTGGCCCCGCTCCGCACGCCCCATCCCGCGCAGGCCAGCTCGCCAGCGCCCAAGTCGCCTCGCCCCGCCTGACAGCCCGACCCCACCTGGCGGCGCAAGCCAGCCCGCTCGCCCGCTCGCCCGCTCAGCCGCTCGCAGCACGCCCCGCCGCTGACCCGTGGGCCCAGCCTGCCAGCGTCGGCTTCCCCCTCGCGCAGCTACCGCCGAGCATCTCGCCGGAGATCTCGCGCCGCGCCCTTCACGGTGTGCATCCCCAGGATCCCCGCCGGCCCCTTTAATTGCCCCTGCGGCCTCCCTGCTCCCCCATCCGCAGCCGCCAACCCTAGCCGCCTCTCCCCTCGCTCCGTGAGAGCAGAGCACGGCACCGCCGTGGCCACGCGCTGCCTCGCCGCACGCCCAGGCCCCCTCCGCCATCGAATCCGCCGCAGAAGCTCCGCCTTGGTGCCAGTAGTGTCCCCGCGGCCGCCATCCACGACTTCGACCCCTGCGCGCCCGGATTTTTCGCCGGAGACCCATCGCCGGTGAGTGGAATTCTCGCCGCGATTCAGCCCCGCCGCTGGCCTCTTGACCTCACTGACAGCTTCTCTGGGACCACAGCCGACCAGCGCACCTGCTCGAGGGAATTGGAGGCCGGAGCTGCGTCTCATCGACCCCTCCCCGAACCCAGCGCCGACCCGCCGCCGTTACACGCCGTCGACCTCCCCTGCGCCACGCTCCCTACTGCTTCGAGCCTCGGTGAGCACACCTTTGCTTCCCTGTTTCTTTTGTACGGGCGATTAGAACCTGTAGCGCACCCTAGGTGCCCCGGCCGCGCTTGCCGGCGCTTCTCCACCGCCGCCGAACCGCCCATGTCGGCGGGAGTCCCCTTCCCAGCCCTGCCGCGCTTCTTTAAGTTCCCCGGTGGATTACGCATGAGGCGTACTACCTCCCAGGCCAAACCGCATGCCAAATCTAGCCCCAGAACGTCGGATCCGACGAACTCCGGCGAGCCCTATGCTGCGCCGCCGCGGAACAGGGCACGCCGGCGCGTTCCGCCGCCGCCCCACACCCAATCGCCTAAGAGCCGTCCGATCCGGAACCTAGGGCCCTGATTAGATCGCATCCCCGCTAGATCCGGATCGTCGGATCGAGATCCAACGGTCTGGGATCAAAGATACCGGTTCAGCCGGTACTTTTGCTAAAGAGTCCCTGGACTCTCTGCTAATCAACCCGCAGTCCAGGCGTTTTCAAAAATATTTACAGTTGGGCCCAGTTTTTAGCAGATAACCCCCTGGCTTTTCTCAGAATAGAACCCGCCGTCCAGTTTTGGTCTTTTTATGCTTGGGCCCTCGGATCTTTCTGGTTTTTACGTCTAGGCCCTCGGTTTTAGCAGAAAACCCCCTGGAACTTCAGTTTTCTTACAAATAAGCCCCTAGGACTTGTTTTTGGCCTAGAATACGTGTTTTAGCTCCGTTTTTAGCGTTCTTTATATCCACGCGATCGTTGTAACGCGTAGAATAGTTCTAGAATAGTTTTGTGCGCTGTTTTCATGTATTGATGTACTGTTTCTTAGTTTTTGTTAATGGTTGCCTGTATGCTTATTTTGTGCATTGTTTTGGCCATGTGTTCGTGAGTAGACGCTGATCCAGTTGAGGAGCCCCAGTACCAGTACCAGGAGCAGCCTTCTTCCGAGCACTTTGAGCAGCAGCCAGAGTAGTACGAGGAAGGCAAGTATAACATGAACAACCTATCACTTTAATTACAATTTCATACTGCATTTTAATACTGTATGCCTATAAGGATTTCCTAGCCACTTTATATCCTTTATATATACCTTTGGGTTGCATTTTGGTTAGTTGTGCTAGGTTGCTGCACTATAACACACTCTGGTCCTTTTTAATTAATTTGATTAATGGTATACTTGAACTTAATTCTGAGAGTGGCACTCTGTGTGGCTTGAGTGGCTCACTTCTCGTTAAAATTGGCTTTTGTTAGAAACATGGTTTAGGGGGCCAGCACGGTGCTTACTGCCTGGTTGACCACTCTCCATAAGGACCGGTTCATAGAGCGACAACCTGGGACAACAGCGCTACCACAAGGCTAGAATGGGATAGACTTGGCGTAATAATTAGATCTTTTTGGTTTGGAGTAACTTACCTGCGGGGCAAGAGTAGTAAGCTTCAATGGTCCCTGCTCCTTCGGCTGGTCTGTGCTTGGATTGCGCTCCTGTGCTTGTACCCCCGTGAGGTGGGCCCCATCGTCGCCGACCTAACTCTCGCGGTTACGCCTTACCAACGAGATTCTTCCTAAAGGCCTCGTAGTGAGTCGCTGGCCATCTCACCTAAGGAAGTGTGATGAACAACTGGCGTAGCTCACGACTTGTGGGTAAAGATGTGCAACCTCTGCAGAGTGTAAAACTGGTATACTAGCCGTGCTCACGGTTATGAGCGGCCCAGATCCTCCTTTTGATTAGTGAAGTTATCTCCTTCCGACGAGGGAGGTGCTTCTCGGGGTTTACCTTGGTGGCTTGGTCTTGGTTTTGGTTCTCAGTAGTATCATGACTAAACTTGATTAATTACTATGTAACTGGGTTAATGGTAATTCATCAACTCGTAGTAAATAGCTTTAATAAAATTTTGCCAACACTTAAAAGCTAATGCAGTTGAGTCAGCCAGCCTAGAGCCTCATAGTTTGTGTTATACTTGTTGAGTACAAGTTGTGTACTCACTCTTGCCTCTTCTCTACTTTTTCCTCTTGGCTACGCTACTGCTGCTCAGTTCCTGCCGACTCGAGGGAGTTCGTCCAGCGCTACCAGGACTACGAGGACTTCTAGGTGCTTCGTCTCCCAGTCGACGTCCCTGTGGCGCCCTGCTTCAGCTTCGGAGAGCTTTTACCGTATTTTGTACTTCGCTTCCGCTGTATCAGACATTCTTGTCATTATTGTAATAAATAACATTCGTATTCGCTTTGTTATGTCTTTTTACGTGATATGTGCTATGATATACTGTTCATTCTGTTGTATATACGTGTGACTTGATCCTGGCACGTATATGATTGCTCGGTTTATGTTCTTTTATAAACCGGGTGTTACAGAGTGGATTGGACGGTTCAGATCCAAAGGGTGTGTGGGGCGGCGGCGCGGCTCGCCGGAGACCAAGCTCCGCGGCGGCGCTCGGCCGGAGGTGAGCAAAATCAGCCATTCGGGCTGGGGTTTGAGCGAGTTTTGGGTCAAGGAGCATCCACGCGGCACGCGTGGTTCACCTAGGCCAAGAGCGGAGCGCGGGGACGCCCTGGGCGGCGGTTGCTGTGCGGGCGGCGGCGGTTCTGTGGGTTGTGGTCGCCGGCGTACGCGAGTCCAGGCGGCTAAGGTGTGCTACGGCTATGGAAACTGGCGCAAAGAGATCAAGGGGTCGGGGTGGAACTTACCGAAGGCTCGTGGTGGCCAGAGCTGCTGCGCAAGGTGGACGTCGGCGAGCTCCGGGCGGCGGGTCATGGCGGAGCTCGCGGAGAGGGTGCTGGAGGATTGCGCCGGGCCTGCTGATCCACGAAATAGGTCCGCACGAGTCCTGAGGAGGTGTTTCGGGGGTCAGGGAAGCCCAGTGTACGCCGGCGGCGAGGATTTGAAGTAATGGGGCTACTCACCGGCGGCGGCCCACGGGGAAAAATCCGGCGCACGCAGGCCTCAGAGTCGCGATTGGGGCCTTGGAAAGCTACCTGGTGCCAGAACAAAGCAGCTTCGGGGCCTGGTCGGAGCTAGGGTGCGGCGGGTCGGCGTGGTTACGGCGGCGAGATGCTCTCCTCCAAGTAGAGGCAGGGCGGAGCGGCTAGGGTTTGGGGCGCGGTGCTGCGGGGCGAGGGTAGGGGGAAGGAGGTCGCGGGGCGCCAGTTAAAGGAGGAGGCCGGTGATCACGGCGCGTACGCTCGGGAAGGGAAGCCGACGATCTCGGCGGCAATGCCGCGCGGACGTTGCGCTGCGGGGGGGGGGGGGGGAGAAGAAGGGCCTGACCGGTGGGCCAGGGCTGTCAGCGGCGGGGAACGGGCGAACGGTGACTCGCGAGGCGCGGGAGGCAGCGGCTGACTGGTGGGGCGCTCGGATACAGGAACCGTGCCACTGGCAGGCGGGCCCGGGAGCGGGGTGCGGGGCGCGCGCGAGCGGGCTGAGGAGGCACGCGTGAAGAGCGGGCGGGGTGCGTTGGGCCATGCCGCGTGGGGGAGGCTGGGACTCGGCGGGAGTGGGCCATGCGTGGGGTTCTGCTGGGCCGATCCAACAGGCAAGGAGGAAAGTGCGTCGCAGCGGACTGGGCTGCCTGGGTTGGCGTTGCAGTTGGGTCGCGGTGCTGGCTGAGCACGCGGACGGAGGCAGCTGGGAGAGGAATGCGCGGGTGGAGTGAGGCGTTGACCGGTGGGCCGGCAGGACACGTCCATGTGGGCGTTGCGACGCTGGTCTGCGGGCCTAGCTGGTCGGACGGGGGAGGCGCGCGTGACGCAGCTGAGCGGAGAGATGGAGCGAGCGGGACGTGGCGTTGGCGTGCGGGTGCTGCTGGGCCGCGCGGGCGAGCCGGGGGCGCTGGGCGTGAGCGTGGGCCGAACTAAGCGGGAAAGGGGGCAGGCCAGGCTGACGGGCGCTGGGCCGCGGGAAAGGGTGCTGGACTGGGCCGGGCTGGCTGGGCTGAGTGCTGGGGTGGTTTGGGCTGGGTTTGGGTTGAGTTAGTGGGCTCCCTGGGTGTGGGTTTAGGGGTTTGGGCTCCTTTTCTAAATCTAATCCTAATTCAACTCAAGACAAATGAATTCAAATTTAAATTTGAATTCACACAAGCACTCAACAGATAAAACAATGCTCCAGCATGAATGCAACAACCAAAAATCAAACCTATGATAGATTTTTAATTACTTATAGAACAAAAATTTAGATTAAATGCAAGTCTAACACAATAAACCTTAGAAAATTAAATAAAACCAATTAAATTTATTATAAATGGCTGAAATTTGAATTAGGGTGTTACATAATGTCACCTATGATTTGATCTACGAGATGATCCTTTGCAAGAACATGATGAATCTTTTGAGGAACAATGGGCTCTTGAGTTGATGTGGAAGGTGAAGTAGTAGAACCCACTTGATCTTGTACTTGAGAATCATCATTGCTTGAATCTTGTACAATTGGTTGTGCTTGATCATTTGAGATAGAAGTTGAAGGATTTACTCTAAAAGAGATAGAAGGATCATCTTCATCTTCATCTTCTTCTCTTGGTCTAACATCACCAATTGACATAGTTTTCATTGCATTTCTCAAGCCATCACTTCTCACATCATCAAGATTTTCTTGTTCATAATGAGACCCATTGGTTTCATCAAACTCCATATTATATGCTTCTTCAACAATGCCATGAGTTTTGTTGTAGACCCGATAAGCCTTGCTACAAGATGAATACCCAAGAAGAAAACCTTCATCACATTTTCTTTGGAACTTTGATAACCGAGTTCCCTTCTTGAGAATATAGCACTTGCACCCTAACACTCTAAAATATGAGATATTTGGCTTCCTTCCAATAAGCAATTCATATGGGGTCTTGTTATGTAATCTATGGCAATATAATCTATTTGAAGCATGACATGCCATGTTGATTGCTTCGGTCCAAAAACTATCCGAAACAAGACCATTTTGTTCTCGGAGAGCATTGATTCTGCCATATCAATCAAAGTTCTATTTTTCCTCTCAACAAGACCATTTTGTTCCAGAGTGTACTTGGTTGAGAATTCTTGCTTGATTCCTTTCTCATCACACTATTCCTCAACACTTGTGTTTCAAAATTCACTTCCATTGTCACTCCTCACTTTCTTCACATTGAGCTCAAATTCATTCTCGGCCCTTGTTATAAATTTCTTGAATATGTCATATGTATCGGCTTTGTCATGAAGAAAGAAAACTCATGTATATCTTGAATAATCATCCACTATCACAAGACAATAACAATTCCCTCCAATGCTTCTATATGTAGTAGGTCCAAATAAATCTATATGCAACAATTTCAATGGTCTCTCAGTTGACATAACACTTTTGGTGGGATGAGCATTTGCAACTTGCTTTCTGGCTTGACATGCACTACACAACTTATCTTTTTCAAATTTCACATTCTTCAAGCCAACTACTAAATCATGCTTCAAGAATCGGTTGAGTTGTTTTATGCCTACATGACCAAGTCTTCTATGCCATAACCAACCCAAAGATAATTGAGAGAACAAGCAAGTAGACAAATTTGCCTCTCTAGTAGCAAAATTCACAATATATACATCCTCATGTCTAAATCCCATGAAGATATGATCATTTCCATTCAAACTAGTCACTACAACATCATCTTTAGTGAAGCTAATCTTATAACCAAAATCACAAAGTTGAGTGACCGACAAGAGATTGAACTTGAGAGAATCAACTAGCAAAACTTTTGAGAGAGAATGATCACTTGAGATAGGAATTGTACCAACTCCTTTGACCTTGCCTCGGCTATTGTCACCAAAGATGATGTCACTATAGCCAACCACATTATTATCAAGAGAGGAAAACATCATTTGATCTCCTGTAATGTGTTGAGTGCAACCACTATCAAGCACCCATTGTCTTCCTCCGGCCTTGTAATTCACCTACAAAAGAGAAGTAACTCTTTTAGATACCCAAATTTTCTTGGGTCCTTGGATGTTAGTGACCAAGGTTTTAGGCACCCAAATGGCATTCTTTTTAGCACCATATATTGGTAACCCAACATATTTTGCACTAACACAACCCTTAGAATCTTTTATGAGAACATAGCTAGAATCAAAGGATACGACTTTGTTGTTGGTGCAATTCTTCTCATTATGGCCCATCTTTTTACACTTTTCATAATATGGCCGTCCATCTTTCTTCACAAATACGGTCTTGGTTTCATAAAAGGCCTTCTTGTCTTTCTTTGGAATATATCCAAGACCTTGCCTATTCAAGGTGAACTTTTGGCTTGACCAATAATGATTGAATTTTGCTCTACTATCATAGCACTTGCTCAAGTCATTGGTCAAACAAATCACCTCCTTCTTCAATTTCTCATTCTCCAAGACAAGTGACTCATCACAAGAAGATTTATCACTTGTGCTACATGAGGGGTTAGTGGAACTAGATATACAACAAGATTTGCAAGTTTCACTACTAGCCCCCATGCTCAACTTAGCCTTGTCCTAGTGATCAAGCAAGGTGTTGTGAGCTTCCTTAAGCTTCTCATGAGTTTCCTTAAGATTCTCATGAGAGGTCTTTAGCTCCTCATAGGAAGCTTGGAGTGAACCATACTTCAACTCCAAGTCCTTCAACTTTGTCTTTTCCTTGATCACAAGTTCACCGGCATCGTTGAGCATGTCTACAAGATCATCATATGAAAATTCTTCAAGATCATCATCTTGTAATACCTTTGCACCACCTTTTGCCATAAGACAATGTGGTGTGGAGAAGAGTGATGGAGCCTCCTTGATGGCGATCCCGGCAACTCCCTTGGATGGCTTGTCATCATAATCATCATCATCGGAGCTAGCATCGGAATCCCACTCAACAAAATAGGCTTGACCATTTTTCTTCTTCTTGATGAATTTCTTCTTTTTCTTCTCATTATTTTTCTTGTCTCTTGTTCTTGTTTGGACAATTTATGATGATATGACCCACTTCACCACATTGGAAGCAAGTCTTGTCAACAAAAGGATTTTTCCTTGATGATTGTCCTCTATTGCCAAAGTTCTTCTTGCTCATCATTCTATTGAACCTCTTGACAAAGAGAGCCATCTCCTCATCCGATTCTTCTTCTTGACAACCACTTTCTTCTTCATTGTTGCTATCTTGAGCCTTGAAAGCCACACTTTTCTTTTTCTCATCAATTTCTCCACCATGCGCTTCATCTTGAGATTCTTGAACATGTCATGGGTAAGCACTTCTCCCAAAATTTGTGTGGGAGTAGCGGTCTTCACATTTAACCTCACAAGTAAGGTCACAATGCTGTCATATCTTCCCGGAAGACTTCTAGGAAACTTATGATTGAAATTCACATCCGGCACCTCAAATCCAAGCCCCTTGAGCTCATTTACAATATCATTTAGCCGATTGAACATCTCGGCTACACTCTCATCCTTCTTCATGGCAAATTCACTAAACTTGCCCTTGAGCACATATAATTTGGCTTCCTTTACACTTGATGTGCCTTCATGAATTTCCATAAGCTTCTTTCATATCTCATTTGCATTCGTGAGACTTTTGACTCTATTAAATTCACTCACATCAAGAGCACTAAAGAGCACATTTACCCCTTGATCATTTAGCACCTTATTTTTCTCATCTAGGGGGGGGTCAAATTCTTTGTGTCTAGGATGACATATCCATCATTCACAACTCTCCATAACTTTCTACTCATAGCCTTGAGATGAGCCGACATCCTAGTCTTCCAATAATCATAATTATTTCCATCAAAGAAAGGTGGTTTCCCAACATGAATATTATTATCACTAGTCATTGTTCTACTCCAAGATGGTTAAATCCGCAATTTAAGGAGTACTTAGCTCTAGTACCACTTGTAGGATCAAGAACACCAACTAGAGGGGGGTGACTAGGCGGTTTAAAACTAAAAACACCAACACTAGAGAAATTTAATTAGTAACAAAAGAAAGCCCTATGTCATGCTACTACTATCTGTAGTTTGGGTTTGCAACCTAGGGTAACAAGATACAATTCAAGCTCTAGTAAAGTAAATTGCTCAAAGTAAATGCAAGAATTGAAATGAGCAAGAGAAGTAACCGAGCTTGACACAAGATTTTATCCCATGGTGTCGATGACTTGACGATCACCCCTAATCCACGTTGAGGTGGATTCCAAGAATCAACTGCTCCTCTATCAAGAACTCTCTTGATCTTGAGCCGACTTGAATCAAGAAACCGCTCCACACCTCGATTCCACTAGAGTTGCTCTTCACCACTCCGGTGAGGTGAGCACAAGACCTCTCACAACCGAAATCGGGGCTCCTCAACAATCTACTTGGAGGTGCTCCACAAAATCCACTTCTCCAAGCCGTCTAGGGAGTGGCAACTCCCAAGAGTAACAAGTCGATGATGCTTGCTTGAAGATTCCTAAGTGCTACAAAGCTTAAACGCTTGATGCAAAGCACTAGGATGCTCTCACACTCTCAAAAATGCAATTTCTAAGCAAGTGTGTGTGAGAGAGGGATGGCTCAGCTCTAATGTATCAAGAAAGTGTTCCAAATGGCCAAGAGAGCCTCCCAATGGCCGGGCATTGGGTATATATAGACATCCCCTCAAAAACTAGCCGTTATACTCTTTTCTGCGAAATCACGGACCGTCCGCGGTTCAAAAACCGGACTATCCGTCGTTATAAACCAGTGAGTCAGAGTGCAATGATTGTGTGTCAGAACTAGCCGTTGGAGCCCTGGTGGACCGTCCGCGCCCTAGGGGCGGACCGTCCGCGGTTCAAAGTTCTGAACCACCAGGGATGAAAAATGTCTCTGGTACATTTTGAAAAAGACCGGCGGACCATCCGCCGTTCAACCTTGAAGTCCAACTAGAGATGCAACGTCTCTGGTACAAATCTTTAAATGACCGGTGGACCGTCCGCGCCCCAGAGGCGGACCGTCTGCCATTGACCTTTCTTTTCCACCAGAGACGAAACATGTCTCTGGTACAATTTTAGTTAGGGGGGGCGGACCGTCCGCACCCCAGTGGCGGACCATCCGCCCTTCACTTTTCAGCCTCACCAGAGGCAAGCAGCCTCTCTGGTACATTTTCAAAATGAGTGGCGGACCGTCCGCACCCTAGAGGCGGACTGTCCGCGCTTAGTCGGTCAGCACAAGTTTTGAATCCATTTTCAAATCTTGTTGAAGCGTCGTTAGCCCTCATACATGCTTCTAGACATTTTGAGCAAAATGGCACTAAAGACCCATCAAGCACAAGTACACGACCCCTCTTGATAGTACGGCTATCTATCCAACAAACTCGGTCACTTTTCATCTATAAGGATCACCGGGGTGTCCGACCCTAGAGGGGGAGGGGGTGAATATGGTCGCTAATCGCTTTTAACCTTGGGCTCAAACTACTTGCATAAGATAAACCTAACACGTCCTATACATGCTAGTTATGACTAAAGTTTATCTTTGCTACTCTCTACTTACCACAAAATACTTGCAACCTATAGCCAATCCTAAACAAACTAACTAGGAAAGTAAAGGCACGCAAGATAAAGTAAATGCGGAAACATAATATGGTAAGTAAAGACGTAAGTGCAAGAGGGATGCAAACTCCCGAGTAGACACGGTCATGTAACGTGGTTCGGCACAAATGCCTACGTCCACGGGACACTGAGGCTCTTCCGATCACCGTCTTGCACTGCGCCACCAAGGCGATGCCGGCAAGCAAAGGCAAGTGCCCACAAGACACCGAGTCTCGTGCACCGCCACCGTCTCTCTCGGTCACCCAGCCGAAATCCACTACGGAGCTTCTCCACCAAGGAGGGGGTCTCCTCTTCCCCGCACAAAGTGTCGTTGCCACTCCACACCAAGTCGGAGGGTCACACGACGGATCACAAGGATTGCTTGCCGCAGCAAGACTTCTCTCAAGGGAGCTCTCGCAAGAACTAATCCCTATTACAAGCACTAAGCACTCTCACAAGTGTGCTTAAGCCTATATGATGCACAATGAAGCTCTAAAGTGGTTGGAGATGATCTTTGGCTCTTGTATACTTCCTTGGTCTCCTGCACACTCAAATGAGCTGTGGGGTGGCATATATATAGCCCACACACCCCAAACTAGCTGTTGGAAAAAGGCTGACAAAAAGCGCTATCACCGGTTAAACCGATGCTCCCGGTTTTGTCATCACCGGTTTAACCGGTGAGTGCATTTTCCAACTAGCCGTTATACTTCAACGGCTACCTCAATCGACCGACGTAATCAACCGATGCAGTGTTGGTTTAACCGGTGAGTGTAGTTGCTGAAAAACTAATTCTCTGGACAACTGCACCGACGTTCACCAATATCTAGCGTCGGTTCATCCGGTGTATAGATTTTGCCTCAGCTGCTGAGTTCATTGCACCGACGTATTCAACTTTCCTGGCGTCAGTTCAACCGGTGTTACCAAAACTCCCAGACGTGCTCCAAGTCAATGCACCGACGTATGTAATTTTCTTAGCGTCGGTTCAACCGGTGATACTAAAATATATCTGTCTTGATTGTTTTGACTTGGTTTCTTCACGGTCTCTTCAATCTTCGAATCCTTTGGACCGAAGAGGTCTTAGCGGAACCCCCGTAGGGGCGGCCCTTCGGGCCTAGCTACGCCTATCTTCTCTTTGTCATCACTTGAACCTAAAAGCCTGAGAATGGTCATCTTAACAATCATATTAGTCCAAGTGTTATGTTGTCTATATCAATCACCAAAACATTATATTGAAATATGGCATGAGAGGCCATTTTCGCTATATCATCCACTAATCGCCTTGTGACCGGTAATGCAAAAGCCCTATTATATACCTTTGCCTTGAGCCAAGCTTTGCATATCATCTCCAAAATATCATATGATCACAATCACATCCCTTTCATCCGTGGATCAACCTATGCTCATTATCTCAAATGAAATTGTTAATCCACAAACCGTTGTCATTAATTACCAAAATACGAATTAGGGGCCTAGATGCTTTCACCGGGCCGTGCGCTCCAAGATTGCAGCCCCGCACGACGGGCGTGCCGAACATGCCAGGTGCCCGTACAGGCTCCACGACGCCCACTCCCCTTATCGCGCGGCGTGAACGTGGGCTACAGGGCTCCCTGACAGAGGGACCGTGCCTCCCATGCGGGCCCCGCGACACAACGGGAGAGGGCGTCAACGGGCGTCACCTCCCATGCTGTAATGATGGTCGCCCCTGCACACCACTCCATTACGCCAGTGAGTGTGACCGGACGGCCCTGCCTGACCTCAGTAAGGCACCCCTTACCGGGCGTGCTGTCCTTCGGGCAGAAGCTACGTGAGGAGGACGTGCGGTAGCCCTGCGGATAAGAGGCGTAGGTACAGATGGACAAGACTGGAGATGATCCCTGAGGGACCTTCCGAGTAACCAAGCCATCCCGACTGATCGGGGATGGGACAGCGCTTGGACAACCCGTTGCCCAAGAAAACCAACCAGACTCAAGCCTCCCCACTCCCGACTGACCGAGTCCCTGACGACTGACAAAGAGGAAGGACTCCCAGACAGAACCGAGATGCAGCGCTAGATATATGTAATTGGGGGCCCCACCTTGGACTATAAAAGGGAAAGCCCCCCGCGTAGGAAAGGGTTGGACTCCTAGAGGTTCGACACTGCTGGATACTGTTTGTAAGCTCCCCTCTGAACTTTGAGCACCCGGGCTCGAGAGCAATAGAGCAAGAACACCACCCCCCATACTAGACATAGGGCACATTCGGCCTGAACCAGTCTAAATCCTCGAGTCTTTGCGTGCTAGACCATATCCGATCAAGCGCACAACAAACGAGCAATCAAGTAGTTTTGTAGTCGCCCATTTACCCTAGCGACATCCATGGTGAACCATGGCACTCAAAACACGGGCTAATTCTCAAAGGCAACAGAGTGTATGTGCCTCCTAATTCAGCAAGTATCCCGACAGTGCTCCAAATGTCTCATACCTCTGCACATGAAGGCACACAAAAGGCTTTACAGCGGCTCTGCAAGGACTTCATACTAGATGTTGATCGTACAGTAGTCCGTGAGTTCGTTCGATCATGCACAACTTGTCAATGCTACAAAACTGAAGCTATGCACCCAGCTGGATTACTCCAACCTCTAGCTGTGCCTACTCAAGTGTGGTCTGACATCTCAATGGACTTCATCGAAGGATTGCCAAAGGTGCACGGCAAGAGCGTCATCTTGACAGTGGTTGACAGATTCTCCAAGTTTGCACATTTCATCGCGCTTGGTCACCCATATACTACAGCTTCTGTTGCTCGTGCATTCTTCACAGATATCGTGCGCTTGCACGGATTCCCTAAATCAATTGTCAGCGATCACGACCCAGTCTTCACAGGACATGTATGGCGCGACCTATTCAAGCAGGTGGGTGTTAAACTCAAGATGAGCACAACGTTCCACCCTCAAACAGATGGACAGTCCGAAGTAGTCAACAAAACAATCGCCATGTATCTCCGTTGTATTACAGGGGATCGGCCAAGAGCTTGGCTGGACGGGCTACCTTGGGCAGAATATATCTACAACACAGCATTCCACTCCTCCTTGCGTACATCACCATTCCAAGTTGTCTATGGCAGACCACCTCCAGATTTACTTCCCTATTCAGCTTCAACAGCAACCACATCAACCATTGACACTCTCCTTCAGGAGAGGGACTCCTTCATTGCAGACGTACGAGCTCGCCTCCTTCAAGCACAAGAGCATGCCAAACGGCACTATGACAACCATCACCGACCACTGGAATTGAATGTCAGTGATTGGGTCTGGCAACGCCTTCTCAATCGCCACACTCGTTCCCTGGAACCGGGTGCCCATGGGAAGCTTGGACCTCGCTATGCAGGACCATTCCAGATTACGGAGCGCATCGGTGACATCGCTTACCGTCTACTCCTACCAGCAGGAGCCCGCATACATGATGTTTTCCATGTAGGCATACTTAAACCCTATCGTGGGTCACCCCCAGAGACACCGCCACAATTACCACCACTACACCATGGCCGTTTACTACAGAAACCAGAGAAGGTACTGAAAACACAGCTGCGCCGCGGCACTTGGTTTATCCTCGTCCAATGGACAGGTTTTCCTACTTCAGAAGCAACATGGGAACCTGTTCCAGAGTTCAAGACCACCTATCCTGATTTCTAGCTCGAGGACGAGCTATTTCCGAAGGAGGGGAGAGATGTTATGGTTGGCCGCACATATGAAAGGAGAAGCCGTGGCTAGGGAGTTAGAGGACGTGTGTGTGTTTAAATTTCAAATTGCAATCAATCAGTTTCTGTAACCGAGTATGTATTGTGACTATATCTACTATACTCAGTAATGGAGGAAGTTAAGCCTTGAGATCAGTTAGATCTCTGGGCGCCTGTGTGTTCAGTGCAACCTTCCCTGTCTTCCTCCATTGTCCCTCCTGCCTCCCGTGTTCTCCCTGCTCGACGCCAGCTGCCAAGGACGGCGTCGCGCCCTCGTCGCCGCCGGGAGTCGAGTCCCCGGCCACCCGTACACCACGACTACGCCCTGCGCCATACGAACTCTGACAGAATGTTTGTTTTTTTCGAAATTCTTGTTTGTACAATGGAGTTCCTACAGGTGGCGGTTTATTCGAAAAGAAATTTTCGCTTAAATTGATGCGGTATCTTTTTGATAGTTCCTTTACTAATTTAATTCCTTATTACTATATGTATATGCGTGATCTAGACGCTGTCGATCATGTAGAAACGATGCGTGTGGATCTGTGGATGTAATATGTAACTAGAAGCAGATTAATCCACAAATAAATCCACCTGTGCATGCATTCCTTTTTCCCCGGAGAGGAACCGTGCACCACTCCCCGTCATGCATCCTTCATGCTATTGGCAGCTTGGGCATGCGTTCCGAGTTTCCGACAAGGAGCGAGGTGACCAGTTTGAGCTTCGCAAGCACCTGCAAACACGCGCCACGCTTTACTAGTGATGAAGGTGTGAGCACCAAGCACACACACTAGCTAGGGTACCCACCGGCATCCATACACGCACTCGGAGGATCCGGGTGTAGTAGGACTATCATGGCGAGCTAGATAGCTAGCTAGCTGGCTAGTGCATCGTCGGAACTGCCGCGCTCGTTGCTTGTTCGCCGGCGCCGCCTCTACTCTTTTAGTCTTATTATTAGCTACTAGAGCATCCCAGCCGCCCGGAGACTGAAGGTGGCGGCCATGTTTCTCATGGCGGCGGCAGCGGTCCTCCCTTCCTGCGGCGCGTTGTTCGGTGCCCCGGCGGCGGCGGCGCCTCCTTGCCGGGGGAGCAGGAGGAGGAGAGCCTTGTTCCCGGTGGAGGCCATGGCTTCGGCGGCCCAGCAGTGAGCGGCACTAACTTGAGTTGTTGGATTCTGTTTTGTTTTCCTGCAAAATTCGGATCAAATTCGTCCGTTGCATATATATCTTTGGTACATTTTCTATTTTTTATATCTAAGCAAGCACCTCAAATTTGTGCTTTGTGTTGCTTGCTTGCCTTTAAATTTGGGCGCCAAGGGTGCGCGCGCCCCGGAAGCCCTTGGCCCCTCCCCGCGAGGTGGGGCGGCCGGTGGCGCACTCGCTGCCGCCGCAGAAGCGGGAGATCTTCGAGTCGCTCAACTCGTGGGCGGCGGACGCCATCGTGCCGCTCCTCAAGCCCGTGGAGAGCTGCTGGCAGCCGCAGGACTACCTGCCGGACGCGTCCTCCGAGTCGTTCGGCGACGAGGTCCGGGAGCTCCGCGCGCGCGCCCGCGAGATCCCCGACGACTACCTGGTCTGCCTCGTCGGCGACATGGTCACCGAGGAGGCGCTCCCGACCTACCAGACCATGCTCAACACCCTCGACGGCGGCGTCCGCGACGAGACCGGCGCCAGCCCCACCAGCTGGGCCGTCTGGACCAGGGCCTGGACCGCCGAGGAGAACCGCCACGGCGACCTCATGAACAAGTACCTCTTCCTCTCCGGCAGGGTCGACATGAGGCAGATCGAGAAGACCATCCAGTACCTCATCGGCTCCGGAATGGCAAGCAGCCATTCTCCTTTCTTCTTTTTTTTTCCCTGTTCCAATCCGAGTTGATGTTGCATTGATGCTGCTGCTACCGCTCGACGGAGTCGTTGATGCAATGCAATCTGGCAATCTGCAGGACCCCAAGACGGAGACGAACCCGTACATGGGCTTCATCTACACGTCGTTCCAGGAGCGCGCCACCTTCATCTCGCACGGCAACACGGCGCGCCACGCCCGGCGCTACGGCGACGCCAAGCTGGCGCAGATCTGCGGCACCATCGCCGCCGACGAGAAGCGGCACGAGTCGGCGTACGAGCGGATCGTGGCCAAGCTGTTCGAGGTGGACCCGGACTACACGGCGCGGGCCTTCGCCGACATGATGCGCAAGAAGGTGGCCATGCCGGCGCACCTCATGTACGACGGCCGGGACGACGGCCTTTTCGCGCGCTTCAGCGCCGTCGCGCAGCGCCTCGGGGTGTACACGGCCAGGGACTACGCCGACATCATCGAGTTCCTGGTCCGCCGCTGGGGCGTCGCCGACCTCACGGGGCTGTCCGGGGAAGGCCGCCGCGCGCAGGAGTTCGTGTGCTCGCTGGGGCCCCGCTTCAGGAGGCTCGAGGAGAGGGCGCAGGCCGCCAGGGCTTCAAAGGATGAAGCCGAGTTCGCGCCATTCAGCTGGATCTACGACCGCCAAGTTCAGCTCATCTGACACTCGCATATCGATCGATCGATTTGCCAGGTTCGTCAGATAGATGGCGGTGGCTTAATGATCCGATCTGGTGATTCTAAAGAAATTGATTGCCGTAAACTTGTTTTGGATGCTATAGCAGGGTAAAATTCGCCTCATCAATAGTATAATGTACGGAAGGAATATGTATGGATGTAGACTGCAATCATTCGTGAAATATGTATGTTACTTGCATGCAAAAGTAAAGGTGAAGCCAAGAGGTTTGTGTATACATTGAGGTTCTCGACAACTCAAAGGACTCCGAAGAAAGGATTGGTGATTGCAGAGTTCAGCTCGGCTCCAGCCGTGTTCAGGATGGCCTTGTCAACCTTGTCCCTTGGTAGAAACAAGAACTCGTTGCCTTCAAGCTTCTCAAATCCACAGAGCTCAAGGAACTCTATGCCCCCATGCAGATTTCCAACCCTCTCCTGTAAGGTGAATTATTACAGAAATGAACATAAATTGCAATCCCATGTTCTTCAACAGGATAACAAGCACTTTGTCAATTTCAAAATTCAATAGTTTTACCTGAAATGTAGCATTTGTGAGTCTAATCTTTCTGAATTTCTCCTCATCAGGATTTTTAGCAACATTTCCAATATAAGTAAGGAGTGTTTGAAATGCCCTCTTCACTTTGGCATCATCATCCTGTCACAAAATGATCACACAGTTAATACAAATAGAAACATCAATGGTTGATGTTGTGAAGAAATTTCTGCTGCTAACATCTTTTCCAACAATTGATACTAGCTGGCTGAGATTAGGGTTAGGCTACCCCAGTTCAGTGTGAGGATTCACCATATCACCCAACCATGCAGGGAGAGTGTGCAGGAGTGGAGGGAATGTGATTATATGGCAGCAGGATTGCTTGCCACGAGTTTGAAGGGCAGTCACCATCATGGTGACAAGACAACAGGACTAGCAAGTAAGATGTCTAGAGTGGGCAGTGAGTGGAGCGTGCAGCAAGGCAGAGGGTATTCCATCATCGGCAATGGGCTGTGGCAGCAGAAACATGACTGGCAATGGTGTCAAGTGGTGTGCCAAAAGGGGACACCCAGGAGGCAAGCAATGGGTGGCAATAGAGAAGGTGGTCAGAGGTGAAGGTGGAGTGTGCAAGTAGTGGTCATGACAGGTGCACATCCTGCACTAGTGATATATGGAAGAAAGTATGAGGTTGCTGACTACCCCCAGCCACGCAGATTTCATATTCATCATTTTATAAGTTATTATTCAAACTAGATAAAAAAACAACTCTAATCCTTTTACCGATAAACATCCTATCAGATTTCCTGGTTCATGCTGGTTAATGACAATTATCATGTCTTTAGCCAACAACTGGCACGGGGTATCGCCAGAAGTCTGATGAAACCTAATATCTTCACCTTTTACTACAGAAGTTCTCTCGATCGAAAAACTGTGTTCATCCTCCCTGTCTAAATGAGCAACTTACTAGGTATTCTGCAGACATCTTATAATTCTGTTACATTTCTCCTATGTGAAAAGTCTGGAAGACTAATTCGGCCATCAATCATAGGTCTATCATCTGCTTGCCCACTTATATATACAAGGTTAAAAGCACACAGACCTCCAAGACTCCAACCTTGTCACTGATTAATTACTTCAATGTTAAAAAATTAGTATGTCTCTTTTTTCATCTACAATCATATTTATCCATACCTAATGAACAAGTAAATGTGCCCAGCTGCACCACTAAGCAATCAAAAGATGACAGCAAATGGATGGATTTCCCAGGCAGATGCGTATAAAAAGAAATAAAACAATGGCTCAAGGGGAAAAATCTATGCATTTTACCTTGTTCTGTTGCTTAAGATTTCGTAGACAATCCCTCATCCGTTCTGCCTTTGTGGCTGGCCTGATAGGCAATGCACTCTGCATATTCACATATCACAGTGAGCAGTGAGTTAAATTAAAATGACAAGTCAATTAAGATTAATCTTGTAGCAAAGTTATGTTCTCCTAAGAAGTTCAGTACTCTTAACGATAGTTAGGCACCATGCAAAAATGGTACTGAATGCTGCTAAAACAATAGTTATGATGGTAAAGGAAATTCAAATTCAGAAAAAAAAAATTACCTTCTTCTCTTCAACAGGAGGTGGTGCACTTGGTTTGGAAGCTGCTGGGTCTTCTGGTGGCAATCCTAGTTTCCTTCTCCTTTCAGCCTGCGAAAGGGAAAAAAAATTTAAGGCCAAATTATTAGTATTTCCTACATCAATTAGAAACTTAAATGACAAAGTGAGAAAGATTCTTAAAGATGAGGTGGACAAATTAGAAACCTTATCTTCTTCCAGTTTCTGGCGGATTTTTTCTCTAGCCCTTTTCTCCTCTTCTTTCTCAAGTCTTCGCAACTCAATCATGCTGCCAATGGAGGGAAAGAAATTAGCCAGGAGTGTGTACAAGAAAATCAAAGAGAAGCATGTGCAAGAACAAATACGGAGAAGGAAAGAAACCAACCGTTTTCTTTCATTCTGCTCCTCAATTCTTTTGGCTTCAAGAAGTTCTTTACCAATTCGTATTCTTTCCTGAAACATGTAAAAAATGTGAGCCAAAGTAAATTGACTCTCTGTTCAGTTTGTGTTGTCCAGAATCCGTGTTTGAATAATTCAATAAAAATATGATCTTAAAAAAGCCCTGATGGAGAAACATGTTAAAATGATGCTGTGCTCTATTTGTTCTGATACCCAAGAAATGCACATCATATCACCAGATGCAAGTTTCTGAGTTAGCAAATTACCCTAGGAACCAAACAGCAAAATTTGACCACCTCCTAGTGGACCTCTATGTTCAGTCTGCCTAGCAGTGAACAGCATGTGTCAAGCTTAATGGTAGAATTGAACACATCCCCTGTTACCGGATCAGTCGATTGATTCATGGACAATACAGATCAATGGAACACTCTAGCTTGTTTTACTAAACTGCACTGATCATAAATCACCACAAGATAGTAACTGTGAATCCCACAGCTGATCAGTGTATCAAAACAGTGAACCAATTACCAAAGAGTCTGAAAAGTCATGCTGATGAGTTTGATATCCAATAGTCGCCAGGCATACTAAGCAAAATTCAAGGGGTAAAATAAGCACATTAAGGGATATAAAACCGCACTGTTAAATTTTTTTCATGGTATTTTCCTATGCATTTTTAATGCCATTCTAAATGAATATATAGCCATGTTGTATGTCAGTCTCTAGTCTCCACTACTTAAAAACTTGGAGTAGGTGCTGGTTTTGTTCTACAATTCGGTTTTGCAGACTTTCTGTGGATTGATTTGTGTATACAAATATGTACATGGTGTTCACAAAGATCATGGCTTCCTGACTGATTTATTCCACATGTTTAAATATATGTTCATGTAAAAATAGAGTTGAAACCATACCTTTTCCCTTTCTCTTTCCATTCTTCTCTCTTCTTCCTCTTTCTTCTTACGAGCGCGTTCCCTACAAATGGAGGGAAAATTTTCAGCATAAGATGTCTTCCAAAGAATAACAATATTTGACCATTTCATATACGCCAAATACTCCCTCCGTTTTTAGATATATGATGTTTAGGACAACCTGTTCAAAAAATTGAACTAATCAGCTTGCCCTAATCGTGATATGTTTAAAACAGAGGGGGGTAAACCTTAACATTCAAGAATAATAGCATTCCACAATTAGAAGCAAACAAGATTATCTTCTAACAGCAGTGTTATAAAGAAATGTTCAATCTGATTTGAAGGAAATATGTTCTTTCCCATTACAATGTATGTGGCTAATACTTTCAGGATTCCACGTTTAACCTGTGTCAGCATTCTTTAAGCACTGGAAAAGGCACAAGACCCCTGGCTGTAGGGCCATAATGCAACAAAATCACCAGAAATTTGGAGCTAAGTCATAATTATACACTAATAAAATTAGTTTGCTCATCCACACAAATATACTGGTTCTGTTTTCAAAAGAAATTAAAGTGAAATTGCTTCTTACTGTTCCACAGTTACGTATCGAGAGAGATGGAATATTTGCTGAACCATGTGAAGCACAAAAATATTTGAATGCAAGTGAACTGATACAGAAGTAGAACTAGCAAAAAAACAGCACTCAAAACAAAAGAATTCTACCAAATTTGAAGCAAATATTTAACTCAGCCCATGATACAAAAGAATGGTTCATAAAAGCACCTTAGCTCCTGCGCTTTAATCTTCATTTCCTCAGGAGTCAGGCTGGGTTTGTTAGCCTCCGTCTTTGAAGTAGCTGGTACCTAAGAGATGAAAGAAGATAAGTAATCTGTACAAGTATAAGCTGGTAAAAAAGAAATTTTCCTGCTAAAGTGTTAGTATAACATAGGAATAGAATATCTCAATGCCCCACTAAGAATAACTGATGAAAGCTCGATGGAACAAATGAAACCTAGTGTGCAAGTTTGATGAAACATTTGAAGGCCAATGTCCTTCCTAATTGTGCATGTAGACAAAATTTTGGCAATGCAATTGAGCATTAACCCGAACAAATCAACTTGGATCAAACTAGCTGCTTGCAGAAATTTCAAGAATATAACATAGGAACTATAACGAAACAGGTTAATAAAACAATTTCTATGAAGCACATCCTAATAGAAACATAATAGCAAGACAACTAGCGATGTATCAAAGACATTGAACTTTTCAAATAGGTATCAAATAGCACCATCAAAGTGATGAAAGGAACAAACTACAAAGATAAGTTGAAAAAAATATATCATCATACCAGAGGCATTTCATCAATATCTGCATCTTCCTGGTGCTCAGAAAGCCAGTTGATGGCACCTTCGATGGTGCTATTACCTGAAGTAAAAGCACATGGCTCAGCACAGGATGAACAATTGAACATCATTCTATTGTTGTTTTACAATTAGATGAGATGGTATTAGTAAAAGCACCAAACAGTAAGCTATGTTGGTATATTCAGAATTTCAGATGCTGAAGTAATTTTATACAACTATCATCTATTTACCAAGTTAAGATAAGAATATGGTTCACATGAATTCTTAAAAAGCATAACAAACAAATCAGGGTTTGGCAAAACAGTCGAGTTGAAAGTTGAAACGATTGGAAATCAGTGTTGCTTATAATTCACTTGCCAAGAAAATACTCCCAATTTGTTCATCTCATGATGAAACCTTAAGTCAGACATGTAAAGTCTTGACCTACCAGTCGGATGTCTAAAATATCTTAGTGCCATGAAAAAAAATACATTCCACAGATCATGCTTTTCTAGTCTGTTTGTATAGAAGTTGGAGAACAAAATCTGTTGGATAAACAAAGAAATCTGTTGGGTCTTCTGAATGGATATATTTTATTTCGATATGTGTCGCTGGTGTGAGCAGAAACATATCCACATTGTGATAGGAGGTAGATTGCCATGCCCATGTTCAAGTAGCCCTGCCTAACTGGATTCGTAGAAAATTGCTGTTTCATCCTTGATCTTCTCTAAAAGAGTACTATATTGGTTACATGGGAGTTCATTTGCTTGACAGCCTAAGTTCCTAAAGGAAAGTAAAGCCACTTGTTAACTTTACATAGATTGGTTTGTACAAATGACAAAAAAAATCTACGTAGTGTCACACAATCGAGTAAACACAACAGGTCATACTGGATGATTCTTCACAGAAAGTACTCGCATCTAAGCCTCTTACATACGATGAACCTTTTTCTGGACATATCCAAGGATTAAGTGCTAAGCATTTCTGATTCCAGCCCAAGTAGTCAATAGTCATAATAAGATCCAACGAAAGTGGCCAACAATATCACTAAACATACCGGAGAAATGAAGTGCCCTAGTGGCACGCGCAGTGGCAAACCCCATGGCCTCGAGGTCGGCGAGCATCTCCTTGTTCACCTCCGGCACCACCATCTCTGCCACAATCAAACACCACCGCAATCAACACTCGGAAGGTGAGACCAAAATAGGCTAAGCCCTTTTCGCTCATCTCACAAATAGTGGTACACTGTTAAACAAGCCAACCTTGAGGCTCCTCGCTTGCCGAGGCCAGGGCGTCGACGTCCATGGCCTCCGAGGAGGAGGCCGGCTTGAGCGGCGCCTCGAGATCGATGGGCTTGGCCGCCTCGGCGGTCTTGTCCGCGAAATCCTTGTGGCCCGTGCGCTTGGTGTGCAGGTCCACCTCCTGCAAGCACGCGCCCGCGGAATCAGCAAATCGAACCCACACGCGACCGAAATCGGATCGAGAACCTCGAGGGGCCACCAAATCCGACGGGGGAGTCGGGGAGAGAGGGGAATTGCGGGAGGGGCGGGCTGGATCTTACGGTCTGGGAGCGGCATGGCTTGCCGCAGTCGGAGCAGACGAGGTTGAGGACGGCCTCGGTGGACTCGACGAAGTTGGCGTGGTTGGTGACCTCGGCGTGCGCCTGCGCCTCCTCCACGCTCCGCAGCTGGGCGCCGCAGTCGCCGCACCGCAGCGACAGCCCCGCCATTGCCGCCGCCGCTCCGATCGGCTTCAATTCGGCTTGAGCCCGCAGCAGATTTGGGGCGGAAACAGCGAACAAACTAGAAACTGTGCTCTCGCCGCTTCTCGCGAGGTTTTTACGAGCTTTAATCAGGAGTCGGACGAGAAGACGGGGAGACGAGACGATGACGAGGCAGGCAGTGCCGTACTGGGCTCAGATTTAGACCCTGTTTGTTTTGCAGGGTTTCTTTTGGTTTTAATACCCAAACAGTGCCGAACTGCCGAAATATCAAATAAAATCTGTTTTGGTTTGGAATGGTTTTGGTTTGGATTGGTTTGGCTAAATATTAGAAAAAAATTTTATTTACCTTTTTTAATAAGCTGAGTTTACATTTCCATCTTAAACTTGAAAATCAGGTAGTTTACCATCTCGTAACTCGCAAAACCAAATATATAACTTTTTCTGGATGGTTTTTCTTAGTACTTTTTCTTTTTTCTTTTATGCTTATTTTGAATAGATCTTAAAAAAATCATGGTAAAATAGAGAAAAATCATAAAATAGAAATTAAATTTCGTTGGACTCCACAAGAGTATATATATGCATTGAACATATTGTATGATATAATTTAGTAAAAAAATAATTTTAGTTTTAAATATATATTTCTTTATAATTAATTCATATCTACATCTTCATTGGTCAATTATGGTGAAATTTTTATATTGAGTAATAATTATATTCTTAAGTTGCAGTAAAAATAGTATGGTCATTGGATCATTTATTCTTGATAAACTGAAGAGTCTGATATAGCTTGGAATTAAACTCATGAATCTATAACTCAGACATAAATGATCTCGTGAACATGAAATTTTTACTACAGCTCGATAATTTAATTATTAGATCATCATAAAAATTTCACCACAATTTCACCACAAAAAATATGGATATGAATTAATTATAGAAAAATATATATCTAAAATTAAAAATATAATTTTTACTAAATTATATCATATCATATTTTTAATCCATAGACCTACTCATTGGAGTTCAACAAAATTTAATTTTATATTTTATGATTTTATTATGATTTACTATAATTTTTCAAAGATAAATAAATATTAAAAAAATGAGAAAAACAACTAAGAAAAAAACACCACGGAGGCTATATGTCCAGTTTCACGTGTTCGAGTAGACAAAATATCGGATTTTCGAGTTTAAGGTGGAAAGTAAGGAGGTAAATATGATTTTTTTTTCCTTCCTGAAATTTTTTGAAGTGTTTATAATTTGGGTCAAGCAAATTCAGCCCATAGACACAGCCCAGGAGCCCACTAACAATAAAGCCCAACTCCCTCGAGCTACGGACGAGCCACAACTCCAACGGCCGGCGTCCCCACTTCGACGGCGCCGCCGCACCGGCACACCTCTTCCGCGGCCCCTCCGGCCCTCCCCTCACCAGTCCTAGAAGCCCCGTTTCCAGTCTCGTGCGTGGATCTCAACGAATACAGGAAAGAAAGAGCACATGGAAGTCCCCACCACCGGGGAGAGGAGGGGCGGCGACCGCATCGGCGCCCTTCCGGACGGCGTCCTCGAGGACATCCTCGGCTTCCTGCCAGCCCAGGATGCCGTACGGACCTGCGTGCTGGCCCGGCGCTGGCGCCACCTCTGGAAGTCCGCCAAGGCCCTCCGCGTCGTCGGTGGAGACGGCAAGTTCCCGTGGTCCGTGAAGGAGCTCCGGGAGTTCGTGGACTACCTGCTTCTCTCCCGCGGAGGCGCACCTCTCGACACCTTCGAGCTTAATTTCAGGGGGTTCAGCGATGAAGAATTGCCCAGCTTGAACATCTGGTTGCGTTATGCTGTGACGTGCAAAGCCCGGGTTCTCAGGCTCCGCTTGCGCAATAACTTTGAGGTTGAGGGTTTCCACGACTTGCCTAAGCTAGACGGCTTGCCTCTCGTCTCCAAGCATCTTACAAGGCTAGAGCTTCACGGTGTTGAGGTCTACACCAGTTTCCCCAATTTCTCAAGCTGCCCGGTCTTGGAACATCTAGAGTTCAACAAATGTGAATTCTCGTTGGTCAAGAAGATTTTGTCCGATTCAATTAAACATCTGAACATCACTGAGTCCATTTCTGGGTTTTATGATTCTTTCCGCACTCGTATTTGTGCTCCGAATCTGGTCTCACTGCATTTAGATGAAGTTTATGGGTGGACTCCTGTGCTTGAGACCATGGCATCATTAGTGGAAGCATTTGTCAGAATACCTGAGTTATGTTTGGACCAGTGCGAACAATGGCATGCAAACTATTGGGATTGTGATTGCAAGTCTTGTGACAAACATGATAACAGTGCCAATGGTCATGACAGTTGTGTGCTACTAAAAGGTTTATCAGAAGCTAAGAAATTGACATTGTTTTCTTATCCTTTAATGGTATACCTGGACTCTTCTCTTTTACCTTTGTTATATTCATCTCATTATATCTCCTGCATTATCTATATTGTTGTAGATTATTGAGAAATGTCACCTAGACTGGCCTTTGCTTTTGTGCTTGCGTTGCCAACAGCTAGTATTTTTATGGCTTTTAATTGTCATGCTAGTATTTCATCTTTTCTGCTTGCACTTTGTCCAGTATATTTTCAAAAGGGACTTGAGATGCTGCCCAACGTTTAGCAAGTTGAAGACTTTGTTGCTCAACAAATACTGGCCTGAGCCTGATAGTTTACATGCACTTGCATGTATTCTTGAACATTCTCCAGTTCTGGAGAAGCTCACTCTTCAGCTATTTTTGGAGGTATACATTCTCTAAATATGCAGCTCTTGAATTTTAGAATCATTGTACACTGTTCATTGATCTTATCAGATTGGTTCCTTTTACTGTAGGTACCTAAATATGCAGAGGAAATGAAAGGAAGCCCTGATCCGGAAGAGTTATCAGCTGCTATATCAGAGTATGAGTTCTTCCGCTGCCTGATCTTGGTCTTGAAACTGCATGATGAGGGTGCGCAGTTTCTTTACTTGAGAGATCTGTTCAACCACAGTAGGACTCATAAGTTCAATGTACATGTGTCTAATGGTCTTGGGTACTGTCCCAGAAAATTTTCTGTCAATTCTGATACATTCATTTACTGAAGCAGAACGTGCCAACTCATGAAGAAGATCATGCATGACATATTTTTCTTCATAATATTCATCAAATAAGTTGCATTTTATAGCACGACGAGAATGAGGCCTCAGTTTGATGTCAAAAAAGGATTTCATGGTTAATGTATCCAAATATTCCATTCCAACATCCTGAGGCATCATGTCATCCGCTACATATTGGATTAGTCCTGAGCCCATCCATAAGTACACCAACTCTTTCTTTGTGAACTCATAGCCTTTATGAAATAAGCTGCAGTACCTGAAACATGCCTGCAAATGAGTTTGTAGATGTTGATAACTTAACCTTAGCACCATCATGATCCCTTCTTTACCCTGTTCTGTATTATTAATATTAGTTGCCAAAATTCTGTTCCAAGTGCTACTGTCCCTTTTGCTGTTCAACAATCCACCTAGAACTTTTGCTGCCAGTGGAGAACCACAGAGTTTGCTGGCCATTTGCTTGCTGATCTGCTGCAGATTTCTGTAATCATCAGGATTGACACCGAAAAATGCGTGACTGTTCAACATAACAAGAAGGTTAGTTTCTTCTAGTCCACACAATCTCATAAACTGGCCTTCTTCCTGCATTGCTCTTGCAGCAAGATCAGCTACTGATTGCATTCGAGTTGGTGTCATCAAGATCTTACTTCCTTTCTTCCCATATCTCAATGGCCGTACCAAATCATCCCAATCCTTGACACTATGATCATTCCACACATCATCCAGTACAAGGAGGAATGTTTTGGAACTCAATTTTTCCTTGAGGACCTTGTGAAGAGAACTTAGGCCCTCAATGTTTATTTTTTCACCAGTTACCTCTTGAAGGATCTTTGTCATTAATCTTTCAACATCAAATTCAAAAGAAACACAGGCCCAGATTATCAAATCAAAACACCCTATCACATCGTTATCATTGCATATAACTTGTGCTAGTGTTGTCTTCCCCAATCCACCTATCCCAACTATAAAAAATATAGATATATTGTTGACAATTTGTTCAGGTGCACTGTTTTCAGCCTTGGTCAACCAGTCAACTAAAACTTTCCTCTCCTCCTCTCTGCCAAGTACCATGCTGGGAGGCAGTGAGCTTGTTTCGCGCCGATTCCTGAAATCCACCACTTGTCTGTGATTCTTCATCTTATTGTTGTCAATCTGGTTGAGAACACAAATAAAACGCTCCACACCAGAAACAGCATCGTCTAATGTTTTGACAGCACTTATCAACCTCTTCAGTGACCCAGTTTTGAATGCATGATTAAATTGCTGGACAACCCTGCCCTTGAACTTATGAAAAGAGCCACTCACCTTGTTATCTCGCATTTTCACTTTTTCCTCAAGCTTGTAATATTCTAGCTCATCAAGCGCATCCTCAGCTTCCTCAAAGGCATCTCTAAGTTGCCACAACCATGCATCTAGTGCCCCACTTTGATCTCTAATCTGATCTGTGTCAACAGCTTCAAACACAACTTGGATCTGAGGAACTAGTTCCTCTAGCCTTTTCTTGGTACTTTTCAATCCCACGTCTTTCTTGTTATCCTTCAGGTAGTCAAAGGCCTTGTTGATGATATAGGAGATAACTGTTGTTGCAATACCTTTTCCTGCAAAAGCTGCAGCTGCAGCAGCCATGGCTGGATTTTTGGAAGATTGAAGAAAGGTATAACACAGTGCAGAAAACTAGAAAAAGGCAAGGCTCCCTCCTAGATGCACATCCATATCCTGATTGGGGACTAGTGGACAAATCAACGTCTTAAATTTAAGCGATGGTCCTCTATGTGCCCATTGTTTTTCTATTATATTCCCCAACTAGGTTGTAGGAAAGTAGCACAGAGGAGCAGCTGACTCGGTTTCTCCTTTGTTAATTATCCACTTGTTGCTTAGTGATGCTGCATGATGCATCAGTGCCTGTAAAATCAAATCAGTAGCTTGCTTTCAGTTTTTTTGAACAAGGATAATGGAACCGCAGCCATTAAACCATACTTGTTCAATTTTGTAAAATTGAACCCTGTACTTATGGTTTGTTCAACCGACACCTAGGAATGCATTCTAAATTGACACAACACATTCCCATAGTCGCTCTTTTATGGTGAGACTAAAAGTTTTACAGAGCGAGACGGAAAGAAAGACGCTTTTTTGCATGAGACAGAGTAGCATGTTGCGGAGAGGATGGTGATGGGCGTGCATTTGGAGTACGAACATACCAGAAACGCATGGAACGCGCGGTGGAAGACAAGGGATGCGCTTGTGGCCTTTTCAGGAGGGGCGCACGCGGCGTGCGACGGGCGGGTGCTAGGCCGCGCGTGGCCGGCGCCAGGAGGATGCTGTGATTGAAGGCAGAAATGTGTGGCGGTTTGTCCCTCCTCGCCGATCATTTCATCGAGCACCCGGCGGACGATGCTGTTGCCGGCTCGCCGCAGCAGACCTCTCTGGCACTTTGTCGAGCAAATGGTGGGCGTCGGTCGAGGGTGGTTCCAAGCGTGTCTGCCGACCAACGGTTCCTTCAGCTTTGACCACGCGAGGCCAGCTCTCTATCGCAGCTGCGCATGGAACACACGGTGCCAGGTTGCTTGGGGTTGGGGGCTTGGGGCTCGACATGGCACAGGTTCCCTTGGAGATCTTGCTGATCTGTGTGATGTCGTCTCTCACTGCCAACTAGAGGCTCTTAGTTTATTACTTTTTTCCGGCCACGTTTTGGCGCGCAAATGAAATGTGAGTGTCCGACGCACAAAATACTCCGCTCCCACGTCTACAGTGAGTAGCGCAAACCACACAGGCAAAGACTGAAAGGAAAAAACATGTGTGTTCCAACGAAGCTAAGCTTATTCGTTCCCCGTCCTCTTTCTATTGCTTCTCTTGTCTCATCTTTGCTAATCCCTGAATTTTGCAAGATCTACAACGACAGGTAGCGTACGGAGGGCCAAGCTTGAACAGGGGTCTGAAGTTGCAACTTACAAGTAGCGTCAACCATCCGATTCCCGTACAGTGATCGGGTCCCACCATCACATACCATGAACCAAAGATATATATACAGAAGGGCTGAAAGAAATCAACCCCCGTTGCAGCTCCAAGACACAGTCAAGCTTCTCCATCGAATCATTTACTTGTCAACGATCAAGGCGCAATCTTGTAGTCCAAAGCATTGTCCCAGACCATTTTAACCGCAGACTCCAGCATCTCCTTCAGAGAGGCTTCGTCCGGATCAACATCCTGGGAAAACAAGAAAACGGCATGATCAGTGTGCAGATTACTGAAGTGTCAAACTGGTTGATGACAGCTAAAAGCTGCATTGCCGACTAGAGGCTGTCATAACACAACAACAACTAGGAGTACCACAATGTTAGCAAAAGGGGATACTACAATACAAAAACATAATGCACAAGAGATTCAGACCAGGCAGTTTACACTCTTTTCAATTAGATTGCGACATAGATAATAATGTTGTAGGCACCAAAGCGAAACAAGCACAGAAAACACAGATTTGTCGCCGATAAGTAAAATGCAACTATCTTTGAAGTAGATTTTACTAACCTCCAGTCTACGAGACATGCCGATTAGTTTGAAGGTAACTTCATTGGAAACTTCACCAGTTGAGCTCCGGTGATCAAATCGGTCAGCATGCCTCAACTTGAGCCTCAGGGTTTCACTTCTGAAAGCCTTATAGTTCGTGTGCCACACCCCAACTATGCTGAACCTCTCCCCAATGGACTCTTTCCCTAGTGGCCATCGAAGTCCCCCTTTCACATCAGGATCAATAACAGCAGAAGACACCAAGCTCTTTAAAGCATTTTCCACTTCAGACTGCAAGTGTCATCAGATAAGTCTGAAAAATATAATGGATCTTAAAAGAAAGGATTAAGGTGTTCTTAACAAGAACTTACATCTGGGGTTTTCAGGATCCTTTTTGTACATAACATCAGCCTGAGATCAAGACCTTTGAAAAGACAGGAAATGTCTTCCACCAAGTGGCGTACCTGATTCCATTCAACCTGCACAAAAGGTGTCAGCGCTGAGGAATCACGGTGTCAGCGCTGAGGAATCACGCTGAAGTATGGTTTGAGTGACTGGTTGAAATGAATTATACATTTGAAGAACACAAAAGGTCCCATGTATGCAGAGTATACTCATCCTTTAATCTTATTAACTACCCTTGTACCAGGTAACATAGAAATTCTCTATTTTTTTTCATCTATCTACTGCAATAAATACAACATGCAATAGCATTCATTGGGGAAAATGAGTTGCAACTTGCAATCCCAAAAAATTAAATATAAGGTTGTTAGTTTTCAGTAATATAGCTGCCTTCAATTCTTTGCTAGCATGTGGTCATGAAACAGGAAAATACAGAGAATCTTCGTTTTTTCAATAAATAAGGTTAGTCAGGAGATTGAGTCTGGTTGAGTTCGATTTGTCACTCCTGATTTTGAATTAATAGAAAACAGAACATCAAAGTTCAGAGAAAACAGACTGATGAAGAAATCTATGGCAATCCTAAATAATGAAATGAGATGTGGCTGACTCACTGCTTCCAAGAAAGCAGCATAAATTGCAAAGCACAAAGTACAACTCCAGAAATTTCACAATCTAACTACTATAAGTAATGCACGGCAGTTTGCTACTAATTGATCTACAAGCTTGGACAGACCGACAGCTCACTAAATAGACATCAGCTAAATAATTCAAGTAACACAAGGGAAGACTGTAGACTTTCAATGCTATAGAAGTAAACGACCCATAACAGTGTCTAAAGCAAACACACATTGCATTTCATAATGTGTCAGCAATCATTTTTTTGTATAGAACATGATATCAATATTTAGAATAGCTACAGTTGAGTTATGGGAAAGAGCCAAAATCATGATTATATACCTGCAACTTATGTGATTAGACATGCCTTATCATCAAGTGCTAAAAAATAACAAACATGTAGTATGATCAGGATTCACGAGTTATTAGAGCTAGCAGTTATACTAATAAATTGATGACATCAATCAACACATTTTATTTATTTTAGACAAAAGTCAAGACATGCCATTGCCTGGAAGCTGATGAAGGAAACAAGTAGCTTAAGTAGTTGAAATGAGCTGCAAAGCAACCAAGCAAGGTGCAAATGCAGAGGTCATGATACAACGACTCATGATAAGCTCACCTTATGGATAACAAGGCTCCCGTCTTCTTCCACGGTGCATTTGCAAGATATTGTAGAGTCACTTTGGTGCTTGTCAAACACCTGTGGCAAAATTGCAGACCCCAAAATCCATTTACTTATCTGAAACCGAAACAAATCATAGTTCATATTGCATTGGCACGTTAATAGGACAATAAACCTTCACATGGTAGTGCTCCTTGGACGAATCAAACTCCAGCCCCATCCTCTTCACCACCGATTGCTCCATATCATCTAGATACTCACTAGGCACATTCGTGTAGAACGATTTATGCAACTTGCTCTTGGAACCATATTCCCCTGCTTCCGCGGCCTTGCGTAGTGTGTCCAATGAGACGGGCGATCCACCTCTGCAAGACATCATCCACAGCAAGTCGTCGCATTCAGCATTCATCAGAAGATGGCGCAAAGCACAGGTCCAAGAAATGTTAAGTGGGATGAGCAAATGAAGAGAGGACTCACGGCTGGGACTGGAAGAGCACCTTTCCCACCCTGGCCACGAGACTCTGCTTCACCAACTCTTCCTCATTGGGCACGTAGCTCGCCTTGGCCCTCTCCGCGGCGGCGAGGAGGTCGGGCAAGAACCTCTCGGCGATGGCGGTGACCGCGGCCTCCGTGGAGCCGGAGGAGCCCTGTCCTGGGGAGGACGCGACGAGGGCGAGGGGCTTGGCGCCGGTCTTGCGCTCGATGGGGTCGCAGGGGAAGGACTCGAGGCGGAGGGTGGGCTCCTCACCGCCGCCATCGCCGTCGCTGTCTTCGGGGCCAGGGGAGAAGGGCGGGAGAGGGGACCAGCGGGATACGCAGCCAGTGGCGTGGATGATCTTGTTGGAAGGGCGCGAGTGGCGCCCGCCGGTGCCGCGGCCGCGGCCGCGCGGGGAGGAGAGGGAGAGCGAGCGGAGGGAGGAGGAGAGGGATGGAGGGGGCGGATTCGGGGTGGGCGCGGATGCGGTGGAGCTGGGGTGGCGCTTGTGGGGCGGGAGGTACGCCATGGCCGCCGGCGGTGGCGGCGGGGACCGGCGAAGAGGTTTTGGAGCGGGCGGGGGGGAGGAGGGGAAACGGAAGTTGGTGGAATATGAAGGACGGAAGGACGCTCGGCCGCTTGGGCTTTATTGGCATTTTTTTCCAGTTAACAGTACAATCATTGCTGATGAACCTTTTACATTCTTGTAACTGCACTGTGTTTAGATTCCAAAATTTCACACCTAAAAATATCGTATTGAATATTTGGACACAAAGTATTAAATAAAATTTGTTTATCAAGTTTTTTTTACGAATGAGTTGTAAATCGCGAGATCAATCTAATGAGCCTATTCAAGCCATGATTTGCAACAATGATGCTACAGTAACTATCTATTAATTATAAATTAACAAGGCTCATTAAATGTGTCTCACGATTTACAATACATTCATACAAAAAAAAATTCAAATAGATTTTATTTAGTACTCCGAAATAGTAAGATTCTGTTTCAAAATTTTTACCCCTAAAGATCTAAACACGGCCTGGCCGTATTTAGATGATTTTGCCAAAAAAATAAAAAAAATCTTTCTAATTTGGAGTATTAAATAAAATCTATTTACAAAACTTTTTATATGGATGGGTTGTAAATTGAGAGACGAATCTAATGAGTCTAATTAATTCATGATTAATCTATAATTAGAGGATAATTACTGTAGCATCACTGTTTGCAAATCATGAATTAAGTAGGCTCATTAGATTTATCTCGCTATTAACAACCCATTTGTGTAAAAAAAAAATTGTAAATAGATTTTACTTAATACTCCATGGATGTGTCCAAACATTCGATGTAATATTTTTGGAGTAAATTTTTGGGATCTAAACACAGCCATATTCACCTGTTGTTGGGGATCGCTACCTCTGGAGGCGCCATACCCGAAGGTTACCGGCATAATAGCGACTGCTACTAACCCGTTCCCATAACCTTCGGCCCGTCCTGCCGCTTTCTGGTTGATTCATAGGTCGGAGGTTTCTTCCGAAGGTGCACTCCCGCGAAGGTTCGAGCGAAGGTCCCCTCACTACCTATGAACGAAGGCTGAGGACGCCAAAGACCTCCGATCCCGAGTCGGCAGGATGTAGCCTAGAGGACAAAACGCCCACGGGCCTCCAGGAACCTTCGAAGGACCAGCGGAGGCGTGTCGATTATGATTGGGAGAAGATTACGTGATGTGAACGGCACCTCAACTAAGAAACGGGTAAAAAGACCAAACAAGACCTTCGAAAGTGCTAATATAAGGTCAAAATGCATGGGCAAGAATGTAAATACACCGTGAGGGTTGGGAGTATAAATACCCCTAACTTTCTCCACTATAACAACTTTTTGATCATTGGAAAAAGCTCGCTTAGAGTTGTCCGAAGGTCTTTGAGTTTTCTGTTTCCTTAGTCTGTCTGGTATCCTTGTAACCTTCGGGTGCAAAGGTCCCAACAGTGGCACCCACCGTGTTCCAGCTCGAAAAACAATCCCAATAGCTCCCACAAAGAGAAAGGCCGCCGATCAAACCACCACCGAGGCAGAAACTTCCAGCCTCCACACCGTCATAGTCCAAACTGTTGTCTCCCCAGAGCAAACCCTCGCCCAAACCACCGGAGCAGACATGCAAGTCCAAGGGCAGCGTCCTGCTCAAGAAAAGAACAAGGCCGCATTGATCAACCAAGACATAGAGTTCGTTGAGGATGACGAAACACAACTCGAGTAGAAAGACGAATACACACGAACTGCTCTCAAGCTCAAGGTCCTCGAGAGGGAAAAAGCCAACCTCAACGCTCAGTTGGCAACAAAACAACGGGCAATAACACAGGCAAAGAAGCTGGCCAAGGCCGGACGCAAGCTAGCGGGGATGCAATCCGAGGTCGAGCAACTCCAAAAGGCCTGCGAGAGTCACCAAGATGCAGGTCAAATAGAAGCTTCCCATCATGCCCAAATCAACAACCTTCACCAGGAAAAAAACCAACATCAAGAGAAGCATTACTAGCCAAACTCTCCCTTCGATCCAACTTCCTCGCTATCCCCGCAGCTTCAACTCACACCCTGGCCCTTCGGCTACAAGCCCACACAGCTGCCAAAGTACAATGGCTCTATGGATCCAACCCAGTTCCTCATGACCTACGAGGCAACAATAGCCTCGGCCAGAGAAGATGACCCATCATGGCCAAATCGTTTATCATGGCTTGCGAAGGTCCAGTCGCAACATGGTACTCCTACCACCCACCACTGTCAATTACATGCTGGTTCCACCTCAGGGAAAGGCTGAAACAAGACTTCCAAGTCTTCAAGAAAGCAGCCATAACCTCCGTGGAAAAATTTCAATGCTTCCAGTTGGATCGGGAGCCGCTACCCGACTACTTTTGAAGGTTCGTTCAGAAGAAGGCGCAGACACCAAACTTTTCAGAGAAGGCAACAATAGAAAAGTGCATCGTCGGCTTACTACCAAGTCAATTAGCCTCACAGCTCTCCAGAGAACCCCTGAAGTCATTGGCAGAACTGTACACCAAAGTGGAGAAGTACGCGAGATCCGATGCAGATCATCGCAGAAGAGTTGAACAAAGGAAGCTGATGAGGCAGCAGCAAGGTTGGCCACATGGCAATCAGAGCAGTACAAGACACAATCCTTAGTACATATTCCCAGTGGAAACTTCGCAGAGGGCACCTCCAGACCACGACGCTGAGCCCTACATGACACCTCCTGCTGCACAAACATTCAACTCACAACCAAGCAACCATCGCCATGACTCTAGCAGAGGAGGCAGATCCACCCGCGGCAGAGGACGCGGCAGAGGCCAAGGCCAGGGACCTCCGGATCAACCAAGAAAGTTCTTTTGTCACTTTCATGGCACAGAGTCAGACCACACAACGAACCATTGTCTGGAAAAGAAGAAAGCCTTCGATAGAATGGAGGCTGAGAAGAAGGCAAAGCTAGTCAGCCATACACGCTGGACTGGTTCAAACCAAGCATACAAACTCTCAACAAACCCAAGCATTACAGTCTCATACCCCCCGAGCCACTCATACAATCCCACCCCACAAGTACTGCCCTCAACACCACCTTTTCACCCTTTCCAACCATCACCTGCCTTCAACTATAGCCCATACCTAGCCAACTGGCAACCACCGTAGCCAAACTCTCAAGGGGCACCGTCGCAACCTCTGAACTTTAACCCTCAAGAAAATCTCCCACAGCCACCTCCAGGGCCTCCACCCAAAGAGGAAAACTCAACCCCTCACCAAAGCCAGCCAAGCCCATTGCCAGCCTTCGGCATGATCATGCCCATCTCTGGGGGCTCGTCCCTTGAGTTTGAGAACAAGAGGTAGAGGAAGAATTATTTCAGGCTAGTCCACTCCATCATGCCCGAGGGTATTTTCAGAAGAACATAGTGGTCTCAATCCCCAATCACGTTCTCAGAGGAAGATGTACAACTGCTCAGCTATCCTCACACTAATGGTCTCGTCATTGAAGCCAACATCCAAGGATGGACAATAGGGGAAATTCTAGTGGATACTAGAAGTTCTGTAGATATTGTAACACCCGGTTTATAAAAGAACATAAACCGAGCAATCATATACGTGCCAGGATCAAATCACACACATATACAACAGAATGAACAGTATATCACAGCACATATCACGAATAAGACATATTAAATCGAAATACGAATGTTATTTATTACATTAATGACAAAAATGTCTGATACAGCGGAAGCGAAGTACAAACACGATAAAAACTCTCCGAAGCTGAAGCAGGGCGCCACAGGGACGTCGACTGGGAGACGAACACCTAGAAGTCCTCGTAGTCCTGGTAGCGCTGAGCGAACTCCCTCGTGTCAGCAGGAACTGAGCAGCAGTAGCGTAGCCAAGAGGAAAAAGTAGAGAAGAGGCAAGAGTGAGTACACAACTTGTACTCAACAAGTATAACACAAACTATGAGGCTCTAGATTGGCTGACTGACTGCATTAGCTTTTAAGTCTTGGCAAAATTTTATTTAAGCTACTTTCTACGAGTTGATGAATTACCATAAACCCAGTTTCATAGAAATTAGTCAAATTTAAACATGATACTACTGAGAACCAAACCAAACCAAACCAAACCAAGGTAACCCCGAGAGGCACCTCCCTCGTCGGAAGGAGACAACCCCACTAATCAAAAGGAGGATCTGGGCCGCTCATAACCGTGAGCACGGCTAGTATACCAGTTTTACACTCCGCAGAGGTTGCACATCTTTACCCACAAGTCGTGAGCTACGCTAGAGGTTCATCACACTTCCTTAGGTGAGATGACTAGCGACTCACTACGAGGCCGTTACAAAGAATCTCGTTGGTAAGGCGTAACCGCGAGAGTTAGGTCAGCGACGATGGGGCCCGCCTCCGGGGGTACAAGCACAGGAGCGCAATCCAAGCACAGACCAAGCCGGAGGAGCAGGGACCATTGAAGCTTACTACTCTTGCCCCGCAGGTAAGTTACTCCAAACCAAAAAGACCTAATTAGTAAGCCAAGTCTATCCCATTCTAGTCTTGTGGTAGCGCTGTTGTCCCAGGTTGTCGCTCTATGAACCGGTCCTTATGGAGAGTGGCCAACCAAGCACTAAGCACCGTGCCGGCCCCCTAAACCATGTTTCTACAAAAACCATCTTTTAACGAGACGTGAGCCACTCATCCACACAGAGGGCCACTCTCAGAATTAAGTTCAAGTAAACCATTAATCAATTTAATTAAAAAGGACCAGAATGAGTTATAGCGCAGCAACCTAGCACAACTAACCAAGATGCAACCCAAAGGTATATATAAAGGATATAAAGTGGCTAGGAAAGTCCTTATAGGCATACAATATTAAAATGCAGTATGTAAATGTATTTAAAAGTGATGGGTTGTTCATGTTATACTTGCCTTCCTTGTACTGCTCTGGCTGCTGCTCAAACTGCTCGGAAGACGGATCTTGGCACTGGCACTGATGCTCCTCCGGTAGCTCAACGTCTACTCACGAGCACGTGGCCAAAAACAAGTCCAGTACAAAACATACAAGCAAACAAAGGCAAACACTAAGAAATAGTACAACAATACATGAAAATAGCATACAAAACAAGGCTAGAACTACTCTACGCGTTACAACGATCGCGTGGATATAAAGAACGCCTAAAACGGAGCTAAAACGCATAATCTTGGCTAAAAACAAGTTCTAGGGACTTATCTGCGAGAGAAACTAAGTTCCAGGGGGTTTTCTGCAAAAAACCGAGGGCATAAATGTAAATAAACCTTAGTTCTAGGGTCTAGCTCGCGAAACTGCAGGGCTTGGACCTCGGGTTCTAAAACCGGAAAGCGCGGGGGTCTAAATGATAAAAACAGGCTCAAACTGTAATTATTTTTGACCTGGCAGGGACGGCGGGTTGATATTGCAAAAGCCCGAGGGCTCTTTAGCAAAGTGGCCAGGGCGAAGCGGTATGTTTAGATCTAGGCCGTTGGATCGCGATATGAGGGATCAGGTTTGTTGTGCTCTAGATCTAATCAGAGCCGTTGCCTCCAGATCGGGCGACCAGGAGGGCTTGGGCGCGCGGGACGGCGGCGCCGGTCGCCGGAGTCGAGCTCCGCGGAGGCGCTGCGCCGGAGGCGGCCAATCTCGCCCCTCCCGGGGTCAATCCGGCCAGGGTTTGGGTCTAGGGCTGTCTATGCGACACGTGTGATGCACCTAGGCACTCATCTGGGCTCGGGAAGGACTGCAACGGCGAGCGTAGCTACTGCGGCGGGTCTGCTCGGCGGGGCTCACCGGGGCTGCGCGTTCTCGCCACTCCGGGTGCGGCTCTGGGCGGGGTTTGGCCTGGGAGCGAGTACGCGCGATGGAGAACCTTTCTGGGCAAACTGGGCGGCGGATAGGGGCTGGGTCGTGGCCTGCGGCGGTGCAGGGCAGCCCTGGGTCGCCGGCGTGCCACACGCTAGCACCTAGAGGGCGCTATGGCCTACGGCATCTAGCACAAAAGATCAGGGGGGTTGGGGTGATGCTCACCGTGGGGTTGTGGTGGCCGGAGTTGCGGAGTATGGAGGTCGTCGGCGAAGTCCGGCGGTGGGATGTGACGTAGCTCGCGGAGGAAGGCCGAATCGGGGTCGCTCCGGGCTCCTAGACTCCTTGGATCGGCGCGGGGTGCTCCTGGCGTCGAGGCGAGGCCGCTGTGCTACTCCGGTGGGGCTGGGGAGCAGCAGAGCAATGCGGCCGCGGCGACGTAGTGGCTCTGCGCGGCGGCGCTAGGTGGGCGCGGCTGGATCTCGGCCTCAGGCGGCGCTGGGATGGAAGGTGTGGCGCAGGGGCTGTGGGGGTGCCATTTAAGAAACTCAGCCGCAGATTTGGGCGTCCGTGCCGTTGCAGGCATGGCGAGATTCGCGGCGGTGAGCTCGGGCGGATGTGCGCGAGAAGGAAGGAAGGGATGGATCCGACACGCGGGCCCGGGCGAGCAGAGGGGGACGCGCTGCGTGAGGGAGGCGACGGCCTGACGGGCGGGGCCAGCTTGGCAGGGAGAGGGAAGCGGGCGCAGCTGCGGGAGGAGCGGCGCCGACATGTGGGCCCGACGGGTCAGACACAGATCGGAGACAGCGGTGACGCGCGCGACGAGAGGCTGGCGTGGGCTGACATGCGGGCCCGCCCTGCAGTCGGGGGCGCGCGTGCAGAACGCGAGCTGGGCGGAGAAGCGAAGCAGGCCGAGCGGAGCGTGGGCGAGCGTGCCGCGGGCGACGCGCGCGGGCTGGCCAGTGCGGGGTCTGCGGGAGACTGGTGCACCGGGCTGGGTCAGACGTGCGAGCTCCGGGTCGCGCAGGAGCGAGCGCTGGGCTTCGGCGCGTGGGGAACAGCTGGGCTGAGGCGGGAGAGCGCGCCGGCTGGGCCAGGAGCAGAGAAGCGACGCGCGGTGTGGGCTGCGGGGGGGGGGGGGAAGGCGAGGGAGACGGGCCGTGTGGAAGAGAGGGAGTGGCTGGGCCCGCGTGGGGAGTGAACGGGCTGCCAGGTTTGGGTGGGAAAAAGGAGAGTGGGCCATGGGCCGCTTCGGGTTGGGTTGGGCTGTGAGCTGGGTTTCTCGTTTTGGATTTGGGCTAGGTTTTGGGTATTGGTGGGCTGACAGGGTTTGGGTTTCTTTCTATTTCTATTTTCTTTCCTATTTCTAACTCAACTCAAACTTAACCCAAACAACTATTTGAATTCAAACTTGAATTTGAATTCCACTCTAAAACTCAAACAATTAGAACAAATGCACCAGCATGAATGCAACAACAAAAAATTTAAACCTATGATAAAATTTTAAATACTTGTGAAACAAAATTTTAGATTAAATGCAAGTCTAACACAATAACCCTTAGAAAATTAAATAAAGCCAATTAAATTTATTATTAATTGCTGAAATTTAAATTAGGGTGTTACAAATCCTACCCCCTTACAGGAATCTCGTCCCGAGATTCTGGGCTGGCTAGCAAGGAGATAAGGATAGGTCTTCATGAACTCCTCTTCCTTCTTCTGACAAGTCCTTCGGAAAGACATCCGGGAATTCAGACACCACGCGAATACCATCCGTGGTTCTAGCCTCCATCTGATGAAGAAAACCAGAAGGCTCTGTAGCACTGACTGTCACCTCTTGGCCACCAGATGCTGACAAGTGAACTGTCCGCTGAGCACAATCAATACGGACTCCCCATCTGGTAAGGGTCTCCATGCCCAAAATCACATCTATCCCCGAGGAATCAATGACGATCAAACCAGCGCGGAATTCTGCCCCCATTATGACAATACTAACTCTGGAGCATATAGAGCATGTGCGTATCTGGCCCCCAGGTGAGGTAACTACCGTAGCTGACCTCAGACACGAAACTAGAATACGATGCTGCTCGGCAAATGACTTGGAAATGAAAGAATGAGTAGCACCGGTATCGAAAAGCACCGTAGCTGGATAGGAGTTGACCATGAATGTACCAATAACCACATTAGGAGCCTCAGCAGCTGACTTGGCCGTCACGTGGTTCACCTTCCCCTGTCGTGGCGCCCTGGGTTGGGCTGGGCGCTCCTGTTGTCCTGCATGCCGTGGAGCCTGAGGTGCTGGACAACTTTTGGCATAATGACCTTTTTGCCCGCATTTGTAGCACATGCGGTGGTGGTGAATGGCGCTACTTGGTTGACCTCCCTGTGAACTTAACGTCACATCTTGCATTATTTCTGCTGCTTGCTCTTTGGACTCCTTGTGGCTGCGTGGCTGAATCACATTCATAGTGATAGTTAACCCATCAACATAATCATAGAGTGCTTGGTCCTTGACCTGTGTATCTCCAGGGCACTCATGATCCTTTCTCTTCTGGATGGCCTGTAGCTCGTCGACCGATGGACCGTCAAGGAAAAGGGAATCATCTGCTAGTTGCTCTTGACGAGACCTCTTCCTCTTTGTACTGGAGAACAACCTCTGGTTCCTCCTAGTTGCAGCTTCATCTTCAGTTGCACGAACTTGACGACAAGGAACACCATAGAATTGGCATCACTGGCAAGTTTTCTCACCATCACCCATTGCACTGTCTCCAAGGTCTTTTTGTTCTGCCGACATCTGAGCTGGGGCAAAAGAAAACACAGATGGGTAAGGTCAAGGAAGAGAGAAAAACTCCATTATTTAAGGTTCTATCCTATTTAGATAACACTGCTCAGGCATTACTGCTGATAACTCCAGATAAATGTCACATAAATCCGGGAAAAGGAACTAGAGCATAATTCTTCTGTTTCATCGGAGAGATTCTCAACTTCTCTTGTACTATTTGTAGGCCGGGGTGTCACATCCCTACCCCCTTACAGAAACCGACGTCCTCGTCGGTGAGTCTTTGGATATCACCTTCTCTTCGCGCTATCCTTCTTCTCAACAAGACAGAAACCCAAAGCATGATAAGGTAGAGAGGATAGAGTGGATGGTTTTACCCCCCAACGATCTAACTCATTTCATTAGTTAATTAACTTTAACTTAAGACTGATTTTCTTTAAACAAATTTAACTACTAAACTATGCAATCATTCAAAAATCCAAATCAAACATGTAGCATAATAACAAGCAGACAATTTTCACGACTTAGCCGAGTTTAACATACGACTCGACTAACACAACGCGTCGCGGAACGTGCTATCGTATTATTTTAAAAAGGGTCACCTAGCTAATACTCATGGTGGTCAGATGACTGATTCAGGCCAAAATCTACGAAAACTATTCTTCAGACAGAGAAATCAAGGCAAGACGGGTAAAAGTCATAGAATTCAAGGGGTATAATAGTAAAATAGTTTCAGCAGACAAGGATTGGAGAGAAGAAGTCCTAAAACACGACTAGTTCTATCTAGGCTTCGTCCTACAGTCGATACGGCTCTGATACCACTCTGTAACACCCGGTTTATAAAAGAACATAAACCGAGCAATCATATACGTGCCAGGATCAAGTCACACGTATATACAACAGAATGAACAGTATATCACAGCACATATCACGAATAAGACATATTAAATCGAAATACGAATGTTATTTATTACATTAATGACAAAAATGTCTGATACAGCGGAAGCGAAGTACAAACACGATAAAAACTCTCTGAAGCTGAAGCAGGGCACCATAGGGACATCGACTGGGAGACGAACGCCTAGAAGTCCTCGTAGTCCTGGTAGCGCTGAGCGAACTCCCTCGTGTCAGCAGGAACTGAGCAGCAGTAGCGTAGCCAAGAGGAAAAAGTAGAGAAGAGGCAAGAGTGAGTACACAACTTGTACTCAACAAGTATAACACAAACTATGAGGCTCTAGGTTGGCTGACTGATTGCATTAGCTTTTAAGTCTTGGCAAAATTTTATTTAAGCTATTTTCTACGAGTTGATGAATTACCATAAACCCAGTTTCATAGAAATTAGTCAAATTTAAACATGATACTACTGAGAACCAAACCAAACCAAGGTAACCCCGAGAGGCACCTCCCTCGTCGGAAGGAGACAACCCCACTAATCAAAAGGAGGATCTGGGCCGCTCATAACCGTGAGCACGGCTAGTATACCAGTTTTACACTCTGCAGAGGTTGCACATCTTTACCCACAAGTCGTGAGCTACGCTAGAGGTTCATCACACTTCCTTAGGTGAGATGACTAGCGACTCACTACGAGGCCGTTACAAAGAATCTCGTTGGTAAGGCGTAACCGCGAGAGTTAGGTCAGCGATGATGGGGCCCACCTCCGGGGGTACAAGCACAGGAGCGCAATCCAAGCACAGACCAAGCCAGAGGAGAAGGGACCATTGAAGCTTACTACTCTTGCCCCGCAGGTAAGTTACTCCAAACCAAAAAGACCTAATTAGTAAGCCAAGTCTATCCCATTCTAGCCTTGTGGTAGCGCTATTGTCCCAGGTTGTCGCTCTATGAACCGGTCCTTATGGAGAGTGGCCAACCAAGCACTAAGCACCGTGCCGGCCCCCTAAACCATGTTTCTACAAAAACCATCTTTTAACGAGACGTGAGCCACTCATCCACACAGAGGGCCACTCTCAGAATTAAGTTCAAGTAAACCATTAATCAATTTAATTAAAAAGGACCAGAATGAGTTATAGCACAGCAACCTAGCACAACTAACCAAGATGCAACCCAAAGGTATATATAAAGGATATAAAGTGGCTAGGAAAGTCCTTATAGGCATACAATATTAAAATGCAGTATGTAAATGTATTTAAAAGTGATGGGTTGTTCATGTTATACTTGCCTTCCTCGTACTGCTCTGGCTGCTGCTCAAACTACTCAGAAGATGGATCTTGGCACTGGCACTGATGCTCCTCCGGTAGCTCAACGTCTACTCACGAGCACGTGGCCAAAAACAAGTCCAGTACAAAACATACAAGCAAACAAAGGCAAACACTAAGAAACAGTACAACAATACATGAAAACAGTGTACAAAACTAGGCTAGAACTACTCTACGCATTACAACGATCGCGTGGATATAAAGAACGCCTAAAACGGAGCTAAAACACATAATCTAGGCTAAAAACAAGTTCTATGGACTTATCTGCGAGAGAAACTAAGTTCCAGGGGGTTTTCTGCAAAAAACCGAGGGCATAAATGTAAATAAACCTTAGTTCTAGGGTCTAGCTCGTGAAACTGCAGGGCTTGGACCTCGGGTTCTAAAACCGGAAAGCGCGGGGGTCTAAATGATAAAAACAGGCTCAAACTGTAATTATTTTTGACCTGGCAGGGACGGCGGGTTGATATTGCAAAAGCCCGAGGGCTCTTTAGCAAAGTAGCCAGGGCGAAGCGGTATGTTTAGATCTAGGCCGTTGGATCGCGATCTGAGGGATCAGGTTTGTTGTGCTCTAGATCTAATCAGAGCCGTTGCCTCCAGATTGGGCGACCAGGAGGGCTTGGGCGCGCGGGACGGCGGCGCCGATCGCCGGAGTCGAGCTCCGCGGCGGCGCTGCGCTGGAGGCGGCCAATCTCGCCCCTCCCGGGGTCAATCCGGCCAGGGTTTGGGTCTAGGGCTGTCTACGCGACATGCGTGATGCACCTAGGCACTCATCTAGGCTCGGGAAGGACTGCAACGGCGAGCGTAGCTACTGCGGCGGGTCTGCTCGGCGGGGCTCACCGGGGCTGCGCGTTCTCGCCACTCCGGGTGCGGCTCTGGGCGGGGTTTGGCCTGGGAGCGAGTACGCGTGATGGAGAACCTTTCTGGGCAAACTGGGCGGTGGATAGGGGCTGGGTCGTGGCCTGCGGCGGTGCAGGGCGCCCCTGGGTCGCCGGCGTGCCACACGCTAGCACCTAGAGGGCGCTATGGCCTACGGCATCTAGCGCAAAAGATCAGGGGGGTTGGGGTGATGCTCACCGTGGGGTTGTGGTGGCCGGAGTTGCGGAGTATGGAGGTCGTCGGCGAAGTCCGGCGGCGGGATGTGACGTAGCTCGCGGAGGAAGGCCGAATCGGGGTCGCTCCGGTGTAACACCCGGTTTATAAAAGAACATAAACCGAGCAATCATATACGTGCCAGGATCAAGTCACACGTATATACAACAGAATGAACAGTATATCATAGCACATATCACGTAAAAAGACATAATAAAGCGAATACGAATGTTATTTATTACATTAATGACAAAATGTCTGATACAGCGGAATGGAGACTCTGGCCAAGTAGGGAGTTCGGATAGATTGTGCTCAGCGGACAGTCTTATTATCAGCTTCCAGTGGCCAAGAGGTTGTTATCAGTGCAGTAGAGCCTTCTGGATTTCTTCATCAGATGGAGGCTAGACCCACGGACGGTATTCGCGTGGTGTCTGAATTCCCGGATGTCTTTCCGGATGATCTGCCAGGTATGCCGCCTGAACGCGCCATTGAGTTTTGTATTGATCTCTTGCCTGGCACAGCTCCTATTGCAAAGCGGCCCTACCGTATGGCACCTATAGAGCATGAAGAGGTAAAGAAGACTATTGATGAGTTGCTAGCCAAGGGCTATATCCGTCGCAGCTTCTCTCCTTGGGCTTTTCCATTGCTGCTAGTAGATAAGAAGGATGGCTCGAAGAGGATGTGTGTGGATTATCGTGAGCTGAATGCAGTCACTATCAAGAACAAGCATCCACTGCCCCGTATTGAGGATCTCTTCGATCTGCTTCGAGGTGCTCGTATATTCTCGAAGATTGATCTTCGTTCGGGATACTTTCAGCTGAGGATCCGTCCTGGGGATATTCCGAAGACGGCATTCACCTGCAAGTACGGGCTATATGAGTATACAGTCATGTCCTTCGGCTTGACTAATGCCCCGGCTTTCTTCATGCATCTGATGAACATGGTCTTCATGGATTATCTGGATGTCTTCGTGGTGATTTTCATTGATGATATTCTGATACCACTCTGTAACACCCGGTTTATAAAAGAACATAAACCGAGCAATCATATACGTGCCAGGATCAAGTCACACGTATATACAACAGAATGAACAGTATATCATAGCACATATCACGTAAAAAGACATAATAAAGCGAATACGAATGTTATTTATTACATTAATGACAAAATGTCTGATACAGCGGAAGCGAAGTACAAAAATACGATAAAGCTCTCCGAAGCTGAAGCAGGGCGCCACAGGGACGTCGACTGGGAGACGAAGCACCTAGAAGTCCTCGTAGTCCTGGTAGCGCTGGACGAACTCCCTCGTGTCGGCAGGAACTGAGCAGCAGTAGCGTAGCCAAGAGGAAAAAGTAGAGAAGAGGCAAGAGTGAGTACACAACTTGTACTCAACAAGTATAACACAAACTATGAGGCTCTAGGCTGGCTGACTCAACTGCATTAGCTTTTAAGTGTAGGCAAAGTTTTATTAAAGCTATTTACTACGAGTTGATGAATTACCATTAACCCAGTTACATAGTAATTAATCAGAATTAATTATAAGACTACTGAGAACCAAACCAAGACCAAGCCACCAAGGTAAACCCCGAGAAGCACCTCCCTCGTCGGAAGGAGATAACTTCACTAATCAAAAGGAGGATCTGGGCCGCTCATAACCGTGAGCACGGCTAGTATACCAGTTTTACACTCTGCAGAGGTTGCACATCTTTACCCACAAGTCGTGAGCTACGCCAGTTGTTCATCACACTTCCTTAGGTGAGATGGCCAGCGACTCACTACGAGGCCTTTAGAAAGAATCTCGTTGGTAAGGCGTAACCGCGAGAGTTAGGTCGGCGACGATGGGGCCCACCTCCGGGGGTACAAGCACAGGAGCGCAATCCAAGCACAGACCAAGCCGGAGGAGCAGGGACCATTGAAGCTTACTACTCTTGCCCCGCAGGTAAGTTACTCCAAACCAAAAAGATCTAGTTATTACGCCAAGTCTATCCCATTCTAGCCTTGTGGTAGCACAGTTGTCCCAGGTTGTCGCTCTATGAACCGGTCCTTATGGAGAGTGGTCAACCAGGCAGTAAGCACCGTGCTGGCCCCCTAAACCATGTTTCTAAAAAAAAAACATCTTTTAACGAGAAGTGAGCCACTCAAGCCACACAGAGTGCCACTCTCAGAATTAAGTTCAAGTAAACCATTAATCAAATTAATTAAAAAGGACCAGAGTGTGTTATAGCGCAGCAACCTAGCACAACTAACCAAAATGCAACCCAAAGGTAGATATAAAGGATATAAAGTGGCTAGGAATGTCCTTATAGGCATACAGTATTTAAATGCAGTATGAAAATATAATTAAAGGTGATAGGTTGTTCATGTTATACTTGCCTTCCTCGTACTGCTCCTGCTGCTGCTCAAAGTGCTCCGAAGACGGCTGCTCCGGAAACTGGTACTGGGGCTCCTCAACTGGATCAACGTCTACTCACGAACACATGGCCAAAACAAAGCATAACAATAAGCATACAGGCAAACATTAACAAAAGCTAAAGAACAGTACATCAATACATAAAAACAGCACATGAAACTAGTCTAAAACTATTCTACGCGTTACAACGATTGCGTGGACATAAAGAACGCTAAAAACGGAGCTAAAACGCATAAACTAGGCCTAAAACAAGGTTCAGGGGCTTATTTGTAAGAAAACTGAAGTTCCAGGGGGTTTTCTGCTAAAACCGAGGGCCTAGACGTAAATAAACATTAACTCCAGGGTCTAACTCGCAAAAAGGACAGGTCTGGACCGCGGGTTCAAAATCTGGAAAGGTCAGGGGGTTCCGTGTAAAATTTTGGGCTGATCTGTAAATATTTTTGAACTGACCAGGAGCGCGGGTTGAATATGAATAAAGGCAGGGGTTCTTTAGCAAAAACACCGGGCTGAAGCGGTATGCGCTGATCTGCGCCGTTGGATCTTGATCGCACGGCTCGGGCGAAACGGTACTCGGCTTCTAATCCAGGGCGCCGATCTCAGATCGAACGGCCGAGGGGTTTTGGGCGAGCAGGCGGCGGCGCAACGCGCCGGCGGCTCTGTTCCGCGGCGGCGCGGGCTGAAGCTCGCCGGAGTTGGGCAAAACTAGTGCTCCGGGGCTCGATTCAAGCAGCGGTTTGGCCCAGGAGCATAAGTACCGCATGGCTAATCCATTGGTGGGCTCAGGAAGGGGCTGCATCGGCCGGGGAGGAGGGCCGGCGGTGACAGGCGGCTTGGGTTCGCCGGCGTACCGTGTTCTGGGAACTAGAGCGCGCATTAGGGCCCTACAAGCTAGCGCAAAATGATTAGGAGGTCCGGTCGGTGCTCACCGGGCGGGACGGTCGGAGAAGCCGTGCAGAGGGCGCGACGGGGCGTCCGGCGGCGATGATGGTGCGGAGCGCGGGGTGGTGGCGCTGCAGGGCCTGCTCCGTCTAATTTCCGATCAAGTGGCACGGAGAGGTACAGGACGTCGAGGCGCAGCGGATGCGGGGGTCCTGGCGGCTCGGGACGCAGCGGAAGGGCGGGTTCGTGGTGGCGCAGAGCCCCTGCGCCGGTGAGGCAGAGCGGCGGCCGCGGCTAGGGTTCGGAGTTTGCGCTGCGGGATGGGAGGTTGGGCACAGGGTCCGCGGGGTGTTTAAAGAAGGCGCCGGGGTTCTCGGTGGGGAAGCAAGGAAGGGAGGGCCGCGGGTTCATGGCCGGAGATCTCGCCCCTTCCTGTTACTCGAGCGAGGAACGCGCGGAGGAGGGTGGAGCTGACAGCGGGCCCGGGGCGTCGGTGGGAGAGGGAGCGGGCCGCGGGCGCTGGCGCGTGCTGGGCCGCGCGCTGCTGAAGCGGGCCCATGGAGAAGAGAGAGCCGGGGGAGTGGCACTGCGGGCTGGCCGGCTCGGGTGAGGGTTTAGCTGGGCCGGTTTTGTGTGGGTTGGGCTGCTGAGGTGGTTTGGGCTGGGTTTGGGTTGAGTTTGGGTTTTGGGTTTGTTTTTCCTTTCTACTTCTCTTACATTTCTAAATCTAATTCAAACAAAGTTTGAATTCAAATTTGAATTTGAATTCAAACCACACTCAAATAAAATTATGCACCAGCATGAATGCAACAAAAATTTAAACCTATGATAAATTTTAATTAATTAGGGACAAGAATTAGATTAAATGCCAACTAAACACAATAAACCTTAGAAAATTTAACTAAAGCCAATTAAATTTATTGATAAATACTGAAATTTAAAATTAGGGTGTTACATCCGGGCTCCTAGACTCCTTGGATCGGCGCGGGGTGCTCCTGGCGTCGAGGCGAGGCCGCTGTGCTGCTCCGGTGGGGCTGGGTAGCAGCAGAGCAATGCGGCCGCGGTGACGTAGTGGCTCTGCGCGGCGGCGCTAGGTGGGCGCGGCTGGATCTCGGCCTCAGGCGGCGCTGGGATGGAAGGTGTGGCGCAGGGGCTGTGGGGGTGCCATTTAAGAAACTCAGCCGCAGATTTGGGCGTCCGTGCCGTTACAGGCGTGGCGAGATTCGCGGCGGTGAGCTCGGGCGGACGTGCGCGAGAAGGAAGGAAGGGATGGATCCGACACGCGGGCCCGGGCGAGCAGAGGGGGACGCGCTGCGTGAGGGAGGCGACGGCCTGACGGGCGGGGCCAACTTGGCAGGGAGAGGGAAGCGGGCGCAGCTGCGGGAGGAGCGGCGCCGACATGTGGGCCCGACGGGTCAGACACAGAGCGGAGACAGCGGTGACGCGCGCGACGAGAGGCTGGCGTGGGCTGACATGCGGGCCCGCCCTGCAGTCGGGGGCGCGCATGCGGAACGCGAGCTGGGCGGAGAAGCGAAGCAGGCCGAGCGGAGCGTGGGCGAGCGGGCCGCGGGCGACGCGCGCGGGCTGGCCAGTGCGGGGTCTGCGGGAGGCCGGTGCACCGGGCTGGGTCAGACGTGCGAGCTTCGGATCACGCGGGAGCGAGCGCTGGGCTTCGGCGCGTGGGGAACAGCTGGGCTGAGGCGGGAGAGCGCGCCGGCTGGGCCAGGAGGAGAGAAGCGACGCGCGGCGTGGGCTGCGGGGGGGGGGGGGGGGGGAAGACGAGGGAGACGGGCCGTGGGGAAGAGAGGGAGTGGCTGGGCCCGCGTGGGGAGTGAACGGGCTGCCAGGTTTGGGTGGGAAAAAGGAGAGTGGGCCATGGTCCGCTTCGGGTTGGGTTGGGCTGTGAGCTGGGTTTCTCGTTTTGGATTTGGGCTGGGTTTTGGGTATTGGTGGGCTGACAGGGTTTGGGTTTCTTTCTATTTCTATTTTCTTTCCTATTTCTAACTCAACTCAAACTTAACCCAAACAACTATTTGAATTCAAACTTGAATTTGAATTCCACTCTAAAACTCAAACAATTAAAACAAATGCACCAGCATGAATGCAACAACAAAAAATTTAAACCTATGATAAAATTTTAAATACTTGTGAAACAAAATTTTAGATTAAATGCAAGTCTAACACAATAACCCTTAGAAAATTAAATAAAGCCAATTAAATTTATTATTAATTGCTGAAATTTAAATTAGGGTGTTACAGATATCATCTTCTCCAGCACCTTCGATCGAATGAACATCGATCACAACCTCTTACAACCATTAGATATCACGCTCATTGGCTTCAGATGCAAAAGAGTAAACGCCTTGGGGAAGATCTCATTGCCTGTATCCTTCGGAAACACGTCCAACCCTAGAACAGAGCATGTAACCTTCGATGTAGTGGAAATGAACTACCCGTACCTCGCAATTTTCGGCAGAGGCCTCATCAACAAATTCGAAGCAGTGGTTCATCAACTCTACCTCTGCATGAAAATGCCTGCCGCAAAAGGAATCATCACTGTTCGTGGTAACCAGCAACTGGCTAGAGATATCGATAGAGGTGTTGCCCCCGGGCAGAGAAATGTACACGTCCTCGAAGCTGATAAGAAACCTACACTGTACAAAGAACCAAGGAGAGACAAAGAGAAGCAAAACTTCCAAGAGTCCGAAACTAAGAGAGTACCCCTCGACAGATACTTCCTTGACAAGGAGGTCACTATAAGTACAACCCTCGCTTGAGAAGAAGAACAAAGCTTGTTGGACTTTCTCAACAAAAATCAAGATGTGTTTGCTTGGTCCGTGAGTGACCTTCGCGGCGTTAGCCATGACATCATCAAGCACAAAGCTAGATATCGACCCTAAAGTTCGACCCAAAAAGCAGAAGTTTCAAAAGATGTCTGATGACAAGGTCGCAACGGTCAAGGCGGAGGTTCAGAGGCTACTCAATGCAAAAGTCATCAAAGATGTCAAGTACCCAACCTGGTTGGCCAACACCATCCATGTCAAGAAGAAAAACGTAAAGTGGCGAATATGCATTGACTTCACAAACCTCAACAAGGCTTGCCCGAAGGATGACTTCCCACTTCCCAGGATCGATAAAGTAGTCCATGATGCTACAAATAGTCAAATGATGTCCCTCCAGGACTGTTTCTCTAGATATCATCAAATACGGATGAGAAAAGAAGATGAAGAGAAAATAAGCTTTACCACTCCCTTCGGCACCTACTGCTTTGTTAGAATGCCCGAAGGTATCAAAAGCACTGCACAGACCTTTTCAAGAATGTCAGCAGTGGTACCTGTAGCTCAGCTACGAAGGAACATTCTCGCCTACGTGGATGACTTTATTGTTATCAGCACTCATAGAGAAAACCATGTGGCTGACCTGGCCGAAACCTTCGCTAACCTTCGGAAGACAAACTTGAGCCTAAATCCCGAGAAATGTGTCTTCGGGGAGCACAACGAAAGGTTCTGGGCTGTTTGGTATCAACAAATGGCATTGAGGCAAATCCAGAAAAAATCAAGGCATTGAAAGAAATGGAAGAGCCGCAATCTGTCTGAAAAGTGCAAAAGCTCACCGGAAGAATAGCAGCGCTAAGCAAATTTATCCCAAGATCAGCAGATCGAAGCTTACCATTCTTCAAGGTCCTCCGAAGCGCCAGCAAATTCATATGGATGAAGAACAATCAAAGGCCTTTCATGACCTCAAAGAATACCTAGAAAACATGACCAAAATGACTTCAACTGATCCCAAGGACACCCTACTGCTTTGTCTCAGCTTCCCCATCAGTCGTCAGCGCAGCGCTTGTAGTTGAAAGGCTGATCGAAGGTCACCTAAAACAACTCCCAGTCTACTATGTCTCAGAAGCACTTTCGGGCTCCAAGTTATTCTATTCGGAACTGGAAAAAATTGCTTATGCAGTGGTAATGGCTTCGAGGAAGCTAAGGCACTACTTCGAAGGTCACAGAACAATAGTGGTGACAAGTCAACCCATTCATGACCTGTTTCATAACAGAGAAGCCTCGGCAAGAATAAGCAAATGGGCCGCGGAGCTCTCGGAGTTCTACATTGATTTCGAGAGAAGAACTGTCGTCAAGTCACAAGTACTAGCAGATTTCATTGCCGATTGGACCAACCCTACTTTTCAACAAGAGGCCCCCATAGAACCATGGGTGATATTGTGATGGGGCATGGTGCATTGACGGAGTGGGTATCTCCACAGTCATACAGTCACCTTTAGGGACCATGTTCAGATACGCTGCTCACCTCGAGTTCAACTATCCAGACCCAAGCACTAATAACACTACCGAGTACGAAGCACTGCTACTCGGCCTTCGCAAGATGAAAGCTCTGGACACCCAAACTTCATCATAAAGTCAGACTCGAAGGTTATCACAGACCACATAGAGAAAGAGTACGAGGCTCGAAAACCTGAAATGAAGCTGTACTTAGAAGCTGTCAGGTCCATGGAAAAATACTTCAAGGGGTTCACGGTAATCCACATTCCAAGAGATGGGAACCAGGAAGCAGACAGGCTTGCGAAGGCTGCAACACACAAAGAAGCTCTGCCACCGGATGTATTCTATGAAAAAAATAACAAAACCGTTGACCAAACCTTGCAAAGAAAAGCAAATCAACACCATTCTCAGCCAATACTGGAGATCACCCATCATAGCCTACCTCCAGGGTCACTTCGAACCCTCGGATGAGAAAGATGATGTCTCAAAGGGCAAGAAACTACACAATATTAGATGGTCACTTGTACAAGTCTGGCGTGGTCGCCCTATGGCTCAAGTGCATTGCCATCGATGAGGGCAAAGAGCTACTACAGGAAATCCACTCCGGGTCTTGCGGCTCCCATATCGGGGTGAGACCACTCGTGTCCAAGGTATTTAGGCAAGGCTTTTTCTGGCCATCAGCTCTAAAGGATGCAGAATACCTTGTCAAAACCTACGAGGGTTGTCAAATGATGGGCCCAAGATCTCGCAGACCTTCGAGCCTAAGTCAGCTAATCCCACTAGCCTGGCCACTTCAAAGATAGGGAATGGATCTTGTCGGACCACTACCAACTGCCCAAGGCAACTTGAAGTATGCAGTCGTGGCTGTGGAATACTTCACTAAATGGATCGAGGCTAAGCCACTAGTTAATATAACCTCCGAGTCTGTCCAAAAGTTCTTCTGGCAAAATATCATTTGCAGATTTGGAGTCCCAAGGGAACTAACTATTGATAATGGCAAACAGTTCGACTCTCAGCATTTCAGGGAATTCTACCATTTAGTTAGCACAAAGCTCTTGTTTGCCTCGGTCTATCACCCGCAATCCAACGGTGCGGTGGAAAGAGCAAATGGCATAATTTTCACAGCCATCAAGAAGTGCTTGTTCGATCAGAAAAAAGGAAAATGGGCAGAGGAGCTCCCGAAGGTTATCTGGTCACACAACACGTCCGAGTGTAGGGCCACCAAATTCAGCCCATTTAGACACCTATATGGAGCGGAGGCAATGACTCCGGAGGAACTGAAACACCAAAGCCTCAGGTCACAATGCAACAACATCAAACCCTCGATGGAGGTGGACCTAGCAGAATTAGACATCTTACAAGCTTTAGACAACCTTTGAAAGTATCAAGAAGAAACAAGGAAGTGGAGAGACAAAAAAGTCGTCGACAAGTTCATCTCTGTAGGAGATTGGGTACTCAAAAGAAAACCAAACGCCGAAATCGTCGGCAAACTGCAGTCCAAATGGGACGGGCCCTACTTGGTTCTATACTCCAACAGGTCAGGTTCCTACCACCTAGCAGACCTCGAAGCTAATGAGCTACAACACCCATGGAACGCTGATAGCCTGACAAAGTACTATGTGTGAATCAAATATAAAAAGGGCTAGATTGCGCAACTATAAGCAATTCTAGACCCTCGATGTCGAGTAGAGCCTTTCTCTTTTTTGCATTGAATCGTGGGGCATACTCTTTTCCTCACAGAAGGGAACCCCACACTAGGGGTGAGGTTTTTAATGAGGCGCACCCAATGTAAATTTCCTACGAAGAAATGAGAAATTTTCCCTTTAAATGCTCTGACTCGAAGCAACTACAGAGTTGCAATCATCGATCATCGCATTTCTTACATAATGGTAAGTCAGCAAAATTCGCAATCATAGCAAATTTCGCATACTTATCCAAAACACCAAGGGGCTGTCGGTCAATCTAAGATCCGAAGCCAAAACACCTTCGGCTAACCAAAGTGCCAAACACACAAAAATGCCAAGGGGCTGTCGGTCAAGTGAAGAGCCGAAGCCAAAACACCTTCGGCTAACCAAAGGGCTTAACGAACAAAAAAATGCCAAGGGGTTGTCGGTCAAGCTAAGACCCAAAGCCAAAACACCTTCGGCTAACCAAAGTGCTTAACGCACAAAAACGCCAAGGGGCCGTCGGTCAAGCTAAGACCCGAAGCCAAAACACCTTCGGCTAACCAAAGTGCTTAACGCACAAAAATGCCAAGACGCTATCGGCCAAGAACCGAAGCTAAGAAACCTTCAGCTAACAAAGTGCCTAGTGCACGCAAATCCCCAAGAGGCTATCAGTCAAGGACCAAAGCTAAGAAACCTTTGGCTAACAAAGTGCATAATGCATGCAAATCGCCAAAGGGCTATGTAAGGCCCGACACACAGGACTTCGGCAAAAAAGTATGTAACGATCAAGCACCATCGGGCAGTTGCCAGGAAAACCATCGGCAAAAAACAACCACATATTAATTACAGACCGCACAACCATCACCAGCAACATGGCTCAAAGGCCCCAACACAAAATATTCACCTTCGCATACAGAAGGATCAAAAGAACAATAACTGCAAAACATCGCAAGATTTCGCCTCGCAACGACGCAAGAGGAGGGGGAGACGTTTTCTAAATTGCGTCGTCCGAAGCCGAAATCAAGCCGGCGAAAAGCAGAACACACCAAGACCTGTACATCACCATAAAGCTTCCATCGAAACAAACAAGTTCATATGCTTCGCGCACCAGTCCACATCAAATACTCCATAACGCTTGCCCCCGGGTGAGCCCGACAAAATACCTCCCACGGCTTCCAATCCCTAAGCACCAGGAATATTACAATCAGCACTTGTTTTTCAAAACCTTCCTAGCTATCACAAATATCCTAGAGCTAAACCTGTTTGAAGCATCCCCACTTAAGTAGAAACTAAATGTTATACAAATATCAGTCCTAGGAGGCTGATAACGTATTTATTCAACAGATAGTTCAGTTACCGTACAATCCTCTGTGGAGGCGAACACTCGATACAAATGATAACAAGCAGTATAAAGACTATGGTGATACACCAAAGCATGATCCAAATGGGATCCAGGTCGGGCTCAGAGTATCATGCCAGCGAAAGCATCCTGCAAAGGGCCAACATCACAGGCAGTGTTGGGTGCGGACGCAACCTCTACTCGACGTCTTCAACCACAAAGTCCGGGTCTTCCTCTGAAGCAACAACATATATATCGGGGTGAGTACAAAAGTACTCAACAAGTCCAACCTCCTCCACGGAGGGGGATATAAAGCATACGCACAGGATATCTCAAGGAGAAGGCTCATGTTTATTTGCAGTGAACCCAATTTTAACACATGCAAGGGTTTATTTTGAAAAATGGTTTTTCTTAAAGCTATTCTTTTGTAACTGAGTGGGGTTGATCCACACAGGATCCAAGGTTTAAATTGCTACCAGACTCCTCATCCACCGTAGCACATGACACAACTGCCAACACTTTCCAAAACAACTCACACCAATACCATCCCTCCAAAGAAAATCTAGTCATGTGACCAAACCGTAACTCACCCAATACCGTGGGCACGGCTATTCAAATAGTTTTTAACTCTGCAGAGGTGTATAGTTTCCCCACAAGCGGGGTACCACATCACAATCACCTTAGTGTCAGTGCAGATCCCATCGAAGCCATTACCCACCTAGCTAGATCTGAGTAGCCAACACGGGATCCACCAAGGGGTCATTGACTTACCAACGAGGCCCAACCAGGGTATAAGTCACACAGATCTTATCCTATCTCCTTGATCACTCGTTGCTCACCAGCTCTCCTGATGACTAACATACTAGCTAGTGGGACTTATGCTAAGCCGTCGCCGCACACAACGGTCGAGTGGTTGTACGATAAGTTGAGTTAGGTGAGATGACACATCAACTCGGTCCTTAATTGTGACAAGATGGATATCTCCCAACCTAGCTCAACCACACAGGTACGAGCCCACCATTTGGTCCCACACAGGAATCATCATCCATCTCATCTAAGCATATCTTTATTTTCCACAAAATCCCATTTTCCCATTTTGATACTCACGCATTTTGTTTTTGAAAACACATTGTAATCATATTTGAAGTGTAATGAGTAACCGGGTCCTAATCATTCTAGCAGGGTTTATCATCCAAACAGAGCAAATCATATTTAGAGACAAACCTAGGTCATCAAGGAATGGTTATAAAAATCAAGGGGTGGCTATCCAAACGGGTTTTAGCAGTAAAACAATATGCAGTTTTGAAAACACGCCAATAGGTTGTGTTTGTAAAACTGGGTCAAAATATGCATCAAAGGATGAGATTGGACTTGTCGTCTTTGAGGAGGGGCCTAAGGGCAAACTGCCCTTTCTTCTTCCTCCCTGCGACAGGAAATAGAGGAGGGCCATGGGAGGGGGCGGTGGCGGCCGGGGCTAGGGGAAAACGGAAAAGGAGGTGAGGGAATTCCATCCCCCTACTCACCTTGGACGGAGATGGCGCGAGGAGGCGGCGCAACGGCGGCGGCGGAGGTGACCGGCGACGGCTCTGGTAGCGGCGCTGCGAGGCCGGGAAGGGGGCGCTGGCAGTGGTGGGCGAGCTCGTGGAGTGGTAAAGTTGCGGCAGAAGCCTATTTATAGGCTGGGGCAAGGAGGAGAAGGGCAGGGCGCGGTGGTGGCCAACCGGCAAGCTTGCCGCTGGCCTTCAATGGCGTGGGGGCGGCTCCGGCCTCTTGTGGGCGTCTGCTAGCGGAGCGGTGGCGCTGAGGTGATAGAGTGGTAGTGGTGGGTGGTGGCGTGGAGCGGCGGTGAGAGGACGGGGCGCAGGCAGGGTGGGACACACAAGTGGAGGGGGCGATGCAGAGGGACGGGACGGGCAATGCAAGTGGAGGTGGCCGGCGGCCAATGGCGGGGCGTCGTGCTACGGCCGGCTCTGCTCCTCGGGCGAGCGCGAGAGCTCTAGCTGCTGCCTCGATGGGGAGCGCGCGCGCGATGAGGCGGGCAAGGGGGCACGGCCGTGCAGGGCAATGGGACGAGGTGAGTAGAGGCGGTCGGTGCAATGGCCGGTGAGCTCTGCTCGAGCTGCGCGTGGAGAAAGGAAGGGGGAAGGGAGAAGGAAGAAAGAGAAGGGAGGGTGAAAGGAAAAGAGATAAGGGAAAAATGAGAAAAGGAAAAGAGAGAGAAGAGAGAGAGAGAGAGTTGCTGGCGGGATTCGCGGTGGCGGTCGAGAGTGGCTTTGGAGGGATGCGTCACGCATGCAGAACGAGGAGGGGAAAACAAGGAGGGATGGAAATTGAATTCGAGTGTCGGAACGGCGGATCGCCGGAAAAGATTTTGGGGGATCGGGCGCTCAGTCAAAAAAGGATTTGGAATTATTTGAGCTCAGCGGTGGAAAAGATTTTAAAAATGCATTTTAACAGGTGATTTATTTGGATGATTTTTACGGATGTTACACTGTTCCCCTCGATCCTCTGCCTCGTCTCGCACATAAGTATCCTGAGCTGTTGCAACAGCTTGAATCAGAGGTTCGTCATCACCGACTCACCCCCCCAGAACCTTCAGCATCAACTTTTTCCTGCAGAAAATGGAGACATTAGCAAAACACCCACAAGTGCAAACCCACAAAAAACCCTCAATGCAAAAACACTTACAGCTTCCAGCTGCGCGGCAGCTATGGCTCGCACAGTCTCTCGCCAAGATACCAGCCAAAACCTTCGGAAGAAAGCCTTCTTCAAGCCTTGAACGGTTTTGAGCTCAAAAGACAGCTCACCATGCGAAGGGAACTCGAAGCTTCGATCCGCAAGCCTGTCTAGGTCAGCGCAGCCCACATGCCTCAGAATGGCCGTCAAACCCTCCGATGCAACTGCGGCCGCATTGTGCCCAGCAGTCTCTGCGATCTCTTGCAAACCATCAAACTCGCCAAGCAACCATGAGTATAGCCCGAGAACCCCTTCCGGAGCTTCGGCAGGAGGAGGAAGTGGCAGAGGCTCGCCTCCGAAGGTGGCCAGGGCTTTCTTGTAAGCTTGATAACTTTGCTCGCTCTTGGCAACAATCTCCTTACAAATGGTTCCCACCTTCTCGACCTCCTCTGCTGCTTTTGCCAGCATCTCATCCTTCACTTCAGCTTGTTTCCTCAACTCGGACACTTGCTTCTCCTCCTCCTCCACCAGCTCCCGAAGGTTCTCTATGACCTTCTCATTATCCTCATGGTCCTTCCCCAAATTTTCAACGATTCTGTTTTTCTTAGCGTTTCCCTCCTTTAGAGCCTGGTTCTCCTTCTCAAGAGAATTTTTCAAATCTTCCAAGGACTTAACCAAGATAGCCATCATCTCGTTCTCCTTCTTCAGCGGCCCAGCTCCCCACCTTGTATGGCTCGATCAGAACTTTCAATGGAAATTTTCCGCGCGGCAATGCAGCTCACCATCGCCGCACTCTGAGTAAGAGTCGCGGCCATGTCCGCAATCGCCGCGGGGCTAAAGCGGGCAACAAAGGCTTCCATTCCTGGAAAAAAGAAGCGAGAAGTGTAAGCTTCGCATCGCACAAAACATAGCCTCGCCCGAAAACAGCTTCTAGCTCGCGAAGGGAAAGCAATGCCACCATAAGAGCAACTTACTTGCATCGTCAATCTCTAGCGCAGCAATTGCTGCAGTGAACTTTTTTGAGTCCGCCTCGCTCACAATCCGGCCCAGTTCTAGAATCGAAGCTGCAATAGCTGTTGAGGATCAACTAGAATTAGAAATAAAAACCTTCGACAATAAACACACCAAAGGAACTCACCTCTCTCATCGAAGCTTTGCTTCGGAGGATGCTCTTCAGATGTCGCCGCCACCAAGGTGTCGCCGAACCCCACAGTACGCGTTGTTTCGGCGCTCCTGTTGTCCTCAGAGAACGTCACATCCTTCGGCACCTCGATCTCTGTCCCACCTTTACTTCCAGACACCTCGGCAGCAGGAGCAACAATCTTGGGACAAGTCACCCTCGGGCCTTGGCGTCCGGGCTCTTGTCCTCCTCCTCATCCTCGGACAAAGCACCCATGATATTCGCTAGGCGCTTCCACTTCGCCGCAGGCATGCCCTTCACATGAAGTGCCATGGTAGCCTTGGCAATGCCTAGGCGGAAGCCGGAACCTGCGCGCATAGTACCATACTCGTCATCAAGATCGTCAAGCGACCACACAGTACTAGTGCCACCCAAAACATCCCCTCCCCCTCAGTCCTCCGCAGCTCCTTCATAAAAGAAACCGTACCAGGAGCACCCGCACTGACAAGTCGGCACTCGCATCATTGGCTTTTGTTTTCTTCTTCTCAGCACAGGAAACCGCGGCCTTCGTGGATGAAGGTTTCGCAGATGCCCGCGCCAAAGGTTTCGATGTAGCTTCACCCTCCAATAGCGATGTTGGATTAGCTCCGAAAGACTCACCCTCCGCCTTCTCCTTTCCCTTCCCCTTCCCCTTCCCGTTAAACTCAGACCCAATGTTTCCACCCCCACCCCACGTACAACGAACGGGGGGCAGGGGAACAACATGAGCTTCGAAGCTCACTTTCATCTCTGCGAAGCAGCGATTGACGCGCCCCCCATGCTTGCAGATCGCCATAAAAGAAGTGTATTCCATTCTGTTCCAAGGTCCAAGCAGGTTACACGCGTCTCTCTCCACTTCGGAAACAATCGCGTGGTCACTAATACCCTCGGGCCTCTTCAACCCAAGAACAGGGCAATCAAATCTCAACAGCCAAACAAGGAAATTTCACCTTCTTAAATCCAAAAGGATACCAACCGGAGGTCAATGGCCAAATCTGACTGACCCAGGGCAGCGGGACTGCTTATAGGCATAGAATATTCTAGAGTAAGGGATAGCTCATGGATGTATCTTATCTCTCTTGTAACTACCCGAATAGGCATAGAACTAGTTGCAGTACAAAGTAAACTACCCGATTGTGTTGTAGTAGGACTCCAATTGTACTCGGCTAGGACTTTCCATGTAACCTTGTCCCCCGGATATATAAGGGCGGGCAGGGACCCCCTCAAAATATCATCAACACCTAAGGCAATACAAACAACCACACAGGACATAGGGTATTACACAACTCGTGGCCCGAACCTGTCTAAATCTTTGTGTTCCTTGCACCATCGAGTTCCAGAGCAGTCGATCCCTACCTACAAACCTTACTGCTAAGGGTATCCATGAGCAGGCTTGGTGGTAAACACCGACAGCTGGTGCGCCAGGTAGGGGATTCGACGAGTTCATCGGCGAATTCGATGGCCGGATCAAGCGATGCCAACAACGTGCCTGAGGACACAACTCTCGTTTTTCGGTTCCTGGGCCTGCACGGCTGATGGATCGGGAGGCTTTCTAGCCACTTTGTCGCACCCAACTCGCCTAAACTGAAAAACATCCTCCAACCCGCCGACATCTGCAAGATCGCAGATCTCGACGGAAAATGAGCCCCACCCGAGCTCAGTTTGGATATTACAGAAAATGTGTCACTCCAACTGAAATTCTCGAGTTAGCCAAGTTCGATTCAAACTCTGATTCCGAAAATCCTCAGTTTTCTGAAACTCTCAGAAAATACGTGACTTATCTCAAGACAATCGAACGCCCCAAGATCAATAACTCAGAACTACTCGACGGAGTAGATCAAGTTTCACGATCAATAGAAGGATGCATCAAACTTGCAGAATCCGCTCTCGGCTCATCTAAATCACAGCAGAACCCAGAAGCATTGAACCTACCACATGAACGGTCGGGCGATATACTCTCAGGGATCGATTGAATAGACTCTAAACTCGTCGACTGCATTAAGATAGCTGACAACACTCTGCAAAACAGGAAGCAGAAATTGGGAGGAGGAATCTGCGGGGGATCAGGAAGGACAAACCCCCGGCTTGTTCGGATGGCACCATCTTTATCCAGGAAACCTCAGAATCCTTCACCGAAACCTGCTCACAGTCAGATTCCTGAACCAACAGACAACTCTGATTCCTTACTCGATCAGGATTTCGACCAGTTCATGAACAACCTCAACAACTTTGAACTATTCGACGACCTCGAAGACTAGTCTGACAGCGTCGACTTGTTCATGGATGCTATGGCTCACCCACCCCAGAAAGCTGACGCTCTCTGGGAACTGGCCAAGCTCGAAAAGGGGAAATCTAAAGCTTCAGAACAAACCATCGAGTCGATTTTTGACACACCCTAGATTAAGGAGCCTAAAGGATTGACTCCCACGCAATCTTTGCTACATTGGATGAACGAGAACGCCCTCCGCGTAGAGATGGGCATGCCGCTTCTCGCTCACCCAGAGCACACATACTCTAAAATCGGTGGCTTAACCGATTCTGACTCCGAGTACTCTTTTGACTCAGAAAAAGAACTGGACGACCTATTCCAGTACAGCAAAGAAGTCGAATCCAACTCGACTAAGAATTCCAAGTCCGACCAGGACTCTCTCCCAAACTTGGTCATATATACAACACTGCAAGGACGGACAGTGCGCCTGAAAGTGACACAAGATCCTAACGCCCTAAACTCCCAGACAGCGGATCTCCCCTTTCAGCAGAGCACTTCGCTAGACTCGTCCTCAAGCAAACAGGACTAAAAAAATTCAAGATCTTTGCCGTAAAATCCTCATGGTTCGCATCTCCGAAGTCCATGAACTAGAGGATGACTCCACGGAGCATCTCAATCTCGACGACTACAATTCTGATGACTTCGACGAGTACCTTTCTGACAACATGATAACTACTCCCCCCACGGTCACAAAATCCCAAGCTGCTACCAAGCAAGATCCGCCTGCACCTCCTCCAGCAGTAACAGTCACTGTCCAATTGGAAGAGCAGCACGAAACAGAAGATCTTTACGAACATCATCGCATGCTTAACTAGAAAAGGGCGTTTAGGTGCCAGCGCCTCGCCAATCGCCAGCAGGAACAGCAAGGCGACAACTACGACTACTCCAACAGCGACCTTCGCAATGTGATCAACATTGGTCGTGATGCCCGCAACGTCATCATCTCAAGGAGAAAGGAGCGTGAGGAAATAGAGGCATATAGCCCTTCTTCCAACTATCGCATTCCGGCACATGCTTCCGCATCCTTCAAGAAGCACAAGCCGGCAAGTACCCTTTCCCTGGGTATGCCTCGCACCCAACACCATGGAGAAACATCTCTCGGCGGAGACAGGATCAACAAAATGCTCCTTCGCAAGTGCTTCATTCACCCAAAGAGCTCTCATACGATCTTCGAGTGCAACTCACTCCGCAAGGCCCTTGGGGCACGACCGGTAAAAGAGACTTTACCCAAAATCTAGTCGACTGCTGTATCGATTAGTTTACCCCCGAATACTTCTTCAAGTTATGTAAACCATTGCTCACGTTTACGAGCAAGGGGTAGGTCCTAAGAGTCAGAGTCTGTAATTTTACAATTGCTGTAGTCTCGACAAATCTTCAATAAAAGTTGATTCCCTTATAAATCGACTACTTTCCTCTCGCTCATCCGACCTATACCCCATCTCTAAATACCACTCTAAAAGCTATACTCAGCACTTGAGCAGCAATAAGTAGTTTTTTATGGTTTACCTCGAGTACTCTTACGACATTTTCATCTTGGGTAACCCAACGGGGTTCATCCTAATAGATATATCCTAAGAGTTACTCCAGTCCTTGGTTAGGACACCCTACTCGCTGGCTCGAGTAGGTTTTGGATATTCTTTTGACATTTTCATCTTGGGTAACCCGACGGGGTTCATCCTAACAGACCTGTCTTAAGGATCACTCCAGTCCTTGGTTAGGACACCCTACTCGCTGGCTCGAGTAGGTTTTGGATATTCTTTTGACATTTTCATCTTGGGTAACCCGACGGGGTTCACCCTAACAGACCTGTCCTAAGAGTTACTCCAGTCCTTGGTTAGGACACCCTACTCGCTGGCTCGAGTAGGTTTTGGATATTCTTTTGATATTTTCGTCTTGGGTAACCCGACGGGGTTCATCCTAACAGACCTGTCCTAAGAGTTACTCTAGTCCTTGGTTAGGACACCCTACTCGCTGACTCGAGTAGGTTTTGGATATTCTTCTAACATTTTCATCTTGGGTAACCCGACAGGGTTCATCCTAGCAGACCTGTATTAAGGATTACTCCAGTCCTTGGTTAGGACACCCTACTTGCTGGCTCGGGTAGGTTTTGGATATCTTTACGATGGTTTTGTCTTGGGTAACTCGACGGGGTTCACCCTAACAGATCTGTCCTAAGGATTACTCCAGTCCTTGGTTAGGACACCCTACTCCCTGGCTCGATTATGTTTTGGATATTTTTAAGATGGTTTCATCTTGGGTAAACTCGACGGGGTTCATCCTAACAGATCTATCTTAAGAATTACTCCAGTCCTTGGGTAGGACACCTTACTCGCCTTGCTCGAGTAAGTTTGGGATATTTCTAAAATATTTTCATCTTGGGTAACTCGACGGAGTTCATCCTAACAGACCTATTTTAAAAAGCAATCCGGTCCTTGTGTAGGACATACTACTCGCTGAATCGAGTAGTTTGGGGATATTTTCACAAAAAGTTTTTCCCACTTGGGTGACCAGATAAGGTCTATCCTAACCGGTCAACTGTGAAAATTATTCCAAGGAGCATAAAACAAGTTCTTGGTACCTCAAATAGGTTGACATGAGTCTCCTGCTTGCTTGGACCACTAAGGGAGTTTCAACTACGGAACCTTTTGTCTCGAGTACTTGACGGGTTCTACTCGCTTGCTCGAGATACCAAAAGTGTTCTGTTTTCCCTTGGTACTCTGAGTAGTTGTTGAGAGTCTCCTGTTCACCTATGTATCAAAGAAACATCCTCCAAGCTCCTAACTCTTGAAGTACTCGATAAGAGTTCTCCCTTATTTAACTGGATAATCAAGTCCATAAGAGCACCGCTCCAACCGACACATTTCTTTTCAAAAAGAAATTTGCATTAAGCTACGGCTTAAAACACCCTCTAATAAAGTGTTTTCCCCACTTGGTTAATCCCGCAGGATTCAATCCTAACCGGTCAGCACTAAAGTTCTGATTAGAACCATATAACTCGACCCTATTGTTGGGTATTTTAATGACTGCGAATAAATCCGCAAGCGCACGGATACCATTGTAACTTTCACCCGTCAGTATTCAAGGGTTATCGTATCCACAGGGAACGTGTGTGCACTAACTTCTAACTGAGTCAGTCCAAGGACACACCAAGATAAGTGGCGAGGATAGAGAGGATTCCTGAGGTAGTACTAGAGATGAGTTAAGGTCGATCTCTCGGGCTAGATACTCGCTTCAGGCACCGGCTCACCCCTGAAATGGTCAGGAGACTCCAGCCAATAGCTCTACGTTACATCCGAACGTGAAGGACTACTAAGGACCAACAGGGCTGTCACCACCTGTGGACTACCTCACAAACCGTGGGATATAAGGCAAACGAAGGTAACCCTTAGCCTAGACACCACGTCTATGCTACTGATTACTACCGTAGTCTAACTACATTTGGTACCCCGCAGCAAACTACGACACTCTGTATAAATACAGAGCGATGAACCCGCGAGTAAGATAACTGATCTCACTCAAAAGATAAGTACTATGCAAGAACAGAGAATCACAAATACCAACTTACTTTACTATGGAAGAAGCCGATATCCGTAGAGATACAGCTTAGAGAAGAACACCGACAGGCCCGACGCTTCCCCGAACTACTCCTCACTCTCCTTCTTTATTCTAGCACTAGCGAACTAGCGCGTCGCCTTTACAATGTGGCACTACAACTACTCTTGAATGGTGTGTGTGAGAAGGGGTGAGGGAGGCCCCTTATATAGTGCTAATATGTTGGTTCCCGCCCCCAATAAATATGGAAACATAGTGCACCGCCTTGGAGTGGATAGGATCAAGTTTCCCGCCAAAGATGAGGCTGGTTGGCTCCAGAAAGGGTTCGGCCGACCCTGTGGTTCGGCCGACCCCCGGGCGCCGCCTCTCGCACCGCCTTTCGTTCTGGACACTGCCAGGTGGGCCCCCAACTTTTGTATGTCGGTGCCGGGGCTTTGTTTGTCAGTTTTCTCTGTCAAATGGGCCCATTTTGAAGGTGAAATGCGGGATGGGATCTTCTGTGTGTTTTTCTCTGTGTTCACTTGTGTTTTCATCATATATCACCAGTGGGTGCCTGTAGATCATAATTCACCAGAACTCGTGGAACTTGTCAGAATTAAGCCCTACAACTAAGTTTGGTGATGAAATGTTATGGAAAGATGCAAGAGTTGACAGTTCTATTTCTGAATTAAGGACCATCAACAACACCCCCACACTTAGCCTTTGCTCATCCTCGAGTGAAGGAGAAAGGACTAAGGTGAAACATAAATTCCAAAGGTATGAAGCTGTAACACTCTAATTTAAATTTCAGCATTTAATAATAAATTTAACTGGCTTTGTTTAATTCTCTAAGGTTTATTACGATTAGTCTTGCACTTAATCTAATTTTGTTTCACAAGTAAATAAATTTTTTTCTTAGGTCAACATATTGTGCATTCATGCTGGTGCATAATTTTATTTGATTGAGTGTGGTTTGAATTCAAATTCAAATTCGAATTCAAATAGGTTTAGTTTGGTTTGAAATAGGAAATAGAAAAGGAAAAGGGAAACCAAAACCAGAAACCAAACCCAGCAGCCCAAACCGTGGCCCACCTCTCTTTCCCCGGCCTCCGGCCCGCTCCGCATCAGCTCCCGCACACGCGGCCCACGTCCAGCACAGCGGCCCGGTTCGCTCCCCCGCACGTTGCCCAGCTCCCTCCCGCTTCGGCCCAGCTCGCGCGCACGGCCCGCTTCACCCGCTCGCCGCTCAGCCCGCACTGCGCGTCACCCTCCCCTCACTGACCAGCCGGGCTCGCTTGCCAGGTCCGTCTCCCCCGCGATGCGCTCGGCCAAGCCACGATGTCCGCCCGTGATCCCCACCGGTTTCCTTCCCGGGGCACACATGCTGAGATCTCCGGCCCCCCCTTTAAACCGCCCACGGCCCCTCTGCGCCTCCTCCCTATCCCGCAGCTACCGCCGAGCCCTAGAGCGCCGCATCCCCCTCTGCACCTCAGCGCCACTGCCACGCTCTGTGCCGCCATGCCACTATTCTGCCTCTCCATGAATCGGGCGCTCTGTTGAATTCCAGCCCCCACCAGCCACAGCCCGGTTCCGCCTCGACACTAGGAAGCTTTCTGGAGCTCCAATTTCGACCCCCATCACCTACAGCTGCCAGAATCAACTAGGATGAACTCCGGTGAGTTTCCTATCCGCCGTGCGATTCCAGGATGCCGCCGACCCCCGAACCTTGCTCACCCCCTCTGCACCTCCGCAGGACCTGCGTGGATCTTCCTAGTGGATTAGCAGGCCCGGACTCCCTCTGTAGTGACCTCCTCCACGAGCCCCGAGTCGACCACGCTGCCGGTCTTCGCTGCCAACCACCCTGCACGGCCTCCCCACCCGAATCCTAGCCTTAGTAAGCTTTCACTCTCTGCTCTGGTTGTTTTGCGCTAGATTTTCTAGACCTCAGATCCCTCAGTGGGCCGGGCACCGCACGACGGCGCTTCGCCGCCGTAGCTCCGCCGTGGCGGATGCTCTACAGCGCAGCCTAGTCCTTTTCTGTGCCACGCTTTGGTCTTGCGCACACCTGCCTTAGCTCACTGACCCTTTTGCACCCATGCCCCGGCCTTGACACGGCACGAACGCCACACACCGGTGGGTTCCCGGCACCTAGAGCCGCCGCCGCCGCAACATCCGTGCCCCTGAGCCACCCCGAGCCCAACTGATACCACGGGTGGATCACGCATGACGTGTAGATCCTCCCTGACCCAAATCCCGGCCGTTTTGACCCCTGGAACGTCGAATTCGATGAACTCCGGCGACCCCGCCGCCGTGCGCCGCCGTGCGCCAGTGCTTCCTCTACCGCCCGCACGCCCAATCGTCCTGAGCCGCTAGATCAAAATCCTATGGCCGCATTTAACCCGAGCCGAATCAAACGGTTGGTGTACCGGTCAGTGCTGTAACTTTTGTTAAAGAGCCCCCCAACTTCCTTGAAATCAACCCGCCGTCCTTCTTAGTTCAAAAGAATTTATAGTTAGGCCCAATTTTTAGCGTTTTAGCCCCCAAGCTTTCTGGAAATAGCGCCCGTAGTCCAGCCTGTGCGTTTTTATGTGCTAGCCCCTGGATCTAACCGTTAATTATGTATAGGTCCCTGGTTTTTGCAGAAAACCCCTGGAAACTTAGTTTTTCTTGCAGAAAAGTCCCTAGATCTTGTTTTATGCCTTGTTTTCGCGTTCTACCTCCGTTTTAGGTTTTCTTTATGTCCACACGATCGTTGTAATGTGGGGAATAGTTCTAGCTTAGTTTTGTTCACTATTTTTATGTATTGTTGTACTATTTCTTAGTGTTTGCCTTTGTTTGCATGTATGTGTATGTGCTGGACTTGTTTTGGCGTTGCGATCGTGAGTAGACGTTGATCCTTCGGAGGAGTACCAGTACCCAGAGCAGCCACCGTCTTCACAGCAGTTTGAGGAGTAGGAGAACTTTGAGGAAGGCAAGTATAACATGAACAACACCTATCACCCTTAAATAAAATTTCACACTGCATTTTAATACCGTATGCCTATAAGGACCTTCCTAGCCACTTTATTACCTTATATATATCCTTTGGGTTTCATTTTGGTTAGTTGTGCTAGGTGCCGTGCTATAACACACTTGATCCTTTTTAATTAATTTGATTAATGGTATATGCAACTTAATTCTGGGAGTGGCCCGCTTGAGTGGCTCACGTCTCGTTAAAAAGTGGTTTTTTCTAGAAACATGGTTTAGGGGGCCATCACAGTGCTTAGTGTTGGGTTGGCCACTCTCCATAAGGACGGGTTCATAGAGCGACAACCTGGGACAACAGCGCTACCACAAGACTGGAATGGGACGGTCTTGGCTTACTAATTATGTCATTTTGGTTCGGGAGTAACTTACCGACGGGGCAAGAGGGGGGGTGAGCTTCAATGGTCCCTGTGCTACGAAGCTTGGTCTGTGTTATCTTGTACCCCCTTGAGGTGGGCCCCATCGTTGCGGAGCCTGAATCCTTAGAGGTTACACCCTACCAACGTGGTCCTTTGTAACAGCCTCGTAGTGTGTTTGCTAGTCATCTCACCTTAGGAAGTGTGATGAACAACTAGTGTAACTCACAACTTGTGGGTAAAGATGTGCAACCTCTGCAGAGTGTAAAACTGGTATACTAGCCGTGCTCACGGTTATGAGCGGCCCAGATCCTCCTTTTGATTAGTGGGGTTATCTTCCTTTGATTAGGGGGTTTCCCGGGTGGTTTGGTTTGGTTCTCAGTAGTTCATAATTAAATTCTGATTAATTACTATGTAACTGGGGCATGGTAATTCATCAACTTGTAGTAATTAGCTTTAATAAAATTTTGCCAAGATTAAAAGCTAATGCAGTTGAGTCAGCCAACCTTAGAGCCTCATAGTTTGTGTTATACTTGTTGAGTACAAGTTGTGTACTCACACTTGCCTCCTCTACTCTTTTTCTTCTTGTTCTTTTTGGGGATACTCTACTGCTGCTCAGTTCCTACCGACGTGACGGAGTTCACCCAGAGCTACCAAGAGTACGAGGACTTCTAGGCGGTCGTCTCCCAGTCGACGTCCCTGTGGTGCCCAGCTTAGACGAGAGTTTACTTATATGTTTTTACACTTCCGCTGTATCAGACATTTTTGTCATTTATATAATAAATAACATTCGTACTCGCTTTATAATATCTTTTTACGTGGTATGTGCTGTGATATGTTGTTCATTCTGTTGTATATACGTGTGACTTGATCCGGGCACGTATATGATTGCTCGGTTTATGTCCTTTTATAAACCGGGTGTTACAGAGTGGTATCAGAGCTATATCGACTGTAGGACGAAAGCCTAGATAGAACTGGTTGAGTTTTAGGTCTTCTTCTCTCTAAGCCTTGTCTGCTAAAACTATTTTGCTATTATATTCCTTGAATTCTAAGATTTTTACTCGTCTTGCCTTGATTTCTCTCTATAGAATAATTTCCGTAGATTCTGGCCTGGAGTAAATCGTCTGACCATCATTGGTGTAAGCTAGATGACTCCCTTCATAATAGCACGATAGAACGTTCTGCGATGTGTTGTGTTAATCGAGTCACATGATAAACTCGCATAAAGTATGAACTTTTGAATGCTTGTTATGCTACATGTTTGATTTGGATTTTTGGATGATTGCATAGTTTAGTAGTTAAATTTGTTTAATGAAAAATCAGTTCCTAAGTTAAAGTTTAATCAATTAATAAAATGAGTTAGATTGTTGGGGGGTAAAACCATCCAATCTATCCTGTCTACTTTATCATGCCTAAGTTTTCCTTGCAGAAAGATATCATATCCGTCTGAAATTATTTCTGCAATATCTTTGCTGATACATCTTTTGTTCAAATCAGATGGTGAACACCAGGAGCACCGGTGCCGGTTCTGGCCAGCAGGGGCAGAACAACCAGGGTACCGAAATGCCGATGCCTCCACCCTTGACTCCGGAACAGTTCTTCCAGCTCCAGATGCAGATGATGGCCACCCTGAACAACACCGGTCAGGCACTGCAGCAGGTCCACGCTCAGCCGCCGCCTCCGCCTCCTCCACCACAGCAGCCCCGCGATAGGCGTGCGGAGTTTTTGAGGGGTCACCCGCCGACGTTCTCCCACACGTCTGACCCACTCTAGGCGGACGACTGGCTCCGTGCAGTGGAGTGTCAGTTGGACATCGCCCAGTGCGATGATCGGGAGCGTGTCTTGTACGCAGCAGGACAGCTGCGAGGGGCAGCTTTGGATTGGTGGGAGTCCCACCGGGTTCAGGACCGCGAGGCTTTCACCTGGATCCAGTTCCGGGAGCGGTTCCGCAGCCACAACGTCCCCGCGGGCGTGATGAAGACAAAGAAGAAGGAGTTCCTTGCACTTAAGCAGGTAAACTCAGATATAATCCTTCAGCATTTCCTTTTGAGCTAAGATCTCCCTTGTTCTATCTTTCTTAAACAGAAGCTAATCATTCGTCATACATCTTTCTTTTTCACTTCAGGGGACTATGACGGTCACGGAGTATCATGATCGTTTCCTTCAGCTCGCTCGCTACGCCCCTGCCGAGGTCGCGGATGACCGCGACAAGCAAGAGCACTTCATGGAGGGTCTTGAGGACTACATCCAGTATGCGCTGCTCAACCTCCGCTTCGATGACTACAACCATCTGGTTGACAGTGCGCTCAACATGGAGCGCAAGCACCGGGAGATGGAGGATAAGAAGAGGAAGATCACTCCAGTTGCTTCCGGCAGCAACACCAGTCCTCGCCTCCAGCCGTCCTAGCAGTACCACCAGCAGTAGCAGTACCGGCCTCCCCAGCAGTACCAGCAGCGGCCGTAGCAGTACCCGCCTCGACAGCAGCAGCAGGCGGGCCAGGGCCAGAGGTTTCCGGCACCTCCGACTCGTGCCGCTCCACCAGCTCCGCCAGCACCTCAGGCTCCACGGCAGGCAGCTCCTCCTGTCGGACAGCAGGCTCCAGCACCTCCTCGTGCGTGCTATCACTGCGGCCAGCTGGGGCACTACACCAACTCTTGCCCCCGGAAGGCACAGGCGGGACAGCAGGGGCGCCCAGCTCAGCCCAGGGCGCCACTTCAGGGGAGGGTGAACCACGTTCCTGCCGAGTCAGCGGCCGAGGCTCCTAACGTGGTTATTGGTACGTTCATGGTCAACTCCCATCTAGCTACAGTGCTTTTCGATACTGGTGCTACTCATTCATTCATTACCAAGTCATATGTTGAGCAGCAAAGTTTCTTTACCACCGCATTAAAGAAGTGTCTGCTAGTCTCTTCACCGGGAGGGGAGTTGAGATCCCATATTGTTTGCCCCCGAGTCAGTATAGCCATAAGGGGGGCAAAGTTCAATGCAAATTTGATGGTGCTAGACACCAAGGGTATTGATGTGATACTGGGAATGGATACTCTTGCCAAGTGGGGAGTCAGAATTGATTGTGCTCAGCAAGCAGTTCACTTGTCAGCATCTGATGGCCAAGAGGTGACGGTCAGTGCTACGGAGAATTCTGGATTTCTCCATCATATGGAGGCTAGACCCACGGATGGTATTCGCGTGGTGTCTGAGTTCCCGGATGTCTTTCCGGATGATTTGCCAGGTATGCCGCCTGAACGCGACATTGAGTTTTCTATTGATCTCTTGCCTGGCATAGCTCCTATTGCAAAGCGGCCCTACCGTATGACACCTATAGAGAATGAGGAAGTCAAGAAGACCATTGATGAGTTGCTAGCCAAGGGCTATATCCGCCGCAGCTTTTCTCCTTGGGCTTTTCCGTTGTTGTTAGTAGATAAGAAGGATGGTTCGAAGAGAATGTGCATCGATTATCGGGATCTGAACGTAGTTACCATCAAGAACAAGCATCCACTGCCCCGTATTGAGGATCTTTTTGATCTGCTTCGAGGTGCTTGTGTATTCTCAAAGATTGATCTGCGTTCGGGTTATTTTCAGCTGAGGATCTGTCCTGAGGATATTCCAAAGACGGCATTCACCTGCAAGTACGGGCTGTATGAGTACACGGTCATGTCTTTCAGCCTGACTAATGCCTCGGCTTTCTTCATGCCCCTGATGAACATGGTTTTCATGGATTATCTGGATGTCTTCGTGGTGATCTTCATTGATGATATTCTGATCTTTTCCAAGTCAGAGGTAGAGCATGAAGTTCATCTGAAGCTAGTGCTGCAGAAATTGAGGGAGCATCAGCTGTATGCTAAGTTCAGCAAGTGTGAGTTCTGGATTGACGAGGTTCCATTCCTCGGTCATATCATCTCCAAGGGAGGCATTGCAGTTGATCCGAGCAAGGTGAAGGATGTGCTCGAGTGGGAGACACCGCAGACGGTGAAGGAAGTCCGATCATTCTTGGGTTTAGCAGGATATTATCGGAGGTTCATTGAGAATTTCTCCAAGATCGCGAAGCCCTTGACTTCTTTGCTAGAGAAGAATGCGGATTTCATATGGACTGATGAGCGTCAGATGGCATTTGATGAGTTGAAGAAGAGGTTGACTACGGCACCAGTCCTTACTCTGCCAGACCAGAGCAAGAGGTTCATCGTCTATTGTGATGCTTCGAAGGATGGTCTTGGTTGTGTCTTGATGCAGGAGGGTAGAGTGATTGCTTATGCTTCATGGCAGTTACGTCGGCATGAGCTGAACTATCCCACTCATGATCTTGAGTTAGCCGCAATTGTGCATGCTCTGAAGATTTAGAGGCATTACTTGTTTGGGCAGCAGTGTGATATCTACCCTGATCACAAGAGCCTCAATTATATTTTCACGCAGAATGAGCTGAACATGCGGCAGAGGAGATGGTTAGAGCTGGTCAAGGACTATGACCTGGAGATTCACTATCATCCGGGTAAGGCCAATGTTGTGGCAGACGCTCTGAGCAGAAGAAGCTATGTCAACATGGCCGTGGCTTTCCAGATTTCTCCAGAGTTATGCGAGGAATTTGAGCAGTTGAATCTGGGTTTCTTGCATCATACTTCGAGTGCATCATTCGAGGCAGAGCCCACTCTAGAGGCAGAAATCCGGCAGTATCAGAAGGAAGATGAGAAGTTGCAGGAGATTCATGAGTTGCTCAAGAAAGGCAAGGCTCCTCATTTGAGAGAGGATGATCAGGGTACCTTGTGGTACAAGAACCGGATCTATGTGCCAGATGTGAAGGACCTCAGGAAGTTGATCCTGAGTGAGGCAGAACCAAGATGTACTACGATCTTAAGGAATGATTCTGGTGGTATGGGATGAAGCGTTCCGTTGCAGAGTACGTGGTTATTTGCGACACCTATCAGTGTGTCAAGGCGGAGCATCAGAGGCCAGTAGGTCTGTTACAGCCATTGAAGATTCCAGAGTGGAAATGGGAGGAGATCACTATGGACTTCATTGTTGGGTTGCCTCGTACTCAGAAAGGGTACAACTCTATATGGGTAGTAGTGGATCGTTTGATGAAGGTTGCTCACTTCATTCCGGTGAACACTACTTACTCCGATGCCAGACTTGCAGAGTTGTACATCTCCCGGATTGTCTGTTTGCATGGTGTGCCCAAGAAGATCATATCTGACAGAGGATCTCAGTTCACTTCATGGTTCTGGGAGTAGCTCCATGATTCGTTGGATACGAAGCTGCGCTTCAGTACCACCTATCATCCTCAGACAGATGGGCAGACAGAGAGAACCAGCCAAGTGTTGGAGGATATGCTGAGAGCTTGTGCTATTTAGTATGGTACCAGTTGGGATAAGTGCCTATCGTATGCTGAGTTTTCCTACAACAACAGCTGCCAGGCCAGTCTGAAGAAGTCCCCCTTTGAGGCATTGTATGGCACAAAGTACAGGACTCTTCTTTATTGGGATCAGATTGGTGAGAAGCAGCTCTTTGGTCCTGACATTATAGAAGATGCAGAGCAGATGGTACAGACTGTGCGGGAGAATATGAGGATTGCACAGACTAGGCAGAAGAGCTATGCAGATGGCAAACGGAGGGAGCTGACCTTCAGTGTTGATGATTATGTATATCTGAAGGTGTCCCCGATGCGAGGAGTCCGCAGATTCAACATCAAGGGGAAGCTAGCACCTCGGTATATTGGTACATTCAAGGTGCTAGAGAGGAAAGGCAAAGTTGCTTATCGCCTGGAGTTGCCTACCAGTCTCTCTGGAGCGCATGATGTCTTCCACATTTCTCAGTTGAAGAAGTGTCTACGAGTACCCGAGGAGCAGGCACCACTGGATGGGTTAGATGTGTAGGAAGATCTGACCTATACTGAGCATCTGGTGAAGATTCTGGAGACATCGGAGAGGGTTACACGGAACAAGTGCATCAAGATGTGTAGAGTTCAGTGGAGTCATCACAGCGAAGTTGAGGCTACATGGGAGCGAGAAGATGAGTTGAGAAAGACATATCCAGATCTCTTTGCTAGCCAGTCCAGCTGAATCTCGGGGACGAGATTCCTATAAGGGGGTAGGGTTTGTAACACTCTAATTTAAATTTCAGCATTTAATAATAAATTTAACTAGCTTTGTTTAATTCTCTAAGGTTTATTACGATTAGTCTTGCACTTAATCTAATTTTGTTTCACAAGTAAATAAAATTTTTTCTTAGGTCAACATGTTGTGCATTCATGCTGGTGCATAATTTTATTTGATTGAGTGTGGTTTGAATTCAAATTCAAATTTGAATTCAAATAGGTTTAGTTTGGTTTGAAATCTGAAATAGAAAAGGAAAAGGGAAACCAATACCAGAAACCCAACCCAGCAGCCCAAACCGCGGCCCACCTCTCTTTCCCCGGCCTCCGGCCCGCTCCGCAGCAACTCCCGCGCACGCGGCCCATGTCCAGCGCAGCGGCCTGGTTCGCTCCCCCGCACGCGGCCCAGCTCCCTCCCGCTTCGGCCCAGCTCGCGCGCACGGCCCGCTTCACCCGCTCGTGTAACACCCGGTTTATAAAAGGACATAAACCGAGCAATCATATACGTGCCAGGATCAAGTCACACGTATATACAACAGAATGAACAGTATATCACAGCACATATCACGTAAAAAGATATAATAAAGTGAGTACGAATATTATTTATTACATTAATGACAAAATGTCTGATACAGAGTATGCGGAAGCGTAATACATAAACGATAACTCTCGTCGAAAGCTGAGCAGGGCGCCACAGGGACGTCGACTGGGAGACGAATGCCTAGAAGTCCTCGTAGTCCTGGTAGCGCTAAGCGAACTCCCTCGCGTCGGCAGGAACTGAGTAGCAGTAGAGTATCCAAGAGGAAAAAGTAGAGAAGAGGCAAGAGTGAGTGCACAACTTGTACTCAACAAGTATAACACAAACTATGAGGCTCTAAGGTTGGCTGACTCAACTGCATTAGCTTTTAAGTGTTGGCAAAATTTTATTAAAGCTATTTACTACGAGTTGATGAATTACCATTAACCCAGTTACATAGTAATTAATCAGAATTAATCATGTTACTACTGAGAACCAAACCACAACCATACCAAAACCCCGAGAGGCACCCCCTCGTCGGAAGGAGCTAACCCCACTAATCAAAAGGAGGATCTGGGCCGCTCATGACCGTGAGCACGTCTAGTATACCAGTTTTACACTCTGTAGAGGTTGCACATCTTTACCCACAAGTCGTGAGCTACGCTAGTTGTTCATCACACTTCCTTAGGTGAGATGACTAGCGACTCACTACGAGGCCGTTACAAAGGACACGTTGGTAAGGTGTAACCGCTAAGGAATCAGGCTCCGCAACGATGGTAACCACCTCGAGGGGTACGCACACCAAGCCTCGTACCCTGGCCACCATTGAAGCTCACCACCCCCATGCCCCGTCGGTAAGTTACTCCCAAACCAAAATTACCTAATTAGTAAGCCAAGACCGTCTCATTCCAGTCTTGTGGTAGCGCTGTTGTCCCAGGTTGTCGCTCTATGAACCGGTCCTTATGGAGAGTGGCCAACCAGGCAGTAAGCACCGTGCTGGCCCCTAAACCATGTTTCTAACAAAACCACTTTTAATGAGAAATGAGCCACTCAAGCCACACAGAGGGCCACTCTCAGAATTAAGTTGCATATACCATTAATCAAATTAATTAAAAAGGACCAAGTGTGTTATAGCGCGGCACCTAGCACAACTAACCAAAATGCAACCCAAGATAATTATATAAAGGATATAAAGTGGCTAGGAAATCCTTATAGGCATACAGTATTAAAATGCAGTATGAAAGTGTATTTAAAAGTGATAGGTTGTTCATGTTATACTTGCCTTCCTCGTACGACTCTGGCTGCTGCTCAAACTGATCGGAAGGTGGATGCTGCTCCGGGTACTGGTACTGGGGCTCCTCCGGTAACTCAACGTCTACTCACGAACACATGGCCAAAACAAAGCACAACAATAAGCATACATGCAAACAAATGCTAACAATAAGGAACAATACATCAATACATAAAAACAGCATGTTAAACTACTCTAAAACTATTCTAAGTGTTACAACGATCGCGTGGACATAAAGAACGCCGAAAACGGAGCTAAAACGCATAATCTAGGCTAAAAACAAGTTCTAGGGGCTTATCTGCGAGAAAAACTAGGTTCCAGGGGGTTTTCTGCAAAAACCAAGGACTAAAACGTAAATAAAGATTAAATCTGGGGTCTAACTCGTGAAAAGACTAGTGCTGGACTGCGGGTTCGATATTCGATAAACTCAGGGGGTTCCTTGCAAGAAAACAGGACTGAACTGCAAATATTTCTGAGTAAGGATGGACCGCGGGTTGAATCAGGGAAAGGGCAGGGGCTCTTCAGCAAAATCTACTGGCGCGGACAATTTTGTGGTCTGGTTGACCTCGGCCCTATCAGATCTCAGCCGTCGGATGTCGATCCGGTGGTTCAGGACGCGAGGCGAGGGCTGCGGGGGTGCGGGGTCGCCGGTGTGCGGTGTCCGTGGCGGAGCGCCGCCGGACTTCACCGAAATGGTGTTCCCGGGACTGTTTCGGCTTGTGTTCAGGTCGGGGAGCGAGTGTGCGCGATGGCGAACTCAACCGGGTGCACTAGGGGGCGTGTGGGGGCTCTGGCGTGGCACGCAGCAGCGCCGGGCGGCGTTGCGCGGCCGTGGGTTCGCCGGCGTGCGATTGCTCGCCGGTTAGAGAGGAAACTAGGGTAAAAAGGGGCATGGGAACTTGATTTAACTCTGCGCAACGCGCAGGAGACGTGCAGAGGGGGAAAACGGCGATGCCGAGGTCCTGCGGTGGCGTCGCGGCGGCTCGAAGCTCGGTGAGGCGGCGAAGCGCGGGGAACGGCCTCCTAGGCGCGCTTCTGGTTGTCTGGGCTGCACGGGTGGGCTCGCGGAGACTCCAGGGATCGAGGCGAGACTCCTGCGGCGGTCGGTGGAGGCCGGGAGGTTGTGGCGTGACCCGTCCATGGTGGCGCCGGGGAGTCTGCGTGGCGGAGCGAGCAGACGGTGGTGCTGGGGCGTAGGGGTGGTGGCTGTGTGGCGAGGATAGGTTTGAAGGGGGTGCGGGCGCTAATTAAAGCTGGCCCGAGCATCTTGGCGTGCGTGACCGGCGCTGGCATAGCGCGGAGATCACGGGCGCGATACGGCGGCGGAAGCGGATCCCAGCAACGGTTGTTGCGCGATCCCGGGGCTCGGGGGGAAATCTTCTGGAAGGAGGGCGTGCGCGGGAGGCTGGCCAAAGGGTCCTGCAGAGCTAGGGTGGTCCACGGGGCAGCGGGCAGCGGGTCGCGGCACGGAGCAGAGGCGCGGCATCACGGCGAGGATCTTGGGCGGAGGAAGGGGAAAGTTCTGGCCAGTGGGGCTGGGAGGTCAGCGGGGTGAGGCGGGGGCGCGCGCTTGCGGGCTGAGCGCCGCGCGGGCCGAAGCGGGACTGGCGCTGAGCGCAGGGAGAAGCTGGGCCGTGGTGTGGGCCGTGCGGGGAGAAGACTAGGCCGGTGTGGGGAGAGATCGGGCCGCCAGGTTTGGGCTGAAAAAAGGAAAAGAGGCGGGCCCGATTGATGGACTTCCTAGGCTGGCTGGGTAGAGGGAGAAGAGCTGGGCCCGGGGAAGGAAACGGGCCGGCTGGGGAGAGAGGTGGGCTGCGGGTTGGGCTGAGGTTTGGGCCTTCCTTTTCTGTTTCTAGTTTTCTCTCTCCTTTTCTTTTCCAAACACTCTCAAAACTATTTGAATTCAAACTAAATTTGAATTCAAACCCTATGCACCCAACCAATTAAAAATATGTACCAACATGAATGCACTTACATTTTAACCCTATGATAAATTTTAATTACTTGAGGATCAAAATTTGAGATTAAATGCCAGACTAACACAATAATCCTTAGAAATTTAAATAAAGCCAATTAAATTTATTATAAATTGCTGAAATTTAAATTAGGGTGTTACAGCTCGCCGCTCAGCCCGCGCTACGCGTCGCCCTCCCCTCACTGACCAGCCGGGCCCGCTTGCCAGGTCCGTCTCCCCCACGACGTGCTCGACCAAGCCGCGACGTCCGCCCGTGATCCCCGCCGGTTTCCTTCCTGGGGCACACATGCCGAGATCTCCGCCCCCTCCTTTAAACCGCCCACGGCCCCTCTGCGCCTCCTCCCTATCCCGCAGCCACCGCCGAGCACTAGAGCGCCGCATCCCCCTTTGCACCTCAGCGTCACTGCCGCGCTCTGTGCCGCCGTACCGTTGTTCTGCCTCACCGTGAATCGGGCGCCCTGCTGTGTTCCAGCCCCCACCAGCCACCGCCCGGTTCCGCCTCGACACTAGGAAGCTTTCTGGAGCTCCAATTTTGACCCCCATCACCTGCAGCTGCCAGAATCAACCAGGACAAACTCCGGTAAGCTTCCTGTCCACCGTGCGATTCCAGGACACCGACGATCCCCGAACCTTGGTCACCCCCTCTACACCTCCGCAGGACCTGCGCGGATCAGCAGGCCCGGACTCCCTCTGCAGCGACCTTCTCCATGAGCCCCGAGTCGACCACGCCGCCGGTCTTCGCTGCCGACCACCCTGCATGGCCTCCCCGCCCGAATCCTAGCCTCGGTAAGTTTCCACTCTCCGCTCTGGTTGTTTTGCGCTAGATGTTCTAGACCTTAGATCCCTCAGTGGGCCAGGCACCGCACGCCGGTGCTTCGCTGCCGTAGCTCTGCCGTGGCGGATGCTCTACAGCGCAGCCCAGTCCTTTTCCGTGCCACACTTTGGTCTTGCGCACACTTGCCTTAGCTCACTGACCCTTTTGCACCCATGCCCCAGCCTTGACACGGCACGAACGCCGCACGCCGGTGGGTTCCCGGCGCCCAGAGCCGCCACCGCCGCAACATCCGCGCCCCTGAGCCACCCCGAGCCCAACTGATAGCACGAGTGGATCACGCATGACACGTAGATCCTCCCTGACCCAAATCCCGACCGTTTTGACCCCCGGAACGTCGAATTTGACGAACTCCGGCGACCACGCCGTCGTGCGCCAGCACTTCCTTCGCCGCCCGCACGCCCAATCGTCCTGAGCCGCTAGATCAACATCCTACGGCCGCAGTTAACCCGAGCCCAATCAAACGGACGGCGTACCGGTCAGCGCTGTAACTTTTGTTAAAGAGCCCCCAGCTTCCTTGAAATCAACCCGCCGTCCTTCTTAGTTCAAAAGAATTTACAGTTAGGCCTAGTTTTTAGAGTTTTGGCCCTCGAGCTTTCTGGAAATAGCGCCCACAGTCCAGCCCATGCGTTTTTACACGCTAGCCCCTGGATCTAATTGTTAATTATGTATAGGTCCCTAGTTTTTGTAGAAAACCCCTGGAAACTTAGTTTTTCTTGCAGAAAAGTCCCTAGATCTTGTTTTAGGCCTAGTTTTCGCATTCTAGCTCCGTTTTAGGTGTTCTTTATGTTCACGCGATCATTGTAACGCGGAGAATAGTTCTAGCTTAGTTTTGTTCACTATTTTTAGGTATTGTTGTACTGTTTCTTAGTGTTTGCCTTTGTTTGCATGTATGTGTATGTGCTGGACTTGTTTTGGCGTTGCGATCGTGAGTAGACGTTGATCCTTCAGAGGAGTACCAGTACCCGGAGCAGCCACCGTATTCACAGCAATTTGTGCAGCAGGAGAACTTTGAGGAAGGCAAGTATAACATGAACAATACCTATCACCTTTAAATACAATTTCATACTGCATTTTAATACTGTATGCCTATAAGGACTTTCCTAGCCACTTTATTACCTTATGTATATCCTTTGGGTTGCATTTTGGTTAGTTGTGCTAGGTGCCGCGCTATAACACACTTGTTCCTTTTTAATTAATTTAATTAATGGTATATGCAACTTAATTCTGGGAGTGGCCCTCTTGAGTGGCTCACGTCTCGTTAAAAAGTGTTTTTTCTAGAAATATGGTTTAGGGGGCCAGCACGGTGCTTAGTGCTGGGTTGGCCACTCTCCATAAGGACCGGTTCATAGAGCAACAACCTGGGACAACAGCACTACCACAAGACTGGAATGAGACGGTCTTGGCTTACTAATTAGGTCATTTTGGTTCGGGAGTAACTTACCGACGGGGCAAGAGGGGGGGTGAGCTTCAATGGTCCCTGCGCTATGAGGCTTGGTCTGTGTTATCTTGTACCCCCTCGAGGTATGGTAATTCATCAACTTGTAGTAATTAGCTTTAATAAAATTTCGCCAAGATTAAAAGCTAATGCAGTCGAGTTAGCCAACCTTAGAGCCTCATAGTTTGTGTTATACTTGTTGAGTACAAGTTGTGTACTCACACTTGCCTCCTCTACTCTTTTTCTTCTTGTTCTTTTTGGGATACTCTACTGCTGCTCAGTTCCTGCCGACGTGAGGGAGTTCACCTAGAGCTACCAGGAGTATGAGGACTTCTAGGCAGTCGTCTCCCAGTCGACGTCCCTGTGGTGCCCAGCTTCGACGAGAGTTTATGTATATGTTTTTACGCTTCCGCTGTATCATACATTTTTGTCATTCATATAATAAATAACATTCGTACTCACTTTATTATATCTTTTTATGTGATATGTGCTGTGATATGTTGTTCATTCTATTGTATATACGTGTGACTTGATCCTGGCACGTATATGATTGCTCGGTTTATGTCCTTTTATAAACCGGGTGTTACAGAAGCAAGCATAAGAGATATTCCAAACCTCACCTTGCACTTGTAAACTTTGAAGTGTCTATCATGCCATCTTGGGTAGTTGAGGAGTGGAACAGTCATGAATCAAGTCACCTCAACTCTACATGTTAAGTAGCTTGGGATTTTTCAAAGAGTTTTAAAAAATAAATCTTGCTTAGCTCCTCATTTGAAACTCTCGGATCACTCAAGGTGTATAAGTCCTCACCATGGCATTTGACTTGCCCCTTTTCTTCATCCTACTTCTAATGATGGCCATATGTGGAGCTTAAGGTAGGAATGAAAGAAAAACATACTTGCATCACATATATTGCAAAGTCAAAAACTAGATCCAAAGAGGAAAACTAGTCATGCAATCAGATCAAGATGTGCACGTGTATGGATATAGTGGATGATATATGGTGGATGGAAACTCCTTGTGTGTGGTCTCTCCCCATTTGTAAACTCATTTTGAGAACATGGCTATTTTTTTCCGTCTCTTATTTTTTTTCATGGACCTTCATGTGTCCAACTTTATTATTATTATTATTATTATTTTCTTTTTTTTTGTATGCTTGGACCTTCATGTGTCCATTTTTTTTTCACTTCCCTTTTTTTATAGCCCATGTCTCTTTTGTAACGAAAGATGGAGAGAGTGACCACCATCACATAATATGGAGCTTTTATTTTGTGGGATGTAAAAAGTGGTACAATGCTAACTTCTCATGGAAGCATAGCAAGGGGGTATATGGTGTGCACGTGAATCTTGATCATGAAAGCATGAAAAGAATTCTTCCAAGGGTCACAACAATTTGACAATGCTCAATGCAAAGACAAGCAGCATAAGTATAAGGTTTTCAAGGTAATTAATTATATGGCTCTGGTAGGACTTTGGCAAATCAAAGAGGAGCTTTGCAAGTTTTTTTTATTTTCAAATAAATTTTCCCAAGTACTTAAACATTAAGAGTGAAGATCATGTCATCAAACCATATCACACACATCAACTACTTAGATAAGCATGTGGTCCTAATGAAATTTGTTCAAAAGCATCAATATGATAAGTATGGAATAAAACATATGCAAGCCAAACATAGAAAGTATGTAGACCAAGAGGGTCATGTTGATTCATTTTATTTGAGCTTGATTTAAAGGACCAGTTTTAAAATTCATTCAAACTCAGGAACCAAGGGGTGTGAGGCTTTCGATTGCATACCCTCGTGCTGTGTAGACAATCTGGGGGTCAGGCGACCCCCCCACACTTGTTCTTTTGCCTGCATTTTATTAGAGGACAAAGCAAAACAAAAGGAACCTAGGAGGATAAGGGTTGTCTAGCCAATTTTATTTATTTATTTATATTTATCTATTTTTTTTATTTTTTATTTTACGTCTAGGTTTCTTTAGTGAAGTTGATCACATCATACTCTTTATTGTCGGGTTCTAGGAAGATTTTCAGACGATGGCCATTTACCTTGAAAGTCCTACCTCCGTCATCTTGGAGAGTGATTGCTTCATGTGACGCAATGTGGACGACGGTGTACGGTCCTCCCCATTTGCTACGAAGCTTGGAATGTCCGAATAGCTTAACCCTGGAATTAAAGAGCAATACCTTATCTCCTGGCTTGAACTCCTTGTGCTTGATCCTTTTGTCGTGCCACTTCTTTGTCTTCTCTTTGTAGATTTTGTCATTGTGGTATGCTTTCTCCCTCCATTCTTTCAGCTCTGATAGTTGTTGCTTCCTGAGCATTCCGGCTTTCTTAAAGTCCATGTTGAATTTCCGGATTGCCCAGTGTGCCCTGTGTTCTAGCTCAACAGGCAAGTGGCATGTTTTTCCATATACTAGCTGATAGGGTGACATGCCCAATGGTGTTTTGTATGCAGTCCGATATGCCCAAAGAGCATCGGGTAGCTTTGTCTTCCATGATTTCCCCATCTCCTATACTGTCTTTTGTAGAATGTTCTTGATTTTTTTATTTGATGTTTCTGCTTGACCATTGGTTTGGGGGTGATATGGAGCTGCAATGTTGTGCTCTACACCAAGCTCTTTCAGGAAGTTTCGGAAGGTCTTATCAATGAAGTGAGACCCTCCGTCACTTATGACCATCCTTGGTGTTCCAAAACGAGGAAAAATGACCTCGTGGAACATCCTTCGAGCATGCTTGGCATCGACAGCACGACATGGCATTGCTTCTACCCACTTTGACACATAGTCGATTACCACGAGGATGTATTCGCTGTCATAGGACTTTGGGAATGGTCCCATGAAGTCAATGCCCCAAACGTCAAATAATTCTACTTGGAGGTTGTTCTGTAGGGGCATTGCATCTCTTGTAGTGATTCCTCGATGGTGCTGGCAACTTCGGCATTTCCGGATGAAATCTTTGGTGTCTTCGTACATGGTTGGCCAAAAGAATCCGCTTTGCAAGGTCTTGGCCTGTGTGCGGTATACACCATAGTGTCCCCCATATGGTGTCGAATAACATTTCTCAATGATTCTCATTCCTTCGGCTGTGGGTACACATCTTCTTAGCAAGCCATCAGCACAAACTCTGTAGAGGTAGGGATCATCACATAGGTGGCGTCTACTTTTGTAGACCAGCTTCTTCTTGTTTTGCCCTGGTGGTACATACCCTGCAACCATAAAATTCACAATATCTGCATACCAGGGTGTGACGTCCGTTACCTTCAAGAGTGTGGCAGAACCACCCAAACTACTGGGCCTGGGTGCACTGATCTTTGTTGCTAAGCAACTCTGACCCAAATTGGCACTCATCGGTAGTTCCTCGAGTGAAGCCTCGATTAAAGCCACGCTATTCCAGGATCAGCAGACAACACTCACATGAAGGTGAGCCCAGAGATTACAACACAGAACATTTCATACATCTCAGAGTGATTGCAGCGGAAAGGAAATTTATTACAAACCAGGTTCAGAATAGTAAAGTACTACAGAGTTCCATCTACTCACGTTATTCAAGTCTCACTGTTCAGCGGAAGCATTTAAAAGATAACTAGCGAGATACGTGATGCATCGATAAAGCCCGTATGAAAGCGTCACTCAGCGGGAGGATGATCAGCACCAGCTGAAGGACCATCCCACTCAACAGACCAACCCGGAGGCAAGGTACACAGCCAAGTAAGACTTGCAAATAGATCCTCAAAGCTAGTACCTGAAAAACAGTGCCACAAGCAAGGCTGAGTATACTAATACTCAGCAAGACTGACCCGTCTTCGGATATAATATAGTCCGATAACTAGACATGCATGGCTTTCTTGGTTGATGGGGTTTGTTTTGCCAAAATGCCGCTAAATGTTGATCCTTATTTTCAGGTTTTACTTAGCCATATTCTAGTTGGATTAACCTTTCTAAATTTGCATCTAACTCTACACAAACATGGTAGAGCAACCATTTAATCAACCAGCAGTATTATCATCATCATGTTCCACTTGTTACTCTGTGTGACCGAAAACATTAAGCAATCTCATGCCGTGATAGGCGGACGATTCCGAATCGAATTTCAACCTGGCCAGGGGAACCTAGACCACACGTATGGGAACCAAGTCACCCACACAACATTTCCCCTTTCTTTCCAGTCCGTGGATCCGGGTCACCCTCCCTGACTACAGAGCTTGACGTCTCTGCACCCGTACGTCGCGACAAAAAATATAAGCCCTACTTCTACCAAGAGGGTGAATGGTCGTTCCACTCACCGGTCCAATCAGGTACTTCAGCTTACCGATTACCATATTTCTCGGCATGTGGCTAGTACTTTCAAACGCTTAACAAAATGAGCCACACACCGCGACCTTAGCCATTTTTGACTACACCAGCGGGGTATCACAACTACACAACCCCGCCCGTTGTCCTTATATTTCAGTAGGAATTAAAGTCAGTAAATTCCTATTTACTCATGAGAGGCAGGAAACCACTCGACTTCTACCGTACCTAATTAGCATGGCAACTAGTCGATAAAAAGATCCGGTATCAAACATAGGTACCTAGGGATCATGCATCTAAGGTTTTCGATCAACGCCTAGAAAACTTAAATGCAGAAAGAAACTATTACAACACATTATAAGTAGATAAATGAATAATAATTCGGAAAATAGTGGGATTATGCTCCGGGGCTTGCCTTCTTGGGCACTGTCAAGCAAAAAAGCGTCTGGGGCTTGGCCCAGGTCTTGAGACAAGTGAGCACAGTTCAAAGAGACCTCCTGATCCACACGAGAGTCCGCGGGCACCAATTCGTAGTCCCCGTCCGCGAGATTAACCGTTTCTATATGCAATGCAAGATTATGAGTTATTCATGGATAACGATTTCTTTCCTTCACGATAAAGTTGTATTTCAACAAAAATTAATTTAGTGATGATTTCAACATTTCAAGTCATGGGCAGTCATTTATAGAGTAGTTTCTAATTTCACTTTACTTCATAAAAGAGCTGTGTGGTTTGGTTTTCAGTTTTATTATTATAACACATAGCAGGCTTTCATTATTTCATAACAACAAATCTACTCATGAGCTAGTGATGAAAAACTCAAGTAACACAGATTCAACTTAAGTATGTATGGTATAAATTTCAGCACCTAACCATAAAGCAATTACCACAACTATTCATGTAAGTAGATTACTCTAGTTACTTCATTTTTTTGTACAGAACGTTTAACATAGGTTCTGGTGCTACAAATTTTATGGGAGCATCTACAAAGCATCTACTCAGTACTGAAATTTTTCCAGATTTTATTCCCTTATACAGTAGAGGTGACAAAAAGAACAAAACAGCAAGCCATTAACTAAGATTAATTCTACAGAGAGTTATACTAGGAATATGGTTCTAAAATTTTTACCAGAGCCTATTCATGAGCTAAACATACACCAGAAAAATTTTCAAGATTTATGTCCACCAAATAAATTAGTTATGCAGTTAACTTAACATGAGTTAGCATAAATTTCTCAAAGTTCATTTGACCAGTAAAGCATCTGAAATTTTTATTATTATCAGAAAATACTCTAAACAAGAACATGTCCAAAAATCAAGATCAGATACGGCCAAGTTTATTCAGAACAAAAATGGTAAAACTAGCCATGAGATGCTAAGCATGATTTTTAACTAGAGCAAAACTCAGTAACTGCAGCTAAAAATTTTTAGGCAAGACCACAGAACTAAAGTGAGACTTTAGAAAGGAAAATAGATTTTTCTGAGCACAACAACTATATATGATGAATTAAGTTGATTAAACAAGCATAAAACATGGTATATAGCAAAGGAACTCTAATAAATCTGAAAATTTTGCTTTAGCAAGGTTTCAGTTACATATGAACGCAGTAAAAATTCCAGAGCAAGTTCATGTATATCTATCTTCCAGTATTAAATCGAGAAGGCCAACAACAGATTAGAGAATCTTGATTGTTCCAACAAGATAAATATTTGGGTTGGATGCCATCTTTTTACTGTGATCTTAAAATTCCAGTAGTGATAACATATTCAAAAATCAAGGTCAGTTGTTGAGTAGAACTTCTTGAACATACATAGGGTGATTTTCTTATTCTTTTTCCCAGATTAAATTTTGTTGAGTTTCTGTAGATGTGACTGTTACAAAATTTGTAGATCTTGTTACAAGGATTCCAGATCAGTTGAGTTTACATTTTTATGATTTTTTGTGATTTATTTTTCATTTTAGAAGTTTACTGCCATACACTGGAATTCTTGCAAACACACCCTTGAACGAAAAAAAGAAATTACAACCGGGCCCTTCGCCGACCTTCTCCGCCGCTGCAGCTCGCCCGGTGGTGTTCTGCAAGGCAGGGCTTACCGGGGCTGCAACGGGGAGGCGTGTGGGAGAGTAGGGATCGAGGAACACCTACCCTGGTAGGCGTTCGAGTGCTCGGTGCACGAAATCAAGCTCGTCGGCGTCAATGGCGGGGCGGTTGTTCGGGTCGCCGGCGTTGTAGGTGAAGGAGGGCTTGGGGTAGGGTAATAGGGCGCGCACGAGCACCACGAGAGCTTGAAGATGTGCCTGGGGTAGCTGTAGTGCTCGGTCTCCCTCTGGGCTGGCCGGTCCGCGGTGAGCCCGAGCTCGCCGGCGGCGGCGCAGAAGGGGGAACGGCGACGGGAAGGGTCTGGGTTCGATTCCACGCGCGTGGAGCTTAAATGGAGGGTGGAAAAGCTTGTGGGGTGGTCAGATGGGACAATGCAGGGCGGTGGTGGCCGGTCCGCGCGAGCTAGATCTCGCCGGCCATGGCGGAGCGGCGGGAGGAGGAAGAAGGAGAAGGAGCCGTGCGACGGTGGAGTTCTGGGGGTTCTTATAGGCCAAGGAGCTCCTGGGCGAGTGGAGTAGCGTTTGAGGGAGGCGGGTTTGGGTTCGGGGCACATGACGGCGAGCGGGCGGAGCGAGCAGGCGGCGCTGCGCGTGGGGGGGGGGGGTGTCGTGGCGGCTCGGGAGGACGCCCAGGACGCGTGTGAGCGCGGGGAGGTGCCAAGGGGCGGGCCAGGTGGCACTAGAGGGCTCCCCGGGTCCATTTGGCCACGGGCGCGCGGTGGACGAAGTCAACCGGTGGCGTACGGCGGGCGGCGGGCGAAACAGAGCATCGGGAGGAGAGAGATGGAGGTGAGGGTGTTTTTGTGATTTCTGAAAATCCAGGGACCTGCCGGTAAACTAAAAATATCTCCTACTTAGAGGGCTCAAATGAAAAAGTGTTGAATACCATTTTTTCATAAATTTTCAAGATCTACAACTTTCGTGTTATGCAAATTTTCATTTGAAACTCACATTTTGAGCTATATGTAAATTTGCAAACTTGCACAAAAGGGCTTTGATTTTACTTAGTTTTTGATTTGTTTTTGGCTGAAGTTCAATTGAGCACATGTCAATTGAAGTACCTCTCATGAGCCAATTAAAATTTTGTGCACATTTTTGAATTGAAATTTGAGTAGCTTTTCACTCTTTTTCCTTTCTCCTTTAATTTCTTTTGTTTACTTTGACTTTTATTTGACCCCTTCTTTTTGAATTAATTTCCCCCATCTTTCTTTTAAGTTTAAGTAAGGTACAATGATTGTGTTTAAGTGTACTGACACCTGAGGTGTCACAGCCTACCCCCCTTAAGAAGAATCTCGTCCCGAGATTGGATGATTGAATTCAGGTAGGGAAAATGATATACCTGAGGTGGAGCTAAGAAAACCCGGATAATGTCGATTAAAATAATCTTCCGTCTCCCAGGTGGCTTCTTCTTCCGTGTGATGAGACCACTGAATTTTATACATTTTTACCACATTTTGACGAGTACCTCTCTCTCTTTTTGATCCAAAATTCTGAGTGGATATTCGGTATAAGAGAGATCGGGCTCCACTAAAATTTCTTGTTGATCAATGATTTAAGTAGGAACTCGAACACATTTCTTGAGTTGTGATATGTGGAAAACATTATGGATGGCTGTGAGTCGTGAAGGAAGTCGCAAACGATAAGCCACGGGTCCAATTCTTCAATGATTTCATATGGCCCGACATAGCGAGGTGCTAGCTTACCCTTGACTCCGAAACGTTGAACGCCTCGAGTTGGTGATACTCGTAAATAAACGTGGTCACCAACCATGAACTTCAAGGGATCCCTTCTTTTATCAAAATAACTCTTTTGCCGAGACTGGTCTGCTCAGAGATTTGCTTGTACTACTTTTACTTTTTCCTCAGCCTCGACCACCAATTCAGGTCCAAATATTTGACGTTCTCCAGTTTAGGACCAACTCAAAGGAGTTCGACACCGTCGACCATACAAGGCCTCGAATGGTGCCATCTTCAGACTGGCCTGATAGCTGTTGTTATAAGAAAACTCAGCCAATGATAAACATTTGTCCCAGTTCTTGTCATAATGGATAACACATGCTCGAAGCATATCCTCGAGGATTTGATTTACCCTTTCGGTCTGTCCGTCAGTCTGTGGATGGTAAGCCGAGCTTCGAATTAACTTGGTTCCGAGAGCTTCTTGGAGCTGCTCCCAAAACCTTGCCACAAACTGAGGACCATGATCCGAGATAATAGTTTTGGGTACACCATGTAGACAGACAATCCTGTCAATATAGATTTCAGCATATTTCTTGGCTCGATATTCAGTATGTACTGGAATAAAATGAGCGGTCTTTGTGAGCCTATCGACAATGACCCAAATGGAATCATGATGTTGAGAGGTATTTGGTAAGCCCACAATGAAATCCATGCTGATATCTTCCCATTTCCAAGACGGAATTGGCAGAGGTTGGAGAGTTCCAACAACTTTCAAGTGACTAGCTTTCACTCTCTGACAGGTGTCACACTCTGCGACATATTTGGCAATCTCTCTCTTCATGCGAGTCCACTAGAAATTTTGTCTGAGATCTTGGTACATCTTGGTGCTACCCGGATGAATGGAAAATTTAGAGAGATGTGCTTCGTCCAGGATTTGTTTCCGCAACTCATGATTTTTGGGAACGACTAAGCGATCCTCGAACCACAAAATTCCTTTATGGTCCACTCAGAAACACTTGTATTTATTTTCACCTTCTGCTACTTGCTGCTTGATACCAACACTTTTGTCATGTAATTATGCCATGATGACCTCGTCATAAAGTGTCGGTTCCACCGAAATATGATTCAAAGAGCCCTGAGGAATGATTTCCAATTTCAGCTTTTGCATTTCAGCACACAATGTGTCATTATATGACTCCACTGAAAGACAATTGCAGTGAACCTTACAACTGAGCGCATCGGCTACGACATTGGCTTTGCCCGGATGATAATGAACTTCCAGGTCATAATTTTTGATTAATTCCAGCCATCTTCGTTGCCTCATATTCAGCTCGCTTTGGGTGAAAATGTATTTGAGACTCTTATGGTCGGTATAGATATTGCAATGAGTGCCCATAAGATAATGTGTCCACATCTTGAGAGCATGAATAATGGCGGCTAGTTCAAGATCATGAGTGGGATAATTTAGCTCGTGTGGCCGAAGAGCTCGGGAAGCATATGCTATAACCCGATTATCCTGCATTAGAACACAACCAAGACCAGTACCTGAAGCATCACAATAAACATCGTAGGATTTATTGTTGTCAGGTTGAGCCAAGACTGGCGCTGTGGTTAGATGTGCTCTCAATGTATGGAATGCTTCATCACACTTCGCATCCCATTTAAACTTGATATCCTTCCTTAGTAGTTCTGTCATGGGTTTTGCAATTCGGGAGAAATCCGGAATAAATCTACGGTAATACCCCGCCAAGCCGAGAAAACTGCGAATCTGATGAACTGAAGTAGGAGGTTTCCAGTCCATCACTTCTTGTACTTTGCTGGGGTCAACTGAGATGCCTTCACTTGATATAGTGTGACCCAGAAATTTGACTGTGTCCAGCCATAATTCACACTTGGAGAATTTCACGTACAGTTTATGATCTCTGAGATGTTGAAGAACAATACACAGGTGTTGTTCATGTTCCGCCTCGTTCTTGGAATAGATCAGAATGTCGTCGATGAAAACCACGACAAACTTGTCAAGTTCCGGCATGAACACCGAGTTCATGAGATACATGAAATAAGCTGGTGCATTGGTGAGACCGAAAGACATAACCAAATATTCATAGACGCCATATCTGGTTGAGAAAGCGGTCTTGGGAATATCACAAGGTCGGATTTTAATTTGATGATACCCAGAATGAAGGTCAATCTTGGAGAAGATCTTTGCTACAGCCAACTGATCAAATAGTACATCAATGCGGGGAAGTGGATATTTATTTTTGATGGTCACCGCATTGAGAGGCCGGTAGTCAACACACAACCTCAGACTGTCATCCTTTTTCTTTACGAACAATGCTGGACAGCCCCAAGGTGAAGCATTTGGGCGAATAAAACCCTTGTCCAGAAGTTCTTGCAGCTGGATTTTTAGTTCAGCTAATTCTTTAGACGGCATTCGGTACGGCCTTTTCGAAATAGGTGCTGTACCAGGCTGAAGTTCAATGACAAATTCGATATCCCGGTCTGGCGGCATACCAGGTAAATCGTCTGGAAACACATCTGCATATTCACGGACTACCGGAATATCTTCGAGACGAATATCTTTCATGGCATAGGCACAAGAGTTGTGGCATTGATGATGAGGTAAATATAGAACCGAATGACCATGAGTTGGAGAATTTATTTCAACGGCTCGGGAAGAGATATCTAACACTACCCCATGTCTTTTCATCCAATCCATTCCCAGAATAGCATCAATTCCTTCTAGTGGTAATAGGATTAGATCGGTTGAAATTGTTTTACTACCCAACTTAAGCGGTGCTGTTCTAACCATTTGGTTGGATGCTATTTTACCACCAGGAGTAGATATCATGTAAGAGCCTTTGGTGTGACAAAAATCTAACCCAACTTTTGCTCCGAATTTAGAACTAATGAAGCTATGAGATGCACCAGAATCGAATAAGATAACTGCGGGGTGATGGTTTATAGAAAATGTACCCGACATAATTGGTGCTCCTTCTGGATGGTCAGCCAAGTTGGTGAAATTAAGTCGGCCCTGCCTGACTTGAACGGTTTGTTTCTTGCCCTTGTTCTGATCATTTCTGCGATAAGCCTGCCCCTGAGATTGTCCCGCCTGGGGGCACATCTTGGCAAAGTGATCTGGACTCCCGCATTTAAAATAGCAGTTATTGTTGTCAGGACGAGCGGATGGCTCAGTATTCGATCTAGGGCCGGTCTGCTGCTGCTGAGGTGCAAATTGAGCTTGCTGAGGTAGCCCGAATCGAGTCTGCTGCTGCTGTTGAGGAGGCCGAATAATCCAACGCCCTGGCTGAGGGGCCTTCTGAGAGGATGCGTGTAACACCCGGTTTATAAAAGGACATAAACCGAGCAATCATATACGTGCCAGGATCAAGTCACACGTATATACAATAGAATGAACAGTATATCATAGCACATATCACGTAAAAAGATATAATAAAATGAATACGAATGTTATTTATTACATTAATGACAAAAATGTCTGATACAACGGAAGCGAAGTACAAATACGATAAAACTCTCCGAAGCTAAGCAGAGCGCCACAGGGACGTCGACTAGGAGACGAACGCCTAGAAGTCCTCGTAGTCTTGGTAGCGCTGAGCGAACTCCCTCACGTCGGCAGGAACTGAGCAGCAGTAGCGTATCCAAGAGGAAAAAGTAGAGAAGAGGCAAGAGTGAGTACACAACTTGTACTCAACAAGTATAACACAAACTATGAGGCTCTAAGCTGGCTGACTGACTGCATTAGCTTTTAAATCTTGGTAAATTTTTATTTAAGCTATTTACTACAAGTTGATGAATTACCATTAACCCAGTTACATAGTAATTAATCAGAATTTATCATGTTGCTACTGAGAACCAAACCACAACCATACCAAACCCCGAGAGGCACCCCCTCGTCGGAAGGAGCTAACCCCACTAATCAAAAGGAGGATCTGGGCCGCTCATGACCGTGAGCACGGCTAGTATACCAGTTTTACACTCTACAGAGGTTGCACATCTTTACCCACAAGTCGTGAGCTACGCTAGTTGTTCATCACACTTCCTTAGGTGAGATGACTAGCGACTCACTACGAGGCTGTTACAAAGGACACGTTGGTAAGGTGTAACCGCTAAGGAATCAAGCTCCGCAACAATGGTAACCACCTCAAGGGGTACGCACACCAAGCCTCGTAGCCTAGCCACCATTGAAGCTCACCACCCCCCATGCCCCGTCGGTAAGTTACTCCCGAACCAAAATGGCCTAATTAGTAAGCCAAGACCGTCCCATTCCAGTCTTGTGGTAGCGCTATTGTCCCAAGTTGTCGCTCTATGAACCGGTCCTTATGGAGAGTGGCCAACCAGGCAGTAAGCACCGTGCTGGCCCCCTAAACCATGTTTCTAACAAAAACCAATTTTAACGAGACGTGAGCCACTCAAGCCACACAGAGGGCCACTCTCAGAATTAAGTTGCATATACCATTAATCAAATTAATTATAAAGGACCAAGTGTGTTATAGCGCGGCACCTAGCACAACTAACCGAAATGCAACCCAAGGGATATATATAAAGGGAATAAAGTGGCTAGGAAATCCTTATAGGCATGCAGTATTAAAATGCAGTATGAAAATGTATTTAAAGTGATAGATTGTTCATGTTATACTTGCCTTCCTCGTACTGCTCCTGCTGCTGCTCAAAGTGGTCAGAAGACGGCTGCTCTGGGTACTGGTACTGGGGCTCCTCCGGTAGCTCAACGTCTACTCACGAACACATGGCCAAAACGAGGCACAACAATAAGCATACAAGCAAACAATAACAAAAGCTAAGAAACAGTACATCAATACATAAAAACAGCACACTAAACTAGTCTAAAACTATTCTACGCGTTACAATGATCGTGTGGATATAAAGAACGCCTAAAACGGAGCTAAAACGCATAATCTAGGCTAAAAACAAGTTCTAGGGGCTTATCTGCGAGAAAAACTAAGTTCCAGGGGGGTTTTCTGCAAAAACCGAGGACTAAAACATAATTAAACCTTAGTTTCAGGGGCCAACTCGCAAAAAGATCCTAACTGGATGGCGGGTTATATATCTAAAAAGGTCAGGGGGGTCTGTGCAAGATTTTGGGCCAAACTGTAATTTCTTTTGAATAGGATTGGATCGCGGGTTGATATTGCAAAAGCCCGAGGGCTCTTTAGCAAAAATGCCAGGCGAACCAGTATCTAAGGCTCTAGACCATTGGATCTCGATCTGATGGTCCAAAACTGTCCGGATTGGGTTCTAATCGTGGGCGTCTATGCGGGATCTGGCGGCTCAGGAGGGTTTGGGCGCGGGGCGGCGGCGGAACGCGCCGGCGGCGTGCTCCCGCGGCGGGGGATCACTGGCGGCGGTCGATCTCAGCCTTCCCGGGGTGGATTCAAGCAAGGATTGGGTCGGGACGCATCTAGGCGGCACGCGTGAACCACTGGTGGCTCTAGCGAGGCACGAGATGGCCCGGGGCGGCGCGCGCATCGGCGGCGGCGGGTGGGCATGGCGGAACATCGCCGGCGAGCGCCGTTCCGGCCTCGGAAAGGGTTCACGGGCCTCTAACTCTAGTTCATAACAACCGGGAAGGTGCAGTGGTCCTCACCGAGGGTTCGAAATCGGCGGGGCGTGACGCAGCGGCGCCGGAGACGATGGCGAGCGGCGGCGGACGGCGCTGCGCACGGGACCAAGTCGAGGCGGGGCTCCTCAGGGCGCCTGGACCTCGCGGATCGATGCGGGGTCATGCTTCAAAGTTGGACAGTGGGTCAGGGCGGGCCAAGGATCACCGGCGGTGAGGGAATTCCAGGGCAGGGCGGCTCACCTGAGTTGAGCTCCGGGCGAAATCTCGGCACGTGCAAGGCGGAAACCGAGGGCGGCGTGCGCGGAGCAGGTCCTGGGCATGGGGCGAAGTTACTGCAGCGGTTGGCGGTGGCTGGGATGTGGTGGTGTGGCGAGTCTGCGGCGGCGCAGAGCTCTGCTCTGAGCTCGGAGGGCGGCGGCGGCTAGGGTTCGAGGGGCTGCAGAGGTGGGGATGGGTCGTAGGGGCTGCGGTGTGGAGGTTTAAAGAGAGAGGCCGAGAATCTCGGCGTGGAGCTATGGGATAAAGATCCCGGCGGCCTCGCCGGTGATCTCGGGCGACGGTTGCACGAAGCCGGAAAGGAAAGGGGGAAGGAGCTTCTGACCTATGGGTCCGAGCCATCAGTGAACGCGGGGTCGCGCGGGCGTGCGACTGAGTAGAGACGTGCGCGCGGTGAGCTGGGCCGCGGCGTGGGGAGTGAGTGCATGCGGCGCGGGCTGAAGTGGGAGGAGGAGGGGCGCGCGCAGTGAAGCGGGCCGAGCGGCGAGTTGGGCCGAAGGCTGCGCGAGCGGGCTGCGAGCGCGCAGACTAGGCCGCCAGGGAAGGAAAGGAGTGGGCTGGGGAAAGCTGGGCTGCGGGTTTGGGCTGAGGTTTTGGTGTTTTCCTTTTTTATTTCTTTTTCTTTTGCAAACTCACACAAACTAGTTTGAATTCAAACAAATTTGAATTCAAACTCCCTAGCACTCAACCAAAATAAACAAAATATGCACCAGCATGAATGCAACAACAAAGTTTTAACCTTAGACAAAATTTTAATTACTTATGGAACAAAGATTAGATTAAATGCAAGCTAAGCAAATTAAATCCTTAGAAAATTAAATAAAGCCAATTAAATTTATTATTAACTAGGAAAATTAAATTAGGGTGTTACAATGCGGGTGGGTGATTTTGCACAAGGCGATACCTCGGTGCAGAGGCACTCGAGGGTCCAGCAGGTGCTTTGCGCTTCTTTTCAGCGCGGTGTGCAGAAATAAGGTCCTCCTGAGAGATAGCCATATTCACCAATCCATTGAAAGAATCTGCACGGACAAGATTTAGCCTTTCTTGTTACTTGGTGCTAAGGCCTCGATGGAAGCGTTCACGCTTCTTAGCGTCGGTATCCGCGTGATGTCCAGCATATTGACACAGTTGATTGAATACTTGGGCATACTGCACCACAGTACGAGTGCCCTGAGTTAAAGCCAAGAACTCGTTGAGCTTATGATCAAGAAGTCCAGCTGGAATATGATGATCTCGAAAAGCCATTTTGAACTCATTCCAATTCACCACATGATCAGCCGGTAGCGTCCCGTGGTAATGGTCCCACCACATACGAGCTGATCCGCGAAGCTGCTGCGTGGCGTAGCAAGTCTTGTTCGCTTCGGAACAAGGAGTAGTCAATAGAGAAAACTTGGACTCGATTGTGCGAATCCAAGCGTCCACGTCTAGAGGCTCATCCGCTTTATTGAACAGCGAAGGCTGAGTACTGAGGAAATCTTGGTAGCTCGCTTCTTGTGCGTGATGAGCATGATGCCCACCCCGCGGTTGTTGCTGAGCTTGAACCAATTGCCGCAAAATTTCCGTCTGGGCGGCAAGAACCTCAGCGATACCCACTGGTGGAGAAGGTGGAGGTGGATCGCCATTTCCCCCGGCTCCAAAACCACTAGGGGTGCCTCGAGTTGATCCAACCATCTGAAATGCGAGTACTTTTGCATTAGGCTCAACATTATCATCATTTCAAATGGAACATACAACTCAAAATGACATGGAAGTAATAGGAATCGCTTAAATCATGTTGTGCAGAGAAACCAGTGATACGAAAGCTCTCATAACTGGAGTTCTGTACATTATATAAACTTGAAACTTTTACATGAGATAGATAATTTCATTAGCTACAACTTTTGTAGTCATCACAAAGTCAGATTCCAAGAGTAGGTTAGTCGAAAAATTCATTTACTCCTCCTCTGGTTTTTCGGTTTTACAGAAAACAGAGCTTCTGTAATTTGCAATTATCTCCTGCGATACTGATCCGTTTGAGCTGAAATTTTGCGACCATTTCCACGATGAAATTTGGAAAAACTTTGGTATTCAACTCAGGAGCTATTTCAGAAAGGAAAAGAGGATAAAAATTCGATCTAGCTGCTGCCTTCAGCTTTTCACAGATCACTGATAATTCACATTAGTAGCATTAGGGATTCATTACATCCATCATCCTCTCATTTCTACTTGGTTACCTCTAACATTAGTACTAAGGGGGTTACTCAACTCTAAGTTAGCCAAGTAGCCATGATCCACAAGTAGGCTACACTAAGAGGAGTCTACAAAAGCTAAGAAAACAGCGCCTCGGTCTACATGTTGACCGATGCCTCACTCGCCGCGGGAGTATGAACCTCAACCGGTGCGGGCTGCGGCGCCTGATCCTCGGAGTCCATCTCCAAAATGCCCTCGATCTCCTTGGGCTCGTCCTCACCATCCACCTGCATCTCGTCGGGTGGTGCATGAAGGGCATCCTGCGCGTGCTGTATCCCGTGGAGCTGTCCCTGGGCCTCGTCTAACTCAAGCTGCAGGTCGTGAAACTGGTCCTCTAGGAAGTTGATCGTAGCGTCCCGATCCATCACCGTGTCCTGAAGCTCGTGAACCTAGCCGTGGAGCTGGGCGACAAGAGTAGCCCTGCTCTCGAGCTCGGTACTAGCCTCCTGAAGCTGCCCATCTCTCAGCTGAACCGCCAGGTGCAAGGCCTGAGCATGGTCCACCAACAGAGCGACGGCATAACTCTGGTAAGTGTGAAGTCTATAGAGACCGTCCAAGCACATCGCCGTCGTCCAAAGTGCCCCGACCGGGTCGAGGGTAGCGACCACGTCCACGTGTGCCATCCGGTCAAGCCAAAGCGGGTCTGTCGGGTCAGGTGCAGGAAACAACCCGAACGCGGTTAGAACCACCTCCAGAGGGTGCGAAGAGCAAAAAGTGGTCATCGCCCTCATGGCGGTAAGCTCCCAAGTGTCCAGCAGGTAGTGACCGACCATCTGAGTCACGATCGGCTCCCACCCGTTGAGCGGGTGCTGCGGGATCACCATCGTCACACTGCAGCGACGAACTCCGTCCTCCACAAACTCGTGGCCATCGTAAATCGGTGGCTGGAGGTAACCGGCTGCACTCAAAAGCTCCCAAAGACGGCGAGGAAAACCATCCCAGTGCAAGCAAGCGGAGTGCACGTGCCCCTGCGCGTCAACCACCAGCAGCTCTTCCATCTGTCCCAACAAAAGACCGATGGATTAGTTAATGGTAACAAGGACTACTAACTCTGGATAGTGAAAGAAATTGCCAAAATGATAGATATTTTGCTCCGAAAATTCTCAGAAATTTACAAAAGATCCCTATGATATTAAGGAATGATTTATCTAGTCAACACTAAGATCAATTTGAACTCCAAGGGGGTGATATGCTCAGGTTTTCAGAATGACGTCAACCAGGAAAACTGTGTGCCTAGAGAGGGTGTATTTTGACCATAACTCTCAAAACAATTGTAAAAAATTATTAAAATTTTTATGGTAAGTTCATCACTTAGTTGTCTACAACTTTAATGTTGAACTATTTTTCGTTTGAACAACTTATGAAGGTCGAAAAATTTCAGTTGTACAGACTGTTCAGAGTTAACAGTTTTACACAGTGTTGATCTAAAATCACAAATACCAAGTTAGAAGGCGTAAAAAATTCTCAAAATTTTTCAAGAGTTTGACAACTTAGGGAACATCATTTCGTCTTACTACCCCAAGTCAGTTTGAATAATTTAACAGAGGGTTAAAATTCATGGAAACCAATTTCTCTGATTTTGTAGACTATCTAGATGCTCCTTAAGATAGGTTTTTAGCCGATTTGATTGGGATTTCTTCCAAAGATTTCTTTGTTAACCATTTTGAGGATGAATGCAGAACCTATCCGTCCTCACCAAGAAAAAGAATTGCCAAGTAACCTTGGTCTTACGCAGATAACTTTGGTGGCATACATATTACGTCTCTCACTATGTAGCTACTCGATATAGATAGATAGCCTAAGATTCGATTTCGAGTTAGCGTACCTGCAGAAAATGGACAATATATAGATTGAACCTTCCGTGCCAGCACTCACGAAAGCGTTCCCATACATTACCGATCACTATAGAACCGGCATCCATACAATTACCGTCGTATGGACAACGTTAAGCATACGTCATCGAAACAACGTATTAACTGAATACCGTCTTTGACGGGGAATTGAATTCCAATTTCGAACCATTACTCCCCATATAATCAACCGAAGTTGGTATATGGGCAGCAGCTCAAGTAGGCCACTGCTTGAGCTCCAGCGTTAGGCTCGCATCACCGACGGGAAGGTCAGACTCCCTCAGCTGACTGAGTAAGCATACCTCCGTGGCGACGATGTAGTTGCAGAATTTAAATTACAGAATTTAAATACTGAAAAGTAATGTGCTGGAAGTTAGCCATACAATATAAGCCACCTGATTATACCCATAAGGTTCCCTAGGGCTTTACGTTCTAGACTCGTCCTTGGAGATCCTAAACTCTTTCAAAAACTTTAGTAGTTTTGAAGTCGAGTTTTAATTTGTTGTTTTCAAAACAGAGGCTGCCATCTCTGGTAGGCTGTCTGCGAGCTCTGATGCCAGCTGTGGCAGAACCACCCAAACTACTGGGCCTGAGTGCACTGATCTTTATTGCTAAGCAACTCTAACCCAAATTGGCACTCACCGGTAGTTCCTCGAGTGAAGCCTCGATTAAAGTCACGCTATTCCAGGATCAGCAGACAACACTCACACGAAGGTGAGCCCAGAGATTACAACACAGAACATTTCATACATCTTAGAGTGATTGCAGCGGAAAGGAAATTTATTACAAACCAGGTTCAGAATAGTAAAGTACTACAGAATTCCATCTACTCAAATTATTCAAGTCTCATTACTCAGCGGAAGCAGTAAAAGATAACTAGCGAGATACGTGACGCATCGATAAAGCCTGTACGAAAGCGTCACTCAGCGGGAGGGTGGTCAGGACCAGCTGAAGGGCCATCCCACTCAACAGACCAACCCGGAGGAAAGGTACACGACCAAGTAAGACTCGCAAATAGATCTTCGAAGTTAGTACCTGAAAAATAGTGCCACAAGCAAGGCTGAGTATACTAATACTCAGCAAGACTGACCCGTCTCCGGATATAACATAGTCCGATAACTAGACATGCAAGGATTTCTTGGTTGATGGGGTTTGTTTTGCCAAAATGCCGCTAAATGTTGATCCGTATTTTCAGGTTTTACTTAGCCATATTCTAGTTGGATTAACCATTCTAAATTTGCATCTAACTCTACACAAACATGGTAGAGCAACCATTTAATCAACCAGCAGTATTATCATCATCATGTTCCACTTGTTACTCTGTGTGACCGAAAACATTAAGCAGTCTCATGCCATGAGAGGCGGATGATTCCGAATTGAATTTCAACCTGGCCAGGGGAACCTAGACCACACGTATGGGAACCATGTCACCCACACAACATTTCCCCTTTCTTTCCAGTCCGTGGATCCGGGGCACCCTCCCCGACTACAGAGCCCGACGTCTCTGCACCCGTATGTCCGGACAAAAATAAAACCTACTTCTAACAAGAGGGTGCAAAGGTCGTTCCACTCGCCGGTCCAATCAGGTACTTAAGCTTACCGTTACAATATTTCTCGGCATGTGGCTAGTACTTTCAAACGCTTAACGAAATGAGCCACACACCGCGACCTTAACCATTTTTGACTATACCAGCGGGGTATCACAACTACACAACCCCGCCCGTTGTCCTTATATTTCATAAGGAATTAAAGTCAATAAAATTCCTATTTGATCGCGAGGGGCAGGAAACCTCTCGACTTTTACCGTACCTAGTTAGCGGGGCAACTAGTCGAGAAAAAGATCCGGATAATAAACATAGGTACCTAGGAATCATGCACCTAAGGTTTTTGATCAACTCCTAGAAAACGTAAATGTGCAATAAAATTATTACAACATATACAAATAGTTGGATGAATATAAGGCGTAAAATAATGGGATTATGCACCGGGGCTTGCCTTCTTGGGCACTGTTCAAAAGTAGCCTTGGGCTCTTCCGAACATTGGTTCGGGTCTTGATTCAAGTCAGTACAATTAAGAGAGACACTCTCCGGAGTGGCAGTATTCGCGGGCACCAATTCGTAATCACCGTCGAGTAGATTTACCGTTTCTATATGCATGCAGAAATGATATTATTACAATATGATATAAACATATTTCTTTCCTTCACTATAAAGTTGTAGTCCAGTATAGCATGTGTTTGTTGTGGTGGTCTTAGTTAACTTTATTTTCTAGGCAATCGTTTATAGAGTAGTTCTTAAATTCACTTTACTTCATAAAAGAGCTGTGTGGTTTGGTTTTCATTTTTATCATTAAAACATAGCATGCTTTCACTATTTCATAACAACAAATTTACTCATGAGCTAGTGATGAAAAATTAAAATAACACAGATCAGATACTCTAGCATCTATGGCATAAATTTCAGCATATAAATATGAAGCAATTAACCATAACAATTCATGTAAGTAGATTACTCTAGTTACTTCACCTTTTTGCACAGAACGTTTGACATGGGTTATGGTGCTACAAATTTTACAGGAGCATCTACATAGCATCTACTCAGTACTGAAATTTTTCCAGATTTTATCTACTAATATAAATGGAGTTATAAAATTAACAAAAATAACATGCTAGCATTAAGAATAAATTCCCATACATTATTTCTAGAAGATGAATTACTCATGCATTAAACTAGATATGAACATGCATATTCATTTGGACTTTAATATGACCAGTAATGCATATGAAACTTTTACCATAGCTAGTTATCATTCTAACTAGTAACCTGTCCAAAGATGAAGGCCAAAAATGACACATTTCTTCTAGAACAAAAATAGTAAAACTAAACATGATATCTCAATCATGGATTATAACTGTAAGAATATTCAGTAAATGAAGCTAAAACTTTGCAGGCATGGTTACCCAACTAAAATAAAGTTCCAGAAATAAACCTAGATTTTTCTAAGCAAAGGAACTATATATCACAAATAAAGCCTACTTATCAAGCATTAACTCAAATATATAGTTAATTAGTTCAATAATTTTTCAAACTTGCGCAACAGTAAGGATTTAGTAACATTCATACACAGAAAAAGTTTCATACACAGATCACTAACAGTTCTACCAGAATTAATATAGGAACAAAGCTAGTAGATCTAGGAATCTTGATCATTTGAGCAAGCAAACAATTTCAAACAGAGCTCATATTTTTACCAGGTTCTTCTAATAGTACTAAGTTCAACATATCTAAGAATCAAGCATAGTTACTGAACCAAACTCCTAGAACAAACATAGTCCATTTAATCTAATCTTTTTTTTAGACTAAAATATAGATAGATTCTGAACATGTTAATGTAACAAAACTTGTAGATCTTGTTTCAAAGATTCCAGAACATTTTAGTGTGCATTTTTCTGATTTTTATATGATTTTCTAGGCATTTTTGAAGTTTGCTGTTTTAAGTTTAAGCACATTTTGCAGTTTGACCCCTGTAAGTTTTGATCTTTTAACTTGGGGTCCCTGGCGGAAAATTCAGAATAGAGCAGGGTTTGTGCGGCGGTTCCCGGCGAGGAGGTTGGCCGGCGGCGAGGGGAAAGTGGGGGAAAATGGAGAGGGGCTCGAGTGCTACCTTTGGGTGGCCGTGGCTCGTCGGGAGAGGGTCGGAGGAGGCGGGTCCGCGGAGAGGGGCGGCCGGCGGAGGTTCTGGTCCGGCGCGGCGGCACTCTGGTGACGATGGGTCTGGGTGGTCGGGCCTGGGAGCTTCCTGGGAACGAGCTGAAGCTAACTGGAGGGTCAATTTGGGTTGAGAGGAGGCCGAGTAGGTAGCTCGGTGTGAGGGCGAGGTGAACGGCAATGGCGACCGCCGTGCTTGGCTCGCGCAGGAGAAAGGGCTTTGCTCGGCCTTTTAATAGGCGTGGACGAGGGGGAGGGCGAGCTGGGGAGGGAGCATCCGGGGCAGGGCGCGAAGCCAGGGGAGGACGCGGACTCGGCGCGTGGCGCGGCGGCCATCCTCGTGGCGCGCGCAGGAGAGGAAAGGGGGTGTGGCGAGCTCAGGGGCGCCAGAGAAGGTGGTTTGGGGCAATACCAGGGGCGCGGGAGCGGTTTGGAGCTGGGGCGCGATGCGTGGGCGGCCAAGTGGCGTCTGCGTCGGCGTACGGCGCCGCCTTGGGCGTGGTGCAGGGAGGCGAGAGGTAGGAGATGGGGTGGAGGGTAATTTCGTAAATAAATCAAAGTTCCAAAATCATTTCTGTAATTTCAAATTTTCTCACTCTTCTGGGCCTCAAATGAAAAAGTGTTGAATACAACTTTTGTTCAGTTTTTGGAGATCTACAACTTTCGTGTTATGCACTTTTTCATTCAAGCATTGGTTTGAGAGTTATTTAATTATTTCAAAAACTACCATTTAAAATACTTATCATTCCATGTGAATTTTGGCACTTTTACTCCTAGACTTCAACTAGACTTTTGTTTAACATGACATGGTGAATATGTCTATTTATTTTCATATGCATGTTTTCATTGTTTTTAAATTTATTTTTAACTTCCTTATTACTAGAAATTGAACTCCTGTTTATTTGAATGTTTAAATCATGAATTTGCCAAAAAGTCTTTTAAATTAAACTATGTGCCCCAAAAATATGGGTGTGTCTTCATACTATATTTTTATGACAAGTTGAGCATGAAAGTTCAAGAATATTAAAGGAACAAGTTTTATATCCACACATACTCATATACAAGGATGCATTATTGTTTTGTATAAATATTTGATATTATGTGCTAAAGGAGTGTTTAATCCTTTGTTCGAATTTTTATTTTGTTCCATTACTCTGAGTTGTCATTTGAGAAATAAGTGAATACTAAATATTTTCTTATTGGACCTCTAAGGTAAGTATGGTCTCTATGTCTTCTTTTCTTTAAAAAGATTTTCAAGATTTCAAAACTATTTGTTTGTTGACTAATTGTGGCTTTATTTTATTATTTGGTTTGAACTAGTAGATCCTCACAAATCCTGAATGGTCCCATTAATCATTTCGTGTGATGGTATTTCAGTTGGAATTTGATTTGTGTAGAAAAATTTATAGATCATTATGAAAGATGTATTTTAGTGTCTTATTACCACACAGGTCAAGTCAAGTTTAAAAGTGTACCAAAAATTGTTTTTCAAGCACATTGCACGCAAACACATGCACACATACATCTACACACATGTTTGCAAAAGCAATTTGATGAGGTTTTATTTAAACTTTCTTGGCTCATTTAGGTCTGAGGTTATGCTAATTGTCTTCCTTTGGCTAAATTGACACCAGAGGTGTCACAATACCAACGGCTCATCTCCCAAGAGTTGAAAAGCACATTAGCTAGAGATGATGTTGGCTCCGACAGTGGGACTGTAGAGGATGTCTTCCGGGGTTCCTCTTATGGTACAAGGAATGGTTCACGGAGGGGAGTTGATCCGAAGAACTTCCGGCGACAGCTCCGTCTCCCTTGACCATTTGCCAGCCATGATGGCCATTACCTTCTTGATGTTTTCCCTAAGGAATGTAGCTTCTATAGGATCTATGGACGAGATAGGAACTGGCGGCTTCCTGGTGCAAAGATAGTTCGAGGTGTTTCCGAAATCTTCAAAAAGATCATCCTCGAACTCGAAAGGGAGCTCCGAAGGTTGAATTTCTTCTTCCTTCGGAGCTTGTGGTTCAGAAGAGGGTTCTAGAGCTGAATCTTGGGTTGTGGGAGGTGAAAGATCTGATTCGGCCGCTAGAATGTCCTCATGGCTTGACGAATGTTCTTCTTGGGAGGATCCAACGTTAGCAATGAAGGAGGTGTTTTCTGCGATACGATTTAGGATTTCCCTACCTTCAGACGGAGTTTTATGGGAAAAGGATCCTCCAGCGGCAACGTCAAGGTAAAGGGCGGATTTCATGTCGAGCCCGATGTAAAAATGTTGAAGTGAAAACCTGGCCCAGGGCGCACCTATGGATTCCTTATCATTCTGCTAAAAGCAGAGGACATCCCTTCATAGGGCGATGATACGGGACTGGGGGAAAAATGAAAGACAAAACTTGTCTCTCAGTTCATCCCAGCTTCCGCTCATGCTTCCTACGGTATGCGTGTACCATTGTTTCGCCCTCTCAACAAGAGAAAAGGGAAACAACTTCCACATGAGGGTATCGTGTGACATGCCTGCGATGGCGCGACATGAACACACTTGCTCAAACTCCCGCAGATGATGGTAAGGGTTTTCGCTATCTAACCCAGAGAAGGATAGTTTCTGAACCATAGCGATAAGGTCGAGGCAGAGCTTATAGCTGGATGCAAGAATTGGGTGCTCGGATTGCGGAGGCTCTAAGAGCTCGCCCTTAGGAGCAGAGAAGCTTAGGATAGATGGCTTCTCCATGATATCGGGGGTGAAGGTAGAAGTAAGGTAAGAAAAGATAAGAGTTTTTTTGTTTTGAAAAGATAAGATACGAGGACCAACTAGGTTCGAAGAGATACAACAACCGTTCCCCGGCAATGGCGCCAGAAAGCTTGTTGGGTATTTTAACGACTGCGAATAAATCCTCAAGTGCACGAATACCGTTGTAGCTTTCACCCGTCAGTATTCAAGGGTTATCGTATCCACAGGGAACGTGTGTGCACTAAATTCTAACTGAGTCGGTACAAGGACACACGAAGATAAGTGGCGAGGATAGAGAGGATTCCTGAGGTAGTACTAGAGATGAGTTAAGGTCGATCTCTCGGGCTAGATACTCGCTTCGGGCACCGGCTTACCCCTGAAATGGTCAGGAGACTCTGGCCAACAGCTCTACGCTATATCCGAATGTGGAGGACAACTAAGGACCAATAGGGCTGTCACCACCTGTGGACTACCTCATAGACCGTGGGATATAAGGCAAACGAAGGTAACTCTTCGCCTAGACACCATATCTATGCTACTGATTACTACCATAGTCTAACTACGTTTGGTACCCCGTAGCAAACTACGGCACTCTGTATAAATACAGAACAACGAACCCGCGAGTAAGAGAACTGATCTCACTCAAAAGATAAGTACTATGCAAGAACAGAGAATCACAAATACCAACTTACTTTACTATGGAAGAAGCCGATATCCGTAGAGGTACAGCTTGGAGAAGAACATCAACAGGCCCGGCGCTTCCCCGAACTACTCCTCACTCTCCTCCTTTATTCTAGCACTAGCGAACTAGCGCGTCGCCTTTACAATGTGGCACTACAACTACTCTTGAATGGTGTGTGTGAGAAGGGGTGAGGGAGGCCCCTTATATAGTGCTAATAGGTCGGTTCCCGCCCCCAATAAATATAGAAACATAGTTCACCGCCTTGGAGTGGATAGGATCAAGTTTCCCGCCAAAGATTAGGCTGGTTGGCTCCAGAAAGGGTTCGGCCGACCCTGTGGTTCGGCCGGCCCCCGGGCACCACCTCTCGCACCGCCTTTCGTTCAGGACACTACCAGGTGGGCCCCCAACTTGTGTATGTCGGTGATGGGGCTTTGTTTGTCAGTTTTCTCTGTCAAATGAGCCCATTTTGAAAGTGAAACGCGGGATGGGATCTTCTGTGTGTTTTTCTCTGTGTTCACTTGTGTTTTCATCATATATCGCCAGTGGGTTCCTACAGATCATAATTCACCAAAACTCGTGGAACTTGTCAGAATTAAGCCCTACAACTAAGTTTGGTGATGAAATGTTATGGAAAGATGCAAGAGTTGATGGTTGTATTTCTGACTTAAGGACCGTCAACACCTATTCGAGAAGACTTTGCCTCTTAAGGCACCTATGGATACAACTCTTTGTATCCACTATCATGATTGAGTGGGCGCGATGCCGCCAGAACTCATTCCTTTCGAGTATCAATTAGTCGACAAACCAAAGGATTGCATAACCCTACCATAAAACAAGTACTTGACATCACACAAATATTAAATATTTGTACAAAGTACTTGTGGCCCACATGCCAAACAATTTTCACAAGCAGTTCAGGGAGACCCAGAATTGTTCATAGTCTCCACTATCTGGTCTGCTACGGCGGAGGTCTCTTGTAGATACTGATTGAATTGCTCATCAGTACAGTCAACCTTCGCGTCCTTCCCAAGTGGATAAAGGGGAGTACGTGGCTAGTAGGACCTCACCAACCCGAGTACATGTCCCACGTACTGTCGGGTGGTTGTGGAGACGTACCTTTCGAAGCTCTCGGGTACTTTCCGAAGCCTCCCCGCCAGTGTAAGCGGTTCGTCTTCATTCCCTTTCGGGATCTCCACAAGTCCTACCACATCTTGAGCAGCATCTCTGAGTTCTTCAAGCTCTTGCTGCATCAAGTCCCAGGATTCTAACAAAGTTTTAAGCTACTGAAGACAAGTTGCCACCTCTTGGTCAGAATCCGCCTTGATCTTCTTGAGCTTTTCGATTTCATCTGCGTTTCGGTACATAAGAATCTTTAGATCCATTACCAAGCTTTCCTCAATCTTTAAAGATTTTGTGCAAGCTATGTACTCGATTAGAAGAAAAGCTTATAAACACCAGGCAGAACAATCTTGTCGATTGCATCTTATATGCCAGATACTAACCCTTCTTGGCCTTGGAGAGTTTCTTGATTTTCTCCTGAAGCGTAGCCTTCTCGGACGAGAGCATTTTTACCCGCTCTCTCAGAACATCCAGCTCCGCATTATCCGGGGGCTAGCTACTTCCCTCCTCCAATACCTCCTGCCAAGAAATAAAAACAAAAGATCGGTATATACTATTCGATCTATATATAAGTACTCGCCATATTCGACTGCTTACCCCCAACAGCTTGTAAGCAAGCTTCACCTTCTCCTGCGGCACGACACTTCCCGATGTGACCTGGGAAGTAGTCGCCTGCACCACAGTTGCTGCCTTCTGTGGTGCATCTTCAACTTTCGCTGCAGTATTCCCTAGATTTTGGGAATCTAGAGGACAAAAGGATTACTTAACCAAACTAAGAGCAAAGAAAAGTACTTTTTCAGTACAAGGCATTTATAAGTTTATCTGTAGGGGTTTCCTCAGGCAGCGAACTCCTTCCTCCTCATGAAGCTTTTCGCCGCCTTCCTCCTCAGGAAGCTTTTCGCGGCCTCCCTCCTCTGGAAGCTTGTCGCTTCCATCACCCGACGGGAGCCGTTCATCGCTCCTCCCAGCATCCGAGAGTGGAGAATTCCGAAGCATGGCATCTGCCATCTTCTCTGCCTCATGAACACTCATCTTGGAGTGCTCGGAGGCCTCTCCACTGCCGACTTGGGGGTTGAGTCGTCTTCAGTTTCCCCTCTAACCTCCAGGAGTAGGTTACTGAAAAAACAAATCAGGTACTCGATACAAAGACAAACCCTACAATTATAAGTTTCAAGGAACTTATGTAGGAGCCCTTGTCAAGGCAAGTTTCCTCGTACCAAACTTTCGGGCAGGCCTCACGATGACGGCCTGGTTACCCGTATCTCCGGCATTATCTACATTGGAACTACTCGCCGGTCGAGTAGTCCCAGTTCTCTTTGACGGGTCCGCTGTGGTGGAAGGGACGGTTCGTCCCACCACAGCATCATCCCTTGATGCTGAAGTCCGTGGAATTTTAGTCGCCGGACTTGACAAAACAAAAATTCAAATCAAAACCAGCAAATCAAAGACGATAGTACTCGACTACAATCGACTAGTTACTTACCCGTCGCTGGTGGTTTGGGAGGAGCTACTACACTTCCTCACCACTGACCGCACACCCTTCGGATGTCCAGCTTCAGTATATGCACTAGGAGCGGGGCTGTGCTCCCTGTCCTTCTTCTCCCCAGCTGCCTCTTCGTCTGCACAACCAAGATCAGGTATTAGTATTGTTTATATAAGATTTCATGTGAACATCCTAGGACTTGGCTGACAGAACAAGAGCGCATGGAGAGAGAAAAAAGACGATTAAGTGCCTGGCAGTGGAGGACTATTCTTAAAACGATCCACGTCCTCCTACAGAAAGCAAAATTCTATCAGAATCACACTAGGGTAAGGTACTCGATTACTACAAATCAACTACTCTTATCAAGTACCTGCTTCGGAGGATTCACAGCAGAAAAAGCATCAGGAACAACATGTACTTTCTTTACATCCCTTAGTAGTCGCTGGACTCAACTAAGCACTTCTTCATCCGAGATCTCTTCCTCTAAGAATCGTGATGAGTCAGTTGTTCCCTGATACTAGAAACCAAATGTTTCCCGAGCCTGTAGCGGCTGGATTCTTCTCTTCATCCAGTCAAATACAACGGCTTCTCCAGTCAAATCCTTTTGCCTAAGATCGGCAATTCTCGAAAGAAGTTCAGGGATTTGGCTGCTATCGACTGGTTTTTTGTTCCATTCAGGCCATTGAATTGGAGGGCTTGGGCTAATTGCTGGTATGCTCTCCCACTGGTTATCTATGTAGAAATATTTGGGTTTCCAGTCGATCACCTTGCTACTAAGCTTATAGGGAATATATAAATTATCTTTCCTCTGCCTAAGCTGGAGACCCGCACCTCCTACTACATCTAAAACGTAGGAATCTGGTTGCGGTTTAAGATGGAACAGAAATCGGAAGAGTTCAAAATGGGGCTCGATGCCCAGAAAAGCTTTGCACAAATGCATGAAGATAGAAATGTGAACCAAGGAATTAGGAGTCAAGTGATGAAGCTGGATCCTGTAGTAGCGCAAGAGTCCAGAGAAGAAAAATGAACAAGGGAGCCCCAATCCCCATTCCAAATAAGGAACAAAGGTGACGATTTCGCCCGTATTTTCATCCACACCCTTGCCCTTGCTCGACTTTTTCGGAGCCATCCGGAAATCAACAGAGCGCTTCACGAGCATACACTGAATAAAACCCTAAGTGGATTTGGGAAGCAAGGGAGAGCAAGGAGTTTTAGATCTCAGATGGCAAGAACAGATCTAAACTGTGAAAGGAGAATGGCTGCTGGTGGGGTAAAAAACCTAGTTACCATTCTATTTTATAATGGCGGTGGCAATATGGTAAAAAACTCAAAAAGGCCAACAGTCAGTTTCCAATTATGGAAAAATGGGATTTTCTGAGATATTTCTTTTTTCTGAGATTACATTCTGGGAAAAGAAAACACTCACATCCCTTGACAACTACTCCACTCATCTTCCTTCTATGGGGATTACTTTCCAGAATAAAGGAAAAGTACTTGACACAGTCCAACTACTCGATATTACAACTCGAGATACTTTTTCCTAACTAGCTTTACAACGACTCGGACCTACATGCACACCCCCTGAATCTCCTGGAGCTTCTAGTCGAAGCCTGTTGCAGCTAGATCGGCCCGAGGCCATGACAAAGTACAAACTTGTTTTTCCCATCAAGGAAATAATGATACTCATATTCTGGGAGAAAAGTTTCAAGAGTTTGGAGGCAGATTACAGTAATCACCTTGCAAGATCTCTTGTAGCATCTTGTGGAGAAATTTCTCCTTCTCTCTAAATACATTGTGACAAGATTAAGTCTCCTTACCAGAGATGTCAGTTCTTGGGTACCCACAACCTGGGAACCCCAAGAGTATGACACAATTAGCTGCAACCAGTCCACAGAGAACCTGCCTCATTGGAATATGCAAGCGCATGATGTCCAGCATGGATCCGATGAGAGCATTGGGGTTGCAGGATGAGGGAGCATGGACTTTTCTTGTGACTCGCAAGTTCTCTTCTAGCATCTTTTGCTGGAAAGGACTACACAAATCTCAGGAGGGTGAGAGAAAGAACGCCAAATGCAAGCCATAGCTTCAGAACACTGGTGCTTCTGGCGAAGGCCTCTCACCCATCTTTTATAGCCACAAGGGATCTTGCTGGAGGACATCCCGTGATGCTACAGTAGCAACACTCACAGATGCAATAATACAGATTCTCCATACAGTACAGTCCCATGTGAGTACACAGTATAAAGATATACATCCCGAGTTTTATTTCTGAGGATATTTCGGGTGCAATCAGTGTGGCGTATCCGATCGAATCATTTTTCTAGGATTTTTTTACCCGAAAAAGAGGTCTTTTCGGATACCGGATCTGATTAAACCTGCAGATATTCTGAAGAATAAAATCTAATGCCACGTCTTAGATCCTTAATTCCAAATCTTCGCTCGGTGGTGTTGGCGCTCCTTAACGCCCCAATTTATGTACCGTAAGTGCACGGATCGTGGTAGCTTTTCCCTTAGAGTACTCCCCCAAGGTTTATCAATCCGTGGATCGACAAAGAACTACCTTGTGGCGGAACCACCCAAAACTACTGGGCCCGGGTGCACTGATCTTCGTTGCTAAGCAACTCTGACCCAATTTGGCACTCACCGGTAGTTCCTCGAGTGAAGCCTCGATAAAAGCCACACTATTCCAGGATCAGCAGACAACACTCACACGAAGGTGAGCCCAGAGATTACAACACAAACCATTTCATACATCTCAGAGTGATTGCAGCAGAAAGAAAAATTTATTACAAACCATGTTCAGACTAGTGAAGTACTAAGGAGTTCCAACTCCTCAAATTATTCAAGTCTCAAAGTTCAGCGGAAGCATTAAAAGATAACTAACGAAATAACGTGACGCATCGGTAAAGCCCGTACGAATGCGTCACTCAGCGGGAGGGTGATTAGCACTAGCTGAAGGGCCCTCCCACTCAACCGACCAACCCGGAGGCAGAGTACAAGGCCAAGTAAGACTCGCAAACAGATCTTCAAAGTTAGTACCTGAAAAACAGTGCCACAAGCAAGGCTGAGTATACTAATACTCAGCAAGACTGACCCGTCTCCGGATATAACATAGTCCGATAACTATACATGCAAGCTTTTTGGTTGGAGAGGTTTGTTTGCCAAAAATGCCGCTAAGTGTTGATCCTTACTTTCAGGTTTTACTTAGCCAGATTCTAGTGGAATCAACCATTCTAAGTTTGCAACTAACTCTACTCAAACATGGTAGAGCAACCATTTAATCAACCAGCAGTATTATCATCATCCTGTTCCACTTGTTACTCTATGTGACCGAAATCATTAAGCAATCTCATGCCGTGAGAGGCGGACGATTCCGAATCGAATTTCAACCTGGCCAGGGGAACCTAGACCACACGCATGGGGATTGACTTCGCTCCCGCCCACGCTACTTTTCCCCTTTCTTTCCAGTCCGTGGATCCGGCACACCCTCCCCGACTACAGAGTCCGACCACCCTGCACCCGTACGTCGCGACATAAAATAAACCCTACTTCTACCAGGAGGGTGCGAGATCGTTCCACTCGCCGGTCCAATCAGGTACTTAAGCTTACCGATTACCATATTTCTCGGTATGTGGCTAGTACTTTCAACGCTTAACAAAATGAGCCACACACCTCGACCTTAGCCATTTTTGACTATACCAGCGGGGTATCACAACTACACAACCCCGCCCGTTGTCCTTACATTTCAACAGGAAATAAAGTCAGTACAATTCCTATTGCTCGCGAGAGGCAGAGAACCACTCGACTTCTACCGTGCCTATTTAGCATGGCAACTAGTCGATAAAAAGATCCGGTATCAAACATAGGTCCCTATGGATCATGCATCTAGGGTTCTCGATCAACGCCTAGAGAACTTATATGCAGAAAACCAACTATTACCATACATTAGTAAATAGATAACAGAATGGTAATTCAGAAAAAATAGTGGGATTATGCTCCGGGGCTTGCCTTCTTGGGCACTGTCAGGCAGAAAAACTTCGGGGGCTTGGCCCAGGTCTTGAGACAAGTTAGTACAGTTCAGATTAAACTCCTGCTCCGCACGAGAGTCCGCGGGCACCAGTTCGTAGTCTCCGTCCGCGAGATTAACCGTTTCTATATGCAATGCAAGATTATGAGTTATTCATGGATAACAATTTCTTTCCTTCACGATAAAGTTGTAGTCCACGTAAGTTAATTTAGTGCCGATTTCACATTTCATTGCATGGGCAATCGTTTATAGAGTAGTAAGCATAACTATGGTTATTCATGAATGAGTGGGGTTTTGGGTTTTCATTTTTAATTTCAACACATAACATGCTTTCATTATTTCTTAACATCACAACTACTAAAGAGCTAGTGATGAACACTAAAGTAACTCAGATTCAAAATAAGTAATTATGGTATAGATTTCAGCATTTATCCATAAAGCAAAAACTATAACTAATCATGCAAATGGATTACTCTAGTTACTTCATATTTTTGTACAGAATGTTCCACATGGATTCTGATGCTACAAATTTTATGCAAGCAACTTCAAAGCATACACTCAGTACTGAAATTTTTCCAGATTTTATACACTTATATAGCAGAGGTGATAAAAAGATTAAAAACGGCAAGCCATTAACAAAGATTAAATCTACAGAAAGTTTTACTAAGTATTTGGTTCTCAAATTTTTACCAGAGACTAGTACTGAGTTAAACATACTCCAGAAAATTTTTCAAGATTTAACTCACTATACTAAATTAGTTATTCAGTTAACTTAACATGAGTTTGCATAATTTTCTCAAGATGTATTTGACCAGCATTGCATCTGAACTTTTTATCAAGGGTAGAACATACTCTAAGCAAGATCATGCCCAAAAATAAAGATCAGAAACATTGTAGATTTCTCAGAACAAAAATAGTAACCCTAACCATAAGATGCTAAGCATGATTATTCGACAAAGCCAAACTCAGTAAATGCAGCTCAAAATTTTTATATAGGGACACAGAGCTAAAAAGAGACTCCAGAAATAAATATGGATTTTTCCGAGCATAACAACTATATATGAGGAATTAAGTTGATTAAACAAGCATAAATCATGGTATATAGCAAATGAACTCTAATAAATTTGAAATTTAGAGACTTACAGGGATTCAGTGGCACAAGACTGTAGTAAAATTTTCAGAGCAAGTTCATGTACATATTTTCCAGAATTAAATCGAGAGTGCTAACAACAGATTAGAGAATCTTGATTGTTCTAACCTGATAACTGTTTTGGTTTGATGTCATCTTTTTACTGTGATCTTAGCATCCCATTAGTTATAACATATCCAAAAATCAATGTCATTTGATGAGCAGAACTTCATGAACATGCATAAGGTGATTTTCTTAATCTTTTCCCTAGATTAAATTCGGTTGAGTTTCTGCAAATGTGAATGTTACAAAATTTGTAGATTTTGTTACAAGGATTCCAGATCAGTTGAGTTTGCATTTTTCTGATTTTTCTGTGATTTGTTTCGCATTTTAGAAGTTCACTGGTATACACTGTAAAACTTGCAGAGACACCCTTGAACGAAAAAAAGAAATTACAACCGGGTCCTTCGCCGGCCTTCTCCGCCGTGGCATCTTGCCGGTGGTGTTCTGCGGTGCAGGGCTTACCGGGGCTGCCACGGGGAGGCGCGTGGGGGAGAAAGGATCGAGGAACACCTACCCTGGTCGACGTTCGAGCGATTGGAGCACAGGTTCAAGCTCGTCGGCGTTGATGGCGGGTCGGTTGTTCGGTTCGCCGGCGCTGGAGGCGAAGGAGGGCTTGGGGTAGGGGAACAAGGCGCGCACGAGCACCGCGTGAGCTCGTGGATGCTTCTGGGGTAGCTATCGGGCTCGGTCTTCCCCGGAGCTGGCCGGTCCGCGGTGAGCCCGAGCTCGCCGGCGGCGGCGCAAAAGGGGAACGGCGTCGGGAGGGGGTTTGGGTTCGATTCTGCGCGCGTGGAGCGTAACTGGGAGGTGGCGAAGCTGTTGCGGTGGTCGGAGGGGGCAATGTGGGGCTGGGCTAGCCGGTCCGCGCGAGCTGGATCTCGGCGGCCATGGCGGAGCGGCGGGAGGAGGAAGAAGGGGAGAAGGGGCGCGACTGCGGGGGTTCTGGGGGTCTTTATAGGCCACAGAGCTCCTGGGTGAGGAAAGGAGTGACTGGGGGCGGTCGATTCGGCCTGGGCGAGTCGACGGCGAGCGGGCGGAGGAGGCAGCGGCGCGGCGCATGGCTGGGGGCGTCGTGGCGGCTCGGGAGCGGCCTGGGACGCGTGTGGGCGTGGGAGGGCGCCAAGGGGCAGGCCAGGTGGCGCTAAAACGGTTTCCCCGGGTCCATTTGGCCGCGGGCGCGCGGTGGACGAGGTCCACCGGCGGCGTACGGCGGGCGGCGGAAAAACAGAGCACCGGGAGAGAGAGAGATGGAGATGGGGGCTCTTTTGTGATTTCTGAAATTTCCAGGGACCTCTCGGTAAACTAAAATTTTCTCCTAATTAGAGGGCTCAAATGGAAAAGTGTTGAATACCATTTTTGCATAACTTTTCAAGATCTACAACTTTTGTGTTATGCAAATTTTCATTTGAAAATCACATTTTGAACTATTGGCACATTTGCATATTTGCACAAAAGGACTTTAGTTTTATTCAGTTTTTGACTTGATTTTGGCTGAAGTTCAATTGAGCACATGTCAATTGAAACACCTCTCATGAGCCAACAAAAATTTTGTGCACATTTTTGAATTAAATTTTGAGTAGCTTTTCATTTTTTTTTCTTTTTCCTTTAATTTCTTTTGTATGATTTGTCTTTTATTTGATCCTTTCTCTTTAAATTAATTTCTCAAATTTTTCTTTTAACTTTAACTAAGGTACATTGATTGGATTTAAAGGTGCTAACACCTGAGGTGTCACATACCTAAGGTTTTCCATCTAATCTAACGGATCTATCCTAACATGAAGCATGAATTGCACATATAGAGTAAACCATTGATAGATATGAGTGTTGTGTAAAGGTTGATCTCATCCATGAACATCGGTAAGGATAAAGCATGACCGAAGGTATGACTAAGCCTATCACACGCATTCTAGTTGTAGTTCTAGCTAAACGAGTAAGCACAACATGCATCTCATCCAAAGCCTCTTTAAATTGCGACCTCTAAATTGACCTCGAAACCCCAATCTTACACAGGCCACGCCCTGTCACGGCGCTCCCTATCGGTAGAGTAGTTTCAGAGCACGAAGATGTGTCGAACATCTTTGGCATGTCCGGCATGATCCCCTAGCCACCACGGCTACAAGAACACCCTAAGTGACCTATCTTAAGAATAGATCTAAGAACAAGTGCACCAAAGAAAGAACGAAATAAACAAAAGAGGTACTCCCAAGCGTCAACCCAGGAGATACTTGATCGCTAAATAGATCGGATGACAAGAAGACATTATTCATATAATAGATTCGTTTGGATCGTCACCACCGAGTACATACCATCGACGACTCCAACTATCTCATGAACTCCACCATGATACAACCACGCAGGGAGGCCATGGTAGCTAGGGGCGGCCTAAACCATCTCCTAGACAACTTCAAAGACTTGCGGCGGCCGTCGTCTCCCTCCGGTCTTGGCCCTAGATTTTCGTCGAGTTCTGGGTGGATGGATGCCCCGAGTTGAATAAGGTGCGAGCTATTCATGAATCGAGGAAGCCACTGGTCGAAGGGGAGGCCGAACCGCCTCGGAAACGGGCTAGGCCGGCCGGCTCATGGGCCTAGGCCGGCCGGCCTACCCTCTTTCGGGCCCGCCTCGGTCTCATCTTTCGCGTGTAGACTCGTCGCATCTTCTAGAGTTTATGTCCTTCACGATTGCGCCCCTTTGGACGTCGTTATCTTGGAGATATCTTCGAGGAAAGGATAGGATAGGGAATCCTTCCTTAAATCTTCATTTGCTTTGCTTAATCCCGAAGTATCTTGATCTCATCTTCGTGGGCTTGGTCCTTTGGGCTCTCTTGGAGGATGGATGTGCATGAATGGGCTTCGAATCAACATGGGCTTTGGTTTTTTCTTTGGGCTTTGGCCTTCGTCTTTCTCCGTGTTAGTGCTCGATCACGGGCCTCATCATTTCATGCTCCAAAATAGGCCAAAAACCTACAAAAATGAAGTTCCTCCAAAATATATGTGCAAATGTGAAAATGACCAATAATTATGCCGGAGTTAGGACGGTTAGTGATTTTGATATTAAATTCATGCCATTATCAAGGATAAACAAGGGATAAAATGGGTACTTAAGGAAAGCCAACATTCCCCCATGCTTAAACCTTGCTCGTCCTCAAGTAAGTCCAGGAGCTTTGCTTATAAAGAAATCAGCGTTGCCTCTCAATGTCCTCTTTGCACTTAGTCATACATAACAAGACATATTGCTCTCTCAAGTATTTAGCATTTAAGTTCATGTTGTAACTGGCTACTTTTTCATTATGGAAGATAGACTAGCAATTAAAGAGCAAGCCACAATAATAAATAAATGCCATGCTCTCAAACTTAAGCGAACTTCAAACCTTTACCTTGTTTCATCGTGAAGAGTTTTCAAAAGAATGCATATCAAACATAAGTGAGGTTCTCTTGCAAAAGATCATGGAAACACTCATCTCATCAAGTCGCTCAAGCCCACATTAGATTGTCTTCAACCTATTCTACTCATATATAAAAGTGGAAGGCTTATGTGGAGCTTGGTAGGTAAAAACAATCCTAGCAAAACATTATACTTGAAATATTATCAAACTAAGAGAGAGATCTAATGGAATTACCGAGACTAGTCAAAAAGGCCATTGGAAAATAATGTTGGAGAGGGAGAATGATAAAACACACATATTTAGATAGGTGGACATGTGCAAGTGGCAAATGGATGATCCCGAGACACAAATAAAGTTCTCATTATCGGATTACACATGGTTGGAAGATTTGAGTATGGAATAATTCTTCAAAGTAACTTGGAATTTTTTTTGAGGGCAAGTAACTTGGAAAATTAATAAAGCCAAAAAGAGCTAAGGAGCATTTTATTCTTCGCTTTTTTTCCTTTCATTTTTTGTTTTATTTTCTCCCTTTTTTCATTTTTCTATTATTCTCTTTCTTTCTTTTTTTCTTTCTTTTTGCTCCTTAGAACTTTTGATAATATAGAATACTTACCCAGCCATCCCCCCATGCTGGAACGAATGCTCGTCCTCGAGTATGAATAGTGGGAGAACCAACTAGCTAGGGGAAGTATCTCAAATTCACCTTCTTCGTAGAACCGCTTGAATCTCTGGGAGCCTTGTCTCCCAAAACTTTTCTTTATATGGTGCCCTTGATTCTTTTGATTCTGTCGAAATGATAATCCATACTCAAATTGGATTGTGGTCAAGGAGGTAATCACAAAAAGATATTTTTGGTTTAGGGTGGATATCCAGCGAGGTTTGCAAAATTCCCAAAGTAGAAACTCACAATGCATGGATAAATAGGCTAGCAAAAAGATGGTTACACAAAAAAAAAACGGAATGATCAGCTTCTTAGTCTCATACCAAAGAAATCATTCTTAATCCAACTCATCAAAATATAAGTTTGCAATCTAAAGGTTTCATCATGAAAGAATATGTATGTATAGGCTTTGGTAGGTAGAACTTCGCAAGAGATTCACAAATGTAGATAGTATAGGAATTAAGTTTTCAAATTAAACAACACAAGATGTAAGGTCATCGGCAGACTTAAATCAAAGAGCAACATAGAATATGTGGGTCTAGAATTTAGTCATTTAACCTCCACAAATAAAAGAGCCGGTATTTAATCATTTTAATTCCATTTAATTGAGAGCAAATGGTCAAGTCATATACAACATTGCGTAGGTAAAACAAAGCAGCAACTTTCATCATTTTTCCATAAGCAAAAGGCATTGCCAAAATGTATCAATGTGGTGAGCACAAATTATGGTGAGCCTACACTTATTGAAAACAAAAACAAAACTAGGTTGTCCTCCTAGAAGCCATGTGATAGGTTGAGAGATATATACAAAGTTTGCATCTATGGTTGAAGGCATATATGTACAAGCATTTAGAAAAAAAGAGAGTTGAGGAAGAATTACCGTTCTTCTCGATGCTCGTAATGAAGTGTAGCGCGGCCTCCCCCACACTTAAGCATTGCGCTAAGCATGGAAGAAGAATCATGAGCATCTTGTGGCCACCGTGATTATCTTACTCTATGAGTTATTTCTTCCTTGTCCAGGAAATCCTCCCCATGCTTAGCTTGATGCTAGGCGTGGAAGGAGAAGATGGACCATCTTGCAATTCTTGAAGTCCTTCCCTCATGTGTATGAATATCATCTTCAATGTGTCTTCACCTTTGTTGCCTCAATTTCCTTCAACTTCTTCTTGTACTAAGTCATGGTCCCAATCATTGCTTCACATCGTCGTCGCCTCCTTCAATTCCTCGTTGTCCCATTGCTGCCTCATCTTCACGAATTTTTCTTTCAATTTCCAAAACAGAACATGTACTGAAACATTGCTCCATTGTGAAGTGCACAAATTTTCATTTCCAACGAGTCCTCATTCACCCAAAATTGATTCCGAACAAGAGAGTTATGTCCATTTCATCCCAGCGCTGCAATCTGACGAATTTCAGAACGCACAACGTGCAATGTTCTTGCCATATCTCCTTGTACGGGTCTTCAAATTCATTGATCTTTGATGCGTTGGAACATGAATTTCATGGAGCTTCTGAATATCAACTTTTTCTTCCTTGTACATCTCTGTCCATGTGTAAAATTTGATGAAAACAGCGGGGTTTGCTCTCGAACTTTGGAGATGTTGACAAATTTGATTTCTTCTTTGATCACGAATTCATGGGAACGCTTTGTCATGCCTGCAAAATAATCAAGTGCACACACTACCCCTGGGGTGACGGTCGGGAGTAGAGACAAATGCCAACAAACCAACCATCCCTAGAATCTCAATTTGTGGGATAGCTAGCTTAGCGAAATCTGATGAGTGTATGTGTGTGCAAGTGTAAATGCAGATGAAAGGAAGATATATAAATAATGACAATGTTTGCCCCAAGTTATAAACACCATGTTTACAACTAGGTTGCTTAATTTTCTATATAGCCATAAAGATATAACCGAGGTCAAAACACCATGTTCATTTGAAGGTTAAAAATTCTTAACGACGCAAGAAAGGTAAAGCGCATTGCAAAGCTTATAAATCAACCTAAAGCAACATGAGAACAAAATGGATTGCTATCTTGGTCAAAAGAGCTTAAAGATGGAGGGAGGCAAACAAGTTTAAACACCATGTTTACACAAGATTGCAAAAGGTAAATGCTATCATGATAAGCATTACATGGATAGGAAAGCATACATCAATAAGATTGAGACCAAGCTAGCAAAATGAGGGCATGAACAATGGAATGGATGCAAAGTGCAAATGCAAATTTAGCAAAAACAAGTGTTAGCAGGGTTGAAAGGACCTTTTGATGTTGTTCCGCAACTAGCTTATTCAAAAATAATTGCTAAGAGTGACAAAAAGCCTCCGCGACACTTCATAAGAAGTGAGGCTTTTGTCAATGAAAAGGTTATTTATCGAAAAGGACCAAGCAACCGAGCTAACAAGGTTTTAGAAGTAGGTTTATGGGTTTCCTATATTTTTGGCTTAAAATAAAAATTTTGAAGAGAGAGTGTTGGGTATAGAAATTCTATCTAAGGTGGTTTTAAAAAACTAGAGAGAAACAAAAGTTAGATTTTTTTTGAATGAAAAACATAACCTATGGTTTTAGGATTGCTCTATGAGTGATTTTCCTAAGGGTTTTAGGATCTGAAAAGCGAGGCTAGTCAATGTTTTTAGAAAAAGTTTTTTTAAAATGCAACATGCAATGCAATGCAAGGGTGAGACGAACAACATGGTATGCAATGCAACACGGGGTGGGTGAACAAAATGATATGACATGATGAGGTGGTCTAAAACAAAACAAAAAGTTAGCCTAAGTTAACTAGCCACAAGTTTAGAATCAAAGGGTGGTGTAATGCTTCATAAATCTCTCTAAAAGACACAAAGAGAAAGACTCAAAACACTAATAGGCACACAAAAAGGTCTACAAGTTTCCCAAGATTAAATAACAAAGTGCTCCCTCAATAACATTTAGAATGAACAACATGAAGTTGTGGTTTTTGTTAGAGCAATGGTACAATGTTACTTGATATTCCGATTAAAGAGTGCAATGTAAACGGCCATATTAATAAAATAAAAGATCGGGTTGCCTCCCGCAAAGTGCTTCATTTAAATTCATAGAGCTCGACTTTCTTACCTTCAAATTGATGCGAAGCCATGGTCCTTCATGCAAGAGGTGAAGGTGTTCCATGCAGCTTGATGTCGCCTCTTGTAATCCATCATGGTTTGCTTGCAACATCTTCATTTGTCGAAGGTACACCGCTTGTGTCTTTATTTGTCGATGTTCTTGGGGTCTTTGTTTTGTTCTTCTCCTCTGAATTTGATCATGTACGCTTGATGAAAGCATTGCCCAAGCTCCTCCTCGTAGTCGTCATCGTTATCTCCTCTATCTTGTTCCCATTATGTTGCTCCTGCCTTGGATTTTCCCCTGTATACAGAATAGAACATATACCAAAATATTACTCTATTGAAAAGTTTATGAAATTACCTTTCCAACAAGTGGTCATTCGCTTTAAATGGAGTCCAAACGAGAGAGTTATGACCGTTTTACTTTAGCGCTGCGTGCTGTCCAGAAAATTTCAGAGTGCATGACCTTCGATGTTTTAGCCATAACTTCTTGTAGGAAACTTCGATTGACTTCATTCTTGATTCATTGGAACTGGGACTTCATAGGGCTTTTAAATATCCAAAAATATACTGCAATTTTCTTCTGAGGTCGAGTAGAATATTGATGATAACAATGACTTCTTACGAATCGATCCGAAGATGTCGATGATCTTGATCTTGTGGTCTTCGAAGCGTCTTGTTGTGCATACTTGGCTTCAAGGTCATCACCATTGATTCACCAGCGAGTAGCATGGCTCCAAGGGTCTATCTCCCTAGTTCTTGCTTTGCCTAAGGTGTCGGGATCGAAGGAGGCTCCCGTGCTTCGTGCCGATGATCATAGCGGTCTCTTTCTTTGATTGCACTCGACTAGAAGCTTCTTGAGCATCCCATGGAGAAGATGGGTGACATCATGGTTCCTCTAATATTGTTTCCTCCAGCGTTGGTCAACTTCAAATCATCAACTTTTGTGCACAAGGTCCTCCAAACATCTTGCGACATCGTCATCACTTTCTCTATTGTTTGTTGCTCCCTCTTCTTCGTTGAATTCCTTTATCATCATGCACAGAACATGTACCAAAATTCTACTCCATGGAAAGCCTTATGAAATTACCTTTTCAACGAGTGGTCATTGATCCCAAACGGACTCTGGATGAAGAAGTTATGGTCGTTTTACTCCGGCACTACGCTCTGTCCCGAGACATTTCAGAACGCGCAGCGTTGAAAGATTTTACCATAACTCTTCACACCGATCTCCAAAATTCATGATTCTTGATGCGTTGGAAAGAATACTTGATGGAGCTTTACAATATACAATTTTCTCTCATGGTACTTCTCTGATCATGGATGATAATCTCATCACAACAGCAGCACTTTGGAGATAATGATGATCCGATCGCACGATTTTCTTTTTGGGCATACTTCACATCTATTGCTTGAACAAACAAATCTCCAAGAAACATTAGTCTTCAAAATTAATTGACACAGTGGCATACCTTATTTATCATCTTTTGCTTTGGGGAGTGGGGACTCGATAGCGGATGCTGGGCCACTAACAAATGTTAGCACCTACCACTAAAGAGCGAATCTTGATGTTGCAGCCGTCATGTCGATGTGGACATTGTTGATATTCCATGTCGAGGCTCCTCGATCATCTTGTTGCCCATTGTTGAAATTTGTTGAAGTGGATTATGGACTTCTCGAAGTCCAAGTTTGGTGTCTAGCTTTTTCCACCTGCTTTCAAGGACACAAACAAGAAAACAAGGGTATATGCAATAATAAAAATTAGGGTTAGTCCAAAAAACTAGATAGATCGCCCTAGGGTTCGAGTTGCCGATCCCCGGCAATGGCGCCAGAAAAGCTTGTTGACGCTCCTTAGCGCCCTAATTTATGTACCGCAAGCGCACGGATCATGATAGATTTTCCCTTAGAGTACTCCCCCAAGGTTTATCAATCCGTGGATCGACAAAGAACTACCTAAGGTTTTCCATCTAATCTAATGGATCTATCCTAACATGAAGCATGAATTACACATATAGAGTAAACCTTTGATAGATATGAGTGTTGTGTGAAGGTTGATCTCATCCATGAACATCGGTAAGGATAAAGCATGACCGAAGGTATGACTAAGCCTATCACATGCATTCTAGTTGTAGTTCTAGCTAAACGAGTAAGCACAACATGCATCTCATCCAAAGCCTCTTTAAATCGCGACCTCTAAATTGACCCTCGAAACCCCAATCTTACACAGGCCACGCCCTGTCACGGCGCTCCCTATCGGTAGAGTAGTTTCAGAGCACGAAGATGTGTCGAACCCCTTTGGTATGTCCGGCATGAACCCCTAGCCACCACGGCTACAAGAACACCCTAAGTGACCTATCTTAAGAATAGATGTAAGAACAAGTGCACCAAACAAAGAACAAAATCAACAAAAGAGGTACTCCCAAGAGTCAACCCACGAGATACTTGATCGCTAAATAGATCAGATGACATGAAGACATTATTCACATAATAGATTCGTTTGGATCGTCACCACCGAGTACATACCATAGACGACTGCAACAAGCTCATGAACTCCACCATGACACAACCACGCAAAGAGGCCATGGCAGCTAGGGGCGGCCTAAGCCATCTCCTAGACAACTTCGAAGACTTGCGGCGGCCGTCGTCTCCCTCCGGTCTTGGCCCTAGGTTTTCGTCGAGTTCTGGGTGGATGGATGCCCCGAGTTGAATAAGGTGCGAGCTATTTATGAGCCGAGGAAGCCACCGGTCGAAGGGGAGGCCGAACCGCCTCGGAAACGGGCTAGGCCGGCCGGCCTACCCTCTTTCGGGCCTGCCTCGGTCTCATCTTTCGCGTGTAGACTCCCAGAAGGATAAGACTCAAGGCCATGAAGTATGTTCTGATAGGGATAACATGTTCTACAGGACCTTGGAAGGACTACTGCTTAAATGTCTGGGACCTTCAGAGTCAAATCGGCTCTTGCATGAGGTTCATGAAGGAGCCTGCGGTACTCATCAATCGGCTCATAAGATGAAGTGGCTGATTAGGCGATCGGGTTATTACTGGCCCACTATACTCGAAGATTGCTTCAAATATTACAAAGGATGTCAGGCATGTCAGAGGTTTGGCAAAATTCAGATAGTGCCAGCATCAGTGATGAATCCTATCATCAAACCGTGGACATTCAGAGGTTGGGCCATGGACATGATTGGTCAGATCAACCCGTCGTCTAGCAAGGGTCACCAATGGGTATTAGTTGCTACAGATTATTTCACAAAATGGGTAGAAGCAGTGCCCATGAGGTCAGTAGCGTCGAAAGATGTGATCGGCTTTGTCAAAGAGCATATCATTCACAGATTTGGGATTCCTCAAACTATTACGACCAATGGAGGGTCGGTTTTTATATCAGAGGAACTCATGAAGTTTGCCGATGACATGGGAATTAAGCTAATCAGATCATCTCCATATTATGCCCAGGCTAATGGACAAGCTGAAGCATCCAACCAGAGCCTCATCAAGCTCATAAAGAGAAAGATCGATGAATATCCTAGGCGCTGGCATGAGGTTTTGTCAGAGGCTTTGTGGGCATATCGTATTTCATGTCACGGATCCACCAAGACATCGCCGTATCATTTAGTATATGGCCAAGATGCAGTGCTACCATGGGAAATTACGGCTGAATCAAGGCGTGTCGAGTTCCAGAATGATCTATCTGCTGAACAGTATGCAGCCTTGATGAACGATAATGTGGAGGATCTGACAGAGCTAAGGCTTTGGTCACTGGAGAAGATCAAGGAGAATAAGGCTAATGTTGCTCGTGCGTACAACAAGAAGGTCAGGCCAAAGAATTTTCAGGTTGGAGACTTGGTTTGGGAGGCAGTATTGCCATTGGGAACTAAAGATAGAAAATATGGCAAGTGGTCTCCGACTTGGCACGGACCATACAAGATTGATCAAGTCTTACCTGGGAATGCATACATGCTTGAGGAGCTAGACGGTGTCAAGTTTCCTGTTGTTGTTAATGGTCAACACCTCAAGAAGTATTTCCCGAGCATGTGGGAAAGCGAGTAACAAGAGCCGATGAGATCCATCTGGCTATACTAAGATAGGCCAACACATTGAGTTGGCCGGTAAAAAAAGAAGAAGAAAAGAAATAGGCCAACACGTTGAGTTGGCCGATAAAAAAGAAAGAGATAGGCCAACACGTTGAGTTGGCCGGTAAAAAAAAAGCCAACACGCTGAGTTGGCTAGTAAAAATACATATGAGAAGCAAGATAGCCGATGTGCGACCATCGACTTAAGATGTTTTAAATGAGTACAAGTTTCAGGTTTAATAGGCCACATCAGATGTTTTCTGAACAGTTCTACTAGTTCAGGATTTTTTCTATGGCATGGATGGCGTCCGCACGTACAGCATCAGCTCTTGCAATGATTTCTTCGTCGTCCTTGTCATCGCCTGATATTATCTGTCGACTCAAGGTGCTTATCTCTGCAAACTCTGTCTGTATTTGTTCAGTCATTTCTTGGGCTTCCTGCCTAGAGTTTGCGATCGAAGCCTGCTCCTCTTGGATTAGTCTTTGGGTAGTGCGGACCTTTTCTTCAAGTTCGATCAGTTCCTTTTCCAAGAGGTTGAGTCGTCTTGTGTTCTCGGAGATATCAGCTTTAGCATCCAGAGTTGCTTTCTTTTGGTTGAGGGCTTTGCACTTTTGAGCTATGTCAGTTTTCAGAGAGACTTGAGAACGACGTGCTTCTATTCTTTGTTGAGCTGCCTTCGCCTCTGCCCGAAAGAAAGGAAGATGGCCGGCTGGCCAGAGTTTGACTCGAAGTAATTCTGGAAGCTGGGATTCTATCTTCCCAAGAATTTCTTTTATCTTGCTGGAATCATCAACCAGAGCAGTGATTGGAGCGGATAGTAGATCCTTGATGAATTGAAGCTAATTTGCCAAGTTAGCCGATTGCTGCAAAGATGGTGTTTCTGCTCTGGGCGCAGTTAGACCCATTGATGCTGGGTCAAAGGAAAGCAAACCTGAAATATCAAAGCCCTATGGACATATTTGGAGTTAGAGCAAGATGCATTTATAAAGCTATCGGCTGAATCAGAATTGGTTCTCATGAAAGTTACCTGTTCTGAACAAGAGGTGTTGATCGGCTCTGGTGTAGCTGATCCTGTTGGATTGGAGGTGACAACAAGGGCTTCGACTGTGTTAGCTTGTTTGCCATGCATATCCGTCAGAGTGTCTGAAGTTTCAGTTGTTCCAGTATCAACTTCATGAGAGATGATTTCGTGTTGTGTTGGGTTATTGGTTTCAAGGATGTCTTCAGTTGCGTCCTGAAAATAGAATTGCAGTCAACCAGAGTACCTGTGTATGCAATAAAGAAGGAGTTTTTGAAAGATGAGTTACCTGGTTGGTGTCGAACTCCGATGGACTCGGGGGAGCTGGTGCAGGTTTCTTGATGACTCGCCTCGTGATCATCTTCCTTTTCTTTGTCAAGACTCGGGGGGCAACACTTGCAGAAGTTTGTCTCCGTTTGGAAGCCGACTGAAGTAAGTTTGGGTGAATAGTCATTATCACTTTCTTCATTGACAGTGATCCTTTGCAGAAGAGTACATTAGGGGCGATTGGAAGAAAGTGGAATGGCTCCCCGTTGCTGGTCATAGGTTCTGGACCATCTTGTTGCTGCAAACAGGGTGAGTAAGAATTAGACAAGTGGAAGGATGGGTGATCTAGAAAGAGTAAGGTGCATAAATTCAGTACCTCTTCCTCAGGGATTACATATTCAGGATCAATTTGCTGCAGTCGAGGACCTAGAGCTTTCCTGAATACATGTGTTTTCCACATTCCCCACCATGTGCTGAAGTCGATTGATGAGGAGGTGAAGGACAGATCGGCTGGTATTGGAATGTGGAGATCATCAAACATGCCGTAGCATCTTGAACTGGTGAAGCCGTCAGGCAGATCGGCTTTGCTCTCCACCAAGTGGTGAATATGGAAGTGGGGAGGGACCTATCCTAGGCCAAATTGCCGGGTTGATATGACCGGTTGGTAAGATTCATAACCTGGCTTGATAATTCTGTTAGAAGTGCTAATGCCAACAGGAAGAAAGCCAGGTCGGATCATTAAAGAATATAAATGCCGAGTGCTGTCGTCATCGGCAAAGCTATCTAATCTGAAGGCAGTTGGGTTCTCAAAGGATTCAGATTCAGTAAATGGGAAATAGAGTGGATTATCTAGTCCTTTGTAGAAGATTCTGAACCAATTTGCTGCATCTGCTGAATTCAGTTTATTGCCAGAAAGACTAAATAAAGATTGGCCATAGCTGGTACATCTGATTGGTTTGCCACTTTCTTCAGGAAAAGAGTTCTTGGTCAGGCCTTGGAAGTTTGGGATATGATGCTGAAAGTATAGTTGTGCCCACAACTGAATAAACCACCAAGGGCCTCCAGTTCTCAGTTTCTTTTGGTTAAGCAAGTTAGATGTCATCAAATGGAGATATCTGTAGGTTTCTCCAAGGAAAAGTTTACCTAGGCCGGTGCGATTGCCATGGGCCAGGTGATAGGCCAAGGGAAGATAGTTCTTAGTTGGAGCTAAAGAAGGACCACAGAAGATGAAGTGTTCTAGCCAAAGATTTAAGAAGGTTGTGTATTCCTTCTCAGTCACTGGACCTTTTGTTTTCATGTGCTGACTCATATAAGTGCCCCAATTTGTGCAGTTAACCTTGAATGAAAGTTTGAAGGGAACTTCTGCCATTTTATGGGCAGCTGGATTAGGAGATCCAATATCTAGGCCAGTGATCATGGTGACATCTAGCAGAGTGGGAGTCATGGGTCCATGACCAAAGAGAAAACAGTTCAGGGCATCAGACCAAAAATAGCCGATGGTTTTCAGAAGGTTATCATCTTTCAAGAGGTGATAATGATAAGCTAAGTGCATCGGCTATGTTCAAATCTTGCCATAAGGGCATATGAGTTTTTGCAACTCTGCTGTACCATGTAATCCAACTTTCAGGGGGTTAGGCCAGACTCTTAAGCAGTCGGCCCAGGAGGTTCAGATTGATGTTTTGGCTCACAAAAGGAATCCTATTTTCTTCACAAGAGATCAAATCTATGGGATTTTCATAGGTTCGTGGGCCAAGACAGAAAGATTTTGGGTTGGAAGGATGCGGCAAAAGGATGTCTGACACCTGAAGTTCAAAAATTCAGAAGTATGCATACGGCGTCAGGTTTCAAGATTTAAAGTCTCAGAGGCTTAGTAAGCTGAAGAAAACTAAAGGATTAGGCCGAATATTATCTTCAGGCCGCAGATTGCCGCATCATCGATTGCAGAGCTTGTTGACTGAGCTGCAGAATCTGCCATGGTCCAGATCCATTGACTTAGGGTTTGTTTGCTGTGGGTTCTGATTCGAATTCCGGGTGCTTGGAGAGTTCTTGCTCGAATTTGTAGAGCTTGGTTTTCGAATTACACTCGGATTTGAGAGCTTGTTTCGAGTTCGGTTCAAGGTGGAAGTGTTACTCTACTCTTATGCGGGTTGCTTCTAGTTTGAATTTCGTCGGCTCTTGGATATTTATAGCAGCCTGATGCGTTGCCATCGGCTTTTTTGGAAGTAAGTAAACAGATGCACGGAATTGAAAGAAATTTGATTTCATTAAAGGAAAGTTCATTACAAGGAAAGCCGATTGTTACAAAGGAATTAATCCTTCGGCTTTGTGATCCTACCCCTACGATGCTACTACTACTGTTCGTAGGTACCTAGTACCTACGGCGCTTGGGGCTTCGGGCCAGCACATTCCCGCTGCCATCGTTGTCGTCGTCATCATCGTCGCTGCTGAAGGCGCTGCTGCCACCTTCAGACCCGAAGTCGCTCTTCTCTTCCTCGCTGTCCTCCTCGGAGGACCCGAGGAACCGAAAGGGCTTTCTGCCCATCGGCTCATCGTCGTCAGAGGGGGAGTCGATCTCCTCTTCCGAGGAGGAGTCGACTCCCTCCCAAGAGAAGGCGTCGTCTTCACTGCTCTCCAGTTCCTCTTGGAACAGGAACTGGATGCCTTCCTCTCCTTCGGTCTCGGGCTCGTCTTCCTCGGAGACGACCCCGAAATCGAACTCCTCTGCATCCCAATGCAGAGGAGCCAGCGCTTTGTGCGCTGCTATCGGGTCCCATTCGGGGGTCGGCTCTCGGCTCTCTGGGATAGAGTCGATGGAGGAGGTGGAGAGGAAAGAAGAAAGAGGAGATGAAGAGGAGGGAGAAGAGGAATCTCCAAAAGAGTTGGAACCAGAGGAAGAAGAGATGGCCATGGCTGGTGAAGGATTGGGGTTTTCTGTGTTACTAGCTTTGGGAGGAAGAAGGAGTTCGCTGTGAAGAAGAGCCGATTCGGGGTAGGATTAAATAGTGAGAAGATGGAAGATGGATCGGCAGTTTCACGTTCTACGAGGAGCCAGTTGCAGAGATGTTGCATCTTCCTTGGTGGTTGCAGTGTGTTTAATGAGCATTAACGGGAAGATGAAGCGATGGATTGGTTTTGAAACTATCATTGCCAAAACCAGTGGGGCATGTGTTATCGCCGTAAATTAACAAGATTAATTTATGGGCCGAAAGCAGGATGGGCTTAAAGCAGAAGATTGAAGAAGGCTTGTAAATCGGCTCCTGCGTGAGTATTTGGGCCACATGGGCCATGTATCTTAGATTTGGTTTAAGATTAGAGATAGAGTCCGATCGAGACAAGATTAGTTTAGATTGTTTCCCAAGTCTCCGGACTATAAATATGTACCCTATGTTATTCATGAAAAGAAGAACGTCATCACGTCTCGCAATCAACAATCTCGGCGCATCGCCACCCCTAATCTTAGGGCTTCATCCAAGTAAGCGCCATGCTGCCCTGATCGCTTCTCGCGATCAGGGCAGCGTTGTTCTTACTTTTACTTTGGTATTACTCGTACTGAAGCATTTTTGATGGCGAGTAATGCTAGTTATCTTGGTGTTCGTAGCATGGCTTTTAGTAGATCTATTGTGCCTTGTTTTTTATCATCTATGGATATCATGTTGTCTCTGTGCAGTTACGTTTCAATCTTATGCTAGTTCTTGTCATATAGAATTAGTTGCACAGAGGCGACACCCTGCTTCTTTTATGTTTAGTAGATCTGATCTGTTACAATTTGCTCTTATTCTTAAGAGTTGGCGCAATATCTGCTAGGTTAGGCCTTGCAAACGGGTTGGATGATCCGGTGGTGTTTTAGATGCTTTATCTTAGCTTTAACAGGGAATTGATCCGGGAATCGGCTCTCGCTAGTTCTTAGGCCTCTGTTTTTTGTTATGGTTTAGTTATCTGTTATGTTCATTAGGCCGACTACGGCTCGGACTTATGTTTTCACGTGTTTGTGTATGCAGGTCAATCATCGCAAGCACGTCCTCACCTTCCTGATCGGGTATAGGTCAGGTGGCACGCCCTGCGTCTTCACATGCCGCGGCGCGTTGCAGGAATTGCGGGCCATCGACGAGGGAGCAGTGCCTGCCAGCGCCCCGGCGACCTCCTGGCTCTTCGTGTTGCCTTTCGCAGCTTGTCGGTGGGTTTCGACCGACAACAGGGGTCTACCCGCAGAATAAGGGATTTTGATTTAAGGCTCGGGGGCTGCGGGATATGTGCATTAGAGATTTATTTTTCAATTTTTTTGGAAAATAATGAAGGAAAAAGTCTGAAGTGACCCTCAGCCTGATTCTGCGATTCAACCTAAGGCTCGGGGGCTACTCCATATGGGGAGCGAGTACTTAGTCCACCATATACGATCAAGATTTCGGGGCTTGAGCACCTCACAGCCTCGAAGCAACCGAAAGTACTTGGAGGACTACTCGACGTATCTGAAAAAAGGACAAGAAGAAACCAGAAGGACGTTCTGACTACTTGAAGTACTCGAAGACGCCCGACCAAGTACTCAACGCCTGCAGGACTCGGCTACGAAGAGCTCGGGGGTTTGTCAGACCTGGGGCAGCGGGACTGCTTATAGGCATAGAATGTTCTAGAGTAAGGGATAACTCATGGATGTACCCTATCTCTCTTGTAACTACCCGAATAGGCGTAGAACTAGTTGCAGTACAAAGGAAACTACCCGATTGTGTTGTAGTAGGACTCCAACTGTACTCGGCTAGGACTTTCCATGTAACCCTGTCCCCCCTGATATATAAGGGCGGGCAGGGACCCCCTCAAAACATCATCAACACCTAAGGCAATACAAACAACCACACAGGATGTAGGGTATTACGCAACTCGCGGCCCGAACCTATCAAAATCTTTGTGTTCCTTGCACCATCGAGTTCCAGAGCAGTCGATCCCTACCTACAAACCTTAGTGCTAAGTGTATCCCTGAGCAGGCTTGGCGGTAAACACCAACAAAATCTTGGCCGCAACAAACTCTTCCAACAAGTGCCGACCCCCACAGACCCGGCTTGCGGTATCAAAAGCACTAAGACAAGATTTGAACTCTGTACAATGCCTGTTGAATCCAGGCTGATAAGTGTGCTTGAAGAGCTCGATCCCTATCGGTGTTTACCGCCAAACCTGCTCAGGGATACCCTTAGCAGTAAGGTTTGTAGGTAGGGATCGACTGCTCTGGAACTCGATGGTGCAAGGGACACAAAGAGTTAGACAGGTTCGGGCCGCGAGTTGCGTAGTACCCTACGTCCTGTGTTGTCATTTGTATTGCCTTAGGTGTTGATGTGTTTCGAGGGGGTCCCTGTCCGCCCTTATATATTTGGGGGGGGGGGGCTGGGTTACATGAAAAGTTCTTGCCGTGTACAGTTGGACTCCTACTTCAACACAATCGGGTAGTTTCCTTTGTACTGCAGCTAGTTCTACGCCTATTCAGGTAGTTACAAGAGAGGTATGGTACATCCATGAGCTATCCCTTACTCTAGAATATTTTATGCCTATAAGCAGTCCCGCTGCCCCGGGTCTGACAAGCCCCCGAGCTCTTCGTAGCCAAGTCCTGTAGGCATCGAGTACTTGGCAGGGCGTCTTCGAGTACTTTAGGTGGTTTGAACATTCTTCTAGTCGCTTCTGGGCCTTCCTTCATGTACTTCAAGAAGTTCTCCAAGTACTTGCAATTGCTTCAAGGCTGTGAGGTGCTCAAGCCCCGAAATCTTGATCATATATGGTGCGCGAAGTATTCACGCTCCATATAGAGTAGCTCCTGAGCCTTAGGTTGAATCGTAGAATCAGGCTGAGGGTCACTTCAATCTTTTTCCTTCATTAGTTCCAAAAAATTTGAAAAATAAATCTTCTGATGCATGTATTCCGCCCGAGTCTTGAATTTAAATTTCTGAATTTAGATTTAAGAATCCAAAACTCGTGACGAAAAATATACGCCAAAAACTGCTCAGAAAAGTGAACAACTATTGATCTTCCAGGTATTCACAGAATTGCCATTTGGAACTATATAAACCCTTGCAGCGATTTTTAGGGTTTTACCCCTTTAATTCCTGGCCTCCGTCATATTTAGATCTGTAACACCCTAATTTAAATTTCAGTATTTAATAATAAATTTAATTGTCTTTATTTAATTTTCTAAGGTTTATATGCTTAGTCTTGCATTTAATTTAATTTTTCTTTCACAAGTAATTAAAATTTTTCTAGGTCAAACATGTTTGTGCATTCATGCTGGTGCATAAGTTTTATTTGGTTGAGTGCATAGGGTTTGAATTCAAATTTCATTTGAATTCAAATTAGTTTGAGTTGGTTTGAAAAAAATGGAAATAGAAAAGAAAACAAAGAGACCCAAACCCAGGAAAACCCAGCTCAGCCGGCCCGAGTCAGCCCAATCCAGCGCCCGCGCTCGGCCCAGTCGCCTTTCCCTTTCTCCCTCCGATCCGGCCCAACTTCCTCCCTCGGCCCAGCACAGCCCGGCGTGTTGCGCGCGCCCTCTCCCTTACAAGCTGGGCCCACCTGTCGGCGCCCCTTCTTTCTCCTTTCCTTCTTCTTCCCCGTGCAGCTCCGCTCCGCCCGCTTCGCTGAGAACCCCGGTCACCTCGCCTGCACGTGGGCCACCCCAACCCCGGAGGACCCACTGGCCAGCCTCCCGTGCGCGCCCTCCTTCTAGAAGCTCCCCCACCCGAGCTGGGATTGTGCGAGGCCATTGCGCGATCCGATTCCTACGCGTCCTGCGCAGCCGTGATCCCCGCCGCAATTGCGTCGTGCACGCACGCCCAGACCCCCGGCCCCGTGTTTTAATTGCCCCCCCCTGCGCACCCCCTGAGCCCTAACACGCCGTTCCACAGCCACCTCTGCACCCCAGTGCCCGCTCCGCCACGCCATTGCCAAGCCACAGCACTGCTCCGCCGTGGACCGGCCGCCCCGCTGCACCTCCATCCCTGCAATCCTCAACAATAGCTTCGCCGTGAGTCAAGGACGCTCCCTGAGCCCTCCACCCTCGACCACGCCTCTTGCAGCGCCGGAATTTCGCCGTGCGCCGCCGTAGGTGAGTTCGGTGCGCCGCCGCAATTCCTCGCCGCCGTTGAACCTTCTCTCTCCCTGACCTCCTCCTTGGCTTCACAGCTCGACGTGGAAGCCGTTCGTGGAGACCAGACGCTCGGAGAGCCACTGCATCAACCTAGTCTGCGAGCTCTGTTCCTACGCTGCCGCCGGAGCACGACGCCGACAACCCTGCTCAACGCCTCCATCCAATCCAGTGCACGGTGAGCACCGCCTCGACCTCCTACACCTTTTGTGCTAGCTGTTGTAGCCCCTGGCGAGCCCTAGGTGCCAGAGCATAGCACGCCGGTGCACCTCCGCCGCACGTAGCGCCGCTCCACCGTGGCGAGCGCGCTGCTGCGAAGTAGAACCCCGCGCAAGCCACGTTCAGGCCTGCTCTTGCACCACACGCACTCACTGACACAATCCCGCCCAGAACCCGTACCGGAAACATGGGAACGCACGCGTGCCGGCGAGCGCCGCCACATAGACCCACCACCGCAGTTGGACCCGCCGCTCTGAGCCCCGCCAGCCCTCACCTTAGACACAGGTGGATCAAGCGTGTCACGCTGGTCATGCCTGACCCAAACCCGAGTCATTTTGACCTCTGGAGCGCCGTTTAAGGCGAAGTCCGGCGAGCTCCAGCGCAGCGCCGCCGCAGAGCTTGGCCTCTGGCGAGCCCCGCCGCCGCTGCAGCCCGTGAGCGAATCCTGGCCGCCCGATCCTCAGCCCACGGACGAAATTAGATCGCGTCCACATCTAATCAGAGCCACCGGATCAGGATCCAACAGATCAGATCCACGCGTACCGATTCGGCCTGCCATTTTTGCTAAAGAGACCCTGAAGTTTATGGAAATCAACCCGCAGTCCACGTTAGTTCAAAAGTAATTCCAGATCAGTCCTGTTTTTAACGTTTAGGCCTCTGTCAAAAATCGAACCCGCCGTCCAGCCCCTGTCTTTTTGCGCGTTAGACCCTAAAGCTAACCTCTAATTATGTTTTAGTCCCTAGTTTTTGCATAGAAGCCCCTGGAACCTTAGTTTTCTTGTAGTTTAGTCCTTAAACCTTGTTTTAGCCCTAGATTTCGCATTCTAGCTCCGTTTTAGGCGTTCTTTATGTCTACGCGATCGTTGCAACGCGTAGAATAGTTCTAGCTCTGTTTTGTTTTCTATTTTTATGTAATGTTGTATTGTTTCTTAGTTTTTTCCTTGTTTGCATGTATGTGTATGTGCTGGACTTTGTTTTGGCGTTGCGATCGTGAGTAGACGTTGAGCAGTCGGAGGAGTACCAGGAGCCACCTTCCGCGGGACACTTCGAGCAGCAGGAGTAGTTTGAGGAAGGTAAGTATAACATGAACATTCCTATCAACTTTAAATACAATTTCATACTGCATTTTAATACTATATGCCTATAAGGACTTTCCTAGCCACTTTATATCCTTTATATATATATATATCCCTTGGGTTGCATTTTGGTTAGTTGTGCTATGTGCTGCGCTCTCACACATGGTCCTTTTTAATTAAATTGTTAATGGTCTTATGCAACTTAATTCTGAGCTTTACCCTCTATGCTCTGTACTTGAGTGGTTTACGTCTCCTTAAAACATGTTTTTCTAGAAACTTGGTTAAGGGGGCTCGCACTGTGTTTTGTGCTAGCTACTCTCGATAAGGACCGTATGTCATTAGAGCGACAACCTGGGACAACCGCGCAACCACAAGATTGGAATGGGATGGTCTTGGCTTACTAATTAGGTCTTTTGGTTTGGAGTAACTTACCTGCGGGGCAAGGGTGGTAAGCTTCTATGGCCCTCGTGCTGAGTGGCCTCGTCTGTGACTTTGTGCTTGATGCCCACTAGACCTGCTCCATCGTCGCCGATCCAACCCTCGCGGTTACGCATTACCAACGAGATTCTTTGTAACGGCCTCATAGTTAGTTTGCTAGTCATCTCACCTACGGAAGTGTGATGAACAACTAGCGTAGCTCACGACTTGTGGGTAAAGATGTGCAACCTCTGCAGAGTGTAAAACTGGTATACTAGCCGTGCTCACAGTCATGAGCGGCCCGGATCCTCCTTTTGATTAGTGGGGTTACCTTGGTGGTTTTGGTGTGGTCCTCAGAAGTTCTTAATTAATTTGATTAATGTCTATGCAATTGGGTTATGGTAATTTCATCAACTTGTAGTAATTAGCTTTAATAAAATTTTGCCAAGATTAAAAGCTAATGCAGTTGAGTCAGCCAACCTTAGAGCCTCATAATTTGTGTTATACTTGTTGAGTACAAGTTGTGTACTCACTCTTGCCTACCCTACTCTTTTCCTCTTGTTCTCTTTGGGGACACCCCACTGCTGCTCAGTTCCCGGCGACGCGGAGGAGTTCACCTGGAGCTACCAGGAGTACGAGGACTTCTAGGCGGTCGTCTCCCAGTTGACATCCCTGTGGCGCCCAGCTTTAGAGAGAGTTTCGTACTTGTTCTACGCTTCCGCATATTTGTATCAGACATTTTGTCATTAATAAATAACATTCGTACTCGTTTTATTATATCTTTTTACATGTTATGTGATGTGATATACTGTTCATTCTGTTGTATATACGTGTGACTTGATACTAGCACGTATATGACTGCTAGGTTTATGCCCTTTTGTAAATCGGGTGTCACAAGATCCAAATTTCCCAATCACTTGTGTTCTCAGTTCTCCATCCTCTAGCCTCTCTCATAGCCCCCGAGCTTAAGATCATAGCTCGTGACACTAAGATGGCTCCGAAGAAGAGCAAGTCCAGGGTTGAAGATGATGAGATTGCTAATCTCTCCATGGGCTGGCGTAAAAGCAAAATGTCTAAAGCTGTTGTACAAGAGCTGGAGACTATGGGTCTTCTCCAAAGTCAAGCTGTATTCCAATGGCGTGCAGGTGAAGGAGAAGATTATCCTTTCGAAGGTATGCTTGAAACCGTTGTGTTCCGCGATTTCGTGGTACGTGGCCTTGCAGTGCCTGTTTTTGAATTCTTTCATACTCTTCTTCACTTCTTGGGGATCCAATTGCATCATTTGACCCCACAATCTATCTTTAACCTTTCTATATTCACTAATTTCTGTGAAGCATTCCTTGGCATCCTTCCCCATTTCCACCTTTTCCAACATTTCTTCATCCTTGTACCCATTTCAAATGCTACCAAACCCACCGTAATCGGGGGATGTGAATTGGTACTCCGTCCTGAGACCCGAGATGAGTACTTATCTTACAAGCCATCGAGTAAAGGAGTCGAGTGGAAAAGTTTTTGTTTCATGTTGGGAACTTTGAATCTCCACTTCCAGAAAGAATTCATGGCGCCCCCAAGTCCAAGCATGCTAGTCAAGTACTGGACCTGGTGGCGGCCAAGTAAAATGCCTTCTTGATGCCATTGCAACGCTCAAGAACAAAGGAATTACTGGCGACCATGTGGTCTTTTCCTTTGTGAGTCATCGGATCCAACCCCTGCAACGTCGAAAGCATCCTGCCTTCAGATATGAAGGTGTAAAAGATCCCACCAGGCTTACTCTAGAGGCAATGTCTCGTGCTGAGTGTTGGTGTCTCTTATGCTCAATCTGAATAGGTATTCTGCAAGTGCACAGAATTCACCAGTGTAGCACTTCATCTTGGAGTATTCCAGGGTATCATGAAATCCTCAGGGAAGCACTATAGTAAAGTGTATCGTAAATTGTAGTGACAACCCTTACTGAAGTTATTGACCGACTAATTCAGCAGGGGTAAGCTAGATAACTGATGAGATAAATATCCAAGCTATGATCGTGTGACACACAGGAGATTCTATACCTTAGAGTGGTAGCAGCTGAGAGGACAACGAGCAAGAAAGGACTCCTGAAACACTTCTAAACTACTGAGCTAGCCTCACTAGTACTAATCTAAGCTTATAACTTGATGTCGGAACCAGGAGCTTACTTCGGCGGCCTAAGCGAAGGGCGCAGACAGGGGTGAGAAGGGGCCCAACATACTTTTGGCAATCCTACTGCTATGAAAACACCCAAACGTGGTGGACTACAAGGGACGGACAAGGCTGTCACCACTTGCCGCCTACCACTGCGGTGCCGTGGGGTGGAACACACTTTCTAGCTAGCACTGAGTCAGACACCACGTCTGCTCTCGGTACTAGGATTTCTCTTGAGGCCTTCAAGAGAAATCCCCCTCAACCTAGTGAACTAACTTGAGTTACACTAGTACGGGCGAGAAAACCCGTAAGACTAACTCCGACAAGCAAGGAAGTGAACTTAAACTGAACTAGAGTTAAAACTTACTTCCACAGACAAGTACTAGTACTTGGGAAGATAAATACTTGCGGAAAGTAAAGCTGACTCAAGTAAATAAAGAAGATAACTTATATTGAAAATAGTCAAAGGAAAAGATACAAGAGCTTTATCGAGCTCCGTTGATGACTCCGGATCCCCGAGACAAGCTCGACTCGACTCTAACTCCCAACTACTAACCTACTCTAGACTTGAGAAGAGAGAATTGCTCCTTTGAGTGTGTGTTTACAAGTGAGGGGGAGAGTGCTATTTATAGGCTTCCAAGGTCGGTAGAAGGCTAGTAATTCCGTTAGCGCCAGGTGCACGCAACTGTAGAGGCGGTGCTTAACTTCCACACGAAGCCGGGAGCCGAGAGGCTGCAAGGTGGGGCCGGGCAGCCCAACCTAGGCCGGCCAGCCTTGGATGTGCCACCTGGCCACCGACCTTCTGTGGATGGCCTCTGATCCTCCCTGGGCATCGGTTCTTCGGGTATATTCCTCAGATGCTGGCATCTTATGCCGGGAGGCCCGGGGGAGGCCGGGCGGCCTGGCTCCGGGGCCTCTCAGCCCTCCATTTCGCCGACGTTGCAGATCAACCCTCCACATTGCCTATGGGATGGGTGGTTTCCCCCATTTGACAATCTTGGCACTGGTATGTGGGTCTTTGGGTTGAACCTTGTGCCTTCCGGGTCCACCGACAGGATATGAAATGTTTGTCTTGTTCTGGAACCTCATGAGCATGTCACATTGCTCCAGTGAAAGTATTGGACCCATGTATGTGGAGGTGTCAGGCTGGTCGGCATGGAATGTGCCAGCCGGCCGGGATTTTCTCTGATTTCGACCATCTTTGGACAGTGAATACCAGCAAGCACAACTCATCCAAAACTTGTGGAACTTATTAGAACCAAATAAAATATGCATGGAACATAGTGCAAAACTCAATTTATTCCCGAGAAGTTGACGGTCAAAAACATGAAATAATGGCCGTCAACACTGAGGTAGTTAGAAGATGTTGCAAAGTACTTGACGACTTCGACAACTCTTTGGTGCTAACAGCACTCTTTTCGGCAGTCAACCAACACGAGAAGACCTGGGTAAGTATTAGGAAGCATTGTCGAGTACTTGTAAGTAAGCCCTTTGATATTCTGATGAATCCTTTTTTTGCAGGAGAATTATAAGACATGGTACTGTATGCCTCCCTCTTCAGAAGATGCCACCCATTCTGGTGGCAATAAGAAGCGTAAAGCAGCTCCTGGATCTCTGTTGCAGAGGAAAACACACTGCCTCGATTGTGGCCAGTAAGAATCTGACTCTCTCTTATTAGATCCAATTAGCCGCAGCTTCCTTATTCTGAATCATGCTTGTCTAGGATCCAATATCTTCCTGTACACGAGAAGTATCAAGTCGAAGACATCCGTAACTGGGTGCAAAGCGATCCAGAAGCAACTACTCGATCAGCCCCTGAGTCACCAATAATTGGGTTGATCGAGAACCTTGCTATTGTTTATCAAGATGCAGGCACTTTCGGAACATCAAAGGAGTGAGCACCCGAAACAACCAAGCCTACTCCATCTGCGTCTACTAGGGAAACTACCACTGCTGCTGGAATTTGTGGTGGTGAGGCTGAAGGGTCAAAGAATCGTGCCATTCGAGTAGTACCCTTTCAGACTCTTCCTCAATCTGCCCAGAAAGAGTTGGGAAAGGAGCTCTTTGATGATCCGCTGCTGTCTATAGAAAATGTGAAGAAGCTTGCGGATTATATGCAATGGAGCTTCAAATATACAAAGGTAAAACTTCTGCTGCTATGTTTATTGATATCGAGTAATTCATGATATCTGACGCATCATCTGTCATACTTGTAGGATGTTTCCAATCGGTCTTTCCTGAAATCCCAAGCTTTGTATCAGACCGTAGATAATCGAAACACCTTGAATCAGAAGAATGCTGAAATAGCCAAACGTCTTGATGAAGCTCTTGCTGCACGGAACAAGCTTTATGAAGCTAACCATGAACATACTCGAGAGCTTTATAAAATGAAACATTAGATCAAGAGCCTTGAGGAGGAGAAAACCAAGCTCCAAGAACAACTGCAGACTGCCCAAGCCTGTAAGTACTTGAACCTTCTCTTGACAGTACTTTGCCAATAATTGAATAATCACTAAGATGTCCTTGTATCAGGTTCTTCAAGTGACCAAGCTCGACTAGGAGCAGCAGCTCAAGTCATTGTGGATATGGTAGATTCTGAAGGAGGATCGTCGAGTAGTAAGTCTTTAGTGGAGTGCTTAGAAGAGGCTCCCAGAAAGTTCTTCGACATCATGACGGCCACCTCCAAGAATTATTTGACCCATATGATTGGAATTGTTAAGTCTTACTGACCTCAGCATAACTTAGCTCCCATAGCTAAAGGAATAGCCGCTGATTGCTCTGATGAGGATTTCTAGGGATATTGTAAAGAATCAGAAGTGATTGCCGAGGAGATCTTGAAGAACTTGGCAAAATAATTTGCTTGTAACAGCTCTTGTAATCTTGTAAAGACTTGTCTTTGTATGTATTGCTTTTATCCTGTTGGTGTGTCTTCAGAAGCATGATTTGATACCGTACGATAAGTAGTGGCACAAACTACTCGAGTGGGCAAGTAGAGTGCTCACATGGAGTAATCTCCATAGTTGATCAGTTAGAATGAATCCCATCGGACTATCCAGATAGAAAGAACTGTGTAGTGATATCCATAATCTACTCGAGCGAGCGAGTAGGGTGTCCTAACCAAGGACTGGAGTAATTTCTAAGATAGATCTGTTAGAATGAACCCCATCGGGTTACCCAAGATGAAACCATCCTAAGAATTTCCAAGACCTACTCGAGCCAGCGAGTAGGGTGTGTAACATGTAGACTGAAGTAACTATTAAGATTGACCAGTTAGGATGAACCCCATCAGGTTACTGTTGGCGATCGATTTCGATGATTTTTACCGCCAACATTCCTTCAGATTTCATGCTTTTAGAACTATGTTGTTATAATTTTCACTAACATTAACAAGTTCCATGAGTTTGGATGAGCCTTTGAATCCAGGAGCAACATGTACGAAAATGGGCCGAAATGGGGTGAAACCCAAGCCGGCTGGCCTAGGCCAGGCCGGCCGGCCTACCCTTGCAATATTTCGTCATGCAACTTTGAGGAACATGGCGAATTCATCTTGGTGGCAGTGGACTACGTGTCCAAATGGGTCGAAGCACTTTCTTGTGTTGCGACCGATTCAAGGAGCTCCAAGAAAATATTTCAGGAAATCATATTTCCTCGCTTTGGAGTCCCAAGTGTTGTGATCAGCGATGGAGGCTCACACTTCATCGACAGAACCTTTAGGAAGTGCCTTAGTGAGTTAGGAGTAGACCACCGGGTTGCAACACCATACCATCCCCAAACAAGTGGACAGGCAGATATGTCCAATAAGCAAATCAAGAATATCCTGCAGAAGATGGTCAATGCCATGGGGAAGGGTTGTGTTGACATTTCTAAGCGTAACCACTAGGAATGGTTAATTCCCAGCAACGGCACCAGAAATGCCTGTTGGCGGTCCTTAGTGCAATCACTAGAAATGAGGGCGCCGAACCCATCCTAGCAACTACACACAAGGGGTGCCACTCTCGTGGTATAATCAATACGATTACAGATGGATCCGCAAGCGCACGGATATACCGTTGTAGCATTTCACCCGGAGAGTAAGGGTATCGTAATTTATTTGTGTCCCAAAGGACGGCAGTGGCAAAGGTATTGTACTCAACATTAACCATGACATTGTGCCTCAAGTAATAGGCAATGCTCTAACAGGGGTAAGTACAAATAAAGAATAAGCAAGGGTAATGTGACACAGCACACATCCGCACTCCAAGAGGAAGGAATAAAGGAGAGAAACTATAAAATAAGGAACTACTCTATCCTATGTCAAGTCAGCTGGAGCTTAGGCTAGGTTAGGTGTCCTAGTGCTTCTATCCAAAGCTGGGGTCATGTTAGATCATGGTCAGGACTGCAGGTGCCAGAAAAATGGGATAGCGGGGAGAAGGTCCCGCACTGGAAAACGTCCAGTTCCGTTACCTCTTTGCATGAACTCCTACACCGAACCTGAACGTCGGGGAGTACGCTAAATGCAACACCGCTGTTACGCCAGATGGACAGGGCTGTCACCACCTGCTGTCTATCCCAGTCACACCGTGGAGCACGGTCATATCTGAAGAATCCCGCATACCCGAGCACCACGCTCGTGTATGAAGTCACTACTCTAGTGCACCCAGGTCTCCTACCCTTCGGATGGACGAGTAAAACACTAAAGCAAGCCCGAAAGCACAACGAACCTCTATCCGTACCCGGATCATCTGGCCTAACCAAGACCGTAGCATAACTTATGAATGATCTAAGCATGGATTGATAAACTATCAAGATAGTAAAGCAACCATGGCAGAATTCTATATTATGAATAGAAGTCTGACAAGTTGGATACAAAGCCATACCAGGAGCCGAGGATTGCTCAACGACCCCGAGGACGACTTGCTCGCTAAAGAGAACTAGCCTAGCTCCACTACCTAGCTAAGAGAGCAAGAGAGAGGAGAGCCTTCTTGGAGAGAATGGAATAAAGTGTGTGTGTGTGTGTGTTGAGAGGGGGGAGAGAGGCCCTATTTATACTACTTGGAGGTCGGTTTCCCGCCAAAGCATATATGGAAGGTGATTAGGTGCCTTGGCCGTGACTCCTCCTAGAGATGCACCTGGACGCGTTGCAGGCCAGGTTCGGCCAACCCTAGGGGTCGGCCGACCCTACCTGTCAGCCGTTCATGCTGATCCTTTGCTGAGTGGTTGATTCGTTGGATCTTATCCTTATCCTCTAGTGCATCTTGCGTGGAGGCCCCGTTTCCTCTAACATGTGGACCCTCTTTGTAAGGGTGTGACGCCGGATGCGATATTCTGCGTTGTTAGGTGGCGTCTGCTGTGTTTTTTTGTCTTATTTCGCTCTTGCTCATCTGAAATGTACAAAACTCAAAAAGAACTCTGGAGCGAGGTTAGTGATACAAATATGTGAGTAAGGCATGTAGTTTTCCTTTATTATTGAGTATAGTTGACGGGTGAAAATGGCACTTAAGCACCATCAACAACTCCCCCAAGCTAGCCCGTTGCTTGTCCCAAGCAAAGTTTTAGACTTAGGTTGTTGATCAGGAGTTGCTACAAAGTCGCATTCCTGACTTATGCCCAAGGAACAACCGAGTGTTCTTACCTTTATTCTGAATAAGTTGGCCTTGTTCGCACCTTTTACCTTACTCCTGTGGGGCTTATAGCGTCATCCTCATCTTTGGTGGTTGAGGGTCAGAACGGTTTGTAGAGTACCACTTACCACTCCTTTGTTCAACTATCAATCCGGAGGTTTTATAAAGTTTTTGAAAATAAATATTGTAGTTCCTCGGGTGATCTCTCGGATCGCTCAAATGTGTTTCATTCCTCACCAAGGCCTTTTTATGTGCCTTTGTTTTTCCATCCTACTTCTAATGGCTCTTTTTGGTGGATCTATAGGTATGGAGGATATAATGGCAAACTTGCTTCTCATATTTTGCTAAGTCAAAGAGCGGATCCAAAGGAGAAACAAGTCATAAGCCTTGGTCAAGATGTGCAAGTGTGTGGATTTTTTTTTGGTGGATGGTGGATGAAACTCCTTTATATGATTTCTCTCTCCCTTGAAATATTTTTGGTATGGGCTATATTTTCTTTTTCTATTTTTTTTGACACACCTTGTGGGTGTGTGGCACACCTTCTTTGGGTGTGCATCTTTTCTCTCTTTCTTTCTTTTTTGACATGCCTTGTGGGCATGTGGCATACTTTCTTTGGGTATGCATCTTTTATTTCTTTTTGTATAGCCCATACATCATGATGATAACTTTGGAGAGAGATAAACATGGTACAACATGGAGTTTGATTTGTGGATGAATGGGGGATGTACTTGCTATCTTCCAGGTGTAGAAGTATAGCATGTGAGTGGACGTGTACGTGATCTTGATCATAGGCGTATGAAGTGATTCTCACAAAGGGTCACAACAATTTGACAAAGCTCAATGAGAAGACAAGTTGCATATGTAGAAAAGGCTTTTCAAACTTGTAACTCATTGGCTCTGGATAGGAATTGCATATCATCGAGGAACTTTATTCTATTTTTGTATTTTTGAAAAGAAATACTCCGGATATCAAGCATCACATAGGAGAAGATCATAGCAACTCTTTTTAGCCATATCATAACCCACAACAACCTAGATTCGAATTATGCTTTTCGCTACCCATAAGTTTCAAGCTTAAAGTTTGAACATCTAGCCACCAAACTCAGAACTTAGGGAGAGCACAAGGTTGTAACTAAGCATGTGAAAGGAACTAACAGAGCAACTATTCATCATCTCAACAAGGAAAAACTACACATGCTTACTACACATACTGGAAAGCAAGTAAATATTTTTGAGTTTTTAAAGGTTTTGTCAATTTTTATTTGATTTTAGTTATGCAAATTTTTATGGATTTACCAAATTTTGTAAATTTTTGTTTGGTTTCATGGAAGGTTTTGAAAAGCGGTAAAGAAAGAGTTTGATACAAGGTACCTCTCATGGGGGTCCTCCCCCAAGCTAGCTTCAGGCTCACTGCTACTGGTGGGGATTAAACCCAGCCCAACGGTAGTAGGCCCTCCACTCCTCCTGGGATTGCTGCAGTTGCTGCTCCAGGTTGCGGATCCTCTCGCCTGTGTATCGCTGCCAGTTCTGTGTTGACTCGATGTGCTGGCCCAGCGACTCGTCAATGTTGGTGGTGCGCACGTTCAGCTCGCCCATCTGCCGAGTCAGAGTGGCGAAGCCTCTGGACGAAGCTGTACGTCGCGGGGGACCACTAGAACTGGAACTGGTGAACCGGTGCCCTGAGGCCTACCGTGCCCATTCAGTGGAGCTGGCACTCTGCCATGACGAACCTCCAGCCTCATATTGCTGTGGTTGAGGCTGAGGTTGCTGCTGCATGAATTCCTACCTTCTGGCCCTGCTTTTTGTAACCCAACCAGGAAGACCAGAAACACAATGCCGGCGGCTCTCCTCTTGTGGAACAAGAGGGATGGTTAGCGAACGGTAGTTATACAAATGATACCCCGCATTTGGCAATGGGATTTCATTTGCATAACCAAGCGAAAAGAAAATCAAGGAGTCATCCAGACCTTTCTTGAGCGTGTGGCCTTGAACCAAGTACGCCTCATCGATCATAACACGGGGCTCCTCAATGAAGGAAACGGGGTTCCCATCTAAGATTCCCATGTTTGATGCGATGCGGGTAACCAAAGAAGTGCATTCAATAGGACCCGTCATTCGAAAATTTGTGAGCCATTGCTTAACCATTGCTTGTGCGGGGGAGATTCGGATCTTGTTATATTCATGACTAATAAATAGCTGGAATTTAGTTGATACTAGATACACTGCCACCTGACATAACCTACCCTATATAGGGCTTACGAACTAATCTCTCTTAATCCCTTAAGCACAAGGAGATGTATTTTTGTCAAAACTCATTTTTTTAAAACACCAAAATAATAATGTTGGTACCCCCCTGGTGCATTTCAGCTCTGATACCAGCTGTGACAGACCCACCGAGTTAAAACGCTTAATTAAGCGTAACCGCCATCATCTGGCGTATTAGCTTAATTAAGTGTAACTTGACAGGCCATAGGCTGACCGAAACACACCAGAAGTCTCGCACGAAGGCGAGCACAGAAGGTACTAGCACGATATAAACTTACAAAAATAGCAAATTATATTAAGACTTTTACAAAATAGCTTTAAATTTAAAACATACAAAAGAAAAGATAGCAACGGAAGAGAACCTAACTTACAGAGCATTTTTACTAGAGAATAAACAAAGCAACTAAATAAGTTGAGAACTACCGAGACGTGAAGACAAGGCGCCACATCGAGCCCAACGATGTGAAGCCTAGTTAGCTCCTATACCTGAAATAGGGTAAACAACAAACCCTGAGCAACTAATACTCAGCAAGACTTACCCGACCAGTGGGTATAACTTAGCCCACATATCTAGACATGCAAGACATCTGGCTGGTGGTTATTTTGCAGAAAAAGCGACTAATGTAATTCCTTACTTTTAGTATTTTAGCCCCAGATTCTATACAAATTAACTCTATTCTAATATTTGCAAGAACCAACTATAGCAAACATGGTGGTGAAATCAACAATAATTCAAGGTGTTCATCATCATATGTATATGAATATACTCATCATCTCGGCATAACACTACGATGTGATATAGTGATCAAAGTGCTCATATCCGAGAGCAACTGACGGCGAATCGATTTCATTTAACCTTGCAAGGTGGACCTAACCAACACGGCACGTATTTGCCCCGTCGGACTATACATGCTAACCATTCCCCTCCCCGCCTCGAACTACAGGAACCAGCCCAACGACATATGGTCAGCCGAGCTCAACATGAGACCACCAAAAGTAAACAATGCATCCCGATTTCTCCGCGACTACTTGACTACCCCAGGAGTTGGGTGCGGGTTCCTGTACTTTCGGAGCAAGGCAGTACTCGGCTTACCGGTTTCGACTACCTCCAACTCCCGGTATGCGGTTAGTACAATTCAAACTTGATCAGCAGGGCCAACAACAGTACGGTCCTTAACCGACTCGGACGGGACTAAGACAACCAGGAATCCTGTCCTGCTGCCATACCTATATATCATCATCAATTCCCGTCCGGTCTCAAATTTCCATGCATTCTATATCAATTTCAACATCTCATGTATTGGAATATAAATATATCTCAAAACTCGCGAGTAACCGGAAATTACTCAACTTCTAAATATCCTATATCTCGCGAGTGCAAGAAGTCACTCGACTTCTATCGAGAACTATTAAGCATAGCATTTCTATCGTCCTATACATGCTAGTATAACTCAGGGAAACCTAGGGATCATGCAACTAGGGTTCCAATCAACTCCTGAAACGTAATGCACAAGTAATAAATACATATATAGGTGTCATAATTTCAAATAATAGGATGTGCACCAGGGCTTGCCTGGGGGTAACACTAAGTCAGTGTTAATGCTATCAAGGCCTTGAGCCCTTCCGACCTTGGGCCAGGTCTTCGGTTGCCCCTTAGGGTCCTTCCATCTTCTGGAGATGTCCACCGAACACCGTCTTGGGGTTCGGCTCCAACATCGCGTGCTTCACGTCCATGTTTTGCATATCTATCATATCTAAATGAAACGCAACAATATTGATGTATGAATGCATGGGTGATGTATCAAAAAGACAAAGCAAGCTTAAAAGGAAAATAGTTCGACGCTACACTATGAGAGTTCATTCAATTTGTTTTAGCCTGAAGTGTGCCCTTTAAATAAAACTTACTAAACTCATTTAGAAGACTAGGCATGTACACAAAAGCAAAAGAGAGTACTAAAGGATTTCATTTAACTGACTCACATAACCCTCTAGTTTAATTTGAGATAACCCGACATCTACAATTCTGCAAAAACCCATAATATCCAGATTTTACATCCAGAATATCTAGATTTTTCGGAGTATCCGGGTTAATACCCGGAGTTTTCGGGTTTGCTCGCAGTTCTACCCTCAAAACTGAAAACCCTTGCAGTGCAAAAACTAGCCCGCCAAAACTCAAGGTTCTATTTGATACTAGTTTAGGGATGCATATAGATGTGCTTGACCAAAGGGAATCGATTAAAACCTCCTAACAAGATGGATGTGCCAAACCCTAGTTTAAATACCTTGGATGAGTCCTTTCTCCCGCAAGGAACTTGGAATCCACAGCACCCCAGGGGGGAGCACGTGGAGTAGATGGTCCTCCTCGCTGATTGGAGGCTCCCTTGGCCTTGAGATCAAATTGAGAGAGGGTTTGAGCCCTAGGGTTTGGGAGAAAAGAGTGAGAGCGTGAGGGAGAGAGAGCTGATGAGAGAGAGAGTGATATGGGCTGGTGAGTGAGAGAGAGATGTTTAAAACATTGGTGGGGCCTCGGTGATAAAATCACGCCCAGAGTATCCGGAAACAAACCCGGAGTATCCGGATTATTCCGGAATTTCCGGATTCACACCCGGAAGTTCCGGGTTCACAATGATTCCCAGAGATAAATTGCGATTGAGTCGACTTGATTTATTTTGAAAATTTGTTCAAACATCAAAACTGAGTCATTTGGCATCCACAACTATATTTTTAGCTAAAACACACTTATTTCCACGTTCTTGAATTTTAATATAATTTGATTTCAAAAATAGCTCGAACTTTTGTTAGAAGTCATTTTGAAAGAAATTTTCTGGTCTCTTCGGTTAAATTGCTAGCAAAAATTTATCCAGTGGTTTTACTCATGCAGGTTTTAATACTAATGATCATGTTAAGTCTGTGATTAATATTAACTATAGGTGATTAACACCTGGGGTGTTACATCAACGTCCATACCTGTTTTTTCGAGAAGGTCCGGATCGAAGGCTCTGGTATGACCAAAGCTTCGATTCTTGATCATGGCATAGGCTTGATGCTCTGGTCATCTTGCAAGTCGAGGTATGGTGCATCATCTTCATCTATTTCCATGTCCTCGGCTTGCGGTTCTTCAGCTTGCTCCTCGAATAGATCTTCTTGTTCGTATTGCCCATAGTCCATCATGGTCGGTGTTGGTGCAGGTTCGGGGGAATGATGAGAGCTCGACTCGCCCTTTGAACGGGACGAGCCCAACCTCGTCATCCTCTTGAGAGCTCAGGAAATTTTCCGCTCTCAACCGCAGGTAAAGCAGCAGCAATTTGTGCAAGCTGGGTTTCAATCATTTTGTTGAAACTTAACTGGTTTTTAAGAGTTGAAGCCAAAGTTTCAAGCTTGACATTTAAACTTTCCAGGGATTTGTCATTGGCCAAAAGCTTTTTATTTATATTTTCGTTGATTTTAACTTGGCCAAGACAAGTTCTCTCAAGGGAGGTTGGTTTGAATTGAAATTCGAATTATAAGAAGGATTGTAGTTATTACCTCCCTGAAAAGGTGGACGTGGCTGGTTCCACCCCTGGCCTCCTTGTTGTGGACGGTACCTGTTGTTGTTGTTGTTGAGGTAGGCACAGTCTTCACGAGTTTCGGGTTTCACATGAAGTGCGAACCCATGGCATAAACGGGAGCATGGATCGGTTGTTTTCTCCCTTCCTCCATCTTCTTGATTAGGAGGTCCAGCTTCGCGGCAATTATATCCGTTTCTTTGACGGTATGCATGCCTTTGGTGCGGGGTTGGAGTCGTTCATCGCTCCATCCCTGATTGGAGACCTTCTTCTCGACCAATGCTTTGGATTTGGCTATGGTTAGGTCGAGGAAGGCTCCTCCAGCAGCAGCATCAATATTGGCTCGAGATGTCGTTGTGAGCCTGTTGTAGAAGCTTTGCAGGACGAGCCACTCGTCCATGCCATGATGAGGACAGGCCAGGATGTATTCCCGCAGCCTCTCCCAAGCTTCTGGGATGGATTCCATCCCCGTCTGTTGGAAACTTGAAATTTTCCCGCGCAGGGCATTTGTTTTGCCCAGCGGGAAGAATTTTGCGAGGAGCGCCTTGGAGCATTTGGCCCAGGTGTCGATGTCCTTTTCTTTATAAAACCACTATTTCTCCTTCCCCAGAAGGGAAAAGGGAAACAGACGAAACTTGACAACGTCGGCGGCGACACCCCATATGACAACGGTGTCGCAGAGCTCCAGAAAATTCTGCAAATGTGCATTTGCGTCCTCATTTGGCTTGCCACAGAATGGGCTAGCCTGCACCATGTTGATGAGGCTTGATTTGAGCTTGAAGTTCACGTCCCCGACATTGATGTTGGGGCCAGTGGCCACATTGTCGGTGGAGGAGACGGAGAACTCGCGGAGAGTCTTTTCAGCCATAGCCTCAAGAACGAGTGGTGCTTCCAAAATGGGTTCCTGTGCCGGGAGGATAGCGAGAGGAGGAACGATGCGAGGTCGTGCCCTTCTCACGAGCCTCTCTGGATTGTCTGTGTAGTTTTCTGGTAGGGAGAAACCGGTCATACACTACCCCTGTCTTCTTTCAAATCAAAAATAAAAGAAGACATAAAGTGACATTAGCCTGAAAGAGTAAAGACTATATCCTGAGTACAAGGTCTAAGTTAATATCAGCACAATATCTTTCTTCACATGCCGTCCCCCGCAACGGTGCCAGAAATGATTGTTGACATTTCTTAGCGCAATCACTAGGAATGGTTAATCCCCAGCAACGGCGCTAGAAATGCTTGTTGACATTTCTTAGCGCAATCACTAGGAATGGTTAATTCCCAGCAACATCACCAGAAATGCCTATTGGCGGTCCTTAGTGCAATCACTAGAAATGAGGGCGCCGAACCCATCCTAGCAACTGCACCCAAGGGGTGCCCCTCTTGTGGTATAATCAATACGATTACAGATGGATCCGCAAGCGCACAGATATATCGTTATAGCATTTCACCCGGAGAGTAAGGGTATCGTCATTTATTTGTGTCCCAAAGAATGGCAGTGGCAAAGGTATTGTACTCAACATTAACCATGACATTGTGCCTCAAGTAATAGGCAATGCTCTAACAGGGGTAAGTACAAATAAAGAATAAGCAAGTGTAATGTGACACAACACACATCCGCACTCCAAGAGGAAGGAATAAAGGAGAGAAACTATAAAACAAGGAACTACTCTATCCTACGTCAAGTCAGCTGGAGCTTAGGCTAGGTTAGGTGTCCTAGTGCTTCTATCCAAAGCTGGGGTCATGTTAGATCATGGTTAGGACTGCAGGTGCTAGGAAAATGGGATAGCGGGGAGAAGGTCCTGCACTGGAGAACATCCAGTTCCGTTACCTCTTTGCATGAACTACTACACCGAACCCGAACGTCGGGGAGTACGCTAAATGCAACACCGCTGTTACGCCAGACGGACAGGGCTGTCACCACCTGCCGTCTACCCCAGTCACACCGTGGAGCACGGTCATATCCGAAGGATCCCGAATACCCGAGCACCACGCTCGTGTATGAAGTCACTACTCTAGTGCCCCCAGGTCTCCCACCCTTCGGATGGACGAGTAAAACACTAAAGCAAGCCCGAAAGCACAACGAACCTCTATCCGTACCCAGATAGAGGGGGAGATAGAGGCCCTATTTATACTACTTGGAGGTCGGTTTCCCGCCAGCGCATATATGGAAGGTGATCAGGTGCCTTGGCCGTGACTCCTCCTCAAGATGCACCTGGACACGTTGCAGGCCAATTTCGGCCGACCGTACCTGTCAGCCGTTCGTGCGGATCCTTTGCTGAGTGGTTGATTCGTTGGATCTTATCCTTATCCTCCAGTGCATCTTGCGTGGAGGCCCCGTTTCCTCTGACATGTGGGCCCTCTTTGTAAGGGTGTGACGCCGGATGCGATATTCTGCGTAGTTAGGTGGCGTCTGCTGCGTGTTTTCGTCTTATTCCGCTCTTGCTCATCTGAAATGTACAAAAATCAAAAACAACTGTAGAGCGAGGTTGGTGATACAAATATGTGAGTAAGGCATGTAGTTTTCCTTTATTATTGAGTATAGTTGATGGGTGAAAATGGCACTTAAGCACCGTCAACAGGTTGGAAGAGCAAATTACCCGAGTGTCAGACCCGGGGCAGCGGGACTGCATATAGGCATAGAATGTTCTAGAGTAAGGGATAGCTTATGGATGTACCTTACCTCTTTTGTAAATACCTGAATAGGCATAGAACTAGCTGCAGCACAAAGGAAACTACCCGATTGTGTTGTAGTAAAATTCCAACTGTACTCGACTAGGACTTTCCATGTAACCCTGTCCCCCCGGATATATAAGGGTAGGCAGGGACCCCCTCCAAACGATCATCAACACCTAAGGCAATACAAACTACCACACAGGATGTAAGGTATTACGCAATTCGTGGCCCGAACCTGTCTAAATCTTTGTGTTCCTTGTACCATCGAGTTACAGAGCAGTCGATCCCTACCTACAAACCTTACTGCTAAGGGTATCCCTAAGCAGGATTGGCGGTTGTAACACCCGGTTTATAAAAGAACATAAACCGAGCAATCATATACGTGCCAGGATCAAGTCACACGTATAAACAACAGAATGAACAGTATATCATAGCACATATCACGTAAAAAGATATAATAAATCGAAGTACGAATGTTATTTATTACAATAATGACATAAATGTCTGATACAGCGGTAGCGAAGTACAAAATACGATAAAGCTCTCCGAAGCTGAAGCAGGGCGCCACAGGGACGTCGACTGGGAGACGAACACCTAGAAGTCCTCGAAGTCCTGGTAGCGCTGGACGAACTCCCTCGAGTCGGCAGGAACTGAGCAGCAGTAGCGTAGCCAAGAGGAAAAAGTAGAGAAGAGGCAAGGGTGAGTACACAACTTGTACTCAACAAGTATAACACAAACTATGAGGCTCTAAGGTTGGCTGACTCAACTGCATTAGCTTTAAATCTTGGCAAAATTTTATTAAAGCTATTTACTACGAGTTGATGAATTACCATTGACCCAGTTACATAGTAATTAATCAGAATTAATTATACTACTACTGAGAACCATACCAAAACCAAGCCACCAAGGTAACCCCGAGAAGCACCTCCCCCGTCGGAAGGAGATAACTTCACTAATCAAAAGGAGGATCTGGGCCGCTCATAACAGTGAGCACGGCTAGTATACCAGTTTTACACTCTGCAGAGGTTGCACATCTTTACCCACAAGTCGTGAGCTACGCCAGAGGTTCATCACACTTCCTTAGGTGAGATGACTAGCGACTCACTACGAGGCCTTTACAAAGAATCTCGTTGGTAAGGCGTAACCGCGAGAGTTAGGTCGGCGACGATGGAGCCCACCTCCAGGGGTACAAGCACGTAGCACAGACCAAGCCGGAGGAGCAGGGACCATTGAAGCTTGCTACTCTTGCCCCGCAGGTAAGTTACTTCAAACCAAAAAGATCTAATTATTACGCCAAGTCTATCCCATTCTAGCCTTGTGGTAGCGCTGTTGTCCCAGGTTGTCGCTCTATGAACCGGTCCTTATGGAGAGTGGCCAACCAAGCACTAAGCACCGTGCTGGCCCCCTAAACCATGTTTCTACAAAAACCATCTTTTAACGAGACGTGAGTCACTCATCCACACAGAGGGCCACTCTCAGAATTAAGTTCAAGTAAACCATTAATCAAATTAATTAAAAAGGACCAGAGTGTGTTGTAGCGCAGCAACCTAGCACAACTAACCAAGATGCAACCCAAAGGATATATATAAAGGATATAAAGTGGCTAGGAAAGTCCTTATAGGCATATAGTATTAAATGCAGTATGAAGAAGTATTTAAAAGTGATGGGTTGTTCATGTTATACTTGCCTTCCTCGTACTGCTCTGGCTGCTGCTCAAACTGCTCGGAAGATGGCTGCTCCTGGTACTGGTACTGGTGCTCCTCAGATGGATCAACGTCTACTCACGAACACATGGCCAAAACAATACACGAAAATAAGCATACAAACAAACATTAACAAAAACAAAGAAACAGTACATCAATACATAAAAACAGCACACTAAACTACTCTAATACTGTTCTACACGTTACAACGATCGCGTGGATATAAAGAACGCTAAAAACGGAGCTAAAACGCGTTTTCTAGGCTAAAAACAAGGTTCAGGGACTAAACTGCAAGAAAACTAAGGTTCCAGGGGGTTTTCTGCAAAAACTGAGGGCCTAAACATAATTAAACCTTAGTTCTAGGGTCTAACTCACAAAAATGCCAGGGCTGGACCGCGTGTTCAAAATTTAAAGAGTTAAGGGGGCTGGGCGCTAATTCCTGGACTAATCTGCAAATACTTTTAACTAGAGGTGGACTGCGGGTTGATAGTCAGAAAGGCGGGGGTCTCTTTAACAAAATTCCAAGGCCGAACCGGTACGCGTGGATCCAAGCCGTTGGATCGCGATCACGCGGCCCAGGACGAGGCGGGTACCCCGATCTAATCTCGGTCGTGCGTCTAGGATCGGGCGGCCCAGGGAGGTTGGGCGCGGTGTGGCGGCGGGGACTCGCCGGGACAGAGGTCCCGCGGCGGCGCGTGGGGAAAAGCTCGCCGAACTTGGCCAAGACCGCCACTCCGGGGTCAATCCGACCCGAGCTTGGGTCAGGGAGTTTGTGCAAGGTGCGGGCAAACCGGTTCAGGGGTCGTGCGGTACTGTGGGGTGTTGCAGAGCCGCCACGGCGGAGCTACGGCGGCGGGGCGTCGGCGAGTGGCGCCCGGACAACGGAGTGGCCTACGGCCTAAAAGGCTTAGCGCAAAAGAAAGCTCGGGGATCTAGGGTTCTTACCGAGGATTTGCGGTGGACTGATTGCGGCGCAGGGGAGCCGACGTCGTTGACCGGCGGCGGGATGCTGGCGGTGGCCGTGGAAGGGTCGAAGCAGCGGTTCTCCGCGCCTCTGGACTCCACGGGCAGGCTCGGGGGAGGCGGCGTGATGGAATGAGGGGGCGCAGGGATGCGGGGCCAATTAAAGGAGGCCGGCGGGGATCCTGGGGATGCGCGCCGTGGAGGGCGCGACGCGATCTCCGGCGAGAAAAACGGATTTCGTTGGCGCAGTGGAGAGGGGAAGGTGACAAGGCTGCCAGGTGGGGCAGGTGGGTCAGCGGGGCGCTGCGCTTGTGCGGGGTGGAGCGGGGGTTGCTGGCTGGACTGGGCCGGCTTGTCAGTCACGGGGAGGGAAACGCGGCTGAGAGCTGGCCTGGGAACGTGGGAGCGGGGCGAGCGGGCTGCCGGGGGGGGGAAGCGGAGCGCTGGACTGGGCCAGGCGCGAGCTGCTGTGGGCCGCAGGGGAGAGAACGGGCCCGCGCTGGGCTGAGGAAAAGGGAGAAAGGTTGGGCCGGATCGGGCTGAGCGCGAGATTGGGCTGCGGGGAAAAAGGAATAGAGGAGAAAGGCTGGCCCGCTTCGGGTTTTGGTGGGCTGACTAGATTGGGTTCGGTTTCTGGGTTTTCTCGTTTTCTTTCTCTTTTCTTTTCCAACACACTCAAACTAATTTGAATTCAAACTTGAATTTGAATCCAACCCTAACATTCAAACAAAGTGAAAGCCATGCACCAACATGAATGCACCAATAAGTTGAACCTAAGATAAAATTTTAATTACTTTATGAAGCAAAAATTAGATTAAATGCAAGACTAAACCAATTAAATCCTTAGAAAATTAAATAAACCAATTAAATTTATTATTAAAGCTGAAATTTAAATTAGGGTGTTACAGCGGTAAACACCGACAGCTGGTCCGCCAGGTAGGGGATTCGGCGAGTTCATCGGCGAATTCGATGGCTGGATTAAGCGACACCAACAACGTGCCGGAAAGCACAACCCTCGTTTTCGGCTCCTGGGCATGCACGGTGTTGACGCTTCTTAAAGCGCCAATTTACGTACCGCAAGCGCACGGATCGTGTAGCTTTTCCCTTAGAGTATTCCCCCAAGGTTTATCAATCCACGGAATAAGTGTATTACTATGCTTAACTAAGCACTAATGATGTTGGTAAAAGATCTATATTGAGTGTATGAGTGTGAAATAGATCTAATCTAACCAATCTAATCTAATCTAGACTAGTGAGCAATGATAGACGTGTGCACAAGATATGAAGAGCATTTATCCATAGGGTCTAGGATCACTAGAGATGTAATCGCCAAGCAACGAAGAACGGATCTAATCTACCAAAGGTGTGTTCCAAGATCAAAACCTTTCCCTCCCGCATACTGTCACTACACGAGGATAATCGGTAACGAATCAACAAGAACACGATAGTTGATGTAATCTAAGCAAACCATGCAAGAGCAAAGCAAACCCAAAGCCAAGTCACGAACTATTAAGCATCAAAGCATCATCAACAAGAATCGTGATAGATCAATCTCATAAAGGATTCGGCAATTACAACTCAAGATCTCCTTACAACCCCATGAACAAACGAGGACTTTACTCCATGAAGCTAAGCGAAACGTAGTCGATCATGGTGACGAAATCTCCGGCAAGGGGTGGATCCCTTGCTGTCCTCCAACTTGCAGTGGCGCCGAGGGACGATGAGGTCTCCGGTGTCGCCTTTCTCTTGTGTCTAACTCGAATGTATCTCTGGATGCTCTTCTCTAGATCCTCTCGATGCTCTCTGTCCTCCCCCTTTGACGGCAGCTTCGGGGTATTTATAGGAAGATATGGTCGGTAGTTTTGGTAAAACATAGATTAGGGTTGACGCATACTTCGTGCTGAAGAAAACTGAGACCGATTGGGCTCCGAAATGGGCTAGGCCGGCCGGCCCAAGGGCTCCAGGCCGGCCGGCTTGGGCCCTTTCTTGCCCCTTTCGGTCCCATCTTTCGCGTGTGGCCTCTTCCTCTTATTCCTCATCTTAGCCCAGTTGTAATCATGCGTCAAAACATCTCCGAAAATGTCCAATTTCCTGTCAAAATGCAACATGCTCCAAAATCCAGGACAAAATCGAAAGCGGTCAAGTTCGGGTGCCAAGTGGCAGGTTAGTACATGAATCATCCCGAAGAATTTACCAAAACAACTCCTAATCATATAGTAAAATGGGTACTTAAGGAGCACCAATATTCCCCCCATGCTTAGCTTTTGCTCGTCCTCGAGCAAATCAAATCATCAAATCCTTCCAAAGGTTGCTCAAGAGTTCTCAAACAGCAAGATTTACTTATGCAAACAAGTCTAACAATATTTCTTCAAACAAAGGTCAGAGGAGCAGCGAGGATAATCATATCATGGGCATTTAAAAACTCATCCAATTTTACTCCACGACTCTTACCTTTAGCCGGCAACTCGAATATCGACAACACTTGCTTTTCTTGCCATCCTTGGAGGTTTTTCTCTTTTTTTAAGAAACAAAATACCCTACAACAAAGGTTAGACCAAAAATTCTTGCACAAGTCCTTTCATGTCTCTCAATATAAGTGGCTATCCTATTATTATTTGCAAACTCTCATCTCCCAAAAGTCTCTCAAGTATAAAGTGGGGCTATATGTGAGGCTTAGCAAAGTATATACATATATTGTCAAATTAAGAAAACCTTCTAATGATTGCTTACCTTCCGAGCCAATGATCATGAGAGTTTCTCCATAATGTAAAGGGTTCAAGGGTAAGAAGATTTAGAATGGTGGACATGTGCAAAGGCTTACAAAAAGATTGACTTCAAGGCACAAGCATCGTCCTCGTTGTCGGATTGCACATGGTTGGAATTGAGGATATTGTTCTCAAACAACAAGGTGATATCTCTTTGCACTTCTCTAACCATAGAATCCCTTCATTTATTCTTTTCTTCTCATACACATTTTTTTTCTTTCTTTCTTTCTCCCGAATTTTCTTTCTCTTTTCCGAACCTTTTCATAGGACACTTTCTATAAAACATAGATAGGCAAATCTCCAAAAAGGCTCCCTGAATTTTTGGAGCCCGAGCCGAGGCCAGAGGGGCCTAGGCCGGCCGGCCCAAGGGGTGTAGGCCGGCCGGCCTGGTGCTTTTCCAGGTCGGATTCGGTCCATCTTTCCAGTACTTCTTCCTTTCTTCGTCCCAAAATTATGTTTTATACAAATCATGCACAGAAACAGAACGTATCCTCATAATTGGGTTGTGGTCAAGGAAAAGGATAATAAACAAGATAATCTCAGGTTCAGGTTTTGGAATCCGGTAGATCTCATGAGTTATTCCAATGAGGAATTCTTATTACCGAATATTGACGTGGCTAGCAATTCAGAGATGAAAAATACGGACATGATCATTGCTCGAAATTAAAACTCCCAAGAGAAAGAAATCCTAACTCAACTCAATGCACATCCAATGCTTATGGTGGAACGAATAAAGCTTTTGGATGATAGGATTTTTACTCTCGACTTGTCAAGAACTTGATCAACATTATGTTTGTAGGGGTTTTATTAATTTTATGAAATTAAAGTCCTCCAAATCATGCCTTACTCGCAAGCGTAATCAAAACCAAGTGCTAGATCAAAGCTCAAGTGTGGGTATTAACATGGGCGAATAATTTACTAAGCTCCACAAATACGAAATAATTTTCATGACAACGCTCGTGAACAATTGCTTTAAAGAAAATAAAGTAAAATTGAATGCATAAATAAAATTGCATGATCCAACAAAAACAAAGACTCTTTTTATTTTTTTTCATGACTCAACACTAATTTAAGACTCACTATCACACATGCGAAAAATAAAGCACACAACACTAGACTATGACTCTCACACATGCGAAATTAAAGACACGTACACGACGAACTTTCGAGTAAACAAAGACCAAAATTCAATCTACGAGTCGTCACACACCTTCCCCCCCATGCTTAGATTATGCGGCATCCTCGTCGCAATGATATAAAAGACGGGTGTGACGCTCGTCGGCGTTCTCAACGGCACCTAGGGCAATTGCATCTAGGGCGCCCTCCTCCTTGCTTTTGTAGATCACCAACCATCCCGAATAACTTCCTTATGTTGCGGACAAGGAAGTTGTAGTCTCTCTCGGCCAAGCTCTCGATGTCGTCCATCCTTCGATCCATTGCCACGATTCGATCGTGGCACCGATCAATGGTGGCGCGGAGATCCGCGATTTCATTGCGGCACTTGACACAGCACCCGAAGTGATGGTCGCCGCGGTTGGGGCTGTCGTCTTCGGATTCGTCGTCGTCCTTCTTCTTCTTGCCGCTATCACCTCCGGAGGGGTCGTCTTCCTCTTTTCTCTCCTCTTCGGCCCACCCCGGCCAATCATCATCGTAGTCACGACCGGTGGCGCCCCATGAACCAAGGCTCATGATGCTCTCCCAATTGCTGTCCCCCGCATAATCCTTCAGCTCCGGGGTGTGCTCGATGTATTTCTTTCTTTTGACTCCGACGAGGCGCAAGGAACGCCTAGGCGCGGGTGGCTTTTTGTCTTGTCGCCTCTCGCCTTTGTCTTCGTCGCTGCTGATGACGACGACCACCCTTTGAGCTTGAGCTAGCTTCTCGTTGCACCATTGAAGGCTCTTCCCTCCGACGCTCATCCGTGCTTGGGTATTGAATTTCTTCGGAGAGGCCTTCGCTTCACATCGCTTTGCTTCAACAAGGAGGGGTGTCACACCGGTTGCCAAGATGGGGCTAGGTGTCTTTGGCGTGGGGGTGTCGGGCATCAAGCCCCTCTCCTCAATCTCCATTGCTGCAATCATGGCTCTTGCGCTCGTTGGACCGGCCATTGTCGAAGTCTCTCACGAGGTGGTGGTGTAGATTGAAAAGTATGAGAGAATAGATCTAACCCGCGCCTCTATTTATGTCCCGAAAAGACTTGGACGAGAAGTCCAATATCTCTTCAGTTTTGGCATGCGAAATCTATAAGGCACATGTTTGAAATTTCCTTATCTCATACTTACCAAAAATCGAGACCGAATCGCACACGAGGAGCCTCAGGCCGGCCGGCATAGGGGTGTTGGGTCGGCCGGCCCAGGGGGTTTTTCGGCCCCCTGGACTCCAGCTTTTTCCGAGGTGCTCACCAACAAATTATGAGTCTATGTTTTACTCAAAGTTCGTCCAGAATAAAAATAAAACTACGAAAATAAAATCTAAAAGAGAATATTTACAAACTTACCTTGCTTAATGTCGTTAGGCTTGACGTTCCGGTTCCTCCTCCATGGTGTATATGTCAATGTAATGAAGGGGCACGACGTCGGGCTCCAAGAATACCTTTAGTCACTGTCCGCTCACCACATATTGATCACCTTTCACATCCATGATTGTCACCTCTCCCGTGGGTGAAACCGAGTGTACGATGTATGGTCCATCCCATTTGCTTTGTAATTTTCCTTTGCCAAAAAGTTTGAATCTTGAATTGTAGAGTAGGACCTTGTCTCCTTCTTTGAATTCCTTGTTTTGTAATCGCTTGTCGTACCACCTCTTCATCCTTTCTTTGTAAATTGATGCACTATTGTACGCTTTCAATCTTAACTCCTCCAATTCGCTTATTTGGATTCTTCTTTTAATTCCAGCGGCTTCCGCATCAAAGTTCATTTCCTTCATTGCCCAATACGCCTTATGTTCTAGCTCAACTGGCAAGTGGCATGTTTTTCCATAAACAAATTGATAAGGAGTCATACCAATCGGGGTTTTGTGTGCCATACGATATGCCCATAGTGCATCATTTAGTCTCTTCGACCAATCTTTTCCTCCTTTTACCATGGTCTTCTTTAAAATGTCCTTCAATTGCTTATTCGAAGTTTCCGCTTGTCCGTTTGTTTGGGGGTGATAAGCCGTGGACACTCTATGTTCAATTCCCAACTTCTTCAAGCATCTACCAAAGTCTTTGCCCGTGAAGTGTGTTCCTCCATCGCTTATCAAGATTCTCGGGATGCCATATCGAGGGAAGATTACCGATTTAATTATGTATATGGACTCCTCCATTGATGCCTTCCGACATGGCATAGCTTCAACCCACTTAGAAACATAGTCCACCATCACCAATATATGCTCAAACCCATGTGAGTTCACGAATGGTCCCATGAAATCGATTCCCCAGACATCAAATAGATCTATTTGCAAGTTGTAGTTTAACGGCATGGCATTCCTTTGTGAGATATTCCCCGTCCTTTGGCATTCCGGACAAGTCGAAACAAATCTTTTCGCGTCTTCATGCATCTCGGGCCAATAGAATCCACTAGCCCATACCTTAGCTTGAGTTCTAAAGTGCCCATAATGTCCTCCATATCCCGACGAGTGACACTTCCTTAGAACTTCTTCACGTTCCTCCCTCGGTATGCATCTTCTTAGGACTCCATCTTCTCCATATCTATATAAGTATGGTGGATCCCAATAGTATTTTCTTCATTCCACGATCACTCTTTTCCATGCATTCTTGTCTAAGTGATCCAAGGGCATCCCTTTTATTGCCCTTATTATTTCATTCATCCAACTATCTTTGTTGAGAATTTTATATAGGTGATCATCTCTCATTTGATCCTCGATCGGTTCTTTTCCATCATCTCCATGGTTCATCCTTGATAGGTGGTCGGACACAACATTTTCTGCTCCTTTCTTGTCCCTTATCTCCACATCGAATTCTTATAGCAATAGGATCCATCGAATCAAGCGTGGTTTAGCATCTTTCTTGGACAAGAGATACTTGATTGCCGCATGGTCGGTATAAACTATCACCTTTGAATTTACTTTGTATGATCTGAATTTTTCGAAGGCGAATACCATGGCAAGCAATTCTTTCTCCGTTGTTGCATAATTGAATTGGGCTTCATTGAGAGTTTTGCTTGCGTAGTAGATAGCATTTACCTTCCCCTCTTTCCTTTGTCCAAGAACGGTTCCTACGGTGTAGTCGCTTGCATCACACATGATTTCAAAAGGTAGATTCCAATCTAGAGGTTGCATGATAGGAGCACTTATGAGGGATTGCTTGAGTATTCGAAATGCGTGAAGACAATCACTATCGAAGATGTATTCCACATCTTTTTGGAGAAGTTGTGTCAATGGCTTGGTGATTTTTGAAAAATCCTTTATGAACCTCCTATAGAATCCGGCATGACCGAGGAAGCTCCTCAAAGATTTGATGTCCGTAGGTGGTGGCAATTTCTCCACGGTTTCTATCTTTGCTCTGTCCACCTCTATCCCTCTCTCGGAGATAACATGACCGAGGACAATTCCTTCTTTCACCATGAAATGACACTTCTCCCAATTAAGCACAAGATCAACCTCTCCACATCTTTTAAGAACTTTCTCCAAATTTGCCAAGCAATTTTCAAAGCTAGTACCATGCACCGAGAAATCATCCATGAATACCTCCATAATCTCTTCTATGAAATCTGAAAATATAGACATCATGCACCTTTGAAAAGAAGCGGGCGCATTGCACAATCTAAAAGGCATCCTCCGATATGCAAAAGTTCCATACGGGCAAGTAAATGTGGTCTTATGTTGATCATCCGGATGAATAGGTATTTGGAAGAATCCCGAGTATCCATCAAGGTAACAAAAGTGTGAATGCTTTGCCAACCTTTCTAGCATCTCGTCAATGAATAGTAGTGGAAAATGATCCTTCCTCGTTGCCTTATTCATTTTTCTATAATCGATGCACATCCTCCATCCCGTGATGGTTCTTTGCGGTATCAATTGCGCTTTCTCATTTTTCACAACCGTGAGTCCTCCTTTCTTTGGAACGCAATGAACGGGGCTTACCCAATCACTATGTGGCACGGGGTATATTATTCCAGCATTCAACAATTTGATAATCTCCTTCTGCACCACATCACGCATAGTATGGCTCAACCTTCTTTGATGCTCTACGACCGGCTTGTATTGCTCCTCGAGTTGTATATGATGTGTGCAAAAAGCGGGGCTAATACCTTTCAAGTCATTAATCGAGTAGCCGATCACCTTTTTGTGCTTCTTCAATAAATTCAGCAACTTCTCCATCTCTTCCGGGCTCAATTCATCGCTAACAATTACCGGAAAAGTCTTGCCATCTCCCAAAAATTCATATTTCAATCCCTTGGAAAGTGGCTTCATCTCAACATCGGGCGCACCATCCTCTTCTTGATCTAACTCTCCAATGTCTTCAAATTTTTCTTCCTCCAAATTCCCATGTTGCGGCTTCAACTCTTCCATTGTTTCCACTAGTTCTCCATCTTGATCATCTTGAGCGTCTCCATTCTCCAAAGCGCGTTGGATAGGATCCCTGAAAGAATCAATGGAACGAATGCTCTCTACCTCTTCGTTATCAAGAGGTAGAGGTGAAGCAAAAGACGGTTTCGAATGAAATTCGAATATGCACTTCTCTCCATCTAGATCAAAAGTGACAATCCCTTTTCCAACATCTAGAACAGCATTTACTAATTTGAGAAAGGGTTTTCCAAGGATTATGCCTTCATGCTCATCATCAACAGCATTAATCACAAAAAAGTCGGTAGGAATTTTTTTACCCGCTATAGCAACATTTAGATTTCTAAGCACTCCTAGCGGTTTGATTAATCTACCATCTCCCATGATCAATTTAATGATTGTGGCATCTAGGTTTGATGTTTCGTTAAAAAGCTCAACATAAACCTTGGAACTCATCACACTAACATGGGCGCCAACGTCACATAAAACATTGCAACATTTTGTTCCGTCTATCATGCAATCAACACGAGGTGTGGGTGATGGATTACCTTCGCTTTGATCGCTTCCAATCGCATATACTTGGGCTATGTGCACGTAGGGTGATGATTCCGATTTTACTCCCATGATCTTTTTGACCTCCAGCACTTCGTCCAAGTCGATCTCTTCCTCTTTTTCTTCAAAAAGTTTCCAAATAATATCACCGGCCGATTCCTTGCCAAATGTATATCTCGTGTGATTATCTGGCGGAAAATCTTCCACTATCACCTTCCCCATTCCTCGCTGATTTGGATGCGGTCTTGCTTTGTCGAACAATCTTCCGAAGTCAATTGGTATCCAATCCATTTGCTCGAATTCCCTTAGCGATTTGGCGGTGCCCATGGTTCTTCCTTTCTTTTCTGGGTCATCTTTTGTTGCACTCCGGATCGATGCTTCTTCATCATGGCTTGTCTCTATGACTTTCTCATGCTTCGGTTGTTCTTCCCTTACTTCTGATGTCTCTTTTCTGAAAATTCCAGCAAGCACCCGCACTTGAGATTCTTCCTCGGAGCTTGCCAAACATCGTTTTCCCCAATCTCTTCGCATGGTCACCACCTTGCTGATTTTTTGTAGGAGTTGGGCAGCTTTCGTGAGTGTTTTCTCCATGAGATCTCCTCCTGCACACATTTGAACAAATTGCATGCACTCGAGGTTAGGGAAAAGTAAAAGGTATGCAAGAGTACTTCACCGGAAAATCCGAGCTTCGGTCCTTGTTCAATCAATCCATTGAATCTATCCCATGCTTGATCTATCCCTTCTTCTTCTCCTTGCGCAAAGTTGATCACTTGCTTCCGAATATGTTGAACCTTGCTTAACGGAAAGAACCGCTCGCAAACTTTCTTCATCAAGTCATCTCAATTTCCTTTTACCTCGAAAGATGCAAGTGCAAATCATCTTCTCGCTTCTTCTGCAAGTGAGTATGGGAAAAGATTCCATCTAAACCAAGCTAGCGGAACTCCGTCTTGTTGTACCGTGTTGCATAGCATTGTGAACCACTTGATATGTCTATATGGGTTGTCCGTCTCGTCTCCTCTAAAGGGGTTTGCCGCCGCCATCTTGATGATTTGAAGCTTGACCTCGTACTCGGTGGCTCGCAACACCGAATCTGATTTTTGCATGTCGAAGTCCTCCGATCACGGGCTTGCATAATCCCTTAGTGATTTTTCTCCTTCCTCCATGTGTTGAATGAGATGGGCCATCTAGACAATCAAAACAAAAACAAAAACAAAAATTTTCAGGAGAAAAAGGTCAGGTGTTAGTAACCAACAAAATTAATACAAAGTTAAACGTAGCAAAATCGCTTGTTCCCTGGCAACGGCGCCATAAAAGCTTGTTGACGCTTCTTAAAGCGCCAATTTACGTACCGCAAGCACACGGATCGTGTAGCTTTTCCCTTAGAGTATTCCCCCAAGGTTTATCAATCCACGGAACAAGTGTATTACTATGCTTAACTAAGCACTAATGATGTTGGTAAAAGATCTATATTGAGTGTATGAGTGTGAAATAGATCTAATCTAACCAATCTAATCTAATCTAGACTAGTGAGCAATGATAGACGTGTGCACAAGATATGAAGAGCATTTATCCATAGGGTCTAGGATCACTAGAGATGTAATCGCCAAGCAATGAAGAACGGATCTAATCTACCAAAGGTGTGTTCCAAGATCAAAACCTTTCCCTCCCGCATACTGTCACTACACGAGGATAATCGGTAACGAATCAACAAGAACATGATAGTTGATGCAATCTATGTAAACCATGCAAGAGCAAAGCAAACCCAAAGCCAAGTCGCGAACTATTAAGCATCAAAGAATCATCAACAAGAATCGTGATAGATCAATCTCATAAAGGATTCGGCAATTACAACTCAAGATCTCCTTACAACCCCATGAACAAACGAGGACTTTACCCCATGAAGCTAAGCGAAGTGTAGTCGATCATGGTGACGAAATCTCCGGCAAGGGGTGGATCCCTTGTTGTCCTCCAATTTCGCGTGTGGCCTCTTTGTCTTATTCCTCATCTTAGCCCAGTTGTAACCATGCGTCAAAACATCTCTGAAAATGTCCAATTTCCTGTCAAAATGCAACATGCTCCAAAATCCAGGACAAAATCGAAAACGGTCAAGTTTGGGTGCCAAGTGGCGGGTTAGTACATGAATCATCCCGAAGAATTTACCAAAACAACTCCTAATCATATAGTAAAATGGGTACTTAAGGAGCGCCAACACACGGCTGACGGATCGGGCGGCTTTTACAGCCACCTTGTCATACCAAACTCGCCTAAACCGAAAACCACCTCCCTAGTCGCCGAAACCCGCGAGTCTGCGGATCTCGACGAAAAAAGAGTTCTACCTGAACTCGACTCGGACAATCTAGAAAACGTGTTGACTCCAAACCAAATTCTCGGTTCAGTCGAGTTCGACACAAACTCTTATTCTGAAAAACCTGACTTTTCCAAAACCCTTGGAAAATACTTGACTCATCTAAAAATGATCAAACACCCCAAGATCAAGAATTCAGAACTTCTCGACGGAGTAAATTGAGTTTCACGATCAATAGAGGGTTGTATCAAACTTGCAGAAACCGCCCTTGGCTCATCTACGTCACAGCAGAACCCTAAAGTGTTAAACCCACCACAGAAAAGGTCAGGTGATTTGCTCTCAGGGATCGATCGGGTGAATTCAAATCTTGCTGACTACATCAAGGTAGCCAAAAGCATTCTGCAAAACAAGGGGCAGAAAACGGGAGGAGGAATCTGCGGGTGTCAGACCCGGGGGAGCGGGACTGCTCACAGGCGTAGAATGTTCTAGAGTAAGGGATAGCTCATGGATGTACCTTACCTCTTTTGTAACTACCCGAATAGGCGTAGAAACTAGCTGCAGTACAAGGAAACTACCCGATCGTATTGTAGTAGGACTCCAACTGTACTCAGCTAGGACTTTTCATGTAACCCTGTCCCCTCGGATACATAAGGGCGGGCAGGGACCCCCTCGAAACACATCAACACCTAAGGCAATACAAACCACCACACATGACGTAGGGTATTACGCAACTCGCGGTCCGAACCTGTCTAAATCTTTGTGTTGCTTGCACCATCGAGTTCCAGAGCCGTCGATCCCTAACTACAAACCTTACTGCTAAGGGTATCCCTAAGCAGGCTTGGCGGTAAACACCGTCAGCTGGCGTGCCAGGTAAGGGACTCGGCGAGTTCATCAGCGAGTTCGATGGCCACTTTCGCTTTCAGCACCATGGTGCCTCCTCAAGGCGCCACCTTCATCTTCGGTTCGTGGGTCTGCGTCGCCAATGGTTCAGGCGGCTTCAATAGCCACTTAACCAACTCTCCCACGCTGAAGAGCTCCACGTCGGAAGACTCCAACAAGCTCGCCAGATCTCATGATAGCGGCGTTAAGTTGCTTCCCGACCTCTCCAAGGAGATCGAGCCGAAACTCGAAAACAACTCGAGTTCTACTCAGACTCAGATTGATCTCAAACCAAAATCCACTCGGATTGGGACTCCTTTTGCTCAACCTGTTTTTGGATTGCGCAATTCATCATCTGTTTTACAGGCAGATGATCAGATCCATCTATGAAAGTAGCTTGGATCGCCTACTCCACTTCGAAAACCAATCAGTCACCGCTAGTCAGGAGGCACCTGTTGTCGATAAATATCCAGATCCAGTCGAGTCACCTCAAGACAGCCTGGACTTCATCACCAATGCACTGGCTAAGATGCAACTCAAATCTTGCCGACGCCATATCCTCGCAGAACTACTCGACAATCTACGAGAAATCGCCAGCATTGATGATCTCCCATTTCAACACGGCACTCCCCTCGAAACTGAGAGGGAAACTGGCTCCGGTGGAACTATCCTAGCTGATTACGAATCAAACCTAGAAAGCTTCTCTCACGAGCGTTTGGTTCCGGTAATCATCCAACCCGGGGGTGCTCCAAGCCACCATGATCCAAACAAAGCCTTGGGTCAGATCTCAGCACACAATCTGACCCAAGACGCTCCAGCTGATGAAGACGAAGCCACTCATACAGCCCGCACGGTAAGGAATCAAAGGAAAGAAGCACGTAGGGTTCATGCAGCTGAACGTGCTCGAATTCCACCGCGCAACCTCAATAACGAGTTCAACAACGTCGCAGATCCGGTTTTCAGAACACCAATTGCTGCGATGACAGAAGCAACCCTGCGACTCATGATGATGCCCCAGAATCCAGAGATAGACCGAGTCATAAATCTCACCAAGAACTCTATTGAACAACTCGAGAGACAAAACCCGCTGTCCTCACTGCATGGCACACGATCAAGGGCTACCGCAACAGTCATACCTCATGCAAGCCGTACCCCCGGAGGCCACCAGCATCAACAACAGCAGGAGCAGCAGAACCGAAGAAATCAAGAGGATCAAGAAGTCGCGAGCAGCCATCGCCCCAGTGGTGGCCAACCTCCAGTAAAGCAAGCCCCTGGGCCTCAGCCAAACCACAACAACAGCAATCGCGGGCACAACAGGGAAGAAGTAGCCGATTCCATCGTGGACACACGGGACATCATCAACGCAAGACGCAGAGCACACCTTGCGGACAACTCTGATCACTTCCAAGCCCTGAGCAGGGCTTTCGACAACATCGAGTACCCGAAGGATTTTAAGCCTACGAACATCCAAAAGTACGACGGCAAGCAAGACCCTACTCAATGGTTACGTTTATACTCGACCGCTATTAGTGTTGTAGGGGGAGATACCAACACCAAGGTCCTCTACCTCCCGATGGCCCTAGAACCCGCACCCCTCACATGGCTCGAAAGCTTGGCGCGCGAGTCAATCCGCTCGTGGGAGGACCTCAAGAAGGCATTCGTCGACAACTTCCAAGGGTCGTTACACCGAGTAGCAACTCGCCATGCCCTGTCCATGATCAAGCAGGAGCAAGGCGAGTTGATCAGATCCTATGTCAAGCGCTTCTTTGACACAAGAGCTATCATCCCCAATGTTGCCAACGACGATGTCATCGACTACTTCCAGAGCGGCATCACCGTCCAATCCCTGTACCGCGACTTCGGGCGTAATCGCCCCAAAATAGTGGTAGATCTGAGGGATATGATGCAGTGCTGGGCAGATGAAGAGGAGCAAGAACGCAGTCGCTTTCCCCGCCGCAACAACAACAACAACGGGAAGCGCCACAACGACCGTGGAGGGCCTAGCAACCAGCGGGATCCTACACGCAAGCGTAAGCCTGACGACACTATCGGCCCTATGGATCGCACACCGCGTGGCAAGAAGGGCAACAAGCCGTAGGATCAGTTCGACAAGATCTTACACAACAAAAGATGTCCAATCCATCCCAAGAGCAACCACTCGATGTGGGAGTGCACGATCCTGCGCAAATCCTTCTAGTTGTCACCTACAGCTGCTCCAAAGAAAGAACAAGACAAAGATGATGAAGACGACAAGAAAGACCGTGGCGGTTTCCAACAGCAGCAAAACGTTGTCAACGTCATATTTGGAGGAGATCCTAGTTTCTCCAAACGAGCTTAGAAGCTCCTACTCAGAGAGATCCTCTCAGTCGAGCCAGCAATTCAGAGGCCACTCAAATATAGCGAGGTCCCCATTACCTTCTCCAGGGAGGATCACTGGACCAGCTTCTCTGAACCTGGAAAGTTCCCACTAGTACTCGATCTAGTCGTTCAGGGCTCCAAGCTTAGTCGAGTACTCATCGACGGCGGAACTGGGCTCAACCTGATCTTTGCAAGCACATTGATAAAGATGAGCCTCAACTATATGAGTCTGCTTACTCCAAGCAAGGCTCTGTTCTACGACATCGTCCCCAGAAATTCCTCTACACCAATTGGCTCGGTTACTCTCCCAGTCACGTTTGGTACAGAACAGAACTTCCGGACAGAATATATCAAATTCGAAGTAGCCAACTTCGAATCTTCCTACCACGCTATCTTGGAAAGACCTGCACTAGCCAAGTTCATGGCAGTACCGCACTATGTTTACCTGCTCCTCAAGATGCCAGGCAATACAAGAGTCCTTTCACTACGGGGAGACCTCCTCAAGTCTTTCGAGTGCGACAAGGAAGCAATAGATCATGCCAGGCAATACAGGAGTCCTTTCACTATCCGAGTTCCTAGCTCTGTCAGCGAAATACTTGATGCCGCTAAAGAACTCTCACTCAAGGAGTCGATGCCTTCCAAGAAACCAAGCCAATCATCGGTTAAACCAACCGGTGATGTAGGCACCAAGACTATCCAGTTACAAGAGGGAGACGACTCCAAAATAGCCATCATAGGAGCAGGACTGGGTGACAAATAGGAACTTGAGCTCGTCAACTTCCTTAGAGCCAACCGAGACGTATTTGCGTGGAAACCAGCAGATATTCCAGGGGTGCCCAAGGAGTTGATCGAGCATGCCTTGAAGGTCGACCCTAAAGCCGTACCAAAGAAGCAACGGTTATGGCGTTTCTCACCGGACAAGCGATAAGCCATCAAGAAAGAGCTGGCAAAACTACTCGCAGCAGGGTTCATCAAGAAAGTCTATCATCCCGAATGGCTGGCTAACCCTGTGCTTGTCCAGAAGAACAACAACAACGAGTGGAGTATGTGTGTCGACTACACCGATCTAAACAAGCACTGCCCAAAGGATCCTTTCGGGCTACCATGCATTGATCAAGTAATCGACTCGACAGCAAGATGTGTCCTGTTGTCCTTCTCGACTGCTACTCAGGGTATCATCAGATCACCATAAAAGAAGAAGACCAAATCAAGACGGCCTTCATCACCCTTTATGGGGAGTACGCCTACAAGACCATGTCCTTCGGGTTGAAGAAAGCTGGTGCTACCTACCAGCGTGCGATACAGCTGTGCTTCTCCGACCAGCTACATCGCAATGTTGAAGCCTATGTTGATGACGTCGTTGTCAAAACCAAGACTCAGGATCAATTTATTACTAACCTGGAAGAGACCTTCAACAGCCTCCGAAAGTTCTGCTGGAAGCTCAACCCAACCAAGTGTGTCTTTTGTGTACCCTCTGGAAAACTACTCGGATTCATCGTCAATAACCAAGGAATTGAGGCTAATCCAGAGAAGATCAATGCCATCATGGCCATGGACGCTCCAGCTACCATCAAGGACGTCCAGAAGCTTACAGGCTGCATGGTAGCCTTGAATCGATTCTTGTCCTGGCTTGGCGAACGGGGATTACCCTTCTTCAAACTCCTAAAGCGACAAGATAAATTCGAGTGGAGGCGGCGCTGGAGTTCTATTCATCTCCCCTAAGGGAGAGCAATTGAAGTATGTGTTCCAAATTTTGTTCAAGGTTTCTAACAATGAAGCTGAATACGAGGCACTGCTACATGGTCTCCGACTAGCAGTTTCTCTTGGCATGTAACACCCGGTTTATAAAAGGACATAAACCGAGCAATCATATACGTGCCAGGATCAAGTCACACATATATACAACAGAATGAATAGTATATCACAGCACATATCACGTAAAAAGATATAATAAAGCGAGTACGAAAGTTATTTATTACATTAATGACAAAATGTCTGATACAGAGTATGCGGAAGCGTAAAACATATACGAGAAACTCTCGGAAGCAGGGCGCCACAGGGACGTCGATTGGGAGACAAAATGCCTAGAAGTCCTCGTAGTCCTGGTAGCGCTGAGCGAACTCCCTCGCGTCGGCAGGAACTGAGCAGCAGTAGGGTGTCCCCAAGAGGAAAAAGAGTAGAGTAGGCAAGAGTGAGTACACAACTTGTACTCAACAAGTATAACACAAACTACGAGGCTCTAAGGTTGGCTAACTGACTGCATTGGCTTTTAAGTCTTGGCAAAATTTTATTAAAGCTAATTACTACAAGTTGATGAATTACCATAAACCCAGTTACATAATAATTAATCAATATTAATCATGTTACTACTGAGAACCAAACCGAAACCACCAAGGTAACCCCGAGAGGCACCCCCCTCGTCGGAAGGAGATAACCCCACTAATCAAAAGGAGGATCTGGGCCGCTCATGACCGTGAGCACGGCTAGTATACCAGTTTTACACTCTGCAGAGGTTGCACATCTTTACCCACAAGTCGTGAGCTACGCTAGTTGTTCATCACACTTCCTTAGGTGAGATGACTAGCAAACTCACTACGAGGCCTTTACAAAAAATCTCGTTGGTAAGGAGTAACCGCGAGGGTTGGATCGGCGACTATGGAGCAGGTCTAGTGGGCGTCATCGACAACGCCACTCAGTACGAGGGACATAGAAGCTTACCACCCTTGCCCCGTCGGTAATGTAACACCCGGTTTATAAAAGAACATAAACCGAGCAATCATATACGTGCCAGGATCAAGTCACATGTATATACAACAGAATGAACAGTATATCACAGCACATATCACGAATAAGACATAATAATTCGAAATACGAATGTTATTTATTACATAAATGACAGAATGTCTGATACAGCGGAAGCGAAGTACAAAATACGGTAAAAGCTCTCCGAAGCTGAGCAGGGCACCACAGGGACGTCGACTGGGAGACGAACACCTAGAAGTCCTCGTAGTCCTAGTAGCGCTGGACGAACTCCCTCGTGTCGGCAGGAACTGAGCAGCAGTAGAGTATCCAAGAGGAAAAAGTAGAGAAGAGGCAAGAGTGAGTACACAACTTGTACTCAACAAGTATAACACAAACTATGAGGCTCTAAGGTTGGCTGACTCAACTGCATTAGCTTTTAAGTGTTGGCAAAATTTTATTAAAGCTATTTACTACGAGTTGATGAATTACCATTAACCTAGTTACATAGTAATTAATCAGAATTAATCATGCTACTACTGAGAACCAAACCAAAACCAAGCCACCAAGGTAACCCCGAGAGGCACCTCCCTCGTCGGAAGGAAACAACCCCACTAATTAAAAGGAGGATCTGGGCCACTCATAACCGTGAGCACGGCTAGTATACCAGTTTTACACTCTGCAGAGGTTGCACATCTTTACCCACAAGTCGTGAGCTACGCTAGAGGTTCATCACACTTCCTTAGGTGAGATGGCTAGCGACTCACTACGAGGCCGTTACAAAGAATCTCGTTGGTAAGGCGTAACCGCGAGAGTTAGGTCAGCGACGATGGGGCCCACCTCACGGGGGTACAAGCACAGGTACGCAAACCAAGCACAGACCAGCCGGAGGAGCAGGGACCATTGAAGCTTACTACTCTTGCCTCGCAGGTAAGTTACTCCAAACCAAAAAGACCTAATTAGTAAGCCAAGTCTATCCCATTCTAGCCTTGTGGTAGCGCTGTTGTCCCAGGTTGTCACTCTATGAACCGGTCCTTATGGAGAGTGGCCAACCAAGCACTAAACACCGTGCTGGCCCCCTAAACCATGTTTCTACAAAACCATCTTTTAACGAGACGTGAGCCACTCATCCACACAGAGGGCCACTCTCAGAATTAAGTTCAAGTAAACCATTAATCAGATTAATTAAAAAAAAGACCAGAGTGTGTTATAGCACGGCACCTAGCACAACTAACCAAAATGCAACCCAAAGGATATATATAAAGGATATAAAGTGGCTAGGAAAGTCCTTATAGGCATACAGTATTAAAATGCAGTATGAAAATGTATTTAAAAGTGATAGGTTGTTCATGTTATACTTGCCTTCCTCGTACTACTCCTGCTGCTGCTCAAAGTGCTTGGAAGACGGCTGCTCTGGGTTCTGGTACTAGGGCTCCTCAGATGGATCAACGTCTACTCACGAACACATGGCCAAAACAAAGCACAATAATAAGCATACAAGCAAACACTAACAAAAACTAAGAAACAGTATATCAATACATAAAAACAGCAAGAAAAACTAAGCCTAAACTGTTCTACGCGTTACAACGATCGCGTGGACATAAAGAACGCTTAAAACGGAGCTAAAACGCATAAACTAGGCCTAAAACAAGGTTCAGGGGCTAAACTGCAAGAAATCTAAGGTTCCAGGGGCTTTTCTGCAAAAACCGAGGGCCTAAATGTAATTAAACTATAGATCCAGGGTCTGACACGTAAAACTGCCAAGGGTGGACGGCGGGTTCAATTTTAAAGAAGCTCAGGGGGTTATCTGCTAAAATCTGGGACCAACTGTAATTAGTTTTGCATACAGATGGATGGCGGGTTGATTTCAAGAAAACCGAGGGGCTCTTTAGCAAAAGAACCAAGGCGAAATGGTATCTGCAGATCTGATCCGTTGGATCGGGATCTGGCGACTCAGATCTGATGGGTTCGGGTTTTAATCACGAACGTTGATTCAGATCGGGCGGCTGACGGTGTTCGTGGACGCCGGTGGTGAAGGGGCTCGCCGGGAATCGGTTTCCCGCGGTGGCGCAGTGCCAAAGCTCACCGGAGCTCGCCTATTGGGCGTTCCAGGGGTGGATTCCAGCAGAGGATTGGCCCAGGAGCATGATTGTGACATGTGTAAACCACTGGGCGTGCCTGCACGGGTCTACAGCGGCTCTAGCAGGGTGCGCAACGGTGGAGCGGCTCTGGGTGGTGAGGGTTCGCCGGCGCGGTGTGTTCCAGGGGTTCCAGGGGCTATGGCCCATCTAAACTAGCGCCAATGCGACAAAGGGGGTTGGGGATGCTTACCGAGGGTCCAGGGACAATGCGCTGTCGAGATGTGAGGGTGGTACAGAGGTCAGGAGGGTCCAGGGATAAACGGCGGTGACCAATCGGAGTGGCGGGCCGAGTTACCTACGAAAATTTCCGGTGCAAATCCGGCTACTGCAGAGGCTGCTGGCGAGGAGGGATGGCTCGGGGGCGATGTTGGACGTACGGCGAAGCTCTTGCAGTGGATTGCAGGGGCTAGCGGCCAGTAGGGCGGCTTGTCCGCGGCGGCACAGAGGCGCGGCGTGGCGGAGCACAGCGAGATGGCGGAGCGGCACGGGTGTGCGAGCTAGGGTTAAGATGGCGGCGCTGGTGTGGATGGGGTGCAAGGGGGGGCCTCGGGCCTTCTTATGGGGCGGCGGCCAGCCTAGGCGTGCGCGCCTGGGGTGGGAAGGCCGGCGAAATCCTCGGCGAGGATCACGGCTTCGGTTGCACGAGGGAGGGAGACGAGTCCGACTACGGGGCCCGGGCTGTCAGCGGCTGGGCAAGCGCGTGCGAGGTGAGCGGGGGCTGGTGCGGGCTGCGCTGAGGGGCGCACGCTAGGCCGGCGTGCGTCGCGGGCCGAGAGTGTGCGGGTGGAAGCGGGCCTATGCGGGGCGTTGAGCTGGGTTTGGTTGGGCCGAGGGGTGGGAGATGGGGTGATTGGGCCGGTTAGAGTGGGTTTTGGGTTTTCTGGGTTTGGGCTCCTTTTTTCTAATTTCTTTTCCTTTCTATATCTAATCCTAATTCAAACTCAAGGCAAATGAATTCAAATTTAAATTTGAATTCACACAAGCACTCAACAAACAAAACAATGCTCCAGCATGATGCAACAACAAATTTTTAAACTTAGACAAAATTTTAATTACTTATAGAACAGAAATTGAGATTAAATGCAAGTCTAACACAATAAACCTTAGAAATTTAAATAAAGCCATTTAAATTTATTAAAAAAATGCTGGAATTGAAATTAGGGTGTTACAGACCCTACCCCCTTAAAGAAATCTCATCCCCGAGATTTAGCTGGGCTGGCTAGCAAAGAGATCTGGATATGTCTTCTTTAGCTCATCTTCTCGCTCCCAAGTAGCCTCAGCTTCACTATGGTGACTCCACTGAACTCTACACATCTTGATGCGCTTGTTCCGAGTAACCCTCTCTGATGTCTCCAGAATCTTCACCGGATGCTCAGTATAAGTCAGGTCTTGCCGGACATCTACTCCATCCAGTGGTGCCTGCTCCTCGGGTACTCGCAAACACCTCTTTAGCTGAGATATATGGAAGACATCATGAACTTCTGAGAGGCTGAGAGGTAACTCCAGGTGATAAGAAACTTCGCCTTTCCGCTCTAGCACCTTGAATGGCCCCACATACCGAGGTGCTAACTTCCCCTTGACATTAAACCTGCGGATTCCTCTCATCGGAGACACCTTCAGGTATACATAATCACCAACACTGAAAGTCAGGTCTCTCCGTTTGCCATCTGCATAGCTCTTCTGCCTGCTCTGTGCAATCCTCAGATTTTCTCGCACAGCCTGAACCATCTACTCTGCATCATCTATGATCTCAGGGCCAAAGAGCTGCTTCTCACCAATCTGATCCCAATAGAGAGGAGTCCTGCACTTTCTGCCATACAATGCCTCGAAGGGGGACTTCTTCAGACTGGCCTGATAGCTGTTGTTATATGAGAACTCAGCATAAGAAAGGCACTTATCCCAACTAGTACCGTACTGAATGGCACAATCTCTCAGCATATCCTCCAACACTTGGTTGGTTCTCTCTGTCTGCCCATCTGTCTGAGGGTGATAAGCCGTACTGAAACGCAGCTTCGTATCCAACGAATCATGGAGCTGCTCCCAGAATCGAGAAGTGAACTGAGACCCTATGTCAGATATGATCTTCTTGGGCACACCATGCAAGCAGATAATCCGAGAGATGTACAACTCTGCCAGTCTAGCTCCGGAGTAAGTAGTGTTCACTGGAATGAAGTGAGCAACCTTCGTCAATCGATCCACTACTACCCAAATGGAGTTGTACCCTTTCTGAGTACGAGGCAATCCAACAATGAAGTCCATAGTGATTTCCTCCCATTTCCACTCTGGAATCTTCAAAGGCTGTAACAGACCTGCTGGCCTCTAATGCTCAGCCTTGACACGCTGACAGGTGTCACAGATGGCCACGTACTCTGCCACTGAATGCTTCATCCCATACCACCAGAAACGTTCCTTCAGATCATAATACATCTTCGTGCTGCCCGGATGAATAGAATAAGCTGTATCATGGGCCTCACTCAGAATCAACTTCCGGAGATCCTACACATCTGGCACACAGATCCGGTTCTTGTACCACAAGGTACCCTGATCATCCTCCCTGAAATGAGGAGCCTTGCCCTTCTTGAGCAACTCACGAATCTCCTGCAGCTTCTCATCTTCTTTCTGATGCTGCCTGATCTCTGACTCTAGAGTCGGTACTGCCTCAAACGCTGCACTCGAAGTATGATGCAAGAAGCCCAGACTCAACTGCTCGAACTCCTCGCATAACTCTGCAGGCATCTGGAAAGCCACGGCCATGTTGACATAACTTCTTCTGCTCAGAGCATCTGCTACAACATTGGCCTTGCCCGGATGATAGTGAATCTCCAGGTCATAATCCTTGACTAACTCTAGCCATCTTCTCTGCCGCATGTTCAGCTCATTCTGCGTGAAAATATACTTGAGGCTCTTGTGATCAGTGTAGATATCACACCGCTGTCCATACAAGTAATGTCTCCAAATCTTCAGAGCATGCACAACTGCGGCTAACTCAAGATCATGAGTAGGATAATTCAGCTCATGCCGACGTAACTGCCGTGAAGCATAAGCAATCACTCTGCTCTCCTGCATCAAAACACACCCAAGACCATCCTTCGAAGCATCACAATATACCGTGAACCTCTTCGTCTGGTCTGGCAGAGTCAGGACTGGCGCCGTAGTCAACCTCTTCTTCAGCTCATCAAAGGCCTTCTGACGCTCATCAATACATATGAATGCCACATTCTTCTCTAGCAAAGAAGTCAAAGGCTTCGCGATCTTGGAGAAATTCTCAATGAACCTCCGATAATATCCAGCTAAGCCCAAGAATGACCTGACTTCCTTTACTGTCTGCGGTGTCTCCCACTCTAGCACATCCTTCACCTTGCTCGGATCAACAGCAATGCCTCCCTGAGAGATAACATGACCGAGGAATGGAACCTCGTCAATCCAGAACTCGCACTTGCTGAACTTGGCATACAACTGATGCTCTCTCAATCTCTGCAATACGAGTCTCAGATGCTCCTCATGCTCTTCTTCTGTCTTGGAGAAGATCAGAATATCATCAATGAAGATCACCACGAAGACATCCAGATAGTCCATGAAAACCATGTTCATCAGATGCATGAAGAAAGCCGGGGCATTAGTCAAGCCGAAGGACATGACTGTATACTCATATAGCCCGTACTTGCAGGTGAATGCCGTCATCGGAATATCCCCAGGACGGATCCTCAGCTGAAAATAACCCGAACGAAGATCAATCTTCGAGAATATACGAGCACCTCGAAGCAAATCAAAGAGATCCTCAATACAGGGCAGTGGATGCTTGTTCTTGATAGTGACTGCATTCAGCTCCCGATAATCGACACACATTCTCTTCGAGCCATCCTTCTTATCTACCAGCAACAATGGAAAAGCCCAAGGAGAGAAGCTGCGACGAATATAGCCCTTGGCTAGCAACTCATCAATAGTTTTCTTGACTTCTTCATGCTCTATAGGTGCCATACGGTAGGGCCGCTTTGCAATAGGAGCTGTACCAAGCAAGAGATCAATACAAAACTCAATGGCGCGTTCAGGCGGCATACCTGGCAGATCATCCAGAAAGACATCCGGGAATTCAGACACCACGCGAATACCGTCCGTGGGTCTAGCCTCCATCTGATGAAGAAATCCAGAAGGCTCCACTGCACTGATAACAACCTCTTGGCCACTGGAAGCTGATAGCAAGACTGTCCTCTGAGCACAATCTATCCGGACTCCCCACTTGGCCAGAGTCTCCATTCCCAGAATGACATCAATGCCCTTGGTGTCTAGCACCATCAGATCAGTACAGAACTCTACTCCCCTCAAGGAAACACTGACTCTCGGGCAGTAAGTGTGAGACCTCAGCTGTCCTCCCGGTGAAGATACTAACAGGCACCTCTTTAATGTGCTAGTATGAATACCATGATGCTCGACAAAAGACTGAGTAATGAAGGAATGCGTAGCACCAGTATCGAAAAGCACTGTAGCTGGATATGAATTAACCATGAACGTACCAATAACCACGTTAGGAGCCTCGGCCGCTGACTCGGCCGTCACGTGGTTCACTCTGCCCTGAAGTGGCGCCCTGGGCTGAGCTGGGCACCCCTGCTGTCCCGCCTGCGCCTTCCGGGGGCAAGCGTTGGCGTAGTGCCCCGGCTGGCCGCAGTGAAAGCAGGTGCGAGGGGGTCCCTGAGCCTGCTGTCCGGTAGGAGCTGCCGGATGTGGAGCCTGCGGTGCCGGTGGAGCAGCACGAGCCGGAGGTGCCGGTAACCTCTGGCCCTGCCCCGCCTGCTGCTGCTGTCGAGGCGGGTACTACTGTGGTGGCCTCTGCTGGTACTACTGAGGAGGCCGGTACTGAGGCTGCTGGTACTGCTGGGGCCGCTGGAGGCGTGGACGAGTGTTGCTGCCGGAAGCAACGGGGACAATCTTCCTCTTCTTGTCCTCCATCTCCAGGTGCTTGCGCTCAGTGTTGAGCGCGCTGTCAACCAGATGGTTGAAGTCGTCGAAGTGGAGGTTGAGCCGCGCGTACTGGAGGTAGTCCTCAAGACCCTCCATGAAGTGCTCCTGCTTCTTGCAGTCATCCGCAACATCGGCAGGGGCGTAGCGAGCCAGCTGAAGAAAGCGATCACGATACTCCGTGACCGACATAGTCCACTGAAGTGAAAAAGACATACAGATATCGAAAGATTAACTCAAGATTCATAAGGATAGAACAAGGGGCATTAGCTCAAAAGAAACCGCTAAATGATTATATCTAAGATTACCTGCTTCAGTGCAAGGAACTCCTTCTACTTCATCTTCATAACGCCCGCGGGGACGTTGTGGCTGCGGAAACGCTCCCTAAACTGGAGCCAAGTGAGAGCCTCGCGGTCCTGAACTGGGTGGGACTCCCACCAGTCCAAAGCTGCCCCTCGCAGCTGTCCTGCTGCATACAAGACGTGCTCACGATCATCGCACTGGGCGATGTCCAACTGGCGCTCCACTGCACGGAGCCAGTCGTCAGCCTGAAGAGGGTCGGACGTGTGAGAAAACGTCGGCGGGTTACCCCTCAGGAACTCAGCACGCCTGTCGCGAGGCTGCGGCGGTGGAGGAGGCGGAGGCTGAGTGTGAGCCTGCTGAAGAGCCTGAACAGTGTTGTTCAGGGTGGCCATCATCTGCATCTGGAGCTGGAAGTACTGCTCCGGAGTCAAGCGCGGAGGCATCGGGATCCCGGTCCCCTGGGTGTTCTGACCCTGGTTGTTCTGCCCCTGCTGGTCAGAACCACGCCTGGTGTTCACCATCTGATTTTGGACAAAAGATTTCACGAGTAAGGATATTGCAGGAATAAATTCAGATGGATACGATAACTCTTTGCGGAAAAAGACTCAGATCCGATAAAGTAGACAGGATAGAGTGGACTGTTTTACCCCCAACGATCTAATCCATTTTATTAATTAGTTAACTTAACATAAGAGTGATTTTCTTTAAACAAATTTAAACTACTAAGCTATGCAATCAACCAAAGATCCAAATCAAGCATTTGCATAATAACAAGCAGACAATTCCCACAACTTAGCCGAGTTTAACACACGACTCGACTAACACAACGCGTCGCAGAGCGTGCTATCATATTATTATAAAAGGGTCACCTAGCTAATACTCATGGTGGTCAGATGATTGATTCAGGCGTAAATCTAGGAAAACTATTCTTCAGAGAGAGAAATCAAGGCAAGACGGGTAAAAAGTCAAAGAAGTCAAGGGGTATAATAGTAAAATAATTTCAGCAGGCAAGGATTGGAGAGAAGAAGTCCTATAACTCGACCAGTTCTATCTAGGCTTCGTCCTACAGTCGAAATGGCTCTGATACCATTCTGTAACACCCGGTTTATAAAAGAACATAAACCGAGCAATCATATACGTGCCAGGATCAAGTCACACGTATATACAACAGAATGAACAGTATATCACAGCACAAATCACGAATAAGACATAATAATTCGAAATACAAATGTTATTTATTACATAAATGACAAAATGTCTGATACAGCGGAAGCGAAGTACAAAATATGGTAAAAGCTCTCCGAAGCTGAGCAGGGCACCACAGGGACGTCGACTGGGAGATGAACACCTAGAAGTCCTCGTAGTCCTAGTAGCGCTGGACGAACTCCCTCGTGTCGGCAGGAACTGAGCAGCAGTAGAGTATCCAAGAGGAAAAAGTAGAGAAGAGGCAAGAGTGAGTACACAACTTGTACTCAACAAGTATAACACAAACTATGAGGCTCTAAGGTTGGCTGACTCAACTGCATTAGCTTTTAAGTGTTGGCAAAATTTTATTAAAGCTATTTACTACGAGTTGATGAATTACCATTAACCTAGTTACATAGTAATTAATCAGAATTAATCATGCTACTACTAAGAACCAAACCAAAACCAAGCCACCAAGGTAACCCCGAGAGGCACCTCCCTCGTCGGAAGGAGACAACCCCACTAATCAAAAGGAGGATCTGGGCCGCTCATAACCGTGAGCACGGCTAGTATACCAGTTTTACACTCTGCAGAGGTTGCACATCTTTACCCACAAGTCGTGAGCTACGCTAGAGGTTCATCACACTTCCTTAGGTGAGATGGCTAGCGACTCACTGCGAGGCTGTTACAAAGAATCTCGTTGGTAAGGCGTAACCGCGAGAGTTAGGTCAGCGACGATGGGGCCCACCTCACGGGGGTACAAGCACAGGTACGCAAACCAAGCACAGACCAGCCGGAGGAGCAGGGACCATTGAAGCTTACTACTCTTGCCCCGCAGGTAAGTTACTCCAAACCAAAAAGACCTAATTAGTAAGCCAAGTCTATCCCATTCTAGCCTTGTGGTAGCGCTGTTGTCCCAGGTTGTCGCTCTATGAACCGGTCCTTATGGAGAGTGGCCAACCAAGCACTAAGCACCGTGCTGGCCCCCTAAACCATGTTTCTACAAAACCATCTTTTAACGAGACGTGAGCCACTCATCCACACAGAGGGCCACTCTCAGAATTAAGTTCAAGTAAACCATTAATTAGATTAATTAAAAAAAAGACCAGAGTGTGTTATAGCGCGGCACCTAGCACAACTAACCAAAATGCAACCCAAAGGATATATATAAAGGATATAAAGTGGCTAGGAAAGTCCTTATAGGCATACAGTATTAAAATGCAGTATGAAAATGTATTTAAAAGTGATAGGTTGTTCATATTATACTTGCCTTCCTCGTACTGCTCCTGCTGCTGCTCAAAGTGCTCGGAAGACGGCTGCTCCGGGTTCTGGTACTGGGGCTCCTCAGATGGATCAACGTCTACTCACAAACACATGGCCAAAACAAAGCACAATAATAAGCATACAAGCAAACACTAACAAAAACTAAGAAACAGTACATCAATACATAAAAACAGCAAGAAAAACTAAGCCTAAACTGTTCTACGCATTACAACGATCGCGTGGACATAAAGAACGCTTAAAAAGGAGCTAAAACGCATAAACTAGGCCTAAATCAAGGTTCAGTGCTAAACTGCAATAAATCTAAGGTTCCAGGGGCTTTTCTGCAAAAACCCCTAGGCCTAAACATAATTAAACTATAGATCCAGGGTCTGACACATAAAACTGCCAAGGGTGGACGACGGGTTCAATTTTAAAGAAGCTCAGGGGGTTATCTGCTAAAATCTGGGCCCAACTGTAATTAGTTTTGCATACAGATGGATGGCGGGTTGATTTCAAGAAAACCGAGGGGCTCTTTAGCAAAAGAACCAAGGTGAAACGGTATCTACAGATCTGATCCGTTGGATCGGGATCTGGCGACTCAGATCTGATGGGTTCGGGTTTTAATCACGGACGTTGATTCAGATCGGGCGGCTGACGGTGTTCGTGGACGCCGGTGGCGAAGGGGCTCGCCGGGAATCGGTTTCCCGCGGCGGCGCAGTGCCAAAGCTCACCGGAGCTCGCCTATCGGGCGTTCCCGGGGTGGATTCCAGCAGTGGATTGGCCCTGGAGCATGATTGTGACATGCGTAAACCACTGGGCGTGCCTGCGCGGGTCTACAGCGGTTCTAGCAGGGTGCGCAACGGTGGGGCGGCTCTGGGCGGTGAGGGTTCGCCGGCGCGGTGTGTTCCGGGGATTCCAGGGGCTACGGCCCGTCTAAACTAGCGCCAATGCGACAAAGGGGGTTGGGGATGCTTACCGAGGGTCAGAACGGCTGGTGCGGCCGTGCAGGGCGGTCGGCGATGATGTCGAGCGGTGGGTCGCGGTGGCGCTCGCGGACGTGGGTGATGCAGAGCTCCTCCGGGCTTCGGTTCCCTACGGGACATTGTGCTGTCAAGCTGTGAGGGTGGTACAGAGGTCAGGAGGGTCCGGGGATAAACGGCGGTGACCAATCGGAGTGGCGGGCCGAGTTACCTGCGAAAATTTCCGGAGCAAATCCGGCTACTGCAGAGGCTGCTAGCGAGGAGGGACGGCTCGGGGGCGATGTTGGACGTACGGCGAAGCTCTTGCGGTAGATTGCAGGGGCTAGCGGCCAGTAGGGCGGCTTGTCCGCGGCGGCACAGAGGCAGGGCGTGGCGGAGCACAGCGAGATGGCGGAGCGGCGCGGGTGTGCGAGCTAGGGTTAAGATGGCGGCGCTGGTGTGGATGGGGTGCAAGGGGGGCCTTGGGCCTTCTTATGGGGCGGCGGCCAACCTAGGCGTGCGCGCCTGGGATGGGAAGGCCGGCGAAATCCTCGGCGAGGATCATGGCTTCGGTTGCGCGAGGGAGGGAGACGAGTCCGACTACGAGGCCCGGGCTGTCAGCGGCTGGGCGAGCGCGTGCGAGGTGAGCGGGGGCTGGTGCGGGCCGCGCTGAGGGGCGCACGCTGGGCCGGCGTGCGTCGCGGGCCGAGAGTGTGCGGGTGGAAGCGGGCCCATGCGGGTGGAAGCGTCCTTTTTTCTAATTTCTTTTCCTTTCTATATCTAATCCTAATTCAAACTCAAGACAAATGAATTCAAATTTAAATTTGAATTCACACAAGCACTCAACAAACAAAACAATGCTCCAGCATGATGCAACAACAAATTTTTAAACTTAGACAAAATTTTAATTACTTATAGAACATAAATTGAGATTAAATGCAAGTCTAACACAATAAACCTTAGAAATTTAAATAAAGCCATTTAAATTTATTAAAAAAATGCTGGAATTTAAATTAGGGTGTTATAGGTAAGTTACTCCAAACCAAAAAGACCTAATTATTACGTCAAGACCGTCCCATTCCAGTCTTGTGGTAGCGCTGTTGTCCCAGGTTGTCGCTCTATGAACCGGTCCTTATGGTGAGTGGCCAACCAGGCAGTAAGCACCGTGCTGGCCCCCTAAACCATGTTTCTAACAAAACCAAATTTTAACGAGATGTGGGCCACTCAAGCCACACAGAGGGCCACTCTCAGAATTAAGTTGCATATACCATTAATCAAGTTAATTAAAAAGGACCATTATGTGTTATAGCGTGGCACCTAGCACAACTAACCAAAATGCAACCCAAGGATATATATAAAGGATAAATGTGGCTAGGAAATCCTTATAGGCATACAGTATTAAAATGCAGTATGAAAGTGTATTTAAAATGATAGGTGGTGTTCATGTTATACTTGCCTTCCTCAAAGTTCTCCTGCTGCTCAAACTGCTCTGAAGATGGCTCTTGGCACTAGTACTGATGCTCCTCCGGTAGCTCAACGTCTACTCACGATCGCAACGCCAAAACAAGTCCACAACATAAACATACATGCAAACAAGAGTAAACACTAAGAAACAGTACAACAATACATAAAAATAGCACACTAAACTAGTCTAAAACTATTCTACGCGTTACAATGATCGTGTGGACATAAAGAACGCCTAAAACGGAGCTAGAACGCGAAAACTAGAGCAAAAACAAGTTCCAGGGACCTATTTGTAAGAAAACTGAAGTTCCAGGGGGTTTCTGGGCAAAACCGAGGACTAAAACATAATTAAAGGTTAGCTACAGGGGTTAGCACGCAAAACTGCCAAGGGTGGACTGCGGGTTCTAATTTAAAGGAACTCAGGGTGTTAAGTGCTAAAATCAGGACCTAAATCTAATTTCTTTTGAACTGGCCAGGAGCTCGGGTTGAATATAGGATAGATCAGGATCTCTTTAGCAAAAATTACAGGCCGAAGAGGTATCTTCAGATCTGATCCGTTGGATCAAGATCTGAGGGCTCTGATTCGATGGGATCCAAATCTAATCGTGGCCGTCGGTCTTGGATCGGGTGGCTGAGAGGATTTGCGCGCGGGAGCTGCGGCGGAACACCGCCGGAGCTCTGCTCCGCGGCGGGGGTCGCCGGGGTTGGCCAAACCGGCGCCCCAGGGGTCAATCCGACCCGGATCTGGGTCTAGGATGCTCGTCGGGGTACGCGTAATTCACCTGGAGGCTCGGTTGAGCTCGGCAGGGTTCTGGACGACGCGGGCACTGGCGGCGGCGGCCGTGGTTCGCCGGCGGCGGTGTTCTAGGCGCGGACGTGGGCTACGGGCCTAAATATCCAGCGCAAAAGAAAGGAGGGGGCTGACGTGATGCTCACCAAGGCTCGGGTTCGAAGGGAGGACCCGTGCAGGGGCACCGACGGCGAAGACCGGCGGCGGAGGTGGAGTGGAGTTCGCGGAGGGGGTCGACGCAGCACTGACCCAGGCTTCCAGGCTGCACGGATCGGCTAGTGGTGCTCCTGCGAAGAACTCACGGGGGTCAGGGAGTGCTGAAACGCGCCGATGGCATGAAATTGCGGCGGCAGACGATCCTACCCGAGATGGCGTCCGGGCTCAAAATCCGGGGAGTGCAGGCCGGGATCGAGGGTAGCGTGCTCGGGTTTGGTCCCTGGGTACACGGCGAAGATGTTGCGCGGGCTGTGGGGGCTTTCGGTGCAGCGGGGCGGTGTGCTCGCGGTGGAGCAGAGGCGCGGCGAGGCAGGGCGGCGCGGAGGCGGCGGTTAGGGCTAGAGACGGCGGCTACGGAATAGATAGGATGCAAGGGGGGGTCGCAGGGTGGTTTAAAAGGAGGGGCGCTGGAGATCTCGGCGTCCACACCCCGGATAGGGATCCCGGTGAGACTCCCGGGCGTGATCCGGGGGTCGTTGAGTGTGGGCGTGAGGAGGAAGGGGAAACTGACGAGTGGGGTCGCGGCTGTCAGCGAGACGTGGGATCGGGCGAGCGGGCCGTGTGGTGTGTGAGGCACGGTGCGGATGAAGCGGAGCAGGCCGGTTCCGCGTGTGCGGGGAGTTAGCGAGCGGGGCCGGTGGGACGTGGGTTGCTGGGTCCACGCGGAAAGGAGCGGGGCTGGGGTGAGAGAGAGTGGGCCGGCCGAGCGCGGCTGGGCTGAGTGGGAGGCTGGGTCGCGGCCCGTGCTCCGTGGAGCTGGGCTGCAGTGCTGGGAGCGGTGAAGGGCTAGGCTGCCTGAGTGGATTTGGGCCGGGTCTGGTTGGCTTGCTGGGTTTGGATTTTCTATTTTCCTTCCCTTTTCTAATTCTAGTTCCTATTCAAACTCAACCAAAACTAGTTGAATTCAAACCACACTCAAACAAATAAGACAATGCACCAGCATGAATGCAACAACGAGTTTATCCTAGAAAAATTTTAATTACTTGAGGAACAAAATTTAGATTAAATGCAAGACTAACACAATAATCCTTAGAAAATTAAATAAACCAATTAAATTTATTATTAACTAGGAAAATTAAGTTAGGGTGTTACATGGCATCAAGCGACTTCTCGTTTACGGCGATTCTCTACTCGTTGTCCAACAAGTCAATAAGGAATGGGACATCAACAAGGATACCTTGGACGCATACATTGAAGAAATCAGAAAGCTTGAAAACAAGTTCTCCGGATTGGAAATCCACCACGTCGATCGCGACAACAATGTGGGAGCCGGTGTCCTTTCCAAACTTGGATCTACTCCAGCAGCTGTTCCACCGGGAGTTTTTGTCCATGAACTTCATCACCCATCAGTTCAGGCACAAAGCCAACAAGCCACTGACACGGAGGCCCTGGCCACAGTCAAAGAAGTACTGATGATTGAAGAAGATTGGCGTACTCAGTTTATCGACTTCATCAAGGAGTTCAAGCTTCCACCACATGTTGATCCTAAAAGCGCTGAAGCTGCCGCATCATCAGGTGTAGCAAGGGTTTGGTCCTCATTGGTGACAACCTATACAAGCGCTCTGCTTCAGGCATCCTCATAAAAGAAGGCAAAGACATCCTCCGAGAAATACACGAAGGAGTTTGCGGTAATCACGCTACGTCAAGGACATTAGTCGGCAAGGCATATAGGTCAGGATTCTTCTGGCCAACAGCTATTTCAGATGCAGAAGACCTGGTCAGACGGTGCCCTGGCTGCCAATTTTTCGGCAAGAAGACTCACGTCCCAGCACATAACTTGATAACAATCCCTCCATCATGGCCGTTCGCCTGCTGGAGTTTGGACATGATCGGACCATTAACCGTAGCTCCAGGAGGATTCAATCATGTGCTGGTTGCAGTCGACAAGTTCACCAAGTGGATCGAGTACAAGCCCATTGTCAAAATCTCATCCGACAGAGTAGTGGATTTCATCTCTGACATTATCCATCGATTCGGCTTTCCTCACACCATCATTACAGATCTTGGTTCTAACTTCACATCACAATCTTTTTGGGATTTCTGTGACAACTTCTGCATTGAGGTCAAATATGCCTCAGTAGCTCATCCTCGGGCAAACGGACAAGTTGAGCAAATCAATGGTTTTGTACTCGACGGCTTGAAGAAAAGACTCTACGATTCCAACACCAAGAAAGGTGGCAAGTGGATTCAAGAACTTTCTCATGTAGTCTGGGGGCTGCGAACCCAACCTAGCAATGCAACTGGACAATTTCCTTTCTTTCTCACCTACGGGTCAGAGGCCATACTACTGGCAGACATCATGTGGAGATCTCCAAGAGTGGAAGCTTATCAAGAAGGAGAAGCAGATGAAGCTCGACAACTCGAGTTAGATTCAGTCGAAGAGGCCAGAGTCAACGCTCTAACTCAATCAGCTTGATATCTTCAAGGAGTCAGATGCTACCATGACCGCAACGTCCAGCAAAGATCCTTCAGCATTGGAGATCTAGTTCTACGAAGGATCCAGGATGAGACAGGACTACACAAGTTAAATTCCAGATGGGAGGACCATTTATCGTAACCAAGGTTACAAGACCAGGATCATACAGAATCACAGATGCAGATGGCAATGAGGTACCGAATTCCTAGAATATTGAGCACTTGCACAAGTTCTACCCTTGATCCAAGCAATATGGTGATGTCAGTTGATTTCTTTAATAAAGCAAGGGTCCTTACTGGCATATCGACTACATTAAAGGCAATTTCTCTAGCTGACAGCATCACTAGTCCAGGATAGCTTACACAGTTCTCCATCAGGATAACTACACAAGCCGTATCCTTGTCCTTAATATAAGGGCGCAACCTACTCGCCTAGCTCGAGAAGGTGTATGGATACCTTTACTAGTTGTCCATCTTGGGTAAAACTAACAGGTCAACTATAAAGAACAATAAAGAACTCCAGCCTTGCTGTAAAGGCAAAACTACTCGCTTGCTCGAGTATGTTATGGATACTACTACATTTTGTCCATCTTGGGCAACCTGACGGGGTTCGCCCTAAAAGGTCAATCTTAGTAGTTACTCCAGTTTACAAGTTAGATACCTTACTCGCCTCGCTCGAGTAAGTTTTGGATATCTTTTTGGCATTTATGTCTTGGATAGCCCGATGGGGTTCATACCTAACAGTTTTGCCTTAATGATTACTCCAATCCTTGGTTAAAGGACACCTCACTCACCTTGCTTTAGATATCCCTTTGACATTTATGTCTCGGGCAACTCGACGGGGTTCTTACCTAACAGTTTTGTCTTGCGGATTACTCCAGACTTTGATTGGGACACACTACTCGCTTGCTCGAGTAGTTTAGGGATACCTTTACAAGTTTACTTACTTGGGTGTTCTACTCACTTGATCAATTAGTTCATACCTATCCTGCGGCATCAGATCATGCTTCTGAAGACACCCCAACATGATACAAATTATGAACAATGACAAGAACTCAATGAAGATTATAAAAGTTGTTACAAGCAGTCTACTCTGCCATGTTCTTCAGAATCTCCTCAGCAATCACTTCCGACTCCTTACAATAGTCCCGGAATTTCTCATCAGAGAAATAAGGAGCTATTCCTTTAGCTATGGGAGATAAGTTGAAGTGAGGCAAGTAAAATTTAATAACTCCTATCATGTGAGTCAGATAATTCTTGGATGTTGCCGTCATGACATCAAAAATCTTCTAGGGAGCTTCTTCTAAACGCTCCACCAGGGACTTGCTATTTGATGACCCCTCCTCAGAATCAATCACATCCTCAAGAGCTTGAGCTGCTACTACTAGTCGAGTATAGTCTTCTGGAGAACCTGATGGGAAGATATCTCAGTAATTGATTTGACAAAGCAAAATCAAGACAAAAGATCGAGTACTTACAGGCTTGGGAAGTCTGCAGTTGCTTTTGAAGCTTGGAGTTTTCTTCCTGAAGCTTTGATCTTTCTTCTTCAAGATTCTTGATCTGGTGCTTCATATCATAAATCTCCAGATGATGCTGTCAATTTGCTTCATAGAGCTTATTACGAGCAGGAAGGGACTCATCTAGTCGTTTGGTAATCATGGCTTTCTGCTCCTCCAAGATCTTTCAGTTGTCTACAGTCTTATATAGAGCATGAGACTTTAGGAAAGATCGATTGGCTACATCTTGTAACATACAAGACAAGTCTGATCAGACACAGATTACTACTCGACGATGACAAGTAGTAGCAGGAGACTCACCTTGGTAAATTTGCATACAATCTGCGAGCTTCTTCATGTTGTCTACAGTCAACAAAGGATCGTCGAACAAATCTTTCCCCAACTCTTCCTGGGTTGACTGAGGCATAGACTGGAAGGGAACCAGTCGAACGGAAGGACCTTTCGACCCTTCAGCCCCATTACTTCTGGATCCACCAGCATTGGATGCTCCTTCAGCAATCGCAGGAGTATGATCAGGTGATTTAGGGCTCGGTTCGCTTGGTCTTTCAGCTGTGTCTACACTTGGAAAACTGGCAGCTGGGGTCTCGATTAACCCAATTACAGGTGACTCGGGGGCTGATCGACTAGTTCCCTCCGAACCACTCGACATCCAGTTGCGGAAGTCTTGAACTTGATCTTTTTCATGAGCCGGAAGATATTGGATTCTAGCCAAGCAAGATTCTGAATAAGAAAGCTAAGGCAAATAGAATAAAATCAACAGAATATTATATACTTACTGGCCGGCATCAAGACGAGGAACTTTTCTCTGCAACAAAGATCCGGGAGTGGCCTTCCATTTCTTGCTATCACCAGAATCAGCATTTACAGAAGTCGGAGGCATACAATACCAGGACTTATAATTTTTCTGCAGAAAGAAGCCAATAATTAGTCAGAAGATCAAAAATGGTTAACTACAAGTACTCGACATGGTTTTCAAAACACGTACCCAGGCATTCTTGGGTGGATTTTGTACCCAGAAGAGAATTGGAAGCGTCAAAGACTTGTCGATGTTGTCGAGTACTTTGCAGCACCTCTTGATTACTTCAGATTGAGACATTAGCTCTGGAGACATCCGGGTGGGACCTTGTTTACCTTCATACCTAAAGGCAGGATGCTTTCGCAGCTGGAGATGTTCCACCCGGCGACTAACTAATGAGAAGACCACATGATCTCCAGTGACTCCTTTGTTTTTAACAGTGGCAATAACACGAAGAATGGCTTCAACTTGCTTGCCACCAGGTCCTTTACTCGACCAACTTTCTTGGATTTGGGGGGCGCCAGCAATCCTTTCTGGAAGCGGGGATTCAAAGTTCCCAACATGGAACCAGAACTTTTTCCATTCAGCTCCTTTACCCGCTGGATCATAAGCCAAGTACTCGCCTCAGGTTTCAGGCCGGAGTACCAATTCACATCCCCCGACAATGGCAAGATTGGTTGCGTCGGGATAGGAACAAGGAAGAAGAAATGTTGAAAAAGGTGGAAATGGGGAAGAATTCCAAGGAATGCCTCATAGAATTGAGTGAAAATCGAAAGATGCAAGATAGATTGGGGAGTAAGATGGTGTAATTGGATTCCCTAAAATTGGAGTAGTTTATAGAAAAATTCTAACAAAGGAAGAGCGAGACCACGTTCCACAAAATCACGGAACATAACAGTCTCAAGGGTACCTTCCATAGGGTAATCTTCCCCTTCACCAGCGCGCCATTGGATCACGCCCTAGGATTGGAGAAGACCCATATTCTATAATTCTTGCACCAATGACTCGGACAGCTTGCTTTTACGCCAACATGTGGACATATTGGCGATAGTTTCCTCTTCAACCTTGGATTTGTTCTTTTTGGGAGCCATCTCAAAGTCACGAGTTTTGGCTTGGGGGCTACGAGAGGGGCTTTTGGAATCTAACTGAGAAGATGCAAATGTGAATCTGAGTATGACGGCAGCCAGGAGTGCAAAGGGGTAAAACCCATAGAAATTTTCAACCGATTTTATATGGCATGTGATGGCAATTTCGTGAATATTTGGGATGCCAACGGATTCTTTTCTTTTCAGGGAAGTCTTCATTTTTGCCACGAGCTTACATTAATTCTCAAATCTAAATGAAGGGATTTAAATTCAAGACTCGGGGGCTGCGGAATATATGTATCAGAGATTTATTTTTCAAATTTTTCAAAAAATAAAGAAGAAGAAAAAGACTGATGTGACCCTCAGCCTAATTCTACAATTCAACCTAAGGCTCGGGGGCTACTCCATATGGAGCGCGAGTACTTCGCGCACCATATATGATCAGGATTTTGGGGCTAGAGCACCTCACAGCCTCGAAGCAATCGAAAGTACTTGGAAGACTACTCAAGGTACTTGCTTGAAGATTCAAAAGCACTCGATGAGATGTTTAGAGCACTCGGAGACATCTTCAGAAGTACTCGACGCCTGCAGGACTTGGCTACGAAGAGCTCGGGGGCTTGTCAGACCCGGGGCAGCGGGACTGGTTATAGGCATAGAATGTTCTAGAGTAAGGAATAGCTTATGGATGTACCTTACCTCTTTTGTAAATACCCGAATAGGCGTAGAACTAGTTGTACTACAAAGAAAACTACCCAATCGTGTTGTAGTAGAATTCCAACTGTACTCGACTAGGACTTTCCATGTAACCCTGTCCGCCCGGATATATAAGGGCGGGCAGGGATCCCCTCCAAACGATCATCAACACCTAAGGCAATACAAACCACCACACAGGACGTAGTGTATTACGCAACTCGCGGCCCAAACCTGTCCAAATCTTTGTGTTCCTTGTACCATCGAGTTCCAAAGCAGTCGATCCCTACCTACAAATCTTACTGCTAAGGGTATCCCTGAGCAGGCTTGACGGTAAACACCGACACCAAGGCACTTTGGGCTTATAGAACGGCTTACAAAATGCCGATTGGTATGACACCGTATCAACTAGTTTATGGAAAGACTTGCCATTTGCCAGTTGAACTCGAGAATAAGTCCCATTGGGCAATTAAGAGGTGGAATATGGATCTCCAGTCAACCGGAATCAAGCGACAAATCCAACTGGCTGAATTGGATGAATGGAGGGAGAAGGCCTACCATAGCTCAAAACTCTACAAAGAGCGAACAAAAAGATGGCATGATAAGCGTATCAAGATCAAACAGTTCAAAGCGAGAGATAAGGTACTCCTCTTCAACTCCCGTGTTCGTCTGTTTGGTCACAGTAAGCTTAGAAGCAAGTGGGAAGGCCCCTTCTTAGTGCTCAACGCCGCTGACCATGGCGCTATAACCCTCCAGGACGATGACGGGAATGTTTTCAAGGCCAATGGCCAGAGATTGAAAATATTCCTCGAGCCCGAAATCCCCGAGCTCGAAGAAGTAGATGTCTACGAGCTTTCCGAGATACAATAATCATCTACGGTTCTTGCCATACCTAAAACATGCCTTATCTTAGGCTAGATCTTTCTTTTCTTTTCCCCTCTACTAGTAAGTTGGCCCGTGCTAATGCTACGGGTTAAAGAAATTGAACATATTTAAGTGCAGCATCACATAATTATACTCAGAATGGTATCTGGCTCACTAGTTGTGCTTGCTCAATTGTTGCTCTGAATGCCATTCTTTTGTCCTTTCTTCCTTCCATAATTCGGCACAAAGTGGTGAGATAAACTGAAAGAAAAAAAACAATAGTTCAAGCTGGGAGTTAAAACAATAATATTTATTCACATAAAACAATAGTTCTTCCTAATTCCCACAGGCCAACTGGGAGTTAAAAAATTTCAAAGATAGTAATCCAGTTTTCTACTTTGATCAACGGCATTTAGCTCAACATTTTCAAAGTCCAAGCTGTCTTCTATTTCAGGTAGAGGTGTTATATATATAATGCATAGCTAGTAAATATCACCATCTTATAAACTGAGGGGACAACAATGCTTCCCAGTAATTTGTGTCACCAGTTCAATTTTAATACTATAACCTGGGGAAGCTCGAAATTAAGTCAACATGTAGAACATCATGTTTTAGAAATTTTATGAGTCATCATATGATCGTAAACTTGGAGTATCACGGCATGGTAGCAAGTCTAGTAAAGAGGAAAAAGGGACCATGCCTAGTACCTCACAAGATATTTGATCATCAGAGCATATCCACCATGACTTGTTAACATAACAAGACAAAGAGCAGGTCTTAGGGGTCTCAGAAAAATATTATCATCATTTGATCATGATGTTGGAGCCTAAGGGCACAAAGAGAGTGAAAAAGTTATAATAATCGGCGCCCAGTACCTCACAACATCTTCATCATCAGTTTGTACCATAGGATGGATAAGGATCTGGAACAAAACTCTCACACGGAAAAGAAGATGGCAGAACAAAAAGGCAACAACTTAAAATGTGTCAAAAGCAGGCAATGTAAAAGTAGATTTGGCATACACAACAGCACAAGCCTTGATGTATGTCAGCTGCTAGAAGCAAGCAATAGCAGACCATTGTTATCGATAGAACATTTAACTAAACAACTTGAAAACTACGGGTAAAAAAAACAAACATATTTAAGTGCAGCATCACATATTTAAGATGCAGTAAGAATCGAAAACAACCAAAGTTAGCTAAAGCAGCGGATAGATCAGTACAGAATAGTCTGCAAATATACAGATATAGAGTTCTGAACGGGTAAAATTTAGCAGTCAATTATATGCCATAGCAGCTAAACAATTCTCTAGACTTTCTTATTGTATTTCTTTTGATACGCTTATAGATAAGTACCGAAGGATAAGAAGCAAATTCTAAACTTTTTTAATTTCATAGTCATTTTTGTGTAGCACATGCATGTGCAAATAGATTACTGGCTTTAGAATGAATTGTGAAGATGCTTGATATGGGTGTTGCACAGAACTGATCTCTTTCTGACAGAAGCTTACCAATTTGAACAAGTGTTTAAGGGACAAGATTATTCCAAAATTAAAATGTAAAGCTTAAAAAAACAATCAATCAGCAAAGATCATTCCAAATAAATGATGGATCCTCACTGATATCTTCTCCCCCAATGGGCAGGATTTAAGTTAAGACATGTCTGCGTGATTGTTTGCTACTTGCTTAAGCATTCTCTTAGAATCAGCTGCAAATAAAATTCCTGCTCTAGTAAGTGCACCCGTGCTAATGCCACAGGCAAGAAAAGAAATGCAGCAATAGCTAATAGTTTGCTCATACACCCTTGCAAATAGGGGCATATAAGCAAATAAGCCATGGCCTATCATTTATCGACATTGCAAAGTTGCCATCGTGAAAGCATGTAGAGCTATATCATAACATGTTCATTGATTGCAGAAAGAACAAGATATCTAGATCAGTCATTTTTTTCAGATCAGATCATGCATTCTTGGAGTAGCACTTTAAACCTGCAAGTTTAGTTTCAGACCTGCAGCCTGAAACCTGCAAGTTTCTGCTACGTAACCAATTTATTTTCAGATCATTTTAGCATATGAGAAATGATGCCATAACTTGTTTCCATCTTCATCCAACACAATCTTGAATGAGTCAGACGCCATTTGCAACTCACCCTTGGCCACACAGAGTTGACCTGCAGAGTAACATCAATAAATCAGCATTCTGAAATAATCTGTAATCATCCAAAATGAAGTAGTATGGTGAAAAATGCATTGAAGGTACTTCTAATCATGGTGCTGGGCATACATGCTCAAAGGTAAATACAGTTAACCAAATTAATTACACTCTCTGATCCAAAATAAAATACATGAAATTTTAGAGTTGTGCGCAAGGATTATTACAGTGAATCAAATGGCCCTGCTGCTCTCGCTCAGACTCCAATCCCTGAATCTTGTACAGAACGAAAGGAGAAAGAAGAAATAATTGATTGAAAAAAAAATCGAATAGAGAAAGGAGAAGGGATCTCCACTCTCAGTCAGCTTACGTCTGACGATTCCAAGACCTCGAATGCTTCTCACGCAAATCACAAGTCAGTACCAGTAAACCCACATGGAAATCATGGTGTACATTGCACTCACGGGCTATGTACATTTCAGGTTTCCGAGGCCTGACCACCTACGCCACGGCGACGGGCTGCAGGGTTGGCCACGGCGGAGGCCTGAGCGTCTGCGCCCAAGGAGCCAACCAGGGGGGCTGCGGGGCCGGCCGCGGCTGCAACTCCGGCCGCCAAGGAAGGAGCGCCGCGGACGCTCCCTGCGCCGCCATCAAAAGCTGGCGAGGCAATTCAACCATAGGAAGAACTTTTCCCATGGATAAGGAAGAAGAAGGGGGCGGGAGAGGTAGAGGGGAACCGGATCCACCAAATCCGACCATCTCCGGCGAGCTGGAGGTGGGTGCCAGAGCTAGGGAGCTTGCCGATGTAGGGACTGGTGGGGCCCCCTGCTCATCGTCGTGCTGCCAGCGGCCCCGCCCGGAGGCAGATCTGTGCATCGGCGGCCGCGTCGTAGCAACGCCGCCGGGCCCCGGAACCGGCCGCCGGCCGCCGTGCTCTCGCCTCGCCGGTCGCCGGATTCGGAGGGGAGAGAGAGGGGGAGACGCGAGAGGAGAGGGATGGAGAGAGGAGTGGAGATGGAGAGAGGAGAGGGAGGAGAAGGCACGGCTGTGAGACCTGCCTCGCCACGGTGCGCCCCTCTCCAGCCGCCTCATCGCCGCCGTACGCCCCTCTCCGGCCACCGACCCGCGACCTCCGCCAGCCGTGCCGACAGCTCCCCCGGCGCGTGCGGGAGGCACGCGATTGGGCCACCGGCAGGGCTCCCCAGGCCGCGCGCGCGACCTCCCGACGCGTGCGTCCGAGAGCAGCCGAGCTCCGCGCCGCGGGCGGACGGGAGCTGTGCGAGCGGGCCGCCGCCGGCGCTCGGCCGCGCGCGCGTGCGGGAGCTGTGCGAGCAGGCCACCGACGAACTCAACCCTAGCGAGGGAGCGTGGGTTTTTTTTGGTCGAAATAGGAAGACGGAGTGAGCGAGCGAGGGATTCGAACCTGCACGGGTGGGGTGGGGTACTAGGACTCGCGCGCGTTGAAGCCCGCGGCGCGTTGAAGCCTTTTGCCCTGGGTCGTCCAATTTCATAGCAAGCTAATCTGGACCATTCATTCTGGTGTGGGGGGATTTCCTGGGTAGGTTTTGTTGGTGCACAAGGAATTGGTCTCTCAGCGGGGGCAAATTATGGGGTGGCCATAGGAAAGTTCAATCCGTCCCTTATAGGATGGATTCTTTATTTTCTTTTCTGGACCAAGACACCAAGATAGCCGAGAAAGGAAAGGATCAGAAGGAGCTTCCAGAAGACTGGAGCCCACACCTGACATGGTGGGGCCGGCTGGCCTACCCTAGGCCGGCCGGCCTGTCTGAGGCCGTTCGGCCTCATCCTCTCGTGCAACGTTCACCGCAGCCCAAACGTTCTGATCCTAGGTGTTCGGAGCATGATGAGTCGATTTAAACCGAAAGGCTCCCTCCTCTTCCTCATTTCTCAGCCTTGCATAAGATCTCTTTCTGAGTTTCATCCCTTTTCTCCGAGATCACCACCATGGCCTCGCAATCTTCCCCTAAGACACCAAAATCCGAAGCCATGGACACACCTACTCCTAGAGCATCCTCCAAATCCAACCAAACCCGTGCATCATCGAGCAGCGTCAGGATCCTGCAACCGGTGGAGATCGCCGCATTCTTGCCATCGCCGCCGGCTGGCCAAGGGCGCCAGCCCCAGGCCGGCCGGCCTATGGGAGGCCGGCCGGCCTTACCCTGAGGCCGCCTGTCTCCCGGCTCGATGGAGAGTTCTGTCCAGGGCCCAGGATCAAGGGCCCTTGTGTGCTCCCGCACATGCAGCCCGACACGACCTACCACAAGAGTTCTGATGCAGGTAGATCTACGTACCTCCCTGCCGAGTGGGGTCCCCGAACCCAGGAGACTACCCTGCTCGATGACTCGGCTACAACTACTCGGCGTGCAGGACTCGGCTCTGCGCAGAAGAGGATCCGCAGAGGATTAGGATGAGAGGCTCCAACTAGAAGCCCGCATACCTAGGGATCTTAACCGACCTCCTTCCCTGTAAAACAACCCGAATACAGGATGTAGGGTGTTACGCTCATTGTGGCCCGAACCTGTCTAAGTCCCTGCGTCTTCGTGTTACCATCGGGCTCTTGGTCCTGAGATCCCCATCCTGAAAATCTACCGCCGGGTACACCCCTGGTGGACTTGCCGGAATAACAATCCGACAGTTGGCGCACCAGGTAGGGGGCTCAGGGCTCATACGTCGAGTTCAATGGCAACCAACACCAACGTCTTCTTCTCTGCCAGCGCATCGCCCAGATGGAGGCGACAGTCGGCTTCTTCTTCGCCTTCGGATGCTTCTCGGAGGTCACGATTCCCAGGAACCCCGCTTCCGGCTCCCTCGCCGCTGGAGGCAATGTCTTCGCCGGGATTAGATCTGATCTAACTCCCCAAGCACCTGCCACCCCTTGGATTCTCGAATCCAAGAGCTTCGACGTGGCGATCACGCCAACTAGGGTGACCTGTCGCCCTGATGAGTCTGCTGATGATGTGATCTTCTAGATAGATTGCGTTAGTAGATCCATCGCCGAGTGCATTCGGCTCGGCGAACTCACGCTTCACCACCGAAACGACCATGAATGTGTTCTCTGTGAACTCGGCAGCGCTCCCACCAGGACCAAATCCGATCTGGTCACTCCGAGATCTACTACGCCTAGGGTTCCCAAACCTGAGGCGGACTACGCGACGACCACTCCTTCTTGGATGACCCATCGTCTAGCCAGATCTGCCAACGATCTTATCTCTCAGATAGATCGAGTCGGTAGATCCATCGCCGAGTGCACCAGGCTCGGCGAGGACACTCTTCGGCACTGCAATGACCCGGATCGGATCCCTTTCGAGCTCCGCAATGCTGCTGCGATGTACTCGGACCAGATCCGAGTGCGACTACCCAATCCAACTGCCTTCGGTCAGATCCGATCTGACCCGACCTCGGAAGAGGAACTTGGCTTCCAACACACCTCGTTCACCCTCCCGCCCAACCGCTCTTCTGCGACGGAGCATCACCGGATCTTCATCATCTCCGACGACTCCGACACCCATGAAAACAAGACCAACGAGGAGAAGGCTCAACGACTCCGCCGCAATGAGGTCCGCGCCGACATAAGGTGCAATGATGCGGCTATTGATCGGGTCAATCGCGACCTGGAGAATGCCGAATGCCGCAACCCTAGGAATCGACGCTCTCCGATCCGGCCCCGCGACCTCGACGCCGACTTCGTCCTCAACTACAACGGCCAAGACGCCTTCGCTACGCCGTCAGCCAACCTCACCGCAGTGTTCTAGGTTCTCGGGGGTCTTCAGGAGACCCCCGAGATCGTCAAGGCTCGTGCTCATCTGCACGTGGCCGCCACGCAAGCCCAGCAACTGCGCGAGGACAACTCGGCCTACTGCACCCAGTCGAGCCACCACTCGACACGACCACACGTCAACGACGGAGAGGTCAACCAGGGCGACCTTCACGACCAACTCAACCAGCAAGATCTGCATCAGTGCATCAACAATCACCACCGCCAACGCGACGCCGCCGAGCGCGAGCGATGTCGTCAGTATGATGAGGAACACGGCGACTCCGACGTCGACCGTGGCCACCGGGGCGGCAGACGTCCATAATGACCCCACCGCGACAACGACCCCGGCAACGATCTCGACGGCTTCTCCGCTTTCTCCCGTCGGCTCCGGGCCATCCAGTGGCCCGCCACCTTCAAGCCTACAGGGATCGAGAAGTACGACGGCGAGTCGGACCCCAGGACGTGGCTGCGCACCTACTCCATCGCCGTCCAAGTTGCGCGCAGCAACAATGACATCATGGCCGCCTACTTCCTGGTCATGATGGGTCCCCAAGCTCTCAACTGGCTCGAAGCGCTCCCTGCTGGCTCCATCAACAGCTGGCAGGATCTCTGCAACGCCTTCATCCAGTACTACCAGGCATCCTGCCCGGGTCCCAAAACCAGATGGGATCTGGCAAGTGTCGTGCAACAACCGGACGAGTCCCTCCGCGACTACATCGAGAGGTACTTTGCTAACCGTAATAACATTATGAAAGCTGATGACAGGGACGTCATCCACTACTTCAATGAAGGCCTCCACAACATCAAACTGTGGAGGAAGATGTTCGAGACCTACCCTAAGACCGTGGGCGACAGGATGACGGTTGTGAACAAGCACGCCGACATGGAAGAAGCCGAGCGGGTCCGCCGCTGGCATAAGAACAACTACTCCGAGCGTCCCTCTCAGCGGGACAACCGCTCGATACGATGTCGCGACGATCTCCCACCTTCTCACGAGAAGAAGCATGACCGCGCCGAGTCATCCAAGAATCGAGACTGCAAGCGTGGCCCCGAGAACACCGTTGCCATCGCCGAACGACCCCAGTTCCGCTCCACCCTCAACCAAGCGGACCTAGACCGGCTCCTCGATGGCAAGTGTCCTTGGCACAAGGACGCAAACCACACCGCCCGGGGGTGCTGAGCACTCTCTAACGGCATCATCAAGTCCGACAACCCCAAGCGACCCTGCCGTGACGACCGCGACAGGTCGGGTGGTTCCAGAACTACCCGGGCGCGCCCACGATGGCGTAACTCGTCTAGGCGAGATGACGATGACCAGAGGGAAGATTCCCCAGGGAACTTCCAGGAAGAAGACAGGGCCATCAACTTCATATACGGCGGCCCCAGCAAGCAATCATGCCGGCGCAAGCTCAAGCTGGATGATCGCGAAGTCAACCTGGTGTTCAAACACCCGGTTGAACCCCTCCGGTGGTCGGAGATGCCGATCACCTTCGATCACTGCGACCACTGGGTCCACCTGCCCAGGCCGGGTGCTTACCCTCTCATGGTCAGCCCGGTGGTGAGCTAGGTCTGCCTGGCCAAAGTACTCGTCGACGGAGGCAGCGCCCTCGACATCATCTTCATTAGCACGTTGCAAAGCATGGGCTACGACATGGCATCCCTGGTCCCATCTGACCAGGCCTTCTACGGCATCATCCCTAGAGCCGGGTCGACTCCGATCGGCCGGGCCACCCTGCCGGTCACCTTCGGCACACGCGACAACTACCGCACAGAGTATGTCAACTTTGAGGTTGTCGAGTTCGAGACTTCCTACCATGCCATCCTGGGAAGACCCTCCCTCGCCAAGTTCATGGCGATCCCCAACCACACATATCTTCTCCTGAAGATACCAGCTCCAAAGGGGGTCCTCTCGGTCTACGGAGATCTTCAGACCTCCTACGCGTGCGAGGCCAAAAACATCGAGCTCTCCGACACCCTGGAATGATCCAGGAACACGGTTCTTGTTGCTCAGGCAGCAAAGAACCTTCCGGCGGATCAGCAGCAAATCCTCGCCAAGGAGTCAACTTCCGAGTCGCAGCTCACGCCAGCCGTGGGGACCAAGACCATCGTCCTCCGGGATGATGAACCGCACAAGACCGCCGTGATTGGGGCCAGCCTCGACTAGGCGAAGGAAGGCGCGCTCACCTCCTTCCTCCGGGAGAATTGGGACATCTTCGCGCAAAATCGAAAGGAGGCTACTAGGGTAGAAATAACCCGGCTCCTAGCCATCGGTTTCATCAGAGAAGATGCACACCTAGATTGGCTGGCAAACCCAGTCCTTGTAAAAAATAAAAATGGTTAATGGAGAATCTGTGTTGACTATACCGACCTCAACAAACACTGCCCTAAGGACCCCTTTCCTCTACCATGCATCGACCAGGTCGTCGACTCGACGGCCGGGTGCGTTCTTCTTTCTTTTCTTGACTGTTACTCAGGGTACCACCAGATAGCCCTCAAGGAGTCGGATCAGGAGAAGACGTCTTTCATCTACAACACCATGATGTTCGGCCTCAAGAACGCCGGCGCGGCCTACCAGAAGGCCATTCAGAGATGCCTCCAGGGGCAGATCGGGCGCAACTCCGAGGCCTATGTCGATGACGTCGTCGTCAAGACAAAATGTAATGACCAATAAATTACAGACCTCTCCGAGACATTTGAAAATCTCAGGAAATTCAAATGGAAGCTCAACCCGACCAAGTGTGTGTTGTGTCCCGTCCAGAAAATTACTCGTCTTCATAGTCAGTAGCCGGGGCATCGAAGCCAACCCCACCAAGGTCAATGCCATCAGGTTCATGAAGCCACCCAGGAGCAAAAATGTGACACCCCGGCCTACAGATAGTACGGGAGAATTTGAGGATTGCTCAGATGAGGTAGAAGAGTTATGTAGATCTGAGTTGAAGAAGTGATTGAGAGTGCCGGAAGAACAAGCACCGTTGAAAGGATTGGATCTGACCTATACCAAGCATCCGGTGAAGATACTGGAGACGTCTAAGAGAGTTACTTGGGACAAGAAGATCAAGATGTGCAAAATGCAATGGAGTGACCACACCGAGAAGATGAGCTGACGAAGACCTATCCTGATCCCTTTTGCTAGCCAGCCCAGAATCTTGGGGACGAGATTCCTGTAAGGGGGTAGGATTTGTAACACCCTAATTTAAATATCAGTATTTAATAATAAATTTAATTAGCTTTATTTAATTTTCTAGGATTTTATATGCTTAGATTTGCATTTAAATTAATTTTCTTTCACAAGTAATTAAAATTTTTTCTAGGTTTAAACTTGTTGTTGTATTCATGCTGGTGCATAAGTTCTAATTGTTTGAGTGCATAGGAGTTTGAATTCAAATTTGGTTTGAATTCAAATAGATTTGAGTTAGTTTGAGTTGAGTTAGAAAAGGAAAAGAGAAACCAAACCCAGAAGACAGCCCAGCAGCACCCCAACCACAGCCGACCCACTCCCTCCTTTCCTTTTTCCCCGCGGCCCAACTCCCTCCCTCTCCCGCGTCCGGCCCAGCACTCACTCAGCCGCGCCCCGCAGCCCGTCGCACCTCGCGCTTGCCCAGCGCAGCGCACGCGTCGCCCTCGCTGCCACCTAGGCCCCGCGCGTCAGATGCTCTCCGCTCCATCTTGCTGACGTCCCGGCCCCATCTGTCGGCGCCATCTTCTACCTCCCTTCCTTCCCCCGTGCGCTAACGGAGCCGCAATCCTCGCCATGACGCTCGCCCGCGTGCCCAACGGCCCGCACGCCGAGACCCCGGCGCCCTCCTTTAAATGCCACCCCAGCCTTCCCTGCTCCTCATCCCCCACGCCAGCACCGCCACTAAACCCTAGCCGCCCGCTGCCTTGCTCCACCGCGCAGCACCCCCTGCGCCGCCGTGCACCAGCCGTTTAGCTGCACCACATCCACCGATGTTCCTCGCCGGAGCTCCGCCCGGTCAACAAGATCATCAACAGACCCTTTCCTGGCCCCCTGCCCCACACTCGCGCGGGAATTTCGCCAAGAACCGCCGCGCAGGTGAGCTCGGTTTCGCCGCGATTGCTCGCCGCCGGTGGACCACAGCCCGCCCTGACCCTCTATACCGCGCCGCAGCACCGCCAGGACTCGAGCCGTGGGATCCAGGCGCCCGGAGGACCACCGCAATGCCCCGTTCGCAAGCTCTGCCTCCGCTCCACCGCCGGTCAACATCGCCATCGACCCTGTCCGGCCGTCTAGCCCGCTCTGCATCCTCAGTGAGCACTAGTAGCGCCCGTTCTACCTTTTGCGCTAGACCCTAGGGCCCGTAGGCTGTTCCAGTGGCCGGAACACCAGCTCACCGGCGGGCGCCGCCACGGAGACCCCCCCTGATTCAAGGATACCGTTTTGGCCAGCTGTTTTGCTAAAGAGCCTCTGCCTTTCCTTGAAATCAACCCGCAGTTCTGGTAGTTCAAAAGCAATTAGAACTAGGTCCTGTTTTTATCACTTAGACCCCTGGACTTTCCCAGTTTAGAACCCGCAGTCCAGACCCGCCGATTTTGCATGTCAGACCCCAGATCTATAGTTTAATTACATATAAGTCCTTAGATTTTGCCCAGAACCCCCCTGTAGCTCAGTTTTTCTTGCAAATAGGTCCCTGGATCTTGTTTTTAGCGTAGTTTTCGCGTTCTAGCTCCGTTTTAGGTGTTCTTTATGTCCACGCGATCGTTGTAACGCGTAGAACATTTCTATCTTAGTTTTTTTTTGCTGTTTTTATGTATTGTTGTACTGTTTCTTAGTGTTTTCCTTTGTTTGCATGTATGTGTATGTGCTGGACTTGTTTTGGCGTTACGATCGTGAGTAGACATTGATCCTTCGGATGAGTACCAGTACCCGGAGCAGCCACCGTCTTCACAGTAGTTTGAGCAGTAGGTGAACTTTGAGGAAGGCAAGTATAACATGAACAACACCTATCATCTTTAAATACAAATTCATACTGCATTTTAATACTATATGCCTATAAGGATCATCCTAGCCACTTTGTTACCTTATATATATCCCTTGGGTTGCATTTTGGTTAGTTGTGCTAGGTGCTGCGCTCTGACACATGGCCCTTTTTAATTAAATTGTTAATGGACTTATGCAACTTAATTCTGAGCGTTACCCTCTGTGCTCTGTACTTGAGTGGTTTACGTCTCCTTAAAACATGTTTTTTCTAGAAACTTGGTTTAGGGGGCTCGCACTGTGTTATGTGCTAGCTACTCTCCATAAGGACCCTACGTCATTAGAGCGACAACCTGGTTCAACCGCGCAACCACAAGACTGGAATGGGACGGTCTTGGCTTACTAATTAGGTCTTTTTGGTCTGGAGTAACTTACCTGCGGGGCAGGGGTGGTAAGCTTCTATGGCCCTCGTACTGAGTGGCCTCGTCTGTGCTTCTGTGTCTTGACGCCCACTAGACCTGCTCCATAGTCACCGACCCAACCCTCGCGGTTACTCCTTACCAACGAGATTCTTTGTAAAGGCCTCATAGTGAGTTTGCTAGTCATCTCACCTACGAAAGTGTGATGAACAACTAGCGTAGCTCACGACTTGTGGGTAAAGATGTGCAATCTCTGCAGAGTGTAAAACTGGTATACTAGCCGTGCTCATAGTCATGAGCAGCCCAGATCCTCCTTTTGATTAGTGGGGTTACCTTGGTGGTTTCGGTTGGTTCTCAGAAGTTCTTAATTAATTTGACTAATTTCTATGCAAATGGGTTATGGTAATTTCATCAACTTGTAGTAATTAGTTTTAATTAAATTTTGCCAAGATTAAAAGCTAATGCAGTTGAGTCAGCCAACCTTAGAGCCTCATAGTTTGTGTTATACTTGTGAGTACAAGTTGTGTACTCACTCTTGCCTACTCTACTCTTTTCCTCTTGTTCTCTTTGGGGGACACCCTACTGCTGCTTAGTTCCCGGCGACGCGGAGGAGTTCACCCGGAGCTACCAGGAGTACGAGGACTTCTAGGCGTTCATCTCCCAGTCGACATCCCTGTGGCGCCCAGCTTCAGAGAGAGTTTTGTACTTGTTTTACGCTTCTGCATACTCTGTATCAGACATTTTGTCATTAATGTAATAAATAACATTCGTACTCGCTTTATTATATCTTTTTACGTGATATGTGATGTGATATACTGTTCATTCTATTGTATATACGTGTGACTTGATCCTGGCACGTATATGATTGCTTGGTTTATGTCCTTTTATAAACTGGGTGTTACAAAAAAGGACCTGATGAAGCTCACAGGGTGCATGGCTGCCTTGAGTCGGTTCATAAGCCCACTCGGTGATAGAGGCCTACCCTTCTTAAAACTTCTCCGAAAGTCTGAGTGGAACAACGATGCTTCCAAAGCATTCCAAAAGCTCAAGGATTTCCTTACCTCGCCGCCTTGTAACACCCGGTTTATAAAAGAACATAAACCGAGCAATCATATACGTGCCAGGATCAAGTCACACGTATATACAACAGAATGAACAGTATATCAAAGCACATATCACGTAAAAAGATATAATAAAGCGAATACAAATGTTATTTATTACATTAATGACAAAATTTCTGATACAGCGGAAGCGAAGTACAAAAAATACGAATGAAGCTCTCCGAAGCTGAAGCAGGGCGCCACAGGGACGTCGACTGGGAGACGAAGCACCTAGAAGTCCTCGTAGTCCTGGTAGCGCTGGACGAACTCCCTCGTGTCGGCAGGAACTGAGCAGCAGTAGCGTAGCCAAGAGGAAAAAGTAGAGAAGAGGCAAGGGTGAGTACACAACTTGTACTCAACAAGTATAACACAAACTATGAGGCTCTAAGGTGGGCTGACTCAACTGCATTAGCTTTTAAGTGTTGGCAAAATTTTATTAAAGCTATTTTCTACGAGTTGATGAATTACCATTAACCCAGTTACATAGTAATTAGTCAAGTTTAATCATGTAACTACTGAGAAACCAAACCAAAACCAAGCCACCAAGGTAACCCCGAGAAGCACCTCCCTCGTCGGAAGAAGATAACTCCACTAATCAAAAGGAGGATCTGGGCCGCTCATAACCATGAGCACGGCTAGTATACCAGTTTTACACTCTGCAGAGGTTGCACATCTTTACCCACAAGTCGTGAGCTACGCCAGTTGTTCATCACACTTCCTTAGGTGAGATGACTAGCGACTCACTACGAGGCCTTTAAAAAGAATCTCGTTGGTAAGGCGTAACCGCGAGAGTTAGGTCGGCGACGATGGGGCCCACCTCCGGGGGTACAAGCACAGGAGCGCAATCCAAGCACAGACCAAGCCGGAGGAGCAGGGACCATTGAAGCTTACTACTCTTGCCCCGCAGGTAAGTTACTCCAAACCAAAAAGATCTAATTATTACGCCAAGTCTATCCCATTCTAGCCTTGTGGTAGCGCTGTTGTCCCAGGTTGTCGCTCTATGAACCGGTCCTTATGGAGAGTGGCCAACCAAGCACTAAGCACCGTGCTGGCCCCCTAAACCATGTTTCTACAAAAACAACTTTTAACGAGACGTGAGCCACTCAAGCCACACAGAGTGCCACTCTCAGAATTAAGTTCAAGTAAACCATTAATCAATTTAATTAAAAAGGCCAGAGTGTGTTATAGCGCAGCAACCTAGCACAACTAACCATAATGCAACCCAAAGGTATATTTAAAGGATATAAACTGGCTAGGAAATCCTTAAAGGCATACAGTATTAAAATGCAGTATGGAAATGTATTTAAAAGTGATGGGTTGTTCATGTTATACTTGCCTTCCTCGTACTGCTCTGGCTGCTGCTCAAAGTGCTCGGAAGACGGCTGCTCCGGGTACTGGTACTGGGGCTCCTCAGATGGATCAACGTCTACTCACGAATACATGGCCAAAACAAAGCACGATAATAAGCATACAAACAAACATTAACAAAAACTAAGAAACAGTACATAAAAACAGCACACTAAACTACTCTAAAACTATTCTACGCGTCACAACGATTGCGTGGACATAAAGAACGCTAAAAACGGAGCTAAAACGCATTTTCTGGGCTAAAAACAAGGTTCAGGGGCTTATTTGCGAGAAAACTAAGGTTCCAGGGGGTTTTCTGCAAAAACCGAGGACTAAAACATAATTCACCATTAAATCTAAGGGCTAGCGTGCAAAAGACCAGGTGCTGGACGGCGGGTTCAATATTTAAAAAGCTCAGGGGGCTGCTTGCTAAATTCTGGGCCAAACTGCAAATAGTTTTACACTATTATGGACCGCGGGTTGATAACTATAAACTACAGGGGCTCTTAAGCAAAACAGCCGCAGCGAACCGGTACGCGTGGATGTGAGCCGTCGGATCGGGATCTAATGGCTCTAGATGAAGAGGTATGGCGATCTAATCTTGGCCGTGGATCCGATATCGAGCGGCTCAGGGTAAAAGGGGCGCGGGCGGCGGCGCTGGCAGCGCCGGCGGCGTGCTCCCGCGGCGGCGCTGCACCGGAGAAGACCGAACTCGGTCTTCCAGGGGCGGATTCGAACGGGGGCTGGGTCGGGAGGCACCTACGTGATATGCGTAATCCACCCGAGGCAACGGAACGGCGGATTGGGGCCTGGTCGGACCTTGGCAAGGCGAGGGGCGGCGCTGGGCCTTGGGGTTCGCCGGCGAGCGGGTATGCAGGGCGCTCGGCGGCTCGGGCGTGTGTGCAACAGTGCCGAGGAGCATGCGCAAGACATGTGCAAGCTTGGGTGGAGGTCGTGCGGGGCAGTGCGAGGCTGCAGGGCGTTCGCCTCGGCGGAGCTGTGGCAAGAGTCGCCGGCGAGCGGCGCACAAGCACCTAGAGTGCGTCCTGGGCCAAATTGACGAGCGCAAACGACAGAGGAGGCCGGGACGATGCTCACCTAGGGGTTGTGGTGGCCGGCGATGAGGCGTAGGGAGGTCGTCGGTGAAGGCCGGCGGCGTGAAGTGGCGGAGCTCGCGGAGGAAGGAGAAGCAGAGGGAGTCCGGGTGCCTGGACCCCTCAGATCGATGTGCGGTGCTCCTGTGAAACCGATGGGAGGGTTAGAAGGGGCCCGGGTCCGACGGTGGCGAGAAAACGGGGCGGCAGAGGGCTCACCTGGCGGCGCAGGGGCTCTGCTCCGAGTGGAGGCGAGGCGCTAGGGTTGCAGGGTGGCGGCGCTAGCGGGATGAGAGACGCAGGGGGTGCGGCGCGGTGGTTAAAAGGCAGGGCCAGGCGGGGATTGCGGCGGGGCGCAGCGGGATGAGATCCCGGCGAACTCGCCGGAGATATCGGCATCCGTTGCGCGGAGGGGGAAAGAGGAGGGGGAAAGGGGCTCTGACGCGTGGGGCCTACGTGTCAGAGGCGGGGCGAGCGGGCATGCGCTGCGGGACGGGCGCGGGAGCCGGGCCAAACGGCGTGGGCCGCGCGGTGCGGGAGAGGCAGACAGGGCAGGCCGCGGCGTTGGGCTGAGCGGGAGAGAGGCGGGCCGCGCGGGGAGGGGGTGTGCGGGAGTTGGGCCCGCGACTGGGCTGCTGGCGCGGGAGTGGGTCGGGCCGCGGGAAAGAAAGGAGGTGGGTTGGGCTGGATGGCTGGGTTTGGGCTGGGTTAAGGGTTTGGGTTTTCTTTTTCCTACTCTTCTCCTTTCTAAATCTAATTCAAACAAAGTTTGAATTCAAATTTGAATTTGAATTCAAACCACACTCAAATAAAAGTATGCACCAGCATGAATGCAACACAAAAAATTAAACCTATGATAAATTTTAATTACTTATGAAACAAAATTAAATTAAATGCAAGGCTAAACACAATAAACCTTAGAAATTTAAATAAAGCCAATTTAATTTATTAGTAAAAGCTGAAATTTAAATTAGGGTGTTACAGACCCTACCCCCTTAAAGAAATCTCGTCCCCGAGATTTAGCTGGGCTGGCTAGCAAAGAGATCTGGATAGGTCTTCTTCAACTCATCTTCTCGCTCCCATGTAGCCTCAGCTTCACTGTGATGACTCCACTGAACTCTGCACATCTTGATGCGCTTGTTCCGAGTGACCTTCTCTGATGTCTCCAAAATCTTCACCGGATGCTCAGTATAAGTCAGATCCTCCTGGACATCTACTCCATCCAGTGGTGCCTGCTCCTCGGGTACTCGCAAACACCTCTTCAGCTGAGATATATGGAAGACATCATGAACTCCTGAGAGACTGAGAGGTAACTCCAGGCGATAAGCAACTTCGCCTTTCCGCTCTAGCACCTTGAATGGCCCCACATACCGAGGTGCTAACTTCCCTTTGACATTGAATCTACGGATTCCTCTCATCGGAGACACCTTCAGGTACACATAATCACCAACACTGAAAGTCAGGTCTCTCCGTTTGCCATCAGCATAGCTCTTCTGTCTGCTCTGTGCAATCCTCAGATTCTCTCGCACAGCTTGAACCATCTGCTCTGCATCATCTATGATCTCAGGGCCAAAGAGCTGCTTCTCACCGATCTGATCCCAATAGAGAGGAGTCCTGCACTTTCTGCCATACAATGCCTCAAATGGGGACTTCTTTAGACTGGCCTGATAGCTGTTGTTATATGAGAACTCAGCAAATGACAGGCACTTATCCCAACTAGTACCATACTGAATAGCACAAGCTCTCAGCATATCCTCCAACACTTGGTTGGTTCTCTCTGTCTGCCCATCTGTCTGAGGGTGATAAGCCGTACTGAAACGCAGCTTCGTATCCAACGAATCATGGAGCTGCTCCCAGAAACGAGAAGTGAACTGAGACCCTCTGTCAGATATAATCTTCTTGGGCACACCATGCAAGCAGACAATCCGAGAGATGTATAACTCTGCAAGTCTAGCACCGGAGTAAGTAGTGTTCACTGGAATGAAGTGAGCAACTTTCGTCAGACGATCCACTACTACCCATATGGAGTTGTACCCTTTCTGAGTACGAGGCAATCCAACAATGAAGTCCATAGTGATTTCCTCCCATTTCCACTCTGGAATCTTCAAAGGCTGTAATAGACCTGCTGGCCTCTGATGCTCAGCCTTGACACGCTGACAGGTGTCACAAATAGCCACGTACTCTGCCACTGAACGCTTCATACCATACCACCAGAAACGTTCCTTCAGATCATAATACATCTTCGTGCTGCCCGGATGAATAGAGTAAGTTGTATCATGGGCCTCACTCAGAATCAACTTCCGTAGATCCTTCACATCTGGCACACAGATCCGGTTCTTGTACCACAAGGTACCCTGATCATCCTCTCTAAAATGAGGAGCCTTGCCCTTCTTGAGCAACTCACGAATCTCCTGCAGCTTCTCATCATCTTTCTGATGCTGCCTGATCTCTGACTCTAGAGTCGGTACTGCCTCGAATGCTGCACTGGAAGTATGATGCAAGAAGCCCAGGCTCAACTGCTCGAACTCCTCGCATAACTTTGGAGGCATCTGGAAAGCCACGGCCATGTTGACATAACTTCTTCTGCTCAGAGCATCTGCTACAACATTGGCCTTGCCCGGATGATAGTGAATCTCCAGGTCATAGTCCTTGACTAACTCTAGCCATCTTCTCTGCCGCATGATCAGCTCATTCTGCGTGAAAATGTACTTGAGGCTCTTGTGATCAGTGTAGATATCACACCGCTGCCCATACAAGTAATGCCTCCAAATCTTCAGAGCATGCACAACTGCGGCTAACTCAAGATCATGAGTAGGATAGTTCAGCTCATGCCGGCGTAGCTGTCGTGAAGCATAAGCTATCACTCTGCCCTCCTGCATCAGAACACACCCAAGACCATCCTTCGAAGCATCACAATATACCGTGAACCTCTTCGTCTGGTCTGGCAGAGTCAGGACTGGCGCCGTAGTCAACCTTTTCTTCAGCTCATCAAAGGCCATCTGACGCTCATCAGTCCATATGAATGCCGCATTCTTCTCTAGCAAAGAAGTCAAAGGCTTCGCGATCTTGGAGAAATTCTCGATGAACCTCCGATAATATCCAGCTAAGCCCAAGAAAGATCTGACTTCCTTCACTGTCTGCGGTGTCTCCCACTCGAGCACATCCTTCACCTTGCTTGGATCAACAGCAATGCCTCCCTGAGAGATAACATGACCGAGGAATGGAACCTCGTCAATCCAGAACTCGCACTTGCTGAATTTGGCATACAGCTGATGCTCTCTCAATCTCTGCAATACGAGTCTCAGGTGCTCCTCATGCTCTTCTTCTGTCTTGGAAAAGATCAGGATATCATCAATGAAAATCACCACGAAGACATCCAGATAGTCCATGAAAACCATGTTCATCAGATGCATGAAGTAAGCCGGGGCATTAGTCAGGCCGAAGGACATGACTGTATACTCATATAGCCCGTACTTGCAGGTGAATGCCGTCTTCGGAATATCCCCAGGACGGATCCTCAGCTGAAAATAACCCGAACGAAGATCAATCTTCGAGAATATACGAGCACCTCGAAGCAAATCGAAGAGATCCTCAATACGGGGCAGTGGATGCTTGTTCTTGATAGTAACTGCATTCAGCTCCCGATAATCCACACACATCCTCTTCGAGCCATCCTTCTTATCTACCAGCAACAATGGAAAAGCCCAAGGAGAGAAGCTGCGACGGATATAGCCCTTGGCTAGCAACTCATCAATAGTCTTCTTAACTTCTTCATGCTCTATAGGTGCCATACGGTAGGGCCGCTTTGCAATAGGAGTTGTACCAGGCAAGAGATCAATACAAAACTCAATGGCGCGTTCAGGCGGCATACCTGGCAGATCATCCGGAAAGACATCCGGGAATTCAGACACCACGCGAATACCGTCCGTGGGTCTAGCCTCCATCTGATGAAGAAATCCAGAAGGCTCTACTGCACTGATAACAACCTCTTGGCCACTGGAAGCTGATAACAAGACTGTCCTCTGAGCACAATCTATACGAACTCCCCATTTGGCCAGAGTCTCCATTCCCAGAATGACATCAATGCCCTTGGTGTCTAGCACCATCAGATCAGTACAGAACTCTACTCCCCTCAAAGAAACACTGACTCTCGGGCAGTAAGTGTGAGACCTCAACTGTCCTCCCGGTGAAGATACTAACAGGCGCCTCTTTAATGTGCTAGTATGAATACCATGATGCTCGACAAAAGACTGAGTAATGAAGGAATGCGTAGCACCAGTATCAAAAAGCACTGTAGCTGGATATGAATTAACCATGAATGTACCAATAACCACGTTGGGAGCCTCGGCCGCTGACTCGGCCGTCACGTGGTTCACCCTGCCCTGTGCTGGCGCCCTGGGCTGAGCTGGGCGCCCCTGCTGTCCCGCCTGCGCCTTCCGGGGGCAAGCGTTGGCATAGTGCCCCGGCTGGCCGCAGTGAAAGCAGGTGCGAGGAGGTCCCTGAGCCTGCTGTCCGGTAGGAGCTGCCGGACGTGGAGCCTGCGGTGCCGGTGGAGCCGGTGGAGCACGAGCCGGAGGTGCCGGTAACCTCGGGCCCTGACCTGCCTGCTGCTGCTGTCGAGGCGGGTACTGCTGCGGTGGCCTCTGCTGGTACTGCTGAGGGGGCCGGTACTGCTGCTGGTACGGCTGAGGCGGCTGGAGTCGTGGACGAGTGTTGCTGCCGGTAGCAACGGGGACAACCTTCCTCTTCTTGTCCTCCATCTCCAGGTGCTTGCGCTCAGTGTTGAGCGCGCTGTCAACCAGATGGTTGAAGTCGTCGAAGCGGAGGTTGAGCAGCGCATACTGGAGGTAGTCCTCAAGACCCTCCATGAAGTGCTCCTGCTTCTTGCGGTCATCCGCAACCTCGGCAGGGGCGTAGCGTGCCAGCTGAAGAAAGCGATCACGATACTCCGTGACCGACATAGTCCCCTGAATTCACAGACAGATAGATATCGAAAGATTAACTCAAGATTCATAAGGATAGAATAAGGGGGCATTAGCTCAAAAGAAACCACTGAATGATTATATTTAAGATTACCTGCTTCAGTGCAAGGAACTCCTTCTGCTTCATCTTCATAACGCTCGCGGGGATGTTGTGGCTGCGGAAACGCTCTCGGAACTGGAGCCAAGTGAGAGACTCGCGGTCATGGACTGGGTGGGACTCCCACCAGTCCAAAGCTGCCCCTCGCAGCTGTCCTGCTGCGTACAAGACGCGCTCACGATCATCGCACTGGGCGATGTCCAGCTGACGCTCCACTGCACGGAGCCAGTCGTCAGCCTGAAGAGGGTCGGACGTGTGAGAGAACGTCGGCGGGTGACCCCTCAGGAACTCAGCATGCCTGTCGCGAGGCTGCGGCGGTGGAGGAGGCGGAGGCTGAGTGTGAGCGTGCTGAAGAGCCTGAACGGTGTTGTTCAGGGTAGCCATCATCTGCATCTGGAGCTGGAAGTACTGCTCCGGAGTCAAAGGCGGAGGCATCGGGATCTCGGTACCCTGGTTGTTCTGACCCTGCTGCTGGCCAGAACCGGAACCGGTGCTCCTGGTGTTCACCATCTGATTTGAACAAAAGATTCCACGAGTAAGGATATTGCAGGAATAAACTCAGATGGTTATGATAACTCTTTGCAGAAAAAGACTCAGCCATGATAAAGTAGACAGGATAGAGTTGACTGTTTTACCCCCAACGATCTAACTCATTTTACTAATTAGTTAACTTTAACATCTGAGTGATTTTCTTTAAACAAATTTAAACTACTAAGCTATGCAATCAGTCAAAAATCCAAATCAACCATGTAGCATAATAACAAGCAGACAATTTTCACAACTTAGCCGAGTTTAGCAACAGACTCGACTAACACAACGCGTCGCAGAACGTGCTATCGTATTATTATAAAAGGGTCACTAGCTAATACTCATGGTGGTCAGATGACTGATTCAGGCCAAATCTACGCAAACTATTCTTCAGAGAGAGAAATCAAGGCAAGAAGGATAAAAGTCATAGAAGTCAAGGGGGTATAATAGTAAAATAGTTTCAACAGGCAAGGATTGGTGAGAAGAAGTCCTAAAACTCGACCAGTTCTATCTAGGCTTCGTCCTACAGTCGATATGGCTTTGATACCACTCTGTAACACCCGGTTTATAAAAGAACATAAACCGAGCAATCATATACGTGCCAGGATTAAGTCACACGTATATACAACAGAATGAACAGTATATCAAAGCACATATCACGTAAAAAGATATAATAAAGCGAATACAAATGTTATTTATTACATTAATGACAAAATGTCTGATACAGCGGAAGCGAAGTACAAAAAATACGAATGAAGCTCTCCGAAGCTGAAGCAGGGCGCCACAGGGACGTCGACTGGGAGACGAAGCACCTAGAAGTCCTCGTAGTCCTGGTAGCGCTGGACGAACTCCCTCGTGTCGGCAGGAACTGAGCAGCAGTAGCGTAGCCAAGAGGAAAAAGTAGAGAAGAGGCAAGGGTGAGTACACAACTTGTACTCAACAAGTATAACACAAACTATGAGGCTCTAAGGTGGGCTGACTCAACTGCATTAGCTTTTAAGTGTTGGCAAAATTTTATTAAAGCTATTTTCTACGAGTTGATGAATTACCATTAACCCAGTTACATAGTAATTAGTCAAGTTTAATCATGTAACTACTGAGAAACCAAACCAAAACCAAGCCACCAAGGTAACCCCGAGAAGCACCTCCCTCGTCGGAAGAAGAAAACTCCACTAATCAAAAGGAGGATCTGGGCCGCTCATAACCATGAGCACGGCTAGTATACCAGTTTTACACTCTGCAGAGGTTGCACATCTTTACCCACAAGTCGTGAGCTACGCCAGTTGTTCATCACACTTCCTTAGGTGAGATGACTAGCGACTCACTACGAGGCCTTTAAAAAGAATCTCGTTGGTAAGGCGTAACCGCGAGAGTTAGGTCGGCGACGATGGGGCCCACCTCCAGGGGTACAAGCACAGGAGCGCAATCCAAGCACAGACCAAGCCGGAGGAGCAGGGACCATTGAAGCTTACTACTCTTGCCCCGCAGGTAAGTTACTCCAAACCAAAAAGATCTAATTATTACGCCAAGTCTATCCCATTCTAGCCTTGTGGTAGCGCTGTTGTCCCAGGTTGTCGCTCTATGAACCGGTCCTTATGGAGAGTGGCCAACCAAGCACTAAGCACCGTGCTGGCCCCCTAAACCATGTTTCTACAAAAACAACTTTTAACGAGACGTGAGCCACTCAAGCCACACAGAGTGCCACTCTCAGAATTAAGTTCAAGTAAACCATTAATCAATTTAATTAAAAAGGCCAGAGTGTGTTATAGCGCAGCAACCTAGCACAACTAACCATAATGCAACCCAAAGGTATATTTAAAGGATATAAACTGGCTAGGAAATCCTTAAAGGCATACAGTATTAAAATGCAGTATGGAAATGTATTTAAAAGTGATGGGTTGTTCATGTTATACTTGCCTTCCTCGTACTGCTCTGGCTGCTGCTCAAAGTGCTCGGAAGACGGCTGCTCCGGGTACTGGTACTGGGGCTCCTCAGATGGATCAACGTCTACTCACGAACACATGGCCAAAACAAAGCACGATAATAAGCATACAAACAAACATTAACAAAAACTAAGAAACAGTACATAAAAACAGCACACTAAACTACTCTAAAACTATTCTACGCGTCACAACGATCGCGTGGACATAAAGAACGCTAAAAACGGAGCTAAAACGCATTTTCTGGGCTAAAAACAAGGTTCAGGGGCATATTTGCGAGAAAACTAAGGTTCCAGGGGGTTTTCTGCAAAAACCGAGGACTAAAACGTAATTCACCATTAAATCTAAGGGCTAGCGTGCAAAAGACCAGGTGCTGGACGGCGGGTTCAATATTTAAAAAGCTCAGGGGGCTGCTTGCTAAATTCTGGGCCAAACTGCAAATAGTTTTACACTATTATGGACCGCGGGTTGATAACTATAAACTACAGGGGCTCTTAAGCAAAACAGCCGCAGCGAACCGGTACACGTGGATGTGAGCCGTCGGATCGGGATCTAATGGCTCTAGATGAAGAGGTATGGCGATCTAATCTTGGCCGTGGATCCGAGATCGAGCGGCTCAGGGTAAAAGGGGCGCGGGCGGCGGCGCTGGCAGCGCCGGCGGCGTGCTCCCGCGGCGGCGCTGCACCGGAGAAGACCGAACTCGGTCTTCCAGGGGCGGATTCGAACGGGGGCTGGGTCGGGAGGCACCTACGCGATATGCGTAATCCACCCGAGGCAACGGAACGGCGGATTGGGGCCTGGTCGGACCTTGGCAAGGCGAGGGGCGGCGCTGGGCCTTGGGGTTCGCCGGCGAGCGGGTATGCAGGGCGCTCGGGGGCTCGGGCGTGTGTGCAACAGTGCCGAGGAGCATGTGCAAGACATGTGCAAGCTTGGGTGGAGGTCGTGCGGGGCAGTGCGAGGCTGCAGGGCGTTCGCCTCGGCGAAGCTGCGGCAAGAGTCGCCGGCGAGCGGCGCACAAGCACCTAGAGTGCGTCCTGGGCCAAATTGACGAGCGCAAACGACAGAGGAGGCCGGGACGATGCTCACCTAGGGGTTGTGGTGGCCAGCGATGAGGCGTAGGGAGGTCGTCAGTGAAGGCCGGCGGCGTGAAGTGGCGGAGCTCACGGAGGAAGGAGAAGCAGAGGGAGTCCGGGTGCCTGGACCCCTCAGATCGATGTGCGGTGCTCCTGTGAAACCGATGGGAGGGTTAGAAGGGGCCCGGGGCCGACGGTGGCGAGAAAACGGGGCGGCAGAGGGCTCACCTGGCGGCGCAGGGGCTCTGCTCCGAGCGGAGGCGAGGCGCTAGGGTTGCGGGGTGGCGGCGCTAGCGGGATGAGAGACGCAGGGGGTGCGGCGCGGTGGTTAAAAGGCAGGGCCAGGCGGGGATTGCGGCGGGGCGCAGCGGGATGAGATCCCGGCGAACTCGCCGGAGATATCGGCATCCGTTGCGCGGAGGGGGAAAGAGGAGGGGGAAAGGGGCTCTGACGCGTGGGGCCTACGTGTCAGAGGCGGGGCGAGCGGGCATGCGCTGCGGGACGGGCGCAGGAGCCGGGCCAAACGGCGTGGGCCGCGCGGTGCGGGAGAGGCAGACAGGGCAGGCCGCGGCGTTGGGCTGAGCGGGAGAGAGGCGGGCCGCGCGGGGAGGGGGTGTGCGGGAGTTGGGCCCGCGACTGGGCTGCTGGCGCGGGAGTGGGTCGGGCCGCGGGAAAGAAAGGAGGTGGGTTGGGCTGGATGGCTGGGTTTGGGCTGGGTTAAGGGTTTGGGTTTTCTTTTTCCTACTCTTCTCCTTTCTAAATCTAATTCAAACAAAGTTTGAATTCAAATTTGAATTTGAATTCAAACCACACTCAAATAAAAGTATGCACCAGCATGAATGCAACACAAAAAATTAAACCTATGATAAATTTTAATTACTTATGAAACAAAATTAAATTAAATGCAAGGCTAAACACAATAAACCTTAGAAATTTAAATAAAGCCAATTTAATTTATTAATAAAAGCTGAAATTTAAATTAGGGTGTTACACGCCTGTCCTAACAGCACCAAAAGACGGGGAAGTCCTCCTCCTGTACATAGCCGCCACTACCAGCGTAGTAAGTACTGTCTTGGTCGTCGAACATGACGAGCCGGGTCACATCTACAAGGTACAGTGACCTGTCTACTTCATCAGTGAAGTACTCGGCAAATCCAAGGCACGCTACCCCCAAGTGCAGAAGCTGCTATACGCTATCCTCATCACGTCAAGAAAGCTCCGGCACTACTTCCAGGCTCACAAGATCAAGGTGGCCTCATCATATCCACTCGGCGACATCCTCCACAACAAGGACGCCAACGGCCGAGTCGTCAAATGGTCAGTAGAACTCGGCGCATTCACGATTGAATTCACGCCGCGGTCCACCATCAAGTCTCAGGTGTTGGCCGACTTCATTGCCGAGTGGACCGAGATCCAAGATCCTCCACCAGACACCAGATCCGAGCACAGGATCATGTACTTTGACGGTGCCCTCAATCGTGACGGATCCGGTGCTAGAGTCCTCTTCATCTCCCCGAAAGGTGAACAACTCAAGTACGTCCTCCAGCTACTTTTCAAGGCCACCAACATGCTGCCGAGTATGAATGTAACACCCGGTTTATAAAAGAACATAAGCCGAGCAATCATATACGTGCCAGGATCAAGTCACACGTATATACAACAGAATGAACAGTATATCACAGCACATATCACGTAAAAAGATATAAGAAAGCGAACACGAATTTTATTTATTATATGAATGACAAAAATGTCTGATACAGCGGAAGCGAAGTACAAATACGGTAAAAGCTCTCCGAAGCTGAGCAGGGCGCCACAGGGACATCGACTGGGAGACGAATGCCTAGAAGTCCTCGTAGTCCTGGTAGTGCTGAGCGAACTCCCTCGCATCGGCAGGAACTGAGCAGCAGCAGCGTATCCAAGAGGAAAAAGTAGAGAAGAGGCAAGGGTGAGTACACAACCGTACTCAACAAGTATAACACAAACTATGTGGCTCTAGGTTGGCTGACTGACTACATTAGCTTTTAAGTCTTGGCAAAATTTTATTAAAGCTATTTACTACAAGTTGATGAATTACCATAAACCCAGTTACATAGTAATTAATCAAAATTAATCATGTTACTACTGAGAACCAAACCACAACCACCAAGGTAACCCCGAGAAGCACCCCCTCGTCGGAAGGAGCTAACCCCACTAATCAAAAGGAGGATCTGGGCTGCTCATAACCGTGAGCACGGCTAGTATACTAGTTTTACACTCTGCAGATGTTGCACATCTTTACCCACAAGTCATGAACTACGCCAGTTATTCATCACACTTCCTTAGGTGAGATGACTAGCAAACTCACTACGAGGCCTTTACAAAGAATCTCGTTGGTAAGGAGTAACCGCGAGGGTTGGATCGGCGACTATGGAGTAGGTCTAGTGGGCGTCATCGACGAGGCCACTCAGTACGAGGGACATAGAAGCTTACCACCCTTGCCCCGTCGGTAAGTTACTCCAAACCCAAAAGACCTAATTATTACGCCAAGACCGTCCCATTCCAGTCTTATGGTAAAGCTGTTGTCCCAGGTTGTCGCTCTATGAACCTGTCCTTATGGAGAGTGGCCAACCAGGCAGTAAGCACCGTGCTGGCCCCCTAAACCATGTTTCTAACAAGACCACTTTTAATGAGAAGTGAGCCACTCAAGCCACACAGAGGGCCACTCTCAGAGTTAAGTTGCATATACCATTAATCAAATTAATTAAAAAGGACCAATTGTGTTATAGCACGGCACCTAGCACAACTAACCAAAATGCAACCCAAGGATATATATAAAGGATATAAAGTGGCTAGGAAAGTCCTTATAGGCATACAGTATTAAAATGCAGTATGAAAGTGTATTTAAAAGTGATAGGTTGTTCATGTTATACTTGCCTTCCTCAAACTGTTCCTGCTGCTCAAACTGCTCAGAAGATGGCTCCTGGTACTGGTACTGATGCTCCTCCGGTAACTCAACGTCTACTCACGAACACATGGCCAAAAACGAGGCAACAACATAAACATACAAGCAAACAAAGGCTAACACTAATAAACAGTACAACAATACATAAAAACAGCACACTAAACTAATCTAAAACTATTCTACGCGTTACAACGATCGCGTGGACATAAAGAACGCCTAAAACGGAGCTAAAACACAAAAACTAGAGCTAAAACAAAGTTCGGGGACTAAACTGCAAGAAAACTAAGGTTCCAGGGGGGTTTTCTGCAAAAACTGAGGACTAAAACATAATTAAACCTTAGTTCCAGGGTCTAACGTGCAAAATTGCAAGGGCTGGATGGCGGGTTTGATTTCTGGAAAGCTCAGGGGCCTAAACATAAAAAACAGGACTCAGCTGTGAATACTTTTGAATAAAGCTGGACTGCGGGTTGATATCAAGAAAGGGCAGGGTCTCTTTAGCAAAAGTTACAGGCCGAAGTGGTAAGTTTAGATTTGGGCCGTTGGATCACGATCCGTCGGCTCAGATCTAAACGGTTCGCGATCTAATCTCACGCGTCGGCTTTAGATCGGAGGGCCAGGACGCGTTTGCAAGGGGGGCGGCGGCGCTGGTCGCCGGGGGCTCGTTTTCCGCGGCAGCGCCACACGGGAACTCGCCGGAGTTAGTCGTTTTGGGCCCTCCTGGGTTAAATTAACTTGCGCTTGAGTCTGGGGTGATCCCCGCGTCATGCGTGATCCACCTGGGCACGCAGGGGAGGGGGTTAGGGCTTCGGACCGAGCTCGCCACGGCAAGGGCGGACCTGCGCGGCGGCGCCCGCCGGCGTGGGCACGTTCGCACTGTGCTGGGTTTGAATCCGAGTGGAAGGGGTCCGTGAGCATGTGTGGTGTTAACGTGAACCCAAAACAAGGGTCGCGCAAGGCTGGGGTGCTTTGCGGCGGGTCCGCCATGGGGTGTCTAGGCAGTTGGGGTGCGCCACAGCCGAAAATAATTAGAGCAAGAGGACGGGGAGGTCCCAGCGGTGCTCACCGAGTCTTGGCAATGGGCAGAGATGCGGTGCATGATGGTCCACGTCGAGATCGGGCGGCGGCGATGGGGCGGAGCTCGCGGTCCGGGCGGTGCTGGCTCCTCCGGGATCCTGGGCTGCACGGGTCGTTGAGTGGTTGCGCTGCGAAGCCGAGCAAGGGGTCATGGAGGGCCGAGGACCACTGGTGGCGAGAAAAATTGACGGCGGCCCGTTGTCACTTGACTTGAAATCCGGCACGATTCCAACATTGCACGGGTAGAGCTCGGGGATGGTGGCTTCGGGGAGCTCCCTGGTGCTCAGGCGGAGCTTCGACGGGATCTTTCCGGGGCTGTGGCGGGGTGGAGTGGTTAGTCCATGGCGGCGCAGGGGCTCTGCGTGGCGGAGCAGAGGCGTGGCGTAGGGGTTAGGGTTGCAGGCGGCGGAGACGGCTGCTGCGGGAAAGGAAGTGGGCCGCGGGGAAAGAAGAGTGAACTGGGCCCGCGGGATGCTGCTGGGCCAAGAAAAGGGAAATGCCGGGCTGGGCTTGGGTTTGGTTTGGGTGCTGGGTTTCCTTTCTAATTCTAACTCTATTTCCTATTTTTATTTCTAACTCAAACAAATCTATTTGAATTCAAACAAAATTTGAATTCAACAACCTTATGCCCACAAGCAAATAAAATAGATGCTCCAGCATGAATGCTCAAACATTTTAACCCTATGATAAATTTTAATTACTTGAGGATCAAAATTTGAGTAAATGCAAGTCTAAACACAATAAACCATAGAAATTTAATTAAAGCCAATTAAATTTATTATTAAATACTGAAATTTGATTTAGGGTGTTACAAATCCTACCCCCTTACAGGAATCTCGTCCCGAGATTCTGGGCTGGCTAGCAAAGAGATTAGGATATGTCTTCATCAACTCCTCTTCCTTCTTCTGGCATGTCTTCCAGAAAGACATCCGGGAAATCAGACACCACGCGAATACCATCCGTGGGTCTAGCTTCCATCTGATGAGGAAAACCAGAAGGCTCTGTAGCACTGACTGTCACCTCTTGGCCATCAGATGCTGTCAAGTGAACTGCCCGATGAGCACAATCAATTCTGACTCCCCACTTGGCAAGAGTATCCATTCCCAGAATCACATCGATTCCCTTGGTGTCTAGCACCCTCAGAGCAGTACTAAACATTGCCCCCCTTATGGCTATACTGACTCGAGGGCTAACAATATGGGATCTCAACTCCCCTCCTGGTGAAGAGACTAGCAGATACTTCTTTAATGGGGTGGTAAAGAAACTATGCTGCTCAACATATGACTTGGTGAAGAATGAATGAGTAGCACCAGTATCAAAAAGCACTGTAGCTGGATGGGAGTTGACCATGAACGTACCAATAACCACGTTAGGAGCCTTGGCCGCTGACTCAGCCGTCACGTGGTTCACTCTGCCCTGTGCTGGCGTCCTGGGCTGAGCTGGGCGCCCCTGCTGTCCCACCTGCCATGGAGCCGGTGAAAGGCGCTTCTGTGGACAACCTTTGGCATAACGACCTTTTTGTCCGCACTTGTAGCACTTGCGGTGGTGGTGAATGGGGCTACTTGGTTGACTTCCCTGTGAACTTAACATCGCATCTTGCATCATTTCTGCTGCTTGCTCTTTGGACTCCTTGCGACCGCGTGGATGAATCACATTCATAGTGATAGTCAACCCATCAACATAATCATGGAGAGCTTGATTCTCGACCTGTGTATCTCTAGAGCACTTAGGATCCTTTCTCTTCTGGATGGTATGTAGCTCTTCGACCGATGGACTGTCAAGTAAAAGGGAATCCTCTGCAAGCTGCTCTTGATGAGACATCTTTCTCTTTGTACCGGAGAACAACCTCTGGTTCCTCCTAGTTGTGGCTTCATCTTCAGTTGCACGAACTTGATGACAAGGGATGTCGTAGAATTGGCAACACGGGCAAGCTTTCTCACCATCACCTATTGCACTGTCTCCAAGGTCTTTTTGTTCCGCTGCCATCTGAGCTGGGGCAAAGAGGAAACACAGATTGGTAAGGTCAAGGAAGAGAGCAAAACTCCAGATAGGTGTTACATAAATCTGGGAAAAAGGAACTATAGCATAACTCTTCTGCCACGTCTGAGAGATTCTCAAATTCTCCAGTACTATCTGTAGGCCGGGGTGTCACAATGAAGCTCTCACTCATGGTCTCCGGATCGCTGTTACACTCGTCATCAAGCGTCTGTTGGCATATGGCGACTCCAAAGTCGTCATACAGCAAGTCAACAAGGACTAGGAGTGCACCAAGGAAAAGATGGACGCCTATTGCAGGGAGATCAGGAGGCTCGAAGCCAAGTTTTATGGTCTGGAGTTCCACCACGTCCCCAGGGACGACAATGTGGCGGCTGATGTCCTGTCCAAGCTTGGATCCAAGCGGTCCATCATACCACCCGGCGTGTTTGTTCAAGCACTCAACAAAGCCCGACTTGGTCCCGACCAAGGGACAGGAGGTCCTAACCCTTGATACTGACTGGTGCTCCCCAATCATCGACTTCATCAAAAACAACAAAAGCTACCCAAAAGGAAAGGAACACGAGAAGATTGCTCACCAGTCAAGTAACTACGTCATCATAGGAACCGAGCTGTTCAGGCACTCGGCTTCCTCAGGAACCCTTTGCAAATGCATTGCACAGGACGAAGGAGTCCGACTCCTTAGCGATATCCACTCGGGTATCTGCGGCAACCACGCGGGCACCTCTACCCTCGAGGGGAAAGCCTTTCGATTAGGCTTCTACTGGCCCACGGCTCTTCCCGACGCCCGAAACATCGTCAGGCAATGTCCCGGGTGCCAGTTCTTAATCAAGCAGCAGCATGTCCCGACTCAGGCCTTACGGACCATACCGCCGTCCTGGCCATTCGCTTGCTGGGGACTTGACTCGGTGGGACCCCTAAAGATGGCCGTCTGCGGATACAGTCACATATTCGTGGCCATCGACAAGTTCACAAAATGGATCAAAGTCAAGCCGGTGACAGCCGCCACAGCAGCCAAGGCAGCCGAGTTCATTGAGGAGATATCACACCGATTAAGGGTGCCTAAATGGATCATCACAGATCTGGGTACTTCATTCACGGGCTCCGAGTTCTGGGACTACTGCCAAGAAAGCTACATTGACGTCTACTATGCCTCCGTGGCGCACCCCAGGTGCAATGGCCAAGTTGAAAGGGCCAACGGCTTGATGCTCCAGGGGCTCAAAGCCAGAATTTTTTACCCGATCGAAAAGTATGGTGCAAAGTTGTTCCAAGAACTACCCAGAGTAGTTTGGGGACTACACACACAAAGCCGGGCAACCGGCTACTCGCCATTCTTCATGTTGTACGGTTCTGAAGCAGTCTTGCCATCGGACAATGCTTTTGGTGCTCCGCACATCCAGAACTATGACGAGAACGAAGCCGAAGCAGCTCGATGCACCGACATCGACTCCGCAGAGGAGCACCGCCTAACGGCCTCCATCCAGCATGCGAGATATGAACAGCAGCTCCAGTGCTACCATGATCGCAACATTCACGAGCGCGACTTCAATGTCGGCGACCTAGTTCTACGACGAATCCAGTCGACCACCGGCTCTCACAAGCTGTCTTCCCCATAGGAGGGACCCTTTGTAGTCAGTGGGATAGTGGTTCCACAGGAACCTATCACCTACAGAGGCCAGACGGTACAGACGTGGGCAACCCATGCAATATCGAACACCTGCGTCACTTCTATCCATAGAAGCGTAGGAAATGCAAAGTTATGTACCCATCTACTCATTCAATAAAGTTTGTTATATTTTAAATATTGTATTCTACTTACTCTTCGTTCTTTATCGAGTCATTTTCAACATGCTCGAGGGCTGTGTTCCAGCCACCCAGCCAACCCCCACTCGGAGTCCGACCAGTCGGACAGGAACAACCCGATTCGTCTTTACTGAACCCAGCCGAGTACGTTCAGGAACCACTCTGTGTCACCCTGACCAAATGCGCACATTGATGATATGCTCTCAAGCGCTAATCAAAGGGCTCAGAGATCGCTTTCCACCGACTCAGGAAATTCAGAAAAGAACTCGGACCATGGGCATAACATTAACATCAAATAAAATTAAAGCATTATTCACATAAACATTGTCCTTATCTGGTCCACTCTAACAAACTTTCCTTGAAGCAAAAACTCTTGGAGACCGGCAGCCTACAGCTCAGCCAACACGCTCGGCGATCTCCAGGCAGGCGGCGTGGTTGGCCTCCGACTCGGCGTCAGAGCAGTCCTCGGGGACGCCGTCTCCGACCGGGTCCAGATCCGCTTCCGGGAGGTGGGTCTTCACAAGACCCAGGGTATGCTGCACTGCATCCTTGGCAGCTCCCCTGATGCAGGCCTCCAGCCGGCCGCGGGACGCCTCTAGCCTCTCAGCCAGGCTCTCGGTAGCCACCACGCCCTCGGGCTCGAAAGCCCCAAGCAGCGCCTCCAGTGCCACCTGATCCTCCGCTTTTGCAAAAAGCACCCGGTTGGGTCAGCCCAAGCCGAAGAACATGACAGAAAGAACATAGCGTATGATCTCTGGGTCGTACCTCGCCGAGCCTCCCGCTCCAGGTGAAGCTTCATCTCGATGGCGGCCTCCCGCGCTTTGGCCACCTCTCGGAGCTTCTGCAGCTCCTCGTTGGTCTTGGTGCAGGACTCCAGCTCTAAACAAAAGCAGGTCAGAGACAAACAAGCACGCAAAGAACTCGACAAACATGACTCCGACTACATACCGCGCTTCTCCTTGCCCAGAGCATCCTCGACCTTGACCTTGTCGGCCTCCAGATGGCAGCTCCGTGCCTCCAGCTCGGCCACCCTGGCCTCGAGCCCCGCCACCTGACCAATGGCGGCGCTCCCCTTGGCCAGCTCCTGGGCGGCCTGCTCCGACATGTCTACGAGAGCCTGACAAACAACTATGCATTACAAGACAGCGCCTGCAAAAACAAGTCGGCTTGAAAAATGGAGCCAGACAGGAGACTTACCTCGACCCATTCATGGGTTAACTTGGCGCACTCGACCATTTGGCTGCCGAGTGTCTCGTCTTCCTCGGCCGACTCCTTTGCCGGCGGAGGCCTAACCCCCTCGGTGGGCTCGGCTCGGGTCATCTCCGCCTCGATGGCCAGGACCTCCGTGGTCCTGACCACCTCAATGGCCGGGACTTCCAAGGCCCCGACCTCCATGCCCACCGCCCCTTCATCACGGGGCGGATCTTACATCTCCACATCACGGGGAGGAGGGGAGACCCTGTTGCTGGCCTCCTCCTCCTTCTTTTCCACCTCCTCATGGCGGGCGCAGCTCTTTGCCAGGCTCGCCCGCGGCGAGGCAAGCTTCGCGGCATCACTGGAGTCGCCCTCATTGGATGACTCCTCAGCCTTCTTCTTGGCGTTGCTGAGCGTCGCCCTCCTACACCAACAACAAGGGCACTAAGAACGACTCCAGGAAACAAAAATCAAGACAGAACGGGATCAAGATTGCGGAGCTTACCCGCCGCTGCGACACTGCGGGAACTTCAGCCTCAGCGGCGCGGCCAGTGGAGTCCCAGAGCCGGTGCGCGGGGGCGTCTCCTCCCCGCATAGTTGGCCCAGCACCTGGGCCGCTTCCTTCTCAACCTGGGGGCCGGCAGATGCCGGCCCCACCTCAGAAGTGGCCGGGGGCGCCGATGCTCCCCGGAGTTTGCTCTTCCGGGTTGAGCTCCTCAATGACTGTTGCGCCGCCGCCAACCCAGCCTTCGACAGCTGGATCTTACTGACGGTGCGGTGTGTCTTCCTCCTCAAGGTGACCGACGATGGCGGCCCCGAGGCTCAAGTGATCTCCACATCCGGCTCACTCCCCACGGAGCAGTCGGAGGAGAACTCGGCCTTCTCCTCTGCCGGCTCACGCAGCTCGGTGGGGGCGCTGGCATCCTTCCCAGGGTCCCCCTCAGGCAGAGGAGCAGGGGACCAGTACTCCAAGACCTTAGCCTACAAAATTACCGAGTTGTTATACAACCCAATGGGTGTGCTCGGAAAAATAGAGCAAAAACAAAGGAAGTAACTCGGAGTGAACAAAACAACTCGGCAAAGTTCAAGAAGACTTACGGCGTCGGTTGGCCGCTTCAGGCAGTGGGCCATGGGACAGCCCTTGTCCCGGATCTGCCCCACCATGATGCGGGCGACCCGGTTCACGATCTCGTCCCGGGGACCCTTGCGTTCGTGTCCCCGGGTTGGGTCCCGATGACCCCAATGCTGTGTGAGCCGCCTGAAGAAGGAGATGGCCACCGCGGCCCTCGTCAGGCCCTGTGCCGACAAGTCAGCGATCTCTTTGAGGAGGTGCTCCACCTGCACCATCTCCTCGGTGGTCGGTGGCTCCTCCCAGCATGCCTTGTACTCCAGCGCGCGGCCGGTGCGCGCCGGGAGGCAGGGCACCGGGTTCGCCACCACGAACCATTCCCGCGCCCACCCCATGTTAGTGTTGCGAAGCTCGAAGTTGGGGTGGACGCTCCCTTGGCACAGTGATAAGGCGGCCCCGCCCACAACATTTCGGCGAACGTTGAACGGGTGCCCCTTGAGGTGGTACAAAGCCCGCCACAGATTAAAGTGGGGAGCGATCCCCAAGTACCCCTCGCAGAGGTTGATGAAGATGGCGATCTGTGCAATTGAATTTGGCTTGAGATAAGTTACCTCGAGCCCATAGAAATGGAGAAGCCCGCAGAAAAATGCCCCCGCGGGCAATGCGAAGCCCTTCTCGTAGAAGGACTTGAACACAACCGCCTGGTTCATGTCCTCCGATGGGAACTCTTCTCCGTAGCAGCACCGCCACCCGGAGATCTGCTTCTCTGGGAGCAGGCCGCGCTCCACAAGGTCCTGGATGTCGCTCTCTTGGAGCGAGCACTTCTGCCAGGATGACTATGGCGGCAGGGCCTCTTCGAAGATCCCCGAAGTCGAGGACACAGATGCAGAGGGTGTCTGGCCATGGCGATGGTAGCGAAGCCTAGGCGAGGGGAGGAAGTCACGAGGAAGATGAAGGCCGAGAGCTCTGGAAGCTTGCTGAGTTAGCTAAGGCGGTGGAAAGCTCCGGAGCGCTCAGGAACAGGGTGGCCGCTCCACGCCGCCTCCCCTGTTTAAATATCGGAGTCCCCCACAATGGGCAGATCTGAAATTAACGGCCAGATTTGATCGGGCCGGCGATCTCACAGCGGATAAGGCGGGATAAACGGTAACTTTCCTTTTTACCGTTACCTCTGACAACCCAGCTCCCCTATCAGCCGCGACAGATCCGCGCGGAGAATAACGGTTGGAGTTTCACCCTGATGCGAATATGCTTCAAATATTCCTGGAAATGACTCGGCACATCTCAGTGACTCTGCCAGCTACCCTACTCGGGGGCTGGGTGCCACCTACTACCCGGCGTGTCTCCGCGACCCAGCCAGGGCCTCAGGGCCCGGACGCGGTGACAACTCGGCACGTCTCTGTGACTCCGCCAGCTACCCTGCTCGGGGGGCTGGGTGCCGCCTACTACCCGGCATGTCTCCGCAACCCAGCCAGGGCCTCAGGGCCCGAACACCGTGACGACTCGGCGCATCTCTATGACTCTGCCAGCTACCCTGCTCGGGGCCTGGGCGCCGCCTACTACCCGGTGTGTCTCCGCGACCCAGCCAGGGCCTCAGGGCCCAGATGCCGTGGCGACTCGGCGCGTCTCTGTGACTCCGCCAGCTACCTTGCTCAGGGGCTGGGTGCCGCCTATTACCCGGCGTGTCTCCGTGACCCAGCCAGGGCCTCAGGGCCAGGACGCCGTGATGACTCGGCGCATCTCCGTGACTCCGCCAGCGACCCTGCTCGGGGGCTGGGCGCCATCCACGACCTGGTGTGTCCTCGTGACTTACCTAAGGCTTCGAGGCCAAGACGTTCAGACTACATGGAAAGTCTCAAAGACTTAGCCCAGGCCTCCAGGGTCAGGGTTGCTGAGTCAGGTTCGATCACTGTGGCGACCTCAGGGTGGCCAGGCACTGATATCCTCAGGGGGGACAGTGTAACGAAAATAACGACTTGATATTCAGACATTCGAACAGATGAGTTAAAGATCATTTCTTTGACCCTTGAAAAGCTTCTCTGAAACCTTCCGAGGCTCGGGGGCTACACCCAACGGGTGCGCCCAGAGGCGCATCCTATTTTGGATCAACAATCACGATGGACAATTATCAAGAGCACTAAAGGACTTCGCTCAAGTACCAAAAAAGTTCGACTCGGCCCTCCGGCGCTCGGGGGCTTGATGGAGGTAGATCTACGTATCTCCCTACTGAGTGGGGTCCCCAAACCTGGGAGACTACCCTGCTCGATGACTCGGCTACAACTACTCGGCGTGCTTGTAACACCCGGTTTATAAAAGGACATAAACCGAGCAATCATATACGTGCCAGGATCAAGTCACACGTATATACAACAGAATGAACAGTATATCACTGCACATATCACGTAAAAAGATATAAAAAAGCGAGTACGAATGTTATTTATTACAATAATGACAAAATGTCTGATACAGAGTATGCGGAAGCGTAAAACATATACGAAATCTCTCGGAAGCTGGGCACCACAGTGACGTCGACTGGGAGACGAATGCCTAGAAGTCCTCGTACTCCTGGTAGCTCCGGGTGAACTCCCTCACGTCGGCAGGAACTGAGCAGCAGTAGAGTATCCCCAACAGGAAAAAGAGTAGAGTTGACAAGAGTGAGTACACAACTTGTACTCAACAAGTATAACACAAACTATGAGGCTCTAAGGTTGGCTGGCTCAACTGCATTAGCTTTTAAGTCTTGGCAAAAATTTATTAAAGCTAATTACTACAAGTTGATGAATTACCATAAACCCAGTTACATAGTAATTAATCAAAATTAATCATGATACTACTGAGAACCAAACCGAACCAAGCCACCCGGGGAAACCTGCCTTGTCAAAGGAAGATAACCCCACTAATCAAAAGGAGGATCTGGGCCGCTCATGACCGTGAGCACGGCTAGTATACCAGTTTTACACTCTGCAGAGGTTGCACATCTTTACCCACAAGTCGTGAGCTACGCTAGTTGTTCATCACACTTCCTTAGGTGAGATGACTAGCAAACTCACTATGAGGCCTTTACAAAGAATCTCGTTGGTAAGGAGTAACCGCGACGGTGGATCGGCGACGATGGAGCAGGTCTAGTGGGCGTCAAGACATAGGTACGCAGACCAAGCACAGACGAGGCCACTCAGTACGAGGGCCATAGAAGCTTACCTCCCCTGCCCTGCAGGTAAGTTACTCCAAACCAAAAAGACCTAATTATTACGCCAAGACCGTCCCATTCCAGTCTTGTGGTAGCGCTGTTGTCCCAGGTTGTCGCTCTATGAACCGGTCCTTATGGAGAGTGGCCAACCAAGCACTAAGCACCGTGCTGGCCCCCTAAACCATGTTTCTAACAAAACCATTTTATAACGAGACGTGAGCCACTCAAACGGGCCACTCCTAGAATTAAGTTGCATATACCATTAATCAAATTAATTAAAAAGGACCATTATGTGTTATAGCGCGGTGCCTAGCACAACTAACCAAGATGCAACCCAAAGGATATATATAAAGGATATACAGTGGCTAGGAAAGTCCTTATAGGCATACAGTATGAAAATGTATTTAAAGTGATAGGTGGTGTTCATGTTATACTTCCCTTCCTCGTACTGCTCCTGTTGCTGCTCAAACTGGTCAGAAGATGGCTGTTCCGGGTACTGATACTGGGGCTCCTCAGATGGATCACCGTCTACTCACATAGACATGGCCAAAAGCAAGGCACACAATAAGCATACAAGCAAACACTAACAAAAGCTAAGAAACAGTACATCAATACATAAAAACAGCACACTAAACTAGTCTAAAACTATTCTACGCGTTACAACGATCCCGTGGACATAAAGAATGCCTAAAACGGAGCTAAAAGCCTAAAACGCATAATCTATGCCAAAAACAAGATCCAAGGACCTATTTGTAAGAAAACTGGAGTTCCAAGGGGGTTTCTGGGCAAAACCGAGGACTAAAATGTAATTAATGGGTAGATCTAGGGTCTAACTTACAAAAAGGCAAGGGCTGGACGGCGGGTTCGATTTCTAAGAAGTTCAGGGGGGTCTGTGCAAGATTTTGGGCCCATCTGGAATTAGTTTTGAATAAAGCTGGACCGCGGGTTGAATACGAAGAAACTGAAGGGCTCTTCAGCAAAAATGCCAGGCGCTGACCGGTATCTGCCTGAGTTGACATGGGCTGGATCTGTTTTGGGTCGTCCGATGGAGATCGCGCGGCCAGGATGAGGTGGGCGCGCGGGGCGGCGGCGTGAGTTGCCGGAGACGAGCTCTCGCGGCGGAGCAGCGCCGGAGTTGGCCAAACTCGGCCTTCCCGGGGTCAATCCGGCCAGGGTTTGGGTCTAGGGTTGTCTACGCGACACGCGTGATGCACCTGGGCGCTCAACTGGGCTCGGGAAGGCCTGCAACGGCGAGCGCAGCTACTGCGGCGGGTCTGCTTCGCGGGGCTCACCGGAGCTGCGCGTTCTCACCACTCCGGGTGCGGCTCTGGGCGAGGTTTGGCCTGGGAGCGAGTACGCACGATGGCGAACCCTTCTGGGCAAACTGGGCGGCGGATTGGGGCTCGGTCGTGGCCTGCGGTGGTGCAGGGCGGCCCATGGTCGCTGGCGTGCCCCATGCTAGCACCTAGAGGGCGCTATGGCCTACAGCATCTAGCGCCAAAGATCAGGGGGGTTGGGGTGGTGCTCACCGTGCCAGCGCAGTGGGGTTGGCGGCGAGGTCCGGCGGCGTGGCGTGCACCGGCGTTCGCGGAGGAGGGCGCTGCAGGGGTCCTCCGGCTTCTGGATCCAGTCGAGGAGATGCGGAGACGTGCTGCGGAGATGCAGAGGTGGTCAGGCAAGCCGGAGAGCCACCGGCGGCTAGAAATTGCACGGCGGCCGATACTTCTCACCGGCGGCAGAGGGGGGAGGCGCATGCGGAGGGATCGGAGAAGGGCACCTCGGGGCTTCTGGATCCGATGGCCGGACACAACGGCCTCGGGCGGTGCTGGCGAACTGGGCAGCGCGGCCGGAGTGGCATGGGCGGTGGGGGAATTGAGGCGGCGGAGCACCTCTACTCATCGGGGCGATGGCGGCGGTGCTGCTCTAGGGTTTGAGGCTGGCCCCGGAGTGGAGATGATGAGGTCCAGGGCTGCGGCTGCGGTTAAGAAGGGAAGGCCCAGGGATCTCGGCGCCTGGGCTCGGGATGGAAGGCCGGCGGTGATCGCGGCCAGGGATCTCGGGGCCGTTGCGCGAGCGCGAGGGATGCGGGGAAGACGGGCCTGCCAAGCGGGCCCGGACGGTCAGTGAGAGGAGGGCGACGCGCAGCACGTGTGAGGGAGCGTCTGACGTGGTGTGTCGCTGGCGGGGTGGGGCCGGAGTTCAGCGGGTGAGCGGGCGAGCGCGGGCGCAACGCGGGGGCGCGGGGCGACACTGGCTCGGGGTGTGTCGCTGGCGAGCGGGACCCAGTGGCAGGCGGTGGTTAAGCGCATTGCGCTGCTAGGCTGAGCGGAGCCTGGGTGTGGGAGAGAGGGAAGCCGCGGCGCTTGGGCCAAGCTGGGCCGTGCTAGTTGCCTGGGTCGGGCCGAGCGGTAAAAGGAGGGGAGAGGGTTGGGCCAGTTTTTTTTGGGTTGGGCTGGGTTTTGGTTTTGGGTTTCTTTCTCATTTCTATTTCCTTTCCTCTATTCTTTTTCCTATTTCAAACCAAACTAACACTATTTGAATTCAAGTTTGAATTTGAATTCAAACCACACTCAATCAAATAAAACTATGCACCAGCATGAATGTACAAACATGTTAGCCCTAAAAGAAATTTTAATTACTTTATGAAGCCAAAATAAATTATAAATGCAAGGCTAAGCAAATTAAATCCTAGAAAATTAAATAAAGCTAATTAAATTTATTATTAATTAGGAAATTTAAATTGGGGTGTTACAGTGCAGGACTCGGCTGTGCGCAGAAGAGGATCCTCAGAGGATTAGGATGAGAGGCTCCAACTAGAAGCCCACATACCTAGGGATCTTAACCGACCTCCTTCCTTGTAAAACAACCTGAATTAATCATTCCTTGTACCCCTACGGCTCCTGGTCTATATAAGGGAGACATAGGCCGACCCATAAGGTGACTCCCTCTCTCTCCACTTTTTGCAGCATTCCACAAACCCTAATACAACCCCGAACACAGGACGTAGGGTGTTACGCTCATTGCGGCTCAAACCTGTCTAAGTCCCTGTGTCTTTGTGTTACCATCAAGCTCTTGGTCCTGAGATCCCCATCCTGAAACTCTACCACCGGGTACACCCCTGGTGGACTGGCCGGAATAACAATCTGATAGGTTCTTTCCCCTAGGAAGGTTGTAACGAAGCGCACGGGAATGTCGTCGGGAGGGGCACGTGTCGTGCAAGTTGCTGCACTCCAGATAGTGTAGCAGGACTTGTCCACGTACCCACGTACTCCCCGGAGTACTCTCCCGCCAGTCCTATGCCTCCACGCCATCGCGTGTCTGGGGCAAAGGTCGGCAGGGGGGAAGGTGCTCAGCCCTCCATTGGATCGCACTGGCACAGATCTTCCGCTTAGTTCGGTGCGTCGCCATATCCAACCAACACCGATCCGTGGACCACCAGAGGTCCACGCGTACACTGACTCCGACAATGACGACGATGAGGAGGAGGAGCCCAACGACATCGCTTCACTACGCGAGCAGCTCGCTGCTCTCTGACTACACCTCAACAACATGGATGAGTGCATAGCCGAGACGGAGATTGATAGGATGGAGTTAGGAGATAGGGTGGACACCCTTCGCAAGGCAGTTTGTTCAAAGATCAAACGCCTTGCGAAGGCGACTGGGAACTAGGATCTCTATAGCTCCCCAGATTCCAAGTAGGTGTTAGGTCTAGATTAGTCTTAGTTTAGTTTGGGTGCTTTATTTTCCTTCATCTCTTTGTTTCATTTAAATTGTAATCAACAGCACCCCCATCTTTACTTTGAATAAAATAAAATTTCAATTTCATTCCTCTTAGTGTTTTTGTGGTTGGTGCACATGTGTGTGCCAACCACACCCCTACTCTCACGTTTGACTATTGCGCAGCGAAACCGAATGAGAAGGGTGAACATAAGATTCGAGAAAAAAATTCAGACGAATTTCGAAAGAAAAGCAAGCCGGCCGGCTTAAACTAGGTCGGCCGGCCTGAGATCTTTGAAAGATCACCAAAACAACCTCCCTGGAGTAGAATAGACCGAACCTGAACCTGTGGAAAAGGGCCACAAAGGATGGCCACAGGACTAGGCCGGCCGGCCCCACCTGTCGGCCATTCTCTAGCCCCCTTCGCGTGCTCACGGTTTGCTATCTCTATTCCCTAATCCTTCCTGGTTTCATTCAAAATCATGCCAATTAAATTCAATTAAAATGTTTGAATGAAATGACTAGGAAGAGTTGAAATCTTTTCACAAACATGGTTTTGCTAAGTTTTATTTCTTATGCAAGTACCGAATTGCCTCCGGAACTCATGTTTAGGATCACCTGATCGTTTGCTTATTGCTTTCTATGATATAATGACATGAGGTTGTGCTAACTCTGGACTCAAGGTCTTGGGAGCTTTTATTTCGAAAACACAAAATCAGGCAAAACTCTTATGCTCAACTTTACCGATACCCATTCTAGAGCCATACTTACAAATTCCAAACTTATAGCTACTCATTGCATTATGAGCTTGCTCAAATTTAGTGCCTCCAAAAGAAGTTTAGACTGATTCATCTTCTTGGGATCATTCATGTACACGTCCATCAACCCAAATCCATGAGACATGGTTGCAAAACAGCACTGCACCCCCCTCAAAAGAAAGAAAAGGATGAATGACATTCATGTCTTGTCAAAAAAAAAAGAAGAAGGGGGAGATGTAGGGTGCTAGACACAAAACCACCATGGAAATATAACTTCATCTCTCACTTACACTTGACCCATGAGATTAGCATCTAGACTGCTAAGAGACACTAGGTTTGATCTTGCATTATAAATGTTGAGGGTATGCAACATCCTTCACTTAGCTCCACATACTCGTTTACAGAACAACTTCTGGGAGAGCCAGTGAGGTTGTGAACAAAATTGAGTGAATGGGTGACTTGAGAAAAAAAAAGAGTATGCCTTGAATTTATTTAAAAACAAAAATCTTCCAAGTACTGCGAAACAGGAGCTAGACATGATCTTCATTGATTTATTCTGGAGATCAATAGGTGAACATGAAGGTGTTAGCCACCCGGAATCTGAGGTATGCAAGGAAAGCTCTGAAATAATTCTTATGCATACCTGAGTTCGTGAACCCCGGACTTTGCTTGATCCTCAGGATCTGTGTCGACTCCTTTTGCTCGGGACGAGCAAAGTCTAGGTGTGGGGGTGTGTTGGCGGTCAATTTCGATGATTTTTACCGCCAACATTCCTTTGGATTTCATGCTTTTAGAACTATGTTGTTATAATTTTCACTAACATTAACAAGTTCCATGAGTTTTTGTGAGCCTTTGAATCCAGGAGCAACATGTACAAAAATGGGCCGAAATGGGGTGAAACCCAGGCCGGCCGGCCTACCCCTGCAACATTTCGTCGTGCAACTTTGAGGAACATGGCTTTGAGCACCAGATAAAGTTCACACTAATGTGGTTCAGGCAGAATTCATAAGTCAAAACTGAAAGGCTTGAACCAAGTGGAGTTGAGCCCAAATCCAATGACAACCCGAAGAATCAGAACCCAACTCAACTTGAGGAGCAAAGTGGGCCCTGTGAGCAATGTGCCAGAGTGATGGAGGCCCAAGCCGAGCCAGAACCAGGCCGGCCGGCCTAAGGGTGGCCGGCCGGCCTCTAACTGCCTCCGTTGGAGCCATGCAACCGCCACCGACTTCAGGAGGAGATCCAGAGCGTCCACTCAAAGGCGGCGACTAGATGGTTGCATCCCCAGGACGGCCGGCCAGCCCCACCTGGCGGCCTTTGATGTTCTCCCTTGGCGTGAAAGACAGGCACAACTACCTTACCAGCATGCAACTAACGCTCAGCTCAGTACCGACCATAGAGTAGTATAAATAGAGCCCAAAACCCCTCTTGTAACACACACCCATCCATTAGAGAAGAGAGTCTCTTGTTACACTCTTGTGTTGAGTAGGAAGAGAGTGAGGTGAGTGCTCTGGTAAAATCCGAGCTGAAAGGAGCGGACTTGAGTTCTCTCGGTCTTACTCCACTTTTGTATCCACCTCGGAGGAATATATTTGAGTAAGTTCCTTGTCTCAACTTCAGTTTCTCTCTAGCTTTACTTTCTGTCTTAGTTACGTGTTTAATTACTTTGTTTGATCTGCGGGATCCTGAGTCTGCGTAAGTAGCAAGTTTTGCTTATTTGAGGTTGCTTTCTATCTAAGTACACAGTAGGAGCAAGTAGCTCGAGAGCTATGGGCGTGGTGTCCAGGCTTGGTTAGTTATCTCAGGTTGTGTTCCACCCCACGAAACCATTGTGGTAGTCGGTAGGTGGTGACTTCCCTATCCGTCCTTTGTAGTCCACCACGTTCGGGTGTTTTCATAGCAGTAGTTGAAGGTTGCCATTGGACTCCCCTCTCATCCCTTTCTGAAGTCCTTCCTCTTCCAGCCGCCGAAGCAGATTAAGTCAGTAGTTAGCTAGTCAACTAGTCAGAGTAGTAGGTTATCTGGAGTTAGGCCCTCTTTCCTTTATCTTCTTCTCGCTGGTTGTGTCCGGTTGAAGATCTCTAAGTTTAGTTGAAGCTTTACCGTTCCTTGGATTTGATATCCCAGGTATACTCCCTGGTGAAAGCTACAATCGGTCTTTGTGCGCTTGCGGAATAATTCGTTAGGCTAAGGAGTGCCAACAGTTACCCAAGTAGGACAAATTTTAATAGTATCCGAAACATACTCGAGCAAGCGAGTAGTTGTGTCTTTCACGCAAGGCTAGAGTCACCTATATAGTTGACCTGCTAGGATGAACCCTGTCGAGTTACCCAAGTTGGACAAACTAGTAAAGGTATCCATAAACCTTCTCAAGCCAGCGAGTAAGTTGTGTCCCTATATTGGGGACAAGGATGTGGCTTGTATAGTTATCCTGTTCGGATGAACCTTGATAAGTTATCCCAAAGAAAAAACTGTGTAAGCTATCTAGATTAGGTTATCCAGGTCGGTATGAATCTGTAGAGATTACCCTAGTTGGAAAAACCTATCAGAGAATAGTCTAATGTGATGCTGCCAGGTTGATAATCTGCCTTTAATGTAGTCAAAAAGTTGATAGAAACCCTTGATATATTAAAGAGATCAACTAACATCACCATACAGCTTGGATCAAGGATAAAATCTGCGCAAGTGCTCAATATTACAGGAATTGGGTACCTCATTACCGTCGGCATCGGTAATTCTGTATGATCCAGGTCTTGTAACTTTAGACACAATGAAAGGTCCCTCCCATCTGGAATTTAACTTGTGCAATCTCGTTTCATCTTGAATCCTTTGTAGGACTAGATCTCCTATATTAAAAGATCTTTGCTGGACATTGTGATCATGATAGTGTCTGACTCCTTGAAGATATCTAGCCGATTGGGTCAAAGCATTGATCATGGCTTCTTCGACAGAGTCCAACTCAAGTTGTCAAGCTTCATCTGCTTCTCCTTCTTGATAGGCTTATACTCTTGGAGATTTCCACATGATATCTGCAGTAGTATAGCCTCTGACCCATAGGTGCGGAAGAAAGGAGATTGTCCAGTCGCTTTGCTAGGTTGCGTTCGCAGCCCCCAGACCACATGGGGTAGTTTTTGGATCCACTTGCCACCCTTCTTGGAGTTGGCATTGTAGAGTCTCTTTTTCAAGCCATCGAGTACCAAGCCATTGATACATTCCACTTGACCATTTTCTCTGGGGTGGGCCACTAAAGCATATTTGACCTCTATGCAAGAATTGTCGCAGAAATCCCAAAAAGACTGCGATGTGAAGTTAGAACCCAGATCTGTGATAATAGTGTGAGGAAACCCGAACCGATGTATGATGTTGGAGATGAAATCCACTGCCCTGTCTGATGAGATCTTGACAATGGGCTTGTACTTGATCCACTTGGTAAACTTGTCAACTGCTACCAGCACATGATTGAATCCTCCTGGAGCTACGGTTAAGGGTCCGATCATGTCCAGACTCCAACAGGCGAACAACCATGACGGAGGGATTGTTATCAGGTTGTGTGCTGGCAAATGAGTCTTCTTGCTGAAGAATTGGCAGCCAGGACATCGTCTGACAAGGTCTTCTGCATCTGATACAGCTGTTGGCCAGAAAAATCCTGACCTGTAGGCCTTGCCGACTAGTGTCCTTAATGCGGCATGGTTGCCGCAGACTCCTTTATGTATTTCCCTGAGGATGTCTTTGCCTTCTTCAAGGGTAACACATTTCATGAGGATGCCAGAGGCAGAGCGCTTGTATAGGTTGTCGCTGACGAGAACGAAACCTTTGCTTCGCCTTATAATGCGGGCAACTTCGGTGCTCTTGGCATCAACATGTGGTGGAAGTTTGAACTTCTTGATGAAGTCGATAAACTAAGTTTGCCAGTCTTCTTCAATCATCAGCACTTCTCTGACTGTGGCCGAGGCCTCCGCGTCAGTAGTTTGTTGACTGTGTACTTGACTGATGGATGATTTAGTTCATGAACAAAAACTCCAGGTGGGACAGCTGCTCGAGTAGATCTAAGTTTGGATAGGACATCAGCTCCCACATTGTCATCACGATCTACGTGGTGGATTTCCAATCCTGAGAATTTGTTCTCGAGCTTTCTGATTTCTTCTACATATGCATCCATTGTATCCTTGTTAATGTCCCACTCTTTATTGACTTGCTGAACGACGAGTTGAGAGTCGCTGTAGACAAGTAGTCGCTTGATGCCGAGAGAAACTACTAGAGGAAGCCCGTGTACCAGTGCCTCGTATTCTGCTTCATTGTTATAGATTTTGAACAGGATCTGGAACACATACTTCAGTTGCTCTCCTTTAGGGGAGATGAATAAAACTCCCGCGCCACCTCCGTCGAGCTTGAGTGAGCCATCAAAATACATTACCCAATGCTCTGGGACATTGTGAGGTGCTGGGACTTGATTTTCATGCCATTCGGCTAGGAAGTCGACTAATGCTTGCGACTTGATTGCTGTTCTTAGCTTGAAGTTGATTTCCAAGGCTCCCAGTTCAACTGCCCACTTTGAAATTCTTCCGGTAGCATCCCGATTGTGGAGTATATCCGTCAATGGGAAGTCAGTGATAACTGAGATCTTGTATTCATCGAAATAGTGTCGAAACTTCCTGGAGGTGATTAGAATTCCATACAGAACTTTCTGAATTGATGGGTATCTAACCTTTGATTCAGAGAGTACTTCACTGATGAAGTAGACTGGTCTCTGGATGCCGTAAGCGTGGTCTTCCTCCGGACGTTCGACTACTATCGCTGTGCTGACTACATGAGTAGTCGCAGCGATGTAGAGGAGTAGCTCCTCGCCTGGTAGTGGAGCTGTAAGAATTGGCGGTGACTAGAGGTGATGCTTGAGATTCTCGAGTGCTTCTGTGGCTTCTGTAGTCCACTCGAATTTGTCTTGTCGCTTGAGGAGCTTGAAGAAAGGTAGACCCCGTTCACCAAGCCTGGACAAGAATCGATTCAAAGCTGCCATATAGCCTGTAAGCTTCTGGATGCCCTTGATGGTAGCTGGAGCATCCATGGCCATGATGGCATTGATCTTCTCTGGATTAGCCTCGTTTCCTCGGTTGCTGACGATGAATCCGCGTAGTTTTCCAGAGGTTACACCAAAGACACACTTGGTTGGGTTGAGTTTCCAGCGAAACTTTCGGAGGTTGTTGAAGGTTTCTTCCAGGTCAGCTATGAATTGATCCTAGGACTTGGTTTTGACAACGACGTCGTCAACATAGGCTTCAATATTGTGATGTAGCTGATTGGCAAAGCACAGCTGTATCGCGCTCTGGTATGTGGCACCAGCATTCTTCAACCCAAAAGACATGGTCTTGTAGGCATATGCCCCGTAAGGGGTGATGAATGGTGTTTTGATTTGATCTTCTTCTTTCAAGATGATCTGATGATAGCCTGAATAGAAATCGAGGAAGGATAATAGGATGCATCCTGCAGTCGAGTCGATTACTTGATCAATGCGAGGTAGCCCGAAAGGATCCTTTGGGCAGTGCTTGTTCAAATCAATGTAGTCGACGCACATCCTCCACTCGTTGTTGTTCTTCTTCTGAATGAGTACAGGGTTGGCCAACCATTCGGGATGATAGACTTCCTTGATGAACCCAGCTGCGAGTAGTTTTGCTAGCTCCTTCTTGATGGATTCTCGCTTCTCTAGGGAGAAACGTCGTAGCCGTTGCTTCTTTGGTGTGGCTTTGGGGTTGACTTTTAGTGCATGCTCGATCAACTCCTTGGGCACCCCTGGCATATCCGCTGGTTTCCACATGAACACGTCTCGGTTGGCCCTAAGAAAGTTGACGAGCTCGAGTTCCTATTTGTCGCCCAAGCTGGCTCCAATGATAGCGGTTTTGGAGTCATCTCCCTCTTGTAGCTGAATCGTCTTGGTGCCCACGTCACTGGCTGGTTTTATCGATGAATGGCTTAGCTTCTTGGAAGGCATCGAGTCCTTGTTGAGTGAGAGTTCCTTAGCAGCAGCAAGTATTTCTCTGACCGATCTAGGAATTCGAATGGTAGAAGCGTGATCTATTGCTTCCTTGTCGCACTAGAAGGACTTGAGGAGGTCCCCTCGTAGAGAAAGGACTCCTATGTTACCCGACATCTTGAGGAGTAGGTATACGTAGTGTGGCACTGGCATGGCTAGCGCCGGTCTTCCCAGTATAGCATGGTAGGAAGATTCGAAGTCGGCTACTTCGAACTTGATGTACTCCGTTCGAAAGTTTTGTTCTATACCAAATGTGACTGGGAGGGTGACCGAGCCAATTGGTGTAAAACAATTTCCGGGAACGATGCCGTAGAAGGGAGCTTTGCTTGGAGTGAGCAAACTCATGTAGTTGAGGCCCATCTTCGCCAGTGTGCTTGCAAAGATCAAGTTAAGCCCGCTTCCACCATCGATAAGTACTCGAGTGAGTTTGGATCCTTTGACAACTGGATCGAGTACCAGCGGGAACTTTCCTGGTTCACAGAAGATGGTCCATTGATCCTCCCTGGAGAACGTGATGGGGGCCTCACTGTATTTTAATGGCCTCTGAATTGCTGACTCAACTGAGAGGATCTCTCTGAGTAGTAGCTTTTGGGCCCGCTTAGAGAAACTAGGATCTCCTCCGAATATGATGTTGACGACGTTTTGTTGCTGTTGAAAACCGCCAGGGTCTTTCTTGTCGTCCTCGTCATACTTGTTCTGCTTCTTCTTAGGAGCATCTGGTGGTGTAGACTGGAAGGACTTGCGTAAGATCGTACATTCCCACATCGAGTGGTTGCTCTTGGGGTGGATTGGGCACCTCTTGTTGTGGAGGATCTTGTCGAACTGATTTTGAGGCTTTTCATTCTTTTTTCCTCGCGGGGTACGATCCATGGTGCCGACGTTATCGTCTGGCTTGCGCTTGCACGCGGGATCCCACTGGTTGCTGGGTCCTCCACGATCATTGTGGCGCTTCCCGTTGTTGTCGTTGTTGCGGCGCAGGAAGCGGCTGCACTCTTGCTCCTCTTCATCTACCCAACGCTGCATCATGTCGCGTAGCTCTACTACCGTTTTGGGGTGGTTACGCCCAAAGTCACGGCAAAGAGATTGGATAGTAATGCCACCCTGGAAGTAGTCAATGACATCTTCGTCCGCGACGTTGGGGATGGTAGCACTTGTGTTGAAGAAGCGCTTGACGTAGGATCTGATGGTTTCGCCTTGCTCTTGCTTGCACATTGAAAGAGCGTGTCGAGTGGCTACTCGATGTAGAGACCCCTGGAAGTTGTCGATGAAGACCTTCTTGAGATCCTCCCATGAGTGTATGGACTCGCGTGTCAAGCTCTCGAGCCATGTGAGAGGTGCAGGCTCCAAGGCCAAGGGGGAGTAGAGGACTTGGTGTTGTTGTCTCCTCCTGCAACACTAACAATGATCGAGTATAAACGTAACCATTGAGCAGGGTCTTGCTTACCATCGTACTTCTGGATATTTGTGGGTTTGAAATCCTTTGGGTACTCGATGTTGTCGAAGACGCTGCTGAGGGCTGGGAAGCAATCGGAGTTGTCTGCGAGATGTGCTCTGCCTCTTGCATTGATGATGTCATGTGCGTCCATTATGGAATCGGCTACTTCCTCGAGGTTTTGGCTGCAGTTGTTGTTGCGGTTCGGTTGAGGCCCAGGAGCTTGGTTTGCTGGTGGTTGGCCACCCCTGGGGCGATGATTGCTTGCGACTTCATGATCCTCTTGATTTCTTTGGTTTTGAAGTTGCTATTGACGATGCTAGCCTCCCGGAGTACGGCTTGCTTGAGGTATCACCGTTGCAGTCGCTTTGAACCGGGTGCCATGAAGCGAGGACAAGGGATTTTGTCTCTCGAGTTGTTCGATAGCATGTTTAGCGAGGTGTATGACGCGCTCCATCTGTGGGTTTTGTGGCATCTGCATGAGGTGCAGGGTTGCTTCTGTCATCGCAGTGATAGGATTAGTGAAGATTGGATCCGCGGCATTGTTGAATTCATTGTTGAGGTTGCACGGGGGAAGGCGAGCGCGCTCAGCAGCTCGGGCCCTGCGTTCTCCTTTATGTTGATTTCTTGCCCTGTGAGCTGTGCGAGTAGCTTCATCTTCATCTTGCGAAGCATCCTGGGTCAGATTGTCCTCTGAAATCTAATCCATGGTTTCATTGGGATCATGATGGCTAGGAGCACCTCCACCTTGCTGGTTGATCACAGAAACCAAGCGTTCTAGAGAGTAACTATCCAAGTCTGATTCGTAATCTGCTAGCTCGGTTCCCCCAGACAAAGTTTCCCGCTCAGGTTGAGGGGAGTACCATGTTAGAACGGGAGATCATCAATACTGGAAACTTACCGGAGGTTGTCGAGTAGTTCTGCGAGTGTGTGATCCTGGCAGGACTTGAGTTGAATCTTTGCCAACGCATTGGTGATAAAATCCAGGCTTTCATGAGACGAGTCGTCTGAATTTGGGTATACGTCAAAAACGGGTGTAACACCCTAATTTAAATTTCAGCAATTAATAATAAATTTAATTGGCTTTATTTAAAGTTTCTAAGGTTTTATTTGCTTAGCCTTGCATTTAACCTTAATTTTCTTTCACAAGTAATTAAAATTCATCTTAGGTTCAATTTGTTTGTGCATTCATGCTAGAGCATGGTTTTATTGTGGTTGAGTGCATAGGGTTTGAATTCAATCTTGTGTTTGAATTCAAATAGTTTGAGTGTGTTAGAAAAGAAAAGGGGAGAACAAAATAGAAACCCAAACCGGAAACCCAACCCAGCCCAAACCTTCCGGCCCAACCCGCATCCCAGCTCCTACCCTTAGCCCGAGACCCATCTCCCCACGGACGGCCCGTTCAACCCGGCCGGCCCAGTTCTCTAGTTCCCTCTCGCGCTCAGCCCGCGAAGCGCAGCAGCCCAGCGCCCTCACCCCGCATGCGCGCGCCCCGGCCTGCCCCGCACGCCGCTCGGCCCAGCTCTCGCAGCCCGGCCCACACACCAGAAACCGCCCCGCTATTTTCCCTCGCTGGAACTGACGGACCGACCCCACCTGGCAGCTTCATCTCCCCCGCGCCGCGCTCGCAGCAACGGAACCCCGCGATCCCCGGCAGTGATCTCGCCGGCCTTTCCTTCCTGGCCTGCCCGCCGAGATCCCCAGCACTCCTCCTTTTAATGCCCTGTGACCACCCCCCCCCCTTTTCCCCCCATCCTCGCCCCGCAGCCGCCACCGTAAGCCTAGAGCGCTGCCTCGCCTTGATCCGCCGCGCGCACCCCTGCGCCGCCGCGGCCACGTTGCTCCACTGCAACCCAGTCCCACCGGAGCGGCACAGCAGCCTCGCCTCGATGCCAGGAGCGACCCCGAGGCCTCCACGCATGACCCCGGACCTAGCCATCACCGGAATCGAGCCGGACACCGCTGTAGCAGGTAATCTATCCGCCACCGCGATTCCGCGCCGCCGTTGATGCCTCCGTCACGCTGACCTCTCCACCGGCTTCGCAGGACCTGCGCGGATCTTCCTAGTGGATCAGCAGGCCCGGACTCCCTCTGCAGTGACCTCCTCCACGAGCCCCGAGTCGACCTCGCTGCCGGTCTTCGCTGCCGACCACCCCGCACGGCCTCCATGCTCGATCCCGAGCCTCGGTAAGCACCCCCAGGCCTCCCTGCCCTTTTTGCACTAGTTGTTTTGGCCCAGGACGCACTCTTGGTGCTGGTGCGCCGCTCGCCGGCGATGCCCCATCGTGCATCCCCGCCTCCACCGCCGCGCAAGCCAACCTGCACCCCGAAGCCCCGCATAAACTGCACTGGTGGATCATGCATCTCACGCTGTACCTCCCTGACCCAACCCCCGGTCGGATTAGCCCCCGGAGGGCGAGCGTCGCCACCCCCGCGTGCGGGATAGACCCGAGCCACCCGGTCTGTTTTGGACGTCCAGGATTAGATCCCGCGTACCGGTTCGCTGGCCCTTTTGCATAAGAGTCCCTCGGTTTCTTTGAAATAAACCCGCAGTCCACCCACGTTCAAAAATAATTCCAGATCGGCCCAAAATCTTGCACAGACCCCTTGAGCTTCTCGGATATAGAACCCGCAGTCCAGCCCCAGACTTTAAGCGCATTAGCCCCTGAGTCTATGGGTTAATTACATTTAGGTCCCTAGTTTTTGCGCAGAAGCCCCTAGAACTCTGTTTTTCTTGCAGTTTAGCCCCTAGATCTTGTTTTAAGCCTAGATTTCGCGTTCTAGCTCCGTTTTAGGTGTTCTTTATGTCCACGCGATCTTTGAAATGCGTAGAACAGTTCTAGCCTAGTTTTGTTTACTGTTTTTATGTATTGTTGTACTATTTCTTAGTGTTTGCCTTTGTTTGCATGTATGTGTATGTGCTGGACTTGTTTTGGCGTTGCGATCATGAGTAGACGTTGATCCATCTGAGGAGTATCAGGAGCCATCTTCAGAGCAGTTTGAGCAGTAGGAAAACATTGAGGAAGGCAAGTATAACATGAACACCACCTATCACCTTTAAATACAATTTCATACTGCATTTTAATACTGTATGCCTATAAGGATCATCCTAGCCACTTTATTACCTTATATATATCCCTTGGGTTGCATTTTGGTTAGTTGTGCTAGGTGTTGCGCTCTCACACATGGTCCTTTTTAATTAAATTGTTAATGGTCTTATGCAACTTAATTCTGAGCGTTACCCTCTGTGCTCTATACTTGAGTGGTTTACGTCTCCTTAAAACATGTTTTTCTAGAAACTTGGTTTAGGGGGCTCGCACTGTGTTATGTGCTAGCTACTCTCCATAAGGACCGTACATCATTAGAGCGACAACCTGGGACACCCGCGCAACCACAAGACTGGAATGGAACGGTATTGGCTTACTAATTAGGTCTTTTTGGTCTGGAGTAACTTACCTGCGGGGCAGGGTGGTAAGCTTCTATGGCCCTCGTACTGAGTGGCCTCGTCTGTACTTCTGTGTCTTGACGCCCACTAGACCTGCTCCATAGTCGCCGATCCAACCCTCGCGGTTACTCCTTACCAACGAGATTCTTTGTAAAGGCCTCGTAGTGAGTTTGCTAGTCATCTCACCTACGGAAGTGTGATGAACAACTAGCGTAGCTCACGACTTGTGGGTAAAGATGTGCAACCTCTGCAGATTATAAAACTGGTATACTAGTCGTGCTCATGGTCATGAGCGGCCCGGATCCTCCTTTTGATTAGTGGGGTTACCTTGGTGGTTTCGGTTGGTTCTCAGAAGTTCTTAATTAATTTGACTAATTTCTATGCAACTGGGTTATGGTAATTTTGTCAACTTGTAGTAATTAGTTTTAATAAAATTTTGCCAAGATTAAAAGCTAATGCAGTTGAGTCAGCCAACCTTAGAGCCTCATGGTTTGTGTTATACTTGTTGAGTACAAGTTGTGTACTCACTCTTGCCTACTCTACTCTTTTCCTCTTGTTCTCTTTGGGGACACCCTACTGTTGCTCAGTTCCCGGCGACGCAGAGGAGTTCACCCGGGGCTACTAGGAGTACGAGGACTTCTAGGCTGTCGTCTCCCAGTCGACGTCCCTGTGGCGCCCAGCTTCGACGAGAGTTTTACGTTTATGTTTTTACGCTTCCACTGTATCAGACATTTTTGTCATTCATGTAATAAATAATATTTGTACTCGCTTTATTATATCTTTTTACGTGATATGTGCTGTGATATATTGTTCATTCTGTTGTATATACGTGTGACTTGATCCTAGCACGTATATGATTGCTCGGTTTATGTCCTTTTGTAAACCGGGTGTTACAGAGTGGTATCAGAGCTATATCGACTGTAGGACGAAAGCCTAGATTGAAGTGGTCAAGTTTTAGGTCTTCTTCTCTCTATCCTTGTCTGCGGAAACTATTTTGCTATTATATTCCTTGAATTCTGAGACTTTTACTCGTCTTTACCTTGATTTTTCTCTATAGAATTAGTTTTCGTAGATTTTGGCCAGAATTAAGTCGACCGACCATCATAGGTGTAAGCTAAATGACCCTTAATAATAGTGCGATAGAACGTTCTGCGACGCGTTGTGTTAGTCGAGTCGTGTGCTAAACTCGACTAAAGTGTGAACTTTTGTATGCTTGTTATTATGCAAATGTTTGATTTGGATTTTTGGATGATTGCATAGCTTAGTAGCTAAATTTGTTTAAAAAAATCAGTTCCTAAGTTAAAGTTTAATCAATTAATAAAATGAGTTAGATTGTTGGGGGTAAAACCATCCACTCTATCCCCTCTACCTTATCCTGCCTTGGGTTTCTCCTGTCTTGCTTGTTGAGAAGAAGGATAGTGCGAAGAGGATGTGATATCCAGGGATTCACCGATGAGGACGTCGGTTTCTATAAGGGGGTAGGGATGTGACACCCCAGCCTACAGATAGTACAGGAGAATTTGAGAATCTCTCAGACGAGGCAGAAGAGTTATGCTATAGTCCCCTTTTTCGGATTTATGTAACACCTATCTGGAGTTAGCGGCAGTGATGCATGGGCAGTGTTGTCTAAATAAGATAGAACCTTACATAGTAGGGTTTTCTCTCTTCCTTGACCTTACCAATATGTGTTCCCTCTTTACCCCAGCTCAGATGTGAGCGGAACAAAAAGGCCTTGGAGACAGTGCAATGGGTGATGGTGTTCATCCAACAGTTTCCGTGGAGCAGCCAATAATGGTACAAGATCAGTTTTCGCAAACAACATACCACCCGAAGAATGGTGAGAAAGCTTGCCCGTGTTGCCAATTCTATGGCGTTCCTTGTCGTCAAGTTCGTGCGACTGAAGATGAAGCCACAACTAGGAGGAACCAAAGGTTGTTCTCCAGTACAAAGAGAAAGATGTCTCATCAAGAGCGACTAGCAGAGGATTCCCTTTTCCTTGACTCCCCATCGGTCGATGAGCTACAGACCATCCAGAAGAGAAAGGGTCCTGAGTGCTCTAGAGATACACAGGTCAAGAACCAAGCACTCTATGATTATGTTGATGGGTTGACTATCACTATGAATGTAATTCAGTCATGCAGTCGCAAGGAGTCCAAAAAGCAAGCAGCAGAAATAATGCAAGATGGGATGTTAAGTTCACAGGGAGGTCAACCAAGTAGAGCCATTCACCGCCGCTGCATGTGCTATCAATGCAGGCAAAAAGGTCATTATGTCAAAAGTTGTCCACAGAATCGCTTGTCACCGGTAGCACCAGTCCAGGACCTTTCACCAATCCTGTGTACCAGTGGTGATGAGGCCCACCTTATTTCCGGGAACTGCTCCAAGCAGGGTGCCTAGAATGATCAGGATCAGCAGCAGGTGATACCAGGTGTGCCCACCTTATTTCCGGGAACTGCTCCAAGCAGGGTGCCTAGAATGATCAGGATCAGCAGCAGGTGATACCAGGTGTGCGTAGAGTTTAATCCCACCCTTGTTTCTCTTTGCTAGCCAGCCCAGAATCTCGGGACGACATTCCTGTAAGGGGGTAGGATTTGTAACACCCTAATTTAAATTTCAGCAATTAATAATAAATTTAATTGGCTTTATTTAAAGTTTCTAAGGTTTTATTTGCTTAGCCTTGCATTTAACCTTAATTTTCTTTCACAAGTAATTAAAATTCATCTTAGGTTCAATTTGTTTGTGCATTCATGCTGGAGCATGGTTTTATTGTGGTTAAGTGCATAGGGTTTGAATTCAAACTTATGTTTGAATTCAAATAGTTTGAGTGTGTTAGAAAAGAAAAGGGGAGAAGAAAATAGAAACCCAAACCGGAAACCCAACCCAGCCCAAACCTTCCGGCCCAACCCGCATCCCAGCTCCTTCCCTCAGCACGCGACCCATCTCCCCGCGGACGGCCCGTTCAACCCGGCCGGCCCAGTCCTCCAGTTCCCTCCCGCGCTCAGCCCGCGAAGCGCAGCAGCCCAGCGCCCTCACCCCGCACGCGCGCGCCCCGGCCTGCCCCGCACGCCACTCGGCCCAGCTCTCGCGCCCCGGCCCACACACCAGAAACCACCCTGTTGTTTCCCCTCGCTGGCACTGACGGACCGACCCCACCTGGCAGCTTCATCTCCCCCGCGCCGCGCTCGCAGCAACGGAACCCCGCGATCCCCGGCAGTAATCTCGCCGGCCTTTCCTTCCTGGCCCGCCCGCCGAGATCCCCGGCACTCCTCCTTTTAATGCCCTGCGACCTCCCCCCCCCTTTTCCCCCCATCCTCGCCCCGCAGCCGCCACCGTAAGCCTAGAGCGCCGCCTCACCTCGATCCTCCATGCCGCACCCCTGCGCCGCCGCGGCCACGTTGCTCCGCTACAACCCAGCCCCACCGGAGCGGCGCAGCAGCCTCGCCTCGACGCCAGGAGCGACCCCGAGGCCTCCACGCACGACCCCGGACCTAGCCATCGCCGGAATCGAGCCAGACACCACCGTAGCAGGTAATCTGTCTGCCATCGCGATTCCACACCGCCGTTGACACCTCGGTCACGCTGACCACTCCACCGGCTTTGCAGGACCCGCGCGGATCTTCCCAGTGGATCAGCAGGCCCGGACTCCCTCTGCAGTGACCTCCTCCATGAGCCCCGAGTTGACCTCGCCGCTGGTCTTCGCTGCTAACCACCCTGCATGGCCTCCCTGCTCAATCCCGAGTCTCGGTAAGCACCCCCAGGCCTCCCCGCCCTTTTTGCGCTAGTTGTTTTGGCCCAAGACGCACTCTAGGTGCTGGTGCGCTGCTCGCCGGCGATGCCCCGCCTTCACCGCCGCGCAAGCCAACCTGCACCCTGAAGCCCCGCATAAACTTCACTGGTGGATCACGCATCTCACGTTGTACCTCCCTGACCCAACCCCCGGTCGGATTAGCCCCCAGAGCATCGATCTTGGCGAACTCCGGCGAGCCCCGCGCCGCGCCGCCGCGGACAGAGCCGCCGGCGGGCGAGCGTCGCCACCCCCGCGCGCGGGATAGACCTGAGCCGCCCGATCTATTTTGGACGTCCAGGATTAGATCCTGCGTACCGGTTCGCTGGCCCTTTTGCATAAGAGTCCCTCGGTTTCTTTGAAATAAACCCGCAGTCCACCCACGTTCAAAAATAATTCCAGATCGGCCCAGAATCTTGCACGGACCCCCCTGAGCTTCTCGGATATAGAACCTGCAGTCCAGCCTTGGACTTTTTGCGCATTAGCCCCTGAGTCTATGGGTAAATTATGTTTAGGTCCCTGGTTTTTGCGCAGAAGCCCCTACAACTCTGTTTTTCTGGCAGTTTAGCCCCTAGATCTTGTTTTAAGCCTAGATTTCGCGTTCTATCTCCGTTTTAGGTGTTCTTTATGTCCACGCGATCATTGTAACGCGTAGAACAGTTCTAGCTTAGTTTTGTTTGCTGTTTTTATGTATTTTTGTACTGTTTCTTAGTGTTTGCCTTTGTTTGCATGTATGTGTATGTGCTGGACTTGTTTTGGCATTGCGATCGTGAGTACACGTTGATCCATCTGAGGAGTACTAGGAGACATCTTCAGAGCAGTTTGAGCAGAAGGAGAACTTTGAGGAAGGCAAGTATAACATGAACACCACCTATCACCTTTAAATACAATTTCATACTGCATTTTAATACTATATGCCTATAAGGATCATCCTAGCCACTTTATTACCTTATATATATCCCTTGGGTTGCATTTTGGTTAGTTGTGCTAGGTGCTACGCTCTCACACATGGTCCTTTTTAATTAAATTGTTAATGGTCTTATGCAACTTAATTCTGAGCGTTACCCACTGTGCTCTGTACTTGAGTGGTTTACGTCTCCTTAAAACATGTTTTTCTAGAAACTTGGTTTAGGGGGCTCGCACTGTGTTATGTGCTAGCTACTCTCCATAAGGACCGTACGTCATTAGAGCGACAACTTGGGACAACCGCGCAACCACAAGACTGGAATGGAATAGTCTTGGCTTACTAATTAGGTCTTTTTGGTCTGGAGTAACTTACCTGCGGGGCAGGGGTTGTAAGCTTCTATGGCCCTCGTACTGAGTGGCCTCATCTGTACTTTTGTGTCTTGACGCTCACTAGACCTGCTCCATAGTCGCCGATCCAACCCTCCTGGTTACTCCTTACCAACGAGATTCTTTGTAAAGGCCTCGTAGTGAGTTTGCTAGTCATCTCACCTACGGAAGTGTGATGAACAACTAGCGTAGCTCACGACTTGTGGGTAGGGATGTGCAACCTCTGCAGATTGTAAAACTGGTATACTAGCCGTGCTCACGGTCATGAGCGGCCCGGATCCTCCTTTTGATTAGTGGGGTTACCTTGGTGGTTTCGGTTGGTTCTCAGAAGTTCTTAATTAATTTGACTAATTTCTATGCAACTGGGTTTTGGTAATTTCATCAACTTGTAGTAATTAGTTTTAATAAAATTTTGCCAAGATTAAAAGCTAATGCAGTTGAGTTAGCCAACCTTAGAGCCTCATGGTTTGTGTTATACTTGTTGAGTACAAGTTGTGTACTCACTCTTGCCTACTCTACTCTTTTCCTCTTGTTCTCTTTGGGGACACCCTACTGCTGCTCAGTTCTCGGCGCCGCAGAGGAGTTCACCCGGGGCTACCAGGAGTACGAGGACTTCTAGGCTGTCGTCTCCCAGTCGACATCCCTATGGCGCCCAGCTTCGACGAGAGTTTTACGTTTATGTTTTTACGCTTCCGCTGTATCAGACATTTTTGTCATTCATGTAATAAATAACATTCGTACTTGCTTTATTATATCTTTTTACGTGATATGTGCTGTGATATACTATTCATTCTGTTGTATATACGTGTGACTTGATCCTGGCATGTATATGATTGGTCGGTTTATGTCCTTTTGTAAACCGGGTGCTACAATGGGTGCCTCCCGGCTAGCGATGACTGAGGAGTTCTCGATGCAAAGTAGTTGATCCAAGCTATTTTCATAAATGGATTTGATCATTTGTCGGTAACTAGATGATGCGTTGCGCAACCCATAGATGGGTTGGACAAGAGGAGTTTCAATCTGAGTGAAATTCGGTTTGAGATCGATCAGAGTCCGAGAGGAACTCGAGTTGTCTTCAAGTTTCATCTCGATCTCCTTAGCGAGGTCGGGAAGCAGCATGACGTCGTGATCATTAGATCCAGTGAGCTTACTGGAGCATTCCGGCGAGGTTGCCTTCAGTGTGGGAGGGTTGGTTAGGTGGCTGGCAAAGCCGCCCGAACCATTGGCAACACAGACCCACGAGCCAAAGACAAAGGTGGCGCCCTGAGAAGGCACCATGGTGCTGAAAGCGAAAGTGGCCATCGAACTCGCCGATGACTCGCCTAGTCTCCTACCTGGCACGCCAGCTGTCGGTGTTTACCGCCAAGCCTGCTCAGGGATACCCTTAGCAGTAAGGTTTGTAGGTAGGGATCGACTGCTCTAGAACTTGATGGTGCAAGGAACACAAAGATTTAGACAGGTTCAGGCCGCGAGTTGCGTAATACCCTACGTCATGTGTGGTTGTTTGTATTGTCTTAGGTGTTGATGTGTTTCGAGGGGGTCCCTGTCCGCCCTTATATATCCAGGGGGACTGGGTTACATGGAAAGTCATAGCCGAGTACAGTTGGAGTCCTACTTCAACACAATCGGGTAGTTTCCTCTGTACTGCAGCAAGTTCTACGCCTATTCAGGTAGTTACAAGAGAGGTAAGATACATCCATGAGCTATCCCTTACTCTAAAATATTCTATGCCTATAAGCATGACAATAGGGGACTTTGAATCTCCACATGCCTATAAGCTGCCCCGGGTCTGACAATCCCTGAAGCCAATGGGTAGTAAATCTCCGAGGGTGCGTCTGGCTTCAGAAACCCGATCTTGGCATAAAACCAGTACTTCAACCAATTGTCCTCCCATTTGTTCTTCTGGGAGGGGAACAACTCTATTCGCTCAAGCTTGGCTTTCTTGTTGCTCTTCCGCAGAACAAAAGTACAGCAAGCATTCTGAGCTCCGCTAAGCTCGATCTCCCCCTCCTCGAAGATCTTCTGGCCCTCACAGTGGAGCTCATAAAGTTGACAGAAAGCATCCACAAAAACCACACCTCCAAAGGTTCGAACTGCCTAGATAAACTTCGACAACTGAATCATAGCATTCGGGGTGAAATGATGAAGCTTCACATTAAAGGTGCCAAGAGCAATGGAAAAACCAGGTCCACCAGAAGCCTGAGTCCCGCTGTGAAAAAGTCCCTAAAAACAACCACCTCTCCATCCCTCGGCTGAGGAGTGGTTTCTCCCTAAGGGGGTCGGCAATCACCCTCCTTAAAATACCCCTTCGAAATGTAGAAATCGAGAGTATTGGCTGAAACAACAGAAGGTTCAAGGAACAAGGTCTTACGCTTCTCTGGAGCCATCAGATCTGAAACAGCCGCAGGGACTCCCGACAAGTTACCCCCGGAGGCAGATTACTCAACCTGAGGTGCGTCACCTTCGGGTTGGCCCGCAGAAGCACCAGCTTCGCGATCTGCACTTCGAGTTATCTGCATGATGTTAACCATGGCCGAAAAAGAAGAGTAAAACAAAAAAGTAAGACAGAGCGAACCTTCGATGAGACTCGCAGTTTGCTTAATACGAGCCATACCCGTAACAAGAAGAACCTTCAAGGCAGAAGCAAGAAGCAAGCTCTACCCTCGAAGAAAGAAGAAACCCTCGCAATGACAGCACATGTAGCTTGACAAATCAACAGGAGACACGTGGCGATGGCTAAAAAGGCAAGCGAAGGTTGCAAAAGCTCAGAAGGCACATCCTTTTCACCCCCACCCTCGCCTTTATAGGCACGGTAAAACCGTACAGTAACATGGCGTCAAAACTGAGAGAAAGTTGAATCGACATCCAATTAAACATCGCCATGTCAATGTTCCCCCCTCATAACCTTCGAAGTTGCGGTGAAGCATTGACATGCGAGGGGGAGACATTTTCTTCGGAGGTCACTATGCGAATCCTAATCGCTGGCCAAAACGGCTTGTGGCCGCTTCCCTCGGCGAGGGGCTACTGTTGGGGATCGCTACCTCCGGAGCCGCCATACCCGAAGGTTACAGGTATAACAACGACTGCCACTAACCCATTCCCATAACCTTCGGCCCGTCTGTCGCTTTCTTGTTGATTCATAGGTCGGAGGTTTCTTCCCAAGGTGCACTCTCGCGAAGGTCCGAGCGAAGGTCCCCTCGCTACCTATGAGTGAAGGTTGATGACGCCAAAGACCTCCGATCCCGAGTCGACAGGACGTAGCCCAGAGGACGAAATGCCCACAGGCCTCCAGGAACCTTCGAAGGACCACCGAAGGCATGTCGATTACGATTCGGAGAAGCTTACGTGATGTGAACGGCACCTCAACTAAGAACCGGGTAAAAGACCAAACAAGACCTTCGAAAGTGCTAATATAAGGTCAAATTGCATGGGCAAGAATGTAAATACACCGCGAGGGTTGGGAGTACAAATACCCCCAACTTTCTCCACTGTAACAACTTTTTGATCATTGGAAAAAGCTCGCTTAGAGTTATCCGAAGGTCTTTGAGTTTTTTCCTTCGTCTGTCTGGTACCCTTGTAACCTTCGGGTGCGAAGATCCCAACACCTGTTGTGCCTCTAAAGTTCTTAATTGAAAATACTTTTGGAACTCCGTCATTATTTCACTAAATATGTGGATTCCAACCTGATACCTTGCACTATATGCTGGGAAAAATATTTCCCGACAGTTATATTATATGATCAATATTTTGGATTTGACAAGTCTAAATATGATATCACCATTCTAACCTAAAGAAATATTATAGCGATACATTCACCCTTAATATTATGAGAGAATATACTGCTGGCTGATTGGTTGACAAGCCAAGCGAACAGAGTTGTCCCAAATTATAATAACTTGTTTTGGCTTTACTACATATATAGTTCATGCTATTCACTTAGAGATATGTTATGTCTGGATTAATACTAAAGACTTTATAGACATATATTTTGAAATGGGGGTACTACTTATTATAACAAAAAAAATCAAACTATATATTGACGTTAATTATTTACTTAGAATCATGGACTAGAAAAGGGAATAATAGAACGTAATAAAATGCATAAAATCTATATAATATATTGATTATATGAATGCACTATGGCACTACACACATCTGAACAATAAGATAAATATATAGGCAATAATAAATAAAAATGATTTAGGTTTTATTTTTATATTACAAATACAAGACAACAATAGTATGCCTCAATAACATAAAATTGATCCTCTATAATGTCTAAGAAACAAGAATTTAATTTCTCCATTTTAGAAGGTTGAAATTTGAGGGGAAATGCGTCATAAACTTCAGCATTGTGCTCATCATTGATGCACTAATATAAAGTCTAACATAACATTGGAATAATAGAATATGGAAAAATAATATACAACATCCCCTTGTCTTCTATTCTTCTTAGATATATCGCGCTTAAAACCTAAAAGTCACCCAAATCCAGTACTTCTCAATTACAATCGCCAACACCAAAATGAGCTCTAAAAATTTAGATAGACAGCCTCCAATAGAAACCCTAACCTTTTATTGTGGCAAATTAGCAATAAGACAGTTTGAGGGATCTGGCGATCAACATTCTTTTTGAGTTGACAAACTCATAGTAGATTTCTTGGGGAGACGAAAGACTCTAATCCAAAGAGGCATAAAAAAACCTAGAACAACTCCATCAACAACTACACAAATCTATAGTACGCTAGAACATCTGACTCGCTGCAGTGGGCCATGTCTCTGTTGTCTACAAGGCCACTGCCTCCTCGCGCACCGCAACAGCCGCCGCTTCCTCCGGCTTCAGCTGCCGGCGCTGCACGCTCAACGTCACCGAGCCTCGAGTGGAGACCCAGGAGGCGTCGGAGATGGACCTGAACACCATGCTCCTCTGCTGCCCGATCCGCGTGGTGCCAGTGCTGGTGCTGCCAACGCACACGCCTCGCCGGCCACGCCGCTGGTTCTCCTCCTGTGCACCCACGTCACGCCCGCATCCTAGCCTACGCCACACTGTTGCTGCATAGAACACCGCGCAGCCTCTGCTCCTACGCCCCCGCGGAACCCATGTTGTTGCTTCTCCTTCTCATTTCCGCAGCATAGCCACTGTCGTGAAAGGATCTTGAATGTCACCTAGAGGGAGGTATGAATAGGCATTTCTAAAAAATTCTGCAGATTATAAACTCAAACTAGCTTGTCAGCACACTGACTGATCAAACCAGTCTAACACTTAGTTCTCTAAACAAGCTTACCCACCGGTCAAACCAGTCCTAAGCAGAAACACCTCTGAATCAGAGTATCTTCCCTTCTTGAGCTTCAGCACACAAACAACTTTGTGTAGTGCCTCTTCAAGTAATGTTAAGTATATTGCAAGCCCCTGCACACACAGAAATAATACAACCAAGTAGATCAATATGGAAGCACAAAGTAAAGCTAGAGCAACAAGTAGTGAGGCAAACCACAAAGGGGGGACACAAGGATTTGTTTCCCGAAGTTCAGATTCACCACCGTGAATCCTACGTCTTCGTTGAGGAGCTCGTTGAGTGTGAGTCTCTTTCAACTCGATCCCTTAAGCTAGATCTCTTTCAACCTTTTCTCGATTCCACTATCTTGATCCTTTCCACCAAAGGGGCAAGATCATGCCCGCACAAACTCGCCACTGCTCACCACACCGTTGGGAGTTAGTCAACGATGCCTAGCCGTCTAGGAGGCAAGCCTCCAAGAGTAACAAATGAAACAAAGCTTTCTGGACACCGATCACAAATGCTCAAGCTTTGTTGCTCTACGCAGCTCAAATCGGAGCTCTCACAATGCTCACTTTGCACACACACTCTCAATCTCTCAACCCAACTAAAAAATATCAAATCTAGTTAGCACAACTCACAAAGATTGTTGGGAGAGCTTGCTGGTCAAAGGAATGCTTCAAGAAGCTCAAGAATAGCTAGGGAACCGCAGCCCCCGAAAGAGAGGGCCAAGGGTTATAAATACCCCACTTCTAAAAACTAGCAGTTGAGCTTGTCACTGAAGACCAGTCAGATTGGTCCTCTAGACCGGTCTGGCTAAAACTAGCCGTTAGCCCTAGGACCAGTCAGACTGGTCCTTTAGACCGGTCAAGGCCAGACACTACAGCAAAGACTCTGGACCGATCAGTCCGGTCCCCCAGACTAGTCAGACCGGTCAGGGCCAGAGGAGCCCAAACCCAAGTTAAGTTGTCTTATTTGGTCCACCAAGCTAACACTTGATCATTCAAGTAGCACAATGTTATTTTACTGGAATTTTCTTTCAGATCCTCACTTGGGTGACCTATGAGTACTTTTGACCATGTCAATCAACTAATGTTGCATCCTTCTTGATAGTACAACATACCTATACTCAAGATTAAATATAAATAAATCTTCAACCACTTGAGCTCTGAAACACTTCATCTTTGCCATACTTTTGACTTTGTTAAGCTTGAGACTTCAACATTGCATCTTCTTCTCTTGAGAAAATCCATGCTTGAGCTAGTGACTTCCATCACATTTGCAAATCTGTCCTTAGAACCTCAAGTCACTCCACGAAGGTATTTGATGCATCCTATTGCTTCTCCCAACAAGCCTTAGATATGGTACTTCGAACACCCCATAGATACTAGCCACTTCACCCTAGCAATTCGCACATGATAAGCCATCGCTTCACCAAAGCTTGCTTAGTCCCTCGTACTAATCATCTCGATGTTTTCTTCACCACTTACGTTCACCTCATTGAGTTAAGCTTTGTACATCAACAATGAATTCCATTTATCACATTCTCATATCTTCATATCTTTGTCATGCGTTGTAATCATGAACCTTTGATTCTTTTGACAAAGAACTCTTCATTATGTCAAGCAATAATTAAAAACTATCATAGATCATTACATGAATCCTTATTTCTATTTTCCTTCACAATATGCTTGACTTTCAATAATATTTCCTTTTCATTTGTTTTTTTATCACATGAATCAATGGCAACAATTAATTAACAAATAAATCCATGCTCATGATAACTTCAACAAAAACGTTAGTCCTTTAATCATGTTGTCATTCATTTCACCAAAACACATTAGGGGCCTAGATGCACTTTCACGCCGGCTGTGCCTTTGTCTCCCGTGCAGAGCTATTGCTGGCCACGCTACGAGCAGGCCCGATGGATCCACGCCGGCCCGTCCCACGCAGAGGGCTGAGTGGCAAGAGGGGCACCGCCGAGAGGAAGAGGAGTCAGGAGAGAGAAGAGAGGATGAGCCACTGGGGTATAGAGAGGGAGGGAGGGAGAGAGAGAGAGAGAGAGAGAGAGAGAGAGAGAGAGAGAGAGAGAGACGGGGTTGGGGAAAGGGGCGTCGTGGATCCCACAGAAGCAGTTGGCGGTGGCGGAAAGCCAGAGGAGCAATGGAGGGAGGGGCGATGGAGGAACGTGAAGAGGGAGAAGGTGTGGGGAGGCAGAGAGCAGAAAGGGAAAGAGAGGATGGGGGCGGGGAGCAGGAGAGGGAGGTAGAGGGCGGTGGGTAGTTGGGGATCGGAGGAGAGGGGAAGCTGCAACGGGGAGCTGGGGATGAGAGGGAAGTTGGCGGCGGGGAGGAGAGGGGTGCGGTTATATGTCACAAGGCGCGACAATATCTACAACCATTACCTAAAAACCTTTTCCACATACAACTAAATGGGGTGTCAGCCTAACTAGCCAGGTTCACATGGTGCTTAATTAATTAACTATGTAACCTACACTTACGGATCAACTCTTAAAAGGAAAGAGCCAGTGCATGCATGCTGAAAAGACAAAGGTGATGATATCATCCCACATGCAAGAAAGTAAGAACTTCAAAAATTATAGATCTTAAATGGTGTGTCCATATTAAGTTTAGGTTGAACCATTATCTTTTTTATAACAAGATCTTCTCCTCGCAAAAAAATCAAGATCTTCAAAACAAGACTGTTTGCATGATATAAAATACATTTTAATACTAAATAATTAGTTTCGTCTACTGAGAATAAATATTTTAACAATATAAACAAATAGTTATTTTTAAGAACAAATAATAATGTGCAACTAGCAAAACATTGAACATCACAAACATTTAATTGTATAGGATAAATAATAGAATAAATATCGCGAATAAATGAGTCAACATGACTGAATAATCTACAGAGAAACATCTACCTAGGAATAGAAGGAAAAATAAATAAGCAAATTAAAAAATGGAAATAAATAGAAAAAAATAAGACTAAAAAGATTTGTAGTATGGATGAAAGAGAAAGTGTAACGGAAGGGGAATGAATTTGAGTAAATCAAACTACTAATGTAAAGAAAAAAAAAGGAGCAGGAAAATATGAATCGAGAAACAGCAAGGCTCTAAATTTTTCCTTGCCTGTTAACGTGTGATGGTGGCCTGGTGGGCCAGATCCGGTTGTAGCACATTGAGTAGCGGGCTACGGGAAAATACACTTGGGCCTCAGGCTAATAGCCTAATACTGCCTTGGGCCGCGAGAAATAAAAGAATAAATCACATGACAAGACTGAATTTGTGTTACACCCACTCCAGACCTCTTTAGAGGATGGATCACGTTTTTGCCACACGCACTATATATAGCCACCATGGGAGGAGAGCGGAGCGGCAAGGAGCGGGAGAGGGCGGTGATCAGTCGGGGAGGAGACGGGAGCTAGTGTCGTCAGCGCTGACGCTTGAAACTGCTTTTCTCCTGTTGTGCTTATCCCTACTTTGTCGAATGCGCTCGGTAGTCTCGTGCGGTTTGTTGAAAAAACTACTGTAAACAGCACACTCCCATAGCTCGGTTCTCAGGTCTGCAACGGGAAACGTCGTTGTGGGCCCCGACGCCGAACGGATTTGCCCGCCAGATAATGGGTGCCTTTCTCGTCAATGTTTTTTTTAGGGAAAAGTCCAAATTTCACTCTTGAATTATTGTAAAAGTCTGATTTTCAACCTTTAACTACGAAATCGGACAACATAGGCCATTCAACTATCAAAACCGGACAAATTTAGCCCTTGGGTTGGTTTTGAAGGTGATATTGCATTTTTAAAAAAATATAAATAAATCTAATTTGATTTTAAAAAATCAAAATTAATTTACTTTAAATCAGAAAAATATGAAACTAGTACCAAAATTTCTCTAAAAATATAACCTATCTATTATTGCTTCATTTGAATCTTAGTTATTAAAAATAATAGGCATAACTGCAAGTAGCCAAATATTATGAACATAAAAAAATTAGATCTAAATAGCTCACAAGTCATGTGACAATAGATAGGTTATATTTTGAGAAAACTTTTCATACCCATTTCATATTTTTTTTTTACTTAAAATGAGTTACTTATAATTTTTTTTGTGTAAAATTGAATATTTTTAGTTCTCACAAAATGGAAAATCACCTTCAAAACCACCCCAGATGCTAAATTTATCCGGTTTTGACAGTTGGATGATCTATGTTATCCGGTTTCGTAGTTGAAGGTTGAAAATTGGACTTTTACGATAGTTTGAGAATGTAAACCGGATTTTTCCTTTTTTTTTCTTAAACAATCAAGAATTGAAGGCCTCGACCCCGTCTTGTAGCGAGGGAAGTCCACGCTGAGCAAGTGATCGAGCAGCAGCAGCAGCAGGGTCGTCTTCGCCGCCCCTAACTCACCCGGCGCAGTCCTCGCTGCGCTCTCCTTCGCGCCCGCTCTGACGACGATGGGTGACACCGCCACCGCTGCCGCCCCCACTCTCGGCCTCACTAGGCCCAACGCCGTCGACCCATCTCAGGTGCGCCGCCTGTTTCTGTGATCAGGGTTCACCTTGCTGCCGAAACGTTCATCGTTCGTGAACTGCTCTGCTAGAAAAAGATCATCTTTTTTTCGCTCTTAATCTTATCGATACAATTGCCTATACGCTTCGCGCGAGATTCAGCAAGCTCAGCCTGCGCGCGCACTCCTCTTGTTCCTGCGTTCGTGCAGGTCACTTTTGCCGCTAAGGACGTCGAGTTCTCCGGCTGGAACGGGGACATTCTCGCCGTTGCGGTCACCGAGAAGGATCTGCAGCCCGGAGCCCCGGACTCCAAGTTCGAGAACGCCGTCCTCAACAGGCTGGACGGGCAGCTCGGCGGCCTCCTGTCGGCCGCTGCGGCGGAGGAGGACTTCACCGGCAAACCCGGCCAGTCGGTGGTTCTCCGCGTCCAGGGGCAGGCGTTCAAGAGGGTGGCTCTGATCGGCTTCGTCGCCCACAACGCCGCTTGCCTGCAGGGCCTCGGCGAGTTAGTCGCGTCCGTCGCCAAGGCCGCCAAGGCTTCCAGCGCTGCCATCGTTCTTGCCTCCCCCAGTGTGATCCAGGGACAGTTCAAGCTGAACGCTGCCGCAGCAATCGCTTCAGGTACTTTGACCAGTGCTGATGCTGCTGGAATGGGATTATAATTTCTGCCTGTTTGAGCTGCATGTAGGAACTGTGCTGGGATTGCACGAGGACACCAGATACAAGTCTGAATGGAAAAAAGTGCATCTGAAACAAGTAGACCTCATTGGGATGGGCTCTGGTCCGGAGGTGGATCAGAAGCTGAAGCATGCCAACCATGTTTCCTCGGGTGTCATGCTTGGGAGGGACCTTGTGAACTCGCCTGCCAATGTCCTTACCCCTGGTCAGTACAGCAGTCAGCAGTAGCAAGCCTGAATTTTCAGTTAACATTAAGGGTGGTGCATCCTTTGTGGTAGTATCTGTTTTATTGTCAGATTCCTTGATCGTCCTTGATCATTTCAGCTGCTCTCGCGGAGGAGGCGTCGAAGATCACATCGATGTATAGCGATGTTCTCACAGCTACAATATTAGATGCAGAGAAATGCAGAGAGTTGAAGATGGGCGCCTACTTGGGGGTTGCCGCAGCATCTGCCAACCCTCCTCACTTCATCCACTTGTGTTACAAACCCACCGGTGGTAATGTCAAGAGAAAGCTGGCAATTGTTGGGAAAGGTCTAACTTTTGACAGGTTTGTAGTACTACTTACAGCAATAGAAATAAAAAGTAACTTGTTCTTATGATTGATTGATTCATTGATCTACGTCCCCAGTGGTGGCTACAACATTAAGGCCGTACCGATCGCCACAATTGAGCTTATGAAATGGGACATGGGAGGCTCTGCAGCTGTGTTTGGTGCAGCAAAAGCTTTGGGCCAGATCAAGCCTCCTGGAGTAGAGGTACTTACTGTTGGGCATGGTTGTCCTCTATGTTTTAGTGTTTATTAGTATTTGCTAATGATTTTATTCTCTTCTGATAGGTCCATTTTATAGCTGCTGCTTGTGAAAATATGATTAGTGGCACGGGTATGAGACCTGGTGACATCGTGACTGCTTCCAACGGGAAGACAATCGAGGTAAATACGCTTCTTGTAGCTAGTGTGTTTGGAATCAAAATATCAGAGTCCACATGATCCGAGAGCATAGTATGATGGTGATCTAGTTGCATAGCCATATATCCTGCTTGTTTCAAAGATTGCTAGTTTCTATGGTCCATTGATCATTTTCCCTTGTTTGTAGTACGTATTTATCCTCATAAATATAAGAGTGTGTAAATATGCTTCTTCAGGTAGACAACACTGATGCAGAGGGAAGGCTTACACTTGCTGATGCTTTGGTGTATGCTTGTAATCAAGGTGTCGACAAGGTAATGCGTTATTATACTTTGTTCCAGTGACATTGTCAGTTCATATAATTATCATTTTGGATGTTCTTCTATACATCATGTCGGTTGCTAGATATACGAGCTCCTGAAGTCCTCGTGATCCTGCTGGCGACTATTGACCTGGCAACTTTGCATTGGGCTATGCCTTGCAACTTTGCAACCTATCATTATCAATAGTGGACTTGACTCATTATATTGCAATATCCCGTTCTTCAGGTTATTGATCTGGCAACACTAACTGGCGCCATGCGTGTTGCACTTGGGCCTAGCATAGCTGGTAATAACTAAGCTTTACCGGCCAGAATCCTCTCATCATTTTCCATTTCACGATGCTCCTCTCCGCCGATTAACTATGACGATCAGTTCTTGACCACCATTATCTATCCAAAGGAGATTAATTAACTTCTTCCACAAACAGGGATCTTCACACCAAGCGACGAGCTAGCCGAGGAATTTGTGGGTGCCTCTGAGGTCTCCGGGGAGAAGTTCTGGAGGCTGCCCATGGAGGAGAGCTACTGGGAAGACATGAAGTCTGGCATCGCTGATATGCTCAACACCGGCCCTATGCAGCCCAAGGGAGGTGCTATCACTGCCGCATTGTTCCTCAAACAGGTACCTACTCTACAGCTCTACGGATCCTACTAACGAGTCGCGAGCAGTAGCAGTTATTTTGTACTAATAATGGCGCTGATGCGCATATGTTTGGATGTTGCAGTTTGTTGACGAGAAGATCCAGTGGATGCACATCGACATTGCAGGCACGGTATGGAGCCACAAGAAGCGGGGGGCTACCGGTTTCGGAGTCGCCACCTTGGTGGAGTGGGTTCTCAAGAACTCGTCGTCGTGAAGAAATCCTTCAGTAATGCTTCTGCACATTGGATGGATGAAGCAAGAAACGTAATTGGATAATACGGTGGTGTCCAGGGTTCCTTTTTATACTAGGTTACTACTCTCATTTTATCTGTACTTTGTATATTGCAGGCCCAAGCCAAGGTTTCACTCTTGGCCAGTGGCCACTAGACTCATTTGAAAGTGGGTATTTGAATTATGATTATCAACAAATTTAATAACCAACGGCTACCTCAATCTTTGACATTCTTCGTACATAGTTTACCGGAGTTGAAGCAACATCTTGTGGATGACAAGGAACGCAGCTGGGAATTGAAGCTTCAGATGGTTGCTTGACAATGTGTGTGTACTCGTGCGTGACAAGGCGCGAACGAAGCTAATGTCGCCATTAGGGCGCCTCCATCACTTCCAAGAAGGGATAGGCGGGTCCGTTACCATGGTGAGGATGACCTCCAGCTTGCGGTAGCGGAGGCCATGCCCGGAGAAGAGGTACAGGTTAGCCGATGGATGATGAATCCGTGGAGAGGCGCGCCGGACAGGAGCTAGAGGCAGCGCAGGGGAACGGCGGCGCGTTACGTCGCGACGGCCGGCGCGGGTGGGGGTGGCGCGGCGGCGGGGGAAGCAGGGGCGCGCGGGTCGGTGGGGGAGGCAGGGGCGGCGGATCGGCTTGTGGGGGTGGCGTGGTGGCGGGGAAGCAGGGGGCGCACGGGTCGGCTGCCGCAGCGGGGCAGGGAGCAACGGCGCGGCGGCCGCGCAGTTGCACGGCGGCGCGTGGGGGGGGGGGGGGGGGGCGTGGGCCGGCGGCCGCAGCGGGGCAAGGAGCAACGGTGCGGCGGCGGGGAAGGGCGCGGCGGACGGGAGATGGACGGGAACAGCGTGGCCTTCGGACGTGCGGCATGCGGCGGCGTGCGGCGCTGGGAAGGGGCGGCGTGATTTGGGGAGGGGGCGACGCGATTTCAATCGATCGGGATCGGGATGGGGTGAGGAGGGGCGACGTACGAAGGGGGAAGGGGGCGACGTATCAAGGCAAAAGATCCGGACTTTGGTAAAATACCGTCAAAAGATTCATCTTTAAAGATGTAGCATTGAAAGTTCCTCCGTTATTGATATCTACCATTCCCGTGAACTCACCGTTAAAACTAGTACAACACAGAGCTTCAGGCCTCATCCGACAGCAGCTCGTCGCCCACCCCAAGTACACATCCTCCATGGACGAGGACACGAGGTGCCCCACTCCTCTCGGCGAGCAAGCGGCAAGCTGCAAAACCTCTGCTCTCTGCTTAATCCCCTCACGCAAGCACGGCCAATCTCTTTTCTTCTCTCCTCTCAATCCAATTTCCCCAGCGAGATGCAAAGAAGCTAGAAGTTTTTTTTTTCCTTCCTACTTTCTCCATCGAGTAGTCCAACAGCATGTTTCCTTCTCCACTTCACTTCACGCCAAGCACCGGAACTACCACGCCAAGAATCTCTGCTCCTCCCGACCCTGCTTGCTCCTGTCGAGGCGTCAAGCTCTCCTTGCCTGTTGCCTCCCTTATCACAAGCAGCTGGAGGTTAGGGATGACAAGTGGGGTCCAGTGTCATAGGGAGAGTGAAGTGTTGGATGAGCCCTGAAGCTCACGGTGAGTTCACGGAAATGGTAGAAATCAACGGAGGAACTTTCAATGCTACATCTCTAAAGATGAATCTTTTGATGATATTTTTCCAAAGTTCGGATCTTTTAATGATATGGATCCAATTTTCCTCACGTATCAAAGAGAAGGGATGATGAATAAAAAGAAAGTGACTCTTAGCCTTTTTTCAGTAGTAGTAGAGATTAGTCAGATTTGCAAAAAAAAACTATAAGCTATCGACACATAAATGATGTTAGTAGTTTCATTTTGAAACCATCAAAATATGTAGTTTTTCTATTTTAAATTAGTTTTAAGAGGTTGATCGCTCGAACTTAAAAATATTTGACTAAGGTTAAACATTAGAGTTATTATTGGTCGAACATATAAGTATTTGACTAGAGACTAATCTAAACGTGGTTATATTTTGAGAAAGATGGACATATTTTTTTTTTTTGAAAAGAAAAAAGATGGACATCTCTCCTATGCAATTGAGAAATAAAAAAATCATTGTCTCCAAAATAAATCAGGTGCTAAAAAACCTAAAATTGATTCCTCTAAATAAGAAAGGGGAAGGACCTGCAATTAAGATCCAGAAATACCGATAGATTATCACATGGTTTGCTTTTATTGCAATCCCAGTTACATTTCATGAGTCTTAAGCCAAAAGAGTCTTAAGGAAATTTTACACCTGAAAAACTAAGTTCTACATTATATTGTTCACGGCGTTCACAGAGTTCACGGCTTGATTCATTCACACCCTTCTAGAGCATATAAGCTTAAGTTTACAACGTCAAATTTCCCACAACACTCCAAACGTTAACCATCTGACATGCGTTCAAAGAAGACCTTGGCTCGTGGAGAAGCTCTCCTATATTTTACCAACTCTGTAACCACAGCTTCATTAGATTTTGAACAATCTTCATCAATACAGACATGGAATTCTTCAAGCCGTCTTGCCTTGGACAATACAAACTTGATAAAATTCATCTCACTTAGCGTGCAAATCATACCAACCACATTAATACATATGAGTTTGGAGAGCATATCACCAGTCCATTGTGCATTCAGAAAGTCAATGTCAACTTCATCATGCTCAGAAGATATATCATTGACCTGCAACAAAGATGAAAAATTATATAGGCTTGCATACAAATGAAGTTAAAAAAACAACGCACCATTAGCTTTTCTAACCACCACTTCAAACTACCTCAAAATACAAATTTTCAAGTTTCGGAGCATTCCTCAGCAGACAGAATACAGATAAAACACTAGACAATAGGCTCAGGCTTGTATCCAGTGTTAAACACTTCAGATCATTGAAGGTGCAGGAGAGTCCCTCCAGAATGTTATCATCTCCTACCTGAAAATATTAAACTGTTAGAATACAAAGCCAAGACATAGGTGATGGAAAATATTTTGTCTTGATCTCTTATTTGGCATAGTTAAATGTTTTGTTAATGAGATAATCCTAGCAATTTAAATCATATAAGAAACATCCATTGAATTATTCAGTTGCCAAAAGAAAGACCATGTTAACTGTGAGACCAAACAATCAGGCAGCAGTCTCCACATCCACATGCAGCTTCGAACTGTAGCTGCACCCCTTCAACCCATGGCGGCAACTCAATTGCTGATGTGCCCAGGAGGGGAACAGAGAGGAGAGTGATGGGAGCAGCGAGTGTGTATTTTCTTTTCTTTTCATGGGACTTGTCCGATGTATGGGAGTGGGTTCTCAATTTTCGTTGCGACGAGCAACTTGCACAATATATAGGACCTGGCTCCATAATTATAGAACCAAGTCTGGGAGCACAATGTATTGGTCCTTGGAAAAATCATGAATATTTATGGTTTTTTATTGTTCCTTTTGGTAATTGAGTCTAAACATGTCTAGCATTTAAGATTGAAATTGAGTGTTGTGCCCACAATACATTCGCTAAGGGAACTTGTCTCTATGTGTATTTAAAGCTCTGCTCAAGGTTTTTAAAGCGGTGAGGCGAGGCGAGGCGACTAACTACCGCCTTGCACTTAAAGTGACTAAAGCGTAAGGCGAGCCGACGCCTTACCAATAGACAAAACAGCAGGATACAGCAGTAGGATTAAGAAAAAAAAAGGAAAAGAAAAGGGAGAAAAGTGTAGGAAAGTAGGATGCGTATAATGTGGTCGATATATTGCAATGAGCCCCTTGGGCGGTATATATAGGAGTACAAGGCTTGGAGGGCAAGGCACCTCCCCTAAAGATAAGGAAGGCTATCACGGGATTACATCAATCCTAAACAAACCATATCCGGAGTTGCCTAATATACTCTAACATCCCCCCGCAGTCGTAGCGGTAGCAACACGAACGGTCAGACTAACAATGGAGACGTATCCCCCCTACAGTCGGAACGTCGGTGCGAAAGCTTTGACTGGAGACTCATGCAGATGATAGCCCTTTAGTGCCGTAGTAGCCGAAGTCAAGGTGGACGTGGTCGAAGCCGTGGAGGGGGCGCGGGTCGAAGCGTCGTCGAGGTGTTCGAGTACACAAACTCAGCAGTTTCTTGCCGAAGACAGCAGCAGGACGGTGCGGCAAATGACGAAGGTAGATGGCGCGGTTTGCGACTTAGGTCACGCTCAGGACAGGGGTGGCGACGGCGCAGGTTGCAGCAAGTGTCGCGCTCAGATCAGGGGTGGCGACGACGTCTTCCTTCAGGAACATCGGCGGCGATGTCTGCGTGAGAACGGTTGGAGGTGCGGAGGCGGATCGAGCGCCTGCTTGACGAAGACCGGCGCCGAGTGGCGCCACCGCCTGAAAAGGCAATGACACTGGTAGGGTGGCTTGATCACGAACGTCGTTGCTGCAGCCTGGAGGGCACAGCAACAACCTCGTCCTTCGGGAGTGTCGACGATGAACGGCGACGAACGGCAGGGCGACGCAAACCGATCTTAGATCGGAAAAAAAAACAGCAGCAGCAAACAAACCTTGGGTACATTCTCGGGATACCCCTAGCGCCCCTCCCCCTCCCTTATCCCTTCCCCGTGGTCAACACGAGCAGAAAAAGGAGCGGGCCGCCGGCGCTGCCTCCTGTGATTCCGGCGCGGCGGCGTGCCCTCCGCTGATGTGGGTAGCGGCCGGGGCTCGCGCGTGGGTCGGGAGGTGCCCGGCGGAGAGGTGCTGGGGATGCCGAGATGGGGTGGAGCCCCCACGATGGCGCGGCCCACCGGCGACGGCGGAGGAGCGACGTGGTGGAGGAGCGTGGAGGCTGGGGCGAAGCGGGGTGGCCCCGCTGCAGCTCGTCCCGGCGGCGGATCTCGTCGGGCGGCGCCGGAATCGACCGGCGGCGCGGTAACCCGCCCCAATCTCGCGGCTCCGATGGCGCAGCGGCCTGGCACACCTCGTGCCTCCTCCGCAGCCCGCGCACAGGGCAGCGACGGCGCAGGAGGAGAGAGGGCCAGCACGGGGCCGCGCGCACGGGGGGAGTCGGCAAGGAAGGGGCGACGAGGGAGCCGACGAGATCACATCACCACGGGAGGTAGGTCCTTCTGCTGTGCTTGTTGACGACGACGGCGCGGCGGATCAGAGGGATCCGCCACACATCCTACGAGGGCGCTGCCCCCGGCGGAGATCGATCTCTCCGGGGGCGGCGCGACGGCGACGGCTAGGTCAGGATCTAAAACCTAGGCGTCTGATGCCATGTAGAAAAGTAGGATGCGTATAATGTGGTCGATGTATTGCAATGAGCCCCTTGGGGTATATATAGGAGTACAAGACTTGGAGGGCAAGGCACCTCCCCTAGAGATAAGAAAGGCTATCACGGGATTACATCAATTCTAAACAAACCATATCCGGAGTTGCCTAATATACTCTAACAAAAAGAAAGAAGCAGGAGTAATAAATGGACCGGCCCAGGCCTTTAGGCAGCCCATGTGGCCCATCTCCCTCTCCTGGCACATTAAAACCTGGCCCTTCACTCCCTCCCTCCCTCCCTCCCTCCTCCCTCCTTCTCTCTAGCGCCGGCGCTCTCTCTCGCTGGCTGACGGCTCCGCCCCTCCCAGCGTCTCTCCCTTCCCTCTCTCCCCTCCAGGTGAGCTATTGCCGCTCGCAGCTTCCTCTATGCCGCTTCCCCTCCCTTCCCTTCCCTCCCTGCTCTGCGGGCTTAGATCGACCTGTCGATGTCCAAGGCGGATGCTAGTTAAGCAACCCCGACGCCCAGCTTTAAAACCCACTGCCCTCGCATATCCATCGGATGCATTATGTTGCTCCACAGCACAAGCAGTAGCATGGAAATCTGTTTGGACTTTGGACCATATGGATTCTGGACAATCAAGTCAGAGTTAACTTAGACTGGCAAAACTTTCATGTGAAAGTAAGGCATCTATGTTTAAATTAACGTTGGAATTCATTTGCAGGGTACCAAGCTTGTGCATAACATGAACATATTTCCCCAAAGCAATTTTCAGATAACCTTATACTAGCAGCAAAGATGTTTCGTCAAGGTCAAGAAAACAGTTTTACCTCTATTTCCAGGTGGAGGGACCTGGCCCGAGCCAACCCTGCCATATGCTTGACGAAATCATGGTCAAAGGGACACTCGATACGGGCTTCCTCAAGGGATGGGAGATCACTAATCATCCACCCATGATACAAAATGTCAGCTATATGAAAGAAACGAAGTTTGGGAGCCTGAATAACCCAATGACCATTCCCGTCATCACTATAAGGAAGCCGCAACAGTGTTAGAGACAGTGCTTCAAGCATTGGGGATGTAGCAATTAACAACTGCAACTCCCTCGCGCCTTCTGGAAAGCCGACATTGCTTAGGCGTAGAGAGGTTAGATTTGGGAGCCCTGCGAAGCCTGGGGGCGTGGTTGGGACATCACAGCCTCGAAGATAGAGAGATGTGAGCTCGCGGCAGGAGAAGATGCTGGAATCCAGCGTGTGGACGACCAAACCTCTATGTGACCGGCGGAAATCAAGATGGAGGATTTGGACCCCCTTAAGCTCCAAGAGGCGGAGCCAGCGGTCGGAATCGCGGAACGACGCCTCCCTGACGGCTGAGTGGCGGAACTCGCGGACGGGGTATGAGTAGCGCTGGAGGACGCAGGTGACTGCGCCGGGGTTCGCTCTCTCGTCCCATTCAAACTTGAGGGAGGGGACGGACTGCCAGCGGCGGCGCCAGGCGCGGGCGAGGGCTGAGGTGCGGACGGCGTCGCGGAGGGGAAGGCGGGAGAGGATGGCGTTGAGGAGCTCCGGAGGGAGGGATTCCAGGACATCCGCCGCCGCGCCCGGCAACGGAAGACGCGGCCTCTGCCCCGGCGGCGCGGCATCCATCTTCGACGATTCGGATTCTAGGTCATTGCTGTCCGCGCCCAAAAAAAAAAATCAGCTCCGAGCTCATCAGAAGCGAAGGAATGCCACCCCACCGCAAAGAACAAGGGAAACCAGCGAAACGCACCTCGATGGAAGACTGGATTCGCCGGCGACACGGGAGGAGGACGGACGCCGGCGGTGACGGCAGACGAGCTCAGCCAGCCAACCGAGCACCACACTGCTGCTGTGTTGGAACCACTCGCTGCTGTATAGGTTGAAATGAAAAGATGGCCCAGGCCCATCCTTACGTCGCCAGGCTTTTGTATTGCCAAGGCCCATCCTTACGTCGCCAGGCTTTTGGATTTTATATGATATGAAGATGAAAATTCCTTTCCCCAGAACGAGGTTGAAAATCCTACTTACGCAGGTATCTTTTTCCTTTTCAAAACATTTTAGCCACAATTATCAGTTATGCACTCGCATCGTTAAATACACAAAATGCACACATTCCCATATGAATGCTTTAGAGAGATTATATTGATAGATAACAAGTGTTGCCTTAAAATTCGGAATGATGAATCTTGCGGAGCACAATATTGCTAAGTTTTAGGAGCATGATTTTAAGAGTCCCCAAGCGAATCAGAAATTATGGGATTTTTAGATTAAATATATTTTTTCATTTATAATATGAAAAAGAGATAGTAGTTCTAATATTAATGCATATTTAATTTGAAGAAAACTATCAATAGTGCAGGCTATAAAAGTATCAAAATAAAAAGCAGTTTAAAATTTATAAACTAGAAATCTAACATACCTAATAAATGATTAATAAAAGAACTCATTGAATTCAAGATAAATGTGTGATCGATACGATGGGTATCTATTTCAAATACCACAAGCAAATTAGGATGAGTGCAAGGGCAGAGGGCACATGCAAGCATACTACACGTAACAAATGTTCGGCGGTCGGCGATCTTTTTTCTAATTTTTTGATTTAGTTTTAGCTGTTTGGATTCTATTGACGACAACACCTACGAGTTTAGAATACCACGATATCTGAAGATAGAATTCGCTTTGCCACCATTTTTCTAATACCTCAGTCAGCTCCAAAGTAAAAGATGCGATGACTCCAGTTTTAAAAAACATGCTTTATATATGGGATGTTGGGCTCCCTTATTCTTTAGGCCCTCGGGGGGTCGCCTCTTCTCAGTGCCCCCCGAGCCGGCCCTAGTAGTTTAGTCAATTCCGGGACTTGCTATTAAAATCAAATATGAATAATATGTTTAGTGTCCTACATGTTGACACTAGATTTTGGCACGTGTCAAGGAGGCGTGTTGAGAATGAGAAAAAGTTCTGCGTTGTACGATCGATGGATCTGGGAGAGTGATCGTGTGCCACGGTCAAAGATCTTGCTGACCGAAGGGGAGGAAGTTGACCAGATATTTTGGCTTCGGTTTGGCAAGAGTTATCTTATTTTTAGAAGTAGTTTTTATTCCTTAGAAAGAGTCGTGCTTTGCCGTAATCAGCTAGTATTGTGTAAGCGTGGGGTATAAATATGAACCCCCGGCCATTGTAAAAGATTGATACACATTCAAACAAACAAATTTTACTCTACTTGCAATTTACTTTCTCGTCGGTGGCTTCGCCATCCTTTTTTCTTTTCAGCGAGTTCTTCCAAGCTCATCAAGAACGTCTCACATTTGAGCGACTTGATTTTCTGGTGAGTCTTCGTTTACCGAGTAAATCTGAGCTTTAGCTTCCGGGTGCATCACTGTCATTTCATTCAGATCTATTCAAAATTTACCGAATTTATCTAAGCTTTGATCTCTGGGCGCATCGCTGTTTTCTCGTTTAGATTAATTCACAAACTATCCGGCTTAGTGATCTGTTTAATCGACTGTAAGCTCCTTGTTTATCACGATAAACCTTGTAAAGCCGATTAGATTGAATTATAAGCTTAGTTTTGTCCAAATACATACATTTGTGGGTTTGTACATTATTACCTGGCACATGTCGACTTCAGATCTAGTCGTCTGGTTGCTCATCGGCATCGGCAGTTCATTGCCGATCCGTAATAGATCGCTTTTATTACACGCTCATCTTACACGATCTTTTGTCGCCTTCTGTATCGGCAAGGCCCTGGCCTTGCCGATACCTCGCGTAAGAGTGATTCGGAAATCCAGCCGATATACTATTGAATTTGACGGTTTGCTGTTTTCTTGTCAATTTACAGGTCAAATTGACTGGCACGTCTTGGTTCTAATCAGTGCAGTCCGGGCTTGGCGTACGGGGCTTCTGGGCTTGGTGTGTGATCATCTCGTGTCAACACATTTTTTGGCACACCCGATGGGACAAGAAACATCAAGATGTTAGAGAAGTCAGAGGTATCTGAACAGAATCAGATCCCGATCGATAAGGAGAAATTGAAGGAAGAACACAAGGCAGAACTTAAAACAATCACAGATGCTTTTGAGCAACGGTGCCTTTTATCCTTCAGCACCAACAGAAGTGGAGAGGTAATCAAGAAATTCGATTTTTCCACTTTTGTATCACATGAAGAGTCACAGAAGGAGGACAGGATGATTCATTTGATGAATTAGGCGATTGGACATGCTTTCGTAAATCATGCTCCACTCATGGCCAACCACATCCACAATGTTGTGCTCAAGACGCTACAAGATAGAGGGACACCTAGTTTTATGGGACCAGCTTATTATCAGGGTAGTCAGATGGTCTTCTCTCCTATTGGATCGGCTCCTGGGACGTCACAGATCCATCCTCAAGCTCCGGCTGATGAGGGTGTCATAAATGCATAGCCGATTAGTACTGTAGCGTCAACTCAGATTTCTCCTGTGTACACCAATTCTACGCCGATGGCTACATATGCACAGGGGAACTTTATGTCAGGATACCCAGCTGGTTGGAATTCAACTACTGGACTTGGCATGCCTCCGGAATTCATGATCCCATCTCCATCAAAGTAGCCAAGTACATCGGCTTCTCAGCCGATGAATCAGCAAGTCAGTGCATCGGCTTCACAGCCGACTCAGCCTCAAGATACCGCACCAGCGTCACAACCGGCGGTTACACCTACGTCAGTGCCTTCACCAGCAAGTCCAAGCAACGTGTCGGTCCCATGGCCGACACCTCAACAGCAATATCTGGCGATGATGCTGCAATGCAAGTTTGCTACAGAAGTCCTGGCTAACAGATTTCCTCAAGCCAATGGAGGCACATGGGTTTTCCATGATCTTGCGACTGGAGGCTTACGCCATGTGGATGTGCCTAATGTACCTAGCATTGCACAGCGTCAGCCTGGTCATAGGGAAGCACAGAGCAATCATAGCAATGAGATGGTGCTATACCAATCATCATCCAATCAACCCCCTCGGCAAGCTACATAGACCGCATCGGCTGCGCAGCCGATGACCTCGCCTGACGTCCAGCCAGCATCGGCAGCATTGCCGTTGACTCCACCAGCACCACAGGCAACATCGGCTGGTGGCCAACAGATCGACTGGGCATCCAAGATTGCTGAGGTGATGAGAGATCAGTTTGGTTTGAAGCCAAAGCGGCAGAATCTGATGTACAGAACTCCGTATCCAGCTGCTTATGATTAGTTGTCGTTGCCCCACAAGTACAAGCTTCTATATTTCACCAAGTTTTCTAGACAGGGGGGAGTCTCCACCGTGGAACATATCAACAGATTTATTGTGCAGTGTGGAGAAGCAGCTCAACACAACGCATTAAAAGTATGTCTGTTTTCTATGTCTTTATCTGGATTGGCCTTTACATGGTTCACTACATTGCCAACCAATTCCATTATATACTGGGCCGATCTGGAGAAGCACTTCCACTAGTTCTTCTACTCTGGTGTAGAGGAGATGAAGCTGACCGATCTGACCAACCTGAGGCAAAGGAATGACGAATCGGTTGCTGCCTTCATTCAGAGATTCGGATATGTCAAGAACCGGTGCTTTAGTCTGGTTCTATCTGATCAACAGCTAGTAGAGGTTGCCTTCCAAGAACTCCTGCCACACATCAAGGAGAAATATGCTTCTCAGGAGTTCTACAGCATCAGTCAGATGGCCAACAGGATGACAGGGGAGGCGAGACCGTATGAGCAGAAGAGCAGCAACTTCCAGAAAAAGGTTAACTTTGTTGATTGCTCAGATACTTCTGACTCAGATTATGTTCAGATGGTGGGATCGACTGAATGGGTTCAGAACAATAAGAAGCCGATCTCATGTCCTTTCGGTAACAAAGAACCTGAGAAGTATGGGTTCGATATTACTATGACTGACAAGATCTTCGACCTGTTACTTTCAGAGGGGCAGATCAAGCTGAAGCCATATCATAAGATCTCGACAGATCAAGAGTTGAAGAATATCAAGTACTGCAAGTGGCACAATGCGACATCTCATGACACCAATGAGTGCAAGGTATTCCATCAGCAAATACAATCGACTATAGAGCAGGGTAGGCTCAAGTTTGAGACACCCAAAAAGCCGATGAAGATTGATGGGCATCCGTTTCCAGCGAACACGGTAGATGTTGGAAAGAAGGGTAATGCTTTACAAACAAAGATGCTCACATCACAATCGGCCAAGGAATCCGGTGTTGTTGATCCCAAAGCACAGATAACGGTCGATGGAGTCAAAAGTAAAGGACCGCAATAGAAAGAAGAATCAGCGGTGCCTAAAAAGAAGGTCACGTCTTGATGAGAACATCGCCACACTGGACATGCACGAACTGGCCTCATCTCCAAGTTACAAGTCGACTCCAACTCGGTTTTCACGTTCATCTCGGATTCAGCCAATATCCCTGCATGGTTTCGGCGATATCTCCCTCATACGGAGTCGGAATGAGGTGATCTTGGATGCGTTGGAATCGTGACGACGAGACGCTTCTTTTGGTTCTGGTACCAGATCCAGAAGCCTCGTGGATCATTCTGTGTGACCATGGGAAGGTGCTGCGACACCTGTTTTGGGCCTTTTTCAGGCTTTGTATCGTGTCGGGCCTTAAGCCCAAGTTGTGGGTGCCCCCCTGGTCGCCCCCAACCCTAGGATGCCCCTTCTTCTTTAAACTCAGTAGCCGCCGCCGTTTAGACTTGGATTTTGTTTAGTTCTTGTGTTTTTCTTTGAGAAACAGAGATTGATTCATTGTAACTGTGGCGACAAGTCCTTTTACAGTGATCCAGGGCCCCCGTTCTTGATCTCCTCCACTGTGTCGATTAGTCCTTTGGAATCGAATTCTCGAACCCCTCTTTGATTCGCTTCATTCATATTTGCAATATCAGATTGCGTGTTTACATCTTCTTGCTTGTGTTCTTCGATTCGCTTGCAGGAAAAGCCTTCTCGGCGAGGTCAATCAAGTTGTGCTTGGTTGATAACCAACGGAGCAGTGGTGTAACGGTTGCTTGACTTCGAATCGTGCTGAATTAGAAGCCGGATCGCCAACATCACACACTCCACCAATCGAATTTACCTCTACCTCTAGGAAGATCGGGCCTAGTTCTCATAAAGTGGTATCAGATTTCAGGTTTCCCGTGAGGTATTACCCTTCGTTTTTCCCTTTAGATTCGTTTCGTGTCACTGTCCGAGAGTCCACAAAAACCCTACAAAAAATATCACTGTCCTAGATCCGTTTTAGCCTTTGCTATTTCGTTTCAGATTCGCTTTGTTGAGTTTATATCTGTGGTCGAGTCTTGTTGCTGGTTTAGTGTGTTCGTAGTCGTAGTTCAATCGCCCGTTGCAGTTTGTTTGTTTCCGTCGTTATCCCATCCACTTTTACCCAAACAACAAGTCGATCCACCCCTTTACTCGACTTGCCCTCGCTAGCCGCATTGCGTGAACTCTCGCCGCGCCAGCCCTAGATAGGTTGCAAACCGCCTTATTTTTTTTTCGCCTTGCATCGTAGTCTTTCTTGATTTCATCTAGCGATACCTATTGTTGCATATACCAGGGATATTTTGCCATAGCTGAGATGCTTTGCTCAATCTCTTTGTGTGCCGGGGATAGGGAAGATTTGCCCTAACCGCCGCCAGCCAATCTGCCGAGTTGTACAATTGGAAACGCGTAACTTGAGTTACCTTCGATAAAATAGGCATAACTTTTCGTTCGGTGCTCCGTTTTGGCTCAATTTTTTACAACAGAGAGAAGACGAAATTATGTACATATGATAAAACGGCATAGCCATTTGGAGCTGATCTCAAAAAATTCGGGAAGAAAGAGTTTTGAGGCTTCCAAATGATTTTCCAGTTTTTCAGAAACGCTCCTGATTTTCTGTAGGCCACATCCCACCTCTGTTTAAGGTGCAAATTTTTGTGGTTGGAGCTTGTGTTACATCTGTTCGGAGAAAAATATAAAAAAAAGTTGAAAAAATAAGAAATTTTGATTGCTACTAGTCCTGGAGGTTTTTCGGGGAAAAGATTAAAAACAAGTGCATAAAGTGTTGTTTTGCTTGTTCTTTGAGCTTTATCCACCGTTCTTTGTTCCAACTTGTTGTGCTACGCCTAGCACACGTCTTAGCCAGCAATTGTGACTTATACTTTGGATACTTATTGAACTTTGCTAATCTGCATTCGTTATTTGCTACTCCTTGCTACATATTGTGCCTGTCCCACAGCTCCACATATACTTCGATCAGTACAGGTTCATCTTACAACTATTACACCCAGCTCAACAACAGATTGTACCATCCTATTTGGCTTTGGTAAGAACACTTGCAAGACGGTAGTAAGCCGCTTGAGATTTTGCTCTCCACTTTCACCATCACCCAGTACTTGTTAGTTGATAGGGATAATACCTTGGTGTTGTCTTTTGCTGTCTTCTAACCATGATAGGATCAGGTAAAGGAGGGGAGTCCCCTATGGACTTCAATGAATGCGTCTCCAAGGATGAACTTAAGAAACTTGTTGATGACCAGCGCACCTACATCGACGGGAAGTTCAATGAGATGATGTGCAGTATCAATGGAGTTGTCACACACCTTGAGCATATTGAACAACATCCCCCTCGACAGCGACACCGACGCCACCCTCCTAATGGTGATGAGGATGAGGATGAGGATGCCGTCCTTGATGATGATGAGGATCGTGATGCGTACCATCATCGGCGCAATCGTCAAGGTATGGGAGGTAATCATAATCGTGGTAACAATGATTCTTTTGCTAAAACTAAATTTACCATGATTCCTTTTGCTGGTACTGCTGATCCTGAGGCTTATTTAGATTGGGAACTCGCTGTTGAACAAAAGTTTAATTCTCATTTGGTTCCTGCTGAGCATACTAGTGAATTTACTAGCTTTGCTTTGTTTTGGTGGAATGATCTTTGCAATACTGGTAGTGCTGCTACTGTGCCTCAAACTTGGTCTGTTTTGAAACAACGCATGAAATCTCATTTTGTTCCTCCTTATTACCAGCGCGATCTACATTTAAAATTGCAAAATTTAAAACAAAGTGATAAAGGAGTAGAGGAATATTATCAGGAATTACTTATTGATCTAGCACGTTGTGGTATTCGTGAGGATGATGATGATACTAGTGCTAGGTTCTTTGGTGGTTTAAATCGTGATATATAGGATATTCTTGATTACAAAGACTGGACTCGTTTTTCCCAATTGTACCATCTTGCTCTTAAACCAGAACGGGAAGTACAGGGACGCCGCATTGTCCAACATTCTTTCAGGTCCAACACTGGGAGATCATTTCAGCAGCGTTCCGACGTTGAGAAGCCCAAGGCGCCTATTGCTAAGTCACCAGCAACACCACCAGCTCCTACGCCAGCTTCTGAGGTAAGCAATGTGTCTACTGTGTCAGCCCAACAACACAAAAAGCATGCTATGCTTGAAAGGGGGTCTTTGAGTAGATCATCTACAAACATCGTGTGCCACCGCTGCAAGGGAATGGGACATGTCATGAAGGATTGTCGAAGTACTCGAGCTTTCATTGCTGCACCTGATGGTAATGGATATGTAAGTGCTAGCGATGTTGAGGATGAATTGGTTCTTGCAGCTAACTTTGTTGCAGATTCGGAGGACGAGGGTGAGGGTGAGGCAATTGATTCTGCGGCTGCGACAAAGGACCTTCCTAGTCTTCTTGTACAGCGTGTGCTGACTTCTAAAGCAAAACATGAGGATGAGGAGAAAATCCAATGCAAGAATTTATTTCACATGTTTCTCCAAGTTAAGGATTGTCGTGTTCTCACTATAATTGATAGCGGAAGTTGCAGCAACTTGGTGAGTTCAGATTTGATCAAGAGGTTTGATTTGCCCACTCGTTCTATTCCTCAACCTTACTACCTTGAATGGTTCAACACTAGTGGTAAGACTAAGGTAACTAAATCAGCACGCATACACTTTTCGGTTGGTTTTTATCATGACTATGCTGATTTTGATGTTGTACGTATGCAATCATCTTCATTGTTGTTAGGACGACCATGGGAATTTGATAATGATGTTGCACACCATGGTAGAACTAATACATATACTTTCATGCATAAGAATAAAAAGATTACTTTGCTTCCTTTATCCCCAGTTGATATTAGGAAATATTTTAATGAGTTTGCTGCAAATGATAAGAAAACACCTCCTAGTAATGACTCTTGTGATGCTCAAACTAATGGAATTAAATTGAAGGATGGTGTTTATATTGCTACTACATCTGCTGTTGCTGCTGCGTTATGTGATAACTTTGATGCACCTTGTTATACAATGTTTTGTCGGGATATGTGTTTTTATTAACAATGATCCTATGCCACATATTTTGCATCCTGTTGTCACTAACCTTTTGCAGGAATTTGATGCTGGGATGGAGTCGAGGACGACTCCAATTCAAGAAGGGGATGATGATGAGGACATCGCCATGCTGGACATGCACGAACTGGCCTCATCTCCAAGTTACAAGTCGATTCCAACTCGGTTTTCACGTTCATCTTGGATTCAGCCAACACCCCTGCACGGTTTTGGAGATATCTCCCTCATACGGAGTCGGAATGAGGTAATCTTAGATGCGTTGGAATCATGATGACGAGACACTTCTTTTGGTTATAGTCCCAGCTCTAGAAGCCTTATGGATCATTCTGTGTGACCACATGAAGGTGTTGCGACACCTGTTTTGGGCCTTTTTCAGGCTTTGTATCGTGTCGGGCCTTAAGCCCAAGTTGTGGGTGCCCCCCTGGTCACCCCCAACCCTATGATGCCCCCTTCTCCTTTAAACTCAGTAGCCGTTGCCGTTTAGACTTGGGTTTTGTTTAGTTCTTGTGTTTTCCTTCGAGAAACAGAGATTGATTCGTTGTAACTGTGGCGACAAGTCCTTTTACAGTGATCAAGGGCCCCCATTCTTGATCACCTCCATTGTGTCGATTAGTCCTTTGGAATCGAGTTCTCGAACCCCTCTTTGATTCGCTTCATTCATATTTGCAATATCAGATTGCGTGTTTACATCTTCTTGCTTGTGTTCTTCGATTCGCTTGCAGAAAAAGCCTTCTCGGCGAGGTCAATCAAGTTGTGCTGGGTTGATAACAAACGGAGCAGTCGTGTAACGGTTGCTTGACTTCGAATCGTGCTGAATTAGAAGTCGGATCGCCAACGTCACACACTCCAACAATCGAATTTACCTCTACCTCTCGGAAGATCGGGCCTAGTTCTCATCACGTCTCAGATGGTGTTGAACAAATTCCAGCGTGATCAAGAAAGAAGACAGTACCGGGAAGAATTCTGCATGACGACGTGAAGGGCATTGGAATTGTCCTTTCTTTGTGTACTATTGGGAAGAAAAGTTGACTCTGCTAACGGTGGATGATTGTCCAGAGTGCAACGGTTTCTATCGTGAAGACCGGTCGTACAAGAAGCCACGTTTTAACCAGAGGCCTCAAGGGCTGATCATTAGAGAGAGAGATGATGATAGACGCATCTCTGTACATGATCGGCTGGGGGGCAGGGTTTCAGTGCATGATCGGCTGGGGGACAGGACCATGCTACATGATTCTGCAGGAGGAAGGATTTCTGTTGATGAGTGGGTTGAACAAGCTGCTGCTACTCAAGTTTCCAATGAGTACCCACACCGCAGAGATCCAAAAAGAGTGCTTGTTTATGACAACATTGATCGGCCTCGATGGTGCCCAGGAAATCTGACCAGATCACAGAAGAGGCGAGTTCAAAGGCTACGTCAGACAAAGGCACTGGAGGAAGAGGAAAGAAGAGAGGCTCCTAGGAGGGGAGTCAGATCTGAAGTTTGGCGTGTCAAGCCAAAAGCCGATGAAGGACAACAATCAGAACCATTGGCTACATCTGTTAATGTAACTTCCATGCTTCTACCGATCCAAGCAGTCGGTTCTCCTAATCATTCTTAATGGATGAGTCCCTAAAAGGTGAAGGGAAGTTGGGGCACGGGTTCACGTCGGCCGATGCATTGGAGGAAGTAGACATTGGAGATGGAGATAGACCAAGGCCGACGTTTATTAGTGCTAAGTTGGATCCTGAGTATAAACGAGAATTGGTAAAGCTATTAAAAGAATACAAAGATTGTTTTGCTTGGGAGTATTATGAGATGCCAGGTTTGGATCGATCTATTGTTGAACATCGTTTGCCTATCAAATCTGGATATCGGCCACATCAGCAAGGGTCAAGACAATGCAATCCTAAGATCTTACCAGACATAAAGGTCAAGATCACGAAGTTGATAGAAGCAAAGTTCATCAGGCAATGCAGATATGCTGAATGGATATCCAATGTGGTTCCTGTGTATAAGAAGAATGGGAAGCTACATGTATGCATTGACTTCAGGAATCTCAACAAAGTTACGCCGATGGATGGTTATCCAATGCCAGTTGTCGATATGTTGGTAGATGCTGCTGCAGGACATAAGGTAATCAGTTTCATGGATGGGAGTGATGGATACAATAAAATATTCATGGCTGAGGAAGATATTCATAAAACTGCATTCAGATGTCCAGGGCATGTCGATTTGTTCGAGTGGATTGTCATGACTTTTGGTTTGAAGAATGCTGGAGCAACATACCAGAGGGCCATGAATTACACCTTCCATGAAATCATCGGCAAGATTGTTGAGATTTATATTGATGATGTTGTTGTGAAGTCCAAGGGGTACCAAGAGCATCTAGCCGACCTACGCAAAGCTTTGGAATGTACTAGATGACATGGGTTGAAGATGAATCCTAACAAATGTGCATTTGGTGTGTCGGCTGGTCAGTTTCTTGGGTTCATGGTGCATGAAAGAGGGATCGGAATCAGTCAGAAGACTATTGCAGCCATTGACAAAGTAGTGGCTCCGGAGACAAAAGTTGAACTTCAATCGTTGATCAGCAAAATTAATTTTATTCGGAGATTTATTGCTAATCTATCCGGTAAAATACAACCATTCAATGCTTTATTGGAGTTAAAGGCTGATCAGAAATTTGTATGGGGAGAGGCACAGCAAAAGGCGTTGGATGAGATCAAACAGTATCTAACATCGCCTCCTGTGTTGGTTCCACTGCAAAAGCACAAGCCGTTTAAGTTATATTTATCTGCTAATGAGCGTGCTACCGGGTCGGCCTTTATTCAAGAGTTTGAAGGGAAAGAACGCGTGATTTATTTCGTCAGTAGAAGGCTCTTGGATGCTGAAACCAGGTATTCTCCTATTGAAAGATTATATCTTTGCTTATACTTTTCTTGTACCAAACTTAGACATTATCTGCTATCAGCTGAGTGTGTTGTGGTAAGCAAAGATGATGTTATTAAATACATGCTCTCGTTGCCGATTCTGAGTGGGAGAATTGGAAAGTGGATTCTAGCCTTGTCTGAGTTTGATTTAAGGTATGAATCGGCTAAAGCAGTTAAGGGACAAGTTATGGCCAATTTTGTTGTTTAGCATTGTGGGCCAGAATTGGGAGTTGTTGATCTAGTTCCATGGACATTATTCTTTGATGGTTCATCATGTGGAGTTGGATCTGGTATTGGCATCGTCTTGGTGTCGCCTCGGGGAGCAACATTTGAGTTGTCTTTTCCAATAGAAACTACTGCTACCAACAATCAGGCTGAGTACCAGGCTTTGCTTAAAGGAATTCGGCTGTTACAAGAGATCGGAGCTGATGCAGTTGAGATATTTGGAGATTCCATGCTGGTGGTTAATCAATTGATCGGCATATATGAGTGTAAAGATGATATCCTACGAGTCTATCATGAAGAGTGCTGCCGATTGCTGAAAGAATTCAAGAAAGTGACCATCGAGCATGTACCCAAGCTTTACAATGGAGATGCTAATCGGCTGGCACATCATGCTTCTGGCTATCGGCCGATAGAAGGTGTGATGACTTTGGAGTTGCCTACTGATGATTGGAGGAAAGATTGTGGAATATTTGGAAGATCCCTCCAAGAAAGTAAGCCGAAGGATTAGATTTCAGGCGACTAAATATGTGTTGCTTGAAGGAGAACTTTATTATCGGACGATTGATGGAGTTTTACTCAGATGCCTTGACAAGGAAGAAACTAAAGTCTTAATGGGAGAAATACATGAGGGCGTCTGTGGTTCGCATCAATCGACATACAAAATGAAGTGGATAATCAGAAGGAATGGATACTTTTGGTCATCCATGTTAGAAGATTGCTTCACTTATTACAAAAGTTGACAAGGGTGCCAGAAATTTGGAAATGTGCAGAGAGCACCGGCATCGGCTATGAATCCTATTATTAAGCTGTGGCCGTTCAGAGGATGGGGACTTGATTTGATTGGGGAAATTTATCCACCTTCAAGCAAGAATCACAAGTTCATACTGGTGGCAACAGATTACTTCACCAAATGGTTGAAGCGATTCCTCTGAAGACTGTGACATCCAAGGAGATGATTGAATTTGTGAAGGAACATATTGTTTATCGGTTTGGCACTCCGCAAACTATTACGACCGATCAAGGCAGTATGTTTATTTCAGAGGAGTTTGGAGAGTTTGCTGCAAGTATGGGAATTAAATTATTAAATTCTTCTCCATATTATGCTCAAGCCAATGGTCAGGCAGAAGCTTCCAATAAAGGGATCATTAAGTTGATTAAGAGGAAAATTGAAGAACAGCCAAAGAGGTGGCATACGACTCTTAATGAAGCTTTGTGGGCTTACAGAATATCTTGCCATGGGGCTACTACAGGGTCTCCGTATCAGCTAGTCTATGGACATGAAGCTGTACTTCCTTGGGAAACTAGACTCGGTTCCAGACGGGTTACATTTTGAAGCGTCCCCTCATAAGAGAAGACTTAAATGTGATACAAACATCAGTCCCAGGAGGCTGATGACACATTTATTACATCAGATGGTTCATCACCGTACAACTCTACGCGGTAATGGGCAGAGAAGCGCCACTATCGCGAGGATTACAACCCACACCCACACAACGATATAAATTATAAAAAGAGGGTCATCAGAGTCTTGCGCCATGCGGTATCTCCTGCGGGTGACCCTAATCCATAGGCAAGGCTAGGTGCAGGACGGTACCCTACTCGATGTCGTCAGGAACGAAGTCTGGGTCTTCCTCTGTAAAAATTAAGAATGGGGTGAGTACAAACGTACTCAGCAAGTCCAACCACACCCACGGAGGGGGAATAAACAGAATATAATGCCTAGGGTAATTCAAGGATAAGGTTAAGTTTTACTTTTGCAGAAAGCTAAATTTTATGCAAGGGTTCGTTTTAAAAGCAAGCATTTCCAAAACCAGTTTTCTTGTACCGAGTAACACGAAGGGTTGATCCACACAGGATCCAAGTTTTAAACTGCTACCGGAGTCCTCATCCGCTGTAGCACACGCACAACTGCCAGACACTTATCCCAAAATAACTCACGCTTACCCATCCCAAAATACACACTAGTTATGTGACCACACCGTAACTCGCCCAGTACCGTGGGCACGGCTATTCGAATAGGTTTCAACTCTGCAGAGGTGTGCAACTTTACCCACAAGTGGGGTACCGCAACTCGATCACCTTAGTGTCGGTGCAGATCCCAACAAAGCCATTACCCACCTTAGCTAGACCTGACTAGCCATCACGGGATGCACCAAGGGATCATTGACCTATCACAGAGGTTGTAACCGGGGCATAAGTCACACAGAGCTAATCCCTTCTCCTTGATCACCCGTTGCTCTCAACTCTCCTGATGGCTATCAGACTAACTAGTGGTGTTTATGCTAAGTCGTTGCCCATTCAACGGTCGAGTGGTTTGCACGATAGTGGAGTTAGGTGAGATGACACACCAACTCGGTCCTTAGTGGTGACAAGATGGATATCTCCCTTCCTTGCTCTGCCACACAGGCACGAGTACACCAATCGGCAAATCACACAGAAATGCCATCCATCCCATCTAGACTCATCTTTGGAAATTCCACATTTCTCCCTTCCCACACACGCACACGTTTTCTTTATAAAAACAAGTTGTATAAGGTCCTAAGAGTTCTAGCATCGATTAACGTCCAAGCAAAATCAGACATTAATCTAGGTGGTCAAGGAATGGTTATAACAAATCAGGGGGTGGCTATCCAACCGTGTTTTCAGCAGGCAAAACATATGCAATTTTCTAAAACATGCCAATAGGTTGAGTTTATAAAAACTAGGACAAAAGCATGGATCAAAGGATGGGATTGAACTTGCCGTCTTCGAAGCCTTCCGGGAAGTCCTGCTCGAGGTATTGTCCTTCGGGTTTGGGGTCGCGGAACTGGTCCTCGTTCGCTTGCTCGCAGAACTGTTCGTCGGCGGGCTCTCCTTTGTTCACACCATGATCTACGTCGTAAATAAAGAAGCACACAATCAAGAAAAAGAAATGAAAGTTTTATCGTTGAGCTCGAATCGGAAACATTTAAGATATGGAGATAGAAGTAATATTTTTTGGCGGTTTCCTAATGGCATGGACAAAACTATTTTATGAGAGGCGTGGTAAAGTTTTAGGTTGATCCGAGGTCATTTGGCGCATGATATGATGGGTTATATAAAGGTTTAGGGGTTAGATAAGGAGTCAGGGACCTATTTGTAATTATTCTTGAGAAGGCAGGGGCTTGTTTGGTATTTTAGAATTTATTAGGGTCATTTTGAAAAAGGTTAGGGGTTTATTTAGAGATATGTTTATATGAGGAAAGGGTTTATTTTAAAATATAATAAAGGAAGGGTTTTATTTGCAAAAAGGTTAAAAGGTGGAAGGGCTCTTAAGTAAATAAAAGAGAGAGGAGGGGGTTTTGGACATATTTGCCCTTTTCTTCTTCCTCCCGACCGGGAAACAGGGGAGGGGCGTGAGGGGCGTCGGCGGCGCCTGGCCGGCGGCCCTGGGCCGCGGTGGCGGACGGGAGGAGGGAAAGGAGGGGCCAGTCGGCGCTAGGGGTCGATCCCCCTCCCTAATTTCAGAGGAGGGGCCCTGCAGGGAGGGGTATGGTGGCAGTGGCCGTGGCGGGCGGGCGGCGGCCGTGGGCAGCGCCGGTGGGGCAGCTCGGAGCGGGAGCTTGTGGGGGAAATGGAGAGGGAGGAGCGAGGACTCCATCCCCCCGCTCACCTTGGGCGGATGCGGCTCGAGGAGGTGGCGCAGCAAGGACTAGTGAAGGGCGGCGGTGGCGAGTGTGGAGGCGGCGCTGCAGGCCGGGGAGCGGGAGCTGCGGTGCTGGACGGGTTCGTGGCGGAGTGGAGGCGAGGCAGGGGTCTTTTATAGCTGAGGGAAGGCGGTGGAGCGGTGCGGGGACGGTGGTGGCGGCCGGCGAGCGGCGCGGCGAGCTTTAATGGCGCTCGGCCATGTTCGCGTGTCGCGGAGCGGCGCACGGACGGCGAGGCGGCGTAGGGGTGATGGGACGCGAGCGGCAGCAGAGGTGAGCAGGCCAGCGGCACTGTGGTTGACGGCGGGCGGCGCGGCGGGCAGTGTCGCGCGTGGGCGTGCACAGGGGCGGCGCACGTGGGCGGGGCCGAGAGCAGAGGCCGGCGTCGAGCCGCAAATGGCGAGCGGCACGGCGGGCGGCGCGAGTCATGTGGCGCGCGCGTGCGTGCGCCCGTGGAGCGCGTGGGCGAGCGGCCGCGGCGTGGCGTGGAGTCGCGGCCCGGCGTACCGAGCACCGTGTGCGTACGCGCGCGCGTGCGCACGGGCGGCCAGGGGCGGCGCGGCGAGCTGGCCGCTCTGCAGCGCGCGGGAGAGGGGAGGGGGAGCCGGGCCGGGCTGCGCGCGGGCGTGAGGGGCGGCGGGGCTTGGAGAGCCGGAGGCCGGACGGCGCGGGCCGAGCGGCGCTCGTGCGGGAGCGGGGCAGAGGAGGGAGAAGGAGAAGGGAGGAGGGAGGAGAAAAGAAAAGAGAAAAGAAAAGAGAAAATGGAAAAAAAGGAAAATAAAAGGAAAATAAAAAGAAAAAGGGAATGAGAGAGAGAGAGGGAGATTCACGCTGCGCCGATCGCGGCATCGACCGCGGGGTCGGTCGGCCGCGCTCGGCGGTCGCGTGGGCGCGCTGTCGAGGCCACAGGGAAAAGGGGTCGGGGGTGCTGGAGATCGGTGGTTTTGAATAGAGCAAGATTCCGGAATTTGTGGTTCAGGGTTTCAGGAGGATTTTGGAGCTCAATGATGAAGATTTTAAAAAATTATTTTAGCGCATGATTTAATTTTGATAAATTTTCGGGATGTCACACATTTCAAGATCAGCTGACAGCCGATGATTATGCTGCACTGATAAAGGATGAGTTGGAAGACTTGGCTGGACATTGGATGAACGCTCTCATCAGCATCGAGGTTAATAAAGCTAGAGTGGGCCGATGGTATGACAAGAAAGTCAACCCCAAATCTTTTGACCAAGGGGACTTGGTTTGGAAGCTGGTCCTGCCGATAGGAACAAAAGATCCTAAATTCGGCAAATGGTCTCCAACTTGGGAATGACCATACAAAGTTAGCAGATGCGTTCCTGGGAACGCATACATTCTGGAGACTTTGGAAGGAGAAGAATTTTTCAGCGCATTTAATGGAAAATATTTAAAGAAATATTACCCAAGTGTTTGGGTGGACGCATAGCCGATTGCATGAGAAAATTGGTTGGGTTCAGAGTAGCCGATACAGAAAGTGTATCGCTTTTAGTGCGAAAGTACGAAAAAGCTTGATCATATTGTAATGCGTTCGAGTGTTTTCGTGGCCAATATGATGTATATTGCCCTTAGATCAAAAATCAAATCCAGAATATGTGGTTCAGATTTGATTTGATTCTCTGTTTGATTTTGGATAGAGAAAAGGTGTTGGTTTGTTCGGCGCAATCGCAAGACAGAAGTCAACACAAGACACAGTAAAGAACAGAGGCCAATAGGGGAAAGCCAGTCCATTGATTATATTTACAAAGGAGCCAGATAGGCTGTTAAATGCTACAACCTAATCTGACTCTCCTCCGAAGAGGTTGCTGACGACCCCCTCCAGACTCACGTCGGCGACGATGGCGTTGGCGGGAAGGCTGACATCATCAACCAACTCGTCGAAGGCGTTCTGCGCCTCTCCCAACTCGGGGAAGACCGGCTCCCATTGCTGGTAGTCTGCCCCGGACATGTGGGAGACAACGGCGATGGCCCTGGCAGCGCCCGCGTGGACCCCGTGCTAGGCAACCTCCATGACGCAGGCCGAGACGTTCCGGAGGCGTGTGACGACGGTGCTTCCCCTCGCATTCACCGAGTCGATGGCGACTCGGATGGCATCCAGGATGGTCTGGACCTGCGACTCCAGGTCTGGGAAGAAACAGATTAGAACAAAAACTTGAAGAAGATCACCGAAGAAGACGTGGCTGGTAGTCTTACTGGCAGCCCTGGTGTTGGCGTTGGTGAGCTGGCCGCGGACGACGACCTGATCCATTTGTGCCCGGTCGAGGTCGCGGCGGGCCTCGTTGAGCTAGCAGAGGAGGTTGCGGATGTAATCCTGAGTACCCTCATCCAGGGCCCGGAAGTTTTGGGGGAGCTCCATGGCAGCATAACTGCAGAGAAGAATAAAAGATGAAGGGCAAACCTGGAATGCAACATTGGTGGAAAAGAACGGCGTCTTACCCCAGATGGGGGCGGAGCGGCGAAGGAGCATCAGAGGGACCCTCACCGGCGTGCTTGTTGCTGGCCATCTGTTCTGAAGAAAGAGAGGAGGCTAGGGTTTTTTGGAGCTTGAAGAAGAAGAAGGCAAAGAGAGCTCTGGTCGATGAAGAGACTACAGTGCCAATGGGGCGATTTATAGCCCAAGATTAAGGAGATGAATCGCTTGCGTGCACCGATGGAGTCTTTAATCCTGAGTCTAATCGGAGGAGATATGGGTAAAAAGACGGAAGGTGAATCGGCAGATTCCTGTTGTGCGGACAAGAAGGTGAAGAGTTGAGGGCAAAGAAGAGATTTTAACTCGCCACCCGCACAGGAAGCGATGCGGCAGTAAGTGAAAAGACCGTTCGGCAGCGCAATCATGACAAGGTTTAATTTCAAAGTAAAAAGAACGTTTTTTACTCCGAAATTGGGGGGCATGTGTTGACACCAGATTTTTGCACATGTCAAGGAGGCGTGTTGTGGAGGAGAAAAAGTTCTGCGTTGTACGATCAGTGGATCTGGAAGGGTGATCGTGTGCCACGGTCAAAGATCTTGCTGACCGAAGGAGAGGAAATTAACCAAATATTTTGGCTTCGGTTTGGCAAGAGTTATCTTATTTTTAGAAGTAGTTTTTATTCCTTAGAATAGAGTCGTGCTTTGCCGTAATCGGCTAGGATTATGTTAGCGTGGTGTATAAATATGAACCCCCGACCATTGTTAAAGATTGATACACATCCAAACAAACAAATTTTACTCTACTTGCAATTTACTTTCTCGTCGGCGGCTTCGCCATCCTTTTTTCTTTTCGGCGAGTTCTTTCAAGCTGATCAAGGATGTCTCACATTCGAGCGACTTGGTTTGCTGGTGAGTCTTCGTTTACCGAGTAAATCTGGGCTTTATCTTCCGGGCGCATCGCTGTCGCTTCGTTCAGATGTATTCAAAATTTACCGAATTTATCTAAGCTTTGATCTCTGGGCGCATCGCTGTTTTCTCATTTAGATTAATTTACAAACTATCCGGCTTAGTGATCTGTTTAATCGGCTGTAAGCTATTTGTTTATCACGATAAACCTTATAAAGCCGATTAGATTGAATCATAAGCTTAGCTTTGTCCAGATCCATACATTCGTGTGTTTGTACATTGTTACCTGGCACATGTCGGCTTCAAATCTACCCGTCTCGTTGCTCATCGGCATCGGCAGCTCATTGCCGATCCGTAATAGATCGCTTTTATTACACGCTCATCTTATACGATCTTTTGTCGCCTTCTGTATCGGCAAGGCCAGCACGTAAGAGTGATTCGGAAATCTAGTCGATACACTCTTGAATTTGACGATTTCCTGTTTCATTGTTAATTTACAGGTCAAATTGACTGTCACGCCTTGATTCTAATCAGTGCAGTCCGGGCTTGGCGTACAGGGCTCCTAGGCATGTGTGATCATCTCGCGTCAACACTACAGTAAACTATTACAAAGGCTTCAATTTTTTATGGTTTATGGTAAATGCCAACTTTTAATGATGCTCATGGCAAATTTTGCCTTCAAAATAAGTCGTAATAGCCTTAAACTATACTCTAAATTTAATGATAGTATTATAATATAATAAAACTGCCTTATGCAAATAAGAATTTTCTCCATCTCGACTCTGTCAGGGCTCCCTCCGGCTCTGCCTCCTACCCTGTAGCGCCTTGTAGCGTGGAGCATAGCCCTTTTTCCGTCACCATAGTGCGGTACCGTAACGGTTACTGTGGCACGGAACTCCGTGCGGAGCCGTGCCAAAGAGGCCCCTCGTAGGCAATCAATCTCATCTTCGCATGATCCTCCCATCCATCGTCGATTCCTCGTTGCCTCCGGCCGAAGCCCATGTATCCGCCCCCGTCGCCATCGGAGCTTCCAAAGCAAACCGCACGCAGTCACGCCATACCTGCCAAACCCCAACGCCATCCTCTATAAACGTTAATCTCGCTGGCGCCCCTCCTCCCCATCCGCACGCTCTCCTCCCCCCGACTCCGATCCCTCATGGCCGCCGCCGCCGCCGCCGCGCTCGCCTCACCGGCGGCCCTCTCCGCGTCGCCGGCGCGCCGGGGCCTCGTCAGCTTCGCTGCCCCCGCGCTCCGCTCGGGCTCCGGCACCCGCGCCGTCGCGCTCTCCGGTACGGCGTGCTGACCGCATCTGTGCTATGTGGCTTGGTGCTAGTAAACATGTTTCCACAGTTCGATTTGCTGGGGTTTTATTACCTTCTCGTTAAGAAGGTTGCGGCCAATTAATATCGGAATGGTAGCGATCCAGTTCACTTTAGGTGCTGCCGTGCTGTGTTGGAAATTTGGGTGGGCGATTGATGCATATTTGAACTCTTTAGTGGGAATCCGTGCTTCCTAGGCAATTGAATTGACGAATATATATGACGCTGCGTGCAAAGTTGTGTTTTTATGTACCATCTATCTTTGTCAATTTTTCAAGTGCTCGAGAAACAAACCTCTAATATTTGTGCTGCTTAATCCCCGGTTTGGTAAGGATAGGGGCCTTGGCAGTAAATTTTCTATTCATTGCTCCCGAGCTCGAAGGGCGGGCCTGGTGCAGCGGTAGAGCCTATCGTCTGTAACCGGAAGGTCCCGGGTTCGAGCCCTAGTCTCTGCACATTTGTGTGGGTAAGGCTTGGGGCTTAAAAACAACCCTTCCCCAGACCCCGCACAGTGCGGGAAGCCTACGGCACTGGGTACGCCCTTTATTGCTCCCGAGCTCGGTATTTGAGCTGCTTAACAGTAGGTCTATCCATGAGGCCTTGTTCCCAGGTCTCTCCTTGCGTAGGCTGGACTGCTGGATTTGAACTTGAAATTGAGCATCATTTTTTCTCAATAAGTCCTCTTTTCTGACTAAAAGTTCCTTTCTTTAAGTAAATTTGCTGCATAAAGCTGTTCATGCCTCAGGGTTCGTATATGGTAATATCTTCAATTTGTGGCTACTTCGAGTTCCACAGATTTGGTGTACTTAGGCCCTGTTTAGTTCCCACCCCATAAACCCCGTAAACGCAAAAAAGCCGTCACATCGAATGTTTCGACACATGCATGGAGTACTAAATGAAGTCTATTTACAAAACTTTTTGCATAGATGGGCTGTAAATCGCGAGACGAATCTAATGAGCCTACTTAATCCATGTTTTGCAACAATGGTGCAACAGTAACCATCCGCTTATTATTGATTAATCATGGATTAATTAGCATCATTAGATTCGTCTCGTGATTTACAACCCATCTGTGCAAAAAGTTTTGTAAATAGACTTCATTTAGTACTTCAAATTAGCAAGATTCCAACGCAAAAAGTTTTTGCGTTTCATCTAAACAGACCCTTAAGTGAATTTGGCGTATGTGATGTCCCACTCTGGTGTTGTTATGGTATAAAGAAAACTGTAGTTCGATTTTGACACCATTTCAACTCCTTTTGTAAATCAAGAAAATTATTGTTACCTTTTTTTGTTTTTACCAAGTAAATGGTATTTACAGGTGTACGAACTCATGTTGTGGCTGTTGAGCAAGCTGTTGTACAAAATGCTACTAAGTTGGAAGCTCCAGTAGTTGTTGTTACTGGTGCTTCCAGGGGAATTGGAAAAGCCATTGCATTAACTCTTGGAGAAGCAGGCTGCAAGGTTAGCAGTTTTTTTTCTTTTCTTGAACACGCAGGAGAGCTGCGTATCTTTATATTAAGAGGAAAAGAGTTTAGTCCAGAATACAATCCAGCACCTCTCTTTGGACCAGGGGGAGGGCTGTAGCAACTAATAAACTGTTACAAAGAAACTGAATCTAGGACCTTACCAAACAGCGCCTACCGCAATCTACACTTGCTCAGCCAACCTTCCAGGGTCAAGGCAGCAAGCCTTTTAGCCCCAGCGAAACCCCAAAGAAGCGTTGAAAGCTTGAAGAGCTCACTGCAGATTCGGGGCCAATCCCTCGAAGACACATGAATTCCTGTGTTTCCACAAAATTCAAGCTCCTGGAATGCAAAGGGAGTTAAAACCCTTCCTGGGATGCTTCTGTAGTTTCTTCCAAGATCTTCTCCACCACTCAGCGAAGGATGCAATGTTGTTGCTGGGAGTTAGGTGGGATAAATTCAGAGGTTGCAAGATGGCAAACCAGAATTGTCGCGCGAACACACAAGAGGTAAGAATGTGCTGAACACAGTCGTCTTCTTGGTCGCAAAGTGGACAACGCTCCAGATATGGGAAGCCTCTTTTTTTGTAGTCGATCTGCAGTCCAGCAGCGATTCCTAATTGCCAACCACAAAATGTTTTGCATTTGCTGGGTGCCCAAGATTTCCAAAGTTGTTTCCAAGGTTCGAAGGTGATAGAACCAGCAAAGGAATTCCTGTGAGCTGATCTAGTGGAGTATGTACCTGAAGCTTCAAATTTCCAGAGATTAGTATCATCTGTACCGTTGAGTTCAATGGTAGCCAAGCTGTCCCATAAATCAAGATACTGAACCAGACCTCGTCATCCTAAAGCACTTCTGATGTCTCTCACCCAAGTATTATCCTGCATAGCCTCAAAACTGCTCTTGTTCTCCTTATTTTCAGAGGTACACAGCTGAAAACATTTGGAGCAAGATCCTCTAAACAGCGACCATGAAGCCATCCATCAGTGCAGAAGAGGGTGTTCAGACCATTACCCACATTGGTGATTACTGAAATTGCAAACATGGCCGCCATATTAGGGTGTAAAGGCACCACTAAACCAGCCCACGGCCGATCCGGTTTGGTCTTCTCAATCCAGAACCAGCGCATTTGGAGTGCCCATCCCATAATTTCGAGATTGTGTATGCCAAGCCCACCAAGATCAATTGGTGTCATGACCTTCTCCCAAGCCACTAAACAACTACCTCCATTAATATCCTTCCTTCCTTTCCACAAGAAACCCCTCCTGATTTTGTCGATTGTACATATGAACCACTTAGGTACTTTGATAGCCAGCAGTAGGTAAATAGGAATGGCAGTGAGTATGAAGCGTACCAGCACCGCACGACCAGCTAGTGTCATCATGGAAGCCTTCCACCCTGGCAGTTTATTTGCAACCTTTTCAATCCAAGAAAGCAGGTCACATCTCAGTTTCTTATCAGAAATGGGTACAACAACAACAACAACAACATAGCCTTTTTTCCCAAGCAAGTTGGGGTAGGCTAGAGATGAAACCCGAAAGAAATAAGTTCAAGGTTCAGGCACATTGATAGCTAGTCTCCAAGCGCTCCTATCCAAAGCTATCTCTTTAGAGATATTCCAATCCTTAAGGTCTCTCTTAACCGACTCATCCCACGTCAGTTTAGGTCTCCACAATTTCACCTTCACAATGGATAGGAATGATACAGCTATTTTGGAGATTGGTCTTCAACCCTGACTCCCTGAAACATCACCGAAAGCATGCAAAAGATTTCTTATGAGCTGCAGTACGGTTTCTTCAGGGCAGATAAAGAGAGCAACATCATCCGCATAAAGAGATTACCGTTGACCAGTGGAATGCAAAGGAAGGAGGCCTTCCTCTTTTGAGGAATAAGCTATTTAGAACGTCCATGACCAGAATGAACAACATGGGGGAAAGAGGGTCCCCCTGACGAAGTCCACGCTGGTGTGAGACGATTTCTCCCGGCTCCCTATTGAGAAGAACTTCAGTAGAGGCTGACTTAAGAAGGTTAGAAGTAAGAGTTCTCCAAACAGCACCAAAGCCCAAGTGTTCCAGAATTTCAAGTAGGAAAGCCCATGCTACTGAATCAAAGGCCTTAGAAATATCAAGCTTCAAAAATAAACTTGCAAATTTTCGATGGTGAAGTACCTTGATTGTTTGCTGTACCAACATGAAGTTGTCATGAATACATCGACCCCTGGTAAAAGCACTTTGGTTGGTGGCAACCAATCTGTCCAGCAGAGGAGCTAATTGATTCGCCATTATTTTGGTTACCAGCTTTGCAAAACTGTGGACGAGGCTAATGGGGCGAAAATCTTTTGCTTCCAAGGCTTCCACTTTCTTGGGAAATAGGATCAGATAAGTTGAGTTCAGAAGTTCCAATCTCCTTGCATCTCCCTTGCTGAAGAAAGATTATGGCTGTTAAGAAATCACATTTGATTATTGGCCAGCAGGATTTGTAAAAACGGCCAGTAAACCATCGGGACCCGGTGCCCGATCAGCTGGTAATGTTTGGATGGTTGCCCAGATTTTCCTATTCCAAAAAATGTCGAGATCAGATAGGTCAATCCCAGCTCGATGAAAAGTTGTCAGTTCAAAAGTACCCGACCTGTTTCTTGCCTGTCCCAGCACTCCTTCAAAGTGGTTGAACAGAACTTGATGTTTATCCTCCTGTTTGTTGACCACCCGATCTCCATCTACTAGCTTGGCAATGAAGTTTTTTCTTTTCTGAAACCCAGCTTGCTTGTGGAAGGAGGTATTCGCATCCCTTTCTTTAACATAATGAACCCGGGAACGGAGATGAGCAATCGTTCTTTCTAGTGAGGCTAGGAATAGACAATGCTGTTTCAGTTTACATCTTAGCCAATTTTCATCACTTGACAGAGCATGGTGGTCTTTAGCCATCTCTAGGTGATGTAGAATATGTCGGGCTAAAGCAAGCTGGGATTTGATGTTTCCAACTTGCTTCTGACTCCATGACTGAAGGTTAGCAGTTTAGTAATCTGCTCATACATCTCTAGAAATTCTATCAAATCTATACGGCATGTCTTAATAATTTTTATGTAACTAGACTAAGCTCATCTGGTTCCCACAATTGCCAATTTTCCACTGCTAGGGCACGCTGGCACGCTGCATGATTATCAGTTAAATACATTATATATTATTAATAAAAAAGGTTAAACACTGCAGGTCTTGGTGAATTATGCCCGATCTTCAAAGGAGGCTGAAGAAGTCTCCAAGGAGGTAAGCTTGAATGGCAAGTGGCCTCGTACACAGTTTTTTTTTTTTTTTTGCTCCTCAGGTAATGCCTGTAAGATAAGAATAAAATGGAGAAAACAAATTGAAAGAGTGATAACCTGATGTTATGCTTAAGTTGAGTTTTGTCAGGCTACCATCTAAATTAACCGTATGTTGTGATTCATAAATCACATTTCTTGCTAAGTTTCTTTCGACCCACTCAAGGTTGGTGGATTTTGGTTAAAGTTTTACTGATTCATCCTGAAGTATCTCTTGTATTTTTATCTGAGCAAATCATTAATAGTTTTCCATCATGAAATGAAATGAATTTATCTGATATATGAGTGTTGAATATAGTATTATCAAATTTAATGTGGCACATGAACTAATAGACATTTCTTCTCTATTCCTTTGCGTTAAGTTATTTGTAACACATCTATAGATGAGTTAACGAGCAATAGCCCACTAACATACATGTTGCATACCACTAAACATTGTGTATTTTTTGCACAAGCCTACTGCTGTTCTACAAGTTATATTTAGGGTCATCCATGTCCAAATGTATACACGTTTAAGATGGCAATCAGGGATGGAAGGTCGGTCCTCAGCAAATTTGCAAGATTCAGCTAATTTGTTAGTTGGCCTATCACATGGCCACCCCTCATTGCCCTATGCACACTGAGACCGCCCCCTCTTACAATTTGCTCAAGCTGTGCCACTGATGACAATGTCATATAAGCAATTGTATCTTATCTGGGCAACCATTATTCAGTCCTTATGACAAAACATCCATTCCTCTAACATTCCACCTCTAAGGCTAGGGTTCCGAAATACATACAATTCGTGTAGTTTGTAAGTTGTTTATTGTAGTCAATGTACCCTTGGCAATCGCCTAGCCCTGTGTAATGTCATGTCGACCTTGCTAGGTGCTGGTCTGCCATCGGATTAGTGCTAGGTGCCTAGGGGAACACTGCTTGTATGGAGAACGAATGTATGAAATGGGTAAATTTTCCACTGTAGATTATACCCAAGTATCTTAAGTTTTGACAAGAGATAGTAAAATTAATTCACTGTGGTTTGGTATCAGTTGGGTTTTTAAGTTCTGTCAAGAAATATACAGTTCAAACAGAAAACACCATGGTGTTTAAGAGGGCCCAGATGTTTCCTTTTCTGTTCATGTCTTGTTTTATTCTGCATGCAGATTGATATTCCTCTGTTTTGCAGATTGAAGCATCTGGAGGCCAGGCCATCACCTTTGGAGGAGATGTTTCCAAAGAAGCTGACGTTGAATCTATGATAAAAACAGTAAGTTGAGTTGACTTTCGAGTAACTGATTTGCTAATGTTTACTTCAGTTCTCCTTTTCAATTCTAACCGATCTTCCAGGCAGTTGACACATGGGGAACAATTGATGTACTTGTAAATAATGCAGGTACTCACAGATGCATTTTACCTTCTGTAACAGTACCAATTTGATTCACTTCCAACAATTTGAATGTAAAATTTATTCCAGGAATCACACGGGACACATTGTTGATGAGAATGAAGAAATCACAGTGGCAAGACGTAATTGATCTGAATCTTACTGGCGTTTTCCTATGCACGCAGGTACTTACCCTCCCTTCTCTCCTCAATTTGCTGCCACAATTTAATTTGTCCGTCTTACTTCAACTATTATTTGCAGGCTGCAACGAAAGTAATGATGAAGAAAAAGAAGGTATTGAATGTTTTTCTTCATTAGATTGATATGCTAAATCTGCTTTCTGTTGTTAATGCATATATTTTACTTATACCAGCTTCTGATTTTCACATCGCAATGCAGGGAAGAATTATCAACATAGCATCAATTGTTGGTCTAACTGGTAATGCTGGACAAGCTAATTATGCTGCTGCTAAGGCTGGAGTTATTGGGTTCACAAAGACAGTTGCTAGGGAATATGCAAGCAGAAATATTATTGTGAGCACATCATTTGATTTATCAACTCAAAGCTTTTATCGAGTTTTCCAGTTGCTGATATATTTCTGGATATTTCTGTTCAGGCAAATGTTATTGCTCCTGGATTAATTGCATCGGATATGACTGCTGAACTTGGAGAAGAGATTGAGAAGAAAATTCTGTCAACTATCCCCTTAGGTATGCAGCTACTTTGGTATCGGCATCAGCTGATCTATTATTCTTGAGTGCCTAATTTAAATGTGGATCATTTGGATTGAAGTTTTTGAGAATATTGGAAGTTATTGACATATTGTCTCGTTATATACCCTCAGGGCGATACGGGACGCCGGAGGATGTAGCAGGCCTGGTGGAATTCTTAGCCCTCAGCCCTGCGGCAAGCTACATCACTGGACAGGTCTGGTCACCGTTGGTGTGCATGTTTTGTTTTCTTGGTTCTTTGAATTTTGAAGTCGTCTTACTGAACTCCTTTGCCCTGTGGTGTGGGGCCATGTGCAGATCATCACCATTGATGGTGGGATGGTAATGTAAGGCGTTGGCAAACTCTCGCTCGGCTTCAATCCCCCCGCGCCCTATTATATTTGTTAAAAGAAGACTAATCAACAGTGTTGATGTGTTCTCTTTTAAAAGGGCGATTTGTTTTGTGCTGCAATTTTTCTAGTATCTAGTTTATATGGAGAGTGGGACAGTACGGAGATAGAAATGTAAGAGATTTGCAGGCATATATTTAAATTCCTTTCTGAGCGATTGCTGCCAGCCACGTTTTGGTCGGTTTCCATCTGACATTGGCATGCTCCTAATTCATGCCCAGAAGAGATCGGTCAAATTTGAATCTGTGCAAGAACGGGGTTGGATCTGAACAAAGATCGCTGGCTCGGAAAATTTCTCTGGACTCGGAAGTATGAGATGGCGAGGCTTCCTGTTTATCGCCCTGCCAAGGAAGCTCTGGAGGCTCTGTCATCCGCCCTGGTTTCGCTCTGTCCGGCTCACATGGGATGAACCAAACAACGAGGAAGCTCCAGCACCTTGTCCAAGCAAGCTTATCAAGCAACAAGGTGGAACCAAACAAGCGCTTGTTCGGCTGGGAGATTCAGCCAACCACAACAGTATTTTTCTCTCACGCCAAATCAGCCAGCCAGCCAAAAGCAGTGTTTTCCTCTCATGCCAAATCAGCCAGCCAGCCGAACAAGGCCAAGGTGCTGGAGCGGTACGGTAACATGGGATGATCTGAATCGAGCATGGTCGTGGGAAATGCTCTTTTCGACTAATTGATCAAGGACGACCATGCAAGAGGGATGTTCTAACTTTGTAGCTGACTGCACATTGAGTCTACTGGTGCTTCAGTCCAAGTGCTCAATCTTGTTGGATATGTAACATGATGAAAGCAGGAATTGGCTTAGGAATTGGATGATTGATTGAAGTACAGAGTACATTATATAGGCAAGGATCGTCTAGGGTTTATAGAACACACCCTAATACACACAGCCAGGCCATGAGGCCGGCGCCCTAAGCCCAATGGGCCTAGCCCAAACAATCACCCCCCTCCCGCAGTCTGATTGTCAGCCACTGAGCACGTTCAGACTGGTCTGAAACTCCGTGAACACCAAAGAGGGTAGACCTTTGGTGAAGATGTCTGCAAACTGAGAGAAAGTCGGTACATGCTGAACCTTCAGATCGCCGATGGCTACCCGTTCGCGAACAAAGTGAAGATCAATCTCAATATGCTTGGTCCTGTTCGCGAACAAAGTGAAGATCAATCTCGATATGCTTAGTACGCTAATGCTGGACTGGGTTAGAGGACGTGTAGACAACACTGATATTGTCACAATATACCAGTGTAGCGCGATGGAGAGGGGCATGAAGCTCCTGAAGAAGCTGGCGCAGCCAAGACGCCTCTGCAACAGCATTAGCAACTGAACGGTACTCTGCTTCGGCACTGGATCTGGACACGGTGTTCTGACGCTTCAAGGACCAGGAGACGAGATTGTCACCAAGGACCACAGCATAGCCCGAGGTGGACTTGCGCGTATCCGGACAGACTACCCAGTCAGTATCAGTGTAGACCTGGAGATCAGTCGAAGAAGACGGTCGCAACAGAAGACCAAGGTGGAGGGTCCGTTTGAGAGCCGCTAGGTGAGGTTCCCGTGGGTCGTGTATATGAAGACAAACCTGCTGCGCAGCATAGGAGATGTCCGACCATGTGAATGTCAGATACTGAAGAGCACCAGCAAGACTCCGGAAATCTGTAGGATCGAACACGGTGACCATCAGCTGCAGCCACCTTGGGATTAGTGTCAACTGGAGTAGAATACGGCTTACACTCAGCCATCCCAGCACGATCAAGTATCTCCAGCATATACTGTCTCTGAGAGAGGAGAAGACCATCACCACAGCGCTGAACATGCATACCCAGGAAGTGATGCAACTCGCCAAGATCCTTCATGGAAAACTCCTGCTGGAGAGCTGAAATAATCCGCCTAAGAAGCTCTGGAGAGGAAGCAGTGAGGACGATGTCATCAACATAGAGCAGTAAGCTGTGTCGGATACATGCTGGTAGACAAAGAGCGAGGTGTCTGACATGGCTTCTAGAAATCCGAGAGAGAGTAGGTGTGTGGCAAACCGAATGTACCAAGCACGAGGAGCTTGCTTCAACCCATACAAGGACTTGTTGAGGCGACAGACAAAGTCCGGACGGGTGGGATGCTCAAAACCAGAAGGCTGCACACAGTATACTGTCTCAGTGAGAGTGCCATGCAGGAAGGCGTTCTTGACATCAAGCTGATGAACAAGCCACTGACGGGAGAGAGCCAAGGAAACCACCGTGCGAACAGTGGCCGGCTTCACCACTGGGTTGAAGGTCTACAAAAAGTCCACACCAGGCTGCTGAGAGAAACCGCGGAGTACCCAACGTGCCTTGTACCGCTCAAGTGACCCATCTGCCTGGAACTTGTGCTTGAAGATCCACTTCCCAGTGACTATGTTGGCCCTAGCAGGACGAGGCACAAGATCCCAGGTGTGATTCTGCAAGAGAGCATCATGTTCTTCTACCATGGCGGCACGCCAATTGGGATCGGCCATGGCGCCACGGTAGGTCTTCGGAACGGGAGATAGGACGGCGGCATGGAGAATGGGCCGAGTAGGCATCTTGTAGCCACTCTTGGCGCGCGTCGCCATGGTGTGCTCATTGCTCACTGGTATGACAGCCACGACGCCCTTGGGCAAGGGAGGTGGGGCGGCTGGAGCAGGAGCAGGAGCAGGAGCAGGAGCAGGAGGATCTCGCGGGCGGCGAGAGTACACCTTGGTGAACGCGTGCGTAGGGAAGCCAGGTGGACTGGAGGTCGCCGTGGCCGCGTGTGGCACGGGAGGAGTCGACGTGGCCGCGTGTGGCGCGGGAGACTCCGGGAAGGTCGCGCCTGGGGTACCCGGAGGAGGATGTCGTAATGGCTGCGCGTGGCGTAGGAGGCGTCGAGGTGGGCGGTGGCGAGGCCACCCGAAGCACCAGGGGCGCGCCTGGGGTACCCGGCGCGCGGCGCGCGGGCGGGACGTAGAGCGCACGCACCGGGGACCCAGAGAGGGACGCCGAAGGTGCCGCGGCATAGGGGGCGGCGGCAGGAGGACCTGCTGCTGTCGCTGCTGGACAGTCAGGTGAGGCATCGGAAAGACCTGTAGGAGAAACTTTGTGCATCAATCCAATAGGAACGGGCACAACATCAGTAGCATCCAAAAACTCAAAGTCCGCATCCCGGCGGGGACCATCGCCCTCAGCGAAAGGAAAGGCAGTTTCATGGAAGATGACATGCCTAGAGATGATGACTCGATTTGTGGAGAAATCAATGCAGCGGTATCCTTTTTGATGAGCGGAGTAGCCAAGGAAGACACAAAGAGTGGAGCGGGGGGCGAGTTTGTGGACAGTAGTGGCAGAGAGGTTAGGGTAACATTTGCAGCCAAAGACCCGAAGATGATCGTACGCCAGCGGCTTGCCTAGGAGAGCAAGGTGCGGCGTCGAGAAGTCGAGGGTTTTGGTCGGCAAAATGTTAAGGAGGGAGGTCGCCGTGGAGAGTGCCTTGACCCAGTAGGAGGGAGGCATGGAGGCCTGAAATAGCAGGAAGCGAACGACATTGTTTATGGAGCGAATAATGCGTTCAGCTTTACCATTCTGAGGCGAGGTGTAGGGACAAGACATTCGAAGATGAATGCCCCTAGTGAGGAAGAAAGTGTGAGTGCTGGAGTTGTCAAACTCTTTGCCATTATCGCACTGAACGGCCTTGACGCTAGCGCCAAACTGGGTGGAGGTGTAGGCGAGGAAGTTGGAGATCGCGCTGAAAGTGTCAGATTTAAAGCGAAGAGGAAAAGTCCATAAATAATGAGTGCAATCATCAAGTATGACAACATAATTTTTAAATCCCAAGACGCTAATGACAGGAGACATTCATAGATCACAATGAATAAGATCAAACTGATGAGTAGCACGCGACGATGATGCATGAAAGGGCAGACGAACATGGCGCCCTAACTGACAAGCATGACATAACTGAGAACAATCCTCTAGCTGAAAAGAGACACTAGACGCAAGCTTCGACAGTGCCTCGTGAGTCGTGACCAGGGTGGCCAAGACGCCGATGCCACAGCAGGGAGGAAGCCTTGGCGACAAACGAGCTGGCTTGTGGGAGGCGCAGGGGGTACAGTGGCCCGGAGTTATTGCACCTGACGATCTCAGTCCGTGGCGGAAGGGCCTTCATAGAGCAACCAGCGGGGTCAAACTCAACAGAACAATTGTTATCGGTAGTAAACTGGCGAACAGAGATAAGATTCTTAATAATTTGTGGTGACATAAGGACATTATTAAGACATAAAAGAGGAGAAAGCTCTGTGGAACCAGTGGCAGTAACAGGAATAATGGAGCCATTACCGACAACAATGGACGAAGGAGCTGGATACCGTGGGGAACAGGCATGCGAAAGTATATGAGGTAGAGATGTCATGTGAGAGATAGCACCTGAGTCGAAGTACCAGTCGCTGGAGGGGGGCTGATTGAGCGACGCCATGCTGAAGGCGGAGGCCAGTGACTGCTGGTCCCAAGAGGGGAGACCGGCCATGGGGTGGTAGAGCCCTGGGGCAGCCCACTGGCCAGTCCCGTCGAGGGGCGCAGGAGGTGCAGCAGCCTGCTACTGCCGCTGTTGTTGTTAGGGGGCAACGGGCGACAGCTGTGGCTGAGCGACGAATGCCTGCTGCTGAGGCGGTCGCGGCTGCGGGAGGGGCGCCAGGGGTGGGCGGGGACCAGGCCACATCTGGATAGTACCCATCCACGGGTTGTAGAAGGTGGGTCAGCCCGTGTTCTTGCCACCAGACGCGAGGTCGGGCTGCTGCTGCTGTGCGCCAGGGGCCTGCTGGCCCGAGCCGCCTACGCCGCTGGGCCCGCCGGTGCCGGTGCTGTTGCCGCCACCGCCGCCGCCGCAGCGCTTGTTGCGGCGGTTGGCGGTCTTGTTGCCAGTGCCGGAGACGTTCACCCCCGAGTGTGGTTGCGGCTGGGGAGGAGGCGCTGTAGACTTGGCGGAGGCGGTGAGGGCGGCGGCCGGTGAAGACTGGCGATTCTCCAGGGTGATTTCCTCGAGGATGAGGTCATCACGGGCTTCCAGGAAGCTGGTGAAGAGGCGGGCATGCCGAAGGAGGGTGCCGATGTGGGAGAAGCGCTCGTTGAGACCACGGATCACGTTGAGGACGAGAGTCCTGTCAGTGATGGGCTCGCCAAGGGCGCCAAGATCGTCGGCCATCTTCTTCAGGCGGCGGCAGTACTTGGTGATGGAGAGGTCGCCTTGAACAAAGTTGCGAAACTTTGTTTCAAACTAGATGGAGTGCGCCTCACGGTTGCCGAGGAACTAGGACTCCACGGCAAGCCAAGCGTCCCTGGCAGACGTGCTATGGGAGGAGATGATCTCGGCGAGGTCGTCGGTGAGCGTCCCGAGAATCCAGGACTTGACCACGAGTCTAGTCCGGGGAGATGGCGGCAGGGGCATCGAGGGTGACGTGATCCTGGAGGGAGAACTTGCCGAGGGAGAGCAGGAATTGATCACGCCAACTGTTGAAGTTACCAGAATCAACGTCGAGCACGATGGAGACGAGGCTCCGGATGTTGGTGACGGCGATCGCCTGGGCATGCAGATTCAGCAGGGCTGTGGCCTCGTGAAGGAGCATGGAGGAGTGGAGATCGATGGGGGCGCCGTCGCTGTCGCGGGAAGGAGGCTTCGGAGGGCCGAGAGCGGCCTCGGCGGCAGTGCACTCGCAGGCCGCGCGCGCCAGGGCGGCATTGCGGGCGGCGGCGGCGGTCGCGGCCTCCTCCTCGGCCTGGGCAGCACGCGCCATGGCGGCGTCGTAGTCGTCCTACCGCGCCTTGGCGAGGCGCTACGCCTCCAGGGCAGAGGCGTTAGCGGCCTCCTGCGCCGCGCGACGGGCGATCTCGTCATCCTGAGCGGCCTTGGAGGCGGCGGTGGCTGCAGATGGGACGGCGGCGCGGAACCAGCCATGGCGCAGGGCTGAGAGGCGGCGCGGGGGAAAGGGTGGGCGCGGCACGGCGGGGAGCCGGCGCGCAAGCACTGTACGGCAGGGAGCCGGCGTGCTAGCGAAGCGGAAGGGGGATCCGAGAAACTCGGACTCTTGATACCATGAAAGTAGGAATTGGATGGTTGATTGAAGGAAGTACAGAGTACATTATATAGGCAATGATCGTCTAGGGTTTATAGAACACACCCAATCAACGGTGATCCTTGCCTAATACACATAGCCAGGCCATGAGGCCGGCGCCCTAAGCCCAATGGGCCTAGCCCAAACTATCACGCTAACACATAACATGCATGTTACATATGGTCCAGTTTCTTGTTGGACTATGGTTTTATCCTACGATTACTGGGGTTTCTAATTTAATTGTGCGCAGTAGATGACCATTGACCAAATAGCACACGGGATTAGCTTAGTTTAAAACAGACGTATTAAGTTCGCGTTCAGAAAAGCAACATATAGAATGCAATCAGATCGTGCTGCACACACTGTTATTAAATTACCAAAACTGCTTTTTTTTGAACCAACAACACTCGACGAGTGCGTTTCTATTAATATAGCAGCAAAATACAATAATATAACCCTGGGAGGTCATAACCAAGAAAAAGAAAAAAAGCACAACAACAACACTGGCGGGTTGGATTGGGATATCAACACGCGCCGAATACTCCAGTTAAACAACTTAGGCTGGTCGGATTGGGAAGCCACACAACTTGTCTCCACTAGACAACACTGCCTGGTCGGACTGGGACACGACATGGACGAGACCACTCCACTGGGCAACGGAGGCAGACCAAAGTCTAGCCGCCGCGGCTAACAAACCTTCTTTACCTCAAGTAGCCGCCATCGGGTACGGCCCCCGCGCTGAAAGAAAAACAAGAGAAACAGACCGCACCACACCGAAGAGGCCACCGCCATGTGAGACCCACCGCCGTAGTGCCACTGCAACACCACACACCATCCGACTGGGTGAAACCACCAGATCCAGACCACACAGGCTGCCTCGCAGTCGCCACCGCGAAACACAACGCGCAGGGGCCTCGCCGCATCCGCCGTTGGACTCCATCTCACTCGTCGCCTCACCTCACGCAGGGGCCTTGCCACGCCCGCCTCAGTACTCCTAGTCGCAGATCCGTATACTAAGTCGCTGTCAGGATGAGGAGTAGTGTTGCCCCGTTTCCAAGCCTCCCATCAGAAGCAGATGATCCTCGCCTGCCAGACGATAGCATCTTGTTGCCCCACCAGCGCACACAGCCTCTGCCATCATGCCAGCAAGCCAAGTTGTCGTCTGCGCCGTCTTCCGACGGTGTACCGCACCGGAGCCGCCGAGCGAGGCTGAGCAACCCGCCACGGTCCGCTGCAAACCTAGTCTTCCCTTGGTGTCGTTGCTGCAAGCGCCGTCCTCCGACGCAGTCCCGCACCGAACTGACAATTGCCATGCAATGCCCGCCGCTGCGATCCGCTACAAGCAGCCAAAACCAACACCCATGCGAAGACCCCTGGTAGCCAGCATAATATTGGCCGCCGCCACGAGGGCTCCGCAACCCCCATCGAGCCACACTCCTGCACCGACCACCATGCCGCGCCACCGGCGGAAGCCATCCATGAACAACGACGGCACCGGCAATGCTACAGGTTGAGTTGGGTCTCAGTAAACGACACCTCCAAGGAGGTGACGACGCCAAAGGCGCCGCCGTCGCTCGTCCAAGGCAGACAGGGTTTTCACCCAGAGAACCCGCGTAGCAGGGATGGGCTCCAAGATGACGCCCCCAATGGGGAGAACGACGCCCTCGGACGTCGTCGCCATCACCGCCGGCAGGAATGCCGGCAAGGCTTACGCCCGGAGAATCCCATCCACAGCACGCACTCAGCCTAGCATTCCGAATCCGCAGCCATGGAAGCTCCCCGGGTGCAGCGCCGCCGTGGTGCCACCTCGAGCCGCGACCAGCCGCACCTCCCCCATGCGCATCTCCGTTGCCAAGGCCGCAGCCACACGAATCCGGCCGCCGGAGGGCTGGAACCTGTCACGGCCGGCCCCGAGCACCGCAGCTTCTCCCGCGCGCAGCCCCACGCCTCCTCGATGCCCGCGCACGGCCAACGCCGAGCCCGCGCCTCCTCCTCCGCGCCGCCCAAGCCGCAGACAGCCGGATCCGGCAGGTGCGTGCCGGATCAAGCGCCCTGCGGCCACCGGCCGCCACCCGCGCCGGCGCCCTCCTTCTTCGCAGATCCCCTCGCCGCGCAGGACCTCTGCTCGCCTTGCGCGCCGCCCACGCCGTCCTCGCACGCCAGGCACCGCCACCGAGAGGCCGCCACAACGCGGGGACGCAGGCGCCGGCGACCCCAGGGCGCCTCCACCACCGGGCATGGTCCCCCGCTGGACCACGCGTGCGGGGCACAGAGAGACCCCGCCGCCGCCCTCCCAGGGAGTTGCGCGGACTTCCGGCAGCCCCCTCCGGCGACGGCGAGGAGAGGCGGGGGATGGGGGTGGCGGCGGTGAGGGTTTGGGGGCGCCGTCCGAGTCGCCCTAGCGGGAGGCGACGCGGGGGACGAGGATCTCCTACCAACACTGCTTGACACATAAACTATATAATTAATTGTTTGGTTTCAGGAATCTTCTCATCTGGAATTGAATGGTCCATCATAAGTTTCTCCCATAATTTTTATAGGATGAACCCATTCCTAATTGATAAGCTAACCATGTGATTGTGACTTGTGAGGTGTGAGTCGGCGATGTATCAATCCATTTCATTCCTTGAACCAATTAAACAAAAGCCTGAGGAATGAGAATGTGATTCACAACCCCATTCATCAAACTCGCTCGCGAATTAGTGCGTGGGAGACTATCTCTAGCCTTTTAGCTAGCCAGGCAACCAAAGTGGAGGAAGATTGGGAGTATGTGCAGAATTCCATAGGCTCCAATGTCGGCACAGATCGGTTGGAGGTGATTAGACAAATTCTAAACCTTAGCTACAAAAACCTTCCTCCTCATCTCAAGACATGCTTTCTGTATCTTGGCGCACACCCAGAAGATTCTGTGGTCTGGCCTGAGGCAATGGGTAGCTGAAGGTTTTCTGGAGGCCGTCGGCGTCGCAGACAGCAGTTTCAAGGAGCTGGTAAACAGAAGCATGATTCAACCAGTAACGACTGACTACAATGGCGAGATTCTGTCGTGCAGAGTGCACGACATGATGCTTGATCTTATGCATCATCCGTAAGTACTCTGCAGAGGAGAATTTCCTCACCGTGGTAGAAAATAATTCGCAGGAGATCAGGATCAGGGGGTTCGACCCACAACATCATCGGAGGCGTGGTTCCCCAGTGTACAGCTTGGAGCTCGGCGTCGGGGAGCTATCCAGGGACGGCGTCGCCGTCCTCGCAGGGCTGCCCGCCCTTGTCCACCTCGACCTGTCGATCGGGGGCGCCCCCACAGAGAGAGCACCGTCAACGATGCCCTGCCTCCACAAGCTCAAGCTGGAATTCAACGCCCACGAAGAGCAGGGAGGGTGGTGCTGCAGCGCTCTCGCCGGTGTCATGCTGGCTGGTTGCACATGGAGTCGAACAATCCAGATACGTTGGTGCATCATGAATGACATTTGCAAAGCTTTCTTGCTCGCTTTCTTTTAATTTACATGTTTCGGTGAAATGGATTACTTTTAGTTTACTGCAAATGTTGATTTTACTTTTCAACCTCTGCCAACCTATTGTAACCCCTGTTTGTAAGCTGATAAGCTCACTTTTGCAAGTCACTTAGCTCTCCTGAATGGGTTATGCTAAAATCCTTTCAAGATCAGTGGGGCCGGGGGTCATGCATTTGTAGTATATGTTTGTTTGCTTTCAGTTATCTGTAAACTGAATTGTCGACAAGTTACATGGAGATATCACTAAAGTTGAAACTAAAAGGAATCTATAACTTGTCTAAGTCTGTCACAATGCATCCAGCAGGCCTACACAAAAATCATCGTCTGGCGATACAACTGTAGAAAGGACCATATCACAACAAGCATGCAAGGTTTCATTGCCAATACGAATTGCCCCTTAAACCCATCTAGGTATTTGAGGTAACCGAGGAATTGTACCGTAGTTTCAACCCATAGCAAAGGTCCATAAAACCCAAAACTTAAAACACTTCCTAGGCAAAGAAACAGCCCACAATATGCTAGAAACATCTCACAGTTCTGACCTAGGCCTTGATAGCATACTTCCTCATGGGGAAGTACTTCTCACGCTTCTTTTCCCTCTCCGTCTTCAGAGAAAGCTGCAGGAAAGACCACAGAATTTCAGGCATCTAAAATTAATAAACAAACAACAATAGAGGAAACACACGAAGAAATATGGCAAGCAATTTCAGATATAAGGGGCAATGCATGATTTTAAATTTTATGGATAACAGTACCAATCAGATTGGCATTTCAATGCCACATTCTAATACTTGTAGACACTCAAGCTATCAACAAGGTAATTGCATACAGCAAAACCAGCATCAACTCTGAATCATACTGTAATCACTCTAGCAAGCAAAAGCCTAGTACCATATCTCAAACGATTCAAGGGAAAACAATCATTTGCCACCGAAATATAGTAGCACTATTGAGTCAATAACGGCTTGATTGTGTGCATCAAAGAGCGCATAGATTATTCTGATCCTAACTCCAAGCAACAAACCGAATTCATTGCCTTACATTGCATTGTGATGAAGACTTCATTACTACTACACCAGTTACCAGCTCAGGAAAGCAAATAAACAATGAACGTTTTTTCCTTAAATTTTTTGAGACATGGTACTTCACAATATCACCTATTGAAACAAGCTAATCAAATCCGGCATTCCAAATAAGACTATCAGAAACAGCCTCATGAAAAATAACAGTCATTTGAGTAGTGGAGGTTTGGTTTTCTCCCATTTCACTCGTCATGATGTTAGGGCGATATTTCTAACAGAAACATCTCAAGTATATTCAATTAGAACGCTAACTAACACTACTGAAGAGCAAAGGCGTATAATACCTAGGAGTGGCAGTTACAATATGGTGGTATCGTAGTATGTGTATACCTGGTGCTTGGTGAGGCGGCGGCGGATGGCACGGGTCTTCTTGGGGCGGAGGTCGAGGGGGAGCAGCTTCTTCTTCTTGTACGCCTCCCGCAGCGCCGCCTTCTGCTTCTGCGAGATCACCGTCAGCACGCGCGCGATCGAGGTGCGCACCACCTTGCTGCAAAATCCAAACGAACCTGGTTCAATTCGATTCACTGCTATCCCACGAGCAGAGAATGGCAGGCAAGCCAAGTAGAGAGAGAAGGCAGATTGCAGGTACTACGCACATCTTGGAGAGCTTGTTGGGGGCTCCGCCGGTGACCTTGGCCACGCGGAGGAGGGAGAGCTCGGACTTGAACTCCTTGAGCTGCGCCTGCAACTCCGCCTTGTTCTTCCCCCGGAGCTCGTGCACCTTGATCCGGGCTGCAATTCATCGCCACAAAACGGCAGCGGCGTCAGATCCGCAGGAAGACGAGGGAGTATAACTCCTACGATGGGTGCGCTAATGGCGGGGACTTACCCATGGCGACGGTGGCGGCTGCGGCGGCGAAGCGGCGGCGTGGGGTGGAGCGGTGAGCGAAGGGAAGAGGACGGGTGGCGGCGGGCAAGGAATATATATAACAGAGGGAGAGGAGAGTGGGACAGAACGCTTGTTGTGGACAGGAAACCCTAGGACCAAGCGCGATGGGCTGACTGGGCCTAGTTGGGCTCACGAAGACATACTTGGGCTTTCCCGAGCTTATTGTGATTTGTTCAATTGTTCTTCACATTTGCTGCTACTGCCTACATTTTTTTTGGGTGATTACGTTAGTAAAAGCTGCCAGTTAAAGACACGTTGAACAAAAAAATCAACTCTCACTTTGAAAATTCACTTTCGAATTAAAAAAATGTAACTTCAGTTAGAGTTCTGAATGAAATCAACTTTTAGTCATGAATTGATACAGTCAGCCAAAATCAAGCACATGCATAGTAAATACTAATTGGTACCCCGCGCGTTGCTGCAGGATTTCAAGTAAAATTAGAAGTAGCAATGGTTTATTAGGTGAAAATAAAATAAACTCTAATCATGATATTGGATTATAGAATAGCTTATCATTCTGGTTTTGGTTGCAGTTTAAGAAGCGATTGTTGATGGTTTTAAGTAGTAGGCAAAAATATTCAAAGATTCATACACGTACATGGCTAAGCCTAAAGGGACAACATTAAATAAGATGAAATACTAAATGTGCAACCTAGTACGGATGGACGACGGAAATTCGTTTTCTAATGTTTATCAAAGTCTTGAAGCATGTTAGCATCAATCAAAACAAAAGGAAAGCAAGCAGTAAAGACAGATCAATGGAGATGAGGCGTACCTGGAACTGAAGTAACGAAACAACCGGAATTAAAGTAACCAAACAAATGATTATATAGCCTGATTCAAGAGAACATGAGGTCCTAGCTTACATTCAGCATTTTCCCTGCATATATAGAGATGATCATGAAGTAATAGAAGTTTTTGATTCGCAAGAACAGGAAGGAGGACATCTTTGAAGTAAAGGTATTTGTTTTACCTATTCTGGCTGGACAATGTTGACTTCGCTGTGACGTTATGTGAACCAAAGGATGTATATTCTCATGAACGTGCCTTCTTTATTTCCTCTTAAATGCATAGACGCAGTAGTAATCTCTGCAATAATTCAGTCTACAGTGGTGGCTCTTGCCTCTTAAATGCGATAGTGGGGGGCAGTTTCCTCTTCTACTGCACTGACCTCCGGGGGTGCTGCACTGGCGTGTGGGAGTCGACGGCTCGGCTGCTTCGGCTGGTCGATTCAATCCAGGCCAAGCGTCGAGGGGGATCATCCAGGCAACCAGCTCGAGCATCCAGATGGTCGGCTCCTGGCCAAGCGTCGGGGTGGAGGGGGCATCCAGGCTGCTGGGCGTGGGGCGGGAATGCGGGATCCAGGAGGCTCACCGCGCAGGTGCGGGTGTTGCCGGAGGGGTGGGCGCGCTGCTCTGCACCGGGCAACCCAGGTGCGAGGTACGCACGAGATCCACGGAGGCGCGAGGGGCGGCGTCGCAGGCATCGAGCGGGTATGCGAGGAGGGGCGACGCGGGTGCGGGGCGAGGAACCCGCGGCTTACTGATTCGGTGCACTGACCGCTGGTGCGCTTATCGGATCCGATGACATGAAGATGATGTGGACAGGTTGCATGTCAAGAGAAATACAATAAATGACAGATAGCGGGTTCTCTTTATATAAGATATATAGATTGGTGTGTACATATCACATATTACTGTGAAGTCTTTTTTCTTTTCGCGACCGTGACTGAGCACGTTTTTTATTAAAAAGAAAGCAGTTACAGACACAATCTTGATGTGGCCAAACAAAGATTGACCAACACAAGACCACAAATGACTAAAAATAAAGAAACACTGAAAAAACGTACACACAGACAAGAAAACACAAAGACACCCCGAACAACAGCAAAGCAACACGGGGATGACAAAGGGCACGACCCACACCACAAACTAGAACCCTACAACTGAACCTGCTAGCAGAAATAATAACGTCCAGGGGCCAAAGGTCAGCGGCCTAACAAAGGTGGCAAAGCATCCACCCGAACAACCAACCACGGCGGCAAAGCATCTGCCCGAGGCAAACTTCAACCAACACGACGGCGGCGGTGTTATCGCCATAAATTAACAGGATTAATTTATGAGCCGAAAGCAAGATGGGCTTAAAACAGAAGACTAAGAAGACTTGTAAATCGGCTTCTGCGTGAGCATCTGGGCCACATGGCCATGTATCCTTAGATTTAGTTTAAGATTAGAGATAGAGTCCGATCGGGACAAGATTAGTTTAGATTGTTTCCCAAGTCTCCAGACTATAAATATGTATCCTTTGTTATTCGTAAAGGAGAGCGTCATCACGTCTCGCAAACAACAACTCTCGGCGCATCGCCACCCCTAATCCTAGGGTTTCATCCAAGTAAGTGTCATGCTGCCCTGATCGCTTCTTGCGATCAGGGCAGTATTGCTCTTGCTTTTACCTTGGTATTACTCGTACTGAAGCATTTTTGATGGCGACTAGTACTAATTATCCTGATGTTCGTAGCATGGCTTTTAGTAGATCTGTTGTGCTTCGTTGCTTATCATCTACGAATATCATGTTGTCTCTGTGCAGTCACGTTTCAATCTCATGCTAGTTCTTGTCGCATAGAATTAGTTGCACAGGGGCAACACCCTGCTTCTTTTATGTCTAGTAGATCTGATCTATTATGATTTGCTCTTATCTTAAGAGTTGGCGTAATATCTGCTAGGTTAGGCCTTGCAAACGGATTGGATGATCCGGTGGTGTAATAGACACTTTATCTTAGCCTTGATAGGGATTGTTCCGGGAATCGGCTCTTGCTAGTTCTTAGGCCTCTGTTTAGGTTGTGGTCTAGTTGTCTGTTATATTCATTAGGCCTAGTCACGTGTAGGATGTTCCGATCTAGCAGTGAAGCTGTTATCATCGTGGATTAGATTAATTAAATTTAATTGAAGCAGTTTTTATACTTATTTGCTTTATTCATCAATATCCGGATAGACACAGATCCAATCTGACACCGGGACTCGATCGGCTCTTTAAAGCCGATGCAAGAGTCGTCCCGGGGAGCCGACCCCGGCTCGGACTTACATTTACACGTGTCTTTGTATGCAGAAAACTGTTTGGAGCACGTTCGCACCCTCATGATCGGGTATAGGTCAGGTGACACGCCCGGCTTTCCATACATTCTCCGGGCGCGTGATGGAATTGCGGGCCGTCAACGAGGGAGCAGTGCCTGCCAGCGCCCCGGCGACCTCCCGGCTCTTCGTGTTGCCTGTCGCTGCTTGCCGGTGGGTTTCGACCGACAACACATTCTGGCACGCTCGGTGGGACACTTCTCGGCAACAACGTCCACTACAACGATGACTGGAGCTCAAGATCAAGAACCCGCTCCCAAGCCCATCACATATGAAGAGCTCCCTCCTGAACACAAGAAGAAGTATGATGAGATCAAAGCTCTACTGGAAGCCGATCTCATCGGCTCTTTTGAGAAGACTCGCAACCATGGCATCAGGTGGAAGGGGTTCTCACCAGAAGGCGCTCTTGACAATGTAGATCTGTCTGTACCATCTGAAGAGCGCACCAGAGCCCTGCGTCAGGAGATGAACTACATGGTGGCCCATGCGCTTCATCGGCACTCTCAGAGCCTGATGAACGAACTCGAGCACATGGCGCATCGCGTCATCCAGGAGATAATCAAGAACCAGTACTCTCCATCGGGCCAACCCTGGGGAGTCACACAGAGGAAGCTGTATTGCATTCTAGACCGGTATTGCCATTCTCATTTGCGGCTTCAAGACCACAAAATTCGCCGATCTACGTCGTCCACAAGATCGGCGGCGATCCTGGAGAAGGCCAGTTCCTCACCGGGCCACCCAAGGAGATTCCGCATGGCTACATGTGCGCTTACATCCCTGACAGCGTCAATCCAACACGCGCGGTGCAGATGGTAAACCCAGGAGCTTCTGGAGCAGACGCAGAAAAACAAGCGTGGCTGGCAAAGTACGCTACTGGGCCGAGTGCTGAGTCATCGGCCCCAGGAGTTCTTAGTGTGGAGCAGGTCAGTGCAATATTGAGAGACCAGTTCGGCATCCTGCCCAAGTGGAAAGCGATCGGCTATTCCAAGCCGTATCCAAGTGACTATGACTTGATCCCACTACCACCCAAGTATCGGCTTCCTGAGTTCACCAAATTCAACGGGTCAGAAGGAGCCAGCTCCATCGAGCATGTGAGCCGATACTTAACGCAGCTTGGGATGATCTCAGTGTCGGATCCATTGAGGGTCCGGTTCTTCGGCCAATCCCTTACAGGCCCAGCTTTTGGATGGTATGCATCACTGGCTCCGGATTCGATTCGGACTTGGAGGCAGCTTGAAGATCAGTTCCATACCCAGTACCATTCGGAGGCTGCTGAAGCTGGAATTGCCGACCTCGCCCAAGTCAGACAGAAGCGAGGAGAGACTGTGTCAGAATACATACAGTGCTTCAGGGAGGTCAAGAACCGATGCTACTCGTCGCGCATCACGGAGAAGGAGGCAGTCGATCTAGCTGTCCCGGGACTCGCTAAGCCGATCAAGGATGCAGCTTTTCAGTTGGAGTTCACATCTCTGGCGCACCTGGTGCAGAAGCTTACAGCATACGAACATTACCATCCTGAGCTGTACCAGGACAAGTTCAAGCGCCATATAAACATGGCCCAGGCGGAAGAATCTAATGAATCTGGCGAGGAGCAAGAAGTAGCCGTGGCAGAGTGGACCCGGGGGGCAAACCCTGTCCTGTGCAAGTGGGTCAAATAGCAAGAGCTTCTGAAGGGCTTCAACTTCGACGTGACTAAGGCAGAGCAGATATTTGATCTGCTCCTCAAAGAAAAACAGCTGAAGCTCCCAGAGAATCACAAGTTGCCGACGGCACAAGAGCTGCAGGGAAGACTGTACTGCAAATGGCACCACTCGTTCACTCATTCCACGGGTGAATGCAAGGAGCTACGTCGTCAGATTCAATCGGCTATCAAGCAAGGCCGATTAATCCTGGCCCAACACACGATGAAGGTTGACACCAAGCCCTTCCCACAAGCTAACGTGGTGGAGCTGTCAGATTTCGGATTCAAGGGCCAGGATTTGGCATTCCAGATCAACATGGTGGGGCCCTTGCGCCGCCATGACAAGCAGAGGGGAGAGGCCGCTTCTGGCAAACGGCCGCAGGATAGACGCGAATTGGAACAGCAACATGTCACTGAAGAACAAGTGCGTCACATCCGTAATCAACTTCCAGCTTCTAATCGGCTTCTGGAAAAGTACCAGTACCAGTACAAGTTGCACCGCCGATACGAATCGGAAGAAGACAAGTACGAGCACCGCTCAGGAAGGACACTGGGGAGACGCTAGGCTGTATGCGACCACTGGCATTGCCCGTTCTTCAGGTACTGTTGGAACTCCGGTATGAGCCGATTGCCTACAATAGATGATTGCTTGGAGTGCAGGCCTCGAGGACACCAGCAGGACAAGACATCAGTGTTCCGGCGCTTAGAGCCCGGAACACGTCATGATGACCATGTGAGGAGGCCGACCAGGGGTAATTCCGAGCAAGAAGAAGAAGAAGATAGGTACCATCGTCCACGGTGGTGTCCTGACGGGCTTAATCGGTCGCAGAAGAGCAGAGTACAGCGCTTGCGCAATCTGGAAGAGGCAGAAGCAAAGTACCTCGACGTGCTGAGGAAAGCGCGTCCGGATCTCGCGGAGCAAATCAGGCGACCGCGAAGGGAGGAGGGATGCCCTCCAAGGAAAAAGTGGCGCCCCAAGTAGACAAAAGCCGATGAGAAGCCATCGGCTGATGTGAACATGGTATTCGTGCTCCCATCGGAGTTTCGGACACCCCAACTGGAAGAATCGGCTATCGCATAGCTGGATCTGGGTCCACAGCCGATCATCTTCGAGAAGCCCAAGGAGAAAAGCTACAAGCACCTGAAGGGATTGTATCTCAAGGGCTTCATCAATGGCAAGCCTGTGAACAGGATGTTGGTCGACACTGGTGCCGCAGTCAACCTGATGCCATACTCTGTGCTGCGCCGATTGGGTCGTTCTTCTGACGATCTGATCAAGACCAATGTAATGCTTAATGACTTCAATGGACAGCCATCAGAGGCGATGGGGGTCCTAAACGTGGAGCTGAAAGTGGGTCGCAAGACTGTGCCAACATCGTTCTTCATCGTCAACAGCAAGAGTACATACACAGTACTGCTTGGGAGAGACTGGATTCATGCCAACTGCTGTATCCCTTCCACAATGCATCAGTATCTGGTCCAATGGGATGGCGATGAAGTAGAAGTGGTCCATGCAGACGATTCTAGCGAAGTCTCGCTTGCAGATATGAATGCCTGGGACGCAGATGGACAAGAGCCGATCTCAGGGATCGCCTTGGAAGACTATGATCGGATTGAGGCGACAAAAAATGGACTGAGGCTGGTCTTATCCACTGGCCTCCCAGAGTAGACGCATCCTGGCATGCTACGGGATGTAATAGAAATAGAGAGGCCGGTCCCAGCGACCGGCCCCAAAAAATAGAAAAATCCTGTTTGGGTTCGGAATTGTCACATCATGTACACACGATGGCCTGCTCTGGCAATTGGCCACTCATGGACTATTTGGTTTCGAATGATGATGGAATTATAGAGGCGGCCAGCCCGTGCGGTTGGCCAAATAATTTTTCCTGTCATCTCCCTGTGTTTGCCGCTGATCTTGTGGATAATGAAGACTCACTTGCGTTTGCAGCTGATTTTTCAGATGACGGCAAACTCGGATACGGGTTCACGTCGGCTGATGATTTGGAAGAGGTTGACATCGGTCCTGGGGATAAGCCACGGCTGACATTTATCAGCAAGAAGTTGGATCCGGCCTTGCGGGAGGAGATGATAGCACTACTGAAAGAGTACCGGGACTGTTTTGCATAGGACTACACTGAGATGCCCGGTCTGGATAGAAGCATCGTCGAGCATCGGCTCACGCTTAAGAAAGGGTTTCGGCCGTTTCAGCAACGAGCACGTCAGATGAAGGCCGAAGTCCTAGAAGAAGTCAAGAAAGAGGTGGAGAAGATGTTGGATGCTGGGTTCATCAGGTCGTGCCGGTATGCAGAATGGATCTCTAGCGTGGTACCAGTACAAAAGAAGGATGGCCGATGGCGTGTCTGCGTCGATTTTAGAGATCTCAACAGAGCGACGCCAAAAGACGAATACCCGATGCCTGTTGTAGAGACATTGATCAACGCAGCTGCCGGCCACAAGATGGTGAGTTTTATGGACGGTAATGCCGGCTACAACCAGATCTTCATGGCCCCAGAAGACGTGAACAAGACTGCGTTCAGAGTACCAGGCGCAGTCGGCTTGTTCGAGTATTTGGTTATGACCTTTGGACTGAAAAATGCCGGTGCAACATACCAACGTGCCATGAATTATATTTTTCATGATCTCATCGGCAAACTGGTAGAAATTTATATTGATGATGTTGTGGTAAAGTCCAAGTCAGCTGGGGGGCATCTAGAAGATCTGCGCCAAGTTTTGGAACGGACTCGAAGGTTTGGGCTCAAAATGAACCCAAAGAAATGTGCCTTTGGAGTATCGGCCGGTCAATTTTTGGGATTCTTGGTGCATGAACGAGGAATCGAGATCGGCCTGAAGAGTCAAGAAGCTGTGAAGACGATGAAGCCACCTACTACAAAGAAAGAGTTACAGAGGCTTATCGGTAAAATTAACTTTGTCAGACGATTTATTTCTAATCTGTCTGGATGCATTGAGCCGTTCATGGGTTTAGTAAAGATCAAATCCGATGATGAGTTTCGCTGGGGGGGGCAGAATAGCAACAAGCTTTCGATGAAATTAAAGAATATTTGTCCAAGCCTCCAGTGTTGGTTCCTCCTCAGCAAGATAGGCCGTTCTATGTGTACCTATCCGTGGGTGACACTTCTATTGCTTCGGTGTTAGTCCAGAAGCACGACGGCCAGGAGAGGGTGGTTTTCTTCCTCAACAGGCGCATGTTAGACGCCGAGACCAGGTATCCTGAAATTGAGAAGCTTTGCCTTTGCTTATTCTTTACATGTACAAAGCTTCGTCATATTTTGCTCTCGGCGGAAACAATTGTCATATGCAAATCGGATGTCATAAAGCACATGCTGTCGGCTCCTGTCCTGAAAGGCCGGCTGGGAAAATGGATGTTTGCATTGTCAGAGTTCGATATTCGGTATCAGCCTGCAAAAGCAGTCAAAGGACAGGCACTGGCGGATCTTGTTGCAGACAGGATCAGCACGGATATTGCTGCACTATTTGTTCGTGCTTGGGCTATGTTCTTCGACGGATTGGCTTGTGATGATGGATGCGGTGTGGGAATTCTGTTGGTGTCGCCTCAAAGGGCGACTTACTCCTTTTCCATCAGGATGACTGCCCCGTGCACTAATAATTTGGGGGAATATGAAGCCGTTCGCAAGGGGATGGAAACTGCTCCTTGAAGCTGGTGCAGAAGCGGTGGAAATTTTTGGAGATTCAAAGCTGGTGATTTCTCAGCTCACGGAAGAATATAGATGTGAGAGCGAGGCTCTATTTCCGATATGGATGTAGTGCCGTGAGTTGATGTCACAATTCAGGTACATCAATTTCCACTGGATACGCAGGACTCTGAACAATGAAGCCAATGATTTGGCATAGATGGCTTCCGGGTACAGGGAAGCAGCCGATGGAGTTGATGTGGAGGTTCAGTTTCTAGAACCCGGAGATTGGAGAGCCGATATATTCAATTACTTGAAGGATTCGGCTCGGGGGGCACCCAGAAGGATAAGACTCAAGGCCATGAAGTATGTTCTGATAGGGGATGACATGTTCTACAAGAACTTGGAAGGACTACTACTTAAATGTCTGGGACCTTCAGAGTCGAATCGGCTCTTACATGAGGTTCATGAAGGAGCTTGCGGTACTCACCAATCGGCTCATAAGATGAAGTGGCTGATTAGGCGATCGGGATATTATTGGCCTACCATGCTTGAAGATTGTTTCAAATATTATAAAGGATGTCAGGCATGTCAGAGGTTTGGCAAAATTCAGATAGTGCCAGCATCAGTAATGAATCCTATCATCAAGCCGTGGCCATTCAGAGGTTGGGCCATGGACATGATTGGTCAGATCAACCCATCGTCTAGCAAGGGTCACCAATGGGTCTTAACTGCCACAGATTATTTCACAAAGTGGGTGGAGGCAGTACCCATGAGGTCAGTAGCGTCAAGAGATGTGATTAGCTTTGTCAAAGAGCACATCATCCATAGATTTGGAATTCCTCAAACTATTACGACCGATGGAGGATCGGTCTTTATATCAGAGGAATTCAGGAAGTTTGCCGATGACATGGGAATTAAGCTGATCAGATCATCTCCATATTATGCCCAAGCTAATGGACAGGCTGAAGCATCCAACCAGAGCCTCATCAAGCTCATAAAGAGAAAGATCGACGAATATCCTAGGCGCTAGCATGAGGTGTTATCAGAAGCTTTGTGGGCATATCGTATTTCATGTCATGGGTCCACCAAGACGTCGCCGTACCATCTAGTCTACGGCCAAGACGCTGTGTTACCACGGGAGATCACGGCCGGATCAAGGCGTGTCGAGTTTCAGAATGATCTATCCGCTTAAAAGTATGCAGCCTTGATGAACGATAATGTGGAGGACCTGACAGAACTAAGGCTTTGGTCGCTGGAGAAGATCAAAGAAAATAAGGCTAAAGTTGCTCGTGCGTACAACAAGAAGGTCAGGCCTAAGGATTTCGAGGTTGGAGACTTGGTTTGGGAGGCAGTATTGCCATTGGGAACTAAAGATAAAAAGTTTGGTAAATGGTCTCCAACTTGGCATGGGCCATACAAGATTGATCAGGTCTTGCCTGGGAATGCATACATGCTCGAGGAATTGGACGGTGTCAAGTTTCCTGTTGCTGTCAATGGCCAACATCTCAAGAATTATTTCCCGAGCATGTGGGAAGGCGAGTAACAAAAGCCGATGAGATCCATCTGGCTGCAGTGTAATAGGCCAACACGTTGAGTTGGTCGCGAAAAAAAAATCATGACAGGCCAACACGCTGAGTTGGCCAGTAAAAAAAAATCATGACAGGCCAACACGCTGAGTTGGCCAGTAAAAAGAAAAAAGAAAAGAAAAGAAAGGAAAAGAGATAGGCCAACACGTTGAGTTGGCCGGTAAAAAAAAAGGGAAAATAGTAAAATACATATGAGGAATGAAACAGCCGATGTGTAACCATCGACTTAAGATGTTTTTAAATAAGTTACAAGTTTCAGGTTAACAGGCAGTACTAATTGTATCTTGAGCCTATCTACTGGTTCAGGAATTCTTCTATGACATGGATGGCTTGTATACGGACGGCGTCTGCTCGTGCTATGATTGCTTCATCATCCTTGTCATCGCCTGTTACTACCTGCCGACTCAAGGTGCTTATCTCTGCAAACTCTGCTTGTATCTGCCCGGTTATTTCCTGGGTCTCTTGTTCGGAGTTTGCGATGGAAGTTTCTTCGGCCTGGACGAGCTTCTTGGTGGTACGGACCTTTTCTTCGAGTTCTGCCAGTTCTTTCTTCAGGAGGTCGAGTCGCTTCTTGTTGGCAGACACGTCAGCTTTGGTATCTAGAGTTGCCTTCTTCTGGTTGAGGGCCTTGCACTTTTGGGTAATGTCAGCTTTTAGAGAAGCTTAAGAGCGACGTGCTTCCATCCGTTGTTGTGCTTTATTTACTTCTATCCAAAAGAATGGAAGGTTGCTGGCTGGTCAGAGCTTGATTTGCAACGGCTCCGGAAGTTGGGTTTCTATTTGCTCGAAGATGTTTTTTATCTTGCTGGAATCATCAACCAGAGCAGTGATCGGAGCAGATAGTAGATCCTTGATGAGTTGAAGCTGATGTGCCAAGTTAGCCGATTGCTGCAATGATGATGTCTCTGCTCCAGGGACAGTCAGACCCATTGATGCCGGGTCAAAGGAAAGCAAACCTAAAATGTCAAAGCCCTATGGACATATCTGGAGTTAGAGCAAGATGCATTTATAAAGCTATCAGGCTGATTCAGAATTGGTTTTGTAATGTTACCTGTTCTGAAGAGGTGTTGGGCGATTCAGGAGCAATCGTCCTGTTAGAGCTTGTATTGACATCGAAAACATCGACCGTATCGGTTTGTTCTTCGTTTTCATCCATCAGTGCATCAGGAGGTGCAGCTAGCTCATGTTGATCCAGGTTTTCTGCATTGGGGATTTCTTCAGCTGCGTCCTGAAGATAGAATTACAGTCAACCAGAGTACACATGTATGAGATAAAAAAGAAGTTTCAGAAAAAATGAGTTACCTGGTTGGTGTTAGACTCTGATGGATTTGGGAAAGCTGGTGCTGGTTTCTTGATCACTCGCCTCGTGATCATCTTCCTTTTCTTGGTTAAGACTCGGGGGGCAACGCTTGCAGAAGTTTGTCTTCGCTTGGAAGCCGACTGAAGTAAGTCTGGCTAAACAGACATTATCACTTTCTTCATTGGTGGTGATCCTTTGCAGAAGAGTACATTAGGAGCAGTTGGAAGAAAGTGGAATGGTTCCCCAGTGCTGGTCGTAGGTTTTGGATCATCTTGTTGCTGCTAACAGGGTGAGCAGGATTAGCCAAGAGAAAGGGATAGATGACTTAGAAGGAATAAAGTGCATAAATTCAGTACTTCTTCCTCGGGGATTACATATTCAAGATCGATTTCCTGCAGTCGAGGACCTAGAGTTTTTCTGAAGACATGAGTTTTCCACATGTTCCACCAAGTATCAAAGCCGATTGACGAAGAGGTGAAGGACAGATCGGCTGGTATTTGAGATGTGGAGGTCATCAAATATGCTGTAGCATCTTGAACTGGTGAGACTGTCAGACAGATCGGCTCTGCTCTCCACCAAGTGGTGAATATGGAAGTGGGGAGGGACCTGTCCTAGGCCAAATTGCCGAGCTGCTATGACTGGCTGGTAAGATTCATAACCTGGCTTGATAATTCTATTAGAGGTGCTGATGCCAACGGGGAGGAAGCCAAGTCGAATCATCAAAGAGTATAAATGCCGAGTGCTGTCGTCATCGGCAAAGTTATCTAATCTGAAGGCAGTTGGGTTCTCAAAGGATTCAGATTCAGTAAATGGGAAGTAGAGAGGATTATCTAGTCCTTTGTAGAAGACTCTGAACCAATTTGCAGCATCTGTTGAGTTTAATTTACTACCAGGAAGGCTGAACAAAGCTTGGCCGTAGCTAGTACATCTAATTGGTTTGCCACTCTCATCAGGGAAAGAGTTCTTGGTCAGGCCTTGGAAGTTTGGGATATGGTGCTGAAAGTACAGTTGTGCCCACAACTGAATAAACCACCAAGGGCCTCCTAGTTCTCAGTTTCTTTTGGTTAAGCAAGTTAGATGTCATCAAATGGAGATATCTGTAGGTTTCTCCAAGGAAAAGTTTACCTAGGCCCGTGCGATTGCCATGGGCCAGGTGATAGGCCAAGGGAAGATAGTTCTTAGTCGGAGCTAGAGAAGGACCACAGAAGATGAAGTGCTCTAGCCAAAGATTTAGGAAGGCTGTGTGTTCCTTCTCAGTCACTGGACCTTTTGTTTTCATGTGCTGATTCATGTAAGTGCCCCAGTTTGTGTAGTTAACTTTGGAAGAAAGTTTGAAGGAGACTTCTGCCATTTTGTGAGCAGCAGGATTAGGAGAACTAATATCTAGGCCAGTGATCATGACAACATCTAGCAGAGTGGGAGTCATGGGTCCATGACCAAAGAGGAAACAATTCAGAGTATCAGACCAGAAATAGCCGATGGTTTTTCAGAAGATTTTCATCTTTGTCAAGTGGAGACAGTGATAAACTGAGTGCATCGGCTATGTTCAAATCCTGCCATAGGGGCATATGAGCTTTTGCTACTCTGATGTACCATGTAATCCAACTCTCAGGGGGATTAGGCCAGGCTCTTAAGCAGTCGGCCCAGAGGTTCAGATCGATGTTTTCACTCACAAAAGGGATCCTATTTGCTTCACAAGAGATCAAATCTTTGGGATTTTCATGGGTTCGTGGGCCAAGACAGAAAGATTTTGGGTTAGAAGGATGCGGCAGAAGGATGTCTGACACCTGAAGTTTAGAATTTCAGAAGTATGCGTATGGTGTCAAGTTTAAAGTTTTAGTTTCAGAAGCTTGGTAAGCTGAAGAAAACTAAAGGATTGGGCCGAATATTACCTTCAGGCCGCTGATTGCCGAATCATTGGTTGCTGAGCTTGTCGTCTGACTGCAGAATCCGCCATGGTTTAGATCTGTTGACTCGAGGTTTAGTTGTTGTGGGTTCTGATTCGAATTCCGGCAGCTTGGAGAATTCTTGCTCGAATTTGTGGAGCTTGGTTTTCGAATTATGCTCGGTTTCAAGAGTTTGTCGAGTTCAAGGTGGAAGGAATACTCTACTCTTGTACGGATTGCTTTTAGTTTGAATTCCGTCGGCTCTTGGATATTTATAGAAGCTTGATGTGTTGCCATCGGCTTTTGGAAAGTAAATATCAGACACACATAATTTAGGGAAGTCGGTTTCATTAATGGAAAGTTCATTACAAGGAAAGCCGACTGTTACAAAGGAATTAATCCTTCGGCTTTATGATCCTACCCCTACGATGCTACCTACATCTACCAGTCGTAGGTGTCTGAATGCCTACGGCGCTTCGGGTTTCGCGACGGTGCGTCTTCGTCGTCGTCGTCATCATCGCCGTCATCGCTGCTGCTGCTTCGCCCGCCGCCGCCGCCGCTTCCCTCTTCGCTTCCCTCCGTGGGGGCTTTGAGGAACTGGTGGGGGTTTCCTCCTGCCGCCGTGTCGTCGCTGGAAGAAGAGTCGATCTCTTCGGAGGAGTCGGCTCCTTCCCAGGAGAAGGCGTCATCTTCACTGCTCTCCAGTTCTTCTTGGAAGAGGAACTGGAGGTCTTCCTCTCCCTCAGTTGTGGATTCGTCCTCTTCGGAGGCGACCCCGAAGTCGAACTCCTCTGCATCCCAGTGCAGAGGAGCCAGCGCCTCGTAGGCTGCTGTTGGGTCCCATTCAGGGGTCGGCTCTCGGCTCTCTGAGATAGGATCAATGGAGGAGGCGGAAAGGGAAGAAGAGGAAGAGGGAGAAGAGGAAGAAGAGGAATCTCCAAAAGAGTTGGAGCCGGAGGCAGAAGAGATGGCCATGGCTAAGTGAAGGATTGGGGTTTCTGCGCTACTGGCTCTAGGAGGAAGAAGGAGTTTGCTGTGGAAAAGAGCCGATTCGGGTGAGATTAAATAGTGAAAGGATGGGAGTTGGATCGGCAGTTTCACGTTCTACGAGGAGCCAGTTGCAGAGACGTTGCGTCTTCCTTGGTGGTTGCTGTGTGTTTAATGAACATTAATGGGAAGATGAAGCGACGGATTGGTTTTGGAACTATCAATGCCAAAACCAGGGGGGCATGTGTTATCGCCATAAATTAACAGGATTAATTTATGGGCCGAAAGCAAGATGTGCTTAAAGCAGAAGACTAAGAAGACTTGTAAATCGGCTCCTGCGTGAGCATCTGGGCCACATGGGCCATGTATCCTTAGATTTAGTTTAAGATTAGAGATAGAGTTCGATCGGGAAAAGATTAGTTTAGATTGTTTCCCAAGTCTCCGGACTATAAATATGTATCCTTTGTTATTCGTAAAGGAGAGCGTCATCACGTCTCGCAAACAATAACTCTCGGCGCATCGCCACCCCTAATCCTAGGGTTTCATCCAAGTAAGTGCCATGCTGTCCTGATTGCTTCTTGCGATCAGGGCAGTATTGCTCTTGCTTTTACCTTGGTATTACTCATACTGAAGCGTTTTTGATGGCGAGTAGTACTAGTTATCCTGATGTTCGTAGCATAGCTTTTAGTAGATCTATTGTGCTTCGTTGGTTATCATCTACGAATATCATGTTGTCTCTGTGCAGTCACGTTTCAATCTCATGCTAGTTCTTGTCGCATAGAATTAGTTGCACAGGGGCAACACCCTGCTTCTTTTATGTCTAGTAGATCTGATCTGTTATGATTTGCTCTTATCTTAAGAGTTGGCGTAATATCTGCTAGGTTAGGCCTTGCAAACAGATTGGATGATCCGGTGGTGTAATAGACGCTTTATCTTAGCCTTGATAGGGATTGTTCCGGGAATCGGCTCTTGCTAGTTCTTAGGCCTCTGTTTTAGGTTGTGGTCTAGTTGTCTGTTATATTCATTAGGCCTAGTCATGTGTAGGATGTTCCGATCTAACAGTGAAGCTGTTATCATCGTGGATTAGATTAATTAAATTTAATTGAAGCAGTTTTTATAGTTATTTGCTTTATTCATCAATATCCGGATAGACACAGATCCAATCTGACACCGGGACTCAATCGGCTCTTTAAAGCCGATGCAAGAGTCGTCCCGGGGAGCCGACCCCGGCTCAGACTTACATTTACACATGTCTTTGTATGCAGGAAACTGTTTGGAGCACGTTCGCACCCTCCTGATCGGGTATAGGTCAGGTGGCACGCCCGGCTTTCCATACATTCTCCGGGCGCGTGACGGAATTGCGGGCCGTCGACGAGGGAGCAGTGCCTGCCAGCGCCTCAGCGACCTCCCGGCTCTTCGTGTTGCCTGTCGCTGCTCGCCGGTGGGTTTCGACCGACAATAGGAGGCAAAGCATTCGCCAGACTGGAACAGCTCCAAAGCATCCGCCAACAAAGAGAACCGACGACCAAGCGCGACCCAGACGATGCACATGAGATGAGGTGAAGGCAGGCGCAGAAGAAGGAGAAACTCTCCCAGGAGAGCAGAGGACCGCCACCTGCACAGCTTCCAAGACAACGCCTCTAGGAAGGAAACGACGCCACAGGCACCGTCATCATCCGACCAACAAGGTCTAGGTTTTCACCCGGAAGGTAGGCTAGAGAGGGAGGAAAAGGGCGGAAGGATGACGCCTTCAAGAAGGTAAACGGCGCCCGAGGGCGTCGTCGTCATCGGTCCGCAAGCAGAACCAAGGCTTTTGCCACAACCCTTTTCCAAACCAGAGCCGACGGCCTCCGGGGGGGGGGGGGGGGGATCCGCGCACGGCGAAGAGGAGGGCATAGGGGAAAGAGTGATGCCTTCAACAAGGTAAGCGACGCCCTCGGGCGTTGCCGCCACCGGCCCGCAAGCGGACCAAGGCTTCGTCTTCACCCCGTACCCAACCCAGGGCCAATGACAGCAAGGCGACCACCCCAAGCAAGAAGATCGGCGGCCGGCAACCAGCTCTGACGGGGGTGGCACAAGAAGAGGCCTGCCAGGGCCGAGCGGCGGCGCGGCCACAGCCCCCCAGCCACACGAGGCGGCGGCACGGCCAGGAACCCGGCCACCCGAGGCAGCGTCGAGCAAGGAGGCCATCCTAGGGAGAGCAGCACCGCGGCCAAAGGAGCATCTACGACATAGCCAAGAGCTCCTGGCCACCCGAGGCGGCAGCGCCGTGGCCAGGAGCACCCGGCCAACCGACGCGGCAGCGGCGGCGCGGCCAAGGCCCCCCCGCCACCCGAGGGGGAGCGGGCAAGGGCCCAGGGGCGGCGGTGCGCCGCGTGACCCCCCATCTGAACCGCCGCCGGCGGCGGCGCAACAGCACAGGGTCGGCGGCGGCCACCCACACCGACGGCAGATCCCGCCAAGGGGGGCCCGAATCCGGCGAGGAGGAGGCCGGATCCGGGCCCGGCGGCTAGTGGCGGAGAGGACGGCGAGGCAGTGCGGGAGGGGGAGGTGGGAGAGAGAGAGGAGAGGCGTGGGAGGGTGGGCAGAGCCGACTTCAGCCCGGCCACGGGCCGCCGCCGCCGCCCGAGCGGTTGCCGGTGACGGCGGTGGCCACCGGAGGCGACCCTGGGCAGGGTGGTGGCCGGCGGCGCGGGGTGCCCACGAGTCGCCCCCGAGAGCGACGCGGGGGAGCGCGGTTTAGTCACGTAGTGTATGACAATTCATTACTACGAAGTCTGAAATGGAATCTTTTCTCGAACTCATTTACCGTGGCCATCCCTTGGAGCCCCTTGGTGGCAGGAAAACATCTTGCCCGAAATTTAGGGCTCGTTTGTCACAGCTTAGGTTGCAGCAGCTTCTCTCACCGTGCAGCACTGTAGCAGGAGCCAACGAAGCTACGTTTCCCAGCTTCGGTAGCTTCTCCCATCTTGTGGACTGTAGCACGTCGGCTTTCAGTGCAGCTTAGCGCTACAGTGCAGCATGACTGTAGCGCGGAGCTGAAGCTTCTCGACACGAAGCTGCGCCAAACGAGGCCTTAGCCTCATCAAAGATGGGGAAGCAGCGCCCTTAGCCACGAACTGGGTGTGAGAAAAATCAAGCGTGGCAACATGGCAATGAACACTTTCGTAAAATTAAGTTTAGTTATATTATTCAACAATTCTCCGCTTGAGTATTTTTAATATAAAAACTGTTATTATGCTAAAATAACATAGGTCTTTTAAGATATCTGTTGAAGTCCGCGACAATTCGTCCATTTGAAGTAATATGTACGCTTTTTTGGGACTATCCAAAATTTAGTCATGGTCTCTTCTTCCTCGCCATTTAAGAGAGACAATACAAGGAAAAATATGAACTTAACTTCATACTGCACATAAGTTTTAAAATCTCCGCACATGAAAAAAAAATCCAGATGTAAAACAAAGCTGTCAATTAGCCCAAATGTACACTACTAGAAAACGGGCCTTGGGCACCGGCTGAGAAAGGCCAAAGGCACCGGTTTCCCAACCGGTGTCCCGCAACCGCGACCATTGGCCTCTACTTAAGATACCGGGTTTTTCAACCGGTGCCTTAGGCCTCCATTGGTACCGGTTGGAAATACCAGCCGGTACCAAAGAGCCTGCCTCGCTGACGTAAGGTGGCAGCCCCTTTGGTACCGGTTGGTATTTCCAACCGGTACCAATGACCTTTTTCCTTTTTTTCCCAAATCCAGTTTTGTTTGTTCTATTTATTATTGTTTATTTTTTTATAATTGCTAAACGCACTCAAGCTCTACAGTACTCTACGTTCATTGGTTGTTCGTGTTCGTTTTCAGAGAATATTTGAAACTAACTAAAAGTGAAATGAGAGCATATAATTAAGCTAATTACATGAACTAATATATTTACAAATTTACAAACATCAAGGCATAATGTTTAAAAATATTTACAAATGTACAAGTCATGTTAGCCGTCCAACTACTAGTCCCCTCAGGATGTCGATGAAAGTCCTCTATCGATGTGACCGTCGTGGTAGAACTTGCCTCTAGGATCCAAGATCTCGTTCAAAATGAATCCGGCGAGCTGCTCGCACACGGCGTTGATCCAATCAGTAGAGTAACATTCATCCCCCATTTGAGACATCTATCATTTAGGAAAAAAGCATTAACATTCTGTGCGTTAGTACAATTATGAAAATATACTAGTGAACGGTTTGGACGTACTCTCGTTTCTTCATCAGTAGCCTTCCCGCATGGAGTCATGATGTGCAAGTAGTCGCATATGTAGTACCCGCACCAATCAGTTATACTTAACTAGACAAATCTTTATGAATGACCATACCGGATAATCCATGTTAACGTTCAGTTCGGGCCTCCATTGACCACGTCCTTTGTTATTTTTCACAAATTTTTTCCAAACCCTACGCTCAAAGTTAAGTTTGATATTCAGGAATTGTTATTAACAGAAAAAAGATTTGATTGTGCAAACTGAACTTACCTGTTCAAGGGGTCTATGATATGTTGGATTGCGGAATATGGATTTCTCATTGAGTCAAAGACTATAAGATTGCCGGTCTCTACGGAAAGTATGAGTAAAATCCAATGATAACTGCATATATAGATAGGATATATACATAACTGTATTAGATAACTTAGTATTTATTTAGTAATATAACAGTGGTTTGATTCGATCAACGCTTACCCAAAGTTGTATGGTATGAATATATAGGATTTGTAACTTTGCCTAGTCAACGAATCGTACATGTTTTCGCACGTTTCCTTGTAACTTTCGTTGATCAATTTCTGGTTGACTAGCAAAGGAGACATGAAGCCGATCTGATAGTGCCATCCATGTTTTCGGCTTCTTTGGATCTCCTGTCTAAACGATGCAATACAAATTTTATAATGCACACATATAATTATGTTCTTGTTAACAAAAAGTATTAATGTAGAGGTAAGTGATACTTACAAAACCCAAATGGTGATGATAGAGGCGTCGAGGGCTTGTCGATGGTAAATGTGATATAAATTTCGGAAGTACACCCAGAAGTCGTCCTCCCCGCGGAAGAAATCATGGTCACGATACTTGACTCCAAACATTTTTCCTTCGTCTTTCGCCATTCGCAGGTACCATCTATGCAAATTGAACATCTGCGTGCCTTCCTCTTCCTCAGTGACAAACGGTTTTCCATGCTGGAATGGAGTAATAGTGCGAGCGACAGGGATTTTTGCCTCCACATGCCCCGTTGCCTCCTCTAGCGTTAATCCAGTTTCAGAAAGAAATATTGCGGCCTATAGGTCCGCCTGGAGTTGTACCCTCTTCTTGACACGCATCCCCTCAACGTCGCCTGGATCATCTCGAGGGATCTTATACCGGCATGCGTTGCATACAGGGTATGAATCCAAATTTTCATACTCACCCCGATATAGGATGCAGTCATTAGGACAAGCATGTATCTTCTGTGCCTCTAATCCTAAAGGACAAACAACTTTTTTTGCATCGTATGTTGTCTCCAGCAAGGTGTTACCCTCAGGGAGTAAGTTTTTAATAAGTTTCAGCAACTCCTCGAATCCCTTGTCAGACAAACCATTTGATGCCTTCCATTGCAATAATTCCAATGTGGTACCCAACTTCTTTTGGTCTTGTTTGCAATCAGGGTACAACAATGTTCTGTAGTTCTCCAACATACGCTTCAGATCTCTCGATTCCTTTTCTGTTTCGCAACCTTCCTCAGCTTCGCGCAGCATCTGACCAAGATCATCTTCTACAACGTATCCTTCAGTATCTTCTTCAGGCTCACCCATTGCAGTGTCGTTGAAAAATGAATTATAATTGGCTGCAAAGTCAGGAATCCTGTCCTCTTCTTCTACATTATTATCCAGCTCAATTCCTCTTTCGCCATGCTTGGTCTAAACATAGTAGTTCGGCATGAAACCACTATTGAACAAGTGACTATGGATGGTTCTTGATGATGAGTAATCCTTCTCATTCTTACAGAATTTGCATGAACAACGAACGAAACCGTCATACTTGTGTTTCTCGGCCGCTTCTATGAATTCATGCACGCCATCAATGAACTCCTTTGAACGCCGATCGGCCATGTACATCCATTGTCGACTCATCTAGGTCCACAATACATTTATATACATCATTGTAGTGTACAAATAATACATTCATACTATATTAAATTTGAATTCAAATATATAATTGATAATGCTTATAACTATAGTAAATAGATACTATTCACTTATCAAATAAATTAAATGATAACTGCTTCTAAAAACCAATTGCTATGTTATGGAGAAAAATAACTAACCTTTTTTGAAGAAAAAAATCACCTCCCCTCCCCTCACTCAGATGCCATGAACAGTGAGTTCACGGCAGCTTGGAGGGGGGAGGGGTTGGGGTATTTATAGGCGTGGCTCAAAGGCACCGGTTGGTGCTCAACAACCGGTGCCAAACAAAAGGCATAGGCACCGGTTGATGTTACTAACTGGTGCCTTTGTTGTGGGCACGTGGCGGCACCGGGTCATGGCAAAATCCGGTGCCATTGTCCACCCTTTAGGCACCGGTTGGTTCCACCAACCGGTACCTATTCCTCCATGTGCTTTTGGTACCGGTTGGTGGCACTAACCGGTTCCTATATTGAAGTTTTTGAACCGGGTGATGCTTAAACCCGGTACCAAACACCTTATCTTTGATCGCCGCTGGCCAAAGGTACCAGCTGCTTTTGCAGCCGGTACTGATGCGTGGCATTAGTACCGGTTGCAACAGCAGCTGGTACCTTTGGCCAGGACCTTTGGCCTGTTTTCTAGTAGTGGTAGTATATCCCTAACTAAACTATTAAAGTGACCTAGTAATAATTCTGTTTTCCTAAAACTTGAGAAGACGAAACTAATACACCTTTGAAACAGAAATTGGCAAAAGCAAATTAATAACCATGACAAATAGAACCAGAACCCCGAGAAAAAAAAAACAATGGTAATAAATTTAGAGAATCCAACTCACCGGCACTCTTGCCTTTCACTTGAGGGGCAGGTTACAACCTCTACCACCAACCAAAATCTGAAACAAAACTGTTGTGGGCGTCTCTTACATCATGATGCAAAATGCAAATTACAGAGTCTAACACTCTAACTAGATTGTCCATGCATCACCAGAATTGCAAGAACATGTACATGAAACAGGACAGATCAAGAGACGAGAAGGATGCGGCAGGTGGAGTTTCAGCATAGGAATCAGTTGAATCGACATCAGGTGGGCTCAATCCTCCAGTGCCCGGTGGTGACTTAAACGTGGTGCTCAGAGTGGAGGATGTTGAACCTGGTGTTCCTGATTGCCCGGCAGTGCTGCAAACAATAATTACCATCATGATCAATATAATTCTGCTCAAGCAATGAAGGTATAACTTCTGATGCATAAATCATGATAAACTGAAAGAACTATGCAAAATATTTATGTGTGTTCTTCCGACAAATAAAATTAAAACACAGAGCTACATAAAGCGTATCCAGGTGTGTTTGTCAACTCTTGATTAATGTAGACAAAAGGGTTCAATGTCCACTCTGCCATCGAAAGGCTACCGATTAGCTAGTTGTATTTATTGAAAGGCTCCAAACCAATTCTCTATTTTAATAGCTTATTTTGTAACACCACTGATGATGCAGTATTTTTTTGGAGCAATAATGCAGCACTTCCTCATGTATAACATGCTACCAATTAGCTAGTTGAGCGATGTCTGACTTGAGGACGCAATTCAAATGAAAAAAGCCATGAAAGCACTATCCACGGTCTGTAGTATCTTCAATCTTATTTCTCTTTTGCATAAAAATGATCTATTAGTGCCATCCAAGAATTCAATTTTAGCATCATAACAAATTCTAGTGACGGCTATCAGCTCTTGTTGGTGTGGGGTGGAGCGGTCCGTGAAGGGAAGAGGACGGGTGGTGGCAGGGAAGGAATATAGGGTGTGATTGGTTCCCTGGCTAGTTCTAGCCTGGTTAGAAAACTAAGCCAGACTAGAGTTGGCCAGGTTTAACCAGTACAATTCGTGTGTGTTTGGTTGGGTGGCTAGCAGTAGGCCTGTGTTGTCCGACTTGTGTTTGGTTGGCTGTAGATGTTGATAGGGTGACCTCGCAATGAATGTTGGTGAAATTACCACCCCTATTTCTTTGCTCTTCTCTCCCACCCGGTGATTTGGTTGGCGACGCGCCTCCACCTCCTTCCTCCCTCCTCCCAAGCTCCCTCCACGCCGCGCCGCCCCCTCCTCCCCCTCCCTCCTGAGCTCCCTCCGGCGGCGGCGGCGGCCGGATCTAAGCCCTCCCGAGCTCCCTCCCTTGGCACCTCCGGCGGGATCCGGCATGAGGATCGGCGGGCGGCGCAACGAGCTCGGCGTGATTCGAGCTCGACGGCGCGGAGGAGGCCCGGAGCTCGGCCGGCGAGGCAACTGGGTGCTTGTGGAGCTCCGCCGCGGCCCTTCCCTCCCTCGATTCGACGCGGTGTCGCCATCTGGCCAGCCCAGGCACTCGTCGCTGCGTGCAAGGGCGCCCACATGGGAGCGGGGGCGGCGGGGCGTCGATCCGCTGGCCGCGGTGCGAAGCAAGCGGCAGGGCGGCGCGAAGCTGCGGGACAGGATCCACGTGGGGCATCACTGCGCGTCCTTGCCGCGCCCTTCCTTGTCACGCATTCAGCTCGTCGCTCTCCCCTCGCCGCGTCCCTCTGCCGTGCGTCCTCGCTACGCCCCCTCGCCGGGTCCTTCCTCCCGCGGCGGGGCTCAGTCCCTCTCTCACTCCGTCCGGGGCTCCGGCGGGCAGCGCGGCCTCGTCCGGCGGGCGGTGCGAGATAGAGGGAGGTGAGCAGAACGAGTTGCATGCACTACGCCAGCTTATGCACCCTGCATAAGCTGGAAACGCCCAAATTGGGCGTTCCCCACAATGCAGGCAGGAGGGGGCTTTTTGCACTAGCTTAGCCAGCCTTAGGAGGTAATGCAGGCTTCCAAACATTCATAGATTGCATTGTGGAAGCCTGACTAAGGGGATAGCCACCCATCCAATCACCCCCATATATAACAGAGGGGGGAGAGTGAGGCGGAACGCTGCAGAGAGGAAACTCTAGGCTAAACCGCACGCAGTGGGCTGACTGGGCCTAGTTGGGCTCATGAAGATATGGTTGGCTTTCACGAGCTTATTATGATTAGTTCTTTGTTTTCCCCCATCACAAAAAACTCAAAAAAGTCGTTTGTTTTTCCTTTTGAGAGGGCATTGTAAGAGGGTCCGATTAGAGGTAAACCCGCATTACTGAATCTAATTTGTCACAGAAGTGGATTAACGCTGAAGAAAATTAATCATTGGGCTGACATTTGCTTTCTTTCTTCTCGGGCCGCTAGCCCAACCCTTCCTTCTGTTCTTTCTCTTTTTTCCCGAAACGTGAAAGACTTCCTTCTGTTCTGCTGGACCATTGGAAAAGGTTTTCCATTGGAACTAATATTAGAATATATTCAATTGCATTGGAACAAATGGAATAAATGTTCCATCGAAATAAATATTAGAATTTGTTCGATTGGATCCAATCCTACCATTTGAACCAAAAGTTGTTCCACTGAAAACAAATTGTTTCGTTGGAACCAAATATGCCTGCTAGATTTGAGGAAACACATGAAGTGATCACATGAAAAAAAAATGTCTGCTAGATGGGCTGAAACTTTGGGCTGATGAGAAAAAAACAAAAGAATCAAGTGGGCTGCGTGCGGGGACGGATCGAATGCCACCCGCACGCATTACCCTTAATATCGGTGCTGTATGATAGTCTCCTCTCACCTCATTGCCCGACCACCTCCTTCCCCATCTCTCACCAACCAGGGGTGGTCTTTCTTGTCAGTAATCCGATAATTCCTGACGGTTTTTGGCCGTTAGGACTCTTCTGTTTCCTGGTCGTGCACCATCACCACAACGTGCGGTCAACCTGTAGCCATGGCCATCGCTTAGAGGCTCAGAGCCCCTTGGTGACATGAAAACCTCTTGCTCGAACCCTAATCTCATCAAAGACGGGGAAAGAGCTCCCTTAGCCACGGGTTGGGTGTGATGAGGATTGAGGAGCAGAAAAATCTAGTGTGGCAACACGGTTAGCTTATTTGTAAAATTAAGGTTAATGTTCAACATTCTCCACTAGAGTATTTATAATATATAAAATTGTTATTATGCTTAAAAACATAGGTCCTTTTTAATCCTGGAAGTATACAGGTGTCGGGTATCACAATTAGGGACACCCTAATCGGGGTACTAAGATCGCTCCAAAAACACAAAACACCTGTTAAAATAACTGGGCCCACAAAGGCCCACGACCTGCCTCCCATTCGGAAGAAAGGAAGGGACTCAAAGAAGCCCAGCGTGCGGCCCATTCTTATCCCCCTCGAACCCGCGGAACAATCTCCGCCTCGCTCGAGGGTCCCTCTCGGGCCCGCCGGACAACCTCCGCCTCGCTCGAGGGTAGCGGATCTGCCCTCGAGCAGGTGACTCATCTCCGCCTTGCTCGAGGGTAGCGGATCCGCCCTCGAGCAGGTGACTTATCTCTGCCTCGCTCGAGGGTAGCGGATCCGCCCTCGAGCGGGTGACTTATCTCCGCCTCGCTCGAGGCCGTCTCTCGGCACAAGGGACAAACGGCCCCACCACCCAACCGACCGCCGTACGAAGGCATTAAAGGCCAGCCACTCCGCCATGGCTCAAAGGACGGGCGACGTCAGACTGCCACTCCCACAGTGGATGTGACCGGGGTCCCCATCCGCTGACTCCGGTCACCATTCCGCCATCCCAGATGTTGTAGCAGTGCCTTGGGACCTGCACGCGGAACAAGATGGGCTCGGCACTGCTCCCATCACTGTTCTGCCGACACCAACCATCCGGACTCGCCTCCCACTGGGGAAGGGGTCCGGGACTTCCACGTGTCCCCCGGACCTTCTAGTGTGCACGCCCGCACTCCCACCAGGGGGTCCGGGACCGTCACGCGCCATTAGTACCGCTAGTCCACAGGGCCCACTACACACCACCACCACGCCGCCTGCGGGACACTGCAGGACGACCGGCGCGATCTTCACAGGACCAAGGACAATGTCCAGGACGACTGCGACGCGCGCCGCCTTCCGACAGTGTACTTCCTACAGTGTTTGACCACTGTACCCGCGATTCGGGGGAAAATGACGACTTCCGCGCCCCTACACTCGTGTACGCCGCCCCCTTCTTGTGACTATAAAAGGAGGAGGCGGACCCCCTTTAAGCCTCTCTGAGCTCTAACTGGACTCTAGGCTGCTGGCTAGTTAGTCTCTCTCTCTCTGGTTTCTATCTCCCAAGAGAACTCTCAACACTACTGAGCACTCATCTCAACCGACTCCACTCTTAGCAGAGACTTGGGAGCTTCCCTCCCTCTCTCGCCTCGCTTGTATCCCCTACTACAAGCACTCCGGGTGCAAGATAATACAGTGCCCTCGCACACCCCCCTTTGCTGGACGTATGGCCCCGCGGCCGGAACCAGGATAAACCGTGCGTTACTGTGATTGCCTCTTGAATCATCATCTGGGACAGGAAACACACAACATTTACTATTTGGGATCCAGGCCCCCAGGTCGGGACACCGACAGTTGGCGCGCCAGGTAGGGGAGTGCTGCGTGACATTTTCTCTCTTTTTCCCATTTGATCTCCAGGGATGGCGAGCAGATCCAACCCATACCTTATGGGTGTTTCGGATCCGCTCCCAGCGGGGCGCGTGATCTCGTTCGGGAGTCTCGAGTTCAGGGCAACCGGCAACGGTTACCTCATGCAGCTCCTCTCCCCCGGACGCAACCCCATCGCTCCGACTTCACCAGCCCGGCGCAACAGGCGCTCGGGCCGACGTTTGCAACAGGCATGGGCGGAGCGGCGTCGCGCGGCACGCCACAGCTCCCCCACGTGGGTTGAGGCTGGCATGTCGCAACTCAGCATCACGACCAACGGGGCCACCGTTTCGTCATCGCGTGCCTCGGCGTCATCTGCGCCGGCACCATCGCCTACAGCAGCAGTAGTGCCTCCCAGGGGGGACTCGACTTCGGCGTCGCCCTTCCCCTTCGGGATGCGCAACGCCGCTGCCCACGCCTCGTCAACCAGCGCTAACTTCATCGAGCATGGGGATCTGCCAGGTCACCATCTTCGATCGATTCGCAGCCTCATCGCGTCGTCTCCTGACGAATCCTACCCCGAGACGGCGAGCTCGATCGCCGACGACATCGACTTCTTCATGAATAACTTCACGGCCGAGGAGGCCGAGGACTACTCCGGGGTTCGCGACCCCGACGCTCTTCGCTCGTTCCAGCTGGTGACGGCTTACTGCCTCACCTGCTCCGAAGACTCCAGCGAGGGGGATTTCGATCCTTCCAGGGAATGCTTCATGGCGGACCTCGCGGACGAGCAAGACGACAATGCTCCAGCCAACGACGAGGACGGCGGGGCGGACGTGCGGGCAAAGCAACCGGTGGTCCCGCCTGCAGCCCCTTCCTCGTCAAGTTCAGCGGCGCGACAAGCTCAACTGGCGCAGCTCAACGAGCTTCAAGCCAAGCTCGACGAGCAGCATCAACAAACCCAGGAGCTACGCGCCGCACTCGAGCAGCAGCATACCGTGCGTGGTGCACATGCCCAGGCGGCGGGACGTGTTGCCCGGGAGCGCATCCTGGCCGATGACAAAGTCGACAAATCCCCAGAACTGAAGACGGCGGGCGAGAAGCTCATCGCTGCGGCTTACCTACTCCAAGCTATGCCCGAGCCATCGACACCTTCGGGCCGCAACCTGCGCCGCGAGGCACATGAGCTCATCGAGCAAGCTGCCATGCAGCAGGCCGAGAGTTCTGCGTCTCGTATGCGCTCGAAGGCCCCGGAGCCACATGATGGGACTGCGCATCAGGACCGCGAGGTTTCTGTGCACACACCCCTAGCGCGGAAGGGCAAGGCAGCCGTAGCGCCCGGCGCGAGGGCACCCTCGATGCACGAGCGCATCGGAAGAGTTCCCGTAAGGGAGCGAATCCGTGATACTCGCGGGCACGCTGGCGACGGCGACGCCCGCAACGTCATCGACGGTAGGAGATACACCCCTCGACGGGGTGGACGCTTCGACCCTGAGCACGATAGGGGTGAGTCACCGGAGCCTCCGGGCACCCGGGTGTTCAGCCGGGAGATTTGAACAGCATCTTTTCCCCCGCGCTTTCGACAACCCAACCCCCTCGTCAAATACTCGGGCGAGACTGATCCTGCAGTCTGGCTCAATGACTACCGCCTAGCGTGCCAGCTAGGCGGCGCGACGGAGGACGTGGTCATCATCCGCAACCTCCCTCTTCATCTTGCCGACGCCACATGAACGTGGCTCGAGCACCTGCCTGCGGATCAGATCCACAACTGGGCCGACTTGATCCATATCTTCGTGGGCAATTTCCAGGGCACGTACGTGCGCCCTGGGAACTCCTGGGACCTCAAAGGGTGTCGCCAGAAGCCCCGCGAGTCCCTGCGCGACTACGTGCGATGCTTCTCCAAGCAGTGCACCGAGCTCCCCAGCGTCACCCATGTCGAGGTCATCAACGCTTTCCTCGAGGGTACGACGTGCAGGAACCTGGTGCACGAGCTTGCGAGAAGCCGACCCGTCAGCACCAATGAGTTGTTCGACGCTGCCAGCAACTACGCCGCCGGCGAGGAGGCTGTTGGTGCCATCTTCGACGACAAATCGAGCAAGCGCAAGGACGATGCGCCCGCGGAGGGAAGCAACGCCAAGCCCAACGCCCCCGCCAAGAAACAGAAGCGGGGGAGGAAGGGAAAGAAGCCGGTCCCACCAAACCAGCGTGAGCCTGGGCAGGCAGAGGACTCCGAGGAGGCCTTCGCTGCCGCCCCAGACCGCAAAGGGCCTCGAGGCCCCCCTAGAGGTGGTGGTGGCAAATTCGACGACATGCTCAAGAAGCCGTGCCCTTACCACAAGGGCCCGGTCAACCATACCCTCGAGCAGTGCGAAATGCTCAAGAAGTATTACAACCGCGTCGCGCATCGCGACGAAGACAAGAAGAAGGACGCGGGCGACAAAGGTGGAGATGACGAGTTCCCCCGAGTGGAGAACGCCTTCTTCATCTTTGGAGGAGCAATGACGAATATGACTTCTCGGCAGCGCAAGCGTGAGCGCTGTGAAGTCTTTTCCGTCACCAAAGCCAAGCCATCCTACCTCGACTGGTCGAAGGATACCATCAGCCTTTGGCCGCGAGGACCACCCCGACTACGTCCCGCATCCGGGACGGTATCCGCTCGTTGTCGACCCCATCATCGGCAACACTCGCTTCTCCAAGGTGCTCATGGACGGAGGCAGCAGCCTCAACATCATGTACGCCCCTACCTTGGAGCTTATGGGGATCAGACTGGACAAGCTTCGCCCCAGCAAGTCACCATTCCACGGCGTCGCGCCAGGGAAGCGAGTCCAACCCCTTGGCCAGATCGATCTGCCTGTGTGCTTCGGCACAGCAGCCAACTTCCGCATTGAGGTACTCACTTTCGAGGTGGTGGGATTTCGAGGGTCCTATCATGCCATCCTTGGTCGTCCTTGCTACGCCAAGTTTATGGCCGTCCCCAACTACACCTACCTCAAGCTCAAAATGCCGGGTCCGAGGGGCGTCATCACCATCGGCTTTTCGTTCGAGCATGCCTACGAGTGTGACGTCGAGTGCGTTGAGCGCGTGGAAGCTCAAGCGGAGGACGAGGCCCTCGCAGCCACTCTTGACAAAATGGCGAGCGAGGCCTTGGACTCCACGCACTGACACGCCGGGAGCTTCGAACCCGCCGAGGGTATCAAGAAGGTGCCCCTCGACCCGAGCCACTCCAACGACAAGGCGTTGCAGATCAGCGCCACCCTCGACGACAAATAGGAAGTGGTGCTCGTCGATTTCCTCCGTGCCAATACAGATATCTTTGCGTGGAGCCCCTCGGACATGCCTGGCATACCGAGGGAGATCGCCGAGCACTCTCTTGATGTCCGACCCAACTCCAAGCCGGTGAAGCAGCGCCTAAGACGCTTCGATGAGCTCAAGCGCCGGGCGATCGGCGAGGAGTTGCAGAAACTTCTGGCGGCTGGATTCATCAAAGAGGTATTCCATCCCGAGTGGCTAGCTAATCCAGTATTAGTGAAGAAAAAGAGTGGAAACTGGAGGATGTGTGTAGACTACACTAGTTTAAATAAGACATGTCCGAAGGTTCCCTTTCCTTTGCCACGAATCGATCAGATTGTAGACACTACCGCGGGATGCGAACTCTTATCCTTTCTTGATGCTTATTCCGGTTACCACCAAATCAAGATGAAAGAGTCCAACCAGCTCGCGACTTCTTTTATCACACCCTTCGGCATGTACTGCTACAGTCACGATGCCCTTTGGCCTCAGAAACACCGGAGCCACATACCAGAGGTGTATGCTCCACGTTTTCAGAGACCATCTAGGGCGCAGCGTAGAGGCATACGTCGATGACATCGTTGTGAAATCCAGGAAGGCGGACGACCTGGTTGCTGATCTCAGGATCGCATTCGATTGCCTACGAGCCAAGGGGGTAAAACTTAACCCCGAGAAGTGCGTGTTTGGGGTGCCTCGAGGCATGCTCTTGGGCTTCATCGTCTCCCAGCGGGGCATCGAACCCAACCCTGACAAAGTCTCGGCCATCACTCGGATGGGACCGATCCGAGACCTAAAGGGGGTACAGAGGGTCATGGGATGCCTGGCGTCCCTTAGTCGGTTCATCTCGCGTCTCAGCGAGAAAGGCTTACCCCTGTATCGCCTCTTGGGGAAAACCAAGCACTTCGCGTGGACCTCCGAAGCTCAAGAAGCCCTCGGAAGGCTGAAGGCATCGCTCACTCGCGCCCCCATTTTCACACCACCCACGGACAGCGAGCCCCTCTACCTGTACGTAGCCGCGATGACCCAAGTGGCCAGCGCGGTGATCGTGGTCGAAAGACAAGAGGAGGGCCATGCATTGCCCGTCCAGCGGCCGGTGTACTACATTAGCGAGGTGTTGTCTGAAACTAAGACACGCTATCCGCAGATTCAGAAGCTGCTCTACGTAGTGGTTTTGGCTCGGCGCAAGCTGCGCCACTACTTCAAGGCTCACCCCGTCACCGTGGTCTCATCTTTCCCCTTGGGAGAGATAGCCCGCAACCGAGAAGCCGAGGGTAGAATTGCCAAATGGTCTGTGGAGCTGATGGGAGAAACACTCACCTACGCCCCCCGCAAGGCAATCAAGTCCCAAATCCTGGCCGACTTCGTGGCTGAGTGGACGGAGACTCAGCTACCTCCACCGCAAATCCAGGGCGAATGCTGGACAGTGTACTTCGACGGGTCGGTGATGAAAACCGGCGCTGGAGCCGGCCTACTCTTCATCTCACCCCTCTGAGAACACATGCAGTACATGATACGTTTGCATTTCCCCGCCTCTAACAACATGGCGGAGTACGAGGCCCTTCTCAGTGGCCTTCGCATCGCCATCGAGCTCGGCGTCAAACGCCTCGACGTACGCGGTGACTCTCAGCTTGTCGTCGACCAAGTAATGAAGGAGTCTAGCTGTCGCGACCCGAAGATGGAGGCGTACTGCAATGCAGTGCGCCGCCTCGAAGACAAATTCGACGGCCTAGAGCTCAATCATGTCCCACGTAAGTACAACGAGGACGCCGACAAATTAGCGAAGATCGCGTCGGGGCGGACTACCGTATCCCGAATATCTTCGCTCAAGACATCATTAATCCCTCCGTCGAGTTCATGAATCCGACGGAGTCAGGCCCCTCGTCCGCTGGGCCCTCCGGCGGACGAGGTCGAGCCCATGGACATTGACTTCGAGACCACCTCCGCGGATGAGGCCGAAGCAATGGAAGTCGACAAGGCTCCCGCTTCGCGAGACTGGCGCGTCCAGTATCTAGACTGGATGATTGGAGGGGACCTACCCTCGAACCGCGCTTAGGCGCGGCGCCTCGCCAAGTGGGCCAAGTACTTCGTTCTGATTGACAACGAGCTACACAAGCGCAGCCCCTCGGGTGTCTTGCAGCGATGCATCCCCATCCCCGAGGGCAAGGAGCTGATCCGCGACATCCATGCTGGCATCTGCGGCCATCACGCCGCGCCACGTACCCTCGTGGGTAACACATTTCGGCAAGGATTTTACGGGCCCACCGCGGTCGCCGACGCCACCGACGTCGTGCGGACCTGCGAGGGTTGCCAGTTCTATGCTCGAAAAACACACCTCCCGGCCCATGCTCTGCAGAGCATCCCCATCACGTGGCCGTTTGCCGTGTGGGGACTGGACCTCGTCGGTCCACTGAAGAAGGCGCCCGGGGGCTTCACCCACTTGCTGGTGGCGGTCGACAAGTTTTCCAAGTGGATCGAGGCTTGACCCATCGGCAAGATCAAATCCGAGCAAGCAGTTCTGTTCTTCACCGACATCGTCTTCAGGTTCGGGGTCCCAAACTCGATCATCACTGACAACGGCACCCAGTTCACAGGCAAGAAATTCTTGGCGTTCTGCGATAGCTTCCACATACGTGTGGACTGGTCGGCTGTGGCACACCCACAGACGAACGGGCAAGTGGAGCGTGCCAATGGCATGATCCTCCAAGGAGTAAAGCCAAGGATCTTCAACAAGCTGAACAAGTTCGGCCGGAGGTGGCTCACAGAGCTACCCTCGGTCATTTGGAGCCTAAGGGCGACCCCGAGCAGAGCCACGGGCTTTTCCCCGTTCTTCCTCGTTTATGGCGCCGAGGCCATTCTCCCCACTGACTTGGAGTACGGGTCGCCAAGGCTCAAGGCATACAAAGAGCAACAAAACCAGCGAGCTCCCGAAGACTCGCTGGATCAAGTGGAAGAGGCTCGAGACGTGGCACTCCTACACTCTGCGCGCTACCAGCAATCCTTGCGAAGGTATCAGGCGCAGAGGGTCCGGCGCCGAGACCTCAATGAAGGGGACTTGGTGCTGAGGCTTCGACAGGACAACAGGGGCCGCCACAAGCTCTCACCACCATGGGAAGGACCGTACATAATCGCCGAGGTGCTCAAGCCCGGCACCTACAAGCTGGCAAACGAAAAAGGTGAAGTCCTCACCAACGCTTGGAATATACAACAGCTACGTCGCTTCTATCCCTAGAACTTCAAGTTTTTTGTACATTTGCTCGTACTCGCATTTTCAATTTCCCGAAGTAATAAAGTACGCTTTACTAGTTTATTTTTGGGAACCATCCGGGCCCTCGAAGGCTAGGATGCGCGCTAACTCTGAGGTACGCTCGACTTTACCCTCAACAAAGCCGAGCCTCCCTCGGGGGCTACTACGGGGGGAACCCCCGAACGTCCCCAAAAAGTCGCCAATGTTTTTCAAAATATTTCCGTCTCGACCCTAAGTTTCTCGTATCCTTGGAAAAAACGCACGCGAGGCGTAAGCAACTACGGTACAGGGCCGGCCGAGTCATGGGGCCGCCTACGCCTCCGGGATACGGCACCCCCTCACCACCCTACGCCTACGTTGCTTATGAACGCGAACCCCCTCGCAGACGTCGTCCAAGTTGCATACAAGAACACAGGAATAAACTAAAGGAACACAGGCTCGAACACGCAAGGCCTCGACGGGCCACACATTCAAATTACGAAACAAAATCTTTTATATTCATAGGATGCGATTACAAAGCACGACTATGATAAACACTAATCTATTTACAATGGGCTTCGAGGCCCAACTTTCCTACAGGCTACCATCCCCCGCTTGCGGATCTTCAGGGGCGTCGAATTCGGCGATGGGAGGGATGTCTGCCTTGAGCTTCTCGGCGAGAACGGTGGCAAACTCCTCCGCGGCTGCGTCAGCTTCATCCATGATGACCGACGCGGCGTCCGCATCCGCATCATCAGGAACGACGTACCCCGACGACACCCTCTGGAGATCCATGAGGTAGTGCGTCGAGGCCACGGCGAGAGCCCGCAGGACACCAAGGCGGAAGGTGCTCTTGGCATGTTCGGCAATCCGACCGCCTAGCGCGCGCAGGCGGCTGATCACCGAACTACCCGAGACGGCACCCTCCCCCTCGAGTTCTTGAGACACGCTCACGGCGGTCTGCTCCAGCTCGGCAAACTCCATCTGTGCCGCCGCGAGCGCGGTGTGGACCACTTCCTTCGCCGCGGTCTCGTCTGCCACCTTTTGCCTTAGCTCTGAGCAAAGGAAATCGACATTAGCCACAAAAGAAAACAAATCAACGAAAAATCGAAGGTACTCACCCGTCATGTTCTTCTGCGCTTCCTCCCTCTGGGTACGGGCGGCCTCTTCGAGCGAGGACAAGGAGGCTTCCTTCTCTCTAAGGGCGGCCCCCATGATCTGGAGGGCCACCTCCTTCCCCTCGAGGGCCTCGCCCTTTTCCCGGAGGGCCCCGGCAAGTGCGACCATGGCCACCTCTTTATGGAGGAGCTTGGCCTTCTGCTGCTCGAGCGTCGTGCTGAGGCGCTGCAGCTTAGCGCTCTGCACCTCCGCCTCGCGAGCTCTCTCCTTGAGCGCCGTCCGAAGGCGCTGCAGCTCGGCAGTTTGCGCCTCGGCCTCCCGGGCCTTCTGCTCCGCTGCCGCCCTCTGGCTGTCCCGCTCACCAGCAACCCGCGCCAGCTCCTCCTCCAGCGCCTGCTGACGCGCTCCCAGATCCGCCATCTTCGCATTGGCATCAATGTTCTTGAGCACCAGCTCGGTGTTGTGCTGCCCGAGCTGGCTCAGCTGGGAGTACAGCCGGTTCATCTCGACGCTCTTTTCGCGCGAGATTTGCCTCAGCTGCTGCAAAGGGGGAGGGCATGGGTGAAGACGCGTAAAAGCTATAACCGAATCCGAGCAATTTCCGGGGGGAAATACTTACCTGGCTGACCTGGTAATCCGCATTCTGATGGAGCTGATAGGCGCGGTCGAGGGCCTGCAAGATCTCACGACCGACGCCCATCTGCTTGTTCCAGGCCTCCTCCTCCTCCTGCTCCTTGTGGAGGAACTCCGAGGGGACCCCGGACGGGACGATCGCCCCGAGGTGGCTCCCCTCGGACGGCCCCGCTTTGAGCACGCCCGCGCTGGCCGACGCGAACTCGGCGATGTGTGCGGCAGCGCTTGCCACAGCAGCGGGGTCGATGTCCATCGAATCCCCGTACTCCTCGCTGCTGTCCAGCAGCTCCACCACCGCTGTCACACCCCCTTGCGCCGTTGGCTGAGGCACTACCACAACGGTACCCTCGTCCAGGGCCTCCGCGGGCCCCGGCGCAGGGGCTCCTTCCACCGCCGGCTCCTCTTGCGCCGTACCCTCCTCCGCGACGCCCCCGCCCTCGGCCCTCGAGGGCTCGACGACGAGGGTCTCCTCCACACGGTCGGCAGGGCACTCCTGCGCACCCCCACCGGTCTCTCCTTCCGTATCTGGTCGGGCGGCGCTGTCCGCTTCGCCCTGACCGGCCTCAACTTCGATGGCCGCCTGGGCAGCGCCACCGACACTGCCCTGGCCGGCCTCTTCGCCGGCATCGGCCACCTGAGCAGCCACTTCGGCACCACGATGGCCGGCGTCGCTCTAGCCGGCGTCTCCCTCCTCCTCCTGTGCCCGAGCTTGCTGTGCCGCCTGGGCCCCTCGCGCCACGGCCTCCCGTAGCCTAGCTGCCGCCGCCTCGAGATCCACGGCGGGCTGGGGCTGCGGCGCCGTGTGCGGAGTGCTGCGTGCCCCGGTCTTGAGATCCTTGGCCGGGGCAAGCCGCACTGCATCCTTGGGAACGGACCTGGGGCTGGAAATGAAGAGACGCAAGTTGAACAGGATCGAGAAATCTGCCAAATACGTAACAAAAAACGAAATCCAAAATACTTACCCAGATCGAACACTCATGCTCCGCTTCCTCGTGGCGCTCCTTCAAGCCCGGGGCATCGTGCTGTCCCTCGAAGACTGCCCCGAAGGCGCCCCCCTCGTGTCGGCCCGGTGGCTCGAGGCTGCCAGCACGGACGACTCCTCTCCCGCCGCAGCCTCATCGCCACGGATCAGCACCTGGGGCGCGGGCGTCTCCTCGACGGCCGCCGGCGGGGATGACTCCCGCGCCGCACCCTCGAGGGAGGGATTCGCCGATGACCCCGTTACGGCCCCCGGCTCCTCTGGCGCCACGGTCGCTCCCTCTTCTTCGTCCCACAGGTAGAACGGTGGGGGGCTCGCGCCCTCCCCGTCCCTCCTCGGAGCGTGGTCCTCGGCGTCCGAGGCCTCCTCCTCGTCCTCCTCCGAGGACTCGGGTGTGGCGGGTTGCGGCTTCCCCTCCGCAGCGAGCGAGCTTGCACGCCTTGTCGTGCCTCGCCTTCCTCTTCCTTTTCCTCTCGGCCTTTGACTCTGCCGCGTCCTTCCGCCTCTTCATCTTCTCCGCGTGGAGGCGATTGATCAGGCGCTGTTCTGGGACCGGGGGCCTCGAGGTGCCGCACCTCAACCCCTGTAAAACACACCGGAGACAGGGTCAGGAAAGGGGAACTACACGACGCACGACGAGTTCGAAGCCAAAACTTACCAGGGAAATATACCCCGGCTCGGGGCGCATCTTGATCCTCCAAAGATCTGCAGGATTTTGGGGGAACTCTGCCACCGCGTACTTCGCCCTCCGGGCGGCGTTGGTGTGGGAGAGAAGCTTGCTCGACGTCCTCGAGCCTTCAACCTTGCTCCCGGGGGTGAGCTCAAAAATTGGCAGGGCCCTTTCCACGAAAGGGATAACCCTCTGCCGGTGGAACTTCGCGATAACGGCTGCTGCCGTCAGCCCCTTCCTCGCCAAACGTGCCAGCGCGTCGGTGAGGCCCTCGAGCCAGGCTTGTTGCGCTGGGGGCGACACCCCCCAGTCCCATTTTGGCGGTCACTCCCGGAGAACTTTGTTAGTGAACGCCGGGAGCGCATCCTTGTGGTTCCGAAGGTAGAACCACCCTCGGCTCCACCCGGAGTTGTTTGTCGTCATCTTGCTCGAGATATAAAAGTTCTTCCGGGTCAGGGCGGACGTGGAGCGTCAGGCCACCGGCGCGCGCGAACCGCTTCGGCTGGTTCCGCGCGTTCTCGACGAAGAGTTCGCCGCGGAACAGATGGACCCAGAGGTCCCAGTGGGCCTCGATGCCGAGGTACCCCTCGCAGACGGCGATGAAGACCGCCGCCTGTGAGATGGAATTGGGGCTGAAATTGTGCAGCTCCACCTCGTAGTAGTCGCATAAGGCCCGCATGAACCTGCTGACGGGAACGCCGAAGCCTCGCTCATGGAGGCGCACGAAGCTCACGACGTAGCCTTGCGGGGGCTTCGGCTCGGTCTCGTCCGGGTGCGGGGAAATCCACGCCGGCGCCCCCAAGTCTGGGTTCCGTGGCAGCAGCTGGTCGGCGACCAGCTGCTCCAGGACCGCCACGGTGGCGGAGGACTTCCCCCACGGCAAGGGCTCCTGGATGTCCGACATGTCTTCAATTCAAAGGGGAATGTGGGAGCGAAAGCTCTAGATGGCTAAGGTGCTTTTTTCTCCCTTCTCTCTCTCTCTCTCTCTCTCTCTCTCTCTCTCTCTCTCTCTTTCTCCTTTCTCTTCTTCCTTCCGCTCTTGGCTGCGGGCTCAGGATGCAGGGGAGGCGGAGAAGGCGAAGCAGAATGAAAGCAAATGGCCAGGTGAACCCGGAACCTCCCCTTTCTCTTCATATTTATTCACCATGACGGGCGCATCCGCAGCCATGGCCCAAATCTATCGCATTGAATGTGGTAGATTTTGCTATCACTGACGGATGGGCCCCACGACCGTGGAGTCTCCCACGCGCGCACGTGACAATAAATGTGGCACGGTAACCGGCGGGCGTGGCGCGACTGTTGTGCTATCCCATCCGTCAGCCGCCGCCCACGCCGCTTCGTCTGCCCGAGGCGGACGCCTGAAAAGGCGCGCCCACGTCGCCCGCTACCTGCGGAAGACCCGCATGCATGTGGCTCACGGCTCTGTGACGTTTTCAGATCACGATGGAATATTCCTTCATAGGGTCTCTTCACCCTCGAAGGAATCGCATTTCGAGGCCTTACTGATCAGGGGGTCGAAGCCTGGCCCTTCAGGGGGTTCGACAGGCGCCCCAGATCACCAGAGTCAGGGACTACAGGGATGTGCTGTACAAGCTACCCTCGAACACGAAGTTCGAGACATCCTACGCAGTGTTCAAGGCCAGTCGAGGGTGCCTAGAAGAGGGATCCCATCGAGGGAGAGCATAGAGCCCTCGGACCCTATCGAATGGGTCCGAGCCCCGCCTAGCGAACCCTCGCGAGCGCTTTATAGGACGTGTCTATGGACCACGAGCCGACCCCTATCGAACGGGGCACGGACGTCCGCTTGAACAACCCGCTAATAGCTCACTGAAGCAGCCATAGCTCGCGGCCCGGGCAAGGGTAGCATGGTGCGCTTCACCCCTCCTCCCTGCGGAAGGGCGACAAGGGTCGTAGTCGAAGTCGAGGGTTTCCCCTGAACGCCTTCACACAGGCCTAGGCTTGGGGGCTCCTCGCACACCATGGTTCAAAACCACACCCTCGAATAAATCGACAACCGTCACTTATGAAGCTCCACGTGTAAACCGAACCCACCGCTATTAGCGTACGTTCCCCTAACGGCTAAGCTGAACGCCGGGTCGCTGTACCAGCACTGAGAGTGCCGAGGCCGGCTGAAAAAGTGCCGATGCCGGCTGAAAAAGACGTTGGACGGCCATCCCAGTAAAGCTACCCAGCGGGACAACATTTATAGCCCTTGGACGAGCACAAACTCTCCTCCAAGGCCTCGGGGGCTACACCCGTGGGTGCGCTGACGCGCCCCCGCGAAGGTGACTTCACACATATTCGAGGGTCGTGACTCTATGTACACCCCTATACCCTCAGTGATCCTCCCCGCAGAGGAGGAAGGGAACTTTATTGCTCAATGCAAATAGAGATTACAAAGGGTCACCAGCGCGAAGTCATCGAAAGATACAAACACGTTGTCACCTACGTGGCAATTTTCCCTGTCTTGGGGAGGCGCGAGCGACGAAGAAAGGCACCGAGCCCCTAGCAGAGGCAACAGCGAGGCTGCTAGGGATGCGAGAAACCGCCCCCAGACCTCACGGGTCCAGCAGGACGCTCTCCTCGCACGCCTTCTTCCAGCGTCTCCTCCACCAAAGACCACGCGGGGGGTCGAGCTGGCGGACAGCGCCTTCCGCACCATCTCCCCGAGAGCAACCTTGTCACCGGGGGGGACGATGCGAAAAACAGCCGCCAGACCTGGCGCCAGCGCCACGGTCAGGCGTCTCCATCCCCCTTCAGGCTAGGGGACATCGCAGGAGCAGGACCCCATGGGCCCAATACTGTTCTGCTGATCCCACTGAGCCCGGGGGATGGAGCGCACGCCCACTCCGGTCTTCCCCTACCGCTCGCAAGCATTCTTCTAGCGCCAAAAGCCTAAAAAAGCCAGGCCACCCCATCTGGGGGCCGGCTGTGGCAGAACCGCCTGAATTATCCCGGCTCAAGTGCGCAGGCCATCACCATAAAAGCAACATTAGCTCAAACGCACTTCAAACGGAATAATTCTGGGTCTGTCGGGTAACGTCCCGATACAACCACCGGTTCTCGGATCGAACAAGCATACCCCGCACGAAGGCGAGTCCAGAGATATTACAACCAAAATTTTACAACACAGGCATAGTAATGATTACAAACCAGTTAAAAACTATTATTACAAAGCCAACTTAAGTAAAACAGTTATACAAACCATAAGTGTAAAGATTTAGGGTTTAAACAGCGGAAGATGAAACACGACGACTACAACACGTCGCAAAATGGTACCAAGCTAGCCCAAGCAAGGTATCACTCGTCATGGTCATTGCCGGCCGAAGACGTATCCCACTCTACGGACCAGCCATGAGGCAAAGAGCAGGGATAGGTCAAACTAGCGACCTGGTCCTCAAGACTCATACCTGAAAAAGGGTTTCAACAGCAAGGCTGAGTATTCTAATACTCAGCAAGACTTAACCGTCAACGGGTATAAGTAGCCCACTATAGCTAGACTATGCAAGGATTGTGAGGCTCTGGTTTTCCTTTTTGCTGAAAAGCATTAAAGAGTAGATCCTTACTTTCAAGTTTTAGCCTTCAAGATTCTAGTAGATTAACCATTCTATGTAAGCAACTACTATCCAAACATGGTAGAAAACTAAGCAAACATCAAGATTAATAAATAATATTGTTGCTCTTATTACTCTGTGTGGCAAAGGGATCAAGCAGTCTCATTTCATCGTGAGAGGCGGACGATTCTGAATCGAAATTCAACCTTGCAAGGATAAACCTAACACACACGTTTGGAACACCGTCGGGTCGTTTCCAAACAACCGTTGACCTTTCTTTCCGGCTTGTGGATAGTGCCACTCTCCCCGACTACAGGGCTCCAAGGTCCACCCGTGCCCGGTCCACCCTTGTCCCTTGAAGTCGTAGTGTTGCGCAACATAAAATAAAACCTATCCCTAAGAGAGAGTGGGAGGTATATCCACTCCCCGGTCCAATCGGCTACTAGGCTTGCCGCGTACCATATTTACGACATGTGGCTAGTACTTTCAAAAACTTAACCACCGCTACCACACACCGCGACCTTAGCAAGTTCATCAACACAGACGGGGTCTCACATAAGGTCATGATATCGAACACAACCCCGTCCGTCGTCCTTATATTGATAACAGAAAGTAAACAAGCAAATCCTATAAAGCTCGCGAGTGACAGGCAATCACTCGACTTTTACCGGTCCTATAAGCTTAGCAAGTAGTCGAACTCAGGTCTAGTGTTCAGTACATAGGTTCCTAGGATCATGCATCTAGGGTTTCAATTCAACTCCTATGAACTGTAAATGCACAAGTAAAATAATACAGTAAATGAAATTAATTTGAAGGATAGGTTGTGTCCGGGGCTTGCCTTCTCGGTAGTTGCTAACTATTTCAGTGCTAGGCTCTTCCGAACTTTGGTTCAGGGCTTCAGTTAGTTCCGCAGTGTTTACTTGAGCGTCGAGATCACCTCCGACAGATTCCGGGATCAGCTCGTACGTCCCGTCCGATAAGGCAGTCGTGTCTATATGTAATGCAAGAACAACATTATAAAAACACACATGGGCAATCGTTTATAGAGTAGTTAAATACCAAATTTAACTACACAAGACATCATGATCAACAGCACAAAAGAAGTTAACTAACTTCATAAAAAGAGTGGTGGTGATTTCCTATACGATTAAGTCATGGTTTGTAAATAAATCAACAACTCAGAGTACAAATAGTAATAAAATCTACCAAAATTACACTAAACAGAACATGAACAGACTAAGCTACCCTACAAAAATCATGCCAAAACATGTATCCGCTTAATCACAACAATTCAATCATTCAGACAGCACCTAGAACAAACTTGAATTATACAGGTCAAACTAGAACAAAGAAGAAGCTCAAAATTTAACAGGAGATCTACACAGGTATGATTTATCTATTGTGAATTTTTCACGATTTTACCTACACAGAATTAATCGTGAGAAAATAAACAAAACAGACAACAGTTTAGCAAGATTCAATTTTAGCTCCCGTTCTAGTCATGAACTAAAGCTCAAACTTCCTAATCAAACTAATATACTCCATATAAACACTCAGGAATATTTTCAGGATTAACAAGAAAAGAAACTATTTATCATAAATAAAGTATAATAAAACAAGGATTAAATCAAATAAATAGCTACAACCAAGAACTGACCATGAAATTTTTATAGCAAAGCTAGTGTAACAAGAGTAAACTACCACCAAAATTTCAGAGCAATATCAGCTTTCAAGTATCAGATAAGAAAAAGATTAAAGAACAAGTATTTATTTACCTAATAACACAAAACAAAATCTACAGCAAAAACTTGTAACTAAAACCTAACATATTATGGTTCTACTGCATAGAGCTCTTCAAGAGGATTCCAAAACATCAAGATTTGCTAATTTACGAATTTTCTACGAATTGATATTGAATTTCAAAGATCACTGAAAAACATTGCAAACCAGTCCCTAAGGCACTATTGCAATGAGTCACTGACATCGCAGATAACCCCCTGGGTTTTCTCAAATTCAAGTACGCGGTCCTTGGGTCGGGTCAGAGAGGGGAGGCGAGGTTTGACCGGCCGTTTCCCGGTGAGGGGCTCACCGGCGGCGAGGGTGGAGGGGTGCGTGAGCCTCACAGGTTCAAGGCGCACCTCTGGGTGCTTGGAATCGAGGCTAGGGCGGTCGGAGAGGGGGGTGTCGACGGCGAGCGGCGGCTTGCGGGCTCGGAGCACGGCGGCGGGGTGGCTCCGGTGGTGTTCGGGTGAGGGAAAATGGCCCAGGAGCTGCGCGAGGTCGAGGCGGTGCTAATGGTGGGGGATGTAGGGGTGGAGCGGGTCTGGGTTGGCGGCTCCGCGCTGGGGTGGAGCTCGCCGGGGTTCAAGCAGGGCGGCGGCGGCGTTCTGCGGCGTGGGAGCGAGGAGAGCGAAGAAGGGCGGTAGGAATTGGTTTCTGGGGTATTTGTAGGCCCAGGGCGCTCGCTAGAACGGGACGGCGGCCACTGCAGCGGGCTCTCCACCACGACGGCGAGGTGGCGGTGGCGCGGGTGCCTCTGGACTCGGCGGCGCGCGTGGCACGGCCGGGAGGCTCCAGCGCGAAGCAACAGGAGGGGGAGGAGCTCGCCCGCGACGCGTGGGAGCCAGCGCACGGCGAAGTAATGGCCGGGAAAGCCGGAAAGGCGCTCCACGGCGGCACTGTCGGTGGCCGGCGGCGAGAAGCAGAGCAGGGGGTTGAGGTGGAAGAAAAGGGTCGTTTTGCAATTACCAAAAGTTCCAGGGACCCCACTGTAAAACAGCGATAACTTTTAAACCAAAGCTCAAATGAAGAAGTGCCCAACATGAAAGTTGTTCAATTTTTCAAGAGCTACAACGTTGATGTTGTGCAAAAATTTATTTGACCAAAGGATAGAGAGCTAAATTTGAAAACACAAGAGGGATTTTAAATTCTAGGAATTTTGTCTTTTTCAATGTAAAATCACTTCAAATGTAAACTTACAAGCAAAATGACTACCATGCATTAAATGCACTGAAATTTTGCACAAACACCCTCCACTAAAACTATAATTACACAAATAACTTTATAAAGGACCTCGCATAAAAACATAATTACACATATAACCTTTCATAATTACAAAAAGATCCTTTTTACGCATTTCAAGCACAAGATGCATAGCAACAAACACAATTACTGTGCAAACACCTATTTAATTACTGTGTAAACACCCGGGGTGTTACAACCTTCCCCCCTAAAAGGAATCTCGTCCCGAGATTACAGTAAGAAAAGGGTGCAAAGATTCGGTACCTGGATTGGTTCTAAGAAAGTCGGGAAAGTTCCGTTGGAGAAAATTTTCAGTCTCCCAAGTAGATTCTTCTACAGTATGCTGATTCCACTGGATTTTGTACATTTTAACTTTCTCTCTTCTAGTACTTCTTTCTTTTGTGTCAAGAATCCTGATTGGATACTCCGTATAAGATAGATCGGATTCAATTTCGATATCTTGTGGTTCAAGGATTTCAGTAGGTACCCTGGTGCACTTCCGAAGTTGTGAGACATGGAAGACATCATGAACGGCGGCCAATTGAGAGGAAAGACGGAGTCGGTAGGCAACGGGTCCACAAGTTTCGATAATTTCAAATGGTCCGATATATCGGGGTGCTAATTTCCCTTTTAAGCCAAAGCGTTGAACACCTTTAGTAGGAGATACTTGCGAATATACAAAGTCTCCTACCTCGAATTGTAAAGGATCTCTTCTTTTGTCTGCATAACTTTTCTGTCTTGATTGAGCTGCTTTAAGATTAACCTGGATAATTCTGACTTGCTCCTCTGCCTCCGAAACTAAATCTGGCCCAAAAATTTTGCGTTCTCCAGCTTGTGACCAATTCAAAGGAGTTCGACACCTTCGACCGTATAATGCTTCAAATGGTGCCATTTGCAAGCTGGATTGATAACTGTTATTGTATGAAAACTCTGCCAATGCTAGGCACTTAACCCAGTTCTTGCCATATTGAATAACACATGCCCTCAACATGTCTTCAAGGATTTGATTGATTCGTTCAGTTTGCCCATCTGTTTGTGGATGATAAGCTGAACTACGAATCAATTTTGTTCCAAGGGATTCCTGCATTTGCTCCCAGAAACGTGCTATAAACTGAGGCCCACGATCAGAAATAATCGTCTTTGGAATGCCATGTAAACGAACAATCTGATCGAGATAAATCTCTGCGTACTTCTTGGCAGAATAAGTGGTGTGTACTGGAATAAAATGAGCGGTCTTGGTGAGTCTATCAACGATTACCCTAAACAGAATCATGCTTATGAGGAGTAGTGGGTAAACCAACGATAAAATCCATACTGATGTCCTCCCATTTCCAGGATGGAATAGATAAAGGTTGGAGAGTACCAGCTACTTTCAAATGACTAGCTTTAACTCTTTGACAGACATCACACTCAGAAACATATCTGGCGATCTCTCTTTTCATTCTAGTCCACCAGAAATTTTGTTTGAGATCATGGTACATCTTGGTACCACCGGGATGAATCGAAAACTTCGATAGATGTGCTTCATCAAGGATTTGTTTTCTAAGCTCATGGTTCTTGGGTACAACTAGTCGAGATTCAAACCATAAAACTCCTCTATGATCCACTCGGAAACATTTATACTTTGGTTCACCTTGTGATAATTTTTCCTTGATGACCTTGATACCCTCATCATGTAATTGCCCCATGATGATGCTATCATGAAGTGTAGGCTCAAGGGATATATGGTTCAAACTTCCTTGAGGTACCATTTCTAGGTTTAACTTCATCATTTCCTGGCATAAAGTTTCATTGAATGGTTCTACAGATAGACAATGGCATTGTGACTTGCGGCTGAGTGCATCCGCAACCACATTAGCCTTTCCTGGATGATAGTGCACTTCTAGATCATAATCCTTTATCAACTCTAGCCAGCGTCTCTGCCTCATGTTGAGATCAGCTTGAGTGAAGATATATTTGAGGCTCTTATGGTCAGTGTAAATATTACAGTGAGTTCCCATAAGATGATGTCTCCAAATCTTAAGAGCGTGAATGACAGCTGCTAATTCCAGATCATGGGTTGGATAATTCTTCTCATGATCCCGGAGAGCTCTTGATGCATAAGAAATAACCCGGTTGTCCTGCATAAGCACACAACCAAGTCCCGTACCCGAAGCATCGCAATAGACATCAAAAGGTTTGGTACTGTCCGGTGTAGACAATACTGGAGCGGTAGTTAATCTTGCTTTGAGAGTTTGGAAAGCTTCTTCACACTTATCATTCCAAACAAACTTCACTCCCTTCTTCAATAACTCCGTCATAGGCTTGGCTATTCTGGAGAAATCAGTAATGAACCGACGATAATATCCAGCTAAACCAAGAAAACTGCGAATTTGATGAACTGAAATAGGAGATTCCCAATCCATCACTTCTTGTACTTTAGTTGGATCAACAGATATACCATCACTGGAGATAGTGTGACCTAAGAATTTCACACTGTCCAACCAAAATTCACACTTGGAGAATTTGGCATAAAGATGATGATCTCGTAATCGTTGAAGAACGATACGCAAATGTTCAGCATGATCTTCTTCATTCTTGGAGTAGATCAAGATATCGTCAATGAAAACCACGACGAATTTATCCAGCTCCGGCATGAAGACTGAATTCATCAAGTACATAAAATATGCTGGGGCGTTGGTAAGACCAAAAGACATAACCAAATATTCATATAGTCCATATCTGGTAGAGAAAGCAGTCTTTGGAATATCACAAGGCTTGATCTTTATTTGATGGTAGCCAGAACGAAGATCAATCTTAGAGAAAACCTTAGCTCCAGCTAACTGATCAAACAGAATATCGATGCGGGGAAGAGGATACTTGTTTTTAATAGTGACCGCATTGAGTGGTCGATAATCAACACATAGCCTCAAACTATTGTCTTTCTTCTTCACAAACAGGGCTGGACATCCCCAGGGTGAAGAACTTGGACGTATAAAACCTTTGTCAAGAAGGTCTTGGAGTTGGACTTTCAATTCTGCTAATTCATTTGGAGGCATTCGGTACGACCTCTTAGAAATAGGGGCGGTACCGGGTTGAAGTTCGATAACAAACTCGATGTCTCTATCAGGAGGCATTCCAGGTAAATCATCTGGAAATACATCCGCATACTCCCACACAATAGGGATATCTTCAAGTTTAATTTCTTTTGCGGCATAAGCACAAGAGTTAATGTACTCTCGTTGTGGTAGATAGAGTATGGTGGCTCCTTGATGTGGTGAATCTATCTCGATAGCTCGGGAAGAGATATCTAATAGTACTTTATGTGTAGTCATCCAATTCACGCCTAGAATAACATCCATGCCTTCTAAATTCAGCAAGATCAAGTCTGTCTTTATCAATTTGCTACCCAGCTTAATTGGCACACATCTAGTGATTTGATTGGAAGCTATCTTCCCACCAGGGGTTGTTATCATAAAAGATCCCTTAGTATGACAAAAATCCAATCCTAATCTTGCTCCAAATTTGGCACTTATAAAACTATGCGTTGCACCAGAATCAAATAATATGACTGCGGTAAAACAAATGTGATTCTAATTCACAAGGTGATATGATTCCAACTCAAAGAATAATAAACCACAATTGGTACTGGTTCATCATTTGAGATTCTAAGGAATGAAAAGATCCTTATAACAACAAGATGGGGCTTAGGAGGAAGGCATGACTCGAAACCATATTTTTCATCTAAGGAAACCTAAGCATTTTACAAACATGCTACTAAAATCAGAGTTTCACTCACTCATGTTTTAAGCACACTAACACTTATCTTATAAGGATTCATACTAGAAATTTCTGAACAAGCTCATGTAGCAACTTCAACTATTATGAACCAATCAAACATCAACCAAATATGCATGCACGTCCTGACCGTCCTCACAAGATAGACAATTGCCAACTATGGTTGGGCTTACGTGGTTAGCACGGTGGCATACATAAATACGGCTCTCCCTATATAACTAGTCGATACATTCTAACCGTTCTTATCTTATCGAATCGTGGTTAGCGTACCTGCATAAGATTGACAGAACATAAATATATATCCCCAATGAACCTTTCATGCCAGCACTCATGAAAGCGTTCCCAAACATTACCGCTCACTATAGAAGCGGCAGCCATACAATTTCCGCCGTATGGCCAACGTTAACATACGCTACTTAGTGGCGTATTCACGAGTTTCTTTACTCCCAATATAGTCGACCGAGATTGGTATATTGGCAGCAGCTCAAGTAAGTCACTGCTTGAGCGCAGCGTTCGGCTCGCATCGCCGACGGGAAGGTCAGACTCCCTCAGCTGACTGAGCACACTTTACTTCCAATATAGTCAACTAATAGTCGGTATATTGGAAGCACCTCAAGTAAGCCACTGCTTGAGGGCAGCGTTCGGCTCGCATCACCGACGGGAAGGTCAAACTCCCTCAGCTGACTGAGGATCCTTACCATCTTACCTCAACGTAGGTGCGTCGTTACAAGAATTAAGAGTTGCTTGTGAGTATGGTTTGACAAAATGTAAAGTGCTGGAAGTCAGATAACATAAACCATACAGAAATAACCACCTAGTAATTCCCATAAATTCCCTAGGACTTTACGTTCTAAGCACAACCCTTAACGAATCCAACGTAGCTTTTCGAAATACCCTGTTGTTCCACTTTTATATGGAAAACGATTTTTAAGGTTCCAACACCTCTGGTATACGCTTGTAGCTCTGATACCAGCTGTGGCAGAACCACCTGAATTATCCCGGCTCAAGTGCGCAGGCCATCACCATAAAAGCAACATTAGCTCAAACGCACTTCAAACGGAATAATTCTGGGTCTGTCGGGTAACGTCCCGATACAACCACCGGTTCTCGGATCGAACAAGCATACCCCGCACGAAGGCGAGTCCAGAGATATTACAACCAAAATTTTACAACACAGGCATAGTAATGATTACAAACCAGTTAAAAACTATTATTACAAAGCCAACTTAAGTAAAACAGTTATACAAACCATAAGTGTAAAGATTTAGGGTTTAAACAGCGGAAGATGAAACACGACGACTACAACACGTCGCAAAATGGTACCAAGCTAGCCCAAGCAAGGTATCACTCGTCATGGTCATTGCCGGCCGAAGACGTATCCCACTCTACGGACCAGCCATGAGGCAAAGAGCAGGGATAGGTCAAACTAGCGACCTGGTCCTCAAGACTCATACCTGAAAAAGGGTTTCAACAGCAAGGCTGAGTATTCTAATACTCAGCAAGACTTAACCGTCAACGGGTATAAGTAGCCCACTATAGCTAGACTATGCAAGGATTGTGAGGCTTTGGTTTTCCTTTTTGCTGAAAAGCATTAAAGAGTAGATCCTTACTTTCAAGTTTTAGCCTTCAAGATTCTAGTAGATTAACCATTCTATGTAAGCAACTACTATCCAAACATGGTAGAAAACTAAGCAAACATCAAGATTAATAAATAATATTGTTGCTCTTATTACTCTGTGTGGCAAAGGGATCAAGCAGTCTCATTTCATCGTGAGAGGCAGACGATTCTGAATCGAAATTCAACCTTGCAAGGATAAACCTAACACACACGTTTGGAACACCGTCGGGTCGTTTCCAAACAACCGTTGACCTTTCTTTCCGGCTTGTGGATAGTGCCACTCTCCCCGACTACAGGGCTCCAAGGTCCACCCGTGCCCGGTCCACGCTTGTCCCTTGAAGTCGTAGTGTTGCGCAACATAAAATAAAACCTATCCCTAAGAGAGAGTGGGAGGTATATCCACTCCCCGGTCCAATCGGCTACTAGGCTTGCCGCGTACCATATTTACGGCATGTGGCTAGTACTTTCAAAAACTTAACCACCGCTACCACACACCGCGACCTTAGCAAGTTCATCAACACAGACGGGGTCTCACATAAGGTCATGATATCGAACACAACCCCGTCCGTCGTCCTTATATTGATAACAGAAAGTAAACAAGCAAATCCTATAAAGCTCGCGAGTGACAGGCAATCACTCGACTTTTACCGGTCCTATAAGCTTAGCAAGTAGTCGAACTCAGGTCTAGTGTTCAGTACATAGGTTCCTAGGATCATGCATCTAGGGTTTCAATTCAACTCCTATGAACTGTAAATGCACAAGTAAAATAATACAGTAAATGAAATTAATTTGAAGGATAGGTTGTGTCCGGGGCTTGCCTTCTCGGTAGTTGCTAACTATTTCAGCGCTAGGCTCTTCCGAACTTTGGTTCGGGGCTTCAGTTAGTTCCGCAGTGTTTACTTGAGCGTCGAGATCACCTCCGACAGATTCCGGGATCAGCTCGTACGTCCCGTCCGATAAGGCAGTCGTGTCTATATGTAATGCAAGAACAACATTATAAAAACACACATGGGCAATCGTTTATAGAGTAGTTAAATACCAAATTTAACTACACAAGACATCATGATCAACAGCACAAAAGAAGTTAACTAACTTCATAAAAAGAGTGGTGGTGATTTCCTATACGATTAAGTCATGGTTTGTAAATAAATCAACAACTCAGAGTACAAATAGTAATAAAATATACCAAAATTACACTAAACAGAACATGAACAGACTAAGCTACCCTACAAAAATCATGCCAAAAGATGTATCCACTTAATCACAACAATTCAATCATTCAGACAGCACCTAGAACAAACTTGAATTATACAGGTCAAACTAGAACAAAGAAGAACCTCAAAATTTAACAGGAGATCTACACAGGGATGATTTATCTATTGTGAATTTTTCACGATTTTACCTACAGAGAATTAATCCTGAGAAAATAAACAAAACAGACAACAGTTTAGCAAGATTCAATTTTAGCTCCCGTTCTAGTCATGAACTAAAGCTCAAACTTCCTAATCAAAATAATATACTCCATATGAACACTCAGGAATATTCTCAGGATTTAACAAGAACAGAAACTATTTATCATAAATAAAGTATACTAAACAAGGATTAAATCAAATAAATAGCTACAACCAAGAACTGACTATGGAATTTTTATAGCAAAGCTAGTGTAACAAGAGTAAACTACCACCAAAATTTCATAGCAATATCAGCTTTCAAGTATCAGATAAGAAAAAGATTAAAGAACAAGTATTTATTTACCTAATAACACAAAACAAAATCTACAGCAAAAACTTGTAACTAAAACCTAACATATTATGGTTCTACTGCATAGAGCTCTTCAAGAGGATTCCAAAACATCAAGATTTGCTAATTTACGAATTTTCTACGAATTGATATTGAATTTCAAAAATCACTGAAAAACATTGCAAACCAGTCCCTAAGGCACTATTGCAATGAGTCACTGACATCGCAGATAACCCCCTGGGTTTTCTCAAATTCAAGTACGCGGTCCTTGGGTCGGGTCAGAGAGGGGAGGCGAGGTTTGACCGGCCGTTTCCCGGCGAGGGGCTCACCAGCGGCGAGGGTGGAGGGGTGCGTGAGCCTCACAGGTTCAAGGCGCACCTCTGGGTGCTTGGAATCGAGGCTAGGGCGGTCGGAGAGGGGGTGTCGACGGCGAGCGGCGGCTTGCGGGCTCGGAGCACGGCGGCGGGGTGGCTCCGGTGGTGTTCGGGTGAGGGAAAATGGCCCAGGAGCTGCGCGAGGTCGAGGCGGTGCTAATGGTGGGGGATGTAGGGGTGGAGCGGGTCTGGGTTGGCGGCTCCGCGGTGGGGTGGAGCTCGCCGGGGTTCAAGCAGGGCGGCGGCGGCGTTCTGCGGCGTGGGAGCGAGGAGAGCGAAGAAGGGCGGTAGGAATTGGTTTCTGGGGTATTTGTAGGCCCAGGGCGCTCGCTAGAAGGGGACGGCGGCCACTGCAGCGGGCTCTCCTCCGCGACGGCGAGGTGGCGGTGGCGCGGGCGCCTCTGGACTCAGCGGCGCGCGTGGCACGGCCGGGAGGCTCCAGCACGAAGCAACAGGAGGGGGAGGAGCTCGCCCGCGACGCGTGGGAGCCAGCGCACGGCGAAGTAATGGCCGGGAAAGCCGGGAAGGCGCTCCACGGCGGCGCTGTCGGTGGCCGGCGGCGAGAAGCAGAGCAGGGGGTTGAGGTGGAAGAAAAGGGTCATTTTGCAATTACCAAAAGTTCCAGGGACCCCACTGTAAAACAGCGATAACTTTTAAACCAAAGCTCAAATGAAGAAGTGCCCAACATGAAAGTTGTTCAATTTTTCAAGAGCTACAACTTTGATGTTGTGCAAAAATTTATTTGACCAAAGGATAGAGAGCTAAATTTGAAAACACAAGAGGGATTTTAAATTCTAGGAATTTTGTCTTTTTCAATGTAAAATCACTTCAAATGTAAACTTACAAGCAAAATGACTACCATGCATTAAATGCACTGAAATTTTGCACAAACACCCTCCACTAAAACTATAATTACACAAATAACTTTATAAAGGACCTCGCATAAAAACATAATTACACATATAACCTTTCATAATTACAAAAAGATCCTTTTTACGCATTTCAAGCACAAGATGCATAGCAACAAACACAATTACTGTGCAAACACCTATTTAATTACTGTGTAAACACCCGGGGTGTTACACCGGTCACAAAAAGGCAAAGGAAACATTACAAGATTTAGGCAATGCTGGAAGAAAGAGTTGGGAGGTTGGAGAAGAAGGGGAACCCCACGACCCCTATTTATAGCTGCGCCGGGCACAAAGCTTCAAGCTTGTCAAAGAGCGGAGGCTTGTATCGCCCATGACGAAGCGGCGCTCCACGAGCAAAGGATGTCCTCGGTCCCCGCGCCGAGACATGACCAAGCAAAATAAAGCGGAGCTGATCCCCTGGATGCTAAGCGGCGCAGCATCGGCTCTGGCCGGATGCCTTCGAACGGCGCACCGTAAAGCGACCAGGAACGCCGGGGCCAAGGCCCTACGTGCGGGACAGCGCGATGGGAGCACCAGCTGCCAAGCAGCGGGCGCTACCATCACCCTGCCCCCCCCCTCAGCGCGCGGACACGTCTTGTCCTTCAAACAAACAAACAAACAAAGAGGCGCGCGCCTCGAAGCACTCCTCCCACGGGCGTACCACCCCGACCGGTGAGTTGTCACATCCGCCGGGCTGGCGCTCAGGCACGTCTGGCGGGTGCGCGACATTGACTGATCACGTCAAAAGGGAAATCCCCGAATTACCCTTTGGCCAAACCCACTGATTCAACCAAAGCCTCGGGGGCTACTGTCGGGTATCACAATTAGGGACACCCTAATCGGGGTACTAAGATCGCTCCTAAAACACAAAACACCTGTTAAAATAACTGGGCCCACAAAGGCCCACGACCTGCCTCCCATTCGGAAGAAAGGAAGGGACTCAAAGAAGCCCAGCGTGCGGCCCATTCGCATCCCACTCGAACCCACGGAACGATCTCCGCCTCGCTCGATGGTCCCTCTCGGGTTCGCCGGACAACCTCCGCCTCGCTCGAGGGTAGCGGATCTGCCCTCGAGCAGGTGACTCATCTCCGCCTTGCTCGAGGGTAGCGGATCCGCCCTCGAGCAGGTGACTTATCTCCGCCTCGCTCGAGGGTAGCGGATCCGCCCTCGAGCGGGTGACTTATTTCCGCCTCGCTCGAGACCGTCTCTCGGCACAAGGGACAAACGGCCCCGCCGCCCAACCGACCGCCGTACGAAGGCATTAAAGGCCAGCCACTCCACCACGGCTCAAAGGACGGGCGGCGTCAGACTGCCACTCCCACAGTGGATGTGACCGGGGTCCCCATCCGCTGACTCCGGTCACCATTCCGCCATCCCGGATGCTGTAGCAGTGCCTTGGGACCTGCACGCGGAACAAGATGGGCTCGGCACTGCTCCCATCACTATTCTGCCGACGCCGACCATCCGGACTAGCCTCCCACTGGGGAAGGGGTCCGGGACTTCCACGTGTCCCCCGGACCTTCTAGTGTGCACGCCCGCACTCCCACCAGGGGGTCCGGGACCGTCACGCGCCATTAGTACCGCTAGTCCACAGGGCCCACTACACACCACCACCACGCCGCCTGCGGCACACTGCAGGACGACCGTCGCAATCTTCACAGGACCAAGGACAATGTCCAGGACGACTGCGACGCGCGCCGCCTTCCCACAGTGTACTTCCTACAGTGTTTGACCACTGTACCCGCGATTCGGGGGAAAACGACGACTTCCGCGCGCCCTACACTCGTGTACGCCGCCCCTCCTTGTGACTATAAAAGGAGGAGGCGGACCCCCTTTAAGCCTCTCTGGGCTCTAACTGGACTCTAGGCTGCTGGCTAGTTAGTCTCTCTCTCTGGTTTCTATCTCCCAAGAGAACTCTCAGCACTACTGAGCACTCATCTCAACCGACTCCACTCTTAGCAGAGACTTGGGAGCTTCCCTCCCTCTCTCGCCTCGCTTGTATCCCCTACTACAAGCACTCCGGGTGCAAGATAATACAGTGCCCTCGCACACCCCCTTTGCTGGACGTACGGCCTCGCGGCCGGAACCAGGATAAACCGTGCATTACTGTGATTGCCTCTTGCATCGTCATCTGGGACGAGGAAACACGCAGCATTTACTAGTTGGGATCCAGGCCCCCAGGTCGGGACACCGACAACAGGGTATAACCGTATAATGGCTTACTGAAAGATATCTCTTGATGTCCAGGACAATTCGTAGCCTTTTTTTTGGACTATACTAAATTTAGTTGTGGCCTCTTCTTGCTCACCTTTTCAGAGAGGCACAATAGAAAGAAAAATATATGCAAGTTTTAAAACCTTCGCACTTGAAAAAAATTCCAGATGTATAACAAAGCTGTCAATTGGCCCCAAATGTTCCTTGTAGTATATCTCTAACAAAGTGACCTAGTAATATAATTCTGTTTTCCTAAAAACTTCCAAAGACAAATCTATGATAAGTTGATAAAAAAAATAATGATAAGTTGAGAGAATCCAACTGACCGGCACTCTTGCCTTTCACTTGAAAGGCAGGTTACAACCGCTACCACCAACCAACCCTGAAACAAAATTGTTGCAGTGTTTGTTACATGATGATGCAAATGCAACATGGCAATGCTCTACAGAGTCTAACACTCTAACTAGATCGTCCATGCATCACCACACTTCCAAGAACATGTACATGAAACAGGACAGAGCAACAGACGAGAAGGATGTGGTAGGTGGAGCTTCGGCATAGGAATCTGTTGAATCGACATCAGGTGGGCTCAATCCTCCAGTGCCCGGTGGTGACTTAAACGTGGCGCTCGGAGTGGAGGATGTTGAACCTGGTGCTCTTGATTGCCCGGCAGTGCTGCAAACAACAATTACCATCATAAACAATGATTCTGTTCAAGCAATGATGGTATAACTTCTGATATATAAATCATAATAAACTGAAAGGAATACACAAATTATTTAGGTGTTCATCAGACAAATAAAAATGAAACACAAAATCGTATCCAGTTATTTTTTTGCCAACGCTCGATTAATGTGGATAAATGGGTTCAAGATTCACCCCGCCATTGACTCTTCATTTAAAGGCTCAAAACTATTTTTTTTAAACGAAAAAGGCTCCAAACTATTTTTTTGAAACAAAAAAAGGCTCCAAACTATTTATCTATCTATTTTAATAGCTTATTTTGTAACACCACTAATGATGCAGTATATTGTTAAAGGCCAATTAGCTAGTTGAGTGACGTCTGTCTCGAGGACCCAATTGAAACGAAAACATGATCCATGCTCTGTAGTATGTTCATTTTTATTTCCCTTTTGCATAAAAAACTGATCTATTAATGCCATCAAAGTAATAAAATTTTTAGCATCACAACAGATTCTAGGGACGGCAATCAGTCCTTATTGGATGAAATACTAATGTTTACTGCTTAGTATCATAACAAATTCTACATTCATCTGTAAGACAACCTACAAATATAATGTAGCCACAATATTTTGGACACAAGAGCACTAATCATTCTCTCCCAACAATTTATGGCCATCTCTTCCACTGAAATTCATGTTTATTCATTAGTAGTAGTAGCGTTATGCTTGCCGATGAACCTAGTCCTTCAAATTAAGCAGACATTTCCAAGTATAATACAGGTTGAAGAGTTGATTGGTGCAAAATACAGATACTTTGAAGGATTAGAACCTTCTTCAGAAGTGAATGATGCTGCCATACATGAATTATCTTTCGTGATTTTATACGCTACACGCCTATTTACTTTAGGTCTATTGAATTTATACATGACAAAATAAGTTATCTAGTGAATCAATGAAGTTATGTATATAATTAGAAGTTCCACATTGACTGAATTATTTCTACACTTTTTGAGATGGAGGCTAGTATTATGTAATTCATTTACCTTGGAGATGAAGGGTAGGTGCATGATCCATAACCTGTAATGCAAAAAACAAATTGAATAAGTTGATGCCACACATTCTTTTAGATTTGTGAGAAGATTTTGCAGAATGCATCAGTAAAAACTGGGACGAGAGGAGGCAAAGAAGGGCTCAAGTAGCTGCATTAATGCACATATATAATGGTTACATGCCATACAACCAACAACAACAACAACAACAAGCCTTTTTTCCCAAGCAAGTTGGGGTAGGCTAGAGATGAAACCCGAAAGAAATAAGTTCAAGGTTCAGGCACATTGATAGCTAGTCTCCAAGCGCTCCTATCCAAAGCTATCTCTTTAGAAATATTCCAATCCTTAAGATCTCTCTTAACCGACTCATCCCACGTCAGTTTAGGTCTACCTCTACCCCTCTTTACATTATCGACCCGCTCAAGAACCCCATTATGCACCGACGCCTCAGGAGGCCTTCGTTGGACATGTCCAAACCATCTCAGCCGATGCTGGGTAAGTTTCTCCTCAATTGGTGCCACCCCGACCATATCCTGAATAACTTTGTTCTGGACTCTATCTCTTCTTGTGTGCCCGCAAAACCACCGTAACATCCGCATCTCTGCTACACTCAGTTGCTGGACATGTCGCCTTTTTGTAGGCCAACATTCAGCACTGTATAACATCGCCGGACGAATTATTGTCCTATAGAATTTGCCTTTTAGATTTTGTGGCACCCTCTTGTTACAAAGGATGCCAGAAGCTTGCCGCCATTTCAACCAGCCAGCTGAAATTCTATGCCTAACATCTTCAGCAATGTCGCCATCCTTTTTGTAGCACTGATCCTAAATACCGAAAAGTATCCTTCTGGACCACCACTTGCCCATCTAGACTAACGTCTCCCCCCTCATGCTTAGTCGCGCTGAAATCGCACATCATGTACTCGGTCTTGGTCCTACTAAGTCTGAACCCTTTCGACTCTAACGTGCGTCTCCACAGCTCTAACTTCCTATTAACCCCTGCTCTACTCTCGTCAACTAGCACCACATCATCAGCAAAGAGCATACACCAAGGGATCTCACCTTGTATATCCCTTGTGACCTCATCCATCACTAAAGCAAATAAATAAGGTCTCAATGCTAACCCCTGGTGTAGGCCTATGTTAATAGGAAAGTCAGTGGTGTTGGCATCACATGTCCGGACAAACGTCGTCGCATCCTTGTACATATCCTTAATGAGGGTAATGTACTTAGTTGGGACTTTGTGCTTCTCCAAGGCCCACCACATGACATTTTTCGGTACTTTGTCATATGCCTTCTCAAGGTCAATGAAGACCATGTGCAAGTCCTTCTTCTGCTCCCTATATCTCTCCATCAATTGTCGTATTAAGAAAATCGCCTCCATGGTTGACCTTCCAGGCATGAACCCAAATTGGTTTTGGGTCACACTTGTCACTCTTCTTAGGCGATGCTCGATAACCCTCTCCCAAAGCTTCATCGTATGGCTCATCAGCTTAATCCCACGGTAGTTAGTACAACTTTGAACATCGCCCTTATTTTTGAAGATAGGTACTAATATACTTCTCCTCCATTCTTCCGGCATCTTGTTTGACTGAAAAATGAGATTAAAAAGCTTAGTTAACCATACTATTGCTCTATCTCCTAGGCATCTCCACACCTCAATGGGGATACCATCAGGGCCCATCGCTTTACCTCCCTTCATCCTCTTCAAAGCCTCCCCGATCTCTACCTCCTGAATTCTCCTCACAAAACGTCTGTTGGTATCGTCAAAAGAGTCATCTAACTCAAGGGTAGGACCCTCACTCTCCCCATTAAACAACTTGTCGAAGTACTCTCTCCATCTATCTATGATCTCCTCATCCTTCACTAGCAGTCGATCTGTCCCATCCTTAATGCATTTGATTTGGTTCCCATCCTTAATGCCATACAACCACAGGTCAAATATATCTACATAAACTTTGGTTTAACATTACAAAATGAGAATATTATATGAACATAAAACAGCATGAAAATAAAGATAAAAAAATGTACCAGACACCTATGTAACATGTGTAAACTCTGTTGTTTTATATAGAATCAAGCTGTATATTAACTCATCTGATGGTCATATCCCCTTATGCACGTCTTGTGTAGATTTAGTAGTTTAGTTAGAGCAAGATGGAATTACATATAGTTGGATGTATTTTCAGTGAAAAGTTCTTTCAAGAAAAACATTAGTCAGGAGCCACGATGACTACAAAAACACATTCACATAGCATATGTACATGATGTAAGTATATATTATTAGAAATCGGTGCACTGAAAATCCTCTAACGTGAAACCTCTCTTAATCTGACCACCTATAACAAATATACCGCAATAAAAGATAGCTAAATCCTAATGAATATTATGTACACTAGTTGAACATAACACTAGTTTAGTGCGCCCAAATTACATTTGCCTCATGTTCAGTGTGCACAGCAGTTGTGTGCACTTTCATGTGTTTCCTCAACCCAAACACTTCTCAGATGAGACAAAACACGCTCTGTTTAGCATGAAGTTTTACTTATTTGGGTTCACAGCAATGCTGTCACCCACGCCATGGGATAGACGAAAAAGGCCAATCTACAGGTTATTGACAATGTCAATGCTGTTCCTATTAGTGTAGCAATACAACTTTCATCATCTCCTTACTGTTGTAATTAGCCACATGAATGAAAAGGTAGTGAAGGGAAGACAAAGGTAGTGAAGAAAAACTAGTAGTAAATAGTAATTAGGGACATGAATGAAAAGAAATTTCGTGAGAAATAAACAAATTAACTCATCAAAAGCCCTAAAAAGAAAGAAAAGCAACCGGCCGGCAGTTTAGCAGAGTATGGTTGCGCAAAGCAAAAGAGATAGAGGACGTACTCCAAGACCGAACACAAAAGCAAAAGCTAAAGGGATGGAGACGAATTGAATTGATACGGCAACAGTGAAGAACATGAACAAGGCGCAAAGTAATCTAAGGTTGGTAAAGCGCATAGTACTGACTGGGGTCGGTGAGCGTGACGGTGGCGGTGCCGGCGAAGTCGCAGGCCCCCGGCGCGGCGCGGGAGCGCTGGAAGATGGAGTTGAAGGCGTAGGAGGCGTGCGCGGCGAGGGTGTTGGGCAGGTAGCAGAGGCCGCTGGCCTGGATGGGCGCGCAGTCGGCGCCCCCCGCGGGGCCGCACGCGTAGTCCAGCGCCGACTGCAGCGCCTTGTCCGACGCCCCGCTCCGCGCGATGCACCACGCCGCTGCGCCCGCCGCCGCCGGCCGCACCGCCGCGAGCAGCAGCGCCGAAAGCGTCACGGCGACGAGCCAGCCGCGCCGCCGCAGCATGTGGTGGGACGAGCGGAGGGGATGGAGCAGACGGAACGGCCAGCGGTCGATCGGGGAGAGGAAGTAAAGGTGGTGAGAAGGGAATGCTGGGAGGGAGGGTGATGGGCGTGTGTGAGGGATATGGGAAAGAGGCAGGGAGGATCTCCTTCTCCCGCTCCTTCCTTCCACAAGCTAGTTGCTTTGTTTGGTTTTCCTTTGCGTCGACGGGTGGACGTTGGGTTGGGCTGAATTGTTCCATTGTGTATAGCTGCCTTTCCAACTTTTTGTTGCGAGTGCCATGTTTGTTTCAGCCCAAAATGCAAGGAAAGAAAAAGTAGCCACATTCCGGAAAACTATCATAATATCATTCAAATCCCTCTACACATCTCTACTTCAAAGTCCAATTCAAAAGTCAGGGCACCAGATATCCCTAACTTTGGAGAACCAATCTTTTATATTTTGAAATTTGGAGGAATTCCGCTTCAAGTGCTTGAAAATTAAGGGAGCTGCTAAATCTTAACGGCACGTTTGATTGCTAAATCTTGATCCAACTGTCAGATAATTATCTTGTTTCTCCATTTGTTTTCCTGTATGCGTGCAACTTCCACTACTAGAAAAAGAGCCATGGGAACCATTTGAAATCGGCTTTAGAAACTGGTTTTCCAACCGGTACTCAGCAACTGAGAACACTGGGTTGGTCTAGAACACCGGGTATTCCACCCGGTGCCTTTGGCTACCTTAGGTACCAATTAAAAAGGCCAACTGGTATCACAGAGACTGTCATGCTTGTTGACATCGTTTTCTAGCACGAGTCAATCTTTTGGTCAGATGGCCAATGAGAATGGGCCGACGTTGGAGTAAAGAGAGAAGCTGAGGCAAATTGGGCCTTTGGGCCAAAGAAAGGTATCGCAGCCGACGGAGATAAGGAAAGAGCCAACATGATTATGTTGGTAAGTTAACTTTAGGATCGTGCATTGTTTAAATTAGTCAGTTCTATTTCTTGCTTATCAAGTTGTAATCTCGCCGTGTCGGCAATGGAGTCTAGGTTTTGGCTATAAATTGCAGACCTCTGGCATTTGTAAATTTTGATATACCACATCCAAACAAAAACTTTACATTCAACACATCTACTTTTCCGCAGGCGACTTCACCATAGTTGCAGTAGCTTTTTTTTCTTTACAAGTTCTTCTCAGCAAGCACATTCATCGTTTGCTGGTACTTCCAAGTCAAATTGCGTAGACGGACAGGTTGACGGCTCATCACTTCTTCCTTGACGTTGATTGATTTTTTTAACGACTCTCTATGTTTATAGCATTCAAAGTTATCGAGTCAGTTAGATCTGTCCGGCGGGGTTTAACTTACACCAGTTATCGAGCACTCTTGATCCATCCGGCGGGGTCTGGTTTGTTCACCAATTTACCAATAAAAGCTATCCATCTGTTAGGTTAATTGATTCATTAATCTAGCTTGTTATTGCTTTTATTACCAAGTTATCGATAATTGCTTAGATCTTGCTAGGTTAATCCGTTTAATCTGGTTTGCTTTAAGTTTTTACCACAAGGTATCGGCATCTACTTAAATCTTGCTAGGTTAATCCGTTTAATCTAGTTTGATTTAAGCTTTTGTCACAAGTTATCCAACTTAGATCTATCTTGATCGGCTACCTCCCATGATTTGATCATGCAGGCTGATTTTGACTTGGATCTAGGTGTTGCTCACAACATGCGCTGCTTTAAGCATGGCTTGCATCCCCTCGATCGGCTGTACGATAGCCGATTGCTGGTGTCATCTATATCGACTGGCTAGCTGATAACCATTTGCATCTAACGTCTACTCTCCTTGTCAATTGCAGGTCAAATTGACTGGCACGCCTAGCGCACCACACGCGCACCTGTTCAGTTTGGTACGTCGGAGCAAAGCATATCTCCCGGCCCTAGCGTACGTGGAGCGTGAGGATTCCCTGTCCAGCGGGGAAATTTTTGCATCAACACACGTCTTGGCACGCTTGGTGGGACACGTCATCAACATGGTCGAATTCATGCCGGCCGCTAAGGATGCTTATAAATCAGGTGACAGGTCTGAGATCAGGAACAACAACAACAACATCATCAATGTCACTAAGCAATATCTTAAGGATGTTTAGAAGCAGCAGTTGGCCCAAGCCGTTGACGGCTTTAAGGCCTCGTGCCTTCAGTCATTCAGCTTCGTGTGGAGAGAAGGGAAGATCATCCAGAAAGGTGCTCTTCCTTCGACGCGTCATATCACCATCACTGAAGACCCCAGGAAGTTCCATGAGCTGTTTGACCAGGCCATGCATCACGCCATGATAACTCAATCTAAGGTCATGACGAACTCCATCCAGAACGCCATCTATCAGATGATAAGTAGCCAATGGACCCCTGGAAACATCATGCTGGAGTACTCTCAAGCAGAGTCATCGGTCGCCGCAGCTAGCAGGGCAACGACTTCTCCAGCAGCAGGCATCGGCTTCGGGATTCGCTCCTATGCCACCTACGTTCTTCCAGCCACCGGTGTTTTCATCCGTGGACACTCTGGTACAAACGGCGCTGACATACACCACCAGTTTGCCGTCAATGGCTACACCGGCCCAGGGAAACCTCTTCAGCACTCCATGCTATGTTCCACGGACATCTCTTGGGATGCCTCCTGAGATGAAGACCTCCTCTGGACCGAGTGCTTTCAACTCTAGGGGGAGGGGGTGGCACCATTCATCTCGCAGCGGTCGCCCTATATCATCGGGCCGATGGTCATGTTCCAGCAACCATCATCGCCACAACAGTAGCAGGGAGGCAACCCAATGCCAGCATCGGCTACTTCGCCGATGGCACTGTACCCACAAGATCCAGCTTCCTATACTCAGTTTGCCAACTACATGGCGCGCATGATGGTTTTCCAGCCACTGGTGCCCGTCCAAGAGCAACCAAAAGTGCAGCAGCAGGTGCCCGTCCCGCATCAACAACAACAGGGATTTGTTCCACAACAGCAACAATCATCTATTCAGCCTATTGCAGTTCCTGCACCGCAGCCAGTTCAGCCAATGCAAGCCCAGACGCAACAGCCATCCACACCTTAGCAAACTGTTGTATCTCAAGTTATTGACTGGTCTACACAAATAACTGATGTGATGCGTAATTAATTCGGCTTGAAGCCCAAAGAGCCGGCATTCATGTACCATAAGCCTTACCCTAAGGATTATGATCAAATTGCCTTACCTAATAGGTACAGGGTGCCAGATTTCACCAAATTCTCTGGACAAGACTCGATGTCTACTATCGAGCACGCCAGGCGATTCCTGATCCAATGTGGAGAAGCCGCAGGGATCGATGCTTTGAAGATTTGTCTGTTCACACTCTCTCTATCTCGATCAGCCTTTTTGCATGGTTCTCCTCCTTACCTACAAATTCCATCATTACATGGGCCGATCTAGAGAAACCGTTCCACAAGTACTACATGAGATGATGCTCACAGACATGATGGTGGTCAGGCAGAGGAACGGCAAACCTGTTATGGATTATGTCCAGAAGTTCAGGGACATAAGGAGTAGGTACTTTAGCATATTTCTTAGCGATAGCAAGTTAGCAGAATTGGTTTTTCAAGGATTGTTGCCTCACATTAAGGAGATGTTCTCTATTCAAGAGTTTGAGAGCCTAAGTTATCTTGTGTCAGACCCGGGGTAGCGGGACTGCTTATAGACATAGAATGTTCTAGAGTAAGGGATAGCTTATGGATGTACCTTACTTCTTTTGTAACTACTCGCATAGGCGTAGAACTAGCTGCAGTACAAAGAAAACTACCCAATTGTGTTGTAGTAGGACTCCAACTGTACTCAGCTAGGACTTTCCATGTAACCCTGTCCCCCCGGATATATAAGGGCGGGCAGGGACCCCCTCGAAACAATCATCAACACCTAAAGAAATACAAATCACCACACAGAACGTAAGGTATTACGCAACTCGCGGCCCGAACCTGTCTAAATCTTTGTGTTCCTTACACCATCGAGTTCCAGAGCCGTCGATCCTTACCTACAAACCTTACTGCTAAGGATATTCCTGAGCAGGCTTGGCGGTAAACACCGACAGCTGGTGCGCTAGGTAGGGGATTCTGCGAGTTCATCAGTGAATTCGATGGCCGGATCGAGCGACGCCAACAACGTGCCGGAAGGCACAACCCTCATTTTTTGTTCCTGGGCAAGCACGGCTGACGGATCGGGCGGCTTCTCCAGCCACCTTGTCATGCCAAACTCGCCTAAACCGAAAACCACCTCCCAAGCGGCCGACATCCGCGAGTCTGCGGATCTTGACGAAAAAAGAGTTCCACCCGAACTCGACTCGGACAACCCAGAAAACGTGTCAACTCCAACCCGAACTCTCGGTCCAGTCGAGTTCGACACAAACTCTGATTCCGAAAAACCTCACTTTTCCAAAACTCTTGAAAATACTTGACTAATCTCAAGACGATCAAACGCCCTAAGGTCAAAAACTCAGAATTACTTGATGGAGTAAATCGAGTTTCATGATCAATTGAGGGCTGCATCAGACTTGCAGAAATTGCTCTTGGCTCACCTAAATCACAGAATCCAGAAGTTTTGAACCCACCACAGAAGAGGTCGGGCGATATACTCTCAGGGATCGATCGAGTGGATTCCAAACTCACCGACTGCATCAAGATAGCTGAAAGCACCCTGCGAAAAAAGGAGCAGAAATCGGGAGGAGGAATCTGCGGGGGATCTGGTGAGACAAACCCCCGGCTTGTTCGGTTGGGACCGTCTACCTCTAGGATACCTTAGAGCCCTTCACCGAAACCTGCTCACATTTGGACTCCCAAATCAGTCGAGTCCTCGTTCGATCAGGACTCTGATCAATTCATGAACAACCTCGACAACTTTGAACCATTCGATGACCTCGAAGACTGGTCTGACAACATCGACTTGTTTATGGACTCCATAGCTAAACCACCCGAGCACGCTGATGCTCTTTGGAAACTGGACAAGCGTAAGAAGGGAAAAGCCAAAGTTCTAGAACAATCCAGCGAGTCCATTTTCGACAAACCCTGGATCAAAGAGCCTAAAGGGCTGACTCCCACTCAATCATGGCTACACTGGATGAACAAGAACGCCCTTCGTGTAGAGATGGGCATCCCGCTTCTCGCTCACCCAAAGCACACATACTCTAAAATCGGTGGGCTAACCGATTCTGAATCCGAGTATTCTTCCAACTCGGAGGATGAGCTGGATAATCTAATCCAGTACAGCAAGAAAGTCGAGTCCAACTCGGCTAAGAACTCCAAGCCCAATCAGGACTCCCTCCCTAACTTGGTCATATATGCAACATCGCAAGGACGGACAGTGCGCCTAAGGAAGACACAGGATCCCAACATCTCTGGCTTGCAGCCAACGGATCTGCCCTTCCAGCAGAGTAACCCTCTAGACCCGTCTTCAAGCAAACAAGACCAAGAAATTCAAGATCTTTGCCGTGAAATCCTCATGGTTCGTATCTCCGAAGTTCAGGAATCTGAGGGCAATTCCACGGAGTGTCGCAACCTCGACGACTACAATTCTGATGATTTTGATGAGTACCTTTCCGACAACATGGAAACTACTCCTCCCACAATCACAGAAACCCAGGCTACTACCAAGCAAGATCCGCCTGCTCCGCCTCCAGCGGTGGCTGTCACCGGCCAATTGAAAGGGCAGCATCTAGCAGAAGATCTCTACGAACATCATCGCCTGCTTAACCAGAAGAGGGCGTTCAGGCATCAGCGCCTAGCCAACAACCAGCAGGAGCAGCAGGGTGACAACTACGACTACTCCAACTGCGACCTTTGCAATGTGATCAACATTGGCCGCGACGCGCGCAATGTCATCATCTCAAGGAGAAAGGAACGCGAGGAAGTCGAGGCTTATAGCCCTTCTTCCCTCTACCGCATCCCCCAAAGGTTTTCGCATCCTTCAAGAAGCACAAGCCGGCAACCATCAGTACCCGTCCTCAGGGTAAACCGTGCACCCCGCATCAAGGAGAATCATCTCATGGTGGAAACAGGATCAATAAAGTACTGCTATGTAAGTGCTTCATCCATCCAAAGAGCTCGCACACGATCTTTCAGTACGACTCACTCCGCAAGGCCCTTGGGGCACCACTCCTGAAGGAGACCCTACCAAAAATCTAGTCGACCCCTGTATCGACTAGTCCTACCGTCGAATAGTTTTATTCAGTCGTGTAAACCATTGCCCACGTCTAACGGGCAAGGGGTAGGTCTTAAGAGTCAGAGTGTGTCACTTTACAACTATTGTAATCTCGACAAATCCATAATAAAAGTTGATTTACTCCGCAAATCGACTACTTGGCTCTCACTCACAAGGCAAAATACCCAAGCACTACACCAAAAAGCTGCATCAGGGCTGCTGTCGAGTAGTTTTCATGGTTTACTCTCGAGTATCTTTTCGACATTTACGTCTTGGGCAACCCGACGGGGTTCGTACCTAACAGTTCTGTCTTAAGGATTACTCCAGTCCTTGGTTAAAAGAACACCTTACTCGCCTCACTCGAGTAAGTTTTGGATATCCCTTCGACATTTACGTCTTGGGCAACCCGACTGTCGGTGTTTACCGCCAAGCCTACTCAGGAATACCCTTAGCAGTAGGGTTTGTAGGTAGTGATCGACTGCTCTAGAACTCGATGGTACAAGGAACACAAAGATTTAGACAGGTTCGGGCCGCGAGTTTGTGTAATACCCTACGTCCTGTGTGGTTTGTATTGCCTTAGGTGTTGATGGTTGTTTGGAGGGGTCCTTGCCCGCCCTTATATATCCGGGGGGACAAGGTTACATGGAAAGTCCTAGCCGAGTACAGTTGGAGTCCTACTACAACACAATAGGGTAGTTTCCTTTGTAATGCAGCTAGTTCTATGCCTTTTCGGGTAGTTACAAGAGAGGTAAGGTACATTCATGAGCTATCCCTTACTCTAGAACATTCTATGTCTATAAGCAATCCCACTGTCCCGGGTCTGACAAACCCTGAGCTCTTCGTAGTCGAGTCCTGCAGGCGTCGAGTACTTGGCTGGGCGTCTTCGAGTACTTCAAGTAGTTAGAACATCCTTCTGGTTGCTTCTGATCCTTCCTTCAAATACATCGAGTAGTCCTTCAAGTACTTCCGTTTGCTTCGAGGCTGTGAGGTGCTCAAGCCCTGAAATCTTGATCATATATGGTACGCGAAGTACTCGCACTCTATATGAAGTATCCCCCGAGCCTTAGGTTGAATCGCAGAATCAGTCTATTTTCCAAAAAATTTGAAAAATAAATCACTGATGCCTATATCCAGCAACCCCCAAGCCTTAAATCAAAATCCCTTTTGCTACGAGTAGCCCCCGAGTGTAGATTTGCAATTAAGAATTTAAGTCGTGGCATCAGATTTTATCCTTCAGATTATTTGCAGGATTCATCAGATCTAGAATCCGAGAAGACCTCTTTTTCGGGTAAAATCCCATAAAAATGATACAATTGGATCCGTCACACTGATTGCACCCGAAATAATTTCAGGAATAAAACCCGGGATGTACGGCTCTTTATTCAGTGCTCACATGAGACGTTACTATTTGGAGAATCTGCATTATTGTAGCTTTGACTGCTTCCGTGAATGCTGTCATGAATGCGTCCGTGAAACATGCACTGTTGATTCACGGATTCTCCTTCAGCAAGTCTCTTTGTGGCTATAAAAGGCAGAGGAGAGGCCTTTGCCAGATGCACCAAAGTATAGCAACCATGACTTTTCCTTGGTGTTCTTGCTCTTGCCTTCCTGAGATTTGTGTAATTCCTTCCAACAAAAGATGCTAGAAGAGAACTTGCGAGTGACAAGAGAAGTCTCCACTGCCTCCTCCTGCGTTCCTAATGCCTTCGTTGGATCCATGCTGGACATCATGTCCTTGCATCTTCTAATGAGGCAATTTCGGAGTTGCTGAGTTGAGTCTTGTTGTGTCACATCCTTTGGGTTGCCTGTTTCTAGGTGCCCAAGAACTGACATCTCTAGCGGGGAAGCTTGATCTTGCCACAAAGTGTTTAGGGAGATAGAGAAATTTCTCTACAAGATGCTACAAGAGGACTTGCGAGGTGATTACTGTAATCTGCCTCCATACTCTTGTAGCTTATCTCCCTGAATACGAATATCTTTATTCCCGAAATGGGAATAATAAGTTTGTATTTTGTCACGGCCTCGGGCCGATCTAGCTGCAGCATGCTTCTCAGGAAGCCAAGAAGTGTGTGTGCAAACCCGAGTCATTTTGTAAAGTTATGTAAAAAGTACTCGAGTTGTAATGTCGAGTAGTTGTACTATGTCGAGTACTTATCCTTGTTTTGGAATGTAATCCTAGTTAAGGAAAAGGATGTCGAGTAGTCGACTAGGGATGTGAGTGTTTTCTTTTCCAGAATGTAATCTCAGAAAAAAGGAATGTCTCTTTTTAAATCCCATTATTTCCGCGATTTGCAACGGATTGTTGGCATGTTGGGTGTTTTTACCAAGTTGCCACCGCCATTATAAAATGAAGCGGTAACTTAGGTTTTACCCCACCGGCCGCCACTTGTTTTTACTGCTTCAGATCTGTCTTCTCATTCTTGAGCTCTCAAATCCAAAGTTTTTGTTTCCCTTTGCTCCCCACTAATGCCCTAGGATTTCCGCCATTGTATGCGCGTGAAGCAATCCGTAAATTTCTGGATGGCCCCCAAGAAAGCGACCAAGGGGAAGGGTGTGGCTGCAGAGCCAACTCGTGATGAGGGTTGGAACACAAGTAAGTGTTCTCAATCTAACTTATATTCTCTGGTGTCGCAGGGTCTTTTAGTTCCCAGATCTGTTATCCAATGACGTCCTGCCTTGGGGAAAGATCATCCGTATGAAAATACGGGGGAAATCGTTGCTTTCAACTCATACTTGGAACGCGGATTGGGGTTTCCTTGCTCTTCTTTCTTTTTTGGACTCCTGCGCTACTACAGGATCCAATTGCATCATCTGACCCCAAATTCCTTTGTTCATATTTTCATCTTTGTGCATTTATGCGAAGCTTTTCTGGGCATCAAGCCCCATTTCGAACTCTTTCGCTTTTCTTTTTCACTTGAAACCGCAGCCCAACAGATTCGTCATAGATGTAGTAGGGGGCGCAGGTCTCCAACTTAGGCAAAGAAAGGATAGAGTGCATATCCCTTATGACCTTAGTAATAAAGTAATCGAATGGAAACCCAAGTGTTTCTATGTCGAGAACCAGTCAAGAAGTTTTCCATCCATTACTCCAGGTGCTCCTATTCACTGGTCTGAATGGAATAAGAAACCAGTCGACGAGAGTCAGATTTCCCAACTTCTCGAGCGAATTGCCATTCTGAGGCAAAATATGTTGACTGGGGAAGCAATCATGTTTGACTGGATGAAGCGAAGAATTCAGCCATTGCAGGCTCTGGAATTGTTTGGATTCCAGTATCAAGGAACAACTGATCTGTCAAGATACAACGACTTCTGAAGAATGTAAATAGGATCCCAGTTGTTCCTGGTACATTTTCTGCTGCGAATCCGCCGAAGTAGGTACTTGATAAGAGTAGTCGATTCATAGAAATCGAGTACTTTACCATAGCGTAAATCTGATAGGATTTACTTTCTGTAGGAGGACGTGGATCGCTTTAAGAGTAGTCCTTCACTACCAGGCATTTATTCGCCCTTTTGTTATTCTAATTTCCTCGGTCTGTTAATCATGTCATATGAGGTTTCATATCAACAGTACTAATATCCAGACTTGGATGTGCAGATGAGACAGCGTCTGGGGAAAGGAGTGATGAGGAGCATAGCCCTACTCCAAGTGCTGATGCCCAGACTGAGCGCCCAAGGAGCACTCGGTCAGCGGCGAGGAAGCGTAGCAATTCCACCCATACCACTAGCGACAGGTAAGTAGCTAGTTATTTTGCAATCGAGTACTTTCTAGTTGTCGATTTGCAAGTTTTAATTTGTGTTTTTGCTTTTCTAAGTCCGGCGGCAAAGGTGCCATGGGCCTCGGTATCTGGGGATGATACTGCGGTGGGACAAACTGTCCCCTCCACCGCAATGGACCCATCAAGTGGGATCGGGGCTACTCACTCAACGAGTAGTTCTGATGTAAATAAGACTGTTGATGCAGGTAAGCTGGCCATGATCACAAAGCCTGCCCACAGATTTGGCATCAAGCAATTTGCCCTAATAAGAGCTCCTGCGTAAGTTCTTTAGAACTTGTATGTGTTGGGTCTATTTTGAATCTAGTAGTTTGTAACTACTTTGTTTTTGCAGAGATGCGGTCCTGGGAGAGGACGTAGGGGCTGAGGGCCACTCGGATCCTCAGCCGGGGCTTGAGAACCCCCCCAAGTACTCCTGAGATGAGTGCTCGCGATGTGGAGGCGATGGCCAACGCTATGATTCTGGATTCTCCATTACGGAACTTGGAGAGGACCAATGAGGAAATCCCAGAGGATGACAGGAAGTGGCAGGCTTCCAGAAGGAGAAGGCGAGAAGCTTCCTGAGGGAGGCGATGATAAACAGCCTGCGGAGACCCCTGCAGGTAAGCTTGTAGTGCCTTGTGGAAAGGTATCCTTTTGTTTGCTCTTAATGTAATTAAGTAGCACGTTTTTCCTTTTGATTCCCAAAACACGGGGAATACTGTAGGAAGGATTGACGGAGTGCCCAAGGAGGTTGTTGTTGTAGCGAGTACTTCCCAAGTCACATCGGGAAGTGATTTGTCGCGAGAGAAGGTGGAGCATGCTTTTAAACTGCTGGGGGTAAGTAGTCGAATGCTTCGAGTATTTTTTTATAGAAGATCGAGTAGTATGCTGATCTTTTTGTTTTACAGGAGGCACTGGGACGAAAGGGTGTCCAGATGCCAGATGAGATAGAGCTGAATGCTCTCAAAGAGAGGGTTAAGACGCTCTCATATGAGAAGACTGCTCTTGAGGGGAAGCTGAAAAAGCTTTCCCAATCTAAGAAAGGTTAGTCTTTAGCATTTGATATGCACTCGACTAGTAGATCCGCTTGGTGTTTATAAGATTTTCTTTTTAATTGAGTACACAGCTTGTGCCAAATCTTTAGAGATTCAGGAAAGCTTGGTACTGGATTTAAAGATTCTTATGTACCGAAACGCAGATGAGATAAAGAAGCTTAAGAAGATTAAAGAGGACTCTGACTGTGAGGCAGCATCGATACTGCAATAGCTCAAGACATTGTTAGAGTATCGAGACTCGATGCAGCGTGAGCTCGTGGAGTTGAAAGAAGTCAGAGATGCCGCCCTGGAGGTAGCCGAGGCCATGGATATCCCAGTTAGAGATGGAGATGAACCACTCACGCTGGCCGGAAGGTTTCGCAGGGTGCCTAGAGCCTTCGAGAGGTTTGTTTTCCACATTACCCACTAGTACGTAGGTCATGTACTTGGGCTGGTGAAATCTTATTGGCCAACCACTCGTCTGGATGCTCTTGGTCGAGGAGCCAAGGCTGATTGTACTGATGACCAGTTCCGTCAGTACTTGGTGGAAACTTCCGGGGTGGCTGATCAGATTGTAGAAGCCTTGAGCAGTGCAGAGTCTCCTTAAGCTTTTCTTGTATTTGAGTTGGCGTGTGAGCCAGAAGTACTTTAAACAAATGCTGGATGTTTGTGTAAAGTCAAGTACTTGTCAGGATTGTGGAATCCCTTGATGTGTCGAGTAGTTATACTCATGGGTCCTGAGTGTAGGCAGCATCGGACCCACTCAGTTATAATAGTAGATACGATAGATTGTATCCGTGGGTGCCTTAGGAGGCAACATATTCTTGAATCAAATCGAGTTTGTATGTTTCTGAATCATAACCATAGTGCTGACCGGTTAGGATTGAATCCCGCGGGATTAACCAAGTGGGAATAGCACTTAAAGGTGTGAGAAGCCGTAGCTTAGTATGAATTTCCTTTTTGGAGGAAATTTTTTTCTGATTAGCACGTGGCTAATATGAACTTTATTGTCCAATCGAGGGGAGAACTCTTATTGAGTATTTAGGAGTCTTAAGAAGTTTCTCGATAGATAAGAAGACAAGAAGCTCTCGACAAGTACTTAGATTACTAAGGGAGAACAGGAGTTCTTTTTGTATCTCAAGCAAGCGAGTAGTACCCGTCAAGTACTCAAGGCAAAAAGATTCTGTTACGGAGATTCCCATAGTAAACTAAGTAAGCGGGAAACTTGTGTCAACTTATTTTAGAGTATCAAGAACTCATTTGTACTCCTTGCGGGGTTTTCGCAGCTGACCATTTAGGATAGACCTTATTTGGTTACCCAGATAGTATGCAACTGTTTGCGAGAATATCCCAAACTACACGATCGTATCGAGTAGTATGTCCTATTAATGGACTGGATTGGTTTCTAGAATAGGACTGTTAGGATTGAACTCCGTCGAGTTAACCAAGACGTGAATATTCTAGACACATCCTAAACTTACTCGAGCAGGGCGAGTAAGGTGTCCTACTTGAGGACTGGAGTAACTCTAAGGCAAGTCTGTTAGGTACTAACCCCGTCAGGTTGTCCAAGATGAAGGTGCTGAAAGAGTATCCAAGACCTACTCGAGCCAGCGAGTAGGGTGTCCTTTTAATCAAGGACTGGAGTAATCCGTAAGACAGAACTGTTAGGTACAAACTCCGTCGGGTTGCCCAAGACGTAAATGTCGAAGGGATATCCAAAACTTATTCGAGCAAGGCGAGTAAGGTGTAATTTAACCAAGGACTGGAGTAATCCTTAAGATAGAACTGTTAGGTACGAACCCCGTTGTAACGTCCTGCCTCCCCGAGGCCGGGCCTGCTTACATCTGACAGCTTTCTAGGACATAGACTGCCCTCACAGACCAACACATGTCTTTTCTGCACAGTTTGTCCTCACTCCATTGTAACATCCCGCCTCCCCGAGGCCGGGCCCGCTTACATCTGACAGCTTTCTAGGACATAGACTGCCCTCACAGACCAACACATGTCTTTTCTGCACACTTTTTCCTCACTCGTGCGCACTCGGGAATAACTTCCCGGTCGGTCACCCATCCCCAAATTGCTCCGGGCCAAGCACGCTTAACCTCGGAGTTTTTAGAGACCGGCTTCCGGAAAATAAGTTGCAACTTGTTGGTATGAGTATCCTATTAATCCTATTAAGCCCTGGGCCAGGGTGTCACATGCTCACCCCCTTAAGAGACCGACGTCCTCGTCGGTCAATCCCAAGCTAGGAACGTCCTCTCTTGGCCACATCCCGTACGTCCAGTGCCAGCAGCCAATGTGCCACGTCCGTGCGTCCAGTGCCAACGGTCCCTGTGCCACGTCTGTGCGTCCAGTGCCAACTGCGCATCCCAGATGCCCGCGCACTGACCCGCCACGCGCCCGTGCACATGCCGGTGGCATCTGCGCCCCCACGCGCCCGTGCTCATGCCTCCGCACTTACACCCATATGTTCCTGTGAAACCGCGAGAGTCGGCTCTGATACCATTTTGTAACGTCCCGCCTCCCCGAGGCCGGGCCCGCTTACATTTGACAGCTTTCTAATACATAGACTGCCCTCACAGACTAACACATGTCTTTTCTGCACACTGTGTCCTCACTCGTGCGCACCCGGGAATAACTTCCCGGTCGGTCACCCATCCCCAAATTGCTCCGGGCCAAGCACGCTTAACCTCGGAGTTCTTTGGAGACCGGCTTCCGAAAAAGAAGTTGCAACTTGTTGGTATGAGTATCCTATTAATCCTATTAAGCCCTGGGCCGGGGTGTCACACCCGTCGGGTTGCCCAAGACGTAAATGTCAAAAAGATACCCAAAACTTACTCGAGCGAGGCGAGTAAGGTGTCCTTTTAACCAAGGACCGGAATAATCCTTAAGACAGAATAGTTAGGTACGAACCCCGTCGGGTTGCCCAAGACATAAATGTCAAAAAGATATCCAAAACTTACTCGAGCGAGGCGAGTAAGGTGTCCTTTTAACCAAGGACTGGAGTAACTCTTAGGGCAAGTCTGTTAGGTACTAACCCCGTCGGGTTGCCCAAGATGAAGGTGCCGAAAGAGTATCCCAGACCTACTCGAGCGGGGCGAGTAGGGTGTCCTACCGGAGGACATGAGTGTCTTTTAGGACAGAACTTCTAGGTACGAACCCGGCCGGGTTGCCCAAGACGTAAATGTCAAAAAAGCACTCGAGTGAGAACCATAAAAACTACTCGATAGCTGCTCTAATGCTGAACAGGTCTTTCGAGGTGGGGTATTGGTCGTGTGAGCGAGAGCCAAGTAGTCGATATGGGAGTAATCAACTTTATTTGGATTTGTTGAAATTACAATAACTGTAAAGTGACAGACTCTGACTCTTAAGACCTACCCCTTGCTCGTTGGACATGAGCAATGGTTTATATGACTGAATAAGACTTATTCGAAAAAGGAACTTAGTCGATATGATGGTCGACTAGTACCACTAGTCGACACAGAGGTCGACTAGATTTATTGGTGGTGTCTCCTTTAGGAGAGGTGCCCCAAGGGCTTTGCAGAGTGAGTCGCACTGGAAGATCGTGTGAGAGCTTTTTGGGTGGATAAAGCACTTGCGTAGCAGTACTTTGTTGATCCTGTTTCCGTTCTGAGACGATTCAGCTTGATGCTGGGTGCGTGGTTTACCCTGAGGACGGGTACTGGTGGTTGCCGGCTTGTACTTCTTGAAAGATGCGGAAGCCTTTAGCGGGATGCGGTAGTTGGAAGAAGGGTTGTATGCCTCGACTTCCTCCCGTTCTTTTCTTCTTGAGATGATGATGTTGCGCGCATCGCGCCCAACGTTGATCACACTGCGGAGATAGCAGTTGGAGTAGTCGTAGTTATCGCCTTGCTGTTCCTGAAGGCTGTTAGCAAGGCGCTGACGCCTGAACGCCCTCTTCTGGTTGAGCTGGCGATGACGTTCGTAAAAATCTTCTACTAGATGCTGCTCGTCCAGTTGGACGGTGATGGTCACCGCTGGAGGAGGAGAAGGAGCAGGTAGATTCTCCTTGGTAGTAACTTGGGCTTCTGTGATTCTAGGAGTAGTAGTTTCCATGTTGTCGGAAAGGTACTCGTTGAAATCATCAGAATTGTAGTCGTCGAGGTTGAGACTCTCCGTGGGATCACCCTCAGGTTCTTTGGCGATACGAACCATGAGGATTTCATGGCAGAGGTCTTGAACTTCTTGGTCTTGTTTTCTTGAGGATGGGTCTAAAGGAGTGCTCTGTTGGTAGGGCAGATCCTCTAGCTGTGAGGTAGAAGTGTTGGGATCTTGTGCCTTCTTGAGGTGCGCTATCCATCCTTGCGGCGTTGCATATATAATCAGGTTAGGGAGGGAGTCCTGATCGAACTTGAGGTTCTTAGCCGAGTTGGACTCGACTTGTTTACTGTACTGGATTAGGTCATCCAGTTGTTCCTCCGGGTCGGAGGAGTACTCGGATTCGGAGTCTGTTAGCCCACCGATTTTTTAGTATGTATGATTTGGGTGAGCGAGAAGCGGTATGCCCATCTCTACACGGAGGGCGTTCTCGTTCATCCAGTGTAGCCATGATTGAGTAGGAGTTAGCCCCTCAGGCTCTTTAATCCAGGGTTTGTCATAGATTGAGTCGCTGGATTGTTCTGGGGCCTTGGCTTTTCCCTTTTTAAGCTTGGCCAGTTCCCAAAAAGCGTCGGCATGCTCGGTTGGTTTGGTCATGGCGTTCATGAACAGCCCGACATTATCTGACCATTCTTCGAGATCGTCAAATGGTTCAAAGTTCTCAAGACCGTTCATGAAGCGATCAAAGTCCTGATCGAACTAGGACTCGACTGATTTCGGAGTCCGAGTGTGAGCAGGTTTCGGTGAAGGGCTCTGAGGTATCCTGGAGATAGACGGTCCTATCCGAACAAGCCGGGGATTTGTCTCACCAGCTCCCCCACAGATTCCTCCTCCCAATTTCTGCTCTTTATTTTGCAGAGTGCTTTCAGCCATCTTAATGCGGTTAGCAAGCTTTGAATTTACTCGATCGACCCCTGAGAGCGTATCGCCCGACCTCTTCTGCGGTGGGTTTAGTGCTTTAGGGTTCTACTGAGGCGTAGATGAACTGAGAGCGATTTCTGCAAGTTTGACGCAGCCCTTAATTGATCGTGAAACTTGATCTACTCCGGCGAGTAGTTCTGAGTTTTTGATCTTAGGGCGTTTAATTGTCTTCAGATGAGCCAGGTATTTTCCATGAGTTTTAGAAAAGTGAGGCTTTTCAGAATCAGAATTTGTGTCGAACTCGACCAAACCAAGAGTTCGGTTTTGAGTTGTCACGTTTCCTGGGTTGTCCGAGTCGAGTTCGGGTGGAACTCTTTTTTCGTCGAGATTCGCGGACTCGCGGATGTCGGCGAGTTGGGAGCGGGTTTTCGATTTAGGCGAGTTAGGCGTGACAAGGTAGCTGGAAAAGCCTCCCGTTCCATCAGCCGTGCAAGCCCAGGAACCGAAAACGAAAGTCGTGCCTTATGGCACGCTGTTGGCGTTGCTTGATCCGGCCATCGAATTCGTTGGTGAACTCGCCGAATCCCCTACTTGGCGCGCCAGCTGTCGGTGTTTACCGCCAAGTCTGCTCAGGGATACCCTTAGCAGTAGGGTTTGTAGGTAGGGATTGACTGCTCTAGAACTCGATGATACAAGGAACACAAAGATTTAGACAGGTTCGGGCCGCGAGTTTGCGTAATACCCTACGTCCTGTGTGGTTTGTATTGCCTTAGGTGTTGATGATTGTTTGTAGGGGGTCCCTGCCCGCCCTTATATATCCGGGGGGATATGGTTACATGGAAAGTTCTAGCCGAGTACAGTTGGAGTCCTACAACACAATCGGGTAGTTTCCTTTGTACTGCAGCTAGTTCTATGCCTATTCGGGTAGTTACAAGAGAGATAAGGTACATCAATGAGCTATCCCTTACTCTAGAACATTCTATGTCTATAAGCAGTCCCGCTGTCCTGGGTCTGACACCGACGGAGTTCGTACCTAACAGTTCTGTCTTAAGGATTACTCCAGTCTTTGGTTAAAAGGACACCTTACTCGCCTCGCTTGAGTAAGTTTTGGATATCCCTTCAACATTTAAGTCTTGGGCAACCTGACGGGGTTCGTACCTAATAGTTTTGTCTTAAGGATTACTCCAGTCCTTGATTAAAAGGACACCTTACTCACCTCGCTCGAGTAAGTTTTGGACATCCCTTCGACATTTACGTCTTGGGCAACCCGATGGGGTTCGTACCTAACAGTTCTGTCTTAAGGATTACTCCAGTCCTTGGTTAAAAGGACACCTTACTCGCCTCTATCGAGTAAGTTTTGGATATCCCTTCGACATTTACGTCTTGGGCAACCTGACGGGGTTCGTACCTAATAGTTCTGTCTTAAGGATTACTCCAGTCCTTGGTTAAAAGGACACCTTACTCGCCTCGCTCGAGTAAGTTTTGGATATCTTTCTGACATTTACGTCTTGGGCAACCCGACGGGGTTCGTACCTAACAGTTCTGTCTTAAGGATTACTCCAGTCCTTGGTTAAAAGGACACCTTACTCGCCTCGCTCGAATAAGTTTTGGATATCTTTCTGACATTTACGTCTTGGGTAACCCGACGGGGTTCGTACCTAACAGTTCTGTCTTAAGGATTACTCCAGTCCTTGGTTAAAAGGACACCCTACTCACTGGCTCGAGTAGGCTTTGGATACTCCTTCGGCATTTTCGTCTTGGGCAACCCGACGGGGTTCGTACCTAACAGACTTGCCCTAAGAGTTACTCCAGTCCTCAGGTAGGACACCTTACTCGCCCTGCTCGAGTAAGTTCGGGATATTTCTAGAATATTTATTTCTTGGTTAACTCGATGGAGTTCAATCCTAACAGTCCTATTTTAGAAATCAATCCAGTCCATGTATAGGACATACTACTCAACAAGATCGAGTAATCCGGGATATTTTTCACAACAGATGTACGCTATCTGGGTGACCAAGCAATATCCGAATTGGTCAACTATGAAAATCCCTCAAAAAGTATGAATAAGTCCTTGATACTCTAAAATAGGTTGACAAGAACCTCTTGTCCACCTATCTATCAAAGGACATCTCACATACTCGATCAGAGTTTTCCCTCCGATGGATGATTAAGTCCATATGAGCTTTGTTCAATCAAAACTTTTCCTTGGAAAAAGGAAACCTACACTAAGCTACGGCTTTTCACACTCCTTTAGTGCTTTTTCCACTTGGTTAATCCTGCGAGATTCAATCCTAACTGATCAGCACTAGAGTTCTGATTCAGAAACACATAAACTCGACCTCATTTGGGAATACTTTGCTTTTTAAAGGCATTTACGGATACAATTCCTTATATCTACTATTATAACTGAGTGGGCGCGATGCTGCCTACACTCAGGACCTTCGAGTACAACTACTCGACACATCAAAGGATTCCACAATCCTAACACAAAATAAGTACTTGACATTACACAAATATTCAATATTTGTTCAAAAGTACCTCCGGCCCTCACGCCAATTCAATTACAACGTAAAGATCAAGGAGATTCAGGCTTGGACAGGGACTCCACAATCTGATTGGCCACCACTGAAGTTTCCTCCACATACTGACGGAATTGTTCATCTGTACAGTCAGCTTTGGCTCCTTTTCCAAGGGCATCTAGTCGAGTGGTTGGCCAATAAGATTTCACCAGCCCAAGTATGTGACTCTTGTACTGGTGGGTGATGGTGGCAACATACCTCTCGAAGGCTCCGGGTACTTTACAAAGTCTCTCGGCCAGCGTGAGCGGTTCATCTCCGTCCCTCTCGGGGATATCTATAGCTTCGGCTACTTCCTGGGCAGCGCCCTTGACCTCCCGCAGCGTGACAAGTTCTCGCTGCATCGAGTCTCGAGACTCGGATAACTCCTTCAGCTGCCTCAGGACTCCTTCCATTTCTCGGTCTGAATCCGCCTTGATCTTCTTCAGCTTTTCAATCTCATCTGCGTTTCGGTACATAAGAATCTTTAGATCCAGTACCAAGCTTTCCTGAATCTCTAAAGATTTTGCATAAGCTGTGTACTCGAATAAAAGAAAATTCTTATAAACACCAAGCAGATCAACTAGTCAACTGCATCATATATGCTAAAAGACTAACCTTTTTTGGATTGGGAGAGCTTCTTAAGCTTCCCCTCGAGAGCGGCCTTCTCGGACGAGAGCATCTTCACCCTCTCTTTCAGAGCATCCAGTTCTGTCTCGTCCCGGGACTGACCACCCTCCCGTACCAGCTCTTCCTACAAAAATAAAAAGATTAGTATACTACTCGATCTATTATAAAGTACTCGAATTACTCGACTACTTACCTCCAGCAGCTTGAAAGCAAGCTCCACCTTCTCTCGCGACAAGTCACTTCCCGATGTGACCTGGGAAGTACTCGTCCGCACTTTAGATACAGTCCTCTTAGGGACATCTTCAACCCTCGCTATAGTATTCCTCGTGTTTTGGGAATCTAGAGGAATAATATGCTACTTAATCAAATTAAGAGAAGAAAAAGAACACCTTTCCTACAAGGTGAAATAAGCTTACCTGTAGGGGTCTCCTCGGGCTACCTGTCATCGCCTCTCTCAGGAAGCTTCTCGCCTTCCCCCTCCTCCGGAAGCTTGTGGCTTCCACCATCCTCTGGGACCTTCTCATTGCCCCTCTCGGAATCCGGCAATGGAGAATCCCGAAGCATGGAGTCAACCATAGCCTCCGCATCATGAGCACTCATATCAGGAGTGTTCGGAGGTTTCTCCACCCCCGATTGGGAGGCTGAGTTGTCCTCAGTCTCCACACTCGCCTCCAGGACTGTGTCGCTGAACATACAAAGTAGTTAAAAAAAACTACTAGATATAAAGGCAACTCCTACAACTACAAGGTTTGAGGAACTTACGTAGGAGCTCTTCTCAGGGCAAGACCCTTGATACCAAACTTGCGGGCAGGTTTCACAACAAGGGCCTTCTTACCCGTATCTCCGACCTTATTTACATCGGAACTACTCGCCGAAAGAGTAGTCCCGGTCCCCTTTGACGGGTCCACTATGGTGGAAGGAACGGATTGGTCCAACATAGCATCATCCCCAGATGATGCGGCCCACGACATATTTGTCGCCGGACTTAAAAAATCAAAAATCAAATCAAACCCTGCTAATCGACAAGAAGTACTCGTTTGAAGAACAACTAGCTACTTACCTGTCGATAGCAGTTTGGGAGGAGCCGGAACGCTTCCTCGCCACCGATCCAGTACCCTTTGGATGCCCAGATTGGGTATCAATACTCAGAGTAGGGCTGAGCTCCCTATCACCCCTCCCTCCAGCTGCCTCCTCATCTGCACAGCCAAGGCTATACATTATTACTGTTTATAGGAAATCCCATATGGGTATACTGAGAATTGGTTAATAGATCGAAAACAAAAGGGTGAATAAATGCCTGGCGGTGAAGGACTACTTTTAGAGCGCTCCACATCCTCCTACAGAAAGTAAATCCTATCAGATTTATACTATGGTAGAGTACTCGATCACTATGTATCGACTATTCTTATCAAGTACCTACTTCGGAGGATTCGCAGCGGAAAATGTATCGGGAACAACTGGGATTTTCTTTACATTCTTCAACAGTCGTTGTACTCGACTAAAAGCTACATCATCCGAGATCTCTTCCTTCGAGTATCTTGATGAGTCAGCTGTTCCTAGATACTAGAATCCAAGCGTTTCCTGAGCTTGTAATGGCTGGATTCTTCTCTTCATCCAGTCAAAAATGACTGCTTCCCTAGTCAACATATTTTGCCTTAGAACGGCAATTCGCTCGAGTAGTTCAGAGATCTGACTCTCATCGACTAGTTTTTTATTCCACTCAGGCCATTGGATTGGAGGGCCTGGAGTAATTGGTGGAAAGCTGTCCCACTAGTTCTCGACATAGAACCACTTGGGCTTCCACTCGATTACTTTATTGCTAAGACTATAAGAAATATACTCCCTATCTTTTCTCTGCCTAAGTTGGAGACCCGCACCACCGACTACATCTAAAACAAAGGAGTCTGGCCGCGGCTTCAAATGGAAAAGGAAGCGGAAGAGTTCAAAATGGGGCTTGATGCCCAGAAAAGATTCGCACAAGTGCACGAAGATAGAAATATGAACAAGGGAATTGGAGGTCAAGTGATGAAGCTGGATCCTGTAGTAGCACAGGAGCCCAGAAAAGAAAGACGAACAAGAAAACCCCAATCCCCGTTCCAAATAAGAGGTGAAAGCAACGATTTCTCCCGTATTTTCATACGGATGATCTTTATCCAAGGCTGGACGCCATTGGATAACAGATCTGGGAATCAAAAGACCATGCGAAACTAAAATTTAAGGTCAGATTGGGAACACTTACTTGTGTTCCAGCCTTCATCACGGGTTGGCTCCGCAGCCGCACCCTTCCCCTTGTTCGCTTTTTTGGGAGCCATCCAGAAATCGACGGATCGCTTCATACGCATACAATGGCGGAAACTCTAGGGAGAAGAAATGGGGAGCAAAGGGAAGCAAGAACTTTAGATCTGGGAGCTTGAGGGCGAAAGCAGATCTAAGGCAGTAAAAGCGAATGGCGGCCGGTGGGGTAAAACCTAGTTACCGTTTCATTTTATAATGGCGGTGGCAACACAGTAAAAACACCCAATAGGCCAACAGACCGTTGTAAATCGCGGAAACAATGGGATTTTCTGAGACATTCCTTTTTCAAAGATTACATTCTGGGAAAAGAAAACACTAACATCCCTAGTCAATTACTCGATTCTTCCTTCCTCAACTGGGATTACATTCCAGAATAAGGAAAAGTACTCGACTCAGTACAATTACTCGATATTACAACTCGAGTACTTTTTTCTATCTAACTTTACAGTGACTCGGGTCTGCTCGCACACTTCTTGGCTTCTTGGGAAATCTGCTGCAGCTAGATCGGCCCGAGGCCGTGACAAAGTACAAACTTGTTATAACCATTAAGGGAATAATGATACTCGTACTCTGGGAGAAAAGTTTCAAGAGTATGGAGGCAGATTACAGTAATCTCCTCGCAAGTCCTCTTGTAGCATCTTGCGGTGAAATTTCTCCTTCTCCCAGAATACGTTGTGATAAGATTAAGCTTTCCTGCCAGAGATGTCAGTTCTTGGGCACCCAAAATAGGCAACCCCAAAAGAACGACATACATACCTGCAACCAGTCCACAGAGAACTTGCCTCATTGGAAGATGCAAGGACATGATGTCCAGAATGGATCCAATGAGAGCATTGGGGTTGCAAGATGAGGTAGCAGGGACTTTTCTTGCCACTCACAAGTTCTCTTCTAGCACCTTTTGCTGGAAAGGACTACACAAACTTTAGGAGGACGAGAGCAAGAACACCAAGAATAAGCCATGGTGGCTACACGTTGGTGTTTCGGGCAAAGGCCTCTCCCCCACCTTTTATAGCCACAAGGGGGCTTACTAAAGGAGAACCCATGACTCTACAGTGCACGCATTCACGAATGCATTCATGGCAGTATTCATGGAGTGATTCACAGGTGCAATCAAAGACGCAATAATGTAGATTCTCCAAACAGTAACGTCCCATGTGAGCACTGAATAAAAAGACGTACATCCCGAGTTTTATTCCTGAAATTATTTTGGGTGCAATCAGTGTGGCGTATCCAATTGTATCATTTTTTTGGGACTTTACCCGAAAAAGAGGTCTTTTCGGATTCCGGATCTGATGAATCCTGCAAATAATATGAAGGATAAAATCTGATGCCACGTCTTGAATCCTTAATTCTAAATCTATGCTCGGGGGCTACTCGTAGTAAAAAGAATTTTGATTTAAGGCTTGGGGGCTGCGGGATATGGGCATCAGAGATTTATTTTTCAAATTTTTTAGAAAATAAAGAAGGAAAAAGACTGAAGTGACCCTCAACCTGATTCTATGATTCAACCTAAGGCTCGGGGGCTACTCCATATGGAGCGCTAGTACTTCGCGCACCATATATGATCAGGATTTCGGGGCTTGAGCACCTAACAGCCTTGAAGCAACCGGAAGTACTTGAAGGACTACTCGACGTACCTGAAGGAAGGACCAGAGGTAAACAGAAGGATGTTCTGACTACTTGAAGTATTCGAAGACACCCGGCTAGGGATGAAAGCGGGAACGGGAAAATCCCGTCCCGACCGACGCCGTATACCGTATAAACCGATTGGATATCATATTAGCAGGAAAAACAGAAAACGGGAAAAATCCGGGAAAATCCGGCGGTTGCAGGAACGGAAACGGTTGGAGTGTTTTCCCGACCGTTTTCGTGGTTCCCGTATTAATCCGGGAACGTTCCCGCGGTTGATTCCCGAATTGTTGTTGGCAAACCTCATATTCAGCCCACGTTTACTTTCCCGGCCCAGCCCACTGCTGCCCGCAACCCCCGCCCGCGCTCCCACCCCATCCAAACCCCAGCTCGATCTCCTGAACCCTAGCCTCATCCAGCCTCTCCCTCTCGGTCTCTCCGTCTCTCATCTCACTCACCTCTCTCAGCCGCTGTCGCCCCCAGGCGATGGGTCGTCCAGCCCCCAAGCCGCCGCCGCGCCCGCCAGCCCCCAGGCCACCGCCGCCCGCCGCACCCAGGCCTGCAGCTGGTGCCTCACCGCGTAGGAGCAGTCGCATGGCGGCCGGCGCGCGGGGCTCCTCGCAGCACAGGAGCAGGCGCATGGCGGCGGCTCGCCACTCCGTCAAGTCCACCGTCCTTGTTCGTCGTCCTCCGTTGACCGTTGTCCTGGTCTGGTTGATTAATGATTGGTGTCTCGTTGTGCCTGTGTGGTTGTGCCTGTGTGTGCTTGCTTGGGTGAATGTGATTGGTTGTGACTAGGAGACTATAATCTTATCTGTATCTGTGTGTATGGATTATATATGGTTGCAATTGTAGCATGAAGCTAACTCTTTGAAGAGATTACCTGTGTTGATGTTCCTGTTTTATGTTACCAATTCCCGATCGTAATCAACACATTCCCGATCGAAATATTCTGTTTCCGATATTCCGTAATATCGAATTCATTTTCCCGTCCGGTCTTCCCGTTCCTGCTCCCGTTTCCGGCCAAAAAATACAGGAGCAGGAATGGTTAGAGCATTTTCCCGACCGTTCCCGACCGTTTTCATTCCTACGCCCGGCCAAGTACTCGACGCCTGCAGGACTCGGCTACGAAGAGCTCGGGGGCTTGTCAGACCCGGGGCAGCGGGACTGGTTATAGACATAGAATGTTCTAGAGTAAGGAATAGCTTATGGATGTATCTTACTTCTTTTGTAACTACTCGCATAGGCGTAAAACTAGCTGCAGTACAAAGGAAACTACCTGATTGTGTTGTAGTAGGACTCCAACTGTACTCAGCTAGGACTTTCCATGTAACCCTGTCCCCCCCGGATATATAAGGGCGGGCAGGGACCCCCTCGAAACAATCATCAACACCTAAGGAAATACAAACCACCACACATGACATAGGGTATTACGCAACTCGCGGCCCGAACCTGTCTAAATCTTTGTGTTCCTTGCACCATCGAGTTCCAGAGCTGTCGATCCTTACCTACAAACCTTACTGCTAAGGGTATCCCTAAGCAGGCATGGAGGTAAATACCGACATCTTGCTCAGAGGTTAGCATGCATTGACGTTCGAGCCCTAGTTCCAGGGAGGACTCTCCTCCAGAAAAGGATAAATTTTGCTGGAGATTCTTCTGACTCCAATGAGGAGGCAGAGCTTGGCTTGGGCAAGTGGACCAAGAAAAGAGAGCTAGTCTCATGCCCATTTGCTAAAAAGGAAAAGGAGAAATACGTGTTTGATGTTACAAAGGCTGACAAAATCTTCGACGTTACTTCAAGAGGGGCAGATCAAGCTATATGTGAATCATACGATTCTGTCTGCCGTAGAATTGAAGAATCGCAAGTATTGCAAGTGGCATAACATTGTTTCGCATAATACTTGCGAGTGCAGGGTGTTTTGCAAGGAGATCCAATCGGCTATTGAAGCAGGAAGAATCGAATTCGACGTGCCAGAAAAGCCGATGAAGATCGACGGTCATCTTTTCCCGTCAACATAGTGGATGCAAAGGATCAGGACGCCAAGACGGGGCCTAAGATTTTGGCTTCTGAGCGAACCAAGCGTTTGTGGGCTGTTGAACCCAAAGCACAAGTATCGGCCAACCAACTCAGGGGTATGGCCAATATGCGGAAGGAGAGAATTCTAGAAGACCCAACCGTTGTGTGACGTCCCAGATGCTAATCAACAAGTACCAGCGTCAGCAGGAGAAATAGCAACGCCGGCAAGAAGAACGTGCCCGGCGCGAGAAGACCACTGGCGGTGTCCGTTCTTCACGCAATGCTGGAATGCAGGATTGCACGTACCATTGGTTGATGACTACCCAGAGTGCAACAAGGTACATGGGAATCAATTCTCATACAAGAGGCAGTGTTCTGATGGTCGAAGCCTACAACCGATTTATAGGGACGAGCCCCAGAGAGGGGTTTTCCCAATTACTATTGAGTTGTTATAGTTTTCTTCTATTTTCTTTTTCATTCATTCATATGTCCCTTCCATTAGTTGTTTTGCTTTCACCACTTTTTCGTTCACCTTTCCCTTTCGTTATTTTTTCTCTTTTCTCATTGGCGTGGTCTTCTTTCTTTCTCTTTCTTATTTCATTGTAACATTATTTTTCTATTTTCCCTTCTTTTCTTGGTATGGCAGGTTATTTGTATCCTAATTTGATTCACCGTTTCGTAAAATTTATTCTGATTGTATAAATTTTTTTCTCCCATTTTTCTTTTCATAAAATTTGCTTTTCCCTCATTCCCTTCAAATAATTTTTAATTTAATTATTTTACTTCTTAATCCATTCTTTTTTACATAGTCACTCGCAACAAATGTACTAACAATGATATTTTTTTCTAATACGATTTTCATATTATGTCTTATCTAATTTTTTTATTTTATTTCTTAATATATTATTCCGCTCTTTTTACCTATTCTGTATTTTATTTTATATTTTATATATTTTTCTACTACTCCTTATTGTTCAATCTATCTATTAATCTTTTTATAGATAGTAATATTTTATTCTGTGTTCATAGTATAATTATTCTAGGTGTATACTTTATTTGTTCGCTATTCATAGAATGAATTGTTCGCCATGTTATTTCATTTATTCGCAATATTTATTTTCTACTATTTAGTATATACAATCGAATGTCGTGATGTTTAATGTTTTGTTCGTTGTACATTATAATTTGTTCGTTATGTTTACCTTTTTGTTCGTAAAAATAATTATTTGTTCGTATTGTTAAAATATTTATTTCTAGTAGCCGAAACTAATTATTCAGTACTAAAAAATATTTTTAAAAAATATCGTACAAACAGAGGTAAGTGTGGTCTTATTTTGAAGATTTTATCACAAAAAGATAATGATGCAATCTAAATTTAATATGGATGCTCAGTTTAATAGTTCTAACTTTTTTAGTTTTGTATTTGCATGCATGTGGTGATGTCAAGCTGTTGTACTCTTCCGCATGCGTACACCGGATCACTTTCCTCTCCTGCGCTATATTGGTGGGCTGTGGGCCAATCAGATGATGGTTGGAGGGTGCTAATATTAATTTAGCTCATTAGACCCAATTATTCGTTTTGGCCCACGTGGAAAAATGTGTCTGTTCAGGTGACGATGGAAAAATGTGTCACGTATAATCACACCCATCGTAGACGGCGGCAATTGGTTGGTGGTTAAATAGTAGTAGTGGTGCAAACGCCGTCCATATGCCCAATGTTGAATCTACAACCAATCGTAACTCTCACAACTCACGGCCGATCTATCTCTTCCCCAAAATATCTATCCTCTTTTTTCCCTCCCATCCCATTCCACTCCTGCACTCTCTTCCCTTCCCCTTCCCCTCCCCCTCCCCCTCCCCCTCCCTTCCCTTCCCTTCCCCCCGATCCTATTTCCGGCGGCGGCGGCTGCCGAGCTCCTGCGCGGCGCAGCGGCTGCGGCGGATCCCCGCGCGGCGGGCGGGGCGGCCGCGTGCTCCCCGGCGGCGGATCCACGTGCGGCGGGCCGGCCGCGCGCACCCGGCGGTGGGGAGCTCTACACGCAGCGGGCCGGCGACGGCGAGGTGCGAAGGCGGCGCAGCAAGCCACTGGGGAGGAGGCGCCGCCGCTGGGTTGTTTTTTTCTTTTTTTATTTTTTATAATCTAAATAAAAAATTTCTTACCTCAATTTTTATGTTATTTTTTCGATTGGTTTTTGCACAAATATTTTCTCGTTAATATTTTCCTATCTCTTCAAAAAAATTTCCATCTCTTGAATTTTTTTATTCATCTAAAATTTTTCTTGAATTTTTTATCTCTCTACAATTCCCCTTGAAATTTTTTCTATCTCTCAAAAATATTTTCTGAATTTTTTTCTAAATCTTTTTTTAACAAAACGACAACAAACTTATTAAAAAAAGGGGAAAATTACTGTGTGGAAGATCGACCGTAAGGAGCTGCCCCTTACCGTCGACCGTAAACTAGGCAGACCCGTCCGTACGTAGAATGTTCGAAGTTTTCTTTTGTTTTTTGAGACGAATGTTCGAATGATTTTGTTTTGATACCGAAATGATCGAAGAATTTGCATTTAACCAATCAAGCAGGCCTAAGTCATACTGAAATGGGCTGAATTTTTTCGGAACAAAATGGGCTGATTACGTTAGACTTTGGTCCGGTACAAAAAATTCTTGATCAGCCCAAACCATAAGCAAAAACAGGCGGCCTAATGGGTGGTACTGGCATACCCTAAGATCCGGCCCACCATCGCTGAAAACAAAAATCGGGCCCACCGCCCACCCCAGCCCACCTGGTCGGGCCTCCTCTGCTCCTCACGCAGTCACTGGGCGGCTGCTTGCTCAGATCGGAGTTGCGGCGCCGGCGGCGGAGATGGCGATCCGGTACTACTGGCCGATGGTTGCTGCGGCCGTTGGGTTCCGCCTCGTCCTGGTCCTCTTCGGCGGGGACCTCCACCTCGCCTCCCGCCCCGAGGTCTCCACCCCGCTCACCTCCCTACGCCGCCGTAAGCGCCTCCTGACCTCCCCAACCTCCTCCTAGCCTTCCCTCGTCCGTTGTGTGACATCGCCGTAATTGGACTTCTCGTGTGCCTCCTCTGTGTTGTTGCAGTGGCGGAAGGCTACTGGCTCAAGCAAGCGTCCATGTCGCCCTACTCTGGTACTTATACGCCTCCTTGCTACCATTGCTGATTTTTCACTTGACGTTTGTATATTAATTCTATTAAGTGATGAATTAGCGACGAGGAATGGTGTTGCTCGATACACGCTAGTGGATGATTTTTTTTTTCCGAGAGCCACGCTAGTGGATGAATTAAGCATTATATTCTGAACTGAAAGGATAATTGTCATGCAGATTTTTTTTTCCTTTCAGGTTCTATGTATCACGGTTCCCCTTTGCTGCTTTCCATTCTTGGCCCATTAACTAGTAACAGGTAATTCACTCCTCCTAATTTAACCGTATCCATTACACTTGCTATACCTTCACAGCTTTTGTTAAGTTATGAATTTGCACTTGAAATTTTAACATCCTTATGCTCCATTGCATTACAGATCTGGTGGCAAGCATGCTCATGTTTATTGCAGGTAAATAATAATGTCTGTTTCTCAAAGATTCACATTTTTTAGTAATTCTTTTCTTTTAGGCACTATTCCTTATGTCCTTATATTGCTTAGCATGTAGTTGTTCAGAACAAGTAAAAAATCAAAACCTACAATGTCTTCCTTAAATTTTTGTATAGTTATTAGTTAGCAATCCTATAATTTATATCACTCATCAATCCACGACACAGTTTGATTTTTGTGGCTGTAGATTTTCTAGCTGCCATGCTTATTCGAGGCACTGGTCGTAGACTCCAAATGTCACGGAACAGAAGCTTGAAGTCACTTGACCTCACAAAAGCAGTAAATAATTCAGGTGTGTTATCTGTTAAAATTATGTTGTTTCCTTAATTTTATTTCTCTTGGAATATGCACGGTTGCACCACTATTGTACTTTACGACTCAATGTTCCTTACGATATCAATATGATTTTGATACTTACAATTCACAAACTGCAAAAGTGAGATAATGTAAGATTATTTTTTTACTCAGAAAGACTGGTTTCAGAATAGAAATCCATGTATTTAATACTTCATCAGCTTGTGATTGCTTACTAACTGCTATACTGCTACTAATTATTCTTATTTATACTTTTCATGCAGCTAATGTAAGTGCAGGAGATATCGCTTCTCTCATCTACTTGTGGAACCCTTGGGCAATAGTCACTTGCGTGGGTTCATGTACATCACCAATCGAGAATTTAATGGTCGTGATAATGATCTATGGAGCCTGTTCACGTAAGAGCAACTCAATTTTGTGGTTTCTTTTTTGTAATATGGAAACTGTAACCCAAATTTTAACCTTTCATTTTGTTTTGATTTCCATTTAAAATTGAATATGGTATATTTCCAAGGTCTTTTATTTGCGCATCAATTAGCATCGTTTGCATGGAAGTTAGAATGTTACTGTTGGATTTACCTGAAAATCCGATGTTCTATACTGAAACATCTTTATAACTTTGTAGGTTTGGCTCCTCTTGCTGCCTTTGGATATGTTATGGCCACACACCTCTCTCTTTATCCTGCAATTCTAATTGTACCGGTTCGTGCCACAACCGCAATTTCCATTTATTTTTTTAAAGTTTAATTATTCTTATGATATCTGCCATTAAATTGCATTGTTGGCTTCTTAACTCCTTGGCAGGTCATTCTTTTGTTGGGGTATGGTCCAGATGCTCCTCCAACAAAAGTATTTCTTGTGAAAAGCTCAAGTGACAGTAAAAGTGGCATGTCAGAATATGAACGAACTAGCCTGAAAGTGCAACGATTCTCATGGATGACAGTACTTCACTTCATATTTTGGCTATTCATCTGGTCTTGCTATGTGTTGTTATTGAGTAGCATGATTCTGAAGAAAGTTGGTGGCCTTAACGAGATGTTTGAAAAGTAGGATGCCTTCTTTTTCTTTGTGATATGTATTTCTTCAGTAGTCATATAATTCATCTGAAAGCATTAACTAGTTTGTCTAAGAACGGAGTGACTTTGTGTTTCTATTTCAGATATTAGCATACTGTTGCATCCTAGTAATTTTACTTTGCCCTATTACAATTTACAAGTTATCAAGATATTATGTCAACTTCGGTTTTGAGCTTTATCTCATAAATAGTTTCTTTTTGTTTCCTATTGACCAGTTTTCATTTGTCACTAAGTTACCTACTGTGCTGTGGTTCTGCAGGACCTATGGTTTTATTCTTACTGTGAAGGACCTATCGCCTAATATTGGTGTTTTATGGTGAGTATTGATAACATGATGATATGTGATTGGCAGTAACGCATATTTCCATGTGCCTCATGCATTTGGAATTTAATGCAGGTACTTCTTTGCTGAAGTCTTTGATTTCTTCAGAACTTTCTTTCTTATAGTCTTCAATATGAACATTCTTTTCATGGTCTTGCCGTTGGCCATCCGTTTGAAGCACCGTCCGTGCTTTCTTGCATTTGTTTACACAGCAATCGTCGCTATGTTGAAATCATATCCCTCGGTGAGTATACTTTTTTTTGTATGATATTTGTGATAAATTTAGTACCTAGGGGTCCTTTTTTTATTTTTGCACTCTGGTTCTTCATATGTTCTTGTGATTTGTGAAGGCTGGAGATTCAGCTCTGTATCTAGGTCTTCTGGGCCTATTTGCCAACGAGTTAGCAGGTAGCTAAAATTTCATTACAAATTTTTTAATTGATTACGATAGACTTAATGCTTTACCCTCACATATTGCAGAGATGCAGTTCACATTCTTCTTATTTTTCGGATATATTGGAGTATCGCTCCTTAGCCCTGTCATGCACAATTTGTGGATCTGGAGGGTTGGTCTCTCTATCTCTCTTGCTTAACATGTCAATTCTTTTAAGGCACCGGTTCATCACTGACACAATGTTATTTTCAGGGCACTGGTAATGCAAATTTCTACTTTGCCACCGGTTTGGCCTATACTTGTCTTCAGGTTAGTAATACCCGTCTATAGATTTATTCCTTTGTGACCATGCTGGCTGTTCAATCGCCCTTAAGCTAAAATGTAGTCTCCCTTTAACTTATCTGGACTTCTGAGCATGATTTTAGAGACTGTTTTGGGGGCTTGAAACCTGGACCTGGCCTTTTCATGTTTTAGTTTTCAGCCCAAAAACTGGTCTGGCTTGAAAACCAATTTTAAATTTAAGTGCCTTTTAAAATCTAGTTTGGGAAACCTATGTCTTACCCTCTAAAATGCACATTTATATTGAAGTGATTTGAGATTCTGTGAATTAGATGCTTGTGCTTTGACTTCAGTTTCTTGTATGGTAGTCTGCTGTTTCCGGCAGTCTTTCGGGATTCCAGCTTTGAGTGTCGATCGGTTGTAAGATAGCAGTTTTTCAGACTTACCAAAGCCATATTTCTGTTCCTTTCTATATCTAGATCCTAAATTGTTGTTTGCCAAATTTGCAGACTGTGTTGGTTGTAGAGAGTGTAGGTTCAATGATAAAGCACGACAGAAAGCTAAGACTACTTGTGACGAGTTAACTTTGTCCCTCAGCTTCTTAGAGGCTCCACCTCTGATACTTGCAATTTTCGTTCTGGTGCTCTTGAACTCAAACGGCTCGTCATCCTGGACTTTGTAAATGTAGTTCACAATTTGTGTATCATGTTGTACTGTACGCCCCCCACTTTTGTACAATATATGGACCACAAACTCTTTAACAGAGAGTCAAAGACTAAAGGAACAGAAAGGGCTCTCCCTCGGACTAATTGTAGTCAGTGCTGGGCTTCGATGTGGATTCGGTGATGTCAATCATCCAGCATGTTTGAATTGACCACATGTACAATTTGTAATTTCAGTTTGCCAGATGAAGAAGAAAATTACCCGTAGCACGCTCTCACGCTCTTGCCTCTGGATACATCTTGTTTTACACTGTCAGGTCCTTAAACGTGATGTTGTTCCAGTCTCCATGTTCATGAACTTGTTCGACTTGGTGGTGTATATGTGTTAGGCCCATCTAAAGGCCCATGTGCAACTACTATATTGCCCAACCTTCTAGGGTTTGGAGGAATACAATGAGTCATTTCCTATCAGTCTAGGTTTTTTTCTCTCCCCTCCTATTGCCCGCCGCCGCCACCATGGCCAGCCGGCCGCCGGCGCCCCCTCCCCTCTCCTCCTCTCCTGCTGCTGCGGCCGCTGCAGGGGCGCGCGGCCCCTGGCGGCCCGCCACCGCACTTGTGGCTGTCGTGCGGCCTCCTCTCGGCCGCCGACGTCGCGGGCGCGCCGGCCCTGGCCGCCGTAGCCCCTCTTGGTGCGGCCGGCGCGGATCCACCGCCGCCGCTTCTCTCGGTTTGGGCGCGGGGGGCGCGGCCGCCGCCGCCGCCATGGGCGCTGGCACGGGCGGCGTGGGCACGATCGCCGCCGCTGCCACCATGGGTTCTGCTCTGGTTCTTTCCGTCTTCTCAATGTTCTTGTTGCTTCTTAGATGATTCATAATTTTCTTTCCATTCGTCAGTTTATTGCTGACAATTCTTGTTCCATCGGATTTGACTCCTCTGGTCTTATTGTGAAGGATTCGGCTTTCCGGCATCAGCTCCTCCGATGTGATAGCTCGGGGTCCCTTTACACCCTTCGTCTTCCTAGTTCCGCTGTTTCGCCTTCGACTTCTTCATCGTCTGCTGCCTTTGCCGCGACGCCGTCTTTTACCACCTGGCACCACCGGCTTGGTCACCCCGGCCGTGACGTTTTGGCTTAGCTTAGTCGTAGTACCGATGTTCCTTGTACTAGGGCTCCTGCTGAGCACCTCTGTCATGCGTACCGGCTTGGTTGTCATGTTAGACTTCCTTTTTCTTCTTCTTCATATGCGACACATGTCTTTGATCTTGTTCACTATGACCTGTGGACTCCTCATGTACCTAGCATTTCTGGTTATAAATACTATCTGGTGGTGGTTGATGATTTCTCTCATTACTCTTGGACTTTTCCTTTGCGCGTCAACTCTGAGACCTTTCCCACCCTCCTCCACTTCTTTGCCTGGGTGTCCACTCAGTTCGGCCTCACCATTAAGGCCGTCCAGTGTGACAACGGGCGTGAGTTCGATAACTCCACCTCCCGTTCTTTCTTCCTCTCTCGGGGTGTTCAGCTGCGCATATTTTGTCCATATACCTCTCCCCAAAATGGCAAGGCTGAGCGGATGATTCGCACGACGAACGACGTCATGCGCACGTTTCTGATCCAGGCCTCTCTGCCTCCCCGCTTCTGGGCTGAGAGTCTCCACACTGCCACCTACTTGCTCAATTGCCTTTCGTCCACGGCTTCTCCTGCTCCCACTCCACACCTCTCTCTTTTCGGTACCATCCTCGCTATGACCACCTTCGTGTCTTCGGGTGTGCATGTTATCCTAACATCTCCGCCACTGCTCCTCACAAGATGGCACCCCCGCTCGACTCGTTGTGTGTTTCTTGGTTACTCCCCTGACCACAAGGGGTACCGATGCTTTGACCTCACCTCTCGCCGGGTCCTCATCTCCCGACACGTTGTGTTTGACGAGTCAGATTTCCCCTACTCCACCTCCTTTACACCTTCCCCTGACCCCGAGTTGGAGTCCCTGTCTTCACCTGACCCGGTGGTTCAGCCACCTTTGTCTGTCTGTCCTTTTCCTGCAGGTTTCCCTGGTACACCGGCTCCGCTTCCGATGATCTCTGCTGCGCCTCGCGCGGCCCCGGTGCCTTCTGTCGCGCCACGCGCGGCCCTGGTGTCTCCTGCTGTGCCACACGCGGCCCCGGTGTCTCCTCCTGCGCCTGCGCGCTATGCTCAGCGGGTGCAGGTGTACCGGCGTCGTTCGGTGCCGGCACCGGCGCCGATTCCGGCTCCGGAGGCTCCTGCGTCGCCTACACCGGAACCTTCGCCGCCGCCACCTCCACCGTCTCGCTCTCGTGTCGAGCTGGTGGTGTACCACCCGCCCGTCATCCATCGGGACCCTGGTCATATTCATCCCATGGTGACTCGGAGGATGGCTTCTCAGCCCGCGACTCTCTCCGCCATCGAGGGAGAGCCGCTGATCTCTCTGGTACCCTCCTCTGTTCGCGACGCCCTGGCGGATCCTCACTGGCGTCGTGCGATGGAAGAGGAATACGCGGCTCTTCTTGCCAACCAGACGTGGGACCTCGTGCCACGTCCGTCTGGTTGCAATGTGGTCACTAGCAAGTGAATCTGAACGCATAAGCGTCGGGCCGTTGGCACACTGGATCGCTACAAGACTAGCTGGGTTCTCCAGGGTTTCACCCAGTGGCCTGGTGTGGACTATGATGAGACTTTCAGTCTAGTGGTGAAGCCTGCTACAGTGCGCACGGTCCTCTCGCTCGCTCTTTCTCGCTCATGGCCCGTGCACCAGCTGGATGTGAAGATTATGTTTCTCCATGGCACTTTATCAGAGACAGTCTATTGTAGTCAATTGTAGTCAGCCAGCGGGATTTGTGGACTCCAGTCGTCCGGACATGGTCTGCCGGCTCAACAAGTCTCTCTATGGTCTGAAGCAGGCTCTTCCGGCTTGGTATTCTCGGTTTGCCACGTTCTTGCTGACATTGGGGTTCACCGAGGCTAAGTCTGACACTTCTCTGTTCATCTACTGCCGTGGGGTTGAGATTGCCTACTGTTGACACCGTTTTTGACACCATTTTTTGACACGTATCAAGGAAGGTGATTTCGGTGAAGGAAAGGTGGCCGATTCAAAAGAAACCAAAAGATGCACAGAGTTGGGATTGGCCGATGGGAGTCCGTCTGATGGACCAGGGGAATATTCTGCGAAGATGCTGATTAGTCCACTCTGGTACTCGGCCGATGGATAGTTGCCGATGAAGTCAAGGAAGGAGGAGAGGATCCGGGCTCTGCAAGAATCTTGATGATTCAATTGTAGTATTTAAAGTAGTTTATCTTTTAGAAAGTCTTTTCTTTTTAGTCAAGTAATGTTTGCCGTAATCGGCTAGGACTTGATAGCGCTAGGCTATATATATCAGTTGTAAGGGACCGGAAAAACTTGATACACATCCAATACAACAAACTTTACAATTCCTTTGCACTTTTTCGGCGACTTCGCCTTCTCTTTTTTTTCGACGAGTTCTTTCAAGTTGATCAAGGACGTCTCACATTCGAGCGACTTGATTTGCTGGTGAGTTTTTGTTTTACCGTGTATATTTGAGCTTTAGCTACCGGGCGCATCGCTATGGCTTCGTTCAATCTTTTCAAAAGTTATCGAGTTTATCTAGGCTTTGACTTCCGGGCGCATCGCTGTCCGTCTAGATTTATTCACCAATTATCGATATCGGCTAGATTTATAGGTTTTCCTATGTTTTTTGGCCATTATCACATCCAAAAATACACGGGATCGGCTTTAGGTTTTGGAGTGACACTTTTGTTATCTCAAGAGCCAGTTTAGATCTGTTTTTAGCTTCACATCATCTAAGTTACACATTCATAGCTTAGATCTTGTCATACATACACGATCGGCTGTCCAAAAGCTAGTTTTGTTGTTTAGTGTATCGGCTGATCCTGCCGATACGGTCGTCTACTATGCGCTTGCATTTAATATCTTTTTGTCGTTTATAGTATCGGCAAAGCTTGCCGATACGCCCATCTGAGAGATATTCGGAATCCTAGCCGATACGCTCTCGAATTTGACTTTGTTTTCTCCCTTGTCAATTACAGGTCAAATTGACTGGCACGCTTGGTTGACTTTTCGTGACTCGGCGAACACTTGCCCTCAGATTCCAGTGTGTTGAGTTTTGCGTCAACACATCTTTTGGCACGCCTAGTGGGACACGAAAGCTTCAACATGGTGGAACTCACAGATAAATCTACAGTTAATGAAGAAAACTAGATTCCTGTTCCTGAAGATAAGCTCAAAGAAGAACAAAAGAAGGAATATGAAGAGCCGGTGGAGAGATTCAAGCGTGAATGCCTCAAATCATACAGCGTCAACAGATTTGGTAAGGTGATCAAGAAGTTTTATCTTCCGTCTTTCCAGCCATTGACAGAGGCTCAACGTGAAAGCAAGATGATAGACGCAGTTGGCCAGTCTGTGGCACAAGCCTTCATCAAAAGTGCAACAATTATGGGCAACATGGTGCACAATGCAGTGGTCAAGATTTTTGCTGAAGGCACGTTACCAGGGTGCATGTGTCCTTGCTATATATAACCAGATCAGATGCAATATACTCCCTTGGAGGTGTCTATGGCAGCAGCTCTGTCGACTCAAAATAACCAGGCAGGAACAAGCAACAGTCAAACTCTACCCCAGATGACTACTGCAACATCGGCGGGTACGGCAGATCCTATCTACACAACCACGCCGCCGATTGCTACAACTGTGCATGGTGGATCTGCGTCTGTATTTCCTAAAGGATGGGATCCTGCTACTGGGTATGGTATGCATCCGGATTTCTTTTCTACGCCACCCAAGATGCAGTTTAATGCATCGGCTTCTCAGCCGATAGCCTCTCAGCCTGATCCATCGGCCGTTCAGCCGATGGGTTCACGGCAGGATGCATTGGCAACACAGCCAAATGCATAAGGCGCATGGAGTCCATAACAAATGGCACAAGCTAATGCATCGGCGCCACCGCCGATGACCCCACAGCAGCGTCTTGCTATCCTGCTCCAACCCCAGTCTCCTTCAGAAGTGTTATTGTCGCAATCTCCACATCAAAGGGAATCAACTGGGTATTCCACGATCAAGCAACTGGACATATACGGTATATCAATGTGCCGTACATGGATATCACTGGTCAATAATCGGCTAACTCATCAGCTACACAGCCGACGATGACTCAGCGGATACCTAATCAGATGTCCCAGAAAAGCACGACAGATGCAATCGGCTGGACAGCCGATGAACCATGTAGCTCAACAACTTGCGATGATGACCAATGCAGCGAGTACGATTTCCCCTTAGCAAATGCCAATAGTTGAGCCACAAGTTGATTGGAGCACGAAGATAGCTGAAGTGATGAGGGAGCAGTTTGGTTTGAGGCCAAAACAACAGTCCGTTATGTACAAAACTCCCTATCCTCCGGCTTATGATCTGATTCCTCTCCCACACAAGTACAAGATACCTGATTTCACAAAGTTCTCAGGGCAGGGAGAAGTTTCTACGATGGAACATGTTAATAGGTTCCTTCTACAGTTGGGAGAAGCGGGCAACCAGGATGCACTCAGAGTCCGTTTGTTCTTCTTGTCTTTGTCTGGATCGGCCTTTGCTTTGTTCACCACTTTGCCAGCAAACTCCATATTATATTGGGCCGATCTAGAAAGACAATTTCATCAGTTCTTCTTCTCTGGGATTACTGAGTTAAAGTTGACCGATTTGACCGGCTTGAGACAAAGAAATGATGAATCGGTTGCTGCTTTTATCCAAAGGTTTAGAGATGTCAAGAACCGATGTTACAGTTTGGTTCTGTCCGATCAGCAGTTGGCCGATGCAGCATTTAATGGACTCTTGCCGCACATTAAAGATAAATATGCATCGTAGGAGTTTGAAAGTATTAGCCAGATCGCAAGTCGGATGACAGGAGAAACTCGATCCTACGAGTCCAAGAAGCCTTTTCAAAAGATCAACTATGTGGAATATTCTGCTAATGATGAGTCTGAAGAGGAGCAAGAAACGGTCGCATCGGCTGAGTGGATACAGAACAGTAAAAAGCCGGTGACGTGTCCGTTTGGAAAGAAAGAGCCTGAGTCGTATGGGTTCGACATCACCAAAGCCGACAAGATCTTTGACTTGTTATTGTCGGAAGGGTTGATCAAGTTGAAGCCACATCACAAGATTCCATCGGAGGACGAGCTCAAAAATATAAAGTATTGCAAGTGGCACAACGCCACATCGCATGATACAAATGAGTGCAAGGTCTTCCGACAGCAGATTCAGATGGCTTTCGAACAAGGGAGGTTGAAATTTGAAGCTCCCAAGAAGACGATGAAGATCGACGGACATCCTTTCGCCACAAACATGGTTGATGTGGCTAGAGATGAAGGTTCTTCTCAAGCTAAGATTCTGATGTCATCATCGGCCAAGAAATCTGGAGCTGTTGATCCTAAAGCGCAGATAGCGGCCGATGAGGTCAAAGGAAAGGGTCTGATGAGGGATGCTGAACGTTCATCGGCACCACGTAGACGTGTAACGTCTCAAATGCTGTTGAACAAGTTTCAGCGTGATCGTGAAAGGCGGCAGCGTAGAGAAGAAAAGGAGCGACGCGAGCAAGATCATTGGAGGTGTCTTTTCTTTGTCTACTGCTGGGAAGAAGGGTTGACATTGCCATCGGCATACGATTGTCCCGAATGCAATGGTCAAAGCAGCCGATCATATGAAAGGTCGCGTCATGAGCCTTATCGGTGTGAACACACCCCTGTGCATGATCGGCTAGGAAAAAGAGTATCGGTGCATGATCGACTGGGGGCAGGACAATGCTACGTGATCCTACTGGGAGAAGAGTGCCTGTACACGATCGGCTAGAACAGATGGCTGATGATAGAGTACAAGATGATCAGCCAATGCAGAGAGATCCAGAACGTGAACATGATCGCACAGATCAATCCCAATGGTGTCCAGGAGGTTTGACCAGGTCTCAAAAGCGACGTGTTCAGAGGTTACGCCAGCTGGAGATTATTGAGGAAAAACAAGAACCGAATCTGCACAGGAAAGGGATCAGGTCACAAGTTTGGCGTACTAAACCCAGAGCCGATAGTGATCAAAATTCTGGATCATTGGCGGCGCCAATTAATATGGTTTTCATAATGCCGAAAGAGTTTATGGTACCAAATGATGAAGATCATGAGCCAGAATTAGAGGAAGCCATGGCACAGTTAAATTTGAAACCATTGCCAGCAACATTTGAGAATCCAGAAGATGATAAGTTATTGCCAGCATCTTAAGGCACTGTTCCTGAAGGGATTCATTGATGGCAAGCCTGTTACGAAGATGTTGGTTGATGGAGGTGCAGCCGTGAATATAATGCCCTATGTTATGCTATGCAAGCTTGGGAATAGTCAAGATGATCTGACGAAAACTGATATGATGCTAAAGGATTTCGAAGGAGTCGTATCTCCTGCTTTAGGGGCATTATGCGTCGATCTCACAATTGGCAGTAAGACCCTTCCCACTACTTTCTTCGTTATTAATGGCAAAGGTTTATATAGTTTGCTGTTGGGTCGGGATTGGATATATGCCAATTGTTGCATTCCATCTACTATGCATCAATGCTTGATTCAGTGGGTTGACGATAATGTTGAAATAGTATCAGCCGATTAGTCATTCAGTGTGGCATCGGCCCAAGCCCATATAGTGAGTTATGATCGGATGAATTGTCTTTCTGGTCAAGCATGGGAGAAGGATTCCTTTCGGATGGCTGATTACGAAGTTACATCAGAAAAGTCAGGAGATTCTTCGGAAGAGTCTTGATCAATGAGGGATATGGCCGATTGTAGTATCGACCAAATTTTGTAAGTTATAGCCAATACTGGGAAGTATTGCCTTTAGTGCAAAAAATATGTAAAAGCCGATTCGCGAGTTGGATGCATCGGTTGTAATATGGCTGACACGATATGAGTCACCCTTAGAGCAATAAATCATAAAGACAAATTTCGGGATTAAGATCAAGTTGTCTGCTAATTCTGGAGGTTACATTACATGAGGTATTCTTACAGTAATCCTAGAGCTTCCTGGATTACTTTCATCGCACGCAGGCAAATTTGATCAATGTTTTCAATTACTTGGTTGTTATCTACTGATGAGCCAGAAATCGGCCGCAAACTCTTGTGAAGTTGATATGCTTGACGAGCATGCTTTTGCTTATCCTCCTCGAGTTTGGCAATGGCCGGTGGAATCTGAGATAGATCGTGATCTGCGATGTCTATTGCTTGGTTTACCCGGTTAAGTTCTTGCAGAAGACGATTCTGTTCAGCTTCCAATGCTGCCTTATTTCTCATAATGCTGGCCTGGGTATCATTCAGAGATTTGATCTCACCGATGGTCGATTCTGCTAAAGCTTTGAGGTTATCCCTTTGTTTGATGATTTCTTCCTGCTGAAGACGATCGGCGAGTTGTTTCGGGGCCTTGTTGAATTCTGCACGATGACTCTCGATAAAGGCTGCAGGAATTAACGCCTCTTCGATAGGTTCTGGAAGCTTACCCTCCAGTTCTTCCAGGATGGCTCGGATCGGCTGTGCATTCTTGATTAGTTGGCCGATGTCTTGATTCAGAAACTGAAAGGATTCTTAGAGTTTGGCCTTGGTTTCATCCGACAGTACAATGGGATTGGCCGATGATGTTTCTTCTCCCTCTTCCTGAGAAGTAGCTCCGATTTGGAAGGAGAATAGGCTGTTGTCCGGAGACTCCTATGCCTGAAAAGAAGATAAAGTTAAGATGGCCGATGGAGACAAAAGAGTAATAGGATCGGCCAACAGAAAGAATAGTGGTTTACCTGCTTCAGGTGTATTTCTTCTAGATTAGAGCCAACAGGAACGAGAGGTTGCGATGAAGAGCTCGGGATTGCAGTGTTTGGCTGGCCAAGTAATTCAGATAGTGCATGGTCGACAAGCTGAAGGATGATTGTCAGAAATATACAGAATGCGTTCATGAGCAAGTTCTGGAAATCGTACCTGTATCAATGGAGAGTCTGCCCTGGGTTTCCTGGGAGTTGGAGGCGAGTGCTGTATCTGATGAAAACAAAAGGAAATAATACCAGATTCAGAATCATGAAAAAGTTTAGATACTTGCTGAGTAAGCAGAATAATACCTGAATATTTGATGATGTATGAGGAGGTGTACTATCTTATTCTCCTCCAGATTGGTGTTCAGGAATATCATAATTATAAAGCAAGGATGTGATCAGCATTCAGATAAAGTGAAAACATGGGGTTCAGGCTTTTACCTTCTGAAGAAGAGGAGGGAAGGTCGGTTGGAGTGTCTGTTTGGGGTACTGCTACTCCTGAAGATTGGCCTAGAGATTTCTTTTTCTTACGAGTTGTCACCTTGGTATAAGATACCTTCCGTTTTCTCCCAGTGGCCACATCTGTCAGAGTTGGAGCACCATAGCCGATATTTGGTTTATCGGCTGACAGGGCGTAATTGATTGGCTGCCCACTCCTACTGATTGTTGGAGGATTCCGATCATCATCCTGCAAAGAGTAGAGGTTAGAGGCTGCGAGCAAGAAGTGCTAAAAGACATTGTGGGAGTTAATTTTGCTTGTACCTCATGCTCGCCTGATTGATAATTATTGTCTAGAGCGATGCAGTATAAGTTGGCCGATTTGCAGAAGATATGCTCTTGCCATTCAGACCACCATTAGATGAAAGGGTGTTGGTGGAGAGTGTCTCCGGAACGGACGGACACTACAACAGTAATGAACAAGCACACAATTCAAGTAGTGAATATTCTCTCTATTCAATGTCCCCCCTCAATGAACATTACAGGGGGTATTTATAGGTGGCGTTACACCTCCCATGTACAATTACTCTTCTACACCCTTACAATGGTCATATTCCTGGAATATTCCTAGACGTACACGTATTTTCCCTAATACAAGTTGAGTACGCCACAGCTTAGACGGGCCCACAACTCCAGATAGTCCTCTTCGGCCTTCTCGACGAGGACCACGTGGCCTGTCGCTTACTCCTCGCCGATTCTCGCTTCGCCCGGTCTTCGCTCGTCTTCGGCTTTCGAACCGAAGACGAGCGAGGGCTACGTGGCTCACTGCTTACTCCGCCGTGACGCTCCCTTCGACCGGCCCTCGCGAGTCTTTGGGTTATGATCCGAAGACCAGCAAAGATGGCTTCATACGCTGTCTGGTCTTCGCGAACCCTCGGTGTCCAATCCGAAGGTGGTGTCCCCAACAATGGGGTAGTGGCAAAAGGTGCAATCTACCAATCGGTTAGAAGTGTCATATCTACGTCAGGCTCTAGGTCTTTTAGCCGACTGTAAGAGAGAGAGCTATTGTCAAGGGCTCCTCTAAACTGAACTTTGCTAGCAAAGAAGGGAAACGGGGGTACTTGGCCAAATCCCAATTGTCTGTCTGCCACTGATGGATTATAAAACTTATAGCTTGGGGTATCTTTGCCAGCTGTGAAGTTAATTAGCAGAATTCTTGGGGAAATTATTTCCTTCATGATCTTGGTGGCTTCTTCATCCGTTTTCCATGAGTCAAGATGGAACTTGAAGGGGTTTTCATACATGACTTTTTCATCCTAATATGCGAATCAGATAGTGGAGATTTCTGGGAACCCATTGTAGAAAGACTTGAAAAAGTCAGTAATGCCGAGGGTCTTGGGATTATTGGCAATCATGATAGCTGCTTCACCGAATGATGTGCATCGGCGAGTGACGGTTTCTTCTTCATAGAAGTTTTTTGATGGGAATTCTATCTCTTACAATTCGACTGTCATAGTTTTGTGCATGTACATGTGCAGTCACAACTAAATAAACCACCAGGGGCCTCCCAAGTTGGTGATCGGCTGGTTCTTTCTGAGTCTGGATGATACTTGATGAAGCAGGTGGTAAACTGACCCCAGAAGATGTTTGCCGAGAGGGACAGGATTGCTAGTAGCCAGATTCTCTACCAGCTTGAGATTATTGTTTGTTGGAACAACTGCTTTGCCACAGAAGATGAATTTCTCAAGCCACATGTTGAGAAAGGCAGTATGCTCTCTGACAGATACTGATCTAGTCTTCATGTTCTTGCCGATATATCCTTTCCACCCGCCGATTCTCGCATGGCCCGGTCTTCGCTCGTCTTCGGCTTTCGACTCGAAGACGAGTGAGGGCTACGTGGCTCGTTGCTTACTCCGCCGTGACGCTCCCGTCGACCGGCCCACGCGAGTCTTCGGGTTACGACCCGAAGACCAGCGAAGATGGCTTCATACGCCGTCTGGTCTTTGCGAACCTTCGGCGTCCAATCCGAAGGTGGTGTCCCCAACAGTAGCCCCTCGGAGCCTCAGCCCGATCTTCGGGAGGGGCGCGGCTTCGACCCCGTGGGCGCCTTCAGCGCCTCGAAGCGCCACCCTTCGGGCTGGGCGCCGCGATGGTGTCCGGCGAAGCACAGTCTGTGTTCCCTTGCAAAAAATGTTATACTTTCACCGAGGGAGCAAGATTTTAGAATTAAACCGTTAGTTTGCACTCAAATTATCGAATTAAAAATGTTATGCTTTGAAAAGACAAAATTGCCCCTTGGTTCTCTAATCTTAGACGCGTAGCGCGGGGCGCTGCCGTCTTTCCACTTCGCGGCACCGCGCGTGCTGGGTCTCGCGCTCGCCCCCCCTTTAAATAGTGGCTTTGCGACTGCGCAATGCTACTTCACGTTGCCTTTGCTTTCCAGCCTCCTCGTTTGTCATCTCGCGGAGGTTCTATCGGAGCTCATTTTTATTCGAACTCTTTTGGTAATACACTTCAAAAGTTGCGGCCTCGGAACAATCTGTATCTTCGGAGATGGGTCCGAAGAAGAATCAATCGGGAGGTCCGACGACCACCGTACTCGGCATGTCGAAAATGACTCTGTCCCTCCTCGATGACTTGGCTCGTCGAGGCTTCGTCTCTGCTGACGATGTCCGCGCTCCTCCAACGGGTGAGACTGTTGCTCATCCCCGCACCGACGAAGTGATTGTCTTCCGTGACTTGTTCACCGCCGGCCTTCGGATGCCCTTGGACCCCGTGGTGGTGGACATCTTTCGTCTGTTCAAGGTGTACTTGCATCAGATGACACCTACTTCGATCGTGCGGCTGAATCTGTATATGTGGTTGGCGAAGACCTGCCGCCTTTCTCCAAGCGCCGAAGGCTTCGCTCGTGCCTTCAGAGTGCATTATCAACCGAAGAAGATTTCTGTGCAATCAACCGGAGGTGCGGAGATATCAGCCATTCCCCAATATGGCTGTTATACCTTCGCCTTTCACAAGAACCTTCCGAGTCCAGTCCCCGCGAGCAAGAACAAGTGGGCCAACGATTCGTCATCCTACTTGTTCTATGACAAGGTGACGTTGGACTCCGTCAGGAAGACCCATCCCCTCGTCGTCGACCGCATTGCTGCTCTTGGCGATGTGCCGAAAGCCGCCTGTCATGTCCGAGCCGAAGATGAGGCTCTTCTCGCCCTGCTGCGGAAACTATCGAAGACCTTCAGCACGCGCAACATCATCGAAGAGTTCGTCGCGTGCGGCTGCTTTCCCGTCAGGGTCGGCTGGGACATCTCTAGCTGGTTGGCCGAGGACCGCTGGATCGAAGGTATTCCGGTACCTGATTCCGCGACCGTCTTCAGCCTTCGGGCCGACCGTGAGTTTTCGTGCTTAAGCTCTTGTTATGGAGGTGTACGCTTCGCTCTTTTGCATACACTTTGTGCATCTTCGGCGATGCAGGGGTGGACGCTGTTGTTATCGAGAGCCGGGCCGACGAGATGGTCGGGTCGGTCTCAAGGGATGAGTACAAAGCCCTTGTCGGGCATCTTAGCGGGGCTCGACGGAACCGGGTGTTCCACGCATTGGGCCTCTCCGCTCCTCAGCGGGCGGCCGAGTTGAAGCTTGCTGAGGGCCAGGACGGCCCGGAGAAGGCGAATGCTCTGGAAAAGGCAAAACGGAAACGTGCGTCTTCGTCCGCAGAGCCGAAGAAGAGAGGCCAGCTCATCGACGCCATCTTGCATCAGTCTCCCCTACAAAGCAAGGGGGACTCCGAAGACGATGGGAGCGAAGACAGCAACCGCGCGGCTGCCGAGGCGCCACCCTTCGCTATTCCTAAAGAGGCGCCACCCTTGAGGGCGGTCCCTCCGAACCTGGACCTTGAGTTCAGCACCGCTCCGGAGAGCGATGATGAGGAAGGCGACGAGGAGGTCAACATCGTCATCCACTCCCCCCCGTCGCTCGTCTGCGCTGCCCCAAGTCTCTGCCTCCAGCAAAGATGCCGAGAAGTTGCCTGAGCAGAACACTGCGTCCAGCTCTGGGACGAAAGGGAGTGTTGGCGAAGAGTCAAGCAGCACATCAGACAGCAGCAGCTTCTTCGTCCGCAATGCTGACCCCGACGCTGTTGCCTCGGAGCTCGGAGCGAAGCCGACGGCCGTGCGACTTGGCGGCAAGATCGTCAAGTCCCTTCGTTTTGAGAGCCGGGACCATGAGCGTGAACTACTGGCGGAGGCGGGTGGCTCGTTTTGCTTCCCTCTAATGGAAAAAGACTTGATGGCGAGTGGACTGACGAACATGCTGGAGAGTGCGCAAGATTTATCGCTGAAGGCCTTCGTGGCTGCGCGCTGTGCCGCTCGACAGTTGGCGGCCGAAGAGAGCTCAAGGGCTGCCGTCGCAGATCTGGAGGTGAAGGTGGTTGCTTTGGAGGAAGAAAAAGAAACACTGCAACGGCGCCTCGACAAATCTTCCGAAGAGAAGGCGACCCTCACTACGGAGCTGCTGGCGGCTGCTGACCGGGCGGTGAAGGCGGAGGATTCAGCGAAGGCCGCGAAGTTACTCGCTGACGACGCCGAAAAACGGCAGGCTCTTATGCACAAAGGTTTCCATTCCTTCAAGGAGTCAGTGAGGGCTGGGGCGACCAAGCTTCAGAAAGAGCTTTCGGACATCCTGAAGAAGTACGGGCTTGATACTCCTGATGTATCTTCGGGGGACACCGTCAGGGTGGATGACTTCTTCAAGTGGCTCCGAGCATGTATTGCTATGCTGGACGCTGGGGCTCATTTCAATGAGGATATAAGTGCTGTTGTCGCCGTTCGCACGCTAAGTGCTGCGGTGTATATCTTGTTCCCTTCCGAAGCTGCCAGCGCCAGCACTGTGACGAAAGCCCAGCTCCGTTGCCTCCGCGACGAAGGTTTTCCCTGGCCCGGAGAAGATGCAGTTCGCTCGGAGGCGCTGCCCGCTCTTGCGAAGAACATTGCCAAAAATTTCATGGACCACTTCTTCAAGGGCGAAGGCCGCGCGATCGTGCGTCGCGAAGTTGAACGAATGAAGGCCCAGGTAATTTCATCTTCTTTTTTATGCGCCTTTTCTTCGCCCTGAAATGCATCTTAACATCTGTGAGAATTCGTGTTTTTTAGCTTCAAGCCAAAGCCGACGCTGTTGCGGAGCCCATCCTTGCCGAAGCTCCAATTGCTGATGCTAAAGGTGGTGGCGACCACGCCGGCGGAGGCGCTACGCCGCCTTCTGGCGATGATGGCGGTGAGGGAGCGGGCGGCGAGGGAGGAAATACTGGTGGCAGTCGTGGGGCCACCGACCGAGCCCCGGCGGCCGAAGACCAAACCACGGGGGGCTCTTCTCATCCTGCAGCTGGCGAGGTGTGAGGGCCGTGGTCGAGTGACAGTCCACTTTTGTGTTGTAATTATGATTTTTTTTGGAAACTAACACCTTCGGTGCCTGCGCAGGACCCTGCGTTGGCCCCTGCGCAGGTGACCGAAGGTGTGCTGCCTCGCCTGCTGAAGCGAGGGAATTTCTATGTCGCTGGTGCGTCCTGGGCGAAGTTCCATATTCGTTACCCTTCGGCTTCATTTGAAGAATTTTGGGCAGATAGGGTGCGCGTTTACGAGCTTTGGAATGCCGATACGAAGCGCTTTTTTGCCGAATTTCAGCGTGATCCAGAAAAACACGCGAAGATCCTTGCTGACCACATGCTTCGTCGCGAAATAAAATGGATTCTCGATACCGATAGGCCGTATAGCGCTCCCGCCGGTCTCCGTGAACCGAAACCGGAGTCGGTGGATGAAGGGCCCCTGTCGCCACATGAATTCATGTATCGTCGCAAAGGCATTTTCGACGAGAGTTCTAGTTAATTTGCATTGCTCTCGATTTCAAGCGATGACTTTGAGGCGTTTCTTCAACGGACAGCCGAAGAAATAATGGATGCTGCGGTCCGCGAAGTTATATCTGAGGTGGACCGCATGGTCTTCGAGGAAGAAAACTCGGATGTAACAATGTAACTTATTGGTCTTCTCGCTTTTTCGCGAGGTGCCTTATTGTAACTATGTAACAGACGTAATCGAAGTTTCTTGTTTGTAATGGATGTATGCCGGTTTCCCGTTTGTCCTTCGGCTGTGCATGGATGTACTGTTGCGAAGCGCCACCCACCCTTTGCGCGGGCAAGGTCGCAAACGCGTTTTGGTTCGTTCATCGTCACCGGCGTCGTGCGTGTATCTGTTTTGCGAAGCGCCACCCCCCTTCGCTCGACTGGCGGGGAGGATGTTCACAGTGTTCTTCGGCTCTTTAGCCGTAGAGGTCGCGCCGTGCCTTCGGCTTTCGCGCGACAGAACTTTCCACCTTAGGCTTTCACACGTAAGGACTTTGTTAGGGGACCTTCGGCTCTTTAGCCGGAGAGGTCACGCCCAGCCTTCGGCTTTCGCGCGACAGGACTTTCCGCCTTAGGCTTTCGCACGTAAGAACTTTGTTAGGGGACCTTCGGCTCTTTAGCCGGAGAGGTCGGGCCTAGCCTTCGGCTTTCGCGCGACTGGACTTTCCACCCTTCGCTTTCGTGCGACGGGATTTTTGTTAATTTCTTTGGAAGTGAAGCTAAGAGGAACGAAGCCCCTGATCGGGATTGCGCCTCGTGCTTACTTCTTTCAAGCATTATGGCTTGTACTTCGCGCCGATGACTCCCCTCTTCGCCTTGACGAAGAGGTAATAGACGCTTCGGCGCCTTTGCAGCGTGCCTGTTCCTTCGAGACTCTTTTGTGGGTGCCTTGTTTATATTTCACAAGGGGTTACATAGGGTTCCGCCTCGTTAAAAACCTCACACCTTCGGCGCCTGACACTCGAAAGCTTCCCCCGTGAGGAAAAGAGTACGGGCCCTTCGGTACATTGTGCGGATTTACACATGAGAAAAAGGAAAGATGCAAAAAGAAAAAATTTGCCCTACAAGCCCATTCGGTTATTTCCCTCCGGTGGCTTTTACACACTCCTACATGTAGTACTTCTGTAGCATGTCCTTGTTCCATGAATAAGGGTCTTAGGTGCCTTCTAGCGTGCGGAGCCTGCAGGCCTCTGGCCTTGCCATAGATGCGACGATAAATGGGCCTTCCCACTTGCTGTGCATCTTGCCCTTTTGCTTGGCCTTCGGTATTCTTCGAAGCACCAAGTCCCCCTCTTTGATGTCTCTGGGCTTCACTTTCTTATTCTTCCACCTTCGCGTTTCTTCTTGGTATTTTCCCAAGTTGATTGTTGCTTAAATCTTGCCAGCTTCGATTGTGTCGATTGAGGGCTTGATGTCTTCTTCGGCGTTTTCTGCCCCTTCAGCTGTTCTCCATGATTTGAGTTTGATTTCCTCGGGTGTTACAGCTTCTTCGCCATATAGTAGCTTGAACGGGGTGAACTTCGTGGTCCTGGACTCTGTTGTGTTATGAGACCATATGACCCTCGGCAGCTCATCCGCCCATTTCCCATTCGGCAGCTCAGTGATGTTTTTCTTGATGCCTGCGAAGATGATACCGTTGGCCCTTTCCACCGTGCCGTTGGACTGCGGGTGGTAGACCGACGCGAAGCATAAGTTGGTGCCAAGTTGAGTGGTGAACTCCCGGAAAGTTGCGCAGTCAAACTGCTTGCCATTGTCCACTGTAACCTCCTTCAGGACCCCGAAGCGACAAACGATGTTCTGCCAAAAGAATTTTTGTAGGGCTCATGCTGTGATGTCCCTGAGTGCTTTGGCTTCGACCCATTTGGAGAAGTACTCTACCGCCACAACAGCGTACTTGTAGTTTCCTGGAGCTGTAGGCAATGGTCCAACAATATCAATGCCCCACCTTGCGAGGGGCCATACCGGAGGAAGTAGCCGCACCTCGTCGGGTGGGAATTTGCTATATGGGGCATGCCTTTGGCAATTTGGACATGTGCGAACCACATCGTGAGCGTCCGCCACCGCCGAGGGCCAATAAAATCCTTTACGGAAAGCTTTGCCGACCAGGGCCCTCGTTGCGATGTGCGAAGAACACATCCCTGCATGTATCTCTTCAAGCAGCTGTTTGCCTTCTTCTCGTGAGATGCACTTTAGGAGTGGTGCGCAGACTCCTCCTCGGTATAACTCTTCGCCTATGATTCTGTAATTCCTGGCCTGGAGCGCCATTCTCTTTTCTTCCTTCTCATCCTCCGGGACGAAGTGTCCGCGAAGGTAGGCCATGATGGCGGCCCTCCAGTCTTCGCTGGTTATGGCGTTGACGAATTTGGTTGGTTCTTCGGCACAATTGACGGAGGCCTGCTTTAAAGTTTCGAAGAACACATCTGGCAGTAATGGGTCGAACTATGCTGCTACCTTCGCCAGTTGATCGGCTTGCTTATTCTTCGTTCTGGAGAAACTATGGATACTAAACCCGAGGAAGTATTTCTCCATGCTTCACACTGCTGCTAGGTACTTCGCCAATTCTGGCTTGAGAGCCCTGTTTGACTTGTTTATTTGGCCTGTGATCAACTCTAAATCGGACCTGATCATTAATCTTCGCGCGCCCAGTGCTCTTGCTTTGCGAAGACCCAAGAGAAGGCCTTCGTACTCTGCGACATTATTTGTGCACCCACTGAAATCAAGTCTTACTGCGTACTTCAGTTGTGTGCCTGAGGGTGCTGTCAATACAGCCGAAGCTCCTGCTCCGTCTCTCTGGTAAGCCATATTGCCATATTGCTTCTATCTTCGGCTGTTCTTGCGAAGGTGTGGCTGGAGTCCAATCTGCGATGAAATCTGCCAAGACCTGTGACTTAATAGTTGACTTGGAGACGAAGTCAATAGTGTGCTCGGCTAACTGCGTAGCCCATTTGCCTATCCTGCCGGAGGCTTCTCTGTTTTCAAACATGTCCCGGAGTGGGAAAGAGGTTGGAACCTTGATTTTGTGGCTCTGGAAGTAGTAACGAAGTTTGCGAGCTGCCATGACTACCGCGTTTGCCATTTTCTCCATCTCTGAGTACAGCAATTTCGATCCATTCAAGGCTTCGGAGACGAAGTATATGGGCGCCTGGGTTAATGCCCCTTCGACCATGCGCTCTTCAATGAGAGTGGCACTGATGACTGCACCTGATGTGGAGATGTATAACAACAACTCCGCCTTCTCCGAAGGGCTGGACATGACTGCCAATTTCTCAATGAAGTGCTTGAGGTCTTCGAAGGCCTTCGCCTGCTCTTCGCCCCATTCTAAGTTGCCTGAGCCTTTCGGCGCCTTGAAGAATGGAAGGCACTTCTCCTTAGATTTTGATATGAATCGGTTAAGCGAAGCCAACCTGCCTGTTAACTTTTGCACCCCCTTTCTTGTAGTTGGCGGCTTCATCCGCATGATGGCTTCTATCTTCTCCGGATTTGCCTCAATTCCCCTTTCGGTTATCATGCATCCCAATAATTTGCCTCTTCGGACTCCGAAGACGCATTTCTCCGGGTTCAGCTTGAAACCATGACGGTGAAGGTTCGCGAATGTTTCGCGAAGGTCTTGGATATGATCCTCCTTCCTCTTGCTTCGGACAACGACATCATCGACATATGTGGAGATGTTCCTCCCCAGTTCATCTCCCAGTACCTTCTTGATCATTCTGTTAAAAGTGCATCCGTCATTGCGGAGGCCCTCCGGCATTCTCACGTAGCAATATGTCCCCGAAGGGGGTGGTGAAACTGGTCTTCTCTTCGTCTGCCTTGTTCATGAATATCTGGTAATAACCTGAGAAACAATCCAACATACTGAGCATCTCCGAACAAGCTGCTGCATCGACCAGGGGGTGGTGAAGCAGATTCGAAGTGGACCAAGCAAACACATCTTGATTGTTGCGGAGAAACTGTATAAGCTTGGCCTCTTCGGCTTCTTCAAGCCCTTTTCCGATGATCACCATTCGGTCAGGCACATCTTCGCACAATGGCACCTTCTTCGTGTGTTCCGCCGGGGATACCCCCCTGACTACTCTGGCTCTTCGCTATTTGCAGCCTCATTGTCCTCATTTAGTGTTTCAATGACATGGTGTTAGCTTTTGCAGCCTCATTGTCCTCATTTGGTGTTTCAATGACATGAACATTCTTGTTTGCGGTTGATGCGTTGTCTTCGCACCTTCTTGCTTCTTCCTGGTTGCCGAAGACTGTAACAATTCCTCCGGCCGTAGGCAGCTTCATGCATAGGTACGACTGATGGATTACTGCTGCGAATTTGACCAAGGTGTTGCGGCCTAAGATGGCGTTGTAGGGGTAGTTAATGTCGACCACATCGAAGGTTATTGCTTCGGTTCTCTGCGCTGCACCTTCGCTGAACATGACATTGAGCTCTATCTTTCCAAGAGCTTCGATTCTCTTGCCTCCGAAACCAATGAGCGGATACTATGACTTCTTCAGCGCTGTTTCTGTGAACCCCATTTTGACGAAGCACTGCCACACGAAGATATCTGCAGAGCTCCCATTGTCCACCAAGATTCTCCCTACATCATTCCGTGCGAAGTGCACTGAATTCTTGCCGATGTTTGCCCTTATGACGAGGGGGTCATTATGTGGGTAGTGCTGCAGCCGAAGGTCTGCCTGTGTGAAAGATATTGGGACATGCGACCAAGTTGTTCGGAAGCATATGCCCTCGCTGACGTGGGAGACGGTTCTGAAGTATTCTTTGCGTTGCTTCTTGGTCTCATGTACTGGTTCGTTGGATCCTCCGGAGATGGCATTGATGATGTTAACCCTGCTGCCGGAGGGTCCCTCACTTGCCCTTTCTGGTATCTGCCCCGGTTCGAGTTTCGGAGGTGGGGGTAAAGTTTTCGGGTCGTAAGATTGTGGCATGGAGCTCCTCGACCATGTCTGACTATACTTCGGAGGTGGTAGCATAGGTACTGATTGTTGCGAAGATGGCGCATACGGTAGCGGATTGTAGTTGAAGACCGGGTATGACACCGGCCAATTTGGCGTAGGAGCCCAAGTGGTTGCCGTCGCCGAAGACTGAGGTGGCAACTGCGAGGTATGATTGGCTTCGCTGGCTGGGAATTCTGCCGATCAAATTCTTCTTTCCTTTCAATGGCGAAAGGGCATTCATTTGTCCAATGGCCTTTGTCCTTGCCGTGGAAGAAACAGAATGAAATTTTCTCTCTTCGACCGCCGCTGTCTCTTCGGCCTTTGTTGTGTCGTTCTTCGCGATGGTGACAATCATCGCGGTTGGATCTTTCTTCGTGGCATCCCTCTCGCCTTTGCCCCTGCACTGGTGTCTGTGCTCTCGGGGCTCCTCTTCGGACTCGTTGTTCACTGTTCTTCTCTGCTTCGGCTCGTCAGCGTGCCACGGTTTTAAATGGGACCCCTCGCTACTTCGCGACTTCTTCTGCTCATTCTTCTCCTCGAGCCTTCTCCTCTTCGCATGGTCGGATATGCAATATTCTTGCATTATCTCGAACAGCTTTGTGACTGTCTTCGGCTTGCGCCATGATATGTATTCTCCGCATGGTCCCAGGTTGATCCCCTTCACCACTGAATCGATGATGCTCTGGTCGGCAACATTTGGTGCTCTTGCGCGAAGCTTCATGACACTCTGAAGATATTCTTGCAAGGTCATGCTTCCTTGCCTTAGATCGTGAAAATCGCAAGATGTGACTTCGTCGGGCCTCACGGCGCGGAAACTTGCACATAACTCGAGGCGAAGCTGCTTCCAAGAGAGAATGGTTCCTAGTGGGATGTTTGCATACCAACGCTGCGCCAAGCCCTTCAATGCGAGCATGAGCGCCTTCGCTTTACACGTGGTGCCTCCTCCTGATGCTTCAATGGTGGCTTCGTATTTGAGGAGGAACTCTTCGGGGTCTAACTCCCCATCGAACTGCGGCAATATTGCTGGGTTGAGGCGATGAGGCCACTGCACCTCCTCCAGCTCTTTGGACAATGGTGATATTCTTTGACGCCTTCTTCGGTAGCGCTCTTCGCCGTCTGACTCAGAATGGTCAGAAATCTCTTCGACCGACACGAACTTTGGGCGGAACCTTGGTGGTTCTTGTTGCCGCGGGTTGACCCCGATCATCTCCTTTTGCGGTGGTGGTGGTGGTGGTGCCTGCAATTTCTCGAGTTGCAGCCGCTGGGCACGGAGCTTCTCCTGCATCGCCTTGCAGCGAAGCTCCTCCTCCCTCAACTTGTTGTACTGCTCTTGACGCTCTGCTTCGGTGAGCATGGTCTGCTTCCCCTTCGCTCTTGTCGTCATATGTGGCTCCGAAGGTTTAGCTTCCAAGGCCTGCTGCTGAGACGCTGAGGTCCAGAAGGTTGACTTAAGCTGGCCATCTGCAAGGGCATCGACGGAGACGCCGTCCCTGCTAGTCCTGTTCGCCTATGTTGCTGCCGCATCGCCCTGCGAGGGTGTTGTCGTCGTCGTCGTCGTGTCCACCGAAGTGGCTCCGGTGGTTCCTCTCTTCTTCGTCGCCGCCATGTGGTGTATCGAACCGACGGGTGGGCGCCAAACTGTTGGTGGCGAGTGTCTCCGGAACGGACAGACACTACAACAGTAATGAACAAGCACACAATTCAACTAGTGAATATTCTCTCTATTCAATGTCCCCCCTCAATGAACATTACAGGGGGTATTTATAGGTGGCGTTACACCTCCCATGTACAATTACTCTTCTACACCCTTACAACAATCATATTCCTAGAATATTCCTAGACGTACACGTAATTTCCCTAATACAAGTTGAGTGCGCCACAGCTCAGATGGGCCCACAACTCCAGATAGTCCTCTTCGGCCTTCTCGACGAGGACCACGTGGCATGTCGCTTACTCCTCGCCGATTCTCGCTTCGCCCGGTCTTCGCTCGTCTTCGGCTTTCGAACCGAAGACGAGCGAGGGCTACGTGGCTCGCTGCTTACTCCGCCGTGACGCTCCCTTCGACCGGCCCTCGCGAGTCTTTGGGTTACGATCCGAAGACCAGCGAAGATGGCTTCATACGCTGTCTGGTCTTCGCGAACCTTCGGTGTCCAATCCGAAGGTGGTGTCCCCAACAATGGGGTAGTGGCAAAAGGTGCAATCTACCAATCGGTTAGAAGTGTCATATCTACGTCAGGCTCCAGGTCTTTTAGCCGACTGTAAGAGAGAGAGAGCTATTGTCAAGGGCTCCTCTAAACTGAACTTTGCTAGCAAAGAAGGGAAAAGGGGGTACTTGGCCAAATCCCAATTGTCTGTCTGCCACTGATGGATTATAAAACTTATAGCTAGGGGTATCTTTGCCAGCTGTGAAGTTAATTAGCAGAATTCTTGGGGAAATTATTTCCTTCATGATCTTGGTGGCTTCTTCATCCGTTTTCCATGAGTCAAGATGGAACTTGAAGGGGTTTTCATACATGACTTTTTCATCCTAATATGCGAATCAGATAGTGGAGATTTCTAGGAACCCATTGTAGAAAGACTTGAAAAAATCAGTAATGCCGAGGGTCTTGGGATCATTGGCAATCATGATAGCTACTTCACCGAATGATGTGCATCGGCGAGTGACGGTTTCTTCTTCTTCATAGAAGTTTTTTGATGGGAATTCTATCTCTTACAATTCGACTGTCATAGTTTTGTGCATGTACATGTGCAGTCACAACTAAATAAACCACCAGGGGCCTCCCAAGTTGGTGATCGGCTGGTTCTTTCTGAGTCTGGATGATACTTGATGAAGCAGGTGGTAAACTGACCCCAAAAGATGTTTGCCGAGAGGGACATGATTGCTAGTAGCCAGATTCTCTACCAGCTTGAGATTATTGTTTGTTGGAACAACTGCTTTGCCACAGAAGATGAATTTCTCAAGCCACATGTTGAGAAAGGCAGTATGCTCTCTGACAGATACTGATCCAGTCTTCATGTTCTTGCTGATATATCCTTTCCACCCGCCAATGTTTTTGGTTTCAATTTTGAAAGATGCTTTTTTATAACAAACGAAAAGGTCTATCGGCAGCATGAATATTCAGGCCAGTGAGCATCACAACATCCATCAGGGTTGGTGTCATTGGTCCATGATTAAACATGAATGCGTTGAGGGCATCAGACTAGAAGTAAGAGGCCGATATGAGCATCGTCTCGTTCCTGATCATCTCCGATAAATATAGGTTCAGGCATTGTCTTATATCGTACTGTTCCCAATTGGTCCTTTAGGAACTCGCTATTCTGCGGAACCAATTTCTCCATCCGGGAGTAACATTCGGCCAATATCTGAAGGTTGGAGTCCAATCTAGGTTCATGTTGGAGGACTTAAGAGGGATCCTGCTGGTTTCCAGGTTAATTATACTAGTTGGATCTGGATCTCCCATGGGACCTAAGCAAACCATGCAGGATTGGTTTTCTAATGGGATGATTGTGTTACCCCTAAGATTTTGAAAAATGAAGGCAGAAATAAGAAATGTGACTGAAGGAATCAAAAAAAGGATGGGGAGCAAAGATGTAGATGGAGGAAGGAGACGTACCTCTAGGATCTCGGAGATGGAAGCCATTGCCGGTGGGGGAGTTCTTGGACTTGGATCCTTGAAACCCTAGGAAGCTGCAGTGGCGGCGGCAAAGCGAGTGTGTTCTTGAACAGAGAAGAAAGCAGATGTGCTACAGGAGGAGTGCCAGCGGAGGACAAGATGGAGATATTTATAACCTTTGCTCGAGGGAAAAATGGGGATTTGATACACCATCTGATTGGGAGATTTAGATAAATTTGAACGTTGGCAGTAATGATTAACAATAATTTCGGAGCAACAGATCTATTACTCCGAAACTGGGGGGCATGTGTTGACATCGTTTTTTGACACGTGTCATGGAAGGTGATTTCGGTGAAGGAAAGGTGGCCGATTCAAAAGAAACCAAAAGATGCACAGAGTTGGGATCGGCCGATGGGAGTCCGTCTGATGGACCATGGGAATATTCTGCGAAGATGCTGATTAGTCCACTCTGGTACTCGGCCGATGGATAGTTGCCGATGAAGTCAAGGAAGGAGGAGAGGATCCGGGCTCTGCAAGAATATTCATGATTCGGTTGTAGTATTTAAAGTAGTTTATCTTTTAGAAAGTCTTTTCTTTTTAGTCAAGTAATGTTTGTCGTAATCGGTTAGGACTTGATAGCGCTAGGCTATATATCAGTTGTAAGGGACCGGAAAAACTTGATACGCATCCAATACAACAAACTTTACAATTCCTTTGCACTTTTTCGGCGACTTCGCCTTTTCTTTTTTTTCGACGAATTCTTTTAAGTTGATCAAGGACGTCTCACATTCGAGCGATTTGATTTGCTGGTGAGTTTTCGTTTTACCGAGTATATTTGAGCTTTAGCTACCGGGCGCATCGTTGTGGCTTCGTTCAAATCTATTCAAAAGTTATCGAGTTTATCTAGGCTTTGACTTCTGGGCACATCGCTATTGTCTCGTCTAGATTTATTCACCAATTATCGATATCGGCTAGATTTGTAGATTTTCCTATGTTTTTTTGGCCATTATCATATCTAAAAACACACTGGATCGGCTTTAGGTTTTGGAGTGACACTTTTGTTATCTCAAGAGCCGGTTTAGATCTGTTTTTAGCTTCACATCATCTAAGTTACACATTCGTAGCTTAGATCTTGTCATACATACACGATCGGCTGTCCAAAAGCTGGTTTTGTTGTTTAGTGTATCGGCTGATCCTGCCGATACGCTCGTCCACTATGCACTTGCATTTAACATCTTTTTGTCGTCTATAGTATCGGCAAAGCTTGCCGATATGCCCATTTGAGAGATATTCGGAATCCCAGCCGATACGCTCTCGAATTTGACTTTGTTTTCTCCCTTGTTAATTATAGGTCAAATTGACTGGCACGCTTGGTTGACTTTCCGTGACTCGGCGAACACTTGCCCTCGGATTCCAGTGTGTTGATTTTTGCGTCAACACCTACCTGTTGCTCTATGTTGATGACATTGTGCTCACAGCCTCCAGTCAGCCGTTGCTTCAACGCACCATCTCCTTTCTGCAGCAGGAGTTTGCTATGAAGGATCTGACCTTGGTCAGCTTCATCACTTTTTGGGTGTTACTGTTGAGCCTCGCCCTTCTGGCCTTCTCCTTCACCAGCGGCAGTATGCACTTGATATTCTGGAGCGAGCTGGGATGACTGATTGCAAGCCATGCTCCACTCCTGTCGACACTCAGGCGAAGCTGTCTGCTGCTATGGGTGATCTCATGGCCGATCCTACTGCCTACCGGAGTCTTGCTGGAGTCTTGCAGTACCTCACTTTCACCAGGCCGGACCTCACATATGCCGTTCAACAGGTCTGCCTTCATATGCATAATCCCCGGGAGTCACATCTTGATGCGCTGAAGCGTCTACTCCGCTACGTCCGTGGCACTGTTGACTTCGGCCTGGTTCTTCAACGCTCTCCCTCTGCTGAGCTGGTTGTCTACACCGATGCTGACTGGGCTGGCTGTCCAGACACTCGCCGCTCCACTTCCGGCTATGCCGTCTTCCTGGGCGGCAACCTTGTCTCCTGGTCGTCCAAACGGCAGCCGGTTGTTTCCCGCTCCTGTGCCGAGGCGGAGTACCGTACTGTCGCTAACGGCATAGCGGAGGCGTCCTGGCTTTGACAGCTCTTGGCGGAGCTCCATAGCCCGCTCGCCAAGAGCACGCTCATCTACTACGACAACACCTGTGTCGTGTATCTCTCTACCAACCCCGTTCAGCATCAGCGGACGAAACATGTGGAGATCGACTTGCACTTTGTTCGCGACTGGGTTGCTATCGTCAAAGTCCTCCATGTCCCAACCACCTCCCAGTTTGCCGACATCTTCACCAAGGGTCTCCCCTTCTTGACTTTCTCGGAGTTTCGCTCCAGCCTCAATGTAGCAGGTGGCTAGTTGTGGCTAGGGGGGTGTTGTCCCTGTGTGTGTTTTCTTTGTTCTCCAGTCTTGAACTCCGCTGCGCCGGTAGTTCAGACTATATTGCCCACCCTTCTAGAGTTTGGAGGAATACAATGAGTCATTTCCTCTAGCACGACCGATGAAGAAGACTAAGACGCTCTGTTGGCTTTAGCTCTCTAGATACTTCCCTTGTATGGGTTTAAGACTTCGAGTGTACGCTTTTGTCAGGCGCGGGCCTTGGAATCCCATGTTGTTGGATGATCGTTGAGGGTTTCTGGAGACTGACTCTCATTCTTTGGCTTCTCTCTTATCCTCCGATCTTCTCGCCTTTTTTCCCTCACCCTCTTTTTCCTCTCTACTTTTGTCTACTCTGTGATTGTAAACCTTATGGTATTTCCGCCGTGGAAATGGGTGAGGCCTCGATACGGAAAAAATGTTCATGAACTTCTTGTGTACTTCGACACATGTCTTCTCTCCAGTGCTGTTCTACCGGTGAAGTTGAGTCCTATTTGCATATAAATCTTTGCCTGTGGCGCTGCTGCTTCTACCCGTAACTGTACTGAACTCGGTTAATGGTAAGACCAACAAAATCTGTCCAGTTGTTGGTGCAGATACTATCTTAGAGCAAGTATTATAGCAGGCTGCAAGTAGATTGAATCCCACATAGAAGAGAGAGAAGAAAGCCGCCGCTTCCCTTACCGCCGGCTGAAATGGTCAGATCGGTCTATGCGCGCGGAGAGAGGCTACCGCTCGCTCCCAGCCTGCAGCGGGTGCAGAGCAGGCGCATGCACGAGCACACATCCGGCCGCGCGGGCTGGGCTATTAACCATGCTCTTAGTCTACCCAAATGACTCTAGTAACCACCTACCTGTGAGTATGGAACCGGAGAGCAAAGCAAACCATCGAGTAAATTGCCCTGCTCAATTCTATCATCCATTTGTCCAATATAGATATTTTGATTACTTCCCTCATTGCCACAAATTTTTTTGGATTGCCATCAGTGCCCATGAAAGTTCTAAATTTTGCCCATAGTGCCATTTCCGTTCATGAAGTGTTAAAGGGATGTTAAGTAGGAATGGAAAAGACCAAATTACCCCCAACCTCCTCTCCCTTCCGCATGGGCCCACATGTCTGCTCCTCCTTGGACCTCCAGAGGCACGGTTCTCCTTCGCACTGGCAGGTTGGCCGGCAAACACGCCGCCGACAAGGTCTCCGGCGACAAGAGCAGCATGAAAAGCTTCACCACAACCCCGCGCATCGATTCCCCTAACTCGCTACTCGGATTGGGGCTCGGGCGACGGCTCGCGACGGTCAACTGGATCAAAATGTTCTATTTGATTGCTAGTGACTCAAAAAGATCAATCTGATGGCAACACTTAAAATGGACATCAAACCAGGGCCAATAATCATGTAGTTCATAGTAGCGTTGATTGTAGGCTGTTTGATGAATTTAAATGTATAAAGTACCTGCAATACATGGTAGCATTGATTAGGCTCATCTATTTCATCTAAAGACGGGCACTACTACAAAAATGTATTAACAGTGACCTTTTTTAACAGCTCTGAGACGAGCAAAAAAACAACTGCCTCTTCCTTATTAACAGAGGTGGTTTTACAAAAACCGCATCTGAAAATCGATTAACAGAGGCGGTCAATGTTAAGATGACCGCCTCTTAATAGGCCTATTTTCAGAGGCGGTCGTTTTACAAAAGCCCGTCTCAGTTAAAAAAGCAAGTCCAACCCAACTTGAGAAAATCCAACCCGGCCCGATAATTGAGTCCAAACTATATATACTTGAGTTAGCTTTTCTTCCTCATTCCTCGCTCCTCCCGTCTCTATATCTCTCGATCTCCCCCTCTCCTCCCCTCCCTCTCTCTCTCTTCGATGGCGGACGGCTGGGCGGCGGCGGCCGCGCGGCGGCCCTGGGCAGCGGCTCGCGGCGGCCACGGCGGCTGCCCCATGCGGAGCGGCGACGGGCTGGGGGGCTCGTGGCGAGCAGCGGCGCAGCGGCGGGCTGGGGCGTCGAACGGCGGTCGGGGCCGCGGTGGCCGGCGGCTGGCGGTCGGGGTGGCGATGGGCTTGCAGGTGCGTAGATGGGCTTGGCGGGCTGCCCTTTTTTGTTTTTTCTATTCCATTAACTGAGGCGGGGGCAGGAAACTGTCTCAGTTAATGCTACATTAACTGTGACGTTAGATTTGAGTTGGTTGCAAAAATCGCCTCATTTAATGTTTTTTGACTGCCTCAGTAAATATTTGTGTAGTAGTGAGGATGTAGAGATGAACTAACCTGCAACAAGATCCCGGTTAGAAATTCGGACCAAGAGAGTTCTGCTGTCGCTGTTCATAACAAGCATATACTGAAAACCAATGGAAACAGGTCACAGTAGTCAGGTACGAGAAGGCTCCTATAAATAATAAACATGCCATTCATTCATTTGCAAAAACAAGTACACGTGGAGAAATATCAGCAGAAAAAAATTACCATATGGATCACATTTGCTCGTAGATAGCGTCAACATTAGTAACATGCATGAACAAATCACTTGATTCGTTAGACAATTTTAAGAGATCTAGCTCTTCCAACTAAAATCATCTATTGAACAAGCTGTTGTATTCACATTGCTTTGATATTGACAATGCCTTTCTCGAGCTAGCCTTCTAGCTTCTTATGATCCTTGAGGCTCGTAGTATTGATTGCTTCTCCCACAAAGTCGTTCTAGAATATTTAGGTGGAAATCTTACTCGTTTAGTAATAGATATAAATAGTATGTATAGTAAGTATAGTATATACAAGAGATAAGAGATAATACATATAAGAGAAGAAGAGATTCGGGCCAGTATAGCCCAGTTACAAAACAACTTCAGCAGTGTGAGAGGTCCGTGGACTCTCGTGGGCCTCTTTTCTGCTTGTATTTACTGGCAGTCTGCATCTTGTATTGGTCGGCATTGCCTTTCATTTGAAATGAAATTCGGCCCATGGAAATCTTATCCGCATCCGCGTCCGTCCGTATCGTGTCTTAGAGCTGTCAGTCCAAAACAGACCCGACCGCCGCACAGGCCACAGGGCTCCGGCTCACATCCACCAATAAAACAACCTTAGCATCTCCAACAGTTCTTTAGATTTTAGATTTTTTTTTTCTGAAACTTGATGTTTGGCAACTCTCCAAATAAATACGAGTAGGAGGGAAAAAATGTTGATCTCCAAGAGTTCTCTATTTTTTCTCTCTATTTGTGAGACTGATGGTCTCTGCCTAGGGGCGGATGGTCTGCCGTTGAAGGATCGGATGTTCAAACCCAAAATTATGGTCCGCGGATAGTCGGCGGACAGTCCGCCTAATGGTCCGCCATTGAATTTTTTTTAGTTGAAGTTATCTTGGCCGCCGCCACGGCCATGTCCTCCGCCTTGGGCAAAGGCAGGAAGGTGGGCCCGCGGCCTTCACCGTTGACATCGTGGTCGCAGAGCGCCGGCTGCTGGCGTTCCTGCGCGCGGTGCCGCCCAAGGTGGGGCCATAGTCCGTGCGGAGGACGGAGGGCCGGGAGGGGAGGCAGTGATGATGCTGCTGCCGCCGCTAACGTCGCGGCCATCAAGAAGGGCCTATCAGCGCTCATCTAGCACTCATCTGGCGTGCCTGCACGGCCACACTGGAGATCCTGGCCGGCGAAGGAGAAGTGTGGCGTGAGCGGCACCTGGTCGCGTGAAGAAGCCTGCGACGAAAAATGGTGTGGGAAGGGGTGATCGGGAGGAGCGATGGTGTGCGCATTTTTACACACGGAAGAGGGGGTTTTGCCAATTGTTAAGAGATGGGGAATTAGGATAGGGAACTTGAAAGCATCTAGGCCCCTAGTGGGTTTTGGAGTATCGATTGACAACACGATTAAAGGACTAATTTGTTTGCATGAGATTATGAGGAGAAATTCAATTAAGAAATTAATGTTAAATGAGATGGCTTAGTCATTGCAAGCAAGTGTGTTTATCCCATTGACATTTTGTATAAGTGACAAGCAAATTGAGAAAGAAAGATTTAGAGCAAAGCTATTCATGGTTGATATGAAGACTCTAATATGTAAGGCTTGTTCGAATTATGATGGAATTCAAATGACAAGTAAAGGATTTGTGACATGATATGCTTATGCATAGTCTCAAATTTGGTTGAACTTTTCATATGTGATGAATATTATTATCAAAGGAAGCAAGCAAAGAAAAAGTGAATGAGACATGAGTTTATGTATATATGATGTCTCAAATTGAAAAGCTTGGGTATGAGATTGAATTAAAAATTCAAATTGATAAAAAAGATTTCATGCATGACATAAATCAATGAGAGTTCAAAGTGGACGGCTAGGATAAAGGTAGAAGATCGAGAGGCCTGTTTCAAGAGGCTACGCAAGCAATGACTTGGGGGAGCAAGGAAACCGATATGGGTCAAAGGCCGAAGATCCTAGAGTCGGGTAGAGCTCTATGTTAAAGAGTGTCATTATTTAATTAAAGAAGGCGACTTGTGAATCAATGATGAATTTCATTCCTATGAAATTGAAGATTCAAAGTCATTAGCTCAAAGCGGATATGCTCAAATAAATATAGATGTTGATGCCCTCACGGTATTGATCGAAGAAAGGCAGGCATGATCATAATTAGAAGCTCAAGTGATGATTGTATATTTTATTTGTGCACTTGAGTATAGGTATGCCATACTATCAAGAGAGATGCAGCATCAGTAGGTTTGGACAATACCAAAAGTGCTCATAGCAAGTCCCGAGTGAAATTAGCCGGAGAAAGCTAACACTATAGAAAAATCAGAGAGGGACCTGTCTGGGACCGGTCTAATCGGTCTAGGCAGGAAAAGCCCTAACAGCTAGTTATTTTGAACCGACCGGTCTGGTACTGACAGAGGGCAATGGCTAGTTTTTGTGAGAGGGGTATTTATACCCTATGACTTCATCCATTCATGGGTGCTGATGCCACTTCATTCAGAACACATTTGAGAGCCTAGTGAGCACTTGGAGAGTCCTCCCCAACATCTCTTTGTGAGAGTTGCTTGATTCTAGTTGAATCCTTGAGTTGGGTTGAGCGAATCCACTCCTTGAGAGCCATTTGAGCAAGAGAGAAACAACCCTAGCTTTGAGCACTTGAGGTTGCGTCGGCCAACTCGATTGAAGCAGTTGTTGCTCTTGGAGCATTGGCTCCTAGAAGGCTAGGCGTCGCCGGCTAGCTTCCAAGATTGTGGTGAGCAATGGCAAGTTTGTTGCAGTAGCGATTGTGTGCCACAAGGGTGCATGGTCATATAGTGGAAGGAGGAGATAGCTTGACCTTGCGGTCGCCATAAGCTTTCTGTTGTCGGTCAAAACCCACCGCCGAGTAGCGACAGGCAACACGAAGAGCCGGGAGGTCGCCGGGGCGCTGGTAGGCACTGCTCCCTCGTCAACGGCCCGCAATTCCAGCACACGCCACGGCTTTCGAAGACATAGGGCGTGCCACCTGACCTATACCCGATCAAGAAGGTGCGAACGTGCTTGCGACGATTTACCTGCATACACAAACACGTACAAACATAAGTCCGAGCCGTGGTCGCCTCCCCGGGATGACTCTTGCATCGGCTTTAAAGAGCCAATCGAGTCCCGGTGTCAGATTGGATCTGCTTGCATCCGGATATTGATAAATAAAGCAAATAACTGTAAAGCTGCTTCAATTAAATCTAGCTAATCTAATCCACGACGGTAAAAGCTTCACTGCTAGATCGGAACATCCTACACGTAATTAGGCCTAATGAACGTAATAAATGACTGAACCTTAACCAGAATAGAGGCCTAAGAACAAGCTAAAGCCGATTCCCGGATCAATTCCTTGTTAAGACTAAGGCAAAGCATCTAATACGCCACCGGATCATCCAACCCGTTTGTAAGGCCTAACCTAGCATATATTACGCCAATTCTTAAGGATAAGAACAAACCGTAACATATTAGATCTATTAGATAGAAAAGAAGCAGGGTGTCATCTCTACGCGACTAATTCCATGCAACAAGAATTAGTGTAAGATTAAAACGTGACTTGCACAGAGATAACATGATACTCGTAGATGATAAGCAATAAAGCACAATGAATCTACTAAAATTCATGCTACGAACATCAGGATAACTAGTACTACTCGCCATAAAAAATGCTTCAGTACAAGTAATACCAAGGTAAAAGCAAGAACAACGCTGCCCTGATCGCAAGAAATGACCAGGGCAGCATGGCGCTTACTTGGATGAAACCCTAAGATTAGGGGTGGCGGTGCGACGAGAATTGTTGATTGCAAACGTGATGACGTCCTTCTTTTACAAATACCATAGGATACATATTTATAGTCCGAAGACTTGGGAAACAATCTAAACTAATGTGTCCATATCGGACTCTATCTCCAACTCAATCTGAACTAAATCTAAGGATACATGGCCCACATGGCCCAAATGCTCATGCAGGAGCTGATTTACAAGCCTCCTTAAACTTCTGCTTTAAGCCCAACTCGCTTACGGCCCATTAATTAACCTGTTAAATTATGGCGATAACACACGCCCCCTGGTTTTGGCAATGATAATTCCAAAACCACTCTGTCGCTTCATCTTTCCGTTAATGCTCATTAAAACCGCTGCAACCACCAAAGAAGACGCAACGTCTCTGCAACTGGCTCCTCGTAGAATGTGAAATTGCCGATCCATCTTCGATTTTTTTACTATTTAATCTCATCCCGAATCGACTCCTTTCACTGCAAACTCATCTTCCTCCCAAAGCCATGTAGCGCAGAAAACCCCAACCTTCAATAGCCATGGCGATTTCCTCCTCCTCCGGCTCCAACTCCATCAGCCATCCTTCTTCCCCTTCTATATGCACATATACTCTGGTTGATTATAATCCTTTCTCCAGGACACAACTGAAGAAATCCTTAGCACTGGAAGCCCATCACAACAGAGAACCGTTGTTCATGAAGTCGATACCGGAATAACTGAAATCCCTGAACAGCAAGAAGCAACCATCGTCCAAGCAGAAATTCGCAACGAAGAAACTGCAACAGATGATATGACGATCGAAGCCCAACCCAGAACTCCCGAAGCTCCGATAGAGACACGTGACGAACAAGCCGACATAGCCGATGCTACTGCCGCTGCCCCAACTGAGCCGATCACACTCGGATTGACCATTGCTTCTTCCTTACAACAGGTAATACTGCAAGAGCCACTTCTAAATCAGTCGATAACTCCATTAATGCACTTTGCCCCCACACTAACTCCAATATTTTCACAGGGCTTTGATATTTCAGACTTGCTCTCCTTTGCCCCGGTAACAATGGGTCTGACTGCCCTTGGAGCAAAGGTACCAACTCCACAGCAATCGGCTAACCTGGCAGATCAGCTTCAACTCATCAAGGGTCTGCTTTCTGCTCCAATCGGTACCCTGGTCGATGACTCTAGAGAAATACAGAAAATCCTGGAGCAGATAGAATCCCAACTCCCAGAGTCACTTCGGGTCAAGCTTTGGCCAGCCGGCCATCTTCCCTTCTTTCGGGCAGAAGTGAAAGCAGCACAACAGAGAATAGAATTACGTCATTCTCAAATCCCTCTGAAAGCTAATATTGCTCAGAAGTGCAAACTGCTCAACCAAAAGAAAGCAACTCTGGATGCTAAAGCTGACATCTCCGAGAGTACAAGGCGGCTAAACCTCCTGGAAAAGGAACTCATGGAACTAGAAGAAAAGGTCCGCACCACCCAAAGACTGATCCAAGAGGAGAAAGCCTCGATTGCAAACTCCAAGCAAGAAGCCCAAGAAATGACCGAGCAGATACGGGCAGAGTTTGCAGAGATAAGCACCTTGAGTCAACAGATAATAACAGGCGATGACAAGGATGGCGAAGCAGTCATAGCAAAAGCCGATACCGTACGCGCAGAAGCCATCCATGCCATAGAAGAGTTCCTGAACTAATAGAACAATTCAGAAAACATTTAATGTTACCTGTTAAACCTGAAACTTGTACTCATTAAAAACATCTTAAGTCGATGGTAACACATCGGCTGCCTTGCATCTCATATATGTTTTTTCCTCTGGCCAACTCAACGTGTTGGCCTCTCTCACTTTTTGCTCTCTTTTTTTCTTTTACTGGCCAACTCAATGTGTTGGCCTATCTCATTTTTTTTGCTGGCCAACTCAACGTGTTGGCCTTCTATAATGTAGCCAGATGGATCTCATCAACTCTTATCACTCGCCTTCCCACATGCTCGGGAAATACTTCTTGAGGTGTTGGCCATTGACCGCCACAGGAAACTTGACACCACCCAATTCCTCAAGCATGTATGCATTTCCAGGCAAAACCTGATCAACCTTGTACGGTCCGTGCCAAGTTGGAGACCATTTACCATACTTCCTGTCTTTAGTTCCCAATGGTAGTACTGCCTCCCAAACTAGGTCTCCAACCTGGAATTCTTTCGGCTTGACTTTTTTGTTGTATGCACGAGCAACTTTAGCCTTGTTTTCCTTGATCTTCTCAAGTGACCAAAGTCTTAGCTCTGTAAGATCCTCCACATTATCGTTCATCAAGGCTGCATACTCTTCAGCCGATAGATCATTTTGAAACTCAACACACCTTGATCCGGCCGTGATCTCCCATGGTAACACAGCGTCTTGACCGTAGACCAGATGGTATGGTGACGTCTTGATGGATCCGTGACACGAAATATGATATGCCCACAAAGCCTCTGACAACACCTCATGCCAGCGCCTAGGATATTCATCGATCTTCCTTTTGATAAGCTTGATAAGGCTCTGGTTGGATGCTTCAGCCTGTCCATTAGCCTGGGCATAATATGGAGATGATCTGATCAGCTTGAACCCTGTGTCATCGGCAAACTTTCTAAATTCCTCCGATATAAAGACTGATCCTCCATCGATCGTAATGGTCTGAGGGATCCCAAACCTATGAATGGTGTGCTCTTTAACGAAATTAATCACATCTTTTGATGCCACCGACCTCATGGGTACCGCCTCTACCCATTTTGTGAAATAATCTGTGACAGCTAACACCCATTGGTGACCTTTGCTAGATGGCGGGTTAATCTGGCCAATCATATCCATGGCCCAACCCCTGAACAGCCATGGCTTAATGATAGGATTCATCATTGATGCCGGCACCATCTGAATCTTGCCGAATCTCTGACATGCCTGACATCCCTTATAATATTTAAAGTAATCCTCAAGCATGGTAGGCCAGTAATATCCCGATCGCCTAATCAGCTATTTCATCTTATAAGCCGATTGATGAGTACCGCAGGCTCCTTCATGAACCTCATGCAAGAGCCGATTCGACTCCGAAGGCCCCAAACATTTAAGTAGCAGTCCTTCCAAGGTCCTGTAGAACATGTCGTCCCCTATCAGAACATACTTCATAGCTTTGAGTCTTGTCCTTCTGGGTGCCCCCGACCCGAATCATTCAAATAATTGAAGATATCGGCTCTCCAGTCTCCAAGTTCTAGAAACTGAACCTCTACATCGACTCCATCGGCTGTTTCCTTGTTTCCAGAAGCCATATGTGCCAAATAATTGGCTTCACTGTTCAAAGTCCTTCGTATCAAGTGGAAATTAATGTACCTGAATCGTGACATCAACTCACGACACTGCATCCATATTGGAAAAAGAGTCTCACTCTCACATTTATATTCTTCCGTGAGCTGAGAAATCACCAGCTTTGAATCCCCAAATATTTCCACTGCTTCTGCACCAGCTTCCAAGAGTAATTCCATTCCCTTGCGAACGGCCTCATATTCTACTAAATTATTGGTGCATGGAGTAGCCATCCTGATGGAAAAAGAATATGTCGCCCCACGAGGCGATACCAACAGAATTCCTACGCCGCACCCATCATCACAAGCCGATCCGTCAAAGAACATGGCCCAGGCACGTACAAAAAGTGCAGATACGTCAGTGTTGACTCTGTCTGCAATGAGATCCGCCAGTGCCTACCCCTTGACTGCCTTTGCAGGTTGATATCGGATATCGAATTCTGATAATGCAAACATCCATTTTCCCAATCGGCCTTTCAGAATAGGAGCCGACAACATATGCTTGATGACATCCGATTTACATATAACGGTCGTCTCCGCCGAGAGCAAAATATGTCGAAGCTTTGTACATGTAAAGAATAAACAAAGACAAAGCTTTTCGATCTCAGAATACCTGGTCTCGGCGTCCAACATGCGTCTGTTGTGGTAAAAGACAACCCTCTCCTAGTCGTCATATTTCTGAATCAGAACCGAGGCGATGGAAGTGTCACCCACGGACAGATACACATAGAAAGGCCTGTCCTGCCGTGGAGGAACCAAAACTGGAGGCTTCGAAAAGTATTCCTTAATTTCGTCGAAAGCTTGCTGCTGCTCTGCCCCCAGTGAAACTCATCCTCGGACTTGATCTTCACCAGACCCATGAACGGCTTGATACGCCCAGACAGATTGGAGATAAATCGTCTGACAAAGTTGATTTTGCCGATGAGCTTTTGTAACTCCTTCTTCGTAGTAGGTGGCTTCATTGTCTTTACCGCCTCCTAACTCTTCAAGCCGATCTCGACTCCCCGCTCATGCACCAGGAATCCTAAGAACTGACCGGCTGACACGCCAAAGGCACATTTCTTTGGGTTCATTTTGAGTCCAAACTTCCGAGTCCATTCCAAAACTTTACGCAAATCTTCCAGATGCCCCCCAGCTGACATGGACTTGACCACGACATCATCAATGTAGATTTCTACCAGCTTGCCGATGAGATCATGAAAAATGTAATTCATGGCGCATTGATACGTTGCACCGGCATTTTTCAATCCAAAGGTCATAACCAAGTACTCGAACAAGCCAACCGCGCCTGGTACTCTGAACGCGGTCTTGCTTATGTCTTCTAGGGCCATGAAAATCTGGTTGTAGCCAGCGTTACCATCCATAAAGCTCAGCCTTTTGTGACCGGCAGAGGCGTTGATCAATGTTTCTGCTACGGGCATCAGATATTCGTCCTTTGGCGTCGCTCTATTGCGGTCTTTGAAATCCACGTAGACTCTCCATCGGCCATCCTTCTTCTATACAGGGACCACACTGGAGATCCATTCTGCATACCGGCATGGCCTGATGAACCCTGCGTCCAACATCTTTTGCACATCTTTCTTGACCTCCTCTAGGACTTCAGCCTTCATCTGCCTTGCTCGTTGTTGAAATGGCCGAAATCCTTTCTTAAGCAGGAGCCGATGTTCGACAATGCTTCTATCGAGACCAGGCATTTTAGTATAATCCCATGCGAAACAATCCTGGTATTCCTTCAACAGTGCTATCATCGGCTCACGCAGACTCGGGTCTAGCTTCTTGCTGATAAATGTTGGTCGCGGCTTATCCCCGGGACCAATATCAACTTCCTCCAAATCGTCAGCTGATGTAAACCCGTACCCCAACTTGCCGTCGCTTGTTATATTGACTGTGGATGCAGGCGACTCATCATCATCTGCCACGTCGACAGCAAACACGGGAAGATGACAAAAGAAAATTTTCGGCCGACCGCACGGGCCGGCCGTTTCTATATTACTCCTTGAAACTGAATGCTCATTAAACAACCAACTGCCAGAGCAGGCTAAAGTCTGTCCACAATGTAACAATTTCGACTCTAAACAAGAATTGTCTATTTTTTGGCGCCGGTCGCTGGGACCGGCTTCTCTAATCTTGCTGGATTCTGTAGCTTGCCAGGAAGTTTTTACTCTGTGAGGCCAGTGGATAAGACCACCCTAAGCCCGTTTTTTGTCGCTTCGATCCGATCACAGGCTTCCAGCGTGATCCCTGAGATCGGCTCTTGCCCTTCCGCGTCCCAGGCGTTCATGTCTGCGAGCAAAACCTCGCTGGAGTCATCTGCACGGACCACCTCCACTTCATCGCCATCCCACTGGACCAAACACTGGTGCATCGTGGAAGGAACACAACAATTGGCGTGAATCCAATCCCTCCCAAGCAGCACTGTGTATGTACTCTTACTGTTGACAATGAAGAACGAGGTTGGGACGGTTTTGCGGCCAACTGTCAACTCCACATTGAGGACGCCCTGCGCCTCAGACGGTTGGCCATTGAAATCATTGAGCATCACATTGGTCTTGATAAGATCAGCAGCGGAACGACCCAATCCGCGTAGTACTGAGTACGGCATAAGATTGACTGCGGCGCCAGTGTCGACCAACATCCTGTTCACAGGCTTGCCATGGATGAGGCCCTTGAGATACAATCCCTTCAAGTGCTTGTAGTTTTTCTCCTTGGGCTTCTCGAAGATGATCGGCTGTGGGCCGAGATCCAGCTGCGCGATGGCCAATTCCTCCGGTTGGGGCGCCCGAAACTCCGACAGGAGCACGAACACCATATTCACATCAGCTGATGGCTTGTCATCGGCTCTTGGCTGCTTGGGGCACCACTCCCTCCTTGGAGGGCGCCTTTCCACCCTTTGCGGGCGCCTGACTTGCTCTGCGAGATCCGGACGCGCTTTCCTCAGCACATCAAGGTACCTTGCCTCCGCCTCTTCGAGATTGCGTAGGCGCTGCACCCTGTGTTTCTGTGAGCGGCTAAGCCCGTCAGGACACCATCGTGGACGATGATACTTATCTTCCTCTTCTGGTTCGAGATCATCCCTAGATGGCCGCCTAACATGGTCGTCGTGACATGTTCTGGGCCCCAAGCCTTGGAACACCGATGTCTCGCCGTGCTGGCGTCCCCGAGGCCTACACTCCAAGCAATCATCTATAGTAGGCAATCAGCTCATGCCGGAATTCCAACAGTACCTGAAGAACGGGCAATGCCAGTGGTCGCGTATAGCCTGGCGCCTCCCCAGCGTCCTCCCTGTGCGGTGCTCATACTCCTCCTCTTCTGATTCATATCGGCGGCGCAACTTGTACTGATACTGGTACTTTTCCAGAAGCCGATTGGAAGCTGGGAGCTGATTGCGGATGTGACGTACTTGTTCTTCAGTAACATGTTGCTGCTCCGGCTCGTCTTCATCCTGGGGCCGTTTGCCAGAAGAGGCCTCTCTCCTCTGCTCGTCATGGCGGCGCATGGGCCCTGCCATGTTAATCTGGAATGCTAGGTTCTGGCCCTTGGGTCCGAATTCTGACATCTCCACCACGTTAGCTTGTGGAAACGGTTGGCTGTCCACCTTCATCGTGTGTTGGGCCAAAATTAATCAGCCTTGCTCGATAGCCGATTGGATCTGCCGACGTAGCTCCTTGCAGTCATTTGTAGCATGGGTGAACGAGTGGTGCCACTTGCAATACAGCCTCCCCTGCAGCTCCTGCGTCGTTGGCAGCTTGTGATTCTCTGGGAGCTTCAACTGCTTCTCCTTGAGCAGTAAGTGGAATATATGCTCTGCCTTGGCCACGTCAAAGTCAAAGCCCTTCACAAGCCCCTTCTGTTTGACCCACTTGCACGGGACGGGGTTTGCCCCCCGGGTCCACTCTGCCACAGCCACTTCTTGTTCCCCACCAGAATCGTCAGAATCTTCTGCTTGGGCCATGTTTACATGGCGCTTGAATTTTTCCTGGTACAGATCAGGGTGGTAGTGTTCATACACCGTAAGCTTCTGCACCATGTGTGCCAGCGAGGTGAATTCCAACTGAAAAGCCAGATCCTTGATCGGCTTAGTGAGCCCCAGAACAGCCAAATTGACTGCCTTTTTCTCTGTGATGCGCGATTAGTAGCATCTATTCTTAACCTCTCTGAAGCACTGGACGTACTCAGACACACTTTATCCTTGCTTCTGCTTGACTTGGGCGAGGTCAGCAATCCTGGCTTCAGTAGCTTCTGAATGATACTGGGTGTGGAACTGATCTTCCAGCTGCCTCCAAGTCCGGATTGAATCTGGGGGCACTGATGTATACCATCCAAAGGCTAAACCTATGAGAGACTGGGAGAAGAAGCAGACCCATAGAGGATCCGACACTGAGATCATCCCGAGCTGAGTTAGGTATTGGCTCACATGCTCGATAGAGCTGGCCCCTTTTGACCCGCTGAACTTGGTGAACTCCGGGAGCCGAAACTTGGGTGGCAACGGGATCAAGTCGTAATCACTTGGATATGGCTTAGAATAGCCGATCACCTTCCTCTTGGGCAGGATGCCGAACTGGTCCCTTAATATTGCACTGATCTGATCCACACTAAGAACTCCTGGGGCCGAGGGCTCAGCACTCGGCCCGGTAGCGTACTTTGCTAGCCCTGCCTGCTTCTCTGCATCTGTCCCTGAAGCTCCTGTACCCACCAGATGTCCCGCGCGCGTTGAACTGATGCTATCAGGTATGTACACGCACGTGTAGCTGTGCGGGATCTCCTTAGGCGGCTCGTTCAGGAACTGGCCTTCTCTAGGGTCACCGCCGATCTTGTAGACGACGTAGATCGGCGAACCCTATGGTCCTAGATTTGCGAGCGAGTACGATATTGGCGGCCTGGACTGAAGTGAGGCCTCTGCCCTGTGACTCCCCAGGATTGATCCTGATGGGGAGTACTGGTTCTTGATCACCTCCTGGACAACACGATGTGCCACACGCTCGAGCTCATTCACCAGGCTTTTTGAGTGCCAATGAAGCGTGTGAGCCACCATGTAGTTCATCTCCTGGCGTAGGGCTTTGGTGCGCTCTTCTGATGGTACGGATAGGTCAACGTTGTCGAGAGCGCCTTCAGGTGAGAACCCCTTCCACCTGATGCCGTGGTTGCGAGTCCTCTCGAAAGAGCCGATGAGATCGGCTTCGAACTGAGCTTTGACCTCATCATATTTCTGCTTGTGTTCTGGAGTCAGCTCTTCATACGTGACAGGTTTAGTGACCGGCGGAACCGGTGCTTGGTCCTGAAGTCTTGTCATCTCTGCGGCGGGCGTTGTTGCTGATGAAGGTCCCACTGAGCATGCCAAAATGTGTTGTCAGTCAAAACCCAACGGCGAGTAGCGACAGGCAACACGAAGAGCCGGGAGGTCGCCGGGGTGCTGGCAGGCACTGCTCCCTCATCAACGGCCCGCAATTCCAGCACACGCCGCGGCTTTCGAAGACGCAGGGCGTGCCACCTGACCTATACCCGATCAGGAAGGTGCGAATGTGCTTGCGACGATTTGCCTGCATACACAAACACGTACAAACATAAGTCTGAGCCATGGTCGGCTCCCCGGGACGACTCTTGCATCGGCTTTAAAGAGCCGATCGAGTCCCGGTGTCAGATTGGATCTGCTTGCATCCGCATATTGATAAATAATGCAAATAACTGTAAAGCTGCTTCAATTAAATCTAGCTAATCTAATCCACGACGGTAAAAGCTTCACTGCTAAATCAGAACATCCTACACGTAATTAGGCCTAATGAACGTAATAAATCACTGAACCTTAACCAGAATAGAGGACTAAGAACAAGCTAAAGCCGATTCCCGGATCAATTCCCTGTTAAGACTAAGGCAAAGCATCTAATACGCCACCGGATCATCCAACCCGTTTGCAAGGCCTAACCTAGCAGATATTACGCCAATTCTTAAGGATAAGAACAAACCATAACAGATTAGATCTATTAGATAGAAAAGAAGCAGGGTGTCATCTCTACGCGACTAATTCCATGCAACAAGAATTAGTATAAGATTAAAACGTGACTTGCACAGAGATAACATGATACTCGTAGATGGTAAGCAATAAAGCACAATGAATCTACTAAAATTCATGCTACGAACATCAGGATAACTAGTACTACTCGCCATCAAAAACGCTTCAGTACGAGTAATACCAAGGTAAAAGCAAGAACAACGCTACCCTGATCGCAAAAAACGATCAGGGCAGCATGGCGCTTACTTGGATGAAATCCTAAGATTAGGGGTGGCGGTGCGCCGAGAATTGTTGATTGCAAACGTGATGACGTCCTTCTTTTACAAATAACATAGGATACATATTTATAGTCCGAAGACTTGGGAAATAATCTAAACTAATGTGTCCATATCAGACTCTATCTCCAACTCAATCTGAACTAAATTTGAGGATACATGGCCCACATGGCCCAAATGCTCATGCAGGAGCCGATTTACAAGCCTCCTTAAACTTCTGCTTTAAGCCCAACTCGCTTACGACCCATTAATTAACCTGTTAAATTATGGCAATAACACTTCCTCAACGGAGTGTAGGATTCACATGTGGGTGCACGGTGTGAATCCGAACTTCGGTAAAACAAATCGCTGTGTCTCCTTTGCATCTTATCTATTTTGGTTTGATTTATAAGCCTTGCATAATAGTCTTTGAGTTTGAATTGTGCTTCCGCTTCATCTACTTGGGTGTGGTCTATTTGTGTGCGGGGAACTAAGTTATTGCTATAAATAATCTGCCCAATACATACACCAAGTCTCATATAGGTTCAAGCTCAAGAAAGGGAATTTTTCCCTACTCGTGCCTATCTGCCTGATCAACCGGTCTGGTGGACCGGTTTGATCGGTCCAAGCAATGTCAGCAGGGTCAAGGGTTTAAATTCAAAGAAAAGCCTATTCACCCCGCCTCTAGGCTATGACATCGTGTGATCAAGATCCTTTCCAATAAAAGAAAAGCCTATTGGAGAGTGTTTTTTTTCACCTTTTAAAATAAAAGAAGGATGTGGAAGTGAGATGGGGAACTGTTGCAGTTGCATCCTTGTTTTTTTGGGCAAAAAAATAAAAAATACTCTCCAACAGTTCCTCATCTTAATTTCCTATCTCCTAACCATTGGCATATTGCCCATCCTTAAATATGTGCACGCCTCCATTGCTCCCAATCTGGCTCCGAGCGCTACGGGCCCCGCACCCCCTGCTGCTCGAGCTCACCCTCCCTATGCAATCCAACATGTCATCACCAAGGGAGCTGATGCCCGCTGCATCTCCTATCCTACCCGACCCCTGCATTGTCACCAGGCCTGCTTCGACACAAACCAGACTGCCACCGCTTCTTCCTGCACTGATTATGGACGCCACTGTGCATCACTAGCGCAAGTAAGAGGTAAAACGGAACCCCCTCATTGTCCTCTTTCTTTTCCCCTAAATTCCAAGCACTCTTGTGCCATAAATCTCCAGCAATCTGACTTGCAACAAGCTCCTATCCGCTAGCCATGTCCGCCAGTCATGGAAGTTTCCTGTGAAATTAACCTTGTGGCCGCAATTTTTCATTTTTGGAAGTAAAAATAGGGAACACTTGGAGATGGACTCTTTTTTGTCAATTTTCTCTATGCCACTCGAAATTATACTCATTCCTGATATGCCATTGGCCCCACATGTCCTAGACACAAAAAATCCCCTACATGCCATTCAGTGGCACATAAGGGATGAGTTATATTTTTCAATGGAATAGAGGGAATTTACTCATACCTATTTGGAGTGTTGGCAAACAACAAAATTTGGGGAGAAAAAAATTAAGAACTATTGGAGATGCTCTTAATCCCCAAATCCCTCATCCCGAGCCCTTCCTGCGCCGCAATCAAGAGATCGATTGAGCAATCCATAGACGTCGACGATGAGAATCGCGGGAAGCCGACGACCGCACCCGAGGCCCAGACGAGCTCAGGGCAACTCGTGAAGGTCTCCTTCGCTGCCGATCCACCGGGCCTTTCGCACTTCCGAGTCCACTGCCCCGGTCTAACGGAAAAATTTTATTTCCTCAGGAAGCCACGCGTCCTCGCCCTAATCAGCTGTCGAAATTTTCTTCCTCCTGGAGGTCCTCAGGAGGGTTTTCTATGCCGGCTGCTGAAGCTTCTGAGTTGCTAGGAGGATGCTGATTGGTGGAATCAGATTCCAAACCCTCGCGATCATCAAGGTGGTTGGTGAAACCACCCGATCCATCTGCAATGTAGGTCCATGATCCAAAGGTGCATTTGTTCCCTTCTCGAGGGCGTCATCGTGGTTGGGAGATGCCATTGAGTTTGCCAGGAGATCGTTGGAGACCTGCCCCACGGTGGGGGCTAGCTGTCGGTGTTTTACCGTCACATCTACCTAGGGATACCCTTAGGTAGAGAGGTGATCGGGGGGGATCGCTGAGACCAGGAACATGATGGTGCAAGCAACACAAGGAGTTAGACAGGTTCAGGCCGCAGATGTTGCATAATACCTTGGGTGTAGCGATACACGTGGAGAAGAATGAGAGGGGCCCATGCTCGCCCTTATATAGACTAAGGGAGTAGGGTTACAAGGAAACCCTAGGTCGGTTTACCATCTAGAGCTTATCCCGAGTACTTTTTGGATAGTTTCTATCGACTGGTACAAGATACGATATGGGTGGTATATGTCATATTGATACTTGATATTACCTACCCTATATCTCGTACAAGACCGTGCCACGTGAGATATCCTATGGCCCCAGGTCTGACAGTGCGGTGCCAAGCAGAGCTGCTTCGCCGACATAGCCATTCGAGTTGCCGACTCGAGGCAAGTCCGACGGCGGCGGCTCTCTCCTTCCTCCCCCTTCCCCTCCTCTGCTTTCTCCTTATTCCTCCAATTCCGGCGGTGGTGGAGATGGGAAACCCCAATTGAGTTAGGGTTAGGGTTTGCGGTGGCAGCGGGGCTTTATAGGCGGAGACCAGGGCTCCGGCGGGGCTCGGACATCGAGGCGGTGGTGTGCATGGAGTGGGAACAGCGCGGGTGCACGTGGCATGCATCCGAGCCCTTTCTATCCCTGGCTCGCAGTCACGCACACAGATGGTGGCCGATAGGGGTGCAGGTGGCAGGAGGTGGTGTCCGTGGGGGCATGCGCGGCTGGCGGGAAAAGCGAGTGAGCGGCGCGGCGTGGGGAAAGGGAAAGGGGAATAGTTCCCCGGGCGGTGTGCGGTCAGGGCGAGCGAGTGGTGGCTCGGGCTGGGGGACACGACAGTTTGGGCGGGACATGTGTGCGCGCATGGGGCACATGGGACGCGCAGGTGGTTTGGGCCGGCACGGGGTTAGCGGGCCAGCAAAAAGGGGGTTGGATCAGCCGGGTTAGGTGCTTTCAGCCCAAGTTATGTTTTGGTTTTTGCTAGCTTTTATATTTGATTATTTAAATTAAATACCACCCAATTTCAAACAAAATTTGTCCAAATAAATTTAAACAAGGTGGATGCATAAACCTAAATAAATTATTTTCACCCTACCATTTTAAATCCTTATATTTAATTTCATTTTATTTGTACTAAGAGAAAGATGAGTACCATTATCCTTAAATTGATTTAAATATTTGCACCCCACAAATTTTTTTGAAAATCCTCATTTGTGCACATATAAATATTATATAAAATTACAGGATATTGCACATTTGGTACCAGGTCGTGGCATGGACCGATATCTATGCTGTACCGAGTCGTGGCACGAACCTCCAAGGGCTTTTGGTACCAATTGCTCTCCCTGGGCTGCGTCCTGGCCAAAGTTACCAGCTGCTGTTGTAGCCGGTACTAATGACTCGCATTAGTACCGGCTCTAATAGCAGTTGGTACCTTCGGCCCATTTTTTAGTAGTGATAATATGGTAATATAAATATGCATTTTCTGACATTAAAGGACACTACTGCATAAAGGGTTTGTAGGGGCGGGTGAAATAGCATTTTTAGGGGCGGACGACGCACCCGCCCCTGCTTTTCGCTGCTAAAAATAACAGTTTGTAGGGGCGGGTCCGTTATCCGCCCCTAAAAATGTATTTCCAGAGGCGGGTCACCCCATCACCCGCCCCTAGAAATTGATTTCTTAGGATTTATGTCGGTGTTTACCGCCAAGCTTGCTCAGAGATACCCATAGCAGTAGGGTTGTAGATAGGGATCGACTGCTCTGGAACTCGATGGTGCAAGAAACACAAAGATTTAGACAAGTTCGGGCCGCGAGTTGCGTAATACCCTACGTCCTGTGTGGTTGTTTGTATTGTCTTAGGTGTTGATGTGTTTTGAGGGTGTCCCTGCCCGCCCTTATATATTCAGGGAGGCAGGGTTACATGAAAAGTCCTAGCCGAGTACAGTTGGAATTCTACTACAACACGGTCGGGTAGTTTCCTTGTACTGCAGCTAGTTCTATGCCTATTCGGGTAGTTACAAGAGAGGTAAGGTACATCCATGTGCTATCCCTTACTTTAGAACATTCTATGCTATGAGCAGTCCCGCTACCCCGAGTCTGACAAGCCCTAGAGCTCTTCGTAGCCGAGTCCTGCAGGCGTCGAGTACTTCTGAAGGCATCTTCGAATGCTTTAAGTGCTCTGAATATCTCATCGAGTGCTTCTAAGCCTTTTGCCGAATGCTTTGAGTAGTCTTCCAAGTACTTCCGGTTGCTCCGAGGCTGTGAGGTGCTCATGCCCCGAAATCTTGATCATATATGGTGCGCGAAGTACTCGCGCTCCATATGGAGTAGCCCCCGAGCCTTAGGTTGAATCGCAGAATTAGGATGAGGGTCACTTCAGTCTTTATCCTTCATTATTTTTCAAAAAAATTGAAAAATAAATCTCTAATGCATATATTCTGCAGCCCTCGAGCCTTGAATTTCAAATCTTTCAATTTAGATTTAACGGTCCAAAACTCATGACAAATCATCATATCCCGAAAACTACTCAAAAAAGTCAACAACCCTTGATTTTCCAGGTATTCACAGAATTGCCATTCGGAGCCTTATTAACCCATGCGGTAACTTTTAGGATTTTTACCAATTTGATTCGAACCTGCCGTCACTGGGAAATCCAAAACTTCCCAAACCGTTTCCTTCCTAGTTCACCTTTCACCAACCTCTCTCGTAGCCCCCGAGATAAGATCATAGCTCGTGACATTGAGATGTCTCTTAAGAAGAACAAGTCTAAGCTTGATGTCGAGGAGATTGCTGATCTTTCTACAGGTTGGCAGAAGAGGAAGATGTCCGAAGCGACTGTACAGAAATTGGAGGATATGAAGCTACTACAAAGTCGAGGTGTGATCCAATGGCGTCCGGCTGAAGGAGAGGAGGAGTACCCATTCGAAGGTACTTTTGAGATCATCATGTTCCGTGATTTCGTGGAACGCGGTCTTGCAGTGCCTGTTTCTGAATTCTTACATGCTCTTCTTCAGTTCTGGGGAATTCAATTACATCATCTTACCCCACAACCCATCTTGCATCTTTCCATATTCACCCATTTTTGCGAAGCATTTCTTGGCATCCTCCCTCATTTCCATCTTTTCCAGCATTTCTTCATCCTTGTACTCATTCCAAACGCTAGCAAGCCTGCCGTCGTCAGTGGATATGAGTTAGTACTCCGTCCTGAGACCCGAGACGAGCACTTATCTTATAAACTAGCTAGTAAAGGAGTCGAGTGGAAGTTGTCGATGAAGACCTTGCTTCCTCAGTTTTCTGAGCCCACGTCATCAGTTGGTTTTACCGATGACTGGCTTGGCTTCTTGGAAGGCATCGAGTCCTTGTTGAGTGAGAGTTCCTTGGCAGCAGTGAGTATTTCACTGACAAAACTAGGAACTCGAATAGTAGAGGCATGATCTATCGCCTCCTTGTCGCACTCGAAAGACTTGAGGAGGTCCCCTCGTAGGGAAAGGACTCCTGTGTTGCCTGGCATCTTGAGGAGTAGGTAGACGTAGCGCGGCACTGCCATGAACTTAGCCAGCGCCAGTCTTCCCAGTATGGCATGATAGGAAGATTTGAAGTCGGCTACTTCGAACTTGATATACTCCGTCCGGAAGTTTTGTTCTGTACCAAATGTGACTGGGCGGGTAACAGAGCCAATTGGTGTAGAAGAGTTTCCGAGGACGATGCTGTAGAAGGGGGCTTTGCTCGGGATGAGTAGGCTCATGTAGTTTAGGCCCATCTTTATCAGTGTGCTTGCAAAGATTAAGTTGAGCTCACTTCCGCCGTCGATAAGTACTCGAGTGAGCTTGGATCCTTGGACGACTGGGTCGCGTACTAGTGGAAACTTTTCTGGTTTAGAGAAGCTGGTCCACTGATCTTCTCTGGAGAAGGTGATGGGGACCTCGCTGAACTTTAGGGGTCTCTGAATTGCAGGCTCAACTGAGAGGATTTCTCTAAGTAGTAGCTTCTGGGCGCGTTTGGAGAAACTTGGGTCCCCTCCGAATATGACGCTGACCACGTTTTATTGGTATTGGAACCCATCAGGATCTTTCTTGTCATCCTCGTCATCTTTGTTCTGCTTCTTCTTAAGAGTGTCTGGCAGCGTAGACTGGAAGGACTTGTGTATGATCGAGCATTCGAACATCGAGTGGTTTCTCTTGGGGTGGATTGGGCACCTCTTGTTGTGGAGGATCTTGTCGAACTGATCCTGCGGCTTTTCGTTCTTCTTACCACACGGAGTGCGATCCATGGTGCCGACAATATCGTCCGGCTTGCGCTTGCGCACGGGATCCCGCTGGTTGCTGGGCCCTCCCCGGTCGTTGTGGCGCTTTCCATTGTTGTCATTGTTGCGTTGTGGGAAGCAGCTGCGCTCTTGTTCCTCTTCGTCTGCCTAGCACTGCATCATGTCGCATAGCTCCACCACCGTTTTGGGGTGGTTACGCCCAAAGTCACGATAGAGAGATTGGACCGTAATGCCATCATGGAAGTAGTTGATGACGTCCTCATCAGTGACATTAGCGATGGTGGCTCTCGTGTCGAAGAAGCTCTTGACATAGGACCTAATGGTTTCACCTTGCTCTTGCTTGCACATTGCAAGAGCGTGTCGAGTAGCTACTCAGTATAGAGACCCTTGGAAGTTGTCGATGAACACCTTCTTGAGATCCTCCCACGAGTATGGACTCGCGCGTCAAGCTCTCCAACCAAGTGAGAGGTGCGGGCTCTAGAGCCATCGGGAAGTAGAGGACCTTGGTGTTTGTGTCCCCTCCTGCAACATTGATAGCAGTCGAGTATAAACGTAACCATTGAGAAGGGTCTTGCTTACCGTCGTACTTATGGATGTTTGTAGGTTTGAAGTCCTTTGGGTACTCGACATTGTCGAAGACGTTGCTGAGGGCTGGGAAGCGGTCAGAGATGTCTGCAAGATGTGCTCGGCATCTTGCATTGATGATGTCCCGTGCATCCATCCTGGAGTCGGCTACTTCTTTGAGGTTACGACCGCGGTTGTTGTTGTGGTTCGGTTGAGGCCCTAGAGCTTGGATTCCTGGTGGTTGTCCACCCTAGGGCGATGACTGCTTGCGACTTCCTGCTCCTCTTGGTTTCTTTGGTTTTGCTACTGTAGTTGACGATGATGGCCTATCGGGGTGCGGCTTGCTTGAGGTATTACTGTTGCAGTGGCCCTAGATCGGGTGCCATGAAACGAGGACAAGGGATTTTTTCTTTCGAGTTGTTCCACAGCATGGCGAGTAAGGTGTATGATGCGCTCCATTTGCGAGTTTTGTGGCATCTGCATGAGGCGTAGAGTTGCTTCTGTCATCGCGGCGATGGGAGTGGTGAAGATTGGATCCGCAGCATTGTTGAACTCCTGGTTGAGATTGCGTGGGGGAAGACGAGCGCGCTCAGCAGCTCGGGCCCTGCGTTCTCCCCTGCGTTGATTTCTTGCTCTGCGGGCTATGCGAGTAGCTTCATCTTCATCTTGCATCTTGGGTCAGATCATCATCTGAAATATGATCCGCGGTTTCATTAGGGTCGTGCTGGCTGGGAGCACCCCGTGTTGCTGGTTGATCACGGAGACCAGGCGTTCTGGAGTGTAACTCTCCAAGTCTGATCCGTAATCGGTTAGCTCAGTTCCCCCAGACCCGGTTTGCCGCTCAATTGTGAGGGGGATACTGTGTTGGAACAGGATATCATCCATGCTGGCAACTTCTCGGAGGTTGTCGGGTAGTTCTACGAGTGAGTGATCCTGGCAGGAATTGAGTTGAAACTTTGCCAACGCATTAGTGATGAAGTGCAGGCTGTCATGAGACGACTCGTCTGGATCTGAGTATACGTCGAAAATGGGTGCCTCCCGGCTAGCGGTGACTGAGGAGTTCTTGACGCAAAGTGTTTGATCCAAGCTATTTTCAAAGATGGATTTGATCATATGTTGGTAAGTAGATGATGTATTACACAACCCGTTGGTGGGTTGGGCAGGAAGAGTCTCAATCCGAGTAGAATTCGGTTTGAGATCAATCTGAGTCCAAGTGGAGCCCGAGTTGTCTTCGTGTTTCAGCTCGATCTCCTTGGCGAGGTCGGGAAGCAGTATGACGCCGTGATCATCCAATCCGGCGAATTTGTTGCAGCTTTCTGACGAGATTGCCTTCAGCACGGTGGGGATGGTTAGGTGGCTATCAAAGCCGCCCGAACCATTGGTGACGCAAACCCACGAGCCGAAGACGAAGGTGGTGCCTTGAGGAAGAAGCACCATGGTGTAGAAAGCGAAAGTGTCCATCAAATTCGCCGATGAACTCGCTGAATCCCCTACCTGGCGTGCCAGCTGTCGGTATTTACCGCCAAACCTGCTCAGGGATACCCTTATCAGTAGTGTTGTAGGTAGAGAACGACTGCTCTGGAACTCGATGGTGCAAGGAACACAAAGATTTAGACAGGTTCGGGCTGCGAATTGCTTAATACCCTACGTCCTATTTGGTTGTTTGTATTGCCTTAGGTGTTGATGTGTTTTGAGGGGGTCCCTGCCCGCCCTTATATATCCGGGGAGGCAGGGTTATATGGAAAGTCCTACCCGAGTACAGTTGGAGTTCTACTATAACAAGGTCGGGTAGTTTCCTTGTACTGCAGCTAGTTCTACGCCTATTCGGGTAGTTACAAGAGAGGTAAGGTACATCCATGTGCTATCCCTTATTCTAGAACATTTTATGCCTATGAGCAGTCCCGCTGGCCCGGGTCTGACAGTTTATCCGAACCATCTTAATATTTACAGCTGAGGTTGTATCCTTAGGGTTTATCTCATACTCATAAAAGATGGCCACAATGGATGCTTATGCAAGGATATATATAGAGCAACAAGTAGAAATGATACGGGCGAGGTCAACACAAAGCACTATTCCCTCCATTCCAGAAAGCAAGTCATCTAAGAAATTCTAGGATAAATTAACAAGAAGGTAAAATGACCATATTTGCTCTATTTATTTCCTATATTTGATACTAATTGATTCTTGCATGCATATGCACTTTCTAAATAGAGTAAGATGACTTATTTTCTGAGATAAATTTTGAATCTTAGATTGACTGTTTTTTGAGACGGAGGGAGTAAGTGGTATGGAGACCAAAGCAAACAATGAACGAAACCTCGGCAAACAATATTTTATAGCCCTTATAAGGATCATATGTTCGATGTATTGTTTATCACCGTCTTTAGAAATTTTTTATCCAAAAGAGTATCTTTTGACATGCAAGATTTGCCAAAAAAGCAAGGGACATATGTAGAGAACAAAAAAATCGTATGGCTGGGAAAAAAGCAGGTAATGATGTAAAGTCACAAATTGTATTTTGGTGCATCGCACTTTGGATTTGGAACGAGAAAGTTATGAATATCCAAGATAAGAGAAACAAATACATTTTAATTTGTTTGCATGTTATGATTTCGTCCGCGCTAACCTTTTCGCAGCCACAAACCTTTGTTAGTAACATGTTGCTCATTGCGTGACACCTTATTTTTCCTTCAGCATTTGCCATGCCTAGGGGATCATGTCTCCTCCTCGATCGCTTGCCCATGTGGTGCTCAAGAGCTCCTCGCCATGCCGCTCAGGCATAGCACACTGCACACAACGGCTTATTGCCAGCAGCAGTGCGCGCCTGCCACTACGCCTCGGCCTCGGCGTCATGCAGCCACACTAGGGGTGTTAATAAGTGACTCTTAGTTTAAAGTTTTATACTAATTTTTTAAATTGAGATCTTAATTTAAACAAAATTTTAAACTAAATAGGGTTGGAGGTGCACCTAAGGGCCACTAATTTACACCTTACTCGTCCTGGAGGTAATGTACGTGTCACTACTAGAAAACGAGCCATGGGAACCGGTTGGAAACAGCCTTAGGCATCGATTTTCCAATCGGTTCCCCCAAACCGAGACCAATGACGTCTCCCTAAGACCCCGGGTATTTAACCCGGTGCCTTAGGCATCCATTGGCACCGGTTGGAAAGACCAATCGGTGCCAAAGAGTCTGTCACGCTGACGCAAGGTGGCAGCCCCTTTTGTACCGGTTGGTCTTTTCATCCAGTGCCAATGACTTTTTTCTTTTTTTTTCTCATATTCCAGTTTTGTTTGTTTTATTTATTACTATTTATTCTTTTATAATTGCTAAACGCACTCGAGCTCTACAGTAGTATACGTTCATTGGTCGTACGTATGTGTTCATTTTCAGAGAATATCTGAAACTAACTAAAAGTGAAATGCGAGCATATAATTAAGCTAATTAGATGAACTAATATATTTACAAATATATAAACATCAAGACATCACGTTTAGAAATACTTACAAATGTACAAGTCATGTTTGTAGTCCAACTACTGGGCCCCTCAGGAGCTCGATGGAAGTCCTCTATGGATGTGACCGTCGTGGTAGAACTCGCTGCTCGCACACGGCGTTGATCCGATTAGTAGAGTAATATTCATCCCCCATTTGAGACATCTATCATTTAGGAAAAAAGGATTGATATATTAATATCATGTGCATTAGTACAATTATGAAAATATACTAGTGAGCAGTTTGGACGTACTCTCATGTCCTCCGTAGTAGGCTTCCCGCATGGAGTTATGATGTGCAAGTAGTTGCATACATAGTATCTGCACCAATCAGTTCCTTGTTGTTGTCTCGCACACTTAAGGACAAACAAATAAATTACTTAATTTAGAACAATTTAGGATTACTTAACTAGACAAATCTTTGTGAATCAACATACCGGATAATCCATTTTAACGTTCAGTTCGGGCCTCCATTGACCACGTCCTTTGTTATTTTTCACAAATTTTTTCCAAACTCTGCGCTCAAAGTTAAGTTTGATATTCAGGAATTATTATTAACAGAAAAAAGATTTGATTGTGCAAACTAAACTTACCTATTCAAGGGGTCTATGATATGTTGGATTGCGGACTTTAAATTTCTCATTGAGTCAAAGACTATAAAATTACCGGTCTCTACGGAAAGTATGAGTAAAATCCAATGATAAATACAGATATAGATAGGATATATACATACATGCATTAGACAACTTAGTATTTATTTAGTAATATAACAGAGGATTGAGTCGACCAAAGCTTACACAAAGTTGTATGGTATGAATATATATGATTTGTAATTTTGCCTAGTCAACGAATCGTACATGTTTTGGCACGTTTTCTTGTAATTTTCGTTGAGCACTTTCTGGTTGACTAGCAAAGGAGACATGAAGCCGATCTGATGGTGCCATCCATGTTTTCGGCTTCTTTGGGTCTCCTGTCTAAACGATACAATAGAAATTTTATAATGCACACATATAATTATGTTCTTGTTAACAAAAAATATTAATGTAGAGATAAGTAATACTTACAAAACACAAATGGTGATGATAGAGGCGTTCAGGGCTTGTCGATGGTAAATGTGATATAAATTTTCGAAGTACACCCAGAAGTCGTTCTCCCCGCAGAAGAAATCATGGTCACGATACTTGACTCCAAACATTTTCCCTTCGTCATTCGACATTCGCAGGTACCATCTATGCAAATTGAACATCTGCGTGTCTAGACTTTTCTCCTCTTCCTCAGTGACAAAAGGTTTTCCATGCTGGAATAGAGTAAGAACGGGAGCGATAGGGATTTCCGCCTCCACTTGCCCCATTGCCTGCTCTAGCATTAATCCAGTTTCAGAAAGAAATATCACGGCATGTAGGTCCGCTTGGAGTTGTACGTCCGTCGGGTGTAGGAGTGGCAACCCTGGCACCCGGAGGGGCTCGAGTTCTTTTTATTGTGCGCCAAGCTGAGGAATGGTCTTGCCACATTTTTTCATCACATTTCTCACCTTATGTGCCTTTGTCAGAGTACGTTCATAGTCTGAGGGTAAGCTTTTCGGTTGTGGTGGGTTGTCTAGGCTCACAAGAAGCTTTTTCCCTAATTCTAGAGGTACCTTTTCCCTCGGCGGGGGGACCTTAGGCTTCAACTGTTCTTTTATATATTGAACTGTCTCCTCTTCCAACTCCTCAGCGGTCTTCTCGTAGGCCAATTTTCTTTCGACCGTTTTCTGCTTCTTCTTTGAGGGTCCAGCCACTGGGAGGGATGCTGTCTTTTTCTTTCCTTTTTTCTGGTGCAAGAGGAGTTGGAGTACTCGTGGTCCTTTGCGCCGGCGGAGACGGTAGTGAGGGAGCTGGTTGTGGGGACGGCGGTGAGGGAGGCTGCGGAGACGGGCGATCGGTCTGCACGGGAGCCGTTGTGCTTGCAGTAAGTTTAATGTCTGCGTTGCGCCATAGAACGATCTTGTGCATTGCATCTACCAATGTCTTCTCTCCATCTTCTCCAACGAAGTCGAGCTCAAGATTCTCATTGTTTCTAACTATATGCTCGACTGAGACAAAGGTGTAGCCAGGGGGTATCGGCCTTTCATAAATTGTAGTACAAGGATTCAGGGGCAGGGCTGACCCGTATGCGACAGGAATGGATATATTCTTTGCTTGCACATGAAGCTCGCACGGTGTCAGCATGGTGACATCATCCATTGGATACCTCTGGTCATCTACCACCGTTGGCTTAATCTGGGGATGCACAGCTGCTGCGTCGCTGAGAGGCCGGGCTTATCACAATATCCGGGTGCGACCTAGCAGTGCCCCTTTGGCTCAGAGCTAGCGCAATTGCCTCATTGACCCTGGCGTCCATCTGAGATTCCAAGAACGCAACCTTCTTGTTCATCTTTTATTGTATGGCACGGAGTTTCTCTTCTTGTTCGGCTTTGCTCTTTCGGTGAATCTTGTAAGAGGAATCTCCGGCCCAAGCAACTTTCCATGGGATCACGCCGATGCCGCGGGCTCGTCCAGTGTGTTTCGGATTCTTTAATGCCCTTGTCAGCTCATCATTCTCCCTTTGAGGCTAGAATGTTCCTTGTTGGGCCTCATCTATTGCAGCGACCAGATCGCGGGACACTTGTTGCATTTGCTCGGGCACGACCAAAGTTCCATCCAACTGGTTTAGTGTCACGCCATTAGCAAATAACCAGCACTTGGATCTATCCTGCCAATCCCATGTCGTCGGCCTGATGCCTCTGTCCATAAGGTCCTGCTCCATCTTCTGCCATTTTTTTATTGCCTTCTTGTACCCTCCAATCGCAAGGTGGTGGCTGTACTTCTTATTTGCTGCATTCACCTTGGCCTGTTGGGATTTTTCGTGGGCTTCCTCTGAAAGTTTGTATTGTTTGAACTCCTCCCAGTATGGTTTAACTTGAGGAAGATCGTCCCAGTTTGGCTCCTTATCCTTCTTGATGTAATTGGTGTACAACTTTTTCTTGAAACCTGCAAAGGCAAGGGCCATCTTTTTCATGGCACATTTCTTCACAAGTTCTTCGTCAACTCCTTCAGGAAGAGCGAACATATCCTTGAGTTCTATCCATAACATTTCCTTCTGATGTGGAGGCACGACGTGTTGCTATTCTTCTGGTTTGCTCGATTTCCATAGTTTTGTGGTGATCGGAATTCTCGCCCGAACAATAACCCTACATTAATTGACAAATTTCGTGCTAGCAGCCTCTGGAGCACTTGGAAAGCCCTCCGCGTCCACTTCTGTGACGACCTGTCTTCCCTCCAGTTTCTTGGTTGGCCGGTGTCTCCCTTTTGACTGGCTCAACGAAGTCGATGCGGAGGTTGACCAAATTACAGAAAAGATATGTTAATTGCAAAATTAATCCCCTGAAAGTCAATATGCATATAGTTTTAAGATTCATACTGGAACATGCTGCTGATGATTGGGCGGCAGCGCAAAGTCATCTTTTTCTTCATCGGCAATTGAAATTCTAGTATTTTAAGCCAATTGCCGCCAATGAAACCGATGTCTCCAATTTACTCAGTGGTAGCCCAAACCATTCCAGGCACCATGGCCAGCATTCGACTCCCACGCAACCCACCTTTTTTTGCCACGCCTATTAGCACCGGTTGAAGTTTTCAACCGGTGCCAATAATAAATCTGAGAATTGCATAATAAACTTTCTAAATGCACACTAATTTTATTAATTGTCTAATAAATTATTTAATTGCATAATAATTTTAATAACTAGTAATTTTGCTAAATGCACAAAAATTTTATTAATTGTCTAATAAATCTTTTAATTGTATAATAAATCTGAAAATTGCATAATATATTTGAGAATTGTCTAATAAATTGGTTAAATGCACAATAATACTATTAATTGCCTAATAAATCTATTAAATACATAATAAATCTGGTAAATGCATATGTTAATCATTTAAATACACAATAATTCTATTATTTGTCTAATAAATCATTTAAATGCATAATAAATCTAATAATCGCCTAATTAATTGGTTAAATGAACAATATTACTATTAATTGCCTAATAAATCAATTAAATACATAATAAATCTGGTAATCAATTACTGATAATCATTAATAGCATGTTCACGGAAAATATTACAAGACATAATTATTCAACTAATGGAATATTAACAATGGTTCGCTTTACAATCGTCCCTTCACTGCGATCATGGCATGCGTAGGGAGCCTCCTCTTCGGCTAAAAGAATACTTGTATCAACCACTACTGCGAACGGAGTCATATCTTCAACCTTGTTGTATTCTTCTTCATCTATGACATCGTCGACTCCCACAATTTTCTTTTTGCCTGCCAGAACTATGTGGCGGTTTGGATCATCTTCGCACCTAGAAAACTTGATTTATTTCTGGACTTGTCCTTTCTCGGTTTGCTAGACATGTCCTGCACATAGAAAACTTGAGTGACATCTTTAGCTAGGACGAATGGTTCATCTCGATAGCCAAGCTCTTTGAGGTTTACCATTGTCATTCCGCACTCGTCGATATCGACACCTTTTCCTGTGAGTTTAACCCATTGGCAACGAAATAGAGGGATCTTCAAGGGCCCATAGTCGAGTTCCCAGATCTCTTCAATGTAACCAAAATATGAGTTCGTTTGGCCACTAGAGTCAGTGGCATCTATACGGACACCACTATCTTGGGCTCTTGTATAAAATGTGAAACCATTAATTTCATATCCTTGGTACACCAGGATTGAATTTGCTGGACCCCTGGCCAGCCAAGCTAGCTGCTCATGAATTTGATCATTGGACATGACTTCCTTCTGCAATCAGGTGGCGAATGTATCGTTATGATGTTTTGTAATCCATGTCTCAGACTTCAAAGGGTACATGCTTCGCACAATTTGCATGTACTCCTCCATGTATGGAGCCACAAAGGCTGATTGTTGCAGAACTGTGAGATGTGATTTGCTCAATGTGGCGTGATCTGTGGCATTTACTGATTTTCTTCCAAGTGTGCCCTTTCCAATCAGCCGCCCCTCATGACGTGATACTGAAATTCCAATTGGACAGAGCTCTTCCACATAGTCAACACAAAACTCAATGATCTCCTCTGTGATGTAACTCTTCGCAATGCTTCCTTCTGGACGAGCCCGATTACGAACATATTTCTTTAGGACTGCAAAGTATCGTTCAAAAGGGAACATATTATGAAGGAAAACAGGACCGAGAATACCAATCTCTTTGACTATGTGAACTAGAAGATGCATCATAATATTGAAGAATGATGGAGGAAATATCATCTCAAGACTGACTAAACTTTGGACAACATCCTCTTGTAGCCTGCTTAAACTCGATGGATCGATTGCCTTCTGAGAAATTGTATTGAGAAAGGCGCATAGCTTTATGAATGTTGCTCAAACATTAGCTGGTAGAATACCTCTAAGTGCAACTGGAATCAATTGCGTCATCAACACGTGACAGTCATGGGACTTTATGTGTGCGAATTTCTTCTTTTTCAGGTTCAGTAGCCTCTTTATGTTCGAAGAGTAGCCTGATGGAACCTTGACACTGTTCAAACAGTCAAACATATTTTGCTTCTCTTCCTTACTAAGAGTGTAGCACGCATGATCTTGGTAATGACGTCCTTTATCCCTTTTTTCTGGATGTACGGCGGCCCGTTGTTTCATACGGTGAAGATCTTGTCACGCTTCTAGTGTATCTTTTGGCTTACCGTAGACACCAAGGCAGCCTAGAAGGTTCACACAAAGATTCTTTGTTAGGTGCATCACATCGATTGCGTGGCGGACCTGTAAGATTTCCCAATAAGGTAACTCCCAAAATATACTCAACTTCTTCCACATAGGTGCACGACTGTCATCACTCTACACTGATCTGCTGCCGGGTCCTTTTCCGAATACTACTTTTATATCTTTGACCATTTCAAACACCATTTTCCCACAACGATGCCTAGGCTTGGTACGATGATCTGCCTTTCCACCGTAGTGAGCATGCTTCCTCCTTAATGGGTGCTTGATCGGAAGAAATCGACGATGACCCATATACACGATCTTCCTACAATGCTTGAGGTACGTGTTGTCGGTTTCTTCTAAATAATGGGTGCATCCCTATAACCCTTATTGGAATGTTCGGAGAGGTTGCTTAGTGCTGGCCAATCGTTGGTGGTTACGAAAAACAATGCACGAAGGTTAAAATGTTTCTCTACGTGCGCATCCCACATACGAACACCCTCTTCTTTCCACAACAATAGGAGATCCTCATTTAGTGGTTTCAGATACACATCTATATCGTTACCAGGTTGCTTCGGGCCGGGGATAAGCACCGGCATCATAATGAATTTTCGCTTCATACACAACCAGGGAGGAAGGTTGTATATACAGAGTGTCACAGGCCAGGTACTATGGCCACTACTCGGCTCACCGAAAGGATTCATGCCATCCGTACTTAAGCCGAACCTTATATTCTTCGCATCATTTGCAATTGTTGGGAATGTTCTGTCCACCTTTCTCCACTGCGACCCATCAGCGGGGTGTCTCAACATATTATCTTGCTTACGTTCTTCTTTGTGCCATCGCATCAATTTAGCATTCATTTTGTTCATGAACAAACGTTTCAGACGTGGTATTAGAGGAAAATACCACATCACCTTAGCATGCACCCTCTTCTTGACACGCATCCCCTCAACGTCGCCTGGATCATCTCGAGAGATCTTATACCGGCATGCGTTGCATACAGGGCATGAATCCAAATTTTCATACTCACCTCGATATAGGATGCAGTCATTAGAACAAGCATGTATCTTCTGTGCCTCTAATCCTAAAGGACAAACAACCTTTTTTGCCTCGTATGTTGTCTCCGGCAAGGTGTTACCCTCTGGGAGTAAGTTTTTTATAAGTTTCAGCAACTCCTCGAATCTCTTGTCAGACAAATCATTTGATGCCTTCCATTGCAACAATTCCAATGTGGTACCCAACTTCTTTTGGCCTTGTTTGCAATCTGGTTATAATAATGTTCTGTAGTCCTCCAACATACGCTTCAGATCTCTTGATTCCTTTTCTGTTTCGCAAACTTCCTCAGTTTCGTGCAGCATCTGACCCAGATCATCTTCTACAATGTGTCCTTCAGCATCTTCCTCAGCCTCACCCATTGCAGTGTCATCAAAAAAAGCACCGTAATTGGCTGCAAAGTCAGGAATCCTGTCCTCCTCTTCTTCATTATTATCTAGCATAATTCATCTTTCTCTATGCTTCGTCCAAACATAGTAGTTCGGCATGAAACCACTATTGAACAAGTGACTGTGGATGATTGTTGATGATGAGTAATCCTTCTCATTCATACAGAATTTGCATGGACAACGAACGAAACCGCTATACTTGTGTTTCTCGGCCGCCTCTATGAATTCATGCACGCCATCAATGAACTCCTTTGAACGCCGGCCGACCATGTACATCCATTGCCGACTCATCTGAGTTCACATTTCATATATTAACATCAAACCAGTGTCAACATAACCATTCTTAAATAAACATTGGAATGTAAAATAATAATATATTAAATTAAATAATGATTGATTACGAAACAAATTAAATTGGAGTGTCATCAAAATTATATACTATAAATATATATATTATGCATGCCTAATATGAAAATAAAATAATCCAAATCCTAACTATATATAAATAAATAGTTTTCTTATGCCTAATATTTTATATAACAATAATATGAAACCATAAACTAAATCGGGTCTAAAAATATATCTACAAATATTTATTAAGTGTATAAACTAAATCAAGTGCTAACTACATCTACAAAATTAATCTACAAAATTAATTTGTAAAAGTATTGAAAACAGTATTACTAACATTTTTTAAAAAAATGAAAAAATTTCCCCCCTTCTCTCACTCAGCTGCCATGAACAGTGAGCCTACAGCAATTTGGAGGGGGTATTTATAGTATGAGCACAAAGGCACCGGTTGGTGCTAATCAACCGGTGCCAAAAGTACTTGATCAGCACCGGTTAAAAGCACCAACTGGTGCCTATGTCCAGGGCCAGGGTCATGGCATGACCCGGTGCTAATGTCTGCTCCATAAGCATCGGGTCGTGCCACCACCCGGTGCCATTGATGCATGGCCGATTTGGTACCGGCTGGTGGATTTAACCGGTGCCTTTGTCAGTGCATTGGTACCGGTTTGTGCCGTGGCGTGCCTTGCCAGCGCTCGACGCAGGCCAAAAGTACCGGCTATTGATGCAGCCGGTGCTGATGTCTCACATTAGTACCGATTCAAGTAACAAATGGTTCTTTTGATCTGGATCTTTGCCCTGTTTTCTAGTAGTGTGTCATGCTATGTGTGAGGAGCCTGATCGTGTGTACTCATTTTGGGCGGACAATGTCGTCCCACGACATGGAGGCCTCGAGGGGATATCCATTCCACTTCAGGACGACCCTCCCATGCATTCCACTAGTGCCCCAAACTTAACAAAACACAATGAAAAATGTAATAATCGACCGTCCCGTTGTGACCTGTCGTCCCGTCTCACCAACTAATGGAGGTATAAGAAACGGGCAACATAAGTGGCTTGAAAGCTGCGATTGCATTCTAATAACAACACTCGATCTGATTATTCTTCAATTCTTGTGAGGAAATCAAGATGCTACTATGCGAGAAATATATAGGCGGCACACACACTCTGATTATTGGCTCTAAGAAGTTGACCATCGAAGAGCCTGATGTTTTTATGCCACACCATACCTAACCGGGGGTTGACCGGATGCACTCTTCATCCATGAAATTTCCTGGTGGTTCAGTTGTCGCCTCAGCAACATATTAGAGAAAGTAGGATTATTGAGGGTGCTCGTCGTCACGGTTTGTTAACTATTGCCAACTAGTCATGTTAGTTGCAGGGCTGGCTCAATAATATTATATTAAGGGCCCATTGAACAAATTTTTAGTATTAGATTTACGATATATAGTACGAATAATAAAAATTACTTTGCAATATATGTATAGCTATAAATCATAACAATAGTGTAAAAAAAACTAAAAACAATAACCATATTATGATTACCTCAAATAAAAATATAATGCTTCAATACCTTGTAACAAATTATATGTACCAATTACCTATATGTGATGAGCTTTCAAAAACTTTCAAAGACTTATTATACCAAATAGAAAATTATATGTACTAATTATCCACTACTTGAAAACGGGCAATGGGCACCGGTTGAAGAGGTGCGTAGGCACCAGTTTTCCAACCGATTTCCCAAACCGAGACCAATGACCTCGGTCTAAGACACCGGGTTTTTCACCTGGTGCCTTAGGCCCTCTTTGGTACCGGTTGGTCTTTCCAACCGGTACCACAGAGGCTGCCATGCTGACGCAAACTGGCAGCCCCTTTGGTACCGGTTGTTCTTACCAACCGGTACCAATGTGTTTTCCCTAATTTAACCAAAACCCAGTTTTGTTTGCTTTGTTTATTGCTATTTATTGTTTTAGAATTGCTAAGCGTACCCCGCTGGGCTAATTGGACGTTTATAATTACTATTTGTTATCAGTACTATAGGTTCATTGGTCGTGTTTCGAGTTCATAGAGCATTTGAAACTAACAAAAAGTCAAACACAAGCATATAATTAAGCTAATTGGCTATACTAATATATTTACAAATATACAAACAACGGGACATCACATTTAGAATTTTTTACAAATGTACAAATCATGTTTATAGTCCAACTGCTGGGCCCCTCACGACATTGATGTGAATCCTTTATGGATGTGAACGTCGTGGTAGAACTCGCCTCTAGGATCCTAGATCTCCCTCAAAATGAATCCTGCGAGCTGTTCGCACACGGCGTTAATCCGATCGATAGAGTAAACTTCATCCACGATTCGACTCATCTATCATTTTGAAAAAAGAACTGATATATTAATTTCATCGCGTTAGTATAACCACGATTCGACTCATCTATCATTTTGAAAAAAAGAACTGATATATTAATTTCATCGCGTTAGTATAATTAGGAAAATGTACTTGTGAACAATTTGTACGTACTCTTAGGTCCTCCGCAGTATGCTTCCCGCATGGAGTTAGAAGGTTCATGAAGGTGCATGAAGGGGGTGGGGTATTTATAGTGGCGGCACAAAGGCACCGATTGGTGCAAAAGACCTGGTGCTAAATATTGGGCATCGGCACCGGGTCATGTTACCAACTGGTGCCTTTGCCCTGGGCACCTGCCGGCACTAGATCATGGCATGATCTGGTGCCGTTGTCTGCACATTAGGCACCGGTTGGTGCCACCAACCAGTTCCTCTGCCGCCTTTGGCATTTGGTACCAGTTAGTGGCATCACCCGGTGTCTATTCTGCAATTTTAGTACCGGGTGGTGCTTTAACCCGGTACCAAAGGCCCTCCTTGGGCTCCGACCTTGCCAAAGATACCAGCTTCAGTACCGGCTGCAACAGCAGCTGGCACCTTTGGTCAGGATCTTTGGCCCGTTTTCTTGTAGTGATCTAATTATATATTCCCTTCATATTGGTAAAGGAAGTCGTTTTGGACAAGGTTTGGATCAAACATTGGGAATATAAATCATCAATAACTTTTAAGTTGTTGAGTTTACAAATGTAAAAATTATATGAATAGATTTATCTTGAAAAATACTTTCATAAAAGTTTACTTATATCACTCTTCTATAAATATTTTTTTTAGAAATAAGAGGTCAAAGTTGTGTTTTGGAGACCGTGTCGCTGTCCTAAACAACTTCCTTTACCAATACGAAGGGAGTATATGATTTTAGGCCTACAGCCGGCCCTTGAGAGCCTTGAGGTGGCAGTAGCCGTAGAACAAATACTCTAACTTCTATCCGCCGTGGGAAGAGAAGTCTGGGAGCGCTCCGTTACTCCCGGAGCGACACGTGTCCCCGGAGAGAGTAGCGCGATGCGAGCCGTCCGATCCGTCGCATGGGGTCGATCCACGCCGTTCCTTGGTCATTTTGCAAATAGACCCTCCAAGTTTTTTATTCAAAAACCCCGCCGTCCATATATTTTTACAAAAAAAAAAAACGCCTCGCCACCCCCCCCCCGCTCAGCCTCCCCCACCCCCAGCGCCCCCTCCCCCGACCTCCCGCGCCCCCTCCCTTAACCCTAACCCTAGCGTTCCCCCGCCGCCACCCCCGCAACCCTCCGCCCCTGCCGCCTCCCCGCAGCCCTCAGCCCCTCGCCCTCCTCCCCTGCTGCCGGTCGCTTCCCTTGGCCGCCGAACCCTCCCGGGTTCCCCACCCCTCGACCACCCCGCCGCCCACCGCTCCGACCCCGCCACCGCGGGGATCCAACCGAGCAGCGTGACGGTGGCTTATTTTGTCCGGCTCCGCCCTCCTGCGCCGTCGTCCTTCGCGATCCATCCCCGCCCCCTCCCCACCCCCCCCGCTTCACACCCGGTCGCCGTAGGCCTTCCACCCTGGCGGATCTCGGCTTACAGGCGCGAGGGATCCGACCGTGGTGGATTCTGGCCGGCGACGTTGAGGAGGAGGCGCGCGGCCGACGAATCCGGCCGTCATTGGCGGCGTCCGGCAGACCTGTGCTGGAATTTTTTTTTCTTCAACCTTTTTTTGGTCCCCGGAGAGCGGTGGTTCTTGTGGCGGCGGCGAGGCGGAGCCACGAGGGCAGTGGCCTGGGTGGCGGAGGTACTACTGGGTGGTGGGTTTGGGCGGCGGACGACTCCGCACTCATGGGAGCAAGCACCATGGGAGCCGAGCTGTGCGGTGGAGAAGGAGATGATTCCGTGTACTGTCCTAGTATATATATAGGCACGCAGGACGTCGCAACGGTGCAATGCATCATTCCCTTAATCAAGCTTGACAGTGGTAGACAGCTATGACAGAGTTTATATAGCTAGTATTATTAGTTTATCTGATTCATGATATTAGTTTACTCTCTCGCAGGAGATGACCTGAATAATCTGATGACGCTGTGAATTGATCCATCGACAGATCTGCGCTGCTGGCGGTGTGGAGCAATCTCTGACTGCTGCGGCGCGGCTAGAGCCGCCCACATGCCCGGTGCGGCTGAGGCGTTCCGCCTCGTTGCCGTGATCGTGCAGGCAGCGCAGACGGCGCGCAGGAACCGGCGGCTGTGCCAGAGGCTGGCCGAGCGTGCCGAGATGGTCGGCGAGCTCCTGCGGCAGCTACAGTGTCGGCTGTTATGCAGCATTTGGAGACAAGGCGCCCGCTGCAGGGTCTGGAAAAGACCCTCCGCCAAGCGCAGCGAGTCGTCGCGGCCTGCCAGGGCAGCGCCGCCGCGTACCGCTTCCTGATGGCCGGAAGGCACGCCGGCCAGCTCCGCGATGTGGCGGACGACATCGACTCGTACCTGCTGCTAATCCCCCTTGTGAGCCAGGTCCACAACACCCGTCCTGCGAAACCTGCCTTCCCTGATGCAGCGGCGTTGACGCCATGCTCAAAGGTACATGCTGCTTTGAGTTTCCTCTCGTACTTTATTAAATGCGGTGTATGGGGACAGAGCAAAATTTAAACTATGTTCTCGCTATGAAAAAAACATCACTTTTTGACAAATATGATATTATTGGTGTTTACTGCTCAAAACTAAAGATATGTGGAAATAATCTATCTATTATCTTATTATTTGCCAACAAACGGCCTCCACGTTCGCTCTCAAGGTCTAAAAATTCTCACGTTAATCGGAAAAAATATAAAAATAAAAATTACCCACCACTATTATTATAATAAAAATTAGCCTAAAATACCCCTATGCCTAATTAAAAATTACCCACCAATGCCATTATGAAAAATTAAATAAAAAATACAATTTATCTATGTATCAATTACAAACATATACTATTAATAAAAACTAAAGCTAAGAACAATCAATCAAAATAAAACAAAAATAAGAATAATTATATGCATAATATTATAAAAGCTCAACAAATCAAATTGTTATTATAGGTAGATCATATTTGAATTGTTTTAACCAACAATAAAACATAATTTATGATAATGAACAAGGTGATATATGGTAAACAAATAGTATAATCTCTAAGTAAGGATACAACATCATGCAAATTTTTGAATTTTCAATACTAGCCGCGCAAATGCGCGGGCTATACGTCTAGTTTTTATTTAGTTAGGAATCTATATTTACTGGCCTTGCATATTCTATTTTGTCATCCATTTCAGATCATTATCATCATATCTTGTTCCGGAAATCGGAAGATGCTTTTCTGCTATTTGGCAACCATTCAAATTCAGAAGCAAGGTCAGTTAATTAACTTGTTATGTCAAATTATTTGGCCAATGTAGCTTCCAACCACCAAGAGAATCCCGTGAATACCTGCCGGATCTTTTTTCACTTCCCTCTCATCAGTACTTGTGCCATAACTTTATTTTATAGTAATTTCCCACTAGGTCCATAAGCTTTCACTATTGCTTTGACGTTTGAATAGGTTAACTATGATGATACACTACCCGTATTTGTAGTGATTAAAATCTGCACTTTATTAGAAGTTATTTTGAATTTTCAAGATACATAGATTTTACTATGGACCAAGATATATAGTCAAAACTATAATTTGGAACCATGGAGCATTAGCTAACATTAGTCTTTCTTTATGAATATACATATGAAATCCAGTAATAAGAGGAACCAACTGTTAACTCCCCCCTCCCCCGGCCCCACCACCACCAACCCTGGCTGCGTCCGCGAGAGGAATTTTTTTATTTCTTGCCTAAAATTCGCTCTCACGACCTAAGAAGTGCTACTAGAGCCACCGAATCAATTCAAATAGAGCCCTATTTGTTATTAAATCTAGTAATGGTATATCTTTGTTTGTTGCATTGCCTGGTTAATAATAAAAGGTTTGGTAAGAAGGCTGGGCAAAATGGAACTGCTCCTGCATGCACCTGCGCATCCTTCACGGTGACATCATGCCTGCCAACATAAAGGTACTACGCCGACTTTCTGAACCAACTTATACGGGAGGTAGTGTACTCGGCTGATTCGCCTAGAAGTAAGCCCTCCTCTGCGGCCTCCACTTTGTGGGAGATTGGCTCTGGTGCCCGACGATGATTGGGAAGCGGCTTTGGCAGCGGTGATGAACGGATCTCTCAAGGCTTCGAGGAAGATGAATAGGAGCTTTGGACTTCTTTGTAATTTTCTTTTTCTTTGGGATCCTGTTTGTGAAAGGGTCGGTGTATGCGCTAAGATCAATACATTTTCCTTCTAAAAAAAACCAACTTGATACTAAAAAGTTCAAGTACAAAAGGACAAAATTGCATTTCTACTGTAGACTGGAAGCATATGTCCATTTATATGAGTTCTCAAGAAGTCTCAGTAAAAATTAGGCATTTTAAAAGCTTTTAGTTTCAAATAATTGACACTTTGGATTTCAAACTTTAACCTTTTTATGTTGACGTACTCCAAAACAAACTTAGTACAATTTGAAAAGGTCAAAATTGAACTTGATATCTCATTAAATACCCTCTTCTATAATCTATATTCGTGTTGGTTCAGCTTAAGAAGATTATTAAGTAGTCATCATACTAGTAACACATTTCCTTCTTACGGCTGTGAGTACTTACCGGAAGAGAGCTAGCAGCAGATTTCAATGGCTAAAAGAACATTTAACTGATGAACGGATTTCTGCAGTTGGCAGCCGTGCATGCTTGAGAAAGGCCTCGGCGTTTCCGGGCAGACGCAGCAGACCGAGCTTGAGTTGGAGGTTTGTTACAACCAAATTGGCATTCGACAATACCGACCGGTCTGACCGGTACGCAGAGCCACCGAATCAATTCAAATAGAGCCCTATTTGTTATTAAATCTAGTAATGGTATATCTTTGTTTGTTGCATTGCCTGGTTAATAATAAAAGGTTTGGTAAGAAGGCTGGGCAAAATGGAACTGCTCCTGCATGCACCTGCGCATCCTTCACGGTGACATCATGCCTGCCAACATAAAGGTACTACGCCGACTTCTGAACCAACTTATACGGGAGGTAGTGTACTCGGCTGATTCGCCTAGAAGTAAGCCCTCCTCTGCGGCCTCCACTTTGTGGAGATTGGCTCTGGTGCCCGACGATGATTGGGAAGCGGCTTTGGCAGCGGTGATGAACGGATCTCTCAAGGCTTCGAGGAAGATGAATAGGAGCTTTGGACTTCTTTGTAATTTTCTTTTTCTTTGGGATCCTGTTTGTGAAAGGGTCGGTGTAATGCGCTAAGATCAATACATTTTCCTTCTAAAAAAACCAACTTGATACTAAAAAGTTCAAGTACAAAAGGACAAAATTGCATTTCTACTGTAGACTGGAAGCATATGCCCATTTATATGAGTTCTCAAGAAGTCTCAGTAGAAAATTAGGCATTTTAAAAAGCTTTTAGTTTCAAATAATTGACACTTTGGATTTCAAACTTTAACCTTTTTATGTTGACGTACTCCAAAACAAACTTAGTACAATTTGAAAAGGTCAAAATTGAACTTGATATCTCATTAAATACCCTCTTCTATAATCTATATTCGTGTTGGTTCAGCTTAAGAAGATTAATTAAGTAGTCATCATACTAGTAACACATTTCCTTCTTACGGCTGTGAGTACTTACCGGAAGAGAGCTAGCTGCAGATTTTCAATGGCTAAAAGAACATTTAACTGATGAACGGATTTCTGCAGTTGGCAGCCGTGCATGCTTGAGAAAGGCCTCGGCGTTTCCGGGCAGACGCAGCAGACCGAGCTTGGAGTTGGAGGTTCTTCGTCACAGAACGTGGGGATGCACACCGCTCAATCACAGTGAACGACGATCCTCCTTCATGTCTCCGTAAATGCCACAAACACAAGGCCAGTCTTTCTTCAATGCTTTCTTGTATGGTTCATGGTTGTACCTGATGCTGCTGCTGCTGCTTAACTAAAGTGACCATTGACGATGATTATTGGGAAATAAAACTGGTTGATGAACCAATTTAATGCTGCCTTTCACAGACGGCAGATGGCGAAGGTGGTTTGGATCACAGCCTGAAAACGAACGATACGCCATCAACGACGGGTGCTCGACCCGAAAATGGAAACACGGAAGAAATTGCAGAGATGCTGAGCGAGCTCTGCGCCCGGGTCGAGCATATGGAAGCAATTTCGGGGAGGCTCACCGCCTGGGCTACAGCTTGTGTCCTTGTGTCGTTCTTCCTATGTTTTGTTTCACTTTTGAGCTACAGAGAACCTTAGTTACTACTATTGCGGGTACGAGTAGTGTCCGGCAGATATGTGGTACCCATGTGTCGTAATATGAATTCCAATGCATGAGCGAAATATAAATAATGAATCATATGGGATATTCTTTACTTTGCTGTCAACGACTGCCAAAAGAAGCTCGCTCCTTTGTTGTCCATTCTCACAACGAAGGAGCAACGCATTGATTTCAACGTTCACTTATCCGATTTTGGCGAACTTGCTACTTGATCATCATCAACTTGTTCGTCACAATCCCATAAGAAAAACTTGCCTACAAATTTTGCCTTATGTAATATGAATGCTGAATTTTAAAACTTCATGACATACTCCCTCCATACCAAATTATTAGTCGTTTTGGTTTTTCTAAATACATAGATTCTGTTATGCATCTAGACATAATATATATCTAGGTGCATAGCACAATCTATGCACATAGAAAAAAATAAAATGTCTAATAATTTGGAACAGAAGGAGTAATTGATTTCTATATATACACACTCACCTCAAATATATTCAAGGACGGCAGAACCAGAACCGCAGATCCAATATGAATGCTAAATTTTATACAATAGAAGGGAAAAAGGGGACATAAGAGCATCTCCAGCAGTTTGGCAAATCGAGTTGCCATCTCTGATTTTTGGCAAAAACGTTAAAAATACTCCTCCAACAGTTTGGCAAAAGACTTGGTAATTTTTGGCAACTTGGGAAAAACCAGCCTCCAGCGCGTAAATATACGCGCGCGCGCGGTTGGCATCGTAGTTTCTAGTCAGGTGGGAGGGTGAAAAAAGAAATAAATAACAGAGAAGGGTTCCTGATTTAAGTTTTCGAGAGGTGGAAGAGCATAAATATAATTTTGTTTCTCTCTCAGGGTTCCGGATGTAAGTTAGATCTGGATTTGGCAAGTGAATTATGCCAAACTGTTGGAGATAAGCTCTTTTTTACTTGGCATATCTTTTTAGAAATTGGCAAAACACAAGATATGCCAAGTAAAATATGGAAAACTCTTGGAGATGCTCTAATTATGGCTGCTGATCTAATATCTTATCGCCAGGATTGGTCACCACAAGGCTCAATATCCTCATGACCATTGTTACACGGACACGAACCTAAAACCTTTTTTTTAGAAAAAATATGATTATTAGTTGAAACAAAGATAGAATTGTGAGTGATGATCCAAAATGGCCATACTATGGAAAATGGAAGGCAATATGAAAAACGTGATTATTAGTTGGGAAACAATGATACTCATGTTTACCAGAAAATTTGCCTAAAACATCGCAAACAAACAATTATTCCAGTGCAAAATCAAACTTACTACAATGTGCTATGCCAAATTATTTGACCAATGGAGCTTCCAACCACCAACAAAATCCCATAAATACATGCCGGATCGGATCTTTCTCACTTCCCTCGTACTTGTACCATAACTTTATTTATTTTATAGTGACTAGAACATTCGGCGTGCGATGCATGATGCACGTCCTACCATTTGGACTATCAAATGTAAGTAACCACAAGGCAATAAAAAGGTGATAATTAAACTATATGCGTGGTATAAGATGAATTCAATATGAAGCCACATAATGTCAACATAGGTGTCTGTTGCTGCAAAATTCGGAGCGATGAACCTCGCGGAACAGGACACGCTAAAGTCTGGGAGCTCTACTTATCGCCAATGCAGATCCTGCTTTTTAGGTTCACAATGTCCCAGTCAATTTGACCAGAAATAAACAAGGAAAATAAATTTAATCAGTAAGTAACAGGAAACCTATCGGCTGGTGTTCCGAATAGTTCCACAAAAAAGTGATATCGGCTAGATAGTCTGACGCCAATGGGATCATCAGCTATAGAGCCAATTCTCATGCTACTGCTGGAGCTGAAAACAAACTCGATTATAAAGAGATGCATCTAACTTGCTAAGCCTGATTTACCATTAGCATTAGTTGAATCATACCTAACCGAGACACGCTAACAGCTAGGGCGATAAATCAGATAAAACCCGTCGATGAATGTAATTATAAAAGAATTTACTCTTAGCTCGTAGCTGTGATCGGCTGAGGTAGCCGATTGATAACTCAAGCCATAATAGATCGAATCGTATTGATAAGTTTAACTTAATCACACCACTCAAAGATCGGACCTAACTGAGACAATCTAAGACGTTGAAATCGAGCTAAATGAAGGTACATGATTTGATCAGTTTAATATAAAACAAAGATCGCTAATCATATCCGTTATTATGATCCTGCAAGCAAAAAGTGTTAGACGGCAGCCGATAGATCTCTAATCAACATTGGTTAAATTGTAAAATCTAATAAAAATCTATAAAAGATCGGACCTAACTGAGACAGTCTTATGAGCAATTAAAATAGATCAATGACTAGTAGATATACTAAACAAAATTATAGCAATGCGCCATAATTAAAGCTTAGCAAATCTAATTTGAACGATACTTACGAGCAAGCCGGAGATCAGACCTAACCGATGCAGCCGTGTCTACCGAAGAAGTCGCTGAGTTCTACTCTACTCCTACTCCTAGGGTTTTGGTGTGATGCCGAAGGAAGATGTGTATTGATTGATGTGTTTTTGTACAAAACCCTAAGGTCTACTATTTATAGTCTGATATCAAGACTTCTAGCTTATCACAACTTTACCAAAACTTGACTGAAAAGAAAACAACTAAACCTACTTTATTTACAAAGACCTTCCAAAAGGATCGGACTTCTAGATTCTCTGATGGCATCAACCTCTCGTCCGAGTCTTGGCTAGCTGCCACGCTGACTTTGACCAGCCTTTGACCGCACCTTGACCATACTAGCGTCAGCTCTGACCAGGTCTTCTAACATCTTGGGCCGAACGAGTCATTGGCCTTCCTTGTCAGCTCCATTTTCTCTTACCAAAATTATACTTGCAAAATTTTAGCGTCAATAGTGTCTATCTGGCATTTAAATCATAAATATTATAGCACATCCAAGCACCAAGCTATCCTAGCTATTAAGTGTATGTCTGGCATAAGAATAGTGAATAATATAACTCATCCGAGCACCAGGCTATCCTATCCATCTGGTGTCTATCCTGCATCACAATCATCAACATCGCAATTCATCTGATCACTATGGTTACATCCGAGCACCAATTTATCCGATCATCAAGTGTCTGTCTGGCATTTATTTGGAACATCAAGATTATAGCACATTTGAGCATCCTAAATCTATATGCAACAAGTATGCATAGCGACCAAACAACCTAGCTGGTAGCTTTAAATACTAATTGAAACCAAAAGCTAATCACCAGACTACACAGTTTGCAGCGCGGAGGTCAATGCAGACTCCAGATCCCATGCATCAGACTCTTCTTGCCGGAGATGAAGGTCACACAAAAACCAACCGCAACTGGTAGAGACAAAATCAACATGAGCTTCACTGCTCATGCATATCCTTGCTTGGACTACAGAAAAATAATAATTTAGTGTCTAGCATGTGTTATGGAGATGTAACAGCAAATTCCAAATGATTTGCTACTTGAATGGTTTCTAAAAACAGGAGGAAGTTGCCAATTTGAAAAGACTGACAAAATAGTAATACTCTATTGTTTGCCTGTCTTCTATGTCTTCTTATTGCATTTTGTTTATCTTATCTCGCTTGGCCACTTTGATCAGCAAAGTTTATGTGATTATATGCCTTGTCAATCTCATTTTGTTCAATGGAAAGCTATCACTTGTAGTCAGTTGCCTAGTTGTTTAGTAAATACATGGCTGTGCTTGTACAAAGAAGCTAATCATGGACAAGCAATCATCTTAGGCTGTAATGCTAACTATTCTATTCAGGTCCATCTAGGGTAGCATGATTTTGTTACTTATGACAAAAATATTGGGGAGTGGACCTAGCGAGGTGGAGCTGATGGTAGGTTAAGATTTGAACCTATTCTTACATCACTATTCTTCCATTTTGATTTAGCTGCTGCACCCCAAAAAGTGCATCCATGCAAGTGTATAGAAGAGCAGTTCCTAATGGCGAGTTCCGAGTTTCAACTTCAGCATGTAGGCTATGTTTCCACATTGAAAAAACTCGCTAACTTGCTACCATTACACTTAATATACTTTGCTCCACACCTAAAATATATTTACTCTTTTATCTTTGAAACTATTGTTAGCTTCAATGCATAAGAAAGGTCCCTCTAATTCAATCTCAGATTTATATATCCAATCAAGTTAATTTCGTGGGATCTGACATTGTTCATGAGTTTGATATTTTTAAGCAATGTATATTCACCAACTTGATTACCCAATGAGACTATATCAATTTCAGGCTGGTTTATTCATAATACATGCATGTATGTTGTTAATCTATTGCAGGAATTTCACTTCTAAACCTTTTAGAAATCGAAAGAAAATCTGAATTAGTTTGATCCCTTGCTCTAAACTATTTAACTACATCTCTACACATAACACAATATCAGCGACTAGTTAAAATCCTGAGCAATCTTTGCTACGGACAAAATGAGTAGTACAAACCCTACTTACTGGATAGTAAAGCAAGAACTTGAATGACATTAGTTATCTCATCAGATGCCCAATAACACATGGAAAGGAATAGAGGAGGGACAAACTCACTCTGAGATGCTGCTGCTGAAACCCAAGAAGCGCTCCAATTCCTCATACTGATTGTATTCCTCAACTTCTATTATGCCATCAACACCTAGAATTCTTTGCTTTCCAGAGATCACAATATGCTTCTTCTATTTCTAAGGGTCGGTTATGTAGAAAACCTGTACGACACACTACCCACTGGTCATCTTTGTAACGCACATTGCCAAGGTCGACAAGTGTCGTAAACCGGTAGTTGTCGACATTCGACGATTTAATCCACTGGCACTTAAACACAGCGATCCTAAGATTTCCTCAGTAGTTAAGTTCTCATATAGTATCAATATAGCCACAGTAACTCATTGCATGACCATTTACATTCGCAGCCTCTATCCGAATGCAACTATTTTGGTAGGTGACACTCTTTTTGTCCTTTGCATTGGTATAGAAGACGTATCTATTTATGTCATGTGCTTGCCATGATGTGGCCATGCTTGATGGACTAGAAGCCAACAACCTTATCGTTCTTGCATCTGTGGAATCTTCTTCGGAAAGATTCCGATTCTATAACCAGGCCGAGAAGCTACATTTTTGCTCTTTGACAATCCAATCCTCTGAATGACATTACTTTGTGCGCGAATCTCATCTGTGTGATTCTTGAGGAGTAGACATCAAAAAAGGAAGGAGGGAAGCACATCTCAAGTTGGGCCTGGGTCTCTGAGATGAGCAATTGTAGACGACAAATCCTCACGATCAACCACCTTATGGGAATTTGTGTTGAAGCGGTAACACATCCGTGTGATAACCATCCTAAGGTACACTGGTTTGATAGCTCTGATCGCAATAGGGAGGAACACCATCATCATCACGTGGCAACCGTGAGAATTATAATTAGTTAGCTGCAAATTCATGGAGACTAGTTTCGTAATGTTGGATGAGAAACCCGCGGGCACTTTCACTCCTCTTAAACACTTGCCAACAACTTGTTTCTCTTCTGTTGTCAGATTGTAGCTAGCCACAGGAAGGTACATTTTTTCATTTCCACGATCCTATGGGTGAAGCTCTGGCCTGATACCAAGTTCAACCAAGTCGATGCGTGACTTGAGACAATCCTTCTTCTTGCTTGATAGATCCAAGAAACCAATGGTGCCCTCAAAGACATTCTTCTCTAGATGCATACCATTGATGGCATGCCAAACTGCTTGTTCCGGCCAATACTCCAAATACTTGAAAAAAATTAAATTCTTTTTGAGTGGCACACGCTCAGCGATAAATGGAGTATCCTTCTTGTTATTTGGATCCTTTTACAATGACTTCTTGCCAAGCTTGACCTGTACCTTCTAGACCACATCTAGAACAGTTTCTTCCCATTGAGATACTAGGGAGCTCCATCTTTCTCAATCGTATTTGTCAAAACGTTCTTTCATCTTGCGAAACCTGTGAGACTTCAGTGCGAAGTGTTGATGGTGCATGTACACTTTTTTCTTACTTCCAGGAAGGAACAAGAATGCAGTTGAATTGATCCAGACCACACAACATGTCTTCCCTTTGATCTGACAATTCATGGCAAATAGCGTAGGATAGTCATTGATGGTAACAAAAATAATGGCTCAGAGTACGAAGTACTCTTGTGGTATGCATCCCACATACGGAAACCTTCGTCCCATAGCTTCTTCATATCTCTCAACAAAGGCTCAAGAAAAACATCTATGTACATGGCCGGTTGCTTTGGACCTGTATAAGAATGGTTAGCAAAAGATACTTTCATTTGTGATGAAGTCATGGTGGCAGGTTGTAAATGGTTAGGATCAATATACATGTGTTGGGTGCTGCTTCTTTCACCGAAAGGATTCATCCCATATGTACTCAATGCAAATCTTATGTTTCTGGTTTTGTTGCGAAACTCTTCATGATTTGCATTAAAGTTTTCCGCTGGCGAGCATCGGGTAGGTGTCGAAGCTTACTATCATCCTTGTTAGATTGATCTGCATGCGAAGTCATAAGCTTAGCATTCTTAGGATTTGAGAACAAATGTTTCTGGCAGTCGATCACTAGCAGGTACCACATAACTAACATGGGAATCTTTCTCTAGTTCATGTCCACATCTATACTTGTGTCATCGTCAACATGTATGGTTCTTGATCAGCACCCTTATTCTTTTCAACTCTCTTCATCTTCTTTGAGATGGCATCTCCTACCTCGTCCGGAATGAAATCTGCATTACTTTTGTAACGACCAGAGCCACAATTCAAACAATTCTCATACTTCTCATAATCGCCACAGTACAACATTCAGTGGTTTGGACAGGCATATATTCTTTGAACACGCATTGATAGTGGACTAATAGTCTTCTTCCATTCATATGTATTTTTTGGCACAAAGTTAGGCTTTGAAAGCAAGGAACCTAGGAGGCGTAGAAGATCATTGGAACTGCTATAGGACCATCTATACTTAGCCTTAAGCATTAGAAGTTGAATTAAGAAGCACAGGACTGTCCACGTATTCTCACATCTGGATTCATCATATACACTATCATGAGCGATCTTCTTCAGTGCATCAAAATTTTCTACCCCTTTGCACTGCCAATTAACACTTCAGGTTCCATGTGGCGTAACAATTCTTCCGGATCGGGATCAATCTCAAAGCCTGCTCATCAATTATTACAATGATCCCGTCCACACCACCATCATCCATTGTTTCGCAATAATCACTGAAGCTTTCCAATCTAGCATCGCCACCTATAAGTTGATGCTAGATTATAAGTTGCATGCTAGCTGCTATACACAGTGACTAAATGGCGCGGCTAAATTCATAATCTCTCAATTGCTTAGTTCTTTTTTCCAGCAAACTTGTATACACTTTCATATGAAGCATACACAGTCATTCCCGCCCTATACATGCATGCTTGCACACATTAACCTCTATGAACACCTTTGACAGAGAGGATATTATTAACAGATCTTGATATTTGATAAAAAAGTCACGACTCATGCTCATTGTCGATGGACACGTCGTTTCTACTGTAAAAAGAAAAGAATAACTAGCTATAAATGCGAACATCCATCCTGAATCCTTTGCTCTCTTTCAAACAACTAGACCATTTATATATCTTATGGTCCCTTCTATCGTACTACATGGGATTCTAACCCAGCAGCTAGTACTCCTCTAGTACCATATCATATATAGACATGCATGGAACATATGCAGAGGCTATACTGGAATGGGTACGGTCATGCGATTCATGATGCAACTGTATAGTGTGTACTGCCGCACGCCCTTTAAATGAACGAGATGCGACACAAATCTTTCAACGTATGTATGCTTCGTGTATAATATAAATAGATAGGACGAACGCTTTGCAAATCGTATTGCCATTGCCACAGCATAGGCTGCTAAGGCTGGGTCGTCCTGGTTGAACGCAAGGCCATGGCGTCGTCGTTCCTGGTAGCTGTGGTGGTCATCCTCGCGTTCATCTACTCCCTCCAACTAATAATCACCCACGCCCGCAGGCGTCGTCGTCTCCCTCCAGGCCCCTGGCCACTCCCGGTCATCGGCAGCTTCTACGCCGTCGCCTGGAGCAGGGCTCACCGCTCGCTCGCCCGCCTCGCCGAGCGCTACGGCGACGGCGGCATCATAACCATCTGGGTGGGCCGGTTCCCCACCGTGGTGGTCTCCACGCCGGACGCCGCGCGCGAGGTGCTCCTGCGGCGCGACGCCGACCCGGCGGGCCGCACCGTCCTCGACACCTGGCGCACGGGAGGCCACGCCGCCAGTTCGGTCATCTTCCTCCCGCCCCGCGGCAAGTGGCGCGCGCTGCGGAGGTTCGCCACGGCGGAGCTGTTCAGCCCCCGCCGGCTCGAAGCGCGACGGCCGCTGCGGCAGGAGAAGGCGCGGGAGCTGGTGCGCCACGTCTCCGAGCGCGCGGGGCGCGGCGAGCCGGTCGACGTCGGGGACGCCACGTTCGACGCGGCCATGGACATGCTGTCGCGCACCCTCTTCTCCGTCGACCTCGACACCAAGGAGCTGAGGTGCGTGATGAAGGAAGCCTCGCTCCTGACCGCTGGGCCGACTGTCTCCGACCTCTTCCCGGCTGTGGCGGCTGATCTCCAGGGCGCACGGCGAAGGATGGGGGTATTGCTCAGGAGTGTCCACGGGATGATCGACGAGCAGTTCATGCGGCGCAGGCACTGCCGGGAGGCCGGTGAGCCAAGTAGAAGTGACATGATTGTTGGAGATCCTCCCGACGCAGAACACCGACGCGAACGGCGAACAGAACGCCGCCGGGGGGGGGGGGGGGGGGTCGACGGTGAAGTCACCCTTCCGGGCAACTCCAGCCCCGGCCTTGGTGCGTAATCGACGCACCACACCTCCCTCGTGCTCACCAAGCCGCTCACTCCATGAACTCGCTCACGGACGCGATGAATTTTGGGAGAGTGGGAGGTGGAAGATGAACAGTGTCACGAGGAGAATTTACGCCCAAACGCACAGTGCCGCATACCATTCTTCAATTCAACTCGCAGGGAGCACAACAGGGTTACATGGTGGCTTTATAGCCGGGTGGACGCGCCCACGACCACGCGCTACCCCACTACGTCGCCGATCGGCCCGGGCGGCTCCGCCGTGGCGCTCACAACACGCTCAATGCGCGCACGCCACGGACCGAGGATGCCGCGCCCAATGCGGCCAATCCAACGACCTCAACGACCACCTACTGACTCGCTCGAACGAGCTCCCCCCGATCCTCGACTCCACGATCACGATCGCACACATACGATCGCGATCCACACACCGCGACGACCGCGTGCACACACACGCTGCCGTGCTCGGCGCCCCGCGCGCGCACACGCACTGCGCCACGCGCACTACACACGACGCCCGCGCACACGCGCGTCGCGCACACACACATCCCAGCCACACACACGTGTGCTGGGTTTATTCCTAACAATGATGGATGTGGTGATAGACATGGAGCATGAATGGGAGGAAGAAGAGGGCAGTCACATGAACTACGACACCGTCAAAACCTTATTCACGGTAGGCGTAGCTACATGTTCCTCAACGAGTTCAATTATTCCCAAGGTCTAAATAGCGGTTTCATATGATTTAGCGGTACCAACCCAAAATCCCACTTAAATCCCGCTATAGCGCGCTTTAGCTCGCTAAATCGCCGCTATAGCCTGTTGCGACGACTTTCTCCTGGTTCTATAGTGTTGTTATAGCTAGGCTATAGCCCGCTATTTAGAATGATATTTCCAGCATATCGATCGTAAATTATTCGCAATCGCACTGACATGATTTGCCTTGCCTCTGACAAAAATATTTCAGGATTTCTTCTTTGCAGCGACCGAGACAAGTTCGAGTGCAATTGAGTGGGCAATGGCGGAGTTGCTGCGATGCCCGGAAGCAATGGAGAAGGTAAGGGAGGAGCTCAGGACTGTTCTTGGCACTAGAACAGAAATGGAAGAGTCTGACATCGCGCAACTTCCATATCTGCAAGCCGTGGTAAAAGAAACACTCCGACTCCACCCGCCCATCTCCCTATCATTCTATCGAGCCATGGCCGCCGTGCAAGTGGGAGGCTACACCATTCCTAAAGGAACCAACGTGATACTCAACATTTGGGCGATTCATCGAAAAGCCGACACGTGGGCTGAGCCGGATAAGTTTATGCCCGAGAGGTTCATTGGCAGCGACACTAGTTTTTGGGGTAAACACATGGAGCTGATCCCGTTCGGTGCTGGACGCCGCATATGCCTCGGGTTGCCACTAGCACATAGGATGGTGCATTTGATGCTTGGTTCTCTACTGCACCACTTTGATTGGACGCTCCCTACAGAGGTCAAGGAAAATGGTGTTGATACGACTGAAAAGTTTGGGCTAGTGGTATCCATGGCAACTCCTCTAAAAGCCATAGCAAATAAGAGATGTGACGGGTAGGCAGGCTCGCTTATATATATATAGTATGTAATAAGGCAAATCGTGACGTCATGTAATAAGGCAGCACAATGGAGTAGTAGTTCTACAAATTAAGTTTAGTAAATGGTGTTGTAATAATAATACCTTGAATTACACGCACCTATATGGTTGTAGATGAGGTCAATTAGACCTACTATATATAAGCATGGCCAAGACAACGGGTGACGTCAATGGGTACTATAAAGTTTCCATATATGTAAGAACCGACAAGGTTTTTTATGGGTATTGTAATGTACAATATATAAACCATCTTTCGGAATTGCTTGCAGCTATCATGACATTCCCATAACCACTTCTTGCGAGCGTATGCCCGGCCCCCACCCGGGGGCGTCTATACATAATACGAGCGAAATTCGGCGGAGCTATTGTAGATGAAGATTTTGAGCAGGCCGCGCGTGCAGCAAATTCATTGACTGAAACTGGAGGCCAACGGAAACACCGGAGACCCATTACTTCATCATCAGAGGCCCGCATAAACGGGAGGTCCATTATTTCAGAATGCTTGAAGAGACATCAAACATTTATAAATATACCAAACTTATCGAAATAGGTTTGTTCCATTTCAAAATGTTTGAAACATTTATAAATGTCCCAAAATATTGAATAAGAATGGTCTCAAGTCTTTTGTACTGCAGACGGTCCGCTCCTTCTGAGACGGACGGTCTGGGAAGGTGAAAATGGTTGACTAACCCACAATCATTGCATTTTAGCTAGGGTTTAAATGGCAGACAGTTTGGTTCTTGTGAGGTGTACAATCCGCGATAACTCTGTTTTGACTTTGTTTTTTAGTGTAATGGCTGGAATCCGTAGGGATAGCTATATATACTCATTTGCCCCTGCCATGGGTAAGCTCTCTATTGGCACTTTGGAAAAGCTTCCTCTTGACATGAGCCATCCATTTCATCGTCCTCACAGCAACACCGTCGGAATGGGGTCAATCATGTCGACCACGGCCATGGCAGCTCCTTCTAGCACATCCAGCTCTTTCTGCTTTTCTCCAGCTTATTGGCCATATCACTCGGATCTGGTGCATATTCTTGGCGTCCCCATCTTTGTAGCTTCTTGCAGGTGACCTTGTGATCTTCCATCAAGTCGGCATGGTCTGCATCTACTCAAAGGCTTGCCTGATGCGCTCGTTCTCCACTAAAAGACGGTATACACCACACTTCCAATTGTTGGATAATCCAAGCTCGGTTAGTTAGCTAGAATAAAGGAGCTCATCGTTGGCCACGATGAGAGCGTCGTTGTACAGGCTGCTTGCATGAAAGCATGCAGTTGTGCTCCTTTTCTTTCGGCAGAGTCCTAGGTGTAGAGGAGGTGATGAACTGGTCTTCAGGTCGTGGGATGGCGCGATCGCAATGGAGGCATGGGAATCGCAGCGTTGTGGCCCAGTTTAGCCACTTGTTTTCAGTTGTAATAGGTAGTATATATTGCTTATCAATACATGAAAAACAGCTGTTGGTTAAGGCACCAAAACTCTGTGTGTTCCACTATGATCTTTTGTGCGTGCGTGTGTTCTGAAGTTCCAAGGGTTCTTCGTCTCTGGCGACGGGTGTTGAAGTCAACACGTGGCATCAGAGCCGGTAGTGACACCGGGGAGCCATGTCATTGGTGCCCAACCACGGGGGGGGGGGGGGGTCGCGGACGCCAACGGGCGGGAGGCGGCGGCAATCGCCGTCGCCACCGCGGCGCCGACTGCACCCGCGGTACCGCGACGGGACTGTCATGATGGAGCGCACGGTGGAGCGTTGCATCAAGGACATCGGGGGAGCCGGATGGCCGATGCTCATCAAGACCAACTACGGCACGCGGACGCCGTCGACCACAGCTACGTCGACGAGGACGACAACTTGATGGCACTCGAGGCCATCTGCAAGTCTATCCCGCCAGAGCTCTAGGAGATCATGGCGATTAAGCCCAGTGCGAGGGCGGCCTGGGAGGACCTCAAGACAGTCAATCTTGGCGTCGAGAGGGTGCGCCGGGCCAAGGCAGACATGCTGCGCAGGGAATTCGACTCCCTGGCGTTCAAGGATGGCGAGACGATCGACGACTTCTCCGTGTGCATCAATGGGGTGGTGCAGCAGCAGAGGACTCTGGGTGAAGAGGTCGACGAGGTGATGGTCGTCCGCAAGTTCCTTCAGGAGTTGCTGCCGCGGTATCATCAGATCGCCATGTCGATCGAGACACTCCTCGACATGGAGGATGTCCCGGTCGAGGAGCTGGTCGGTCGCCTCAAGGCCACGGAGGAACGGCACGGTCTCACCTGCGGCGGCACCGGCCTCGCGCAGCTGAACCTGACGAAGGACAAGCTAGTGGTGCGGCTGTCGAGGCGGCTGCACATCAATGTCGACAAGGGGTCGGGAAGCTCGAGCGGTGCTTGGGGAAACCAACAGCACGGGCGTGATGGAGGTCATGGCAAGTCTGGACGCGGCGGAGGCTAGAAGAAGGGAGGCGCGCGAGGCGGTCGCGGCAACGGCGCGCGAGGCGGCCACGGCGACGGCGCGCGCGGTGGCCACAACGACGACGGCGCACGTGGTGGGAACGGCGACGTCGGCCGCGACGAGTGCCGCTACTGTGGTCTGAAGGGGCATTGGGCCCGTGAGTGCCCAAAGCGAAAACATGATGCGCAGGCCCATGCAGCCCAAGTTGAGGAGGATGGGAGTTTACTGGTCGTTGCAGTCATGGCCCAGGTGAACTCGTCTTCCTCTTCCCAGGACACGCCGGCGGCGGCCGCCATCAACCTCAACGAAGAGAACCTCTTCGTCCAGCTCGGAGAGAGGGGCGACGGCGACACCACTCGATGGATGCTCGACACGGGCGCCACAAATCACATGACTGGGGCGAGATCTGCGTTCGCGGAGCTCGACACAAGAGGTGTGGGACAGTTCTCTTCAAGTGCAAGACTGGGGAGCACCAGCGGCTCACCGGCGTGTAACACATCCCTAGGCTGACGGCGAACATCATCAGCCTGGGCCAGCTGGAGGAAGAAGGCTTCAAAATCCTGCTGGAGAATGGCGCACTAAAGATCTGGGATCCGTGGCGACGGCTCGATGCGGGGGTGCAACACCGAGGAGGCGTTGTGGCGCTGGCATGCCTGGTTCGGACACCTCGGCTTCCAAGGGCAGCAAAATCTGTTGAAGGGGGAGATAGTGCGCGGCCTTCCGAGGATCGAGCAGGTTGATCAAGTCTGCGATGGGTGCTTGGTGGGCAAGTAGCGTCACTTCCCATTCCCGGCGGCAAGCAAGTTCAAGGCAAAGGGGCAACTGGAGCTGGTCCACACCGATCTGTGTGGACCAATCACGCCGGCAACACCAGGAGGGAAGAAGTTGTTCCTGCTCGCCATCGACGACATGAGCAGGTACATGTGGCTGGTGCTCCCGGCCACCAAGGACTAGGCGGCTACGGCGATCATCCGCCTGCAGGCGAGGGCTGAGGCGAAGGTCGGGCACAAGCTGGGGACGCTGCACACTGACCATGGCGGGGAGTTCACGGCGGGGGCGTTCGTGGACTACTGTGCCAGCCAGGGGATCCAGTGACACCTCACCGTGCTATACACGCCGCAGAAAAATGGCGTGGTGGAACGCCGGAACCAAATCGTGCTGGGGATGGCATGGTGCATGCTCAAGGCGATGGGCGTCCCTGGCCGCTTCTGGCGTGAAGCTGTGACGACGGCCGTCTTCGTACTCAACCGTTGACCGACGAGGAGTTTGGAGAATAAGACTCCGTATGAAGCCTGGCATGGTTCCAAGCCTGCCGTTCACTTTCTTCGCACTTTTGGCTGTGTCGCACATATTAAGAACACGAGAGGCCATCTGCGGAAGCTGGACGACAGGAACACGCCGATGGTGTTCATTGGGTACGAGCCGCGCAAAAAAGCCTACCGGCTCTACAACCCAACCACTGATCGGGTGCACGAGTCATGCGACGTGGTGTTCGAGGAAGGGCGCGCTTGGAACCGGAATCAAGGCGGCGCCAAGACAAACATCAACGACGGCGGTGGCGGCAGCGACGATTCGTTCATCATCGAGTACGTCTACATGCCGGGCGCTGCAAGTGCGGTGGGGACACCGCGTACGGCTTCAGCTATGTCAAGCACGCCAGGAGGTGCGGGCCGGGGCACAACACCGAGCGCGCCAGCGGGCTCGGTTGGGAGCACGATGCTGAGCACACTGGGTGGAGCCAACATGTCTGGCGGGGCGGCCATGCCACCGCAGCTGGCAGGAGGCACTCCACCCGAGCCAGCTGCACTAGGAGGAGTGGAGTTCGTGTCTCCACCAAGCCAAGGGCTCGACCTCGATGCCGACAACGATGTTGGTGATCCCTTGCATTTCAGGCTGCTCGACGACATTTACGCCAGAGGGGCAGCACCTCTGGAGGATGCAGAGGAAGGAGCAGCTGAAGGGGAGTTGCTGTTGGCTGCTGGTGATGGGGAGGCGGCCACATTTGAGGAAGCTAAGGGGGAATAGTGCTGGCTCAAGGCCATGAAGGAGGAGATGGCGTCCATTGAGTAGAACAGCACATAGAAGCTGGTGAAGCAGACCCGGGGTCACAAGGAAATTGGCGTGAAGTGGGTCTTTAAGGTCAAGCGCGACGAGCAGGGCTCCATTGTCAAACACAAAGCTCGGCTCGTCGCCAAGGGGTATGTGCAGCAGCAAGGCGTCGATTTCGGTGAGGTATTCGCCCCTGTTGCAAGGATGGAATCAATTCGAATGCTGCTTGCAGTTGCTGCATTGGCTTGTGCATCATATGGATGTCAAGTCAGCATTCCTCAATGGTGAGCTCGATGAGGAGGTGTATGTCCAGCAGCCGCCGGGGTTCATCTCTACCGGACATGAGGAGAAAGTGCTGAAGCTGAACAAGGCGTTGTATGGGCTGCGTCAAGCCCCTCGCACATGGAATGTGAAGCTCGACAGGAGTCTGCACGACTTGGGGTTCGCTCGCTGTGTGAGTGAGTATGGCATGTACACCAAGGGCACAGCAGCGTCGCGTGTGGTGGTGGGAGTCTATGTGGATGACCTCATCATCACTGGTGCAGATTCAGTAAATGTTGAAGTGTTCAAGGAGGAGATGCTGAAGGTATTTCGCATGAGTGATCTGGGGCTTCTCTCGTTCTATCTTGGGATTGAAGTGAAGCAAGGCAGGAGAGCCATTACTCTTGGATAGGAAGCATATGCAAGGAAGCTGCTTGAGAAGGCTGGAATGCAGAGCTGCAACTTCTGTCATACGCCAACGGAGGCTCGGCTCCAACTGTCGAGCAGGGGCACAACAGCAGAAGTCGATGCAATAATGTATCGCAGCCTGGTGGGCAGTCTGCGGTATTTGGTTCACACCCGGCCAGATATCTCTTTTGCTGTTGGGTATGTCAGCAAATTCATGGAGAAGCCTAGGTTGGAGCATCTTGCAGCAGTTAAGCATTTGTTGAGATATATTGCAGGGATAGTGGAGTATGGGATTGTCTACCCCAAATGTTCAGATAGCAACAACAGGTTAATGGGCTACAGTGACAGTGATTTTGGGGGGGGGGAGATGTTGATGATAGAAAGAGCACTACTGGGGTGATCTGCTTCATGGGTGAGCTGCCAATCTCCTGGCAGTCCCACAAGCAGAAGGCAGTGACTCTTTCATCATGTGAAGCTGAATACATGGCTAGTGCAGTGGGTGCATGTCAGGCTGTGTGGCTTGCCAGGCTGCTGGGCGACATTGTAGGTGTCAAGGTTCAGCTGCCTATTCTGAAGATGGATAATCAATCAGCAATCGCTCTAAGCAAGAATCCCGTCCTTCATGACAGAAGTAAGCATATTGACACAAAATTCCATTACATTCGTAAGTCTGTGGAGGAAGGGAGGATATGCCTGGACTATGTGAGCACTCAAGAGCAGCTTCCTGATGTTCTAACAAAGGCATTGGGGCGAGCAAGGTTCTGTGAACTTCGAGACATGATTGGCGTCGTCAAGCTGAAGTAAAACCGAGCATGAATTAGGGGGGGAGATTGTTGGATAATCCAAGCTCGGTTAGTTAGCTAGAATAAAGGAGCTCATCGTTGGCCACGATGAGAGCATCGTTGTACAGGCCGCTTGCATGAAAACATGTAGTTGTGCTCCTTTTCTTTCGGCAGAGTCCTAGGTGTAGAGGAGGTGATGAACTGGTCTTCAGGTCATGGGATGGCGCGATCGCAATGGAGGTGTGGGAATCGCAGCGTCGTGGCCCATTTTAGCCACTTGTTTTCAGTTGTAATAGGTAGTATATATTGCTTATCAATACACGAAAAACGCCTGTTGGTTAAGACACCAAAACTCTGTGTGTTCCACTGTGATCTTGTGTGCGTGTGTGTGTTCTAAAGTTCCAGGTGTTCTTCGTCTCCGGCGACGGGCGTCTGGCATTGAAGTCAACACCAATCAGTAAGGAGACTTTCTTTATGCACAACCATAATATTGAGCTCTGCTGGAATAAAAGGAAAAGTACTCGGAGGAAATCACAGAGAACTACTCAGCAAAAAATGCAACTCAGCTCAGAGTTAGAAGTCGAAGTTCCCTTTATTTTTTACGGCCAAGTCCTTGTTTTTCTTGGATTGGGTATCAGCTCACTTCTCCAGCTCCATGATCCTGTTGTGATGTTCAGCATTGGATGCTTCAAGGCACTCTTAAAGCTTGGTATTTCTAGCTCCCAACTTGGCGAGCTCTTTCTCCAGAGTTTCGGCACACGGGATGTCATCTGCTAAATCCATGATTGATGCTTGGGCCCAGTTAGGATCTACTAGCACATCGAAGGCAAAGGCCTCCTCCGGCACTGGCCGCTGCTGACGACGAGCCGGACACATTGATATCTTCATCAGTAATTGGTACCGCCTGTGTGATCTTCTCACGGTCAGCACTCGCCGCCTGACCTTGAGTAAGAACTCTCACCTCGGGAAGTACACTTGGCGTAGGTTGGGTTGGGTCGACCTGCCCCAGGCCTGACTGCTCGGGGGATGAAGATGCGGGCGCCGGGCAGCGTGAATTCTTCCTGAACCGAGCTCGAGTGCCTGGGGCTGTGGTAGCTAGATCAGTGGCAGCCGCCACATCACTATTCACTACTAGAAATCAAGAGTTCGCAGTGTGCTTAGATCTTCACCGTGTGCAAATCCACGGGCACACAGCGAAACGCGGCTTTGCCATGCGCCATAAAAAAACACACGGCGAACTTCCGGCACACGGCGAAATAAGGCTTTTCCGTGTGCCAAAGGCCGGCACACGGCAAAATTCTTACCACGTGTGCCGTCCGCCCCCAACCCTAACGGCCGGTCGACGCCGTCCAACTTTGCCGTGTGCTTGGGCTAGACACACGGTGAAGCTGCACCTTTGCCGTGTGCCAAATGCCGGCACACGGTAAAATAAAAAAATTCTTTTCTCTTTCATACAAAAATTTTATGTCCGGAATATCCGGACAGATACCCGGAGTATCCGGATTACCGATCGGATGTCCGAACGGCAACCCGGAGTATCCGGACATATACCTGGAGTATCCGGGTCGACATATATCACATGATATTGTTTAATTGCAAAAAAAAATTAAAATTATCAAACTTATCTGAAAAATTACCAAAATTTTGCATGACATAATCTAAGTTGTCTATTGCCTATACAAAAAATTTTCAAGTGAAACCCCAATTCGTCCGTTACTTTAACTCGAAATCTGAACGGCTACTTCTCAACTCTAAGAATCTTCTCCGGAAATACTTCGATTTGTAAGGAGCGTACGTGACAACTTGTACGAAACCTTCTCAATTTTTTACCACAGCCTCCATGTATGAAATCATGATACCATGACAAAGTTTATGATTTTCAGACTTTGTTTGCTTTTTATAGAATTTTAAAACGATTCGGCCACACGTTTGTGGTCGTGTTTCATGGACAAGATGTTCGAAATTTCTTTTCATTTGCTTGGTAAGGCCTCAAACTAGGTTAATTAACATGAATATCATTTTTTCACTCATTTTATTCTATTATTTGAATCACTTGCAATTCAAATTTGACTTGATTCAAAAAATTGCTTGAAATACAAATAATTAGTTAAATATAGCGAATAAATACAAAAATGTACCAAATTTTAACATGGAGTACCACATGTTGTATGTAAAGAATAGAAAAAGTTTTAAAGTGAGAAGAGAAAAAAATTTATTATTTTGCCGAGAGCCACAAAAGACACTCGGCAAAGGCATCTCTTTGCCGTGTGCCATCCTTTGGCACACGGGAAAGATGACTGTTTGTCGTGTCCTTTAGGTGCAGCACACGGCAAAACTATTGGCTGAGGAGCCGAGAGATGCAAGACTATTGGCTGAATCCGGTGATGGAGGATCAACGGGCCCACCACCGCGTCCATCCTCCCTCTTCCTTATCTCTTCGCTCGTCCCATCTCTTCGCAGCTCTCTCTCTTTCTCTCTCTCTCTCCTCCTGTCATCCGGTGAGAAGGAGGCTGCAGCGTGCCGGTGGAGCTCGTGTGCGCGGCGGAGGCCACAGAGTCCGAGCTCTTCGCGTGGCCGCAGGGCGCGGAGCGACGCCGCCGGACCGGCCGTAGTCGAGGAGAGGCCGAGCCGAGCAGGCCACGCGCCGCCTGGCCGGCCGCAGGCGGGGAGCCGCGGCGCTGGGCGGGCCGCACGCGGGGAGCGATGGCGATGGAGCAGGGCTGGCATGGGCGGGGATGGGGCCGGGGACCAAGCAGCATCGGCATCCGCGGCCGGGAAAAGGGGGGCGTCGTGCCTACGCCTCGGCGGCCGTGGTCGGGGACGGGGAACAGCCGCGGATCGGCCATGGCGGGATCCGGCGGTGGCGGCAGCGGCAGCGGCAGCGTGGGCGGCGGCTGAGCGATGGGTGCAGGGGCGGGGTTGGTACGCGGACTCTGCTCCGGCCAGAGCTGAGGAGCTGGGAGGAGTTGGAGGGGTGGAGGGAGGACGGCGAGTCGGTGGCGGCGATGGATGCGGCGGCGGCGTCCGAGGAGCAGGAGGTGAATTTTTTTGGCGGGTGACCAGGCTTCGCCGTGTGCCTGGGACCGTGGCACATGGCGAACTAATTATCTTCGCCATATGCCTGAGATCGTGGCACACGGCGAATTCATCCCGACGCCGTCAGGTTCCGGTCACGCCGTCTTCTTGCTTTTTTGCGCCGTGTACCTCGACAAACACACGGCAAAGGTGTTTGCCATGTGCCCGAAATTTGGCACATGGCAAACTCGGCCTTTGCCGTGCCTGTAGCTGTCGTCGGCGCTTCACCGTGGGCCACCCTCGGCGAATATTTCGCCGTGTGCCTGGGGGGCTTCGCCGTGTGCCCAGGCACACAGCGAAGTATCGAAATCCGGTAGTGATTGGACCCCTCCTGCTCGGGGGCTAGAGCAATCAAGGTGGCATGCACCTGCACCTTAGGTGACGGGTGTTGGTATTTTACAGCATCACGAATAAATCTGTAAACCCACATATACCACACTACAGATACCGTGGTAGCTTTCACTTAGAAGTATTTCAGAATATCCTATATATTCATATAGGAACATGAGTATATTATCTAAAGTTTTAGTTCATCCAAAAACACTACACTACAGACGAAGAAATGGGTAGAGAGGATTTCAAAGGCTCGGAATCTAAGATAAGATAGCACTAATTGAGTTGTTTACTTTGGGCTACCAGCTTCTTCCTGGATAAAACCATATAAGTTCAGGCACTACGGATTTTGCAATATACCCGGACGTTATTGATATTTCATAACATCATCTTTGGATACAAGATTATTATACCCATCTCTGGAAGTGGTGGCAGAAATGCTTGTTGGTGTCTACAGTGCCACTGCTAGGTTAGGTACTCCTAGTCAGCAACAGTTGTAGATTCCAAACAAGGTACAGATATTTCATGAACCATGGATCATTCCGCAAGCGCACGAAATACTGCTATAGCATTTTACCCGGAGTATTTCGGGGTGTCATTTATATTTTCGCAGGGAATGTGGAGGCTAAGTTGTGTATGTAGGTTAATGAACTAATCTCGATGGAATATTCAATTGCATAAGTAAGGGTAAGATAGATAATTGATAGAGGTATTAAGACACACAAGTTCAAACTCAGCTCAAAATAAGATAAAGGCAGGGAGATAGGAAGAAGTTAGCAGCTCGGGTTTTAATGTACTCAAGTTAATTATACAGTTTACAATATACTTTATACTTTACACATGATTAACCTTACTTTAGTCAACATAGTACTACCGGAAGACCGCTCATGGCTGGCAGATAAATCTGATCGAGCCATCAAGGTACTTTGTGAACCTCCTACCCCTCTAACCGAACATGAAGGATTATGATGGCACAAAACAGGACTGTCACCACCAGCATGCTACCTCTACAAACCATGGGAAAGGGCAACATCCAGCACCACTTAACTAACATAGACACCATGTCCACATTAGTAAGTGATACTCTAGTATCCCGCATGGATCCCCCACCCTTTGGATGGACAGACATCATACTAGAGCAAACTTTCGAATACTGGAACGGGTACTAGTGTACTAAAGCTAATTGTCTAATCATGCAAAGCATATAATAACATCGTAAACTAATCATAAAAGATATGTCTGACACCGCAGAATATAAATCATGCAAATATAAATAACTATAAGATAACTCTATTACAAACGACCGAGAATTACAAAAAAGGACTAGAGATGAACTCATACCGGAACTCCTGAGCAACCTCAGGGACCCGAAAAAACTACTAATTTCAGGCTAAACTCCGCTAGCGTAAGAGCTAAACAAGAGAGAAAGCTTGAGCTTGCAACTTGAGGTGTGTTACATTTCTTACCCCAAGGAACCAGTGGGTGCACGGGCACGAGCTGCAGCTATGGCCTATAGAACCGCCATTGGGAGCCAATCAAGAAGCGACACATCGAAACTTGAGGCTGTAGGGCCCATGGTGTGACAGAACTGCCAAATTAAACCGGCTAATTAAATGTAATGGCCATCATTTGCACACATCAGGCGCATTAGTTTAATTAAATGTAACTTGATAGTCTGCTTCCAACCCACGGTCTGATCGAAACATCACCAGTGGTCTCGCATATCTGTGAGCTCTGAGAGTACAAGCATGAGTAATTTACAAAAGTAGGATACAATATGAAATAATTACAAAATGTTCTTAGATAAATTTAGAATTTACATAAGTGGAGACAGCAGCAGAAGAGATTCTAAACTGAGGAGAGTTTTAAGAGAAAACACATACACAAAAAGGCGGTGACTACAGAGACGCGGGGACGTCACATCTAGCCCACAGATGTGAATCCTGGTTAGCTTCAACCAGCAACAGCTACCTGAAAGCAATATAACAACAAACCCTGAGTATACTAATACTCAGCAAGGCTTACCCCGACTATGGGTATACTTAGCCCACTATCTAGACATGTAAAGCTCTTTGGCTCTGGAGTTTATTTTGCGGAAAAGACTACTAATAGTGGATCCTTACTTTCAAGATTTTAGCTCAATTTTCATATAGATTAAACATCAGCTATTTTTTGCACAACTAACTAGAGAAAACATGGTGAAGTATTAAATCACAATTCCAAGTAACTATCATCATATATGATCCATGTTCCATTGATTACACTACGATGCGATAGAGAGATCAAGGGTCTCTTAACCGAGAGGACGGCGAATCGATCCGATTTAACCTTGCAAGGCGGACCTAACACACACTTCACATATAGGCCCCGTCAGACCATACGTGGCAACCCTTCACATATGCACACCAAATAGCCGAACTGCCCTGCGACCCGGGACTGCTAGCCCCACCGATACCAACGAAGGGTCAGCCATGAGTTTCTATACTAGCTCCACTGGTGAAGACAGTATCAAGTCCGCCTACCGGTGCACATATGGTACTGAGCTTACCGGTTTCGACTACCTCCTATTCCCGGCATGCGGTTAGTACTGTTCAAACCTCGATCAACTGTGCCAACAACGAACAGGCCTTAACCGACACAGGCGGAGGCTTACTTTTCATCCATATCATATACATAACCATATTCCTCTCCGCCCGGTCTCCATTTTCATACATCTCATCATTAGTCTCAACATTCTTACCCAACAGTATAGTTCCTATATCTCGTGATTGACAGAAAAATCACTCGACTTCATCCTATATCTCGCGAGTGACAGAAAATCACCCGACTTCTACCGAATCCTAATTAAGCTTGGCAGTACTAATGACCTACACATGCTAGTATATTTACTGAGGAAACCTTGGGATCATGCTACTAAGGTTCCAAACAATTCCTAAAACTTAAAACATAAGTAATTCATATATAATAATTCATAATTTTAAATAGGGATTATGCTCCGGGGCTTGCCTTTTTGCTGAGCGGGGTTAGTATTATTTTCGGCCTTGGGTCGGATCTTCATGAATTTCTTCCTGGGACTGCTTCGTCGGCTCCTGACTTCACGATCAATGTGTGGGTAACGTCTCCGGCTATGGATTTTACATGTATGTATGAGAATGAAATGCCGGTCAATGCAAAAGCATAACTCTAATCCACCATTAATTACTAATTCCGAAATATACTAGTACATGGATTAATGGACTAACACACTAGATGATGTCCTCAGGACATGTAGATTTTACAGTGAACTACACCTTCCGAAAATGAGCTACTGCATAAATTGCAACATTTTCGTACTATCAGATTTGCATACACCAATTAATTAAGTCTAAACACAACTTAAGTTGTAGCAGGAGCAAAAAGAGTAATTCATAAGAATAAATATTTTTCCTCTGCAGATACAAATCTAAACATTCAAACAAAATTGATTTCATATTTTTAGCACTTTTCCTTGATTTGATATGAATTTTACAAATCTCAGTTGAAATCAAACAAATAAAATAAAATCTAGCCCTAATTGAGCCATGGGCCCCATTGGTCAGGGGCTCAAAGGCCCCCAAGCCACGCACGTAGCCACGGCTTGCGGCAGGGCACGCCGGCGCGCAGGGAGGGGCTCCTGCGGCGGCGGCAGCCAGCCGGTAGCAGCGGCATGAGTCTGCGGCCCGCGTGCCCGGCGGGCGGGGCCCGCAGCAGGTGGCGCGACACAGGGCTGGGCAGGTAGACGGCTTGGGGCAGGGGTGATGCGGCGGCGGCGCGATGTTCCGGCGACGGCAGAGCAGGGCAGCCGCGGGGTGGGGCGGCGTGGCGACCAGCGCAGAGCATGAGTGACTAACCACGAGCTCATTCTTGGGGTCGATTTGAACGGAGGATGGCCGGAGAAGCGGATCGAAGGGAGGGGGTGGAGCTCGGGTCGTGCTCTAATGGCGACTAGTGGTAGGGCTAGCGATTCGGCCAACTCAGCCGGGGAGGAGCTCGGGTGAGGGACGGGGAAGGTGGAGGTGGTAGTGAGGGAGCTCGGGTCATGAGGAATCGAGAGATGGTCGAGCGTGGGCGGCGGATTTCGGCCGGCGGGAGCGAGCTGCTCGAGCTCGATCGAGCTCTGCTCGAGGAGGATGAAAGGGGCAGGGTGAGGAAACGAAGATAGATTGGGATGCCGTGGAAGGATGAGGCCGTGGGTACAACAAGGCGACGGTGGTGCGGACGCCGAGGATGGCCGGCACGTAGGCACGGCGTCGATCACGGCGTGCCACGCGGCATGCTCTGCTCCACTGCCGAGAGATCGGTCCGGGTCGAGTCAAGCCCAAAATTTGACGAAATTTTGATTCAACTAGAAATTGCTAAACTTGTTTTGGGATGTAATGACCCTCTAAAAACCAGAGGTGTTGCACATGGGTCAGATGGCCGACCAGGCCCAGGCGCTAACCAACCTCAGCTTTGGTTGAGGGGCTGCCACATGTCTTGTGACTCCATTTGCATGTGCCTTAAAGTTTGTATATGTCAATAACTGCTGCAGATGGGCCCTTTGATCCATGTGAGCCTGATTCTTGCACTCTGATGGGTCGACGATTTTTCCTTAGATCAATAGATCCTTATAACCTGCACTTTAGCTCAATTTTTTATTAAATATTTCCTAGAGGCATAGTGGGTTTTTTGACATTATTTTAGATAAATATGTATGTAAGAAATGTAAATTTTCAAAATTTTCTGTTCAATTTGATGCTTAGAAACGGTCTCCAGCAAGCATCAACAAGATCCCACAAGCTATCCTTTGCTCATCCCAAGCAAAGTAGGAAAAATCAGGTTGTTGATCAGAAAATCACTCTGAGTCTTACCTGCCTGTCATGTCATAGTCTATACCAAAGTAGTTCGACAATAAATTTGAATAAGTTGGGGCCTACAAACCTCTGCCTTACTCCCGTACTCTTCCATGAGACTTTTAGCCTTCTCTTCGTCTTGAGCTATTGAGAGTTAGAATATTTCATAGAGCAAAACACACTTATTCCTAGATCAGCAATTTATCTGGAGGTTTTTTGTTGAAAAAGTTTTTAGAATCAAGGCTAAGTTCCTCGAATGATTCTCTCGAATCTCTTAATGTGTATGATTCCTTACCAGGGCAATTTCTGCCTCTTTTTTTTACCTACTAAAGATAAGGATTTTGTGGAGCTCAAGGTAGGATAAAGAACAAGGCATACTTGCATTTCACATGTTGTAAAGGCAAAGAGCAGATCCATGGAGAAACAAATGATACAATCAAGATCAAAATGTGCATGTGTGTGGAATGAGATGGATAATGTATGACTTACTCCTGACTGCATTGACTCCTTCTCTCATTTTATTCTCCTCCTTTTTTTAAACATGGCTACCCCTTTTTCTCTCCCTTTTCTTTTGTTTTGGGTCATGCTTCTTGGAATGCATTCTTTTCTCTTTTTGGGGGCTAACCATGACATGAATAATTCAGGGGTATTTATTCTGGGGAGAGAGATTGCCAAAACAAGGAGTATTTATTTGGTGGGTGGTGAATGATGCTAATTCCAAGTGTGTAAATTTCACAAGTGGAAGTGGATGTGTATGTGATCTTGATCCAAAAAGCATGAAAAGATTCTCACTAGGGTCATACAATTTGACAAAATTCAATGAAACAACAAGCAGCATATGTATAAGGTTTTGCAATGATGTACTCATATGGCCCTGATAGGAATTTAATCATCATTGAGGAACTTTGGCTTCTTAATTTTATTTTGAAAATAAAAAACTCCATATTTCAAGCATTACTTGGAACAAGATCGTAAAGCTCTATTTACTATATCTATACTCACAACAACTTTGACTGGGATACAACATTTGCAAACCCACAAGACTTTCAGGTTCATGGAAAAAGGTTTACCAAGCCAACAAACTCAAACTTAAGAGAACACTGAGTTACAAACTAGACTAGACAAACTAAGCAAATCAGAGCAAATTTTCATCCTGTCAACACTAGAGAAGGTTAAACATTCTTACTATGCATTTAAAAGCCTATAACTATTGTTGTTATTTTAATGGACTCCTAATTTTATTACTATGAAAACAGTAAAGCATACAGTTGACCTGGGGAAAGGAGCCTCCCCCAAGATAGCTTTTGGTTTAGGGTCCGATGAGCAGGACCTTTCTCCATACCTGATTAGATCGAGGTTGAACCGTCCATACCTGGAGAAGTAGTAGTGGACGCCGACGTCTTCTTACGCCACACCTTCTTGGTTTTCTTCAGAGTTGTCGGTGGTGCGAGTGATGGATCCTCAGGTGTTAGGCTATGAACTTTCCAATCCTCCAATGATGGCTAAGTTGGAGGTTCATGAATCTCACAATCTTCCCAGCCGGATTCACCATACAGCCCCTATCCTTCGTTATCCTCATGAGTCAGGAACAATTCTTTCTTCTTGTTTTGAAACCTGAATTTCATGTTCTTTCCCATGATGAGGAAACTTATTTTCCCTGTTCCAACATCAATTCTGGCCTTGGCATCTCTCAAGAATGGTCGTCCAAGTATGAGAGATATTCCCAGATCACCTTTCATGTTGAGAACCGCAAAGTCCGTGAGTATGAAGGTATCTTTGACACGTACCAATAGATTTTCAACGATTCCCTCGAGATACCGTATGGTAGAGTCAGCCAGCTCCACACACATCATGGTAGGGGAAAGAGCAGGATAACTTAATTTCTGAAATGTTACCTTGGGCATGATGTTGACACTTGCTCCAAGATCACATAAAACCGTGGCAGTCAAATATTGAGCAACTGATTATTGGGGTCCCAGGATCCTCTCTGATTGATGCTACTAGCTCACCCCTGTTGGCACTCCTTAGCCTAAACGAATTACTCCGCAAGCGCACAGAGACCAATTGTAGCTTTCACCAGGGTGTATACCTAGGATATCGAATCCAAGGAATGATAAGCTTCGACTAGTGGTCTGGAGCGATTCAGCCGGACCCGCCAAGGAGAAGTGGTACAAGGGTAGAGGGTTTATCTCTAGATAGATTCCTAATTAATAAGCTAACCTGATAGACTACTAACTTGATCTGCTTCAGCGGCCCAAGAGAAGGACTCAGAAAGAGATGAGAAGGGAGTCTGACATCCTTCAGCAACTACTGCTATAAAAGTACCCAAATATGGTGGACTACAAAGGACGGACAAGGCTGTCATCACTTGCCGCCTACCGCTGCGGTATTGTGGGGTGGAACACAACCCGAGATAGCTAACTAAGCCTGGGCACCACGCCCACAGCTATCGAGCTACTTACTCCTACCGTGTACCAAGGCAGAAAGTAACCTCAGAGAAGAGAACTTGCTACTTACGCAGGCTCAGCATCCCACAGATCAAAGAAAGTAACTAAACAAGTAACTTAAGTAAAAAGTAAAACTAGCGAGAAATTGAAGATAAACGAGGAACTTACTTGAATATAAATTCCCCCGGGGTGAGTACAAAGTTGGGGTAAGGTTGAGAGAACTCGACTCCGCCCCTTTAGCCCGACTTCTGCCAAAGCTCTCACCTCACACTCTCCCTATTCTACTAGGATGAAGAACTAATAATTTTGAGGCACTCAAGCTCCAAGTGGTGTGTGTTACAAGTGAGGTGAGGGGTCCTATTTATAATTGCCAAGGTCGGTGAAACGGTTAACCGCTGCAAGCCTATGCTACCTCTGCCTTGGCTTCAACTCCACGCGAAAGGGTGTCGTCAGAGGATGACAAGTGGGTTGGGCGGCCTCCCCTAGGCCGGCCGGCCTGGGGGTTGCGCCACCTGCCCACCGACTTTTCATGGACGGCTCTGATCGCTTCTGGAGGACGGTACTTCTGGCGGTTTGCTCAACCAATGTCGTCTTGGGCCGGGCGGCCTTGCTGGTTGTAGAGCATATGGTTCTTGAAACAAATGTAGGAACTGTGTTAAGACCTATTATATCTTATGTAGCTCCACAGTTGACTCAGTGACTGAGCATATTGTAGCAGCCTAGGGAATTTCTTCTTTGGCATATTGCAACTTCACTAGAAGACAGCAAGCTATGCCACCTCTTCTAGCCAACCCCTTGTGCTTCCCGGCACTGATGGGAGTGCATCCTATAGTATCAGACTTAACACCCTTCAAAGCCATCCTTTTTTTGCCATTGTGTGTTACTTTCATTACTTTTTTCTGCTAGTGAACCAACATTTTAAGGGCTTCATTCCTCTAACTAGTCCTCACCAAGAATCATGTCGTAGCATTTTAAGGGCAACACTCTAGCTTGGGATGTAAAAACATGTCCCTGTACAGTCCACTACAACTGAGGAAACACTGACGGACACACAATGGGACTACCATCCACAGCCATAAACTGAACTGCAGGACAAATTTGTGTTGCACAATGCAATTGCTCAGCCAACTTGTCACTGAAAAATGTACAAACACTACTTGCGTCTACTAAAATCAACACATCCAGATTACCCACTTTGCCACACAACTTCATGGTTTTTCTTTTGACAGCTTGTTGATCATTAGAGTCTCCAACTACTACAAGCACATCTATTTCAGTTTCTTCCTCACTGTCAATTTCATTAGGTTCATTAGACTGTTGTAAAGCATCAAACAGCTCTTCAATCACGTGTAGCGACACCTACTGTGGGCACTTGTGGTTATGACCCCATGTTTCACCACCCTTGTAACAGAAGCCATGTTTCTTGCGATAAGCCAATAATGCCTTCAACTTATCATCAGTAGTTGGCCTGTCCAACTTGGATGAACAGCCACGGGACTTCTTAGATTTATCAGAGGTAGAGGTCTTAGACTTATCAAACTGAGTCATGATTCTGAAAGAAAATTTCCCACTATCACGAGGCAAAGCTCTTCGGCTGGAATGTGCCAGTTCTTCTTCCTGCATCAGAGCCAGAGTATTTGCTGTCTGAATGTCCTTGGGTTGATGTAGGGAGATGGCGGTACGAAACTCTTCTTTCAAGCCTCCCAAGAAACGAACCACGAAGTATGTATCATCGTAGTATGAATTGTGGAGGGGAATTGCATGAGAAAGCTACTCAAACTGCTCAAGATACTCGATAACCAAACCACTCTGATGAAGAGCATCAAATTGACACAACTGCATCTTGTACTGATCATGATCAAATCGATCAAAGACAGCCTGACAAAATTTGTCCCAATCAAGTTCACGGACGCATCTCCTCAGTCCGCAACCAAGAAGCCGCTGCTCCCCTGAAATTCAGCACCCCGAACCTTGTCTCCAGATGATCACCCACCGAATATACCTCGAGAAACATTTCACAGCGATCACGCCAAAGCCGGGGATTATCACCATCGAATTTGGGAAATTCAAGTTTGGGAAGAGGGGAAGCGCAAGGTGCAAAATCACGAGGCACCTCAGTGTGCAGAAATTGGAGTGGAGAAGTATCTGAGAACATACTCGTGACCAGGTGTGGCGGTTGGGATCCAAGAATCCCACCGCCAACATCCCGGTGAATGGTGGCGACGCAGTGCCCGCTGGGCCGCTCTTAGGACGGCACAGATGGGCACACCTCCGGATGTGGAGCCAAGTTGAGGTTGAAAGCATCTAGACCCCTAGTGGGTTTTGGAGTATTGATTGACAACACGATTAAAGGACTAACTTGTTTGCATGAGATTATGAGCATGAATTTAATTGATAAATTTGTATGAAATGAGATGGCTCATGTGTTGCAAGCAAGTGTGTTTATCCCATTGACATTATATATATTCGTGACAAGCAAAACAAGAAAGAAAATATAGAGCAAGGTATTCATAGTTAATATAAAGGCTCTAATATTTGTGAAGGCTTGTTAGACTTATGATGGGATTCAAAATGACAAGTAAAGGTTTTGTGAATGAGATGTGATATGCTTATGCATAGTCTCAAATATTGAAGAACTTGTCATTTGTAACAAATGGTTGTTAACAAAAGAAGCAAGCAAGGCAAAAGTAAATGAGACAAGAGCTTATGCAAAGATAATGTCTCAAAATGGAAAGCTTGCATATGTGATTGAATTAAGAATTTGAATTGATAAAGAAGATTTCATGCATGACATAAATCAATATGAGTTCAAGATGGACGGTTAGGATAAAGGTAGAGGACCGAGAGGCGTGGTTCAAGAGGCTACGCAAGCGACGGCTTGGGGGGAGCAAAGAAACCGATACGGGTCAAAGGCTAGAGATTCTAGAGTCATGTAGAGCTCTATGTTGAAGAGTGTCATTATTCAAGTGAAAGAAGGTGACTTGTGAATCAAGATGGAATTCATTCCTATGCAAATTGAAGATTCAAAGTCACTAGCTCAAAGCGGGTATGCTCAAAGAATGAAGATGTTGATTCCCTCACGGATTAATCGAAGAAAGGTCGGCTTGATCATAATGCGAAGCTCAAGTGAGAATTGTGATTGTTGTATATTTCATTTATGCACTTGAGTATAGGAATGTCATACTATCAAGAGGGATGCAACATCAGTAGGTTTAGACAACACCAAAAGTGCTCATAGCAGTCCCTAGAGAGTTTAGCCTAAGAAGAGAGAGCTAACTGCAGAAATCAGAGAGGGACAAGTCTGACCGGTCCAGGGGACCGGTCTGACCGGTCTAGGCAGGGTGTGGCTCTAACGGCTATAATTTCAAACTGACCGGTCTGACCGGTCTAGGGGACCGGTCTAACACTGATAGGGGCAATGGCTAGCTTTTGTGAGAGGAGTATTTATACCCCATGACTTCACCCATTCGTGGGTGCTGATGCTATTCATTTCAAAACACTTGTGAGAGCCTTGTGAGCACTTGGAGATTCCTCCCCAACCTCACTTTGTGAGAGTTGCTTGATTCAAGTTGAATCCTTGAGTTGGGTTGAGTGAATCCATTCCTAGAGAGTCATTTGAGCAAGAGAGATTGAGTCCTAGCTTTTGAGCACTTGCGGTTGCGTCGGCCAACTCGATTGAAGCATTTGTTACTCTTGGAGCATCGGCTCCTAGACGGCTAGGCGTCACTGCCTAACTCGCAAGGTTGTGGTGAGCAGCGGCAAGTTTGTTGCAGCAGCGATTGTGTGCCACGAGGGCGCATGGTCATATAGTGGAGACAGGAGATAGCTTGACCTTAGGGTCACCATAAGCTTCCTCAACAGAGAGTAGGATTCACACGTGGGTGCACGGGGTGAATCCGAACTTCAGTAAAACAAATCACCGTGTGTCCTTTGCATCATCTTCATTTCGGTTTGATTTACTTACTATAGTCTTTGAGTTTGAATTGTGCTTCCGCTCGATCTACTTGGTTGTGTTCTACTTGTGTGTAGGCAACTAATTATATTGATAGAAATACTCTGCAAAAGCTACACTCCAAGTTTCATATAGGTTCAAGCTCGAGAGAGGACTTTTCCCTGCTGCTGGCCTGTCTACCTGATCAGACTGGTCTGACCGGTCTGGTGGACCGGTCTGACCGGTCCAGGCACAGTCAGCAGGGTTAAGTGCCGAATTTTGAAGAAACACCTATTCACCCCCCCTCTAGGCTACGACATCGTGTGATCAAGATCCTTTCAGAGGTCGAGTTGGTTCGTCTGTCTCGACGGTGGTAGTGGGGGAGTGAAAGTGATCGGGTGCTCTAGCCTAAGAGGGGGAGGGGGTGAATTAGGCACTAATAAAAACTTAGACCTATGGCTCCAACTAGTTTGCACAAAACTTAAACTAAAACATGCTATCTAGATGTGCAACTAGGTTGTTCTAGTGTGAAACCCCTATCCCAAAAGAGTTTAGCAACCTATAGCCTTTTCTATCAAGAAACTACTCTATGAAAGTAAAGGCATACAAATTGCTAGTATGAAATGCGGAAGCTTAAAGAGCGGGATAGGAGATAGCAAACTCTTGACACGGGTGTTTATCCCGTGGTTCGGTTAGCCACAAAGGCACACCTACATCCACGTTGTTGTAGCACTCACTAAGAGTATTGCTACTCGGCCACCAAGTCTCTTCCGTGAACACAATCACGGTCACCTTGGCCCCGGGTTCCACTAAGGAGCTTCTCCACAAAGGATGGGGTCTCCACGTTCCCCGCACAAAGTGTCGTCGCCGCTCCACACCAAGTCGGAGGGTCGATGACGTTGCCGGCGAGCTTCACGCTCCAAGGTGCCGGCGCACCAAGCTCTTGTTTTGGTTCACTAGAGAACCACAGCACAAAGGCTCAAGGCCTTGCAATCACACTCACTAAGAGCTAATCTAGCACTCACACTTTACAAAGCTAGTGCTATAAGCTAAGGATATGATCTATGAGCTCTTGTATGGCTTGGAGATGTTCTTGGATGTGTATGAGGTGTCTTGGGACTCCAGCAATCTTCAAATGGCCGGGGTGAGGCGTATATATAGGCCACCAAGTCTTGTAGCTGTTGTTCCAACGGTCAGCAGAATTCTGCGTATCACCGGTTGAACCGATGCCTCCTGTAGGGGTAGCGTCGGTTCATCCGGTCACTTACAACCCAAAGTAGCCGTTGACCTTCTGACAGCTGACGCAGTGATCACCGGTTGAACCAATGCTTTGTACCGATGCATCACCGGTTCATCCGGTGCTTAAGAATCTTCTCCTGGGCGCTGACGTCATTGCACCGATGCCATACTCCGATGCACCGTCGGTTAAACCGGTGCTGAAGAAACTTCTCCTGGGCACTTGACATCGTCTCTGGAACATAGGACGCCCAATGCACCGATGCCCTTTCTTGGACCGTCGGTCCAACCGGTGCCTATAGGCTGACTTGGCTTCGTTTCCCTCCTGCACCAAATATCATAGCGTCGGTTCTTCCGACAAGCGGAACCCCCGTAGGGGCGGCCCTTCGGGCCTTGTTACGCCTATCTTCTCTTTCTCTTTGTCATCACTTGAACCTAAAAGCCTGAGAATTATCATCTTAACAATCATATTAGTTCAAGTGTTGTGTTGTCATTCGATCACCAAAATCACTCGAAATGGCATAAATGGTGCCATGTTCGTTACAGGGAGCCGTGGACGGACAAGGAGGCTGATGTGGCGGGGGTGGTAGCGCCGGCATCACCTCTAGCCGCTAGAGCCTCGACGCCACGCTCTCTGCCTGAGAGAGCAACCGGTCCGTTGCCTCCTCTGCAGTGGACCTCCAAGCCTCAAGGTTCGTCAGCTTATCTAGTATCTGGGTCACCATCAACTCGACACCCTCAAATTTCTTCGTGAGATCCTCCATGGCGGTGTCCATCTGCGCCTCGAACTTTGTAGGTTTCCACGGTGCCAGATCACAATCGCCGTCAAACAAAAAATTCCAGTAGTGTGATAACTCAGTGTGATAACTCGTTCCTCAACTAGAATCTAAGTGGCGCGAGAGGGGATGGTCGATGGCGCTGGAATGGCTAACCGGCGATTTGCGGTGGCCGCCACCGACGGGGAGTTGGTGGGCGGGGTGTGGACGCCGGAATCGGGAGGAGACTGGCAGAGCAGACCTAGAGCACCAAAGAGGGCTCTAGATCGGGAACGGAGTCGCCAACGTTGAGCTCAACAGAAGCGCACCAGGGATCAAGGGAAATTGCGAATTGGGCGAAAAAAATTTGGTGAAAAGTTGTGGTAAAGGCTCTGATACGAAGTGTAATGAACCCGCTGGGAATTGGCTTGGAAGGAGAGGGAATCGGGAAGAACATAGTTCAAGAACGAGAAGACGGCGATGGGAAGAAGAAGAACAGAGACCGAACGCGAGAACAAAAAGGGAAAACTGAGGACTCGCTATTCCATAACCATCTCACAACCGTCACAACCAGAATTTATCAATCATCTCTTTACAAGACCTTTGGCCCAAAAACTGCCGCATGGGCTGAAAGCTCTCCTAATCCAAGCCCAAGAACACTTTACTCACTCTTAATATCTACAAACCTCGGGGCCATGATATGATGGAATAAAGTTTCTTACAACAATGCGGAGGGCTACCACTCTCGCAACAAATTAGAGCATGCGGTTGTGATTTACAGAAAATATAAGACAACATAAGAGGGGTAGAGAGAGGACAAAAAGGCTTATAACTACTTTTATAAAACATATTTCATATTATAGTTTTACAGTATAGCAACTCCCTTCTTTCAATCTACTACCTTCTGTTGAACCACACTCATGGTGATCCAGCAGCTTGATTACTGCAAGGCACATTTACAGGTCACGCTTCTTAAAAAGTGGTCAGCATCACTGCTGCAGTCACGACTTCTATCTACAAGTACTTTTATGTCACATATTTCATAGTCCTAAAATATAGCAACTCCCTTATTTCAATCTACCTCTCAAATATAATTTCTGTTCAACCACAACTCATAGTGATAGATCCATAGCAGTTTTCATTATATTACTACAAGATGCAAGATGCATCTACAGGTCACGCTTCTTTGCGATCACCTTTAATGGAGTAGCCATAGAAATCACAATTCCAAATTTTTCGGTCATGTCAACACCACTTCCCATGGCGTCTTCAGGAAGTACCCAATCGAATTCATGCAGCAGTGACGCAAGAATCAAATGAACCGTCCTATATGCCAGCGGCAACCCAAGACAGATGCGGCGGCCACCACCAAATGGGATCAGCTTGCACTCCTTGCTCGAGAAGTCGATGTCTCCATCCATGAACCTTTCGGGCATAAATTTTTCAGGATCTGTCCACGCGTCAGCATTCCGATGAACTGCCCACAGGTTGAGCATGATGGTGGTTCCTTGAGGAATGGTGTACCCTTGCACTTCTACCGTGGTCTCTGCGCGATAGAATGACATCGGGACCGGAGGATAGAGTCGAAGCACTTCTTTCACGACGGCTTGAAGGTATGGAAGCTGGGCAATGTCAGATTCCTCAACTTCTGTTTTCTTGCCAAGAACTCTCTTGAGCTCCCCCTTCACCTTCTCCATCACTTGAGGGTTGTTCAGTAAAGCGGCCATGGCCCACTCGATTGCAGTTGAGCTTGTATCTGATCCCGCAACAAACATGTCCTGTGATGGATCGATTGACCAAAGGGCATCAGTGTTTGTGAATAATTGGCCAACGATGTTGCCACCCAAAGAGTAATAGTTGGACATTATATGATCAATTATCTTTCACAAAAAAAATTACATGATCAATTAATTATCTATAAGAAATGTTTTGGATCATGTTGCCAAAGTCCGTATTGTTAAATTATATTCGATAACATTTTCATGTGGAGTTTCATACTTTCGGCTTTTGTGACCGTTTGTAGATAATTGTTTAACAGTACTCTCTAAAGAAATCTAATGGCAGTAACCATTTATCTTGTTCTTTTTACAAGCTGGAAACTCTCTTCCTTTTCTAAAAAAATCTTTTTATAAAAATAGAAACAGTTCCGGCGGCATAAGCGACAGCACAGCTAAAACCATTTATTATGTGAGCAACCTCATTATTCTTTTCCTATATATTAGCAGCAGCCAAACTTGTGTCAAAGTAGATTAATTTGATCATTGAAACTCTACAACTTAGTATGAAAAGTATGTGGTTACCGTAAACAATCCTTTGATTGTTGAGCGATTGATCTCAGAGCCCTCCTGCTGCTCTTCCTGTTCCTTGTCAAGCACCGCGTCTAGCATATCATTCTTGGGTGGCTCACAAGCTTCCCGGTCGAGCAGCCGCTGCGCAAACAGCTCGTCCAATATCTTGTGGGCATCTGTGACGAGCGGCCCCATCCTGCGCCGAAGACCCTGCAGGTCGGCCGCCGCGATCGCCGGGTAGAAGTCCGACACGTTGGGCGTCGCCGCCAGGATCGTGGCCTCCTTGACGGCATCGCAGAGGCCACGACCGAGTGATGACGACGACGACGCCGGGCCGGAGTCGAGGTCGACGGAGAACATCGTCCGCGACAGGATGTTCATGGCCGCGGTGAACACCGACTCGCGGACGGCGAAGGGCTCGCCGAGCGCCGCCTTGCCGGAGACGTGGCAGAGCAGCTCCCGCACCTTGTGCTGCCGCAGCGGCCGGAGCCCCTCCAGCCGGCCCGGCGCGAACAGCTCCGCCGCGCAGAGCCGCCGCATGGCGCGCCACTTGGCGTGCGGCGGGAGCGCGATGACGGAGTTGGCGCGGTGCCCGTTGGCCTGCCAGGCGTCGATCATGGGGCGGTCCGCCAGGCAAGCGTTGTGCCTCTGGAGGACCTCGCGCGCGGCGTCCGCCGAGGAGACCACGACCGCCGGGACGACACCGAGCCGGAGGGACATCATGGGGCCGTAGCGCTCGGCGAGGCGAGCTAGGGAGCGCTGAGGGCTGCCCCGTCCGATGGTGAGGAGGTTGCCGACGACCGGCAGCGGCAAGGGGCCAGGGGGGAGGTTGCGGCGAGCGGCGGCGATCAGCTGGAAGGCGTACGTGGAGATGAGGATGAAACCGAAGGACAACACTGTTGCTAGCAGGAGGGACGCCATGGTGCTCCGCTAGCAGCTGGTTGACCATGCCAGGCGCTGGTGCTCCCATCTATTTATGCACCACTTAGCTAGCCGTGCCAACTGCCAACAATACCTGTCCAAATCATGGAAGAGGAGCCCAGGCTTCCTCTCGGAGGTGGAATCAGTCCACACTTATTACACATAGTAGATGCTAGTCCTTCATGAGCACAACATAGTCATAAAATTAGAATATAACTGTCCAATTATTAAAAAAAATGAAAGGCCATACATGGGAGACGGAAAATGACATTGCCAATATCTCAAGCACAGAGCATGCTTGAGCCAAATTGCCAAATAGAAGGATGTATAGTATGTCAGTAGTCATAGATTATTGTTTTCACCGCCCATTTCACCGACTGGTTAAAATTTAAAAAGATGTTCAACATTCACCATAGCATATGACGTTTAAAAAGGTTGTTGAATCTTTTCTACTTTTACTACAACAGCAGCAGTTTTACTACCTTATTCCAAACCCTTCTAATAATTAGATTGTCCTTTGTGAAAATGACCCTGTTTTGAAATACCACACAAATTTTCATACACCAAACTTCCAGTGTGGTAAGCTAAAGTAGATGTTAATTAATTAAGGGCTGGGCATTATTATTTACCGCACTATGTTATTATGATTATATTACAGCTGCCCGAGTTCTAATATTTTTTAAAGATTTCGATTCCTAAAACTGGCAAACAAAATTAACAAAGAGCTTGTTTGTGAAAACCGACCCGACTACTTGATACTATAAATCAAGCCTAGCTCGATCAACCGTCTCTCCTTTCTACGGACACAATATCTAGCTCTATATCAACAAGATAATTAATTAATCAACTTGGTTGATGACGCAGCTGCGCCTTTTCGATCCCACCTAAAAGTTTAAACTTATACATCTCACCGAATTCCGCTGATTTTTCAAGTGGCATTGGGTGAGCCGAACTATGCTTACCTGCACCTGAAGCTTGCGCTGTGATTGCATCCCTGGTTAAGTCTCGAGAGCCCCAATTCTTGCCCAGTTTACAAGTAACCAGATCGCATACTGACATTAGCCAGAAGGATTTCGTGTCTGGACGAGTTTTGAGCTCATGTTTTTGAATCGTATGCTGGTGGCGGGTAAGGGTCATGCATGAGCTATCAACAGCAGCTTGAGAAATATGACAGCAAATGACCAATCACCTCTTCCGGCCTCAATGATTGAACTAATTAATAAGTTGTCCAACGTCATGTATTTAGGACCGGAGGGCGAACATTGTACTATAATTTTGGATGCTTGTGGATCAGAGAGAAGCTTCCGAGTGAATGCTTCATAAGGGCGGATCGTAAGGGGGCAGGGGGATAAGCCCTCCTACCTTCTAAGATCAAAGGATACCCAGCCATCGCTCTATTTTTAGAATGAAAGAATAAAGAGGGAAGAAGGAGGAAGAAGCAGAGAGGGGAGATGAGCCCCATCTACATGTACTCCCTGTGTCTTGAAATGTAGGGTGTACTAGATTTTTATAGACAGATTATGAAGACAGAGAAAAGACGGATATACCTCATTAGTACATTGTTCAGTTAACCAATTGCTTCCTTTTCATTGCTCGCACCAAAATTAAGAAGATCAGCATACCTTTTTTACTCCCTAGCCCACCGCAATTGATTTTTTTTACAAAATTTGCACAAAAACCAACGAGATTAGCATGACTTTGTTGGAAATATGTGTTTAAAGAGACTAGATTTCAATTTGAGACGAAATATAAATAACAACGCTACTGCTATCTCAAACAGAATTGAAAACTGATAGAGTAAATCGAGCAGAAACATTCTCATGTTAAATTCAATTACTCATATCGATCAGCGCTCCATCCTCGTGAAGAGACGATGCAGTGCAGATTGTAGTAGTGCCAAACATAGTCGATCGGCCTTGAGCGGTCGCGCAGTTGCGCTACCCAGAAACCTTATTGCCATCCCTCGTGCAGGCTTCACGACGGCAACGGCTCGGAGATACACCACTCACCCTTCTCCACAGTGCACGCCAAGGAGAAGAGCCGGTCAGAACTAGCAGGTCAATACCACAGCACAGCTTCCCAGTAGGAAAAAGAGAGTAGAGGATGTGGAGGTTGTACGTGTGTGTGTGTTTTCTGAACGTCTCCAGAAATCCTTATAGGCGAGAGAGCAGCTCACAGCTGACCGTTTTCGCCATAAAACACCACTTAATGGCAGTAGAAATCACCCAATTGACTCGGATTAATACTGCAAATTTAACACAGGATTATGGCACTAATTGCACACTAATCCCGTCTAATGACTGTTGTCAACAGATTAATGCGCAAATGGCAAAAGATTTACACCAACTTAGCTTGGCTGCTCGCTGCGTCCCAAGTCACACGTCATGTCGTTCCTCACACGAAAACATACGCAAATACGCACTCGCCTGGTGTAAACCAGCCCCAATCTTCCCCTTTATTGTGTGTTCAAACACAAGGGAAAGCTCTTCTATTTAAGTTGGTTTGACCAACTCGAACTAGCGATGTGGGACTAAAGGATGTCATACACTCTTGCTTTGGGATTTCTAAAATGGGCCTCTTCATGGGCCTATTTTCAGCAATCCCCCACCAATGCCAAAGAAAGAATAAGAAGGAAAAAAGGATCAATGTGTTGTAGTAATGTTAATATACCGGCGCTTTAGCATAAGTCTCGTACGGGTTGAACTTACACCTAGATCGTCAAGAGTCATCTTCCTACGACCGGAGAATGGACTGCACCTTGAATTCCCAATTTTAGTGCAGTCAGACATCACATGAAATCATAGCTGATACTAGGCTACCAATGAGACCTCGCCTAACTGGAGCGTTAAAGGTCTGCTCCCATATTTTTTTAGTGAGTTTTCAATGAGAGCGCCCTGTCTCAAGAACTGTGACCTACAGTTAGACTCACGTAGGTGTTCCCCTTTAAGAATATCCTGCTGGCTGATATCTTTTCAATGGGGAACATTAAGGCTTTATGCCATCCTTCCAAGCAGTAAAGAGTACTATAGTTATCATTTGGACATGGGTATATTTTTATTAGTTTTAATGTACTCTTTGAGTTACACCATAAACTTGTTTCTCCTATTTCATACTTCACGGGATCCTATAGGATAGGTTACCATTGTGGTGTAACATACTCAAATGGGCCTCATACCCATGTCCTTGGACATCACAGAAATCTCATTTTGTGATAATCCCTTTGTGAAAGGGTCCACCAGATTATTTTCAGTTTTCACATAGCTCACAGCTATTACTCTAGAGTTTTTCATTTTTCTGACAGTTTTAAGCCTCCGCTTAATATGCTTGTTGGACTTGGAATTATCGTTTGTACTCATAACCTGTGATAGCATTGTTTGGTTATTACAATACATTAGGATGGGTCGTACCGGCTTCTCAAGCAAAGGTAAGTCCATAAGCAGCTCTCTAAGCCATTCAGCCTCATTAGTGGCAGTCTCTAGTGCTACAAGTTCTGCTTCAGCTGTTGATTTTGTCAAGACTGTTTGTTTACAGGACGTCCACACAACTGCAGCACCCGCTAGAGTGAATATATAGCCACTAGTAGCTTTGATCTCATCCGCATCTGAGATCCAATTGAAATCACTATACCCCTCTAACACAGGTGGGTATCCCGAGTAGTGAATTCCATAATCTGAAGTACCTCTCAGATAACGACACACTCGCTCGAGTGCTTTCCAATGATCATCTCCTGGGTTTGATGTGAACTGGCTCAGTTTACTCATAGCATAGGACATGTCTGGTCTGGTCACACTAGCTAAATACATAAGGGATCTAATTATTTGAGAATATCTCAATTGATCACTTCCCTGTCCTTCAAATTTTTGAAGTTTCACACTTGCGATCTTAAAGTCTGCAAAGCCAAAGCGGATAAGAACCTTTTCTATATAATGCGATTGACTAAATCTAATCCTATTCTCATTTTTAATCAATTTAATATTCAGAATTACATCTGCTAGATAAGAAAGACTTGATCTCATCAATCACAGCAGTGCTAGTCCCAAATATAAGTATGTCATCGACATACAAACACAATATAATACCTTCATCCCCATCATAACAGTAGTACACACATTAATCTGCCTCGTTCATGCTAAATCCTACAGATGTTAAAATTATGTCGAACTTTTCGTGCCACTGTTTAGGTACTTGCTTTAGGTCATTTAAGGATTTTATTAATCTGCACACTTTGTTCTCTCTAGGGACAACAAAGCCATCTGGCTACTCCATATATTTTTTTTCCTCGGTACTCTAATTGTTGCAATCCAAGCTACTGGAGAGTAAGTATCAAAAAAAATCTTCTCCTTCCTTTTGTGTATAACCCTTGGCCACAAATCTTGCTTGTACTTTTCAATAGTACCATCAGGCCTCTCTTTTTTTAAAGATCCACTTGCATCCAACTGATTTGCACCCGCTTGGACAATCAGTGATCTCCCAAGTCCCATTGGACATGATGGAGTCCATCTCACTACAGACTGCCTCTTTCCAATACTCTGCATCAGGAGATGCAGCACAAACCTCTAGAAGTGTTTTTGACACGTCATCCACAAGATAAACAATAAAGTTATCACCAAAGGATTTTGCAACCCTTTGTCTCTTGCTTCTGCATGGAGCATCATCAACTTTATCATTATCTTTGTTGGATGTAACCGGTTCACTATTTGGTTCAGGTAGAGCAATTGTTTCAGATTGAGTGTAAATCTGAGTTTCACTATTGCTTGCTGATCTCATGGGATAAACTTCCTCAAAGAATGAAGCGTCACGGGACTCCATGATTGTGTATACGCTCACATCAGGAGAATCTGATTTCACAACTAAAAATCTATAAGTCGTGTTGTTTTGTGCGTAAACCGAAAACACACAATCAACCGTCTTGGGTCCAAACTTTCTCTTTTTCGGCGCTGGTATATTGACTTTCGCCAAACAATCCCACGTGCGTAGAAAATTGAAATTAGGCTTACGCCCTTTCCATCCCTCATAAGGAGTGATGTATTTATTCTTTATCACAACTCGATTAAGGACAAAGTTTCCTGTCAAAATAGCTTTCCCCCACCATTCATAGGACATACCGTAACTCTCTAACATGGCATTGACCAAGTTTGTAAGTGTCGATATTTCCTCCCAGCCATCCCATTTGATTGAGTTGAATATGGTGGTGTGACCTCATGGATTATACCATGTTCAGCACAGAACTGAGAGAACTCATTGGAGATGCATTCTCCTCCACGATCATCACGTAAACGCTTGACCTTTCTTTCAATTTGGTTCTCAACCTCAGCCTTAAAGATTTTAAAGTAGTAAAAAGCTTCATCTCTTGTTTGCAGCAAGTAAACATAGCAATAACGTGTAGCATCATCTATTAAGGTCATGAAATATCTCTTGCCTCCTCTAATCAATAATCCATTCATCTCGCATAGATCTGAATGAATAAGATCTAATGGTGACAAGTCTCTCTTCTCCTCTAAACCCTTGAAAGGTTTTCGAGGTTGTTTTGCTTGTACACATGATTGCCACTTTGATCCTTTGACTACTTCCAATTTTGGAATAAACTCTAATCTGGACATTCTAGAAATGGTGTCAAAATTGATATGACAAAAATGAGAGTGCCACACATTGGACTCACAAATTTTATTCATGGATGCAATATTCAAATGGAAATTTGGCTCAACAGTATTTAAGCGTTACAAGCCTCCGCTATCATAGTCTTTACCAACAAAGTTCCCGAATTTAGAAATTATAACTTTATTGGACACAAACACTAACTTATAACCATCTCGAAAAGCAAGGGCCCGCTAATGAGGTTCTTGTTTATTGACGGAGCATGTTGCACATTCTTCAAGTGGACAATCTTCTCTGGACTTAGCTTCAGTTCGACCGTACCAACACCAACAATAGGCGCAACAGATTTGTTTCCCATCAAGACAGAGGAAGTATGCGCACTATCACTAGTAAGAAGTATACAAGAATATGTCAGATCATACATGTATATTCGCACTAGTATCAACCCACCAATCTGTAGATTCAATTATCAAAAATACAAATGGAAAATTACCATACCGAGATCCACCGGCCTCATGGCCGTTGCCTATGGTGACGTTCACCTTCTTGTTAGACTTGTCATCATCTCTGTCCTTGCGGTAGTGGCAATTCTTCGCAAGATGCCCTTCTTTGCCACACACATAACATGCTCTGACTTTATCATCCTTCTCAGATTTCTTCTCAAAGTTAGTGGTTTTTTAGGCTTTCCACCATAGTTTATCTTACCCTTCACCTTACCCTTGTGGGTGGGCTTGTTCGCTATGATGTTTGCACTTGCACCTTGAGCAGATGTTCCTGGAGTATCCTTTGTCCTTGCCTTCTCTTCCACATCGAGAGCTATAATTGGATCCTCGGTGGAGATATCTTCTCTTTTGTGTTTCAGGGTTATGGCAAAATCCCTCCAAGATGCAGGGAGTTTGGCAATAATGCCTGCCGCCACAAACCTGTTCGGCAAAGGATAGCCCAAACTTGCAATCTCTCCAACCAGTAGCTGCATCTGATGTGCCTTTGCAACTATCGACTTTGCAGCATCAATGTTGTAGTCATAGAACTGCTCATAGGTATAGAGTAAGCGACCACCTTCTGATACTGCATATTTACGCTCAAGTGCATCCCACAACTCTGTGGGGTTAGTGTAATCCATATACAGATCATAGAGCTGATCTGATAGCAGGGATAAGATACATCCGAGCGTTGTATCTTTATCACCCACGAACGTCGTGGTCTGCTCAACCGTGAATGGCATCACTGGGTGGATCACCCACCACAGTCCCATAGACATGAGTCAAAATTTGACTCTAGCCTGCCATCTATGCAAGTTACCACCAGCAAACCTCTTAGGTTTCATTGCATCCGAAGGACCAGCCATTGCTAAATTACAATAAACGCATAGATAAGGTTTCTACATTGTTGGAAATATGCATTTAAAAAGACCAGATTTCAATTTCAGGCTAAATAGAAATAACAACACTATTGCTATTCAAATAGAATTGAAAACTGATAGAGTAAATCGAGCAGAAACATTATCATGTTAAATTCAATTACTCTTACCGATCAGCGCACCGTCCTCGTGAAGAGATGATGCAGTGCAAATTGTAGCAGTGCCAAACGTAGTCGATCAGCCTTGAGCGGTCGCGCAGTTGCGCTACCCAGAAACCTTATTGCCATCCCTCGTGTAGGCTTCACGATGGCAATGGCTCGGAGATACACTGCTCATCCTTCTCCACAGTGCACGCCAAGGAGAGGAGCCGGCGAGAACTAACAGCTCGGTACCACAGCACAGCTTCCCAGCAGGAAAAAGAGAGAAGAGGATGTGGAGGTTGTATGTGTGTGCGTTTTCTAAACATCTCCAGGAATTCTTATAGGCGAGAGAGCAGCTCACAGCTGACCGTTTTCGCCATAAAACACCACTTAATGGCAGTAGTAATCACCCAATTAACTCGAATTAATACTGCACATTTAACTCAGGATTATGGCACTGATTGCACACTAATCATGTCTAATGACTGTTGTCAACAGACTAATACGCAAATGGCAAAAGATTTACACCAACTTAGCTTGGCTGCTTGCTGCATCCCAAGTCACAAGTCATGTCGTTCCTCATGTGAAAACAAAAGAGAATACACGCGCGCGTTGTGTAAAACAGCCCCACTCTTCCCCTTTATTGTGTGTTCAAACACAAGGGAAAGCTCTTCTATTTAGGTTGGTTTGCACCAACTTGAACTAGCGATGTGGGACTAAAGGATGCCATACACTCTTGCTTTGGGATTTCTAAAATGGGCCTCTTCATGGGCCTATTTTCCAGCCGACTTTTTATCCAAAGGATCCTAGGATGCCTTACATTTGAGTTCAAATTTTAAACCCTCTCATGCCTTACGTTCCAGGATAGAGAGAGTATGCGCTAGATTCACCTGTACCATACTTGAGGGAGATTGAACCAAAGTTGCTCATAAGATCCTATTAACAGACTCCTCAAGAGATTCAACCCAAATCTTTGCCAAATTCGCCGAACAAAAGATCAGCCAAAAATCACCCAAAAATGGAGAAAAATAAAAATGGCTCGGGATTAACAAAAGGGACACGAATTTGATATTTGCATTACTTCAAATTGTTCGGTTACAAGTCACTTCTAGCAAAATCAAAGCATTGAATGGTGAAAGTGAAAGTGATCGAGGCCCCTAAGTGGGTTTTGGTGAATAATGACAAAACACATGTATATTTAATTGTGTAATTGAGCATGTGTGCAGGTGATGAATATGTATAGGTGAATCAAGTGATGACGTATGGCCCCCCAAAAAGGAAATGAAAAGGTGGTGTTTAAGTGTACTCATGATATTAGATTTTATATTTGAAATTTGAGTATAGGGACGCCGTACTATCAAGAGGGACTTGATTCAAGGGTTTCGATTTAAATCTTGTGCTCAAGAGAACCTAGACAAACACCTGTGAGCCACAAAATACACTCAAAAGAGCAAAACATGAGCTTTCATCCTGCCTAACCCGGATACTCCGGGTATAGGGCCGGATACTCCGGACCCCTTTGCCCGGAGTGTCTGGGTGCTGTTCTCGGGCTGAAAAATTAGGGTTGCCCGGAGTCTCCGGGCATATACCCGGAGTCTCCGGGTAACTGTTTGCCCAACGGCTATTTTTCGGTCAAGGGGTATAAATACTTCCTCCCCTCCTTCAGTTCTCTCTCTCTTGCCATTCTTTCGAGCTGAACTCCTCCTAAAGCCAAAAGAGAGCTCTCTCACTCCCCTCATTTCATTCTTGAGTGATTCCTTTGAGGGATTTGAGTGAGAAGCAAGCAAGAGCAAGGATTCGTGCTAGTGAGCCTCATTCCCACCTCTTGAGCACTTGGTTTTGATCAAGCCCGCGGATTCAAGTTTGTTACTCTTGGAGCCTTGTGCTCCTAGACGGCTAGGCGTGCTTGTGACTGCTCAATCAAGGTTGTGAGCTGCACAAGAAGTTTGTAAGCTCCATTCCTCGCTGAGGAATCCATAGTAAGTGACCTTGGGCTTGAGAGGTGATCTCGCCCTTGGGAGAGGAGCATAGGGGTTCTTGAGCACCGTCTCTCGAATCCTTCCTCAACGGAGACGTAGCACCTTCGGGTGTGAACTTCGGGAAATAAATCCTTGTCTCTTTCGTGTTAATTTACTTGATTTCATTGCTATTTGCTTGTGAGACTTCTTTTCTAGGGTTCGAGCTCGATCTACTCACTCACGAGTTTCTAGTGAGTTTTGTTTGTTGGATATCAACAACCCCTGATTGCCTATTCACCCCCCTAGGCATCTTAAGGTCCTTTCAAAAAAGCTCAAAGAAGAGTTACTCCTCTCTCCCTCTCTGAAACCCTAGCAAAACCTCTCACACAAACAAATAAAAGGACCTTCACCAAAGTGATAGCTGCCCAACATCTCATCCACATATATCTAGCACGCCCTTACATGAAGTACACAACCTAAATAACCCTTAATGGTAAAATCGTCCAACTTTTTATTAGCGCACCGCACGGACACGCCGCCTTCATGATTATGCTTCGCGTTGACGCAACATTTGCGATGGGGCCATGTGTCCACCAACATTGCCATCTGGCCCAAACACATCCTGGTTTTGAGGCTCAAATTGGAAAACATGCCTGTAGGGTGGTTTTGAGGCTCAAACCACCCAAACCGTCCATCTCCATAGGACCGTCACGCGACCCCGATATCGACATCTGTCCGGCCTCCTCCAAGTGCAATGACGTCTTCAAGTCTTTCTCACTCCCGTGCATAGGCAGTCTAGTCGGACACACAGTCACCTTTCTCATTGACTCGACCGACATCATCTTCATCCGTCCATGTACTCTTCCGGTCAGAAAAAAAGTTCTAAAAGGAAAAAAAAATCTGATATCATCATTCCTTCTCCATTAACAAAGCTTGTTTTTTGTTGGCATTGCATCTGTTATACCTTCTATTTGTGTGGTTAGGCTTAGTTCAAAGAGGAGATTCATCTAGCTTTGCTATAGAAACTAGGAGGAAGGATGTTCTAACAAGATAGTTTGGGGTCGTGGGATAATGATGACGGTTGGGAGGTTCACGCATTTTCCTGGGAAACTGTTGGAAAATGCAAGTTTCCCTGTGATTTTAGGCATTGAACGAATTGAGTTGTGCAAGGAAAATTTTATATTCCTACTATTAATTTGAAAATTCCTTTTTAAAAAGGGGAAATTTTATTAATCAAATATAGTTACATCGAGGTGATACAACAATGCTTGAAAAAATCCCGACCTCTGCATAAAAACACACAGCCTTCAAAAGGAGCCAACATCACTCACTTACTATCAATCCGTAGACTAGACCGGCACCCATGTCCCAAGATTAAAAAAAAAGTTATTGCCAATTTGTGTCAATTGCTGAGATGCCACTGCAACTAAACTGATATGGACATCCCTGCAATTGATACAACCACACCTATGGGACATCAAGCTTACGTGATTAGAGATCGAGCTTACATGCTTAATTCTCCCGTAAATTATTTCCTAATTGTTTGTACATATTGTTCTCAGAATTGGATGCTACTAAATCATGATGATGGTTATTTATTTTTAGGACCATGGGTGATGAAGCAGCCAAGGTTGTGAGCAGCAAGTTTGTACCTGGAGGAATATCAGACAACAACCAGTTTGGACCTACATGAAGCAAGTTCAAACCAGCCTTTCAGACCACGCTTTCGGACCTTCAGGAAGTGCCTGATTGAGATGAACATAAATCTTCACTCCGGAGGTTGCTCAAGGCCCACGAGTACTTGTTGGAAAAGATATTGAAGTCTACTTTCAGATGGATCTAACCTTAGATTCGTCTGGAGCTGAGAATAATCTGCCAAAGAACGATCAGTCATTCAGGCTGAACAGAACCCCAGCTATTGGGTCTTTGGGCCTTATTTTCAGTAGAGCCCATGAGGAGAGTGTCCTAGGGTTTGGATGACTCATCCAAAATATCTTGGTCGCAGCCTCCCTATAAATAAGTAGCAGCCACCATTTGAAGGTTGGGTTTTGTTTAGATGCAAATTTGCCTTTGCAACTTCCTAGAAGCAAGCGTGTTGTATAACCGCCCTTCTTCTTGTATTTGAGACCCCAACTTCGTTTAATCCAGATTCAGTTCTTCGTTCCCATCTCGAGATTTCAGTTCATGTTTACTTTTTCTTACTAGTTCTCGATTGCTTGCAGGACAAGTGCCCTTGTGGCCGGCGTCGCACACTACTGGTTCATGGCGACCATTGGAGGAGGTGTATCGGTTGCTATTGCATAGCCAGATTTACCCTCATCGAAAGATCGGGATTTCCCCCTCGGGTCCCCATCATAAACCTTGTGTAGTAGGCTTTTAGAGGATAGCTCATGTGCGAAGCCAATGCGAAACTGTGAAGATAACCTGCAAATAAAAAGGATGTTTGTTTGATCTTAAAGTTAGATTATTTCTGCTCGTCCATAGAGCTCAACATGTAGCTGCTGCTGCTACAAGTAACACTAGAGGTTTAAAAACGGCACTAATTCCCCTTAGCCAAATCCCAAACATGTGCGCCACACCGTGTGGCTGTGGAAGCCCAAAAGTAGCATGTATATATGCCTGCCCATACCATACGGGTTAGAGGACACTATAAATGTTGAATAGTCTCATCCATATGGAAAAAATAGCACTATTTATTACTATGTCAGTTTCGCTTAATTAGATTGTCTTTCATTAAAATTACACTCTCCGGATGTACGAAAGAAAGATTTTTATTTTTAGCGGAGCCTTTATTTTCCAAAGTTGTTCTTGGCTAAATTCAATGTTGGTGTGATTCGTGTGTAGGATATTCCACACCACTAAATTATTCACAATATGATCCCTGCACCAAGGTATATTTGGTGGGTTGGTGCCCTAAACATTTGCCGTATTGTCTTATTTTCGAGGGTGGTGTTATATAATCCAGGATACTGATCTGATCACGTAATGTTCTATTTCCCAACCACTTATCTTTCCAGAACTTATTTGGGATCCCTTTTAAAATAAAAGTCCCGTAATGGAAAAAGTGACGTTTAACCTTCATCAGACTTGCCCCAAAATGGGAGTCTTCGATTCTCCTCTGTATCTGTCTGAGAGGTCTTATTCCTAGATATTTATTTCGCACAATGTGTTGTCATGTTCCATGTGCCGTAAGTAAGATGATACAACCACTCAACTTGTCAAGGAGTCTAAATACCCCCTCGAACTATAAAACCAGACATCTTGCCCCCCTCAACTCCTAAAACCGAGCAAATCACCCCCTCGTTGGTTTTCACGGTGGTTTTCGCTGACATCAGCATGTGGGTCCCACATGTCAACCTCTCTCTCCTCTTTTCTCTCACCTCTCTCCGATCTCCTCTCCACTGACGCCAGCTCCAGTGCTCCTCCCGTCACCCGCTTGAACTCCCCCGCCATCGCCTCAAGCTCCCGCTGGTGCCGCCTCCAGCTCTCCCCGCTGTCTTCTTGGGCTCCCGCGAGCACCGCCACTACTAGAGAACTAGCTATTGCAAACGGGCTATCACCGCCGGTTTAAAGTAAACCGGCGGTGATGCGCCTCATCACCGCCGGTTCCAAAGTTGGTGGCCGTAGCGGCCGTTGGAACCGACGGTGATGCACCTCATCACTGCCGGTTAGTAACACGAACCATTGGTGATGGTGCTGTAGGGCATCATCGCCGGTTCGTAACACGAACCGGCAGTGATGAGCCTCATCACCGCCGGTTCGTGTAACGAACCGGTGGTGATAAGGCTGTTCATTACAAAATCCCAACCCCTCATCCTCCCACCTACTGGCTCGTGCTAGGTTTGTGGCTAGCCATCAATTGGATTCATACCATTTATCTTAGGATTAATCATGTATTTTGTGATGAATTGATCAAGGCGAATCTCTTTTTCTTCACTTTAGGAAAATTTCTCATGAACATTCATCACGAGGGCTACTCTTTTTGGTTGTTTGAGTGCGAAAACTTGTTCTAGGTTAATGGTTAACAATCCATGGGATTGATGCTCTTTATTTTAGGATTAACCATGCATTTTATATGAATTGATCATGATATTTTAGGATAATTTCTCATCAAAAGTTATGATGGAGGCTCACTAAATTTTGAGGGCTGGACTTCACATACTTGATTCAAGGTACGAACTAGGTCATAGACCCAAGCACACTTGACAAGCTACATGCAAGCAGACCTAATTCACGCAATTAACAAGCTCGGGATGCATTTTCCACCAACTTATTTTAATATATCAGTGCATCTTATCACTCTTCTCGTTGCCCAAATAAAAGCTCTTGGTCCAATCTTCTTGCATTAGATGTTTCCTTTGGAGAGGTTGATGAGCGTTCTAAGAAAAATAGGGTACAAGGATGAATCATTTGTATGGGCTAAAGTTGTAGTCCAAGTATGCAAAGATGTAGTCCAAGTCTTCTATGCAAAGGACCTAGCGAATGAGGGCAAACATGTGGTACTCCCCGGTAAAATAGGAGATCATGAGCGTCGAAAATATGACCTAAGATGAAGGAAAGGGACTCCGAAGTATACCTCCACTTGAACCTCTACATGTGTTTGAAGAGTGCAAAGAACTATCTTACGTGCGACTACGATGCCATTTAAGCTACCTTTTCTATATTTATGTGCCATTTAAACTATGTAATATTTAGAGTGATCTGAAGTATTTTTATTAATTATATGCCTCCACTTCGACTTATTGATTATATGTGCTAGTAGAACTATTTTTTATATACATACCTCCACTAAAGTACTATTTTTGTATTTACTTTGATCCGTTGGATGGACATTTATCTAATTGCATCAGTGTCTAATATATTTATCCATTAAAGTATTATTAGATAGATTTTATATTAATTATGTCAATATGTAATTGCAGCTTAAAACTATACTAGTAGGGTGCACATGCGGCACCGCCCGTGTTTGAAGAACATTACTGCAAAAAAATAAGCATGCTAAATTTTAGTTGCAAAATGCATTTTAACGAAACTATATATGGCGAAAATATACAGTCAGGTCAAAACATTCATATCACAATAGATGATTCAGTTGCTATATCGGTGAAGATTTGCTTCAAGAAAGACACGTCGGATGATGGTTCGGCCACCGGAGATAGGCCTAAGATAGTAGGGATGCCCCACATGTTTTAAGAACCACGTTATGAACAGAAATTGCGTGAAAACAAATTAACACGCACAACATGCAGCTGGTTTGCCGGCATGTGTTCTCAAAAGTCTACTAAATAAGTATTTATATCTATAAAACATCAAGTAATTTATAATTTATACTTATGCTAAAGATGTTCATGCGTCAAGGATGTATCTTCAAAAATTCTAATAGATAAAAAATTTAGCCTAAGTGCAATTCAACCACTACAAAAAAATCTGTTGATCCATGACTATTGAATTTCGTCACAGATCACTGAAAAACCGTCATAAAACAGTATCTATGACGATCTCAAATAACGTCATGTATTGAGCGTCATAGATCACACCTCATGACGTTTCTTAAATTTTCGTCATAGATTGCTTGATCCATGACGTTTTGAAACCGTCATGGAATGTCCTCGGGCCCCCGAAGCCCAACCCAAGCCCGTTCTCTATGACGAAAATAAACGTCACAAATAGTATAAATTTCGTCACAAATTCAATTGCCACATCATATATTGATGACATGTAGGATGATGTGGCTGTTGACTTGGCAATGACGTGAATAGCAATGATGACATGTAAATTGATGTTTTTGCTGACATGGCAATGATGTGGAAAGTGGTGATGACATTGCTACCATATGGATGCTGACGTGGACAATTATGTGGCAACAAGCTAGTGGGTCAGTTTGCATTGGGCCCATTTGCATATAGCCAGCCCATTAAAATACAGATCAATTTTTTAATCAATCAATTATATTTCAGCCCAAATCAAGATATAAACCAGCTCATATATAGATAAACTCTGGTCCAACATCTCACCACATATATACAACATCGAAGTTTTTGGATACAGCAGGAAATAAGTTTACTCTAGTTAATCTAGCACAAAATCTCACAATACTGCAAAAAATGTAGCTTCAAGCAAACCCATGTTTCAAGCACGAGCTCAAGTTTTGCATCCTTCTCAGCTTTTAATTGCATATCTGCACATGATATAGCACATATGGTGAGTACAACTGATGCATGCATTACTTTTCTCAACCAAGAATCAATCTGAATTAATATAAAAGTATTTCTGAAGCAAACTTAGATAGTGCTTAACAATATCTTGAAGCAAGCCATTTCTCACATATAAAAAGTGTCTAAAAATGAAACATTAACAAAGTCAAAGAAAGTAAGCTTATTGTAGTGTGACTGAATTAACCAAGGGACTGATAGCAGCTCAAAAGAAAAGCATTAGCTATAAACTTGCACTAGAACATTAGGCGGGCGTTGCAATGTTGTGGAAAAAGAAAATAATCAAAGGAATCTAAAAAATAGAAAACCCCAGGTGAGTGTATCAGCAAAACAAGGCCACAAATAACACTCCGCTTATTAAATTGATACTCATAGCTATCAGAGAAGTACACTGAAATCTGAGAGTAAAAATTATAATAAAAATATCATAGATGAACCCATCAGCCATGCTATAACTTGCTCTCTAGCTGTTAGAATGCTGGTGCCAAGCAGAGAAATTAAACCCACCTTTGCATCGTGCTGTGGCAACAAGATCAGATCACACGCCCAGCAGCAGACAACACCCATGGACCCTCATCCTTTTCCTTACAGTTGGAAGCAGACCTGAAAATTAGCAATTATAGCTCATTGTGTTAAACTACCACCATGTAAATTTCAGAAAGAAGTAAGCTAAACTTCAAGATGACATTATAGAACATGGTTTGACTAACAAAAACTAAAGTCAAGTTATTTTTCACCAAAACAACACAATAGTAAGCTATCTCTCATAATACTGGAGGTAGGCATGTACTGTCTTCTCTTGTTTGTTTAGTGGAATCCTTCCTAGATTGTTGTTTTAGAGTATTCTGTAAAGTCGTGATTTGTGAAGTGGCACACATGCCAAAGATAGAAACCAAATAATATCTTCCATAAACATATCATTGGTTGCCTTGAAGCAAACAGTTCACAGTTTCACTCTAATTAACCGTGTGTCTGATCCTTAGATTGAACTCTAAATTTATATTCGAGTAGCTTAAAGTTTCAGCCTAAACCTGAATAGAAAGACTCCTAACGGAACTGAAAACAATCATCATAGGAGTATCACACATCCTAGTATACAAAGGGAAACAAGTACTGGTCATACTACCATCCAACCTGTGCGATGGAGTAGTCATACACATGGTCAATACAGATCGGGATCTAAATCAATTTGGGGAAAGAATCAGAAAACAAATGGGAGATAGAGAAAGAGATGAGAGGAAAAGACAGATGCAAAGACCTGTACAGCGGTATGGGGCGGCAGCGGGCAGAAGTGCCTCCCAAAAGCAGGCTCGGCCATCAGACCGGCCGGCAGACGCAAGGACGCGTAACCGGTAGCGCAGTGGAAGCAACGAGGCAGGCAGGGAGGGGGAGGAGGTCGCCAGCAGTGGCGCGCGCGCACCTTGCACTCGTTGCGGTTGACCTCGTCGCTGCCAGCCATGGCGGTCGGCGGGCGCCGCTTGGCCTCGGCCACCGGAGCACCGGCCTCTGGCTGCTGCTGCTGCGGCAAGATCTCTCCCCTGGGCGGCAAAGCCAGCGCCTTCACTCACGGCATGGGCCGCGGAGGCCGCGCCGCACCGGAGCCATCCCGCGGAACCGAGCCCGGCGAGAGCCGCGGGCACCCGCCCGGGCGCCTCTCAACAGAGAGGGGTGGCGGCGCCTCTCCCGGGGGAGGAGCGATGAGATCCGCGAGGGGGCGAGGGGAGGCAGGAGGGGATCTGAGTGTGGAGTGCGGGCTGTGGAGCTAGGGTTTCTGCTTATTTTATAGCATGGAGGAGCGATGACAGCCGTTGGATCGGGAGGACGGTCAAAAATAATTGGGTCACTTGGGCTGAACTGAGCCTGGTTTATTTAACATTTTCTTTTTCTTTTATCATTTTATTGAACCATTGTGAAGTAACAAGTAAGAATATTTATCTTTTGTTGTTTTTGATCTCGACTACGTTCGATATCCATCCTTCAGCGCTTGACTTCTTCTTTTTATTATTTTTTGATCGCTATTCCTTTTGTTGTTCTGCATCGACATTTTTTTCTTAATCTCAGCACATGTTATATGGAGTGGACGTAGTGGGCCAATCATAGGGAAAAAAATGTTGAACGCACCCAAAAGTTTTTTTTTCTATGCAATAAGAATTCAGAAAACTAAGAAAAAATAAATTTAAACATGAATAAATTGAGAACAATTCACATAATAATATTCTCATGCAAAAAAATATTATGTAGCAACTTGGATGCAAATATGAGCTTAAAGATCCGATAGAATATAGTAAATAAATAAAAAAATGCCACTAAATGAAATATAATAATTTTAGAAAAAAACAGAAAAAAATCCTATCAAATTTGGAGTTATTCTGAGGGAGAAAAAAACAGAAAAAAATCCTATCAAATTTTATGACATTAATATTAAAACGTCATGTTTTGTGGGCGCAGTTATGACGAATTCAATAAAACGACATATTTTGTGGGCTCAATTATGACGAATTCAATAAAACGTCATAAGGTTCTGGGCCTAGGGCCCATACCTTCAAATTCGTCATAGATTGTGTGCAATTGTGATGCTTCATTAAAATGTCATAAAATTTTCGTCATAGATCACCACATTTCTTGTAGTGAACCATGTGTAACACTCGAAAACATGTCATGACTCATGAGTACAAACTGAAACATATATACATGATGTATTGTGGCTAGGGGTGGTAGAGGGCCTTGATTTTTGACCTAGATAATCTAAGGGCCGGGCCATAAAAGGATAGGGCCTAAATCTTATTCAATCTTGAACTAAAAATAGTAAGGACCAACTAGGATTGTGAAGGAGCATTAGGGCCCTAGTCCATTACCACCCCTAATTGTGGCTTAAACAAGGTCATTTTAGCCTAAGTAAGCAAGATTTGTACAATTGATTTGCACATATTTTGCATTCACTAATAGTGATCATTTCAAATTGATTCCATACCCAACTGATTCCTTTACGATTGAGTTTTGGTTCAAACATAAAGTGTCATGTTTTGTTATTACTGTTACATATTGCCTTGGATGATAATTTTTTATCCTCCCGACACGTCCTCTTCCACATCTATAAAAAACATGGAAAATAAGACTTTCTCTTCCCCAAATAAGACTCATGATTCGATTAAAGCAATTGGTACAAAAATAAGACTTATATTCCCCAAATAAGACTTCTCTTCCACATCAATTAAAGCAATTGGTACAAAAACAGTAATGATTCTGAATATATCAATAAATCTCTTGGGAAATGAAAATAAAATCAAAGTTATTAAAGATTAGAAGCAGTTCTCCTAACTGAAGCAAAACATGTACTGAAGAGAGTCTGCACTATGCTTGAATGTTACTGACATGAGAACCACATTTGGCAAAATTGCACATGCTAATTCCTAAAGTTGCTAATGATCTCTAGCAGACACATAAACCGTACATATAACAAAAGTTAGACAATGGATTAACCTTCTTGGCAAGTGCTCTGATGGAAGCTTTGCAACCTTATCATGAATATTGATGGTCGCCCAGCTAATAGACTTTGTGTCCGCATCCTTCACCTTCATCTCATTTCAATTGTTGTCTGGTGATTCCTCCTTCAAGTGCCCTGCCACAAGTTCCTTCAAGCACTATCCAATGGTGATCGAAATGGTTGTCAAATCAAATGCAAAAAACCTAAATCGAAGGGAAAACATGATATGCTAGCTCACCATTGGAGTTTGATGTCTCTTCATGACATCACCTCATGATTCTTCCATCTTGCATTTTGCCATCGGTCTTGATCTTGCTGTTGACATCACCTCATGATTCTTCCATCTTCCACTACGAAACGTCACAAAATGGGATTCTGTCTTCTTGAAAACGGTATTCGCTATCAATAAGTCGTAGGCCAACGCGAAGTTCAACACATCCTCCCCCTCTCGACTCCTGCTACCATACCCAAAACCCCCGTGCACTCACTCGAACCCTACATTAATCGCACCCACATGGCCATTGAGATCTCCTCCTATGAAGAGTTTCTCGCTGGAAGGCACGGTACTAACCATGCTATCTAGATCTTCCCAGAACTGAATCTTGGTGCTCTCACTAAAGCCTACCTGAGGAGCATAGGCACTGATCACATTTAAAGCCGAATCTCCAACTACCATCCGGATTAAGATAATCCAGTCGCCTTGCCATCTAACCTCTACGACTCCATCCTTAAGGCTCCTATCAATCATGATACCTACACCATTCCTACCCGGTGTTGCCCCCGTGTACCAAAGCTTGAAGCCAGTATCTTCAACCTCCTTCGCCTTCTGGTCCTTCCATTTAGTCTCCTGAATGCATAGAATATTTACACGCCTCTTAATTGTTGCATCAACTAGCTCTCGCAACTTACCCGTTAGGGACCCTACGTTCCAGCTACCTATATGAATTCTAGTTGGCTTGGCTAACTTCCTTACCCTTCGCACCCGTCGAGGGAAGTGCGAAGACCCTTGCTCATTTTTCACTACACCCGGACGTAGATGTAGCGCGCCACTCAGGTTGCGACGACCCGACCCTTGCTCACTTATCATCGTACTCAGGTCACGATACGACGCGCCATTGGGGGGATGGCGATCCGGCCCTTGCCCATTTATCACCACACCCGGGTTCCGATGTAGCGCGTCGCTAAGAGGGTTACGCCCCAACGAGTTTCTTATGTGTTTCAAATCCATTAGAGTGGCTATTTTTTATGCTGGTTTGCCAAAACCTAACGCAACCCTCCTCATCTACCCGGACTTGGGACCGTCTATGCTGAGACGACTCAGGAGAGAGTCTTCCAGTGCGGAGTTAGCAGTCAACTTTGTCCAACAAATAAAATAAAAAAAAGGCCAAATTAGAGGAGATGATCAATGAAAATCTACATAGCTATACATCAATAATTATAGGAGCCTATTTTCATTTTCAGAAGATTAAACAAACTTAAAAGAACTGCCATTGTATTCCATTGGGGTAGGGGGCAGGGGCAAATCATTGACATAAATTATTGTATAATCTACATATACAAAATAGCTTGATGTTTTGTGTTCATGGTGGACGGGAGATCTGGCTGGCACCATCCACGGCGGTCTGCCCATCTAGGTGCCTGGATGAGGAGGGGGCAGGAAGAGGAGAGCCAGGGGATATAGTTTGTGTCGTCCTCACCAGGCATGGGGACAAAGAACTCCGGCTGGGATTTGGTCGGGCATGGGGACAAAGAACTCCGGCTGGGATTTGGTCGGCGGCCGGCGACAAACTCCGACAGAGCGGCTTGGGACTTCATATAACGGAGACGCTCCAGGGCGAGGGATGGGCGGCGAGGGCGAGGGACGGTCCGGCCGCCGCCTGGACGTTGCCGCAAGCCAGCTGAGAGCCCGCGGGGATGCCACCGCGAGTAGGGAGGCCGCCGGGATGCGCCGAGCCCCCCCGCGAGCGGTTGCCGCCCTGCCTGACCACCGACAGACCGGGGGGAGGCCGATCACGGAGGGTGGCAAGCAGGTAGGAACGACACCATCGGGGGGAGGCGGACGCGCCGCGGGCACTCGCGCCACCGGCCGGCCGCGCCGCGGGGTGGAGGAGGACGCGCCGCGGGGTGGAGGAGGACGCGCCGCGGCTGCTCACGCTGCCAGCCGGCCGCGCCGCCGGGTGGAAGAGGACGCGCCACCGGACGGCCGTGCCGCGGGGTGGAGGAGGAGGAGCTGTCGGTCGGGGGTGGGGAACGGGGTGCGGCGGCGGCCGCCGCGCGAGGAGCCGAGGAGAGGGGTCAGGGAAGGAGAGGGAGCGGGAGAAGGGGAAGGTCGGACGGGTTCGTTAATTTGGGATCTGTAGTAAGGGTGTGTTTAAATCATTTTGTATTTTAAGTTTTTACATTTTTATTAGAAAATTTTTAATATTTAAAATATTAAATGTATATTATTTATAAAACTAATTATAGATTTTGTCTGTAAACTACGAGATGAATTTAATGAGTCTAGGTTCATTAAATTCGTCTCGCGATTTACAATCTATTTTTATAATACGATTTAGTTTTCAACTACATTTAATATACTAATATACTATACAAATAATTTACAAAAATTTTACGTTTTATCTTTACGCCATCTAAATACGGACTAAGCTTATAGCGTCCTCACTCCTCCCCCCTGTTTCTGCCCGGCAGAACCATTGCCAAGCGTGCCGACAGGTGGACCACACCCCCTCCCTCTTCCTCCACGATTCGGGATCGCTCCTATCCGCTCCGCACTCGCTGCCGCGCCGGCGGCGCGCGGAAGGTGTCCGCGAGGTCCCAAACCCTAACCCCGGCCTCGCCCGCGGCCCATAGGCGGCGGCTGGGGCTGGCGCCGCCGCAGGATGCATGGTTGCGGCCGCAGGCGAGCGCGCGGATCGCCGCGTGGGCCTGCGACTCCCTGGGCGGGTGCGGGCGCATCTCGAGCGGGGGCGGATGGTCGGTGTGCACCGCGGCGCGCGCGGGAGGTCGGTGTGGCGGTGAACTCTGGGAGGGAGCCCGCATGCTGCGGCCCTGGGGATGGGGGCAGACGGCGGTGGAGAAGCGGGATGCCGCGGTGAGGATGAATGTTTCCGGTTTCCCTGCGACGATGCGCGCGGAGGAGAGGATGAATCCCCAGTGGTGCGTGATGGATTCCGCGAGCCTCGCCCGGAGGCCTGCGCCGTGGATGGTGGAGATCTTGCGTGCCTTGGCGGCGACACGTCCGAAGGCAGCGGCGCGGAAGGTGAAGGGGGCGGGGACGCGGTGGACGGATCCGGGAGCGCGGTCGATGAGGAGGCGCACGGCGGCTTCACGCACGGTGGGGAACGGGTGCGACTCGGAGAGGAGCTCGGCGGCGGCGTGCTCGAGGTAGGCGACGGCGAGGCTGGGGTTGGCCGGGGGTGTGACGAAGACGAGCCGGATCATGCAGAGGATGATGTGCTCCACCTCGTCGGGCGAATGTTGCGGCCTGCGGCTGCACTAAAGCCGGCGACGGGAACGCCATCGACGGTGGGAGGCTCGTGCTCCTGCTTTGGCTTGGGGAACGCGAAGCCAGCGGACGCTCGGGCAGGCAGAAGCAAAACCGGCAGCCGTCGGCTGACTGCATCCGTGATTGGAGGGCGGGGCGGGGGCACCAAGACCGGCGGCCGGCAGCTGGTTGCATCCGTGAGCACCTCGAGGAGGGCGGGCGGGGGCACCGGGGCTGAGGAAGAAGCTTTCTTCCTGCTGTTTTTTTTTAGGAGAGAGAGAGAGAACGGAGGAAGATGAACGGAGGAAGAAGAAAGAGCAGCAGACGTCAGATGGAAATCCAACGGTCAAGAATTTCTTGTGCTAGGGAAGTTAAAATGCCCAAGTAGAAGGTAGGCAGCAAAGCTATATCGTGCTCGTAGAGTCAGATTCAATCACGGAAGGCATCTACACCATCAAACAGGGTATTAAACTATTCTAGACCCATGCATTTATAGGGGAGAAGGACATTTATAGGATGGCTAAGATCTGCGAGCGGAAGACAAGGGACATCAACAAAATCAAATGCATTAAGGATGGGACAGATCGACTGCAAGTGAAAGATGAGGATATCATGGATAGATGGAGAGAGTACTTCGACAAGTTGTTTAATGGGGAGAGTGAGGGCTCTACCCTTGAGTTAGATGACTCTTTTGACGATACCAACAGACGTTTTGTGAGGAGAATTCAGGAGGTAGAGATCGGGGAGGCTTTGAAGATGATGAAGGGAGGTAAAGCGATGGATCCTGATGGTATCTCCATTGAGGTGTGGAGATGTCTAGGAGATAGAGCAATAGTATGGTTAACTAAACTTTTTAATCTCATTTTTCGGTCAAATAAGATGCCGGAAGAATGGAGAAGAAGTATATTAGTACTTATCTTCAAAAATAAGGCGCGATGTTAAAAGTTGTACTAACTACCGTGGAATTAAGTTGATGAGCCATACGATGAAGCTTTGGGAGAGGTTTATCGAGCATCGCCTAAGAAGAGTGACAATTGTGACCCAAAACCAATTTGGGTTCATGCCTGAAAGGTCAACTATGGAGACGATTTTCTTAATACGACAATTGATGGAGAGTTATAGGGAGCAGAAGAAGGACTTGCACATGGTCTTCATTGACCTTGAGAAGTCATATGACAAAGTACCGAGAAATGTCATGTGGTGGGCCTTGGAGAAGCACAAAGTCCCAACAAAGTACATTACCCTCATTAAGAATATGTACAAGGATGCGACGACGTTTGTCCGGACATGTGATGGCAACACCACTGACTTTCCTATTAACATAGGCCTACACAAGGGGGTCAGCATTGAGCCCTTATTTATTTGTTTTAGTGATGGATGAGGTCACAAGGGATATACAAGGTGAGATCTCTTATTGTATGCTCTTTGCTGATAATGTGGTGCTAGTTGACGAGAGTAGGGCAGGAGTTAATAGGAAGTTAGAGCTGTGGAGACGCACGTTAGAGTCAAAAGGGTTCAGATTTAGTAGGACCAAGACCGAGTACATGATGTACGATTTCAGCACGACTAGGCATGAGGGGGGACGTTAGTCTAGATGGGCAAATGGTGGTCCAGAAGAATACTTTTCGGTATTTAGGATCGGTGCTACAAAAGGATGGCGACATTGATGAAGATGTTAGGCATAGAATTTCAGTTGGCTGTTTGAAATGGCGGCAAGCTTCTGGCATCGTTTGTGACAAGAGGTTGCCACAAAAGATAAAAGACAAATTCTATAGGACAGTAATTCGTCCGGTGATGTTATACGGTGCTGAATGTTGGCCTACAAAAAGGCGACATGTCCAGCAACTGAGTGTAGCAGAGATGCGGATGTTGCGGTGGTTTTGCGGGCACACAAGGAGGGATAGAGTCCGTAACGAAATTATTCGGGATAGGGTCGGGGTGGCACCAATTGAGGAGAAACTTACCCAGCATCGGCTGAGATGGTTTGGACATGTCCAACGAAGGCCTGCTGAGGCGCCGGTGCGTAATGGGGTTCTTGAGCGGGTCGATAATGTAAAGAGGGGTAGAGGTAGACCTAAACTGACGTGGGATGAATCGGTTAAGAGAGACCTTAAGGATTGGAATATCTGTAAAGAGATAGTTTTGGATAGGAGCGTTTGGAGACTAGCTATCAATGTGCCTGAACCATGAACTTATTTCTTTCGGGTTTCATCTCTAGCCTACCCTAATTTGCTCGAGAAAAAATACTATATTGTTGTTGTTGAAGAGTTATTGCATTCTAGCAAAATTAAATAGGGAAGTTTAGAGTTTTCTGTCTCGGTTGTGTTCCGGAATATCTTTCCGAATTAATATGATCACGTTCCACGTTCCCAAATTATCGTTCCATCGAGGTAAACTTCACTCGTTCCATATTTTTTAAATTAACGTACCACGTTCTTCGTTCCCGTTACCCGTTCCAATCGTTCCGGGAACTTGGTGGCGTCCACAGGCGGGACGTTCTCCCTCCCAGGCGGCCGTGGCCCCGACAATGGTGCGGTGGAGTCCGTTCTCATGCAGTGCTTGAAATTGAAATATCTTCTCATGTGAAATCAATGAAAAACAAAATTATTTGCATTTTTTTGAAGTAACTGCTATTTCGTTTTAACTTTATGCCTATAGCAACGCACGGACTATTACCTAGTCGAAAAAAAAAACACGGGTGGGTGGGTAGATCCGGCGCCGGTGAAAAAAAAATAGAGGATGGGTGGAATGGTATGGCGCGGTGCGACGAAATGAGTCTGCTTCAAAGTTTTGTCAAATTTTTCATCAAACATAGTTACATGTAGGCTTTAAAGGGGTGGTTTGTGAGGGGTAAGGCTAGGTTAGACTTGTTATTGCTAATTTCAATTGTTTTGCATTCTTAGCCTAGTTTCAGTGGCAGTTTTATGGGCACAGTCACCTAGACTGGGAACTAGATAACTATGTCAGATGAGTTTTATTGTGGTGAAATTCTCCTCGCATCTCATGAAACTCCATCCTTCTCTCTCCTTACCATGTCACCAAAAATAATGATATTTAATGCCATGAAACCCTCCATAAAATTCCTATTGAGACTGAACTTATAGTATAGATTACTATTTATTTAAAAAAATCTAGATCACCACAGAATCAACTGGACCTGACGGTAAAGACCCCCGATCACCGCTGAGTCTGGGCTAAGCCCGGCAGTGAAGAACCTCGTTGTTAGAAAATTAGGCAAATTCATGTTTAATTTATTCCATAAAATTGACGCAAGCAAGAATAGCATGATATCATATATGTGCTTGTCCAAATAATACATCATCAACATCATCATAAAAAATATTCCAGTGCCAAATATCAAGACGTGACATGTCATATTTCTCAATAAAAACACGTTGAACATGTTGTAGACACTAGACACAAAATTAGTATTTTTCAGAATTAAATCGGCATACCCAGCGGCAGAGCCGGAAGTACCCGAAAGCGACATAGTGCTTGGTCGATGTAGTCGTCCCGTTTGGTGCAGTGCAGAAATATCGCTGTGAAGATCCCTTCAAGTCGTGCGAGACGAGTAGTCGTGCCGCGTCGCACTCCCCAAAAACGTGATTGCCGTCCTCACCCCGAGCAAGTGAATCCAGCGGATGGAGATGTTCCGGAGGCCTACTCTTCCATCTCGTGTGTGCGCAGGAGACGAAACGAGAAGAACTCAGAGTGCTGCTGGATTGTGGTGATTGCAAGAGATTTGACTGAAGGTTCCCTCTTCGACTTATATCAAAGAAAGGCGGAAAGCGAGGAGTCTCGCTGCGGGAGACGGAAGGCCGCGAGCCTCTGGTCGCGCTACGGGAAGGAATGGGAGCGGAGAAAAATAGAAACTCCCGTAATCAAACTTTTGATTGCCACTAATTTTGATAACTCCCAATTCAAGTTGGGTAAGTGACAAAAGTTAAGCCACTCCCGTCCGTCCGACTCGCTGGCTGCCCAACCAGCGGCACCGTGCACATCCATGCTCACATTGAAGCCATTTAATGTGCAATATTGGACCATAGAGCACCTAGCGGGACCATGCATATCCATGCCCACATTTAAGCCATTTAATGTGCAATATTGGACCATAGAGTTTTATTAGATTTATTAAATATTAATGGGCCAAAGGTACATTATATCTAACAATCCCCACCAAACTCTAGGGTACAATGCGAAAATATCTCAGAACCACAATTCTTTTATATACTAGTATTTCGATGGAGACTGTTAAGTTGAATATCCATTTAGAATAATAGCTACACTCAGCCACAACTGATCAATGGACAAAGCCTTGAATTGACAGTTTTGTGTGAGATAAATTTCGCTAGAATCCTTAACTGATACTAGGCTGTAAAGAGCATTCCCTCTGTTTGAAGCTTACAAGTCACACTTTCTGGCCTTTTTCATGAGTATTTAGATATTACCCACATCTCATACTAACAATCGAACTCAGATAGGTGTGTTCCTTTTAGGATGTACTGTAGGACGTCCCTGCTTTATCAAGCCACTTGGATCACATTAAGAATTTAATCAACCTCCCTAGCAGTATTGGAGAGACGGTGCATCTCAAATGAGCTAGACTTTATTTTAAGGAGCCTCTCGCTCAGCCATCCACTAGCTTGTTTCACCATCCTAGTTCACGGGATCTCCGATCACAAAGAACAGGTTACCACTATGGAATGACTTCAGGTGGGTCTCAAGCCCAACTCCCTCGATACACCTTTCTATCACATTGCGTGATAGACCCTTAGTAAACTGATCTGCCAGATTATTAGAAGTATGAACATAGTCTAATGATATTACTCCGGAGTTTCTCAATTTTCTGACAGTCTTCAGGCGTCTTTTCACATGATTTGTAGACTTCATATTGTCCTTAGAGCTGTTCACCTTTGTTATCACAGTTTAGTTGTCACAATTCATGGAGATAGCCGGTATAGGTTTCTCTACAATCGGCAAATCCATAAAGAACTCACGTAGCCACTCGGCTTCAGCGCCAGCAGTATCCAATGCTGTCAGTTCTGCTTCCATTGTAGACTTCATTAAGATAGTCTGCTTGCAAGACTTTTAGGAAACAGCGCCACCTCCAAGCAGGAACACATATTCATTCGTAGCGTACAGTTTATTAGCATCAGAAATCAAATTAGCATCACAATAACCTTCTAGTACCCTCGGATACCCGGTAAAGTGAATGCCATAACTCATTGTATCTTTTAAATAGCGCAGTACTCTCTCAAGAACACCCCAGTGAATATCTCCCGGATTTGACACAAACCAACTTAGTTTGCTCACAGCAAATGAGATGTCAGGTCTGGTTGCACTAGCCAAATACATGAGAGAACGAATTATTTGTGAATATCTCAATTAGTCTCTTGCAATTTTCTGATTTTTCCTCAAAATCACGCTTGGGTCATAAGGAGTTGGAGCTGGCGCACAGTCATCGTACCCAAAACGATTTAACACCTTTTCCACATAGTGGGACTGCACAAGAGTAACCTCATCATTTCCTTCTTCTCTCAATAGCTTAATGTTAAGAATAATATCAGCCTCACCCAAGTCTTTCATCTCAAAATTGTTAGACAGAAAATTCTTCACTTCTTTGATGACTTCAATATTATTCCCGAATATTAAAATATTATCCACATATAAGCACAAAATAACACCATTACCTCCACCGAACCGATAATACACACATTTATCAGGTTCATTCACTACAAAGCCGGCTGATGTTAAAATTTTATCAAATTTCTCATGCCACTGCTTAGGGGCTTGCTTTAGGCCGTACAAGGATTTTAGCAACTTACAAACCTTACCCTCTTGCCCTTTTGCCACAAATCCATCAAGCTGATCCATATAGATCTCTTCCTCAAGCTCTCCATTTAAGAAAGTTGTCTTAACATCCATCTGATGAATGAGAAGACCGTGTGAGGCAGCCAAGGATATTAGCACATGTATGGTTGTCAGTCGAGCAACTGGTGAGTAAGTATCAAAGTAATCTTCTCCTTCCTTTTGTGTATAGCCCTTAGCCACTAGCCTTGCCTTGTACTTCTCAACAGTATCATAAGGTCTCATTTTTTATTTTTGAATATCCATTTACACTCCACATGTTTACATGCATAAGAATGATCAACCACTTTTCAAGTTCCATTAGACATAATGGAATCCATCTCATTTTGCACTGCCTTCTTCCATAAGTCAGCATCAATAGATAAATATGCCTCAGCAATGGTTGTGGGAGTGTCTTCCACAAGGTATATAATAAAGTCTTCACCAAAAAATTTTACAACCCTTCGTCTCTTACTCTTTCGAGCGACTGTATTATTATCCTCCTCAGGAGTTTCCACATGGGTTTCAAAATCAGCATTATTTATCGGTTCATGGATATCATTTTAAAAAAATAGAATCATGACTAGAAGTGCTGGGTGTATTTTTCATGAGAAATTCATTTTTAAAAAATGTTGTGTCTCTCGATTCCATGATAGTACCTTCAATATATCCGGTATTTTGGAACTTATTATTAAAAATCTATAACCCACGATGTGTATAGCATAACCAAGAAAAACACAATCAACAGTTTTGGGTCCAAAATTTCGCTACATGTTAATTGGCACATTCACCTTTTGCAAACAACCCCATGTTCGCAGATAAGAGAGATTTAATCTCTTTCTCTACCATTCCTCAAATGGTGTAATTTCTTTGTTCTTTGTGGGCACCCTATTCAGGACATAAAATGCTGTCAAAATCACCTCACCCCACTATTCCTTAGGTAGTCCCACAGTTTCTAACATGGCGTTAACCAAATCAGTTAGAGTACGGTTCTTTCTCTCAGCAATCCCATTGGATTGTGGTATGGCAGTGTCCTCTCATTAATAATTCCATGCTCCGCGCAAAACTCTGAAAATTCATTTGAAAAATACTCTCCTCCGTGATCAGAACGCACCCTTTTAATTTTCTTTTTAAGTTGGTTTTCTACCTCAGCCTTATAAATTTTAAAATAATGCAATGCTTCATCCTTTGTTTTCAATAAATACACGTATCAAAATCTATTGCAATCATCTATAAGCGTCATGAAATATTTCTTGCCACCTTTGGTCAATATTCCATTCATCTCACAAATATCTGAATGAATTAATTCAAGTGGTGCCAACTCTCTCGCCGCAGCAGCCTTGTGAGGCTTGCGAGGTTGTTTTGCTTCAACACACACATGTCACTTTGAATTTTTGACCACATAAAATTTAAGAATTAAATTCAAACTAGCTAAGCGGGACATGCAGCCAACGTTAACTTGACATAATCTCGAATGCCAAATATTAGTCTCAACATTATTAACCACATTGTTCACAGACTTAAAGCAAGTATCAACCAAAGACAAACAGAACAAGCCTCCGCTCTCATAGCTTTTTCCAACAAAAGTTCCATACTTAGAAATAACACATTTATTGGATTCAAATACTAGCTCATAGCCATCACGATAGAGCAAGGAGCCACTAATCAAGTTTTTCTTTATTGAGGGGACATGATGCACGTTCTTGAGTTTCACGATTTTTCCCGAAGTAAACTTCAGAATGACCGTACCAACACCATGAACAACCGCACGCGCTCCATTCCCCATCAGCAAGGACCCAGCCCGCCCGTCCTGATAAAAATAAAACAAGGAAAAATCAGCACACACATGAATATTTGCACCGGTATCAACCCACCAATCAGGTGAATAATAAACTGAAAATGCAGAAGGTAAAAATTTACCATACCCAGAAGTAGCTGCTTCAGTCTCAACGGTGTTAACTGATTTCTGTGGAGGAGGAGGTTTCCACTTAGCCTCAGGACACTCTCTAGCAAAGTGCCCAGTCTTGCCACAGGTGAAACAATTCATCTTGTCCTTGCTTATCATCTTTTTATCCTTCTTGAAAGAAGTAGAGGGCTTCTGCTTAAACTCTTGCTGAAATTTCTTTTTATGTGGTTTGGGACGATTCTTTTGTACCACATGTGCGCTAGAACTTCCCTCAACGATCTTCTTGCCTTTAACATCTTTTGCTCTAGCCTTGTCCTCAACATCAAGAGTCCCAACAAGCTCAGCAGTGCTAAACTTTTGCCTCTTATGTTTCAGAGAAGTTGCAAAGTCAGTCCAAGATTGTAGCAGCTTTGCAATCATGCAACCCGTCACAAACTTGTCGGGAAGCGCACACCCAAACAGCTCAAGTTCCTTCACCAGTGCCTGTATTTCATGAGCCTATTCGACTACTGGACGGTTCTCAACCATCCGATAGTCATGAAACTGCTTCATGACGTACAGTTCAGAACTAGCGTCAGAAATGCCATAACGGACCTCAAGTGCATCCCAAATAGCCTTACCAATCGGAAGCTGTATATATGCATCAATGAGAGAATCTCCAATGACGCTAAGCAAGCCAGCCTTACAATTGGTGTCATCATGATCAGCTCATCAACGTTTCGAACAGTAGCAGGCATCTCAGTCACCACATAAAAACAACACATAGAGGTCAACCACAGAATAGTTTTCTGGCGCCATCTCTTGTAGTGAGTGTCCTCAAACGGCGGTGGTTTCAGTATACCCGCAAAACCAACAGATAAAAATTGCATATAATCATGTTTTTGGATTGTTAGAAAATTAGACAAATTCATGTTTAATTTATTCCATAAAATTGACGCAAGCAAGAATAGCATGATATCATATATGTGCTTGTCCAAATAATACATCATTAACATCATCATGAAAAATATTCCAGTGCCAAATATCAAGACATGACATGTGATATTTCTCAATAAAAACACGTTGAACATGTTGTAGACACTAGACACAAAATTAACAATTTTCAGAATTAAATTGGCATACCCAGCGACAGATTCGGAAGCCCCCGAAAGCGACATGGTGCTTGGTCGATGTAGTCGTCCCGCTTGGTGCAGTGCAGAAATGTCGCTGTGAAGATCCCGTCAAGTCGCGCGAGACGAGTAGTCGCGCCGCGTCGCACTCCTCAAAAACGTGATTGTTGTCTTCACCCGAGCAAGTGAACCCAGCGGACGGAGACGTTCCGGAGGCCTACTCTTCCATCTCGTGTGTGCGCAGGAGACGGAACGGGAAGAACTCAGAGTGCTGCTGGATTGTGGTGATTGCAAGAGATTTGACCGAAGGTGCCCTCTTCGACTTATATCAAAGAAAGGAGGAAAGCGAGGAGTCTCGCTGCGGGAGACGGAAGGCCGCGAGCTTCTGGCCGTGCTACAGGAAGGAACTGGAGTGGAGAAAATAGAAACTCTCGTAATCAAGCCTTTGATTGCCACTAATTTTGGTAACTCCCAATTCAAGTTGAGTAAGTGACAAAAGTTAAGCCACTCCCGTCCGCTCGCTGGCTGCCCACCCAGCGGCACCATGCACATCCATGCCCACATTGAAGCCATTTAATGTGCAATATTGGACCATAGAGCACCCAGCGCCACCATGCATATTCATGTCCACATTAACTATTTAATGTGCAATATTGGACCATAGAATTTTATTAGATTTATTAAATATTATTAATGGGTCAAAGGCACATTATGGACGCGTTTAGGGCCCAGAAAATTTTGGGGAAAATTACTGTAGCAATTTTCAACCGAAGATTAGGAAGACTAAACATGATCTAATTGTAAATCTAATTACACAGATGGACGGGAAATCGCGAGACGAATCTATTAAGCCTAATTAATCCGTCATTAGAGATTGATTACTGTAGCACGACATTATCTAATCATTGCATAATTAGGTTCATTAGATTCGTCTCGCGATTTTGCTCTAGTATTGTGGAATGGGTTTTGTCGGTTATTCATATTTAATACTCCTAATTAGTGATCAAACATTCGAAGTTGCTGTAGCGCACGAAAATTTTTGAGAAGCCCTATATCTAACACTCGTCACCGCCGCCGGGTCGGAGCTGGACCCGACGGTGAAGCCTCGTTCCCCCCAAAATAAGCCCGCGCACGCCCTGCTGCCTCCCAAAATCCTGTTCGCCCGCCGGCGCCTCCGAGGAGGTCCCGCTCCGGCTGCCGGCCCTACTTGCGCCGGCCACCGTCCCGTGCAGAGGTGCCTCCCCCGCCCTGAGCACCTGACGCACCGCCATCCCTGAGCCCCCGCACCGACCCGCGCCGTCGTCCCTGAGTCCCGGCGCCTCCCTCGACGTCAGCGCCACCCCCGCGAGGAGCTGCCACGCCGCCGTTGCGAGGAGCTGTCGTGCCTCCGTCGTGAGGAGGTCCGGCCTTCTACTCGCTCCTCCGCTCCTTGACGTGCCTGCATCGTAATGTAGATCAAGGTAATCCTTAGGTAACACCCCCCCCCCCCCTCCCCCTCCCCCAATCTCGTTGGCCTGGACATCGATTTGTGCTAGCGTCCTTTAATTGATCTAGGATTGCACCACTTTCTTAAATCAAATTGGATCAGGAGACGGTTCCCTAATTCATCAGTTTTGGCTATTTCGATGCTCTTCCTATATATATAATTTTTTACTGAAGAAAACGAATGAGGACCACTGAAATAGTTTGAGTATAAATTGTTTATGCATAATCTATTCGGTCCTTGACTCGTGGTCGTCGCTCCGGCCATAGATGTAGCCATGAATAGAGCTTCGGCAGCAGCTCTTGCAATCCTTTTCTCATGTGCAGATTGCTGACGAGAGTCTTGAGTAAAAGGGTATACCTGCATAGTCTTTTTGTGCAGATAATAAATGCACAGGGAGCCAATGCTATCCAAAGAGTCCGCCGCGTTGCTCCCTCTGCTACCTTCCCTCCCCTATCCAGCTCTCACAAGTCACAACAGCTGCTGTTTCTCTGAGTTAGTACATGCACTGTGTTGACGATCAAAATTGGCAGAAATCTGAACAGACCGGTTTGGCCGGTGTGTCCAGGCGGTCTGACCGGTCTAGGCGTCTGTAGACGGTCTGGCATGACCAACCGGTCTGACCGGTAGGTCCGACCGGTCTGACCGGTCTAGGAGGAGGCCGAGTACAATTAGAGTTCTTAATAGATTTAGATCTGTAAACATGATTTCTTGCGGGGTAAGTCTTCCCCACTCTATAAATATAAAGGGTCACGGCCGATTGAAGAAGAACACAATCGAATCTATCAAAAACACATCTTTTATCTTTTTTATCTTTACCCTACTTTTCCAACCTCGACATGCTGTTCTTCTCTCGTCTCCATGGCGTTTGAGGACGCCCTAGTTGGCCTGCCGAGCCCAGGGCAACCCTACACGCGCTTGCCCTGACGGGGTCCCTCCCGGGCGAGCGTTCGTAGGATCGTCGCCGTTCTGCACGGCGACCGGTCTGACCGGTCCCTCTGACCGGTCTGACCGCTACACGCAGGAGGTGCTGCAAGGAGCTCCTCCTCACGTCGCGCGACCTAGCGCGATCGTGTGTTGGCCCGTAAAAGGCGTCAACACACTTTTTGGCGACTCCGCTGGGGAACGAGAATCAGGCTATCATGGCCGATTTGTCAAACCCTAGCAATCCAGCATCATCTGAAGAACTACTTGAAGAGTATCGGCGAGAATACGACAAAGCAGTCGAAGGTCTACTTTTGTCTTGCTTTCGTATAACAGAGCATGGAGTCGTTAAGATAAAGGAGTTGCAGACACCATCTACCATTGATGTATTAATGGATATGCAATCTTCAGGTACTTTATCTGACATTCTATCTGGTTTTGTCAAGCATTTGATTGGTAAGAAAGATAGTTCAGTTGCAATTCCTATTATTCAAAAATCGGCTATTGAAAAGCCGACTAGTAATACTTGCGAAATTTTGCATAATGTTGCTAGTCAAGATACAATTCGGCCGTCCCAAGCCGAAATTGTTGAGCCAAATTTCCCTAGCAAGAGCACAGAAACTAAGTTTAGTACTTCTACGCTTGGGGGCAACAAAACATAGTCAAAGGTTCCGGTTGCACCGCAACCGGTCTGACCGGTTATCCGACCGGTCTAACCGCCTCGTCTAGGGTTTCACCAAATAATTCAAAACCTAAGATGGTTAAGCCCAAAAACCCCGAGATTGGTGTTTGGAAAACTGTTGAATCCAAAGGCCATCACAAGCATCAAAAGGAAAAGCCGAAGCCCTTTCTTGGAGATCTTCCGGCTAAATTCAGAAAACGAAATAATGATGCTAGTCGGCTAAAACATCCAAAACACCCAAGATCTACTCCAAGACAACAATTCCATGATCGGAATCGGCAGACAAATAATTTTCCTAATTCAGTGCCGTTTTCATCACATAGGACGTATACACATATACCATACGGCATGCTTTGTTTTTATCCGTCATGGTATTTTAATTCCTATATGCCGTCTCTTCCTACATATTTGTGCCCAAATTATATTACCTATAGGGAGCCGGCAATTAGTAAGCCATCACCTACAAATAAAGACCGTTTTGATCCTAAAAATCGGCCTATGTAGAAAAAGAAACACATGGTGATCAAGCAAGTTTATCGTGTCAAAAAAGATGGGCGATTGAATAAAAATTCAGATTTGACACAAGATAAAGAAAAGCCGACCGTTGAAGAAACATCGGCTAGTTCCGTTGCTCAGATTGTTCCCAATGGAGACCATACTTCAAACAATATAGTCGAACAATGTTCAAGTTCGGCTGGGGGCAAGATAAGAGCATCTATATCGGTTCTGACAAGACCGGTCTGACCAGTTCGTCAGACCGGTCCGACCGGTCTGAACCTGGAAAGTCTGGTGGTGCAAAAAATAGGATCAAACCGACCTTTGAGGAGCTTCCGGATAAATACAAGAAGATATCTGCGCAAAAACAAAGCAATCAATTGGAAGATAAATGAAAAAGGAGTTCTTCATCACCAAGATCAAGAAAGCATCAATGGTCATCGTATTGGTCTTCGTCATTTATCCCGTCGATGCACGTACCATGGTCTGCATATTCAGGTTTGTTTAATCCATGGTTTGGTCATAATCCTTGGCTGCCATATTATGATTATCAGTTTTATACTTTACCAAGGAGCTATGATTTGTATAATCGGCCGCATTGGCAGTCTCAAGATTTTTGTTATTGAACATGCTAAGAAATGTAAAGCCGAAATAGTTTGCTGATCGTAAGCTAGAAATTGTTACATGCTAGTTCTCTTAGTTCGGCTATTTTAGCATGTTTAAATATAATGTATGGCCGCCGTATTGTTAATCGTCGCCCTTAGACAATTTTGGTCCAGAGAAGTGTTCTTTGGCACGCAAGCTTTGCCAAAGAACAGGGGGCATATGTTGATGACCAAAATTGGCAGTAACCTGAACAGACCGGTTTGGCCGGTGTGTCCAGGCGGTCTGACCGGTCTAGGCGTCTGTAGACGGTCTGGCATGACCAACCGGTCTGACCGGTAGGTCTGACCGGTCTGACCGGTCTAGGAGGAGTCCGAGTACAATTAGAGTTCTTAATAGATTTAGATCTGTAAACAGGATTTCTTGCGGGGTAAGTCTTCCCCACCCTATAAATATAAAGGGTCACGGCCGATTGAAGAAGAACCCAATCGAATCTATCAAAAACACATCTTTTATCGTTTTTTATCTTTACCCTACTTTTCCAACCTCGACGTGCTGTTCTTCTCTCGTCTCCATGGCGTTTGAGGACACCCTAGCTAGCCTGCCGAGCCTAGGGCAACCCTACACGCGCTTGCCCCGACGGGGTCCCTCCCGGGCGAGCGTTCGTAGGATCGTCGCCGTTTTGCACGGCGACCGGTCTGACCGGTCCCTCTGACCGGTCTGACCGCTCCACGCAGGAGGTGCTGCAAGGAGCTCCTCCTCGTGTCGCACGACCTAGCGCGATCGTGTGTTGGCCCGTAAAAGGCGTCAACACACTGGGAAAATCAGTGGCGGTGAATGACTTGCTACCTGCTACTGATGCTTATGATTCTCAATTATGTATGAATTGTTACTGTTGAGAACTTAATGTTGAGTCATGAGCAGTTACTTGAACTTCAAGTTATCTGCATGGAACTCTTGTGGTAACTGATGGTATATGCAAGTTTGTCCTAACTGATGGATGGAAACCTGCCACAAATGCAAGGAACAGGGAGGGCAGCAAGGCTAACAGCAGCTCTGAAGTATCACAGTATTAGGTTTAGACACAGAAGCACAATATTAATCTCTCTATTTCTGTGGTACTAATTAGAACAGAAATACATTATGGACAATTTTTTGGAATCCTGTGTTGCCTTCTTTTTTTGTTCGTGGGGTATCATTGCTTTTTATTTTTGGGATGAACATGTTGACTTGGTGCTGTGCCATTGTGTTGATCTTTGAAAGGATATTATGATATATTTTTAACAGAAACTCGGTAATGTTTTTGGTGAGGTCAACACAATCACACTCAAATTATTTCTACATATCCTTTCTATGATTTGCCATACAAAAATGGAATTTGACCAAACCAAGCTTCTTTACTCATATGCATGCATAATAGGGCGATTTTCATGATTCAAGCCTCGTCGTGGGAAACAAGCTGAGATTAATGCGGAGAATGATGGAGGGGCCTTTGGTAATGGTGAGGGTGGAGAAGGGGATGGAAGCCCTTCTGCATACTTAAACCTCAATGGCATGATGAGGTAATTCATTATCGCATATATGTGAGCTCTTCTAATTGGATCAGTTGTAGGAAATAACTGTTTAATATATATGCAGGTGCCAGCTCAGAATGAGGAAGCTCAGAATGAGGAAGAGACCACGGCGTCGGTTGCCTGTAGGCCCAAACAAGGTCGGAACGATGCCCAAGGGTCGGTCTCTTATTACCGAGCTTCATGAATTAGGTGAGCCCGTCGCTCCTGTCAAGATGATGGAGCTAAGTACACATAATCTAGGTGTAATACATAGATCGTATCGTTTAAACATTAAAATACATTTGGTGTATGGACTTTGTTCTTATCAAACATTACAATATCTTTGGTGTATGGACTCTTTGTTTTAATCTCAATGTATTGACTCTTCATTTTAATTTTGATGTATGGACTCTTTCGTTTAACCATGATGTATGGACTTCCATTTAATCTTGATGTACGAGCTGTTTAGTTGAATCCTACTGCTATAATTATATATGCTGTAGTGGTGGTGCAATATTAATATATAAATATTTTTTTAATGGGAAAAGATCTTAACCGCCGGTTCAAGAAACAAACCGGCGGTGATGAGCACCCATCACCAACGGTTGACGGACTCATCACCAACGGTTCCAGAACTAGCGGTGATGGCCTCTCCCATCACCATCGACTTAAATCCAACACCCCCCAAACCGGCGGTGATAGTCATTTTGAACTGGCGGTGATGGGGGCGCTGGAGTAGTGCGCCGCCCTCGGGCTCCTACCACCGATGCGTGCCACCTCTGCCTCCACGCCGTCGCCCGGTGTGGCCACCCCTGCCCCGGCTAGAGCGACCTCCTCCTAGCTCGCCGCAGCCTCTTCCTGATCTGCCGCCACCGTTGACGCACCTCAATCCACCGAAGCCAATTCAGAGCGTGCGGCAGGGAGGAACCAAAGGCAGCGAGACAGATGCGTTCTTCGGTTGCGAGGAATCGGCGGTGGCGAGATAGGGCCGTGCGGCGGCGGGAAGGAACCGCCGGCGGCGGCGGAGAGCTTGAGAGCTTGAGCGGCGGGGGAGGAATCGGTGGCAGCGGTGGTGAGGACGAGCGGTAAGTAGGAACTGGTGGCGGTGGCAGAGAGCTTGCCCGGGTAGGAACGGGCGATGGCGGTGGAGAGAAAAGAGAAGAGAGGGGGGAGAGAGAGGCTGTCATATGAGACCCACATACTAATGTCAGCGAAAGCCTGTCAGGGAGGTGATTTGCCCAGTTTTAGGAGTTGAGGAGGGGGGGTAAGATGTCTGGTTTTGTAGTTTGAGGGGGGTCTAGGGGGTAAATTGGACTTGTTCCTTCACAATACAACCATTAAGCCACTATGTCTAGTCATGAAATATCACCGAATCTTTCTATTCCTCTCCTGGTATTTTTTCCCTAGTGTTTTCCAAGTTTTCCAAATACTAAAAGTCCAACATGTTATTTTTGCTTTCCTTTGCCAGGCTGAACTCGCATGATCCAAAAAAAAAAGATGTAACTATAGTAAGACATCATATTTTATACTCGTTTTACTAATGTAAAATGGAAACGTGTACTCGTTTTAGGAATGCATGAGCAATGTATATTTTGTTATGCAAGAAGTAATGCTTTCTAAATACCCAACTTAGCTATGTATATCATAACGTTAGCCTTTCCGTATGCTTTTAGTCAAAATTGAAGCTATAGTAGTGTTGCATTTAAAATGGATCAAATATTATTTAACACCCATTCTACTGTATATGGCCATATGGGTAAGCTTGCTTAATTAACGTCCATACTTATCCATTTGTGTGATGCCTTTTTAAAATGCAAAGGCAAAGAAAAAGGCCAGCTTTACTTGTCGGAACAGCAGGGACAATTTGGCCACTTTGCGTATGGAATAAGAAGTATAATGCTATTTCAGTGCTGTTTCATGACTAGCGCAATGGTTTGAGTGGTTGATTTTTTATGCTATTCTCTGAAAACCGTTTGGAAATGGTGCTGTTTTCTGAATTCTCCTGGGGAAAGGGAGATGCTAGAGATGTGTCAGGAGAAAATAAAATAAAAAATAAAAATGAGACATATCAGATGGGTCCCACCTATCATAGAAAAATAGGGCCTGAAATGTGAAGACTGTTGCTGGAGTTGCGAATAAATATCATAGCCTCTAAAAGTAGAAGAATCCCCTACTCAACAGAGGCCATATTTGGGGGAGCTTAAGTTTCTCCAAATGCTCTACTTGGAAAACCTCCACTTGCTTCCATAGGAAGCTGCTTTCCAAAGAAGCTAATCCTGTCTGTTTGGGGGAGATTATCATAATGTGCTTGTGCATGTCGTTCATTAGGGGAGGGAGATCATGGGGCAGCATCCGCCGATCGACGGGAGAGGGAGCTTGGGGCGGCGCGGTTTTTGGGGGGGAGGAGCTTTGGGCGGCATGGCCGTCAAGGTAGGGAACTCCCGCCGGTTTCTAGCTCCGGCCGCGCCACCGAAGGGAGCTCGCCCCCGCCGGCCCTAAGCTGCAGCCGTGGAGCTTGGCCTTGCTGCGCCCAAGGGAGCTCGCACGCACCAGTCCCGAGCAGCGGTCGTGCCAGAGATGGTGGCGCGGTGGAGCTCCGGCCAAGGGACGAGTTAGGGGTGTTAGAGAACTAGGCAATTTTTGGTATATTTTAATGCTTTCAACAGCAAAACGTTCTCTCATCTCAGCACATCGCACCGCACCGCACCTGCACGTCACGTCCGGCCGCGGCCTCGGCTTAGGCCCGGCTCGGCGAGGCGAGCGAGCGCGCCCACGCGTGTGGTTCACCGACCTCCTCTTACCGGCTTCACAAGTGGTGTACATAGGGTCCACCTTTTAAGTCGATTGAGATCCTCCTCAATTTTCGATAGGAATTAAGCAATTGATTCCCTAGCATTTAATAGTGGGCTTTGAATTCTTTTATTGCATTGAATAGAATAAATGGGCCAAGCCCATAATTCCAACAATCCCCACCAAAAATTTCATTCCACACTAGAAATGCTCTCATTCCCTCATTGATATACCAGTATTTGACAGAGACTGTTAAGTTGAACTTCCATCTAAGACAAAGGCTACACTTATTCACAACTATACAATGGACTATCACTACTACAATTCTGGATTTTGCGAGGCACTTGAAAAAGGCCTCTAAGTCATACACAAAAAGAAAACACCTCTGTTAATGCCCAGCATTAACAGAGGCGTTCGTTTTCTATTAACTGAGGCGTTCTTGTGTCCACCTCAGTTAATCGATTAACTGAGGCGTTCGTTTCCTATTAACTGAGGCGTTCGTGTCCGCCTCAGTTAATCGATTAACAGAGGCATTTACGCTATAAAGCCCGCCTCAGAAAAAATAGGCCCAGCCCGTTGGCCCAAAAAGCCCGATTGCAAGCACACATATATATAGATAGGGTTAGGGTTTGGACTCATTACTCTCTCTCCCTATCCCTCAGCCGCCGGCGCTTCCCTCTCCACAGACCCACGCCAGCCAATCCACAGATCCATCCATCCGCCATGGAGTGCGAGCCCGAGGAGCTGCAGTTCTAGGGCGCCGCAAGCGTCTAATCCGCCTCCGCGCAGGTCCTTCGCGGCCTGCACCGCCCGCTCTTCGCCCGCATCACCGCCGCCTACCTCCTCGCGCTCCTCGCCACCGCCGCCGCGGTCTTCTCCGTCGCCTTCCTCTACTCCACCAAGCACGACGCCGTCGCCTTCCCGCGGGTGCTCTCCGTCATGCCCCGCGTTTGGAGGCGCCTCGCCGCCTCGTTCCTCGCCGCCTTCGCGCTCCTCTTCGCCTACAACGCCGCCGCTGTCCTCGTCCTCGTCGGCCTCCTCGTTGCCGCCAACAACGGCTTGGGACTCGCGGGCCTGCTCGCCTTCCTCGTCCTCCTCGACTAGCTCGCCGGCCTCGTCTACCTCAGCATCGTCGGTGGCGGCCTCCGAGGCGGGCCCGAGCGTGCGGCGTGCTGCGGGCGGCCGCGCGCGGCGCGGCGGCGGTCGGCAGTGCGGCGTCAAATGGGCTCGCCAGGCTCCCTATTTTTTTTTTTGGATTAACAGAGGCGTGCACAAGAACACCTCTGAAAATGTTCCATTTACAGTGACTATAGGTCTGAGGCATTTCCGAAAAACACCTCCGAAAATCGAAAATGCACGCCTCCGAAAATAAAAATTGTAGTAGTGTATGCCTTGAATTGCCAGTCTTGTGCAAACAAGTTTGACCAGAGCCCTAAACTAGTACTAGGCTGCATAAGCATCCCCGCGGTTTGGAGCTTATAAGTCATACTCTAGGCCTTTCATGAGTTTCTAGAGAATATCCAGTTCTCATAGACTATGATCAGTAGTCAGACTCATATAGGTGTGTTCCATTCAGATGTTCTGTAGGACAACATCTTTGTTTCAAGAAAACAACTCATTTGTTTTAAAGAAACCACCTGGAACACATTAAGGTATAGACCAACCTGTCATACAGATTTAGAATAGAAATGCACCTTATACATGGAATGAGCATTTTTACAAAGGTTCTCTTCTCTCAGTCAGACTTTAGTTTGTTTCACCATCCTACTTCACGGGATCTCCGATCACATAGGATAGGTTTCCACTATAGAGTGACTCACGTGGGTTTCAAGCCCAATTCCATAGATGTATTGTCTATCACATTCCGTGAAAAGACCCTTTGTAAACTGATCTGCCAGATTTTTAGCCGTCTGAACATAGTCCAAGGTTATTACTCCGGAGTTTCTCAATTTTCTGACAAATTTCAACTGCCTTTTCACATATCTTGATGACTTCATGTTATCCTTTGAACTGTTCACCTTGACAATCAACGTTTGATTATCACAGTTCATTAGAACTACCGGTATCGGTTTTTCAACTATCGGCAAGTCCATAAGGAGCTCACGAAGCTACTCAGCCTCAACAGTGGCGGTATCTAATGTTGTGAGTTCTGCTTCTATAGTTGACCTCGTTAAGATGGTCAGCTTGCAAGACTTCCAGGAAACAGCTCCACCACCAAGTGTAAACACATATCCACTTGTGGCATTTATCTCATCAGCATCAGAAATCCAGTTTGAATCACTATACCCTTCTAGTACCCTTGGGTACCCAGTGTAGTGAATTCCATAGTTCATTGTGCCCTTCAGATAGCGCATTACTCTTTCAAGAGCCTTCCAATGATCATCTCCCGGGTTTGAAACAAACCGGCTCAGTTTGCTTACAGCAAACGAGATGTCAGGTCTTATTGCACTAGCTAAATACATCAATGACCCAATGATCTGAGAATATCTCAACTGATCTCGCATTATCCTTTTGTTTTTCCTTAGAATTAAACTGGCATCATATGGTGCTGAGACAGGTTTATAGTCGCTATAACCAAAGCGACTTAACACCTTCTCCACATAGTGAGACTGTGTAAGAATCACCCCGCCATTGCTCTCTTTTAAAAGCTTTATATTAAGGATAACATCAGCTTCTCCCAGATCCTTCATCTCAAAACTTTGAGATAAAAAGTCTTTAACTTCCTTAATCACATTAAGGCTAGTGCCAAAGATCAGTATGCCATCCACATACAAGCATAAAAATCACTCATTCAGCCCCACCATAGTGATAGTACACACATTTGTCAACTTCGTTCACAACAAAGCCAGCAGACGTCAAAGTTCTGTCGAACTTTTTATGCCACTGCTTAGGCGCTTGCTTGAGACCATATAAAGATTTCAACAACTTACAAACCATTCCTTCTTGACCCTTTGGTACAAACCCATCTGGCTAATCCCTATAGATCTCCTCTTCCAACTCTCCATTGAGGAAAGCCATCTTAACGTCCATCTGATGAACGAGAAGACCATAAGAGGCTGCCAGGGAAAGTAACACTCGAATTGTGGTCAATCGGGCAACTGGTGAATAAGTGTCAAAGAAATCTTCTCCTTTTTTGGGTATAACCCTTGACCACAAGCCTAGTCTTGTACTTTTCAATAGTACCATCTAGCCTAAGTTTTTTCTTGAACACCCACTTGCATCCAACCGGTTTACATCCATAAGGACGTTCAACGACCTCCCAGGTTCCATTAGACATAATAGAATCCATCTCACTCCTCACTGCTTCCTTCCAATAGTCAGCATCAGGAGATGAATATGTCTGTTTAATGATTCTGGGTGTATCATCCATGAGGTATACAATAAAATCATCACCAAAAGACTTTACAGTCCTTTGTCTCTTGCTCTTTCTAGGAGCATCATTGTTATCCTCCTCAGGATTTTCCACAAGTGTAGGTTCATTGTGTTTTATCGCCTCAGCAGAGCTATCATCCTCGATGAACTCTTGCCTAGATGAACTTGTTCCATCTCTCATGGGAAAAATGTTTTCAAAAAATGTAGCATCTCTGAACTCCATTATAGTACCAACATGCATGTCAGGTACTCCTGATTTCACTATTAAGAATCTATACCCAATGCTGTGAATAGCATAACCCAGAAAGACACAATCCACAGTTTTAAGTCCAAACTTACGTTTCTTGGTTATTGGCACACTCATTTTTGCCAAACAACCCCATGTACGTAAGTATGAAAGTGTTGGCCTTTTCTTCTCCCATTTCTCGAATGGTGTTATCTCTTTATTCATTGTAGGAACACCGTTTAGGACATGACATGCAATCAATATAGCCTCACCCCACCATTCCTTGGAAAGTCCCGCTGTATCTAACATGGTGTTAACCAAATCCGTTAGAGTGCGGTTCTTTCTTTTGGCAACCCCATTTGACTAAGGTGAATAGAGAGGCGTCCTCTCATGAATAATACCATGTTCCTCGCAGAATAAAGTGAATAAATTTAAGAAGTACTCGCCACCATGATCTAACCTAACTCTTTTGATCTTTCTCTCAAGTTGGTTTTCTACTTCAGCTTTATAGCTTTTAAAGTAGTGTAAAGCTTCATTTTTTGACTTCAACAAATAGATGTAACAAAATCTAGTGCTGTCATCAATCAAAGTCATGAACTATCTTTTACCACTTTTTGTCAACACTCCATTCATTTCGCACAAATCAGAATGAATTAATTCTAAGGGTGCCAAGCTCCTCGCCTCCGCGGCCTTATGAGGCTTGCGAGTTTGTTTTGATTCAACACATACAAGGCACTTAGAATTTTTGACAAAAGTAAACTTTGGAATTAAACTCAAATTAGCTAAGCGCATCATACAACCAAAATTAATGTGACAAAGCCTCGAATGCCAAACATTTGTTTCATCAACGTTAATAATATTGTATGCAACTTTATTACAAATATCTGACAAAGAAAGACGGAACAAGCCTCCGCTTTCATAACCTTTTCCAACAAAAGTACCAAACTTAGACAAGATATATTTATTGGACTCAAAGACTAATTTAAAACTATCTCTACACAGTAGAGAGCCGCTGACTAGATTCTTCTTGATGGTGGGGACATGCTGCACGTTCTTCAGCTGCACGGTCTTCCCCGAAGTAAACTTCAGATTTACCGTACCAACACCAAGAACACGCGCATGCGATCTGTTCCCCATCAGCAAGGAGGAATTCCCGCCGTCCTGGTAAGAAGAAAACAAAGAAACATCAGCACAACACATGAATATTAGCACCAGTGTCAACTCACCACTCGGGTGAACAAAAAACTGAAAGAACTGTAGGTAATAAATTACCATACCCCGATGTTCCTCCAGGCTCGCTAATTACCATGTTGGTGGAGTCATTGCCTTTGCGGTTCGGACACTTTGCGGCAAAGTGTTCCGTACTAGCGCACACATAGCAAGCTCCCTTCTTCTTCTTCTTGAAGGTGGTTGTCTGCTTAGTCTTTAGTTGGTTCAGCGATGGTTTTTCTTATTCTTGTGGGAGTTGTTCTTCTGAACAAGATTGGCACTTGAAGCACCAACAACTCCTTTCCCACGTATGTCCTTTGCTCTCGCCTTCTCCCCGGCATCAAGAGTCCCAATGAGTCCATCTATGGTGAACTCCTGTCTTTTGTGTTTTAGTGAAGTAGCAAAGTCCCTCCAAGAATGTGGCACCTTAGAGATAATACCTACGGCTACAAACTTATCGGGTAACACACATGGGGACTCTTTGCTACAATTTTTGAGTTCTTTTACTAGAGTATGTATTTCATGAGCCTGTTCCACCACAGAATGGTCTTCGACCATCCTATAGTCAAGGAACTTCTCTATCGCATACAACTCACTGCCGGCATCAGACACTCCATATTGAGCCTCAAGAGCATCCCACAATTCTTTGCCAGTTGGCAGTAGGACATAAGAATCCACCAGATTTTCAGCGGAGGCCATGGCGGGGGCGGCAGCCCGCACCGGAGCTGAGCTCGAGCATGGCAGTGAGGTCTAAGAATAAAATTTACAAAACGAGGCCAAATGAATCGTAGTACAGTACAGGAGGCCGGATATCGTTTCTAGAAGTTGGTCAAAATTTTATCCTGTGATACACCGTCCGCAACAAGGGCCGTCGTGACTTCCTGCAAAGAAGGGCATCAGAAATATCATCATCGTGTCAATAAAAAAAAGAAACTAAGAAGCTCATTTTACTCAAAACAAGCTAAACAGAATACCTATTCAGGACGTATAGCATAATCTATATGTATACAAGATGCCAAACTTATCTAATTGTTAAGGTGCAATAAAGATTTCCTAAAGAAATTCCAGAAAATGAAATCATATTTTGAACAAACACCTAAGTATTAACCTTCAAACTGCATGAACAAACTTGCATAAACATAGTGTACATCACTAGCTTGCACTGGTGACGGTTTCGACTAAAGACACACTACTGTCGTGCATCTTATCATGACAAAGCAAAGGTACTCCCTCCGTTCCAAATTATTAGTCATTTTGTTTTTTCTAAATACATCGCATTTGCCAAGCACTTAGACATAATATATATCTAGATACATAGCAAAAACTATATATTTAGAAAAACCAAAACGACTAATAATTTTTAACGGAGGGATCAGATTCTAGCATCCTTGGGGGGGGGGGTGGCAGAAATGGGAGCAACTGGATGCAGGCAATGAAGACTATGTGGGTTACAATGCAGCTGATCTGCCTGGCACGAAAACCATGCATTGGCCAGTGGCCCAGGTGTCTGAACTCCAGATCAAGTTTGCGTAGAGTCACATAAATAGTGCACAAAACTTCCAAAGAAAATAAAAACTCCACTATTATCCTGCCCATCCTACCGAACATACTGTAACCTTCACAAGACACTAAATTACAATTACGACAGCTCTTGAAAATAGCTAAACTTTATCGAGACTATCAATAACTGATTGATGAGGATAGCAAACACCATAGAAAGTCAAGAGCAACGTTTGCTAGCTCTGGATAGAAGTGTGTGGCCTCTGACAACCAAAAGGGGAATGTACAGTTCAAAATAACATTAGTAGGTCTAGGTCTGTGAATAAGTGGAATAACTGGAACTTTCTAAAATATTTTTAGTAAAGTATACGTCTATAATTTGAGTCAGTAGCTGCATGACTAGCAAGTATTAAGCATAATATTTGATAGGTTGCAGCACCATGCATAATAGTAAGGTTATGTAAAGCGACCCTGAAACAACAAATATGCACACCTCTTGCATTTGCCTCTGTCCACATAGCACTGCTCCTGTAGAAGATGGATTTACTATGTTCTTGGCTCTCAAGAAAGCATGCTGCAAAATTAATGTCATTAGAAAGATGTGTGTACCAGCAAACCAGTACTTAGAAAAAAAAATAGTTGTGGAGCATTTCTTATATTACCTGAGCATATCCACGTTCACCTTTCCAACTATCATCCGGTTGTGATAGGACTGGGATTATTTTAAGTCCTGCTGACTCCCAATTCTTAAACCTATCCTGTCAGACAGAAAATTAAATATGCTTCTTGTGAGCTGAAGGCTCCCCTGATGAATCTGATTTGGTGAAGCACAATGAAGGGAATTCACCAACCTGATATGCCATAGTCTTCAGACTTCTGGCACCATAATAAAGTCTCACATCGGCTCTTTCATTGGCACCAAAACCAAACTCCACAAGTGAACGAATAGTACTGCATCAAAATACACAGGATTAATTAGAGTAGATGCAGAACTAGACTGTGGGTAACAATACGGACAAAAACTGTGTCGGAGGATTTCTCCAGCCGGGTGGCGAATTGCATCTGCCTAATCCTAAGTGCAGGATGAGCTTGGGGACAGCCAAAGAATGCTCGATCTAGAGGCGTATGAACACGAAAAGCACACAAAGATTTAGAGTGGTTCGGGCCGCCGGAGCGTAATACCCTACGTCCACTGTGAGTTGTATTGCCAGAGCTTAGAGAGTGCTGTATGAGAGCTTGCTAGAGCCATGGGCCTGAGCGAGAGTGTGGAGGAGAGAGGCCTGGAAGAAGTCCCGAGAACTTGTGTCTGTGTGAACTTGTCATCCTTACCGTGCGTGCTCTCTCTTTTATATGACCAAGGGGAGAACGTACACTGAGCGGGGCCCCGACATGTGGACCCGGCAATATATTATCTTATAACGTACGAATCTTCTGACCAGGCGTGGTCTTGAGCTGTCCTGTCGGAATAGAGTCCAGCCTCTGCAGCCGCACGTCGAGGTCATGATGAAGCGCCGAACTACTGACCCGGTCCACTGTAGCAGTGTGCACTGTTGCTCCAGTCAGTAGCTGATCATCATGAATCGTTGCCCATGCGCGCGGCGCTGAGTCTTTAATGCTTGTCTTAGTAACTGACGAGCCGCCTCGGTAACTGGCGGGCTTACCGTGTTGTCATTCGTGCCTGTCCAACCCATCAGAGGGCGGCCCATGCCATGCTCTGACAACGCACGCCTCCTCCGCCCGTATTTAATGCGACAGGTGGGTTGGCTTCCGGCGGAAGGCTTGCGCCTGTGGGACACGTGTCGGCACCGGACCCGGAGGTCAGCGGTCGCGCCCACAGGGACACGTGGCGGCGCCGGACCCAGGGGTCTGGCGGCCGCGCCTACAGGGGCACGTGGCGGCTCCGGACCCCTTCCCGAGCAGGGAGCGGGGTCCGGGCGCCCTGACTAGCTCGAAGGCTCAGGCCTCCTGGAGGTCCGGCTTCCACATGTGAGGTTCCAGGACCAGCCCACGGGGGTTCGGGACCTGTCCGCGGGAGTCCGGACCTGTGGAAGCCGGCCCTGAGCACTTCGTCCAGGTGGACACGTGGCAGCGCCGGACCTGCCACCTCGTGGGGAGCGGACCCGGAGGTCGTTGTCCCCAACTGTCAGGTATGGGCTTTTGTGCCCAGCTGCCCAGAGGCTTAGTGCGAGGTTACGGATAACCTCGCGCCTCTTTGGGCTTGTTGCTGTGGGAGAGGGTACCCCTGTCTGAGTGTACCGAAAGAGAGGCCCCCGAGCCCACCTGCGGGAGAGGTACGAACCCGCAGGTGGGCTTAGAACCATGTCGCAGTTGTCGGGAAACGCCGTACATCAGGACACGCTTCCGGAGCCATGTCCCTACCACCTTCTTGACTGACGACAAGCCGGACCTGCAGGGGAAGGAAGACCTCTGTCGGACCTGCCCACGACTTAGAACTGGCGTTTAGTAACGTACCCACGGGATCCCAAATCCTGTTGGCTGTGATTCTTTGAGATAGACAGCTAGGCTCAGTGAACGGAGCTCAAGGGGCCGGCCTTTAGGTTAAGAGAAAGTCCGGACCTCCAGGTTCCCAGTCCTAAGTACTACGGCACTCATTCACAGGAGGTGGTGCGTGTAGGCTTAGGGTACGGAATCAGGCTAAGCGGCTACACGGCTCCGGACCTCCCCGGAGAATGAGTGCGCTTCCCTAAACCTGCAGGTTCCCAGGGGTCCGAACCCCTCTCTTTCATGAGGGGTCTCGAGCTAAGTCACTAGCTAGCCAACTCAATTCGGACCACAATCACCGCACAAGAGTAAGGAGCCACGTGGGGGTTAGTGTAATGCAAGGATAGAAGCTGGAATGTAACAACCTTAGGGACGAGCTGAGAGTAAACTTTTCATTTATAACTTGGTCAGTACGAGATGTGCGATGAACGCCAAAGGCCGGGTTTATGAGGACGGACCTCCACCGCTCTGGACCACACGCAAGTACTCCCTAGCTACAAAGGAAAAGGTTAAGAGAAGGTCCGGACCTCCAGGTTCCCAGACCTAGGTACTACGGCACTCATTCACAGGAGGTGGAGCATGCATGCTTAGGGTACAGAACCAGGCTAAGCGGCTACACGGCTCCGGACCGCCCCGGAGAATGAGTGCGCTTCCCCGGGTCTGTAGGTTCACAGGGGTCCGGACCCCTCTGAAAGGGTTTTACTCTCGGTCGGGCCCCCAAGGATTAAACTTATGGGGATTGTCGCCGTTACCGGAGTTTAGCTTTCTGCCGGAGCGTGCCACCAGAGTGGGCTTGGTGCGACCGGAGTCGGATTGCTGCCGGAGCGAGCTTGGTACGACCAGAGTCGGCTTTCCGCCGAAGCGGGCTTGGTGTGACCGGAGTTGACTTTCCGCCGGAGCGGGCTTCCTCACATGAGTGAGGTATGCTGCGAGCTGGGATTTGTTGAAGCTGTGCTCCCCCCAGACCTGCTTGATGACGAGCTGAGAACATAACCCGTTGTCGCCGTCCTGCTGACGCGGGCGCTTGCCGCGCGAGTTCTGGCCCTCGGGCGCTCGCCACCTGAAACATGGTGATGCCGAGCCGATGATCAAGCGAAAGCCAAGCAGTCCCCTACCTGGCGCGCCAAATGTTGGAGGATTTCTCCAGCCGGGTGGCGGATTGCACCCTCCTAATCCTAAGTGCAGGATGAGCTTGGGGACAGCCAAGGAATGCTCGATCTAGAGGCGTATGAACACGAAAAGCACACAAGGATTTAGAGTGGTTCGGGCCGCCGGAGCGTAATACCCTACGTCCACTGTGAGTTGTATTGCCAGAGCTCAGAGAGTGCTGTATGAGAGCTTGCTAGAGCCCTGGGCTTGAGCGAGAGTGTGGAGGAGGAGAGAGACCTGGAAGAAGTCCTGAGAACTTGTGTCTGTGTGAACTTGTCATCCTACCGTGCGTGTTTCTCTCTTTTATATGACCAAGGGGAGCACGTACACTGAGCGAGGCCCCGACATGTGGACCCGGCGATATATTATCTTACAACGTACGAATCTTCTGACCAGGCGTGGTCTTGAGCTGTCCTGTCGGAGTAGAGTCTAGCCTCTGCAGCCGCGCGTCGAGGTCACGATGAAGCACCGAACTACTGACTCAGTCCACTGTAGCAGTGTGCACTGTTGCTCCAGTCAGTAGCTGATCATCATGACTCGTCGTCCATGCGCGCGGCGCTGAGTCTTTAATGCTTGACTTGGTAACTGACAAGCCGCCTCGGTAACTGGCGGGCTTACCGTATTGTCATTCGTGCCTGTCCAACCCATCAGAGGGCAGCCCATGCCCTGCTCTGACAGCGCACGCCTCCTCCGCCCGCTTTTAATGCGACAGGCGGGTTGGCTTCCAGCGGAAGGCTTGCGCCTGTGGGACACGTGTCGGCACCGGACCCGGAGGTCAGCGGTCGCGCCCACAGGGACACGTGGCGGCGCCGGACCCGGGGGTCTGGCGGCCGCGCCTACAGGGGCACGTGGCGGCTCGGAACCCCTTCCCGAGCGGGGAGCGGGGTCCGGGCGCCCCGACTAGCTCGAAGGCTCAGGCCTCCTAGAGGTCCGGCTTCCACATGTGGGGTTCCAGGACCAGCCCACGGGGGTTCGGGACCTGTCCGCGGGAGTCCGGACCCGTGGAAGCCAGCCCTGAGCACTTCGTCCAGGTGGACACGTGGCAGCGCCGGACCTGCCACCTCATGGGGAGCGGACCCGGAGGTCGTTGTCCCCAACTGTCAGGTCCGGGCTTTTGTGCCCAGCTGCCCAGAGGCTTAGTGCGAGGTTACGGATAACCTCGCGCCTCTTTGGGCTTGTTGCTGTGGGAGAGGGTACCCCTGTCTGAGTGTACGACAAACTGAAATAGCAAAGTTCATGGTCCCAAAGCAATCAGATTGTCTTGAGAATCATAACCTGACCATAGTCAAGCTCCAACAAGTACTCGGTGGTTGAACACAAACAGTAGATGTGGCAGCCTGGCAGGATTGGTGCCGCCTGCGCCAGGTATTGCTGTAATGGAGTACAAAACAACATGGCAAGCTCTAAGCTGTTATCAACCCCTATTAGGAGGTATTAGATTGGTGGACCTCGTAGCCAGCAACTGGAAGGAAGCTAGTGCCAGGAGAAACCCAGAAAGAGGATAGTATTATAACCAATGGACGGGGAGTAAAAGATCTAGCTAACAAAGCATCTAAGGGGCATATCACCAAAGCCACCCAACCTACTAAATAAAACATCAACCTGAACTGATTCTTTGTTGTCAAGGTGCAGTCCTCTCCAAGAGAATGTAAGCAAGACCTATATTGATATTCATAGCTTACCGATGTGTTATTTGAATGAAGACTGAATTATTAATACACTGACGTGGCATACATGCTAGTCACAAAAATGATATGCACTGACGTGGTCACAAATCTGATCCAGGAAGGATAAGCACATATTCTCTTTACAAAAGAAAATGGCAAGGAGAATACTTTGCGGTCACCAAGCGGTGCTGTTTTACTAACTGTATTCATTTCATAAACTACAACAATCATATGTCTAAACATGAGGAGATGACAGGTATGAATCCACAAACACTGATTAGGAAAAGATATGCCTTTGATGACGTGATTCAATTCTTACTATAGTATTTCACATATTACTGATCCAATGGTTATCTACTTGTCGATGATGATGGGAAAAGATGTGCCCTTGATGCATCGCTTCGACTATTTTCCATAACATTCCAAACACAATGCGGATTGTTACACTTATTTTTAATCTCTCTAATTTTAGCCCGAGTTTAGACTCTATTGTTCTTTGGTTCATATACCCTCGAGGACACTCAGAGTTATCAAATTATAACCCCAAACTATGCAACCATGTACTTTACCCCCACTCAACAGTCAAAAGCAGAGTGTAACCTAAAGCCTAAATTTACTTTAGCTAGAGATTGAGCATCAGTCACCAGTCACCATATGAGTATCAGTGACAACAAGATTGATTTGGTGCAGTACCCCCAAATGTAGTATCATGTGTTCTGATACCTACCTCTCAAGAACTTACAGTTTGCTACACCTCCTGTTCAAAATATTTGTTCTTTTAACCTTCTTTAAGATCTTCAAAATACTTGTTCTACAACTTCTAGGAAACTCTAGTCTACTTTCTACAGTATATTCCCACTATAATTGCACCACTAACTAATTTCTTTCTCAATGCATGCACACTTTAGAAAATACATATCGAGGGTAAGATGGTCCACAAAGTATTAGGATCCGGAGATAATAATTCATGAAACAACTCGTAGCTCCAATGCTGTTTTATCAGAAAAGAACTTCATCTTTCTTGCTTGATGTACATGTATATGTACCTAGCAAAAAGGATGTGATGTGAATAAGAAACTTCAATGGAGTGGACTTCAAACTAATAGGCAACAACCCATGACGAGGTCAGCAAGTGCAGAAAGGCATGTAAAGTAACGACAAAGCATGACAGCAGCCATTCTGGGAGGAAAACTGCAAATTTCATTTCTGCCCTATGGACCACCAAATGGTTAAGCTATTCCTATGCAGTGACTGAAGGAGAGGCACGGATTCGGACAGGAACCAGCTGGGAACGTAGTGGCAAGCACAAGCGTAGGGCGTCAATGGAGACTGGAGGGCAAGATGTCGCTCCCAATCCACACCGGCGGCAGGGCTTGGCAGCCTAGAGATAGCACTTAGCTCTGCTCTAGGATGATTTGATGGTGCTTCATTTCATTTGCTGATAATGCGCGCGCACTTATGTCTAATGAGATAAACCCGCGCTTTTAACTCAAAACTGCTGCCACATCATACAATATTGGATACATTTAAGTGCAAGGGTATGAACAACTGAAGGCAGAATGGTATGGTAGATAGTTTATGAATTTAGGATGAGATTAAGATCTCTCAGGGTTCAAAACATTTGTTCCAAGTATATCTGTGAGAAACCGGTGACATTATAAAGGCTATCATGTGGCATTATAAAGGCTACAGGAGCAGCAGAATGAGTAGAAGTCGACAGAACGTTGACCAATTACCTGATCCCTGTCCCGGCGGCGAAGATGAGCACGGTCTGCGCGGCATCCGGCGGCGTTATCCTCTCGAGGGGGAACCCCTTCCCCATGACCGCACCGAGCTCCACCACGTCCCCGTCGCGGAGCCCGCAGAGGCGCTCCGCGGTGGTCCCCGGCACGGACTTGACGAGGAACTCGAACCGCGCCCCGGCACCGGGCGGCGAGGCGACGGCCATGAAAGCCGGCTTGATCTCCTCCCCGCCGCCGGAGGGCACGCGGATTTGGAGGTACTGCCCTGGAGACGTGTAGGACTCCGCGAGGTCCGCGGCGTCGGAGAGGTCGACGGCGACGTGGAAGATGGAGCCGTCGGCGGTGGCCGCGCCGACCGCGGAGACGGGCGCGGGCGTCCAGACGGCCGCGTCCTGCTTGACGGCGTGGACGGCGGTGGTGAGCGGGCGGAGGCGGCGGCGCAGGGCGGGGAGCGCGCGCATGGGGAGCGGGGAGGCGGAGGAGGGGGATGGGGAGGGGTGGAGGTGGAGCGCGAGGCGGGGAGGCCCTGGGGGCGCGGAGATCGCGGCCGCGGCGGCCATTGCGACGGGTCGGGGGCGGGAGGGAGTGAGTGGGCGGTGGGATGCGCCGCGCCGCGCCGCGCCGTCGCCCGAGCGAGAAAGCTGGAGAGGAAACGGATGTGGTTTGCCGCCCGAGCGAGAAAGCTGGAGAGGAAACGGATGTGGTTTGCCAAACGGGCTCCAGGAGTTGGCCGTGCCGTTATACTCCAGTGCGGTGGATCACCAAGTATAACCTTATCCGTGCAGTGAATCACCAAGTATAACTTTATTCTCGTCCAGTGCCGTTAGACATGGAAACATATCTGCCAGAAACCGCAATTTTTATGAAAACTCGTGCAAATCATGATAAAAATATCGTCTAAATTCATAAAAAAAATCACACATATAGATTATACGATGATACATAACTTTATAAATATCTTGTCCAAAGTCGACTTCGTTTGTAAGATATAAAAATAATAAATTTCTAACAAATCATCTGGACAACTTTCTAGCTTGAAAATTATTATTTTTATATTCCAGAAATGAAGTCGAGTTTGAACAAGATATTTTATAAAGTTGTGTATCATCATATCATCTATGTGTGTGACTTTTTTTATGAATTTAGACAACTTTTTTGTCGTGATTTGCACGGGTTTTCACGAAGATTGTGGTTTCCACTAGATATGTTCTCTTAGAACATAACGCGCTTTGCACACCCGACCATAAGTTGTATGTAGTGTTTATACCAACATAAGTACTGGTGCAACTGAAAAATATTGAAATAAATATTGTGAAGAGTAAATTCATGATAATATCTTATATAAATATTTTAATAGCATTGATACTACTAACTGAGGCTACGGAGTCATATATTATATTTGACAATTATTAGTAGCTACCAGACATTTTAGCAAGTAACTTAGAATATTAATCTAAATAAGAGTGAACCACTAAGGTATCAAAGGAAGAAGGAGATAACACAGTTTGTAGTCATGCAGTACTCAAAAGAGAGTTCACTTATGTTGAGAGCACCAGATTATTAAATAGTTAAATAGATATCATTAAGCAGGTCATCAGATGTCGATCGCAGTATGGTTGGAACTGTGTAAATACAAAATGAGCTGGGCCCTATTTGAAATATTAGTCCATGACTAATTTTGAGGGATAATAGCCTTGAATTGGTAGGCTAAGAATTAGTCCAAGGTGGGTTGTTTGGATCCATGGGCTAATACACACCCCCTCTCTTTCATTTTCATGTCTAAATGTCTGTGCATATTCACCTTTTAGTGGGAACCATGCAAAATAGCTCCATTATCATTTCTTAGAGGGGCTAAGAATTTTGGGAGGAATAATACACTTTAGCTCAAAATTATCCTACATATTTGGATGTATGAGGGATAATTTGAAGCTAAAAAGTGAGGACTAAATATTATCCCTTGGATCCAAACAGGCTCCTGCACCCCTTCTTCCTTCTAAGCATAGCGTCGAGCTGTAAATATAGGACAAGGATTAGTTATTTTTCTAGAGCTTGTTAATAGCAACCTAACGTGTTTACAATAAAGGTAATATTTTTGAGGAGGCAGCCGTATTTAGATGAAGATCTGATACAATAGCAGCCGTATTTAGATGAAGATCTGATACAATAGCATCTTTATCATCTATGGCCCCTAATATTAGGTCTCTCACATATACTCACAATTTAGAAGAGGTACATAGAAAATACTCCCTCCATCCAAAAAAATCATTTTAGAAATTTTATGATAGATTAGAAAAGTTGTAAAATAACCTTGTTTGCCCCTATTTATTAGCCATATTTGGCACTAATTGATTCCTACATGCTTATGCACAAACTAAGTAGGATAAGATGACATGTTTTTAGGGACAAAATTTGAACTCTAAAATGACTTATTTTTTAGACGGAGAAAATAGTAGAGTAAATTCCTCTTCTTACCATTGAAAAATATAACCCATCCCTTATGTGCCACAGAATGACATATAGAGGATTTTTGTGTCTATGACATGTGGGGCAAATGGCACATAAAGGATAAGTATAATTTTCAGTGATGCAAAGAGAATTTGACTCAAAATAGTAAGAATATAGTAAAGAATTGTTAGAATTCTATCTTGACATCCAGCTTGATAGGAAGGCCATTGTCTAGGTTGGAAGATTATTTAAACAGTAGGACATATATATAGATAGCGCAGCAATAGGCAAAACCAGATATCTTTTCACAATGAATTATTGTATACATCATGCGTAAAGCCGTAAACACAATATAGAAAATATATCTTCTTTGTCACAGTCTCTACTTTCGATCCCGTGTGCCACCCTTCATCTCCGGAGCTACGCGCTAGCATGCCACCAACTCTCCTTGCTAATGGTTTGGAAACCAAACCAAAACTACACCAAATTATTTTACTATTAACATACTTAGGACCAAACCAATTCCACCCACTTGCTATTCCATTTAGTAAAGGAACCCAACCTATCTATTTTTTTCCTCTAAAGCAAACCAAATCAATAGTTTCAACCCAGAATCTTCAAACCGATTTTAATATATTGTTTTCGATGTGGGGATCATATATAAATCTAGCTATACCGGTCTACACAGAGTAGTTGACAGTCATTACGAGGCACCTCCAATAAATTTCACTCAGGTTTACTAAAAATTTGATGTGTGGACGCGAGCGGTTAATTATAGGGTCCGACTTTCGAAGTGGGGCCCACGTATAGGTCTAACTATACTGATTTGCACAGAGTAGCTGCTAGTCATACCGAGTCATCTCCAATAAATTTCAGACATTTTGATAAAATTTTATAGTGTGAACGTGGGGTTTTATTTCCAGGGTCCATCCCTTGACGTGGAGCAAACGTGTAGTTCTAATCACACTGCTTTGCATAGAGTAGTTGTCAGTTACTGAGTCATCTCCAATAAATTTTGATGAAATTTATAGTATAAACGTGATATTTTATTTTTAGGATCCGGCTCTTAACATGGGACTTACGTGTAGATATGACCATTTCCAGTAGCGAGTCGAACCATCATCCGAAAAAAGTAGTGAGGTAAGCATTCGTTCGAGTTAAATCCTGGGCTAAACCAAACCAAACTTTAGGCCCTGCGCTCCAATAAACAAGACATAAGAGAGCAAGCTTTCTCTTATAAAAGCTGCAAACATCCGAGGAGTAAGGCATGAGAGTTGGGACTGGTTTATTTTTTATTTGTGCTATTCGATTTCTCTCGCACTCCTTGACGATTTGCTTTCTCCAAGGATAAATTCGACTCATGCATGCGCCAGCTCGGATAAGGACTGCCAGCCATATTAAATCATCGTCAACAAATTTCAGACAATTTCAATAAAACTTTATAGTGTGAACACATAATTTTTAATTTTAAGGTCCAGCTCTTAACGTGTGATCGGCATTTATATATAGTCATATTATTTTACATAAAGTATTTATTTCAACCGACCGAACTCACCCTAACCTATTTTAACTCATCTAAACATACTTCACATCTCAACTCAAACTATAAAATTCATCTCAACTCAAAAAGCAACCGCAACGGGCCGATAGTGGCTCTTTACAAGATTTTCACGTCAGCTTTTGTCCTATGTGAAGGGAAGAGAAACGAGAGATAAACGGCTGTGCCGCTGAGTCTGGTGGCGAGAGCCGATACACGACTTTTTCACGCCAAGCGGCCTCCACCTCATGTGCCCGTTTCCTCTCTCTCTACTCTGGCAACCAGGACCGAGCGTCCACCGGAGCTCGGCAGGGGCTCGAGACCTCGAGTGGATCTGCGGCCGCTGGCATCCGCTCCGCTCGGCCACGCTGTGAGGGGTTCGTCCGTCATTGCTGCCGGCCGGAGCTTGATCGCGCCGCACGAAGCACCACCAAAAGCATTCGCCAGAGCTCGGCCGCGCCGCGCGCAGCTCCACAGCCGCTAGTTGCTCGGCCGCGCCGCGCGCAGCAACACCACTCCGCGACGGCCAGCGGGGTAGGCGCTGCCGCCAGCGCGGGGTGGGAAGGGTGCGGCTCGGCTGCTGTGGTAAACTGGTGGGGCGAGTTGGCGTGGTGCAGGGAGCTGCCCGGGCCGGCGCTGCCGCCGACGGCTATATGGAGGAGCACATGCACGGGGAGAGATGGCTGCCGCCGTAGGGAGGCGAGCGGTGCCGGTGTGGCTGCAATGAGGATGAGCACGCATGCCCAGACCAGACCTGGTTCCTGACCGTGACCCTGCGAGCGAGGAACGCCATGACGAACTTGGCAGGATGCCTGGATCTACGCAGAGTTTTAGCGATGGGAACGATTGGCCTTGTTTGGTTTCACTACTACAGAATAAGTTTTTGTTCCAGGCCATTTGTCCCGGTAGCTTTTGAGCCCGAGACAATAGGTGGTTTTTGTCCCGGATCCAACGACTAGCCGGGCCAGCAGGGGGACAGGGGCCTTTTGTCCCGGTTGGAACCGCCAACCGGGACCAAAGGCCCCCCTTTTGTCCCAGTTGGTGTCTCCAACCGTGACAAAAAGCCTTAGCCCTCTTATCCCCTTCCCTCTCCCCCCGCCCGAGCCATTCAACTCACTTGTTTCTTGCTGTTCTCGGCTCGGGAGAGAGGGGTTATTGCTCATTTCTTCACCACATTTGTGAAGATCTTTGATTCCCCGTCCATCCATCGGCGCAAAAGGTTTGGGGCTTGTTTTTCTCTTCTTCCTTGGCTTGTATAGCTCATTTCATGCTTTAGAAATAGAGAAAATGTGTAGCTAGCTCATTTCTTGGACATTTAGCTAGATTGCATATGTAGGTGTGATTTTCTTTTAGATTTAGATGAGTATGTGGATAGTAGAAATTTTTAAAATGAGTGTAGACACTTCATGTGATGTACTTGTATACATGACCATATTGTGGATAGTTGATTTTTGTATTCATGAATGAATTAATGAAATGAGTATATTAGAATTTTTTGTATTATGAATGGATTATTTTGACACTCTAGTGATGTATTTATTCAGGCTCACATTGAAACCATCTAGAAGCTAAAAAAATCTTTATTTCGAAACAAGTATACGTCGTTAATCTCCATCCAACGTTGATGGCACTACCTTTCGGGAATACACGATGCGCTATAAGCACGTCGCGAATCGGTTGGTCGCATCACCAGCACTTCCGATTGATAAGAAGACAGCATTTGATGCAGTCAGCATGGCCGTTGTTGTACTGAGAGCATATGAACGAGCATGCTGCCTGTGCCAAGTGCTGTGCCTATTAATCGTAAATGTTGGTGCTGCGACTGGCCGATTGGTGACATCCTTGTACTGCACCGTGTCCCCCCGAAAGGCAGTGTCATCACCGCAGGGTTGAGGTTACTGACATATACATTTTCAGAAATAAAGGTTTATTTTTCTTCTAGAGGGTTTCTAGATATTGAAAAGAGTGTACTCCTGGAACTGAAGGGTGTCAAAGTAATTAGAAGTTATAGAGAATTCTTTCAATTAATTAGAGATTTCTTGAGGATTAATGATACATTTCGTTTTTTATATGATTTCATTGTTATTTGCAAGAGTTATTAATCTGATCATTGTAATTGTAATAGTAAATAATTTTTGCATTGTAATGGTAAGAATTTATAATTTTGTGGAAAATAAAGGTATTTTTCAGTAAAATATGGCTCCAGCAGCTGGAGAGAGTGGCGCCGGTGGGGGTGATCGTTGTCCTTCTGGAGAGAAGGGCACAACTCGAGTAGGTCGTCGGTCCAAAAAACCTAGTGCTTTTCATAGGGCCGCGCTCCGTTATTTGGAAAAAGAATATAGAGAATGCATGGCAAGGGGCGAGGAACCTCCGTTTGATCTTGAGGATTTATTGCGGCGTTACGGTTCGTCGCCACTAAACTCGGAGGTTTCAGCTCAGCCATATTCTTCTGCGCCAGCAAGAAATCCGTTAAAGCATTCTGCATTCCAACGCAAGGACGGTTGAAAACCTATGTGTTGTTGACCGAATTTTTAAGTTTCATGTATAGTACTCCTTTGTTAAGTTCTGTAATGGATTAAGTACTCCTTTTAATTAATCAAGATGTATGATGGATATTGCATATCTTTTAATTATTCATGTTATGTTACATTTAGTTTAATTTAGGTTTGATATATTTTATTTATTCGATACGTGTAAAGAATTCAAATCGATTTATTTAAAATGCAGATGGACCGGCAATGGATGTACAATGCTGATCGATGTTCAAAAGAATTCATTGATGGCCTGCATTATTTTTTATCTGTGGCTGAGGCAAACAAGCAGAATGGTTTTATGTGCTGCCCGTGTGTTCATTGCAACAATAACAAGGATTACTCATCTTCAAGAATCCTACACAGCCACATTTTCGCAAATGGTTTCATGGAGAAGTATGTTTGTTGGACGCAGCACGGAGAACAGGGGGTTACCATGGAAGACAATCAAGAAGAAGATTTTGACGACCACTTTCCCGGGAATGCTGGAATCGGTGCATTCGATGACGATATTCCCATGGAAGAGCCCGAAGTAGATGTAGCAGAAAATGATCCCAGCGACGATCTGGGGCAGGCATTGCACAACGTGTAGGCAGACTGTGAGAGTGAAACGGAGAGATTGAAGTTCCAGAAGTTGTCAGAGGACCACCATAAGTTGTTGTACCCAGATTGTCAAAATGGATTGAAGAAACTTGTCACCACCTTGGAGTTGCTGCAATGGAAGGCGACAAATGGTGTATCCGACATGGGATTTGGTGAATTACTCAAACTTGTTAAAAAAATGCTTCCTAAGGACAATGAATTGCCTGCCACAACGTATGAAGCCAAACAACTTGTTTGCCCTTTAGGACTGGAAGTGCAAAAGATACATGCATGCCCCAACGACTGCATCCTCTACCGAGGCGAGTACGAGAATTTGGATGCATGTCCCGTATGCAGTGCATTGCGTTACAAAATTAGAAAAGATGATCCTGGAGATATCGAGGGGGAGCCTCCCCGGAAGAGAGTTCCTGCGAAGGTCATGTGGTATTCGTCTATAATACAACGTTTGAAGCGTCTGTTTAGAAATAAAGATAATGCTAAGTTGATGCGATGGCACAAAGAGGAACGCAAGAAAGACTCGATGTTGAGACACCCCGCTGATGGGTCGCAATGGAGAAAAATAGATAGAACATACCCTGAATTTGATTTGGATGCGAGAAACATAAGGTTCGGTTTGAGTACGGATGGCATGAATCCTTTTGGTGAGATGAGCAGTGGTCATAGCACTTGGCCTGTGACTCTTTGTCTGTACAATCTTCCACCATGGCTCTGCATGAAACGAAAGTTCATCATGATGTCAGTGCTTATACCGGGTCCAAAGCAGCCCGAAAATGACATTGATGTGTACCTAAGACCATTGGTCGAAGAACTCTTATTGCTCTGGGGCGATGAAGGTGTACGGATGTGGGATGAATACAAACAGGAAAACTTCAACCTACGAGCATTGCTGTTCGTAACGATCAATGACTGGCCTGCTCTTAGTAACTTGTCAGGACAGTCGAACAAGGGATACAAAGCATGCACACACTGTTTAGGTGATACCGATAATATATGGTTGACTCACTATAAGAAGGTTGTATACATAGGTCATCGTCGGTTTCTTCCCATTAGGCATGCGGTACGAAAGAAGGGCAAGCATTTCAAAGGCCAAGCGGACCACCGAACAAAACCGATGCACCGTAGTGGTAAAGACGTTTTTGGAAAGGGATCTGGTAGCCAACCTGTTCCAAACGAAAATGGAATGGCGCCCATGTGGAAGAAGAAATCTATATTTTGGGAGCTACCATATTGGGAAGTCTTAGATGTTCGTCATGCAATTGATGTGATGCACCTCACGAAGAATTTTTGCGTCAACCTAATAGCATTCTTGGGAGTGTACAGAAAGACAAAAGATACAGTAGAAGCATGTCTAGAATTGTAATGTATGGAAGAACGAGATGCCTTACATCCACAACAACGAGATAATGGACGACAATACTTAAGTCCTGCCAGCTATACTCTTAGCAAAGAAGAGAAAGAAACCATGTTTGACTGCTTGAGCAGTATAAAGGTTCCATCTGGATACTCATCCAATATAAAAGGAATCTTAAATTTGGCAGAGAAGAAATTTACAAATCTCAAGTCCCATGACTGTCATGTGCTTATGACCGAACTTCTTCCGGTTGTGCTGCGGGGGATTCTGCCTGATAACGTCCGGTTAACCATCGTGAAGATATGTGCCTTCCTCAACGCAGTTTCTCAGAAGATAATTGACCCGGAGAATTTGATAAAGCTGCAAAACGATGTGGTGCATTGTCTTGTTGGCTTTGAGCTGATATTTCCACCATCTTTCTTCAACATCATGACACATCTTCTAGTGCACCTTGTCAAAGAGATTGATTTCCTCGGACCAGTATTTCTACACAACATGTTCCCATTCGAAAGGTTCATGGGGGTACTCAAGAAATGTGTTCGTAATAGAGCTCGTCCAGAAGTAAGCATCGCCAGTGCCTAGGGAACTGAGGAGGTCATTGACTTTTGTGTTGACTTTATTGATGACCTTAAACCGATTGGAGTCCCTGAATCGCGATATGAGGGGAGACTAACTGGAAAGGGTACATTAGGAAAGAAATCTTATCTCTGCACAGATGATTTCTCATTCAAGAAAGCGCATTATACGGTTCTTCATCAATCATCCTTGGTTGACCCATATATCGAGGAACACAAGAAAATTCTGCTCTCCAATTTCTCGGAAAAGTCTGAGGCATGGATTACACGTGAGCACATGAACACTTCTGCAGCTGGTTGCGGAAGCATCTAATGCATAACATGGATATAAGTGAACAACTGTTCTTATTGGCTAGGGGACCATCTTGGAATATCTTAACATACCAAGGGTACGAGATAAATGGAAACACATTTTATACGATAGCCCAAGATAAAAAGAGTAACAACCAAAACATTGAAGAGATATGGGAGCTGGATTACGGTCCCAATTTTAAGGTGCCTCTATTTCGTTGCCAATGGGTTAAGCTATCTGGAGGAGGGGTAACAAAAGATGAGTATGGGATGACAATAGTTGATCTCAACAATCTTGGGTATAGAGACGAGCCATTTGTCCTAGCCCAGGATGTCGCTCAGGTTTTCTACATTAAGGACATGTCCAGCAAACCAAAGAAGGGGATATAAAAGCAAAATGATGAGCCTAAGCGACACATAGTTCTATCAGGAAAGAGAAACATCGTTGGAGTGGAGGACAAGACAGACTTGTCAGAAGAATATAATAATTTTGTTGTCATTCCACCTTTCGAAGTAAATGCTGATCCATGCATCCTGCTAGCCAATGATGATGCTCCATACTTGCGCCGTGATCATAATCAAGGGACATTTGTGAAGAGAAAGTGTGTTACCGCCAATCCTTCATGTACTTGAATCATTTTATATTATTGTATAAAAACATAATCGCAATTCGAATACTTTTATTATATATGTACTGTACAATTATACTTTATGTGTTATATATATTATTTTATATATTTTTCACTTAATTACCAGACTCAATTATAATTTTCATTCAATAATGGATTACTCAACTAATTTTATTTATTTCATGAAATTACATTCACATTAACACACTATACTCTCTCACTAACACACACAATCTCACTAACACAAACTATCTCTTAAACTCACACACTACTCATTAATATCATGAAATTGCTTAATTTTATCTAAAATTCATTTTTTAAACATTAATATCGTGATATAATCCACTTTCTGTCGAAAAGCAACAGTTTGAAAAAATTTGTTCCCCTAATATATTTTTGCATGGTCAAAATAACAAATATGATTTCAAAAAAGTTAGATATTTCATTGACCCAATCACTTGAATGAAAATTAATTATTTTTGTTGCGTGTATCAAGTTTAATAGAGATAAGAAATTTTGTTACATAATTTTTGGAATCATAATTTTATTAACTGAATTAACAAATGAAAGCCAATTTTAAAAGAGAAGTAAAAAGAAACAAAACAAACATAAGATTAGGCGGGAAACGAGGGAAAACGGGCCCTTTTTGTCCCGGGTGGTAGATCCACCCGGGACTAAAGGTGGGCCGCGGGCTGGGAATTTTCCCGGCCCGCCCAAAAACACTTTTTGTCCCGGGTGAAGCCACGACCCGGGACAAAAGGGCCTTTTGTCCCGGGTGGTGGCTTCCCCCGGGACAAAAGCCCCCCCATATATTCCTTCCTCCTTCGCCCTTCCCCTAACACTTGGTTTCTCATCTGCGCCTGGTGCCGCCGCCGTCCCCGAGCACCGCCGCCCTCGACGTCGCCGCCCAGAGCCCCGCCGCGCGAGCCCAACGTCCTCGAGCGCCGCCGACCTCACGCCGCCGCCCAGAGCCCCGACCAACCCACCGGAGACCCGCCGGAACACCGCCGCCGCCGAAACGCCCTCGCCGCCATCCCCTGCTCGCCGTCGACCCGCCGCTACAAGCCATCCCAGCCCACGCCGCGACTACCCAAAGGTAGAGCTCGATCTCATGAGTCCCCTCGACACCTTCCCCCATGCCCCCGGCGAGCATGCTCGCCGGAATCGGCCGAACGCCGCCGCGGCTGTAGGTGTGAACCCTCGCCGCCATCCCCTGCTCCAGTGAACTTTGAAAATAGATAGAAATTCGTAGAAAAATAAGAAAAATGAAAATACAAATGTTTTGAGTTCTTTACGAGTAGATCTACAACTTTTCTTACAAAAACTTTTTCATTTGACCTCTGTTTTTAGCTCTAGATTAAAAGCAAGAAAAATAGGGGTTTAATTAGATCTCTAGCTAGAAGCTTTGACCAGCCTTCTCTTTTGGGTAGTAGCTTGTACATGCAAATTTTAACTCTCTATAAAAGTTTGAGACCCAATGTTACCCTCTAGCTAAAGTTTTTATTTAGTTTTTGTTTTATGCCTAATAGTGTAGATCTATTTATATCTCTGTCAATATGTCATGTATGCACTTGAAACTTTTACATCATGTTATTTGTGTTGCTTATAGGTCACAGAAAAAGTTTGATGATTTTTAGTGGACCCAAACTAGTTAAACTAATTAATGGTTTAAGTAATTGAACTAAATCAAGAAAAATAATTTCTGTGCTAGGAAAAATTCCTTATTTTTACCAGAGCCTATAAACAACTAGTTATGATTGCTAGAAAAATGTGAACACTTGAAGTGCGGTATAACTGTTTTTAAAAATCAGTTATGCTTTATGCCTTAATAACTTGTGTTATTTTTCATACCCTGTAAAGTTATCCATTAAATCTGAAAAATTTGCAGAGAACTCCTAACGTCCGCCATCCCGACCCGAACCCCGCCGCGCGAGCCCAACGTCCCCGAGCGCCGCCGACCTCACGCCGCCGCCCAGAGCCTCGCGTCCTCCGGCTCGCCCTGCCGTCGCCTGTGCGAGCCCAATTATTTGTTTAAATTTGTTTAGAAATTAGTTTAAATATGGATTATTTGTTTAAATTTGAAAATATGGATTATTTGTTTAGAAATTATGTTGTAAAATATATATTATTTGTTAATTTGTTTAATTTTGATGACAAATAGGGTGTTAATTACTTTTGAAATTATATTATTTAGAGTTCATGTTATTTAGAGTGAAATCATAATTTGTTGTTTAGAGTGAAATCATAATTTGTTGTGTAAATAAAGGTATATTTACAAATTCTCGAAATGTATGAATGTATGTATGTATGTGTAAAGTGAGTTTAAATTTCTTTCAAATATTTAATATATATTTCTTGAATTACTTAGAGAATATTTCTTGACTTCATCCATCGATCGTTACTTAGTGAAAAAACCGTCTAGAATATTTCATATATAGATGATTTCAAGTTTATTTCTTGGATTATTTAGAGAATTTTTTAAGGGTTTTATTTGTATTCATATTTTAGTTACGATGGACCCGCGACACACAGACGCGGAAGACGAACAGTTCCTGTTGAATATGATTGGCGAAGGTCAAGGAGATGTCCCTGAACAAGCTGATGATGGCGGCAATACCGACATATATTTGAATATGTCCGGTGATGGAATTAAGCCACCATCTATTCAGGATGACGCTGTTGCTGAACAAAGTGCTAATGTACATATCACAACTATACTTATTTGTAGTGACAATCATATTCTCATCTGAATCTATATAAATACTATGAATGTTTTTTATAGCCATCTGGATCATCGTCGCAGCAGAAAAAGACGAAGTGAGGCCCAACAAAAAAACTGGAAGGGCGGTTCATTATAACGGAAGTTGGTCCAGATGGCGAACCGATCGCTCCAGAAGCTGCCGCCAAAAAATTCATAAGACAATCCGGATGTATTGTCAGGGACCACATCCCGATCAGCTTCAGCCTCTGTAAAAGCTTCCAATCCAAGCGAGGAACGAGATATGGTACCCGAAAGAGAAAAAGAATGGTGCTGGCGGGAGCTTAAGAAAAACTTCACGGTTCCAGCTGAATCCGAAGAGATGTGCAAGCGCTGGACCCTGAGTAAGATGGCCGAACAGCTGCAATCATTCAAGAAAATTTTGACGAAGAAATATATCAAGACCGAGACCACACCCGTATTTACCGGCGAGCTCGAAAAGCTCAGGGGTCACTGGGATGCATTTATGGAATACAAGTCTTCAGAGCTTGGGCTTCAGAAGGTGCAGAAGGCCAAAGACAATGCCTCGAAGAAAGTGTACCATCACACTCTAGACCAAGGAGGCTACAAGATTGCAAAACCCAAATGGGAGAAGATGGAGCAGGATCTGCTTGACAGAGGCATCCAACCTGCGACCATGAACTGGCCTGAAAGGTCAAGGACCTGGTTTTATGGTCACGGGGGAAGCTTGGACCCATTGACTGGTGACTGCATCTATGGGCCAAACATCCAGCGAGCAGCCCGGAGACTACAGGAGGCCATACAAGCAGCGGCCGAGGGAACATTCCAGTCGGATAGAGAGAGGGACGAGCTGACTTACGCCCTTGGGAATCCAAAGCATCCGGGCCGCACAAGAGGCAAAGGCGTGGTTCCATGGAAGTATGGGTTCAGGGATTACATTGAATCATATAGAAGCCGGCAAAGAAGAAAGAATGATGAGCGGGAGCACTTAAAAAGGCTAGAGGAACGGCTCATGTCACACGATCAAAGACTGGAGGAAGAGGTTCAATGCCAAGTGGCCATAGCAATGAGCCAGCAACAGCAAGCGCAAACAGTGCCTCCAGAGCATAATGTCGCAGCCGATCACCTGTCTCAGCGGAAAAGCAGCTGCGCTTCCACAGACGTCGCCATCGCCGAGCCAACGGGGATCCAGGCCGTAGTTGAAGCGTCGGCCCCGCAACGATTTCCAGTGGATGATATCACCCAGCGGACACCTTGTGACCTGCAGACTGCCGTTAAGAACTTAATGTTCACTGTTGCGTACGGTACCGCCATGCCAACCCAACCAGGCAACGTGTACACAAGAGTTGGCGTGGAGCAGGTGTGCCAGGGTTGGGAGACACTCGAGCTTAATATTCCTGGAGGCGATGGGGAGAGGACACTAGCAGAAGCCATTCATGGCTACATCCTATGGGATAAGCGCTACATTGTCCTAAAGTCGGATGATCAAACACCAAGACCGGCATCTCAGCATGCCTCTCCAAGACCGGCATCTCCGCAAAACTCCCCAAGGGCAGCACTATCTCGGCAAGGTTCACCGGCACATTCTCCATCACCATCATCTCATGCGCCGATGAACACTCAAGTGTCACCGTCACCTCCATGGTCACCCCTCCGCCGCCGGCAAAGAAGCAGAAACGGCTGCCGGCAAACAAGGTAGCTGCACCGGCTAAGGAGCCACCAAAGAAGAAGGAAAAAAAGAAGAAAACCAAGGAGGCTCCTATTAAACCCTGGGACATGAGCCTTGAAGAGTGCGATCGGATAACTCAAGAAAGAGTTAAAGAGCACTTCAAGCCGAAGCCGAAGCCGGAGCCGAGAAAGTGATAAATCCGATAGATTTGAAATTTTTTAAGGGAATTTGCGAAGCAAATAAGAGAAAATTCATTCCGAGAGACCCCCCTTCAGACTACGAACGCACAATTATCAAAACTACTGAGAAAAAGAAGAGACAATCAAAGTCGTCGTCGTCCGACGTTCCACAGCTCGGAGCCCAAAAGAAACAATCAATAGAGCCTCTCGTAGTGGGACAGACGACGCAAGAACAAGACTTTGTTACATTTTTGAAAGAATCAAACATGACGGCGGCTCAGATTGCAGGGGGAGAAGATATTCCAAAGGCCGATGTGGTCATCAAATGGACGTTTGAGATCGACAAAACTCTTGTACCCCCCGAAGTAGTGTCTGTACTTCCAACGCAAATGTATAAGCTGCACCAGCACTACATGCATGCGATGGCCGATTGCATCTTCATGCAGGGCGCAAAGATTAAAGATGACGATTTCTTACGGGGGGAGGCCATTATATGGATAAACTGGGAAGAAATTTACCAACTATTCCATCAGGAGGCCCTCGACATCTTTATGGTCGGCTTGTGGGTTCTGTAAGTATTTTATTCTCCTTACGTATTGTTTTGCATGATCTCAACATACTGATCTCTTGATTTTTTCGGTATCATGTAGAATGGAGATACATACTTGCAGAAGAAAGGGATACTCTCACCTCGGCTTCATTGACCCAATTACTTGTAATTGGAGGCTTCTATGTGACAATTCCGATGAGATATTCCAAAACTTGTTCAAGTACATAAGCGTTCATCACAACAAGCAAATGATATTATTTCCTTACAACTTTGCGTGAGTGATTCCTTCTGTCTAACTCTTTCTATTCTGTAATCGAATTGTTTAAACCTTAACTACCAAGAACTGCCTCCGTATAATCTTGCAGTGAACACTGGGTCCTAATTGTCATAATTCCCGAGAAGAGCCTACTCGTGGTTATGGACTCATTGAGGAGACCTCCAGAACAATACGAAAATCTTCTTAACATGGTGAAAAAGTAATTCTACCACTACTCCGTCGATGACCGATAATTTGAATCACTTTGTTACTTGACTATAATTGTTCTAATCATGCACAGGATTTGGAAATAATTCGCTAAAAATCATCCAGGCAAATTTGACAAAGAATTGAAGATCAAGACAGAGTTCCCGGTACGCACTTGGATGATTCGTTGCACGATTCATTAGTTTTATTATATATTCATGTAAATACCTGATAATTTCTTCTCTCTTAAAGTGTATGAGGCAGAAACAAGACACTGTATTGTGCGCATACTATGTATGCGAGAACATCCATGGTCTCGTAGGTCCTCCAAAGGGCTGGACAGATTGGGAGGAGGAAGTAAGTAAAAAACTTATTAATATTTGAACTCGTATTTTAATTAGTCGAAATTAATTATCCCCTTTTTCCATAGGTCGAGGAGATGCGCGATAAACTCATACCGGAAGAAAAGATTATGGCGATTCAAGAACAATTCTCCGGATTTATTGTTGAGCAAGTTCTCGATCCAAAAGGCGAATTCTACTATGATGGAATATCTAATATTGACAATCACAACAAATATAACAATATACGCGTATATATGTAATTAAGAACGAATATACCTATGTAATTAAGAAAGAATATACCTATGCAAATATGATGGAGTATGTATGTATTATATATATAAGCACTCCAATAATATATATGTGTATATATATATTTATATAATATTAGTCCTAGACATTTTCATATGTAAAGGAATTCACATTTATAGATATGTGTGTGTGTATATATATATATATATATATATATATATAAGTGAATTAATTTATATATGAAAACTATCTAGGACAAATATTATATAAGTAACTATATATATATATATATGTATATATTAGTGGAGATCATACACACTGAATTCCAATACATAAGTTTAATTGAAATGCAAAAGTATAATTGAAATAGAAAAAGAATTGAGAAAAGGAAAACATGAAAAAAAAGGATCTTTTGTCCCAGTTGGTAACACCAACCGGGACAAAAGGGTGCGCCAGCCACGTGGGCGCTGGCGGCACCTTTTGTCCCGGTTGGTGTTACCAACCGGGACAAAAGGTCCTCTTTTGTCCCGGTTGCCAGACCCGGGACAAAAGGGCACCCCCTTTTGTCCCGGACTGGCGTTCCCGGTTGGGAAACCGGGACAACAGGGGTTTCCCAACCGGGACAAATCAACGTTTTTGTAGTAGTGTTTGCTCTAGAGATCCTTAGAACACGCACCCCGAGACGAGAAATTTGTATGTATTGAGTACTAAATAAAGTCTATTTGTATAATTTTTTTAGGGATGGATGTAACTTTTCACGACGAATCTAATGATGGTAATTAATTGATGATTGGCTACAATGATGCTACAGTAATCATTCTCTAATCACGCAGTCAAAGGCCTCATTTGATTCTTCAGGTTCCTAACGCATAGATTCTGAGGTTTGTTTTATAAACTGCCTTTATTCACCTCTAATTAGCGGTCAAAATACATTCTAACCCATTCTAGGAAAGAACCAAGCAAGATGATTGATGCTAAAGGGGAAAGATAAAGATGATACCAGGGACCCACAGCATATTGGGTGTAGTGCCTTAAAGATGGATTGATGTTGCTGAAGTATTTGTCGTTGGTGTGTTGAGTTGGCAGTACACGTAGGTATTACAGCGATAATTGTTGAGGGTGTTGGTGTGTTGAACCACAACAGACTCCTCACCGCCGCCATCTTCGGCCGACAACTATATCGCTACCTACCCTGTGATCCTACCAGTTGGTCATCCGACACGATCCCATGACCCCATCCAACAGTGCCCGGACACCTCGCCGTCCTGCTGCACACGAACGAACTGAGGCTAACCACAAACCCTATGTGAGGTGAATGCACAAAGCTTTAAAACAGGAGGAACGTGCAACATGTGTGGTTGACTTCACACGTCCTCATCGATTGAGGCACTGGGATTTTTCTCCTCTAGCTCGCCGTTGACTGGTCCATGCGCACAAAGCTTTGATCGCGCATCATCACCATCTAAGGTGGTGCACCTCTTTCCACAAGCACAACGGACGGAGTTGCTCCACTTGTACAGTGTATCCACTACCCTACACAGCTTGTGTACTTTTGTTTATGCATATGGATTGTACAATCAACTGAATTATGCAAAATATAACTGTCCTGTTGCAGACTGCACGACTTTGAATTGTGCATGTCTTGGTCCAAACTTCAAGTATACCACATATTGGATTAAAATGTCACAAACCCAACAGATACAGCATAAACTCCAAAACTTAAATACCGAAGGGATGCAGCTCAAAGTTTCAAACATTATTGACAGTAAACGGCCGGTAAACACATGACGCATATAGGACGAGCTCCACTGATATGATATCGGAAAGGGAAAGATTTCTTTTTGATAAATGGTAATGTAAGCTAATTACATTGGGTAAAATTTGCGGTGAACCTATCGGTAGATATACACAATTTCGGAACCGGTATGCATGTTGTTCAGATGAATTTTACCTACAATGGACCACCTCCAATTCTTATTTGAGCTGGCATGATTTCCCTAAACTTTGATCAGGCCAACGGGGCCTTATGCACATGAAATTAATTATTGAGAGAACAAAATCCTAAAAAGGGATCATATCATGATCGGCATGAATATTTGGAGGACTCCACTAGGGTCGCCATGAACTCTGGGAGCAATCTAAGATGCTGATGTCTCAGCATCTCCATTATCAGAATTTGATGAGCCGCCACCATTTGCCATCTCTGTATCACCATCACTCTGTCCCATGAACAAGTCCGCCTTGCTACGCCTTAGCAACCCAACCTTCCTTTGTTCTAGGGTAAAATAAACGAACATGCTATGAGTTTAAGACGTAAGGGTGTAAACACTTTTTAAAAATTAAAATTTTGGGTCATACTTTTGCTGGTTATTGTGTTGCGAGTTACTGCTAAGAAGTCCTCCCAGGTGTACTTCCGCAGTTCTTGCTTCTCTTCCTCAGAAAGCTCAAAGTTTGGCTCCCTTCCACACATAAAAGCAGCCCTGCACATAGAGTAAAATTCTGGCTTTGTCAAATTTTGATGATACATAATAATAGTAGGTGAACCATTAGCTATGCTACAAATTAGGCATCCACATTGGATTAGAGCAACATCATTCAATTTTAACAGATATACAAGGATGTGCCCCATATTGCACATGCCCCTAGAACCAAGTAAACAACAGATGGCAAAACTTACTTTAATCTCAGCCAATGAGACAGCATAACGAAGCACACCATCAAACTAAACAAAACTGGGCGGCACAATAAGAATTGGAAGGCTTGGAAAGTCACATTACTGAACAGTAAACTCTGACATACAACTTGTGGAATCATGTTCTACCTAAGGAATAAGAAGAGCTAACTTTACAGGTGAAGCAGATAGATTTTTATACATACAAGTTTTTTCACAGTGCCTCAGATAACTATCAAGGAAAGTCTATCACTCTTTTCTTCAGTTGACAAAACATGACACTTAAATTTAATGGAATATGAACCTCTCACTGCAAAATCACGTATCCACCTTGGTGATCTGCAGATCTTTATCTATAAACGGTTTTCTAAAATGCGCTTCTGTGACCAAAAAAGAGTACTGGCAACCAAAGGCGAGTAAAATCATACAAACACAGTAGTTACAGGAAACACACCTGAAATAAGCTTGCAACTGTGCATATTTAAACTATAGTGAATGCATGCATGTCATACAATGATGAACTAACTGGGGTTTAAACTGAATGCTGGAGCGATAACAGTTGAACACTAATGACCATACAGAGTATCAATGGATAAAAGTATTCTTATAATCCTATCAAAAGCTAGGCAAAATATACTATGCCAGCAGAGTAACTCATTGCTTTGTACACCAGCTGGGCATATATCAGATCTTCGACATGCTATTAGCATTAGCTTGTGTTGGTAGAAGGTAAAAGGCTATCTAAGAATACAAGATTGAAATTTTATAGGCAAACATAAGTGTGCAGTCTTTAGTATAGCCCAATACCTATCATAAAGCCGGGCTGCTTCATCCTGTGTCCCAACAGTACCCAAATGAATCTGTTTCTTGTCAACTTTTATGGCAGCCTGCCATTTCATATTCTTGAAGTAAACCCCCCTCATAATGCATGGCTCTTGATCCACATACTGCTTTCTTCTATGTCGTTTTCTGCGCTTGATTTCCTTGCCTGAGTGATAAGGAAAGAAAATGCAATGTTCTGATCAGCTATAGAGTATAATTGTCAAGATCAACTCAAGCTGATAAAGGTAAGACACAACAAAGAAAAGGAACAGGGAGTCCTCTAGGAGGGAATCTAGAGGCCCTAAAGAAACATCCCCTAGACAGCTAAGAAAGTTTTGTCACAAAAACACAGCTAAGAAACATCCCCTAGACTATCTGCAAACTATATCTCCAAGGAAACTTAGCGCACGACAACGAAAAAAGACACAAGTTATTTACAAGATTACCAGTGCAGAATTCTAAAATATTATCTTCCATGTAAGAAGCATCACAACCACAAGTAACCTAAGCTTTATGGGGGGGGGGGGGGGGGGGGGGGAATAAATGCTATTGATACAGAATAAGAATGAAGTACGAACCTGGATAATATTGTGTTTTCTCTTCCTTTGAATCATCAGAACCATTTGAGGATTTTGTGAGCACATCAGAAGTCTTTGTCTGCGAAAAAAGGTAAATTTCGCTAAAAATCGTATTTGTCATTGTAACTAATGAAATTTTAGTAATGCTTGAAGTAGAATGCAGGTCCTACAGAGTGTCACTTGAAAACTCATCAGGTTATCTAAAGGAGAAAAGGATACACAGGCAGGTAATATCAAACACAAACTAGTATATTTTTTCTATTCAATTACCTATAAACTATTTTAATTTGTGCACATGTGCACCTGATACTTTCTCAACATACAAAAAGTAATTATGCATACCGGGGGCAGTGGGTGTACACTGAATGGCTTCACATTGGAATGTGCAACTTCCACAGGTTTTTCATTCTCAATGGGCTTAGGAAGATCAATGGGCAATGAGTCTTTCCCTGAAACAAAAGCTAAACTCAAATGATTATTCAAGATATGTAGTCATACTGCTTTATTGATATAGGTGTTCAGATAATCCCAAAAAGAGCTTTATTTATACTTTCATCCACTTCAAAGTTTCTATCTTAGGTTCTAATATTAGAGAAAGGAAATATTAATACAATCAAGTACATGAAATTTGTGATTTTCTAACAGTACTTTGGGTTGATACTTGATTTTTGATCGGACCAACTACAATAGTAAAAGTCATGTAGCTTCCAACAGTAACTTATTAGCACACATGTAGTTATAAGGATTTATTTAGCACTGGGTTCATCCTTTTTTATATTAGGGATTCATATAGCTGTCTATTTCCGAGAACATTTGTTGTATACTTTATAGACACATATGATTGTTCAAACATACCATAATCTATTCTGGCAAAATTTCATTTAGAGTTACTAGCTGCTTGACCATACAAAAAAGGTCATAGCAGGATTTCAGAACAAGCTAATATGGCCATTCTTGAAAAGAATAATGTTTACACATAAAGAAAAAGTCATTTATTACTTATTTGAAAGAAAAATGATATTTGAAACTCCAAACGAACATCTGAAGAATTATAAAGAGTGATTAAAGTACCAACTCTGGTACTGGCGACAATTAACTTACAACCCAACTCCCCACTCACAGAAACCCCTCCGCCTAATTTCCCATGGCCGTCGTTTCTAATAGTAAAACAACTACCTAATTAAACTAAGCTCTAGCACTATGTGGGAAATGGGGAGTAGTGAACATTTCAGACAGAAATTAGACTAGCACGAACAGCAAACTCTTATAAATCAGAATGCATACAACGAGATTTATTTATTTCATGTAGAAAATATGGATGAATAGTAAATTATATAAAGTTTCTATTTCAAACAACAGACCATAATCAGATTGATAAATATAGATGACAGATATGACACGCCATGTCAAATGTAGGAAAAAAGACATCTGTGTTTTCTTAGCATAAATCCTCTCAGCAAGTTTTACATCTCGGAAAGATATTTCAAGGTACTGAAATGAGTTCCTCTTACCAGAACAAAGCCCCAATAGTCGACGTCGCCTCAAGCTAACCATACTTGAAATGCCACCTGGAGCAGAGTCAGAAATAAGAAAAAAAGTTATAAACAAATTGTAAAATTCGAGACTAAATTTAGATTAAGAAAAAACCATGAAAATACTCTAGGATTTTCGATGGTGCTAACCATTAAAATATGGGCTAGAGCACACACTAATAACACAGTTATCATGTTACCGTGTGCTTAATATCACTAACATAGTTCAAAGAATGCAGACAATGATGTTTGACTAATGATTGCTAGGTCTGATGATGAAAGGCCTGTTTAATCATCACATCAAACATAGCGGATGATCCAATTTCCATTAAAATGATCATATATAAGGAAAATGGACACAAAACACAAAATATCAGAATAGTGTGCAAGTGTATATTTGTCAGCTTCTTAAATTGTGTGACCAGGAAGGAGAAGCTACATGAAAGCTTCAACTAATGCATATGTATTTACGAAAAGGTAGGATAAAGCACCCTTTGTTTTGACAAAATCCAGGTCTTAAATCTTAAAAAATACAAAGGGTACAATCACAAAAACAGGAACGGAATTATGTACTACTTGCACAAAATGACAACCACATGTATAATTCCAACACATTCATCCAATTCAACGTATCCCACAATTCATCCTTTAAGCAATCCACCATCCCAGATGATCTTTGAATCATCTTAAACATACAAGAGTACACAATTACTCAAATATCATAATGTACCGACAAAATAAGTGGATCCGCAGGCCCTAATCCTATCCATACTATTATTGAGCACAAAAACCTCAAAGTCACAGTAACCAAAAGACACAAACCTCAACACTTCCGTCGGGACGTCCTGAAAGGAACTTCACAGATAATGCAGACACAGAAGAGCAACAAATGACCAATATTGGTGAAAACATATAAATTTCCAACACAACATCCTATGGCACTGCATTTCTGACAAAGTCCCATTCCTATCACGTGGGGCTGGTCAGATTAAGCAAAGCTTAATGGGAGAGGAACTGAAATGCAGTAACCTCCATGGAATAAATAGCTGCCTAAAAATAGAAGCAAGAATTATGGCAGTGTACTTGTCAGCACTTCCAGCTACCAGAAGTGACCAGGCACAGTCCAGGGCCTACAAAATCCTGCTATACATCCCAGAGTTAAGTCCTGCAGAGTGCAGACCGGGGTTTCCCTTTCAACAGTTTGTACAAAAAAAACACACAGGTCAGCGCATATCACCTCGTCGTGCTATGAGACTCGAGATGCTCATACGGGTAATTGCAGAGTCTATAATCATCTGACACGAAACCAAGAACTGCAAGAATCGACACTTACTCCTAAAAGATCAATTTTTAGGCGTAATTTCTCATCATAACAACCGACTTATTATATGATTATTACGGCCACCGTCATCGACCTAACGAAAAAAAGATGGATCAATCACAAACGCAGGCAGAGTGGGTGGCGAGACGCCTCGCCCAACCACCCCCTCATCCACCCAACCCTCGCCACCCCCGACGAACCAACAAAGCAATCCAGAAAACCCCTCGAGAACGCGAGAATTCCGCCGCAAGCCCGTCCCCAACCACCGCCACCTTCCAATCAATCCGCCTACGGCGCAACGCGAACGCAAAACATACGACGCGGCTCAAAAGCAACCGCCGCCACGACACAGGGCGGCGGCGGAATTCAAAGAACGGCAGGAACGCCGCCGGGACGGCCGGAATTCAGGCGCCGCGAGGAGGCGCGCTGGCCAGCCGGCCGGAGAGGAATCGGTCATTAATGCGGCGGCGACGTCCGAGAGGCACGCAAAGGCGTAGATGGCAGCGAGAAAGACACGTACCGGGCGGGGCGGGTCGTGCCGGCGGCGGCGGGTGGAGTGCAGCCGCGGTGCGGAGCGGGCGCGAGACGGCAGGGGAAGGAGAGGGGGGGGAGGAAAATAAGTTGGTAGGAGAAGAAGTTGGCGAGGGATACAAAGAGGGTGGCTCACATCTACCACCTTTGTTTCTCTCTCTAGCCCCCCCTCTCTCTCCTTCCTCTCTGCGACGACGAGGCGAGACGACGCGACTCTTATCCCTCTCTCGCTCTACCGCCGCCTCCCCTGCTCTGCTCGGGGTGGTGGTTTCTCTCTCTACTTCTCCTCCCGTTAATTCCTTGGAGATTTCCTTCCATCCATTGCGTTTCTTTATCTGTTTTTTTTTTGTGAAGGGCATCGGTGACGTCTCGCCGTAGCCGGACAGGCTCGTTGGCTGCTGGTGGCGCGGGGATGGTGGGAATGGACGGGTTTGCCCCTGCGGCCGGGGAGGACTCGTGGGGTACACCCGTGGACTTTTCAAGGTCAAGGGAGACGCTGTGATAGGGACCTTTAAGTAAATATTAAAATGTGGGGGTGTCCTCTCGAGAAAATCGCGCAGGTGCCAATTGGTGCGCTACGGAGGTACCTAAAATGCAAGGTACTCGAATTTGAGCGTACATCGTCATCAAACAACTTTCGTAGAAAAAAAAGCTCAATTTGCTTTTTTGCTAATATATCTATGGATGAAGTAATAAGAACATCAGCACACATGTTTAATCTCGCTAACAAACAAAGTAACGTGCAATTTGATACGAGTCGTAGATTGGCTGACGCATCTTGCAGATGATCTAACAAAATTCCCTACCGCCTTAGTTCATTTATTTATCGTCTTCTTACTTTCCTTCTTACATGGTATCTTGAGCTCACAGGTCGCGCTAGCTGATACAAACCACTACTCTGGCGACACATGTTTTGTCGGCTTCTACTTTGCCTTCTTCCTTCCTTCACTATCTTTAGCAACCATAAAGGTGGATGCACCCGATCATGCCTCAAGGTGTGACTATCCCCTAGCAGTCAATAAGGTTGCCACCACTGGCATGATCTCTCGCCTTCTTCATGTTGGTGAGGTTTATCGTCTATTCCTAGCGGTGACGTCACCATTTCGCGATGATGCCCATCTCCCACCGCCATTGCTCCACTTCTGCCTTTTTTCCAGGTAGTCCTTTACTTCTTTTCCAACTTCTTCATGTTACTAGCAGGCTGTTGAATTGAGAAGAACAGCAAATAAGACGACAATTAATTTGTTCGTGCAGTCTTTTTATTTCTGCGATGATTAATTTTTTTTGAACAGTAAGCAAACACATACTAGCCAAATACTTTGTTCACATAACTTCCCTTGCTGTACTGTCTTTCAATGGGTTCTACCATTTTCGCTAGCTGCCTTGCCTTCTCCCCCTACAATCTCTACTGGTGCCTGGCTACGTAGTTGTGGTGGTGGTGAGATTAGAGAAACAGGATGCAGGGTGCTGATACGAGCGGGCACACGTGTGTCCATATATCAGATATGATATGCACACGAACGAAGGGGCCAAGGGGGGCGGGCACGGCACGTGTGGCCTCGGAGGGGGTAGAATGGCCATCGAGGCGATCGCCGGATGGGATGGATGGCCGGACGCCGCCGGGCCGGGTGGGGCTTCCGCTGGCGACGTCCGACGAGACGCCGACGGCGTCGTCCGCTCCCCGCTCTTGCTTTCAACCATAAAAAGGGACGTCCGTTCCTCCTCCACAATTATTATATTTGATAAAAAGGGAGAAACAGCCATAAAAAAGGGGAGAAACACATAACGGACACGATGTCTCTTGTGTGACGACGTGCCACTTCATTTTCTCCCCCCGGAGAATCCGATCCACATGTGCCAAGCGTGTAAGCAGAGTACCAAATCTCTCTCTGTCCACGCTCGCTTTTGCTTCGGGACGCGTTGCCCTTCTCGAGCTAGTAGGATGGTAGCATCTGAACATTTTTTTTCCTTTTCTTGTTTTCTTTCTTTGTATGATGGCTTTATACGCCGTCACACTAAGGCCCCCGTTCGGTTCGGCCATTCCGGGCCTGGAATAGCCTGGAACCGTTCTAGACATTATTCTACGTGTGAAGGCTTTCCTTACCTGGAACGGTTCCGGCCCAGAACTGAATAGCCCTAAACGTGATCGGTGACGGGAGATGGTGTAGATTACTGTTACTCTAGCATGGCAGCACTGCAAGAAATTTGGCATGATTTTGCTGACCATAACTGTTTGCAAGTTTTATTTTTATTCTAATAATGGGAATTTGCTGAATAGTCATTTTATTTGGCGGACGTAAATGAATAGTTTTTTTGTGCTAATCTTGAGGCTGATAATTACGAGGAGCAGTGCATTAAATTAAGTGACGTAGAGAGAGGGGGGCTTTTAAGTTTGGCCTGGGGCTAAGTCAAGGTAAGTGGGCTTAAGTACATAGGTCGCATTATTTCTTGGGCTGGGCTCTAGTCATCTGGGTTGTGGGTGAGGCCTTTTTTTCATTTTTATATTTAAAAAATAAAATTTCAAAAATATATGCCGAATAAGAAAATTTTCAAAAATGGATGTCTGCCGCCCCCCTAATAGGCGACAGGGTGCCTGTCGCCCATCCAGTTGGCGACAGGAACTAAATGTAATTAAACAGTGAACTTTTAAAATTGATATAAAATAGTAGAAAAATACAAACTCAACTGTTATGGATTCTATGAAATAATATCTACAACTTTTGTTATATAAAGTTTTTCATTTGATCAATGTATCTAAATCAAGAAAAATAGTTCTTGTATCTAGAAAAATCTGAAATAATTCATTTGGTCTAGTTGTGCTTATCTAAAATTTACCAAACTTTTTTATAGCTCTTAAGAAATAAATAATGTACTTTAAAAGTTATGGCTTCTAATACTCAGTATAGCAACATGGATAAATAACTCATTTAAACTAGACATATTGCAAGATCTAATTTAAAAACTTATTCTAGAAATGTTTTCTGGCCTACCAATTTTGTACAACCCTATGCTCACCATATGAAATACTATGGCCAAAGATGACATGCATCCAAAGGATAGATCTTAAGATTTAAATAAAAGTGCATTAAACTGTTATTTAAAATAGAGCAAGATACATTGATCAAATGAACAACTTTATGTAACAAAAGCTGTAGATCTTGTTTCATAGAATCCAGAACAGTTGAGTTTGTATTTTTTACGATTTTATATCGATTTTACAAGTTCACTGTTTAATACGCCCTGAGCGCCAGGATCTAAATGTAATTTTTTTTATATTTAGGTCCTGTCGCCAACTGGATGGGCTCGCCAACTGGATGGGCGACAGGCACCCTGTCGCCCATTAGGGGGGCGACAGGCACCCATTTTTGAAAATTTCCCTATTCGGCATATATTTTTGAAATTTTGTTTTTTTAATATAAAAATGAAAAAAGCGCGTGGGTGAGCATGCCTTGGAAGTGAAGTCTAGATGGCCCACCAGAGGGATGATCGAGCGGATTTCCTATATATCTTTTGGTAGATCTTTAGCTTTCAGACCTTTCAAATGTTTAAGATTCATGTAAATAACTATATTTGTCCGATTCCACATTCAAACCCTTGCTGCCCATCTCCTACCCACACTGCCCTCGCCCTCTGTGCCGCCACCGCTCCGCCCGCGCCCCCGCACTGCGCCACGCGGGTCCACCAGCGCCTGCCGCCCCCTAGTGGCGGAACTGGAACGAAAATTTAAAGGAGCCGGGTAAATATATGGAATACTTAATTTCGACCAAAAATTTTCATCTGAAATTCAACTTCGTCCATAAATTTTCAAAACGATCATTTCAGTTCTCAAACTTCTCTATCTGGTTCAATTTAATCCATTATCCTATGTGGCTTGCTATGTTGGCATGTGCTGTCACATCTGGTCAATCATAGCTAATAAAAATCAACATTTCTATAAATTTGATTGTTATAAAAGTTTCACCTTGATGAAACTAAATGATGTACAGTTTTTAAGGAAGGGAGTTGATCCGAACATATTTATTATACACGTACAAAATTTCCTTTTTTGGAAAAAAATTATGTAGACACAAGTTAAAATTTTATTGTGTCATGTGTGAACCAATATATGTTGTTGCCAAAAAATAGGAATCCATTATATACTGATATGACATGCCTGGAAGAATGAAGGACTAAATTGAGTTGTATGAGAAAGGTTGAGGGTTGAAACAATAATTCTAGAATTTTAGGGATGAAATTAAATTCAACTAAAAATTAAGAACAAAATAATCTATTCTGTTAAAGAAAACTAGTCTTCCTATTAGTTTTGCATTGATTTTTTTACCAAATTTTGATCTAATTTTATCAACTAAAAATTAACTATGCATTGGTTTTATTTTTTTAGGGGGGCCACATAGCTGCCATTGGCCGCCCCTACGCCCTCCCACATAGCTGTCCGCGCCGGCACCCAACTCATTGGAGAAGAAGCTGTCCAGGTTGTGTCTTTACAACTAGGACAATAGCGCGCTCCGCCGCGCCAAGTTTGGACGCGACGTCCCGTGGATGCTCCGCCGCGCTCTGTCTTCTCCGTCTCCAGTGAGCCGCGTCGCTGCAAGCCAAGCGCGTGTGTGGGCGTTCGCGTCGAGTGAGCCGCGCCGCCCCCTCGCGCGGAGCTCGACCGCCGGGGGCAGGGGCGGGACGGCCGGAGGGAGCCCGACGCCGGGGGCGGGGCCCCCGCTCCAGCGCCGCCCCCCATGGTGATGCTACTGGAGAGAAGAGGGTGGTGAAGCTCGAGCAAGGGGTGGCAGAGCTCGAGGGGGAGGGAGGACCCGCGCGCCGGCTGCCCCTTGGCGGCGGCGCTCCGCCCGCACGGCCACGTAGCGCTCCGCCCGCGCGCCCGCCGCAAGGGACAGCTTCGCCGGCCGATTCTGACGGCGACGGTCGCCGGCGGCGAGGGGGTTCAGGCGAGGGGGCAAGAGGCAACGGAGAGCTACCTCGGGAGGGTCAGATTTGGGCTCGGGGCGGGCGGGAGAAGGCTCGCCGGCGAGCAGGGGGAGGCGGCGGCGGTGGCGGCACTCCGGTGACAGGCTCGGGCTGGGAATGTGCCGTGGAGGTTTGCCTCGACCTAGTGAAGCTCTCTGGGAGCTCGGCTTGCACGAATTCGGTCTGGAGGAAGGAGTTCACCGAGCGGGACTCGACGGCGGCGTTCGGGGCGGCGGCGAGCAGCGTTCCCGGCGAGCACAGAGCGGGAAAGGCGAAGAACAGGGGCGCATGAGCTTGTGGGGATGAAGACGAAGCTTGCTAGGGGGTTGGCGTGGGCTGGGGGTGACAGGAGATGGGTGCTCCGCGGCGAGCTCGTTGCGGCGGCGATGGCGACCGTGGCGAGCTGCGGTGGGAGAGGGAACCAGGGGTTTGGGCTCTGGAAGGGAAGGAGAGCAGAGAGGGGAGGTGAGGACGTCTCTTGGCGAGGCAATGGGGGAGGAGAGGGGCTGCAGAGGAGGGGCGCGGTAGTGGAGTGGCAACGGGCAGCTGTGGTGGCCGGCACGCTCGCGTGCGGCGCGCCGGGAGGAAGCCCTGCCCCGCTGCTCTGTGGGCCCACCGCGTGCCGGCCGCCGCGGCCCCATCATGCTGCTCCGCGTCCGTCCCATGCGCGGCGGAGATAGAAGGGGAGGGGCAGCGCCTCCGCCATAGCCCCGCGCTGGCCTGGCGCTGGCGAGGGGGCGGGAGGGGCAGCGCTGTAGCGGGAGAGCTAGCGAGCGACGCTGGCCCCTGCCCCTGCCCCTGCTCCCGCCGGCCGATCCTGTGCCCCCGCTACTGCTAGCCGAGCGCCTGGGCGGGGAACCGCGTCGAGCGAGCCCCACCGCCGCCGGCCGAGTGCGCGGGCCGCCACGCCAACCTCCATCCGCCGAGTCCGCTTACCCCTTCCCTCAACCTGTCAGCCCACTGCAGCTGAGAGTAAGGAGAAAAGGATGAAGAGGCTGAGGAGCAAGCCGAGGTGGGAGGCGGTGCGTGGATGGGAGGCGGTGCTGCGCGGTCGCGCCTGGCACGATGCGGGGCCAGATGCCAGTGTGGGGGTGGGGCGGACCCGACGTGCAAGGAGGAGACGACGTTTTGAGGGCCCGCGTCGGGCTTCTCCACACACACGTGTCGTCCCAGAGCCGCTCGGGGAGCGGAGGGTTGCTCCCAGCCCTCGCTGCCCACGGCGGATAGGAGTTAGAGTATTTCAATGTTTAAACATAAAATGTTGAACATGTTTATCTCACATGTTCAGCTAATTGGGTCTTGATGGGCTTTAAAGTTAGGTGCCTTATCTACATTCTGGAAGCTACATATAAGGTCCCGTGATAGAACGCATGATGATTAAGCATCTTAGGTGCATAAAAATTATTTTCTATATGTTTTCACTCGTCAGCACTTTCTATATTTCACTACTACATAACGATTTGTAGTGGCGGGTAAAAAGACATTTTTAGAAGCGGATGTCTCACCCGCTCCTGCTTTTCACAGCTAAAAATAATTGTTTGTAGAGACGGGACACTATCCACCTCTACAAATCTATTTTTAGGGACGGGTAAGACGACTACCCGTCTCTAGAAATAGATTCGTAGAGACGGGTGAGAGGGTCACCGCACCTACAAACCGAATAAAAAATAAAAAAGCCGGCCCGCAGGCCGCCGCGCGCTGCCGCCTGTGGCGGCGCGCGCCCGCCGAGGATGACACGCTCGACCTCTTTGGCTCTTCCTCGACGAATGCTCGAGTGCTTCCCAGAGGTTGAGGATGACGAGCTTGACCTCCTGCTCGACGAGCGCGACAAGGAGGCCACCTGCGCTGTCGCCCCAAGCCGCAGGACGGCTATCTCGGTGAGTAGCTAGCACTCGAGCGGCTGCATGCGTAGGATGTACTTGAGTAGATGCAAGATGTATTCGATGGCGTCCCTGAGGATGCAAACTTTGGTCAGATGATGATGAACACCCGAACAACAAAGCAAGGTCTCGATTGACACACCAACCAATCAGTTTAATACGCACCATGTTTGGGACGATGATGCGGAAGGCGTAGAGCCTGTCGTTGAGCCTCCGGCGGCGGCGCCTCTGCGCGGGGACGATGCTGCTGTCAAGCTTGCTGCCGACGCTCCCCACGCCGGCGGTCGCCGCGGAGGAGTTGGAGCCGGCGTCCGGGCTGCTCGAGTTGCCGTCGCGGTGCTGCTGGCCGCCGCCGCTGTCCCTGTCGGCGCCGATGCACAAGCTGCGAGGGAGAGACGAGGAAGAGGGAAACACAAGCACGGGAGAGGATAAGACTGAGTCCAACAGGAATATACATTTTGGAGAGTCCCTCGTGTGTACAGTGAATGGCACAGATGATAAAAGTTGACTACTCCAACAGGTTGTGCATTTTGCATCAGAGAAGAGAGGGAGTGTATTTTTACATCTTCTCTCTCCTCCAAAGACAGTTTACCTTCTCCTTTGCATCACATATTGGAGAAGCTGCACGGCATGCACAGTAGAGCGCGGAGATGCATTTTACATTTGCATGGTGGGATGCCTCATCTGTTGAAGTAAGTAAGACTGTTCGGAGGGAGGGATGAGGGAGAGAGAAGCACAAGAGACGGTGGGCCAGACGATCTTGCTTTCAGCCAATTACCGCACAACATTGCAAAGCACACGGATCGCCACCACCTCACTCTAATCGCTTACATTTTTAAGGGCGGGTTGGGGCGTCACCCACCCCCTACAAATGAATTTATAAGGGTGGGTGGGGGCATCACCCGACTCTAAAAATGGATTTGTAGGGGCGGGTGAGGCTCCCACCCGCTCCTATAAATAATTTTCCAATTTATTCTGAAAAATAATTTAATTCATTAAGAATAGCAAAACACTTCAAAAAAATGTGAAATTTTTATCAGAAGCTTATTGCGACTTGTATAATTTAGAAAAAAACCAAAATCTAATTTGAGTGTCCATATTAGTTCAAGGTGTTGCACAATGAATTGCTTCCACACTAACTTACCTCATACAAGTTAAGGCTAACTTTATGTTTTTTCAAACATCTAATTATTAGGTACAATGAAACAAATCTATCATATTTTTGCCCCGTATTGTAGGTCAGAATAGTCTTATTGTACAAATATCAAAAATTTTCAAAATTGCTTGCTTTTTGTTTTGCATTAAATGATTTATCGGAATAAATTAGAAAAATATTTGTAGGGACGGGTGATGGCGTCACCCGCCGCTACAAATGTATTTCTAGGAGCGGGTGATGCCATTACCCGCCCCTAAAAATATTTTTCTATTTTATGTGAAAATTCTTTTAATTGTCTACATGTAGCAAAACAAATTAAAAAATGTGAAACTTCTACACTACGTTATTGTGAACTATAGAAACATAAAAAAAATATGCCAAGTATATTTCAGTATATACAAAGGTTATGATTGTGGAAATTTCAAAGTATAACTTGAGTTATATGAGATACTATATAGTTATACCTATTAGAGAATTTATAATATTTTTTTGGACTATTATATGATCTTAAATGAAAAATTTGTCAACTACAAAGTTTTAGATCACGTCATTCTCTACAATTTTGATATAAAGTTTGAATTCATCCGAGATTATATGAAAAAGTTATGATTTTTTTTTGTGTGGAAACATTTGTAGGGGCGGGCCCTGCCATCATCCGCCCCTAAAAATGGATTTGTAGGAACGGGTGAGGCTATGACCCGCCCCTATAAATACCACCATCTTTAGGGGGGTAAGGGGGTAATCTGCCCCTAAAAATGCTTTTCTGGGGCGGGTCGGATGCTACAGTAATACCGCTCCATTTGTAGCAACGGGTGAAATTTTGGTCCGCCTCTAAAAAATCGAGATATTCCTATAAATCATTTTTGTAGTAGTGTTTTGTGTACACTTTGTAAAGCTATTTTCGTTATCTATTTTTGAGCAGTAACCACTTATAGAAGCTTATGGATGGTATTTTTCTCATCCAATTTTCTATTCCTAACAATGAAAAAAGATATAGAGAGTCTCTTACCATTGCCCTAAGAGACTCCATCACGACTCATGATTTGAGTGATCAAGTGTTCGCGAATATGCACACGGATTAGTGATGATTTTTATGTATTTTTCTAAACATGTTGTATGATTAACAAATCTCGTGGATGGCTGAAATTAGAAGTTCCTTTTTTCTAAAAAAAATCTCTTTCATTCCAAAAAAAGTCTCGTAAGGCTTATTATTTGGAGAAAATTTAAATTCTGGAATGACTTTTTTTTTACTAAAGAAGTAGATAGATAAACATATAGACAGACACACGGATAATCATTTTTCGAACGAACATGCATGATAGTAGCTGTTTCATTGATAAAGAGGAGAGAGTTACCGCAAGTGAAACGGGATGTCCACCCTTCGGACAAAAGTGATGTTTAACCTCTGGCTCAGAAAAAAGGGGGCGTCTATTTCTCGCATGTGCGAGGAATCGACTCCACATCGCAGAAATTAGCACATCTGCCTCCTCCGCCTCCTCCAGCTCCGGCGGCCCCACCGCCGCCTCCGCCGCCGACTCCAACCAAGCACGCCGCCGTACCGCTCGTGTACTGCCTCGCCCCCGCCGCCGGCCTCCGCCCACCGGAGATCCTTCCCTGCCCGGCCGGTGGCGCTCCCGCACCGCCTCGCCCTCCGCCGGCCCAGCCGCCGCCGTCGGGCCACCGCCGCCCCCGGTCTCTTCTATAGCCGGAGGTCATTGAGGCATCCCACCCCGGCAACCCAAACCCTAAAGACCGCCGCCTCCCTCCACCACCCCGACCGCTGGCGACCTCGTCAGCGGCCGCCCCGCCCACCAACCACCCCCAGACCCTGGCAACCCCCTTCTCTAACCCCGACGCCACCACCATCACGAGGTCTGGAGGAGGAAGAAGCACAGAGCCGCGAGGGCCCACCTGTCAGCGAGCCGCGCCTCTCTTCTGCGATGGCTTGCGATGGCTTGATCTCCAGTAGCCCGCGCGATAAATAGCCTCCACCCAGAAAAAAAGCCGTCAAGATCATGTGGCAGGGTCAGCGTCGAGTTGCCAAGGCCCAAGGGTGGTTCAGGGCCGGACCTACCGGTCAACGGGATGGTGCGCGCCACGGAAGATCCGCCCGTGCTCCACAATCCGTCATCCACCGGCGGGCCAATACCCGAATTCCGGCCACCGCGCACCGCAGGATTCGGCCAGTCGACATTCCCATCGGTTCCGGTGTGTCGCCACCGAAACCACCCCACTGACGAGTGGGCCCACTGGCAGGACGCGAGTCCACTCCAATCCGGTACGCGGCCACGAGGCCCGACGCCCGCCCCACAACCGGATGCATTTCCCGGCTCCACGTCCCAGCCAGAGACCCCGACATGTGGGACCCAGATTTCGGTTCCCCACGTGGCAGTGAGATGAAGCCGGAGGTGTCGGCGACGCGGCGGGACCCTGCCGTCAACATTAATTCGCAGAAACTAATCCCATTCCCCGGTTAATTAAACCCCCACCTCCTTGGCTCCTCCTCCCCACTCCTCTTCTTCCCCAAGCCCAGCACCACTGCACGGTAAACGGTACCCACACCACTGCTCCCTGGCTCAGCTCCCTCCTCCCTCCTCCCCTCTCTCTGTCCTCCATTGCGAGAGGCTCCCGGGGCGCGCGAGCTCTGAAGCCATGGCAGCCGCGGCCGGGAGCCCTTGGCGCAGCGCTGGGCCCGTCGCGTCTCTCGCTCTCCTCCTCCTCCTCCTCCTCGCCACCGCCGCCGCGCCCGCGGCAGCTGGCGGCGGGTCCGCGGCCATGAACGGGGACCGCCTCCGGGCGGAGCAGATCCGGAAGCAGGCCTCGGACGCCGCCGCCTCGGCCGCCGCGCTCGCCGCGGCGTCGCGCCGCCTCCACCTCGACCGCGCGCGCCACCTCCGCCTCCTCTCCTCGCTCCACCGCAACCTCACCAACACGCTCCGCGCCCTCTCCCTCGCTGCCGACGCGGACCCCTCCGCCTCCGACCCCGCCGCCAACGCCTCGTCCCCACGCCAGCTCGACCTCCAGGCCAAGGACCTGATCCGCGCCGCGCGCGCCGCCATCGCCGAATCCAAGCCGCTCTTCGACCCGCAGCTCAAGATCCAGCGCCTCAAGGACGCCATCTTCGCGCAGAACGAGCTGCTCGCGCGCGCCAAGAAGCGCGGCGCCTTCGCCTCCCTCATCGCCGCCAAGTCCATCCCCAAGCCGCTCCACTGCCTCGCCGTCCGCCTCACCGCCGAGCGGATCGCGAGGCCCGAGCAGTACGCGGACCCGGTGCCGCCGCCGCGGGCGCTCGAGGACCCCGCGCTCTTCCACTACGCCATCTTCTCCGACAACGTGCTCGCGGCCTCATGCGTCGTGCGCTCCGCCGTCGCCAACTCCAACGACCCCTCCAAGCACGTCTTCCATGTTGTCACCGACCGGATGAACCTCGGCGCCATGCAGGTTTGCTCCATTCTGTTTATCCGTCTTGCGTAATATGTATACGATGTGTTACTGTTTATTTTGCACGGCATTTTGTTCCCAAAACGCTGTCTCAGTGGTTACTTTAGTGATATCGTTGAATGATCATCCATGCACATTTGGGATTGATTCTCTAGATTTGATGGTGTCTTTTATGTTGCTCATTTGGAAGAAATCTGGCATGCCCAATCTGTTTCTGTCAGTTGCAAGCAAATCTACACGGTCGACATATAGCCTTAAGGAAGTCCTAGCTCACCAAATATTACAATGGCAGTTTTATCTTGTCTGGGCAGATCAGGAACAGTTGAAGATCGCAACGACTGGTACTCTGGTTGATTTATTTTTAGCCCTATACTTAGTGACTAAAGATAGTAAGTCAGGATCACCCAAGTGGGATACCATTTTGCTAATCCATTCAATAAAAGACTCGGAATCACTATGCTGACTCATGTTTGTCTAAGTATATTTGGCATTGACATTGTGCTTCTTTTAACTATTGACCTTCTGTTAAATTTGGTTCAGATGGTCATTAGTCTTGGTCCGTTGATAGTTTCTGCTAGAAGTGGATTAAAAGTTATATGTCATGCCTTTGCAGGTGATAATACACCGAATGGACTTAAAAGGTGCACACTATGAGGTCAAAGCATTTGAGGATTACAAGTTTCTGAACTCCTCGTATGTCCCTGTTCTCCGGCAACTGGAGTCCGCAAACCTTCAAAAATTCTATTTTGAGAACAAGCTTGAGAATGCCACCAAAGATGCTAGCAATATGAAGTTCAGGAATCCAAAGTATCTATCTATGCTCAATCACTTGCGATTCTATTTGCCGGAGATGTACCCAAAGCTGCACCGGATTCTTTTCTTGGACGATGATGTTGTGGTACAGAGGGATCTTACAGGACTGTGGAAGATTGACATGGATGGGAAAGTGAATGGAGCCGTAGAAACATGCTTTGGGTCTTTTCATCGGTATTGGCAGTACATGAACTTCTCACACCCCCTTATCAAAGCAAAGTTTAGTCCTAATGCCTGTGGATGGGCATATGGCATGAACTTCTTTGATCTTGATTCTTGGAGGAGGGAAAAGTGTACTGAGCAGTACCATTACTGGCAGAATCAGGTAACCATTTAGATATAGATTCTCTTGCTCGCAATTAGAGTTTACTATGTTCTTAGCACCAAGCTGTTCTGTGAGATAAGGCAACCTGTGTATCTCTGCTATATCATACAAGAGTAACTTTGTTAATGCTAGATGACAACAGCTAAAATTACTAGGTGTAGGAAATAATTATTTAAATATTGTCAAATTGTTTAGTCAATCTTATTTTAATTAATGTATGGCTTGTCAAAGAGTAAAGTCAATGGTTATTGACTAGTAGGACAGCAAGTTAAACTATCCAAGTTAGCATTCCCATGCCCCCTGAAATGTGCAGTACTTTTGTCAATCCATGCGACATACTAGTTTGGTTTGACTGGAGGAACTTTTAGCCAATACTCTGCCTTTTATTCTTCTATTGATTATTTTATTGATGACTTCCTTGTAATCATTTTCAGAATGAGAACCGGACATTATGGAAGCTAGGAACGCTGCCCCCAGGCTTAATCACATTCTACTCCACCACGAAGCCTCTGGACAAATCCTGGCATGTTCTTGGGCTTGGATACAATCCAAGCATCAGCATGGAGGAGATCAGGAATGCTGCTGTTGTGCATTTCAATGGTAATATGAAGCCATGGCTGGACATCGGTATGAACCAGTTCAGGCACCTTTGGACAAAGTACGTGGACTACGATGACGAATATATACGTCAATGCAATTTTGCACCACCATAGAAGGCTTAATTATCTATGTATCCATTCTTCGTTGGAAAACAAAGAAGTTTGGCGATTAGAGCTAGAGACTGCCACTGAAGGGTTACATGTTCTGTAAGCACATTTTGTGTAGAGATTCAAGGAGTTTGTCAGTACAACTGAAGGGACCACAATTCTTTCTTGCTTATAATGTACGTCACCGATTAAGTTATGATGAAAATAATGTTTTCCACATGAACATTATTTTCGTTATGTCTGTAATAATGTTATGTTTGTGATAGCGTGTGCATGCCGAACTCAGATATATAATGTTCATATGGGTTCAAGAACTAAACTTTCAGTTATGTATCCACGCATTATTCAATGCATTTAGAAGAGGCTTTACTAGACTATGTTTTGGATTACCAAGGACTAAGTGGGAGAGCAACTCTATTTTTGTTATTGTTGATGGATTTAAAAATAGGATATTTTATACACTGTTATAAAAATGATATAGCCTCTTTATTTTTTAGGAAATTATATAATTGTATGGGATATACAGGATCATTGTTTCACATTGAGATGAAAATTTTGAATTATTTTTTGAAGACATTATATGCAAATTGGTGCAAAATTGTTATTTCCTATCACTTGTCACCAGCAAACGGATGCACAAACTAAGATAGTGAATATAATACTGTCTATTTTTTTTACATACTGTACCATGATCAAGAAGAACTTGAAGGAATGGAAAGATTGTTTGGCACATGTGGTTCGCATATAACAGGAGCAGTACATTCTACAATATATATGTGTACATTTGAAGTTGTATATGGATTCAAAACACTTGCTCTGATAAATTTATTCATTACCATTGCTGGAAATGAGTAGGGGTGGGCACAATTTCCCGAACCCGAACTACCCAAACCTGAATTACCCGATCCCTATTTCGGGTAAGACTTTGAAAAGCTCAAATTGATTTCGGGTAATTCGGATATACACCTCTGGTACTTGAAATATATTAGAGCACATCAATAAAGCCCAAGGCCCAATAGCCTACAACTTAATTTAGCTAACCCTAGCCAATATCCATCCGATCCCCTCCCAAACCCAGCCTCCACCCACGTGCGCCAGCCCCTGCCCCTGCGTGGGCGCGTGGCCGGCGGCCAGCGTCGCCGCTGAGCCGCCGACTGCCTCTGCCCCTACGTCTGTGTGTGCCGGTGGCCAGCACCGTCGCCGACTGCCCTGCCTGGCTGCCCCTGCGTGCGCCAGCGGCCAGCGCCGCCGCCGATGGCCCGTCCCTACGTGCGCCAGGGCCGCCGCCGACCGGGAGAGCGTCAGCGCCGCCACCGACCGCCCCTGCTCCTGCGTGCGTTGGAAATTCGGGTAGCATTTTTAAATACCCGAATTTTCTATTACCCGATTCGAATTACCCGAATGCCCAGGGTTAGAAATGAGTAATACGGATGCCTTTGAATTTGCTGCATTATAAAGAGGATATATGAGAAGACGAAAAAGGTGAGTAATATGAATGCCTTCAAGTTTGCTGCATTATAAAGAAGATACATGAGAAGACCAAAAAAATAGTCAAGAAGAAGTTCAAGTAATACGTTGAGTGGGTGAACAAGTATAGTAAGAAAGTAACATTCGAACTGGGAGATCTTAATTAGGTACACTTTTGTATCGAGCGCTTTCTAAAGAAGTGTAAATCAAAACTAATGCTAAGAGAAGATAGGCCACTCAAAGTATTAGCCAAACTAAATGATAATGCATACAAGTTTGAGTTCCCAGATGACAACTATGGTAGCACAACATTCAATATTGCTAACTTGGCACCATATTTTGTCCGAAAGAATCAGAGTTGAGAATGACTGGATAGGGGGATGATGATGAGACCATCCCAACCAACCTTGCACCATCCCATGTAAACCAAGAAAAAAATGAAGAAAATGTCACCCAAGCACGCGAACAAGTTGAACAATTACACATAGTCGAGCTAAAAAGCTAAGCTACAGGTAACTGCACTCTCGTAGCTAAAACTAACTTCAATATATATGAGAATTTTGTACTACCAAAATATTCTATGCTGGTTGTGCTTAGGTTTACATATGAAGAGGTGGATACCGCTTTATATGAGGATGATTCTCAACATTTGGACTTGTTCTGAACAACAAACCAGCTAAGGCCTTATTTAGATCCCAAAATTTTACACCAAAAAACGACACATCGAATGTTTGGACATATGCATGGAGTACTAAATAAAATCTATTTGTAAAACTTTTTGCACGGATGTGTTGTAAATTAAGGGTTTAGGGTTTATGGATTAATTAGGCTCATTAGATTCGTCTCACGACTTACAACGTGCAAAAAAAATTTATAAATAGACTTTATTTAGTGCTCCAAAATAGTAAAATTTTCTTTCAAAAATTTACGCCAAAAACACATCTAAACACACCCTAAGGCAAGCTTCCAAAATCAGAAACGGACTCTCTGATCCCGTTTCTGACCATTCAAACTGCTATAAATAATCAATCATCACTCTTACTTTCCGATAGATATGAAGACCCATAAGTACTCATTAAAAATATAATCAAAACTACTTTCCAATACAGCACACTCCTTATCATTTGGTGTCCCTAATGAGTTATGACCAATTAAGTGGAGTCTACACAGAAACCAAACAGCCATGCAAGACTTCTCGGGATTTCATTTTATTGTGAGCTTTGAGGTAGCATAACTTCAGAAATTGAGGGTCTATTCACGTCCAACTAGAAGGGTTGTTTCTAGTACTACCTTCATTCTAAATTGTAGGCCATTTATGTAAATCTAGACACATAACTTTTGCTATGCATTAGATATACACACTATGTCTAAATACATAACAAAAAGTATGTATCGAGATTGCCAAAATAACGTACAATTTGAAACGGAGGAAGTATAAATACATCTGTATCCAAACAACTGAAAGACTTTCGATGGTATATAAGTCAACCTATTTTTTAGATGTGTGCTAATAAATTCAGAGTGTGTTTCTCTTCCTTTTTTATTTGATCTTGTGATTGCCCCAAGAATTATGGAAGCGGCTGCTTCAATAGAATCCAACCTGTGCTGCTGCTACTTCACGTGCAGGCTATGTACGTTGATTGTTTGATAGTATGATTGGCCGAATCCTTAATTCATGCTAACGTTAGAGATAGTCGTTGGCTTCTTGTGCACTAGTTATCGAGCTGATCGTAGCTAGTTATCTTAGCCAATGTTTTAAATAGCAGGCTATAGGATTTAGCTGCAGGGTCCAAAAAAGAACGCTATTAGCGTCGCTATAGTGTGTTTTTTCTACTGCAGTGGGTATAGAGACAGCTCCACGAAACTGATATAGCCTACTATGTTAAACATGATCTTAGCTGAAATTCACCTAGTCATTTTGTTGAACATCGAAGATCGAGATCAAGTCTCGTCATTATGCCACTCTGATGTGCATTTCTCCAGTGAAGTAATGCTTCACATGTTAATATGGCATAGACTATGCTTACTACCAAAGGGAGTGGTAAGTCAGGTAACTGCATTTAGGATTTTGTTCTCTCAATAATTAATTTTATGTGCACAAGACCGCCATTGATCTATCAAAGGTTTCGGAAATCATGCCTGCTCAAAAAAAGGGAGGTGGTCCGTTGTAGGTACTATCTATCTATCTAACTATCTATCTATTTTTTTTCTATTATAAAGATCCAAAAGAATTGTAATTAGCATGTACCTAAATAAATTACCCTATACCTCTCATGGGAACCCCACTTGACAGATGTTGGACCCAGCTACAGATCCGCGCCAGGTTCTACCCGCCCGCATCGTCCGCGTTTCAAATTTTGGCATCCTTGCGTCCATCACGGAATCAAGGATTTCTTTCCATCCGCCCCAGGCCTTGCATCCCGCCGTCCTCTGGCTCCTGATTTTGTTGGCCGCGCATACGCTGCTGCTGCCGGACGCCGTGATCCTCTCTCGAGGTTGCGGGTGCAAGGCCGCCGCCGCTCTAGCTCCACCACTAGCGGCGGCGTCGTGCCACGCCGCCGCCAGACTGCGCGACGACGCGGAGGCCGCAGACGCTAGGACATCCTCTGACTCTTGAGTTCGCGTACGCGCGTCCTCTGGCTCCACCGCTCGTCGCCGCGCCGTGCAACGCGGTCGCCGGACTGCGCGACGACGCGGAGGCCGTCGGACTGCGCGACGACGCGGAGGCCGCGGACCTTTGGCTCCGGCGCGCGCGAACGCGCCGTGGATCCCCCACCGTTCCGCTAGGGCTGCACGCTGGTACCGAACTGCGGCGCTGGTGCTGCCGCCTCCAGAGCCACCCTTTCGAGCCGCGGCGCCGAACCCTAAGCCTAAACCTCGGTGGCTGATTCCGGTGATAGCCTGTAACAGGTAGCTAGGCAGTCAAATGAAACTCATGCGACCTCCTCTCTGGATTCCCCTATGGGTTGGATACGTTGCTGTCGATTTCGGCTCACAGCCGGCCACCATTCTTGGACAAGCACGAGCTTAAGCATATATTAGTCCCGATATGTATTTGTAATTTTGATGAATTATATTGTGCCTTGTCAAACTTACCGAAAACACCCTGTGGAGGGTGCATCGTTCAAGAGGATGGCTATCCATACCAGAAAAGAATGATGCATCTTTGTTTGATCTTAACATTCGTGTGTGTTTCTTCTTATCTTTCTGGACTTGCTATGGAATTTTAGGTTAACATGAACCAACGAGAACCCTTGCCTGATATCACCAATCAACCCGACGGCCGTAGCGAACGCGGTTTGAAAAGACACAGAGCGCAAACGGTGGCAGCACTGCCTGACGATCATGACCGTGGTAAATAACACGTGTCTCTTTTGGTGCTAAATATTTTATATGTGCACTGATTGTTTATGGCACAAGTTAAGTTCCTGATTCTATTATATGCAACAGTTCTTGCTGCGTTGGAAACGAAACGTCAAAAGGCCAGAGAAAGATATGCAAAGTTAACTGATGAGCAGAAAGCACAAAGGAATGCAAGAGAAGGGAGGCTTACGCAATGAAAAAAAATAGCAATCTTGCGCCAGAGATGCGTACACTCGTTGCTAATGCTGGTAATAACTAGGGTACTGATTAATTTGAACACCCATAATTTCTTTACTCAATTTATTTACTTAATTTTGTCACCATTGATAGGTTTACACGGAGGTGACACGTTTTGTACACCAGTTTTGGACGTGCTTCCATCCAACGAAACAACCTCAGGTGACTTTCAAACACATTTTTGGGGTTATAAAACTATTTGATTATTAATAGAGATCATTGGTGGTGCGACTCCTGCATTTATAAACGGATTTGTGGATGTCTCCGAGTCAGGTTGGCTTTATCGTACAGATGACGGGGCGTTCATTCCTAGGAATTCAGATTTTATAATGACCAGCTTAAAGTCTGGCGCTGTTAGCCAAGGTTTGTATTAAAAATCTGGTTATTTTAGATAATTTCATCCTGGTATCCAAAAACCATCCTGTACTCATGCATTCTGCTTACAATGGTTCAGATGATGGTAACGATGTTTACGAGAAGACATTGGAAGAATTGAAAAGGGAGAGGGACAGAAACAGATATGCTAACATGTCTGCTGAATAAAAGAAGGAAAAGATAACTAAAAAGAATTTGGCTCGTACTCGTACTCCTAATCATAATATCCAGTCTGGAAACTTGAATGATGAAGGTAATTAAGGTTATATTTATTAAGTTTTCACAGCCGAGTTGTTCAATTTTTTCAAATAATCCTCTACTGTTTCTATAGATTCGTTCTCCGCATCAAAACTACTTGGATCAGTGCAATATGTATTGACCAACGTTCCTGTCACTCGAAGTGCGTCCAGAGGTTAGTGAATTTGTATTTTCAACTATGTAGAATTAATATTAAACTAACACTTTGGTACGATGGATCCGTGATTTAGGTATTGAGGTTGCTAATCCCAATATAGGTGCAACTTATGATTCTGGTATTTGGAATCCTGATAATGCTCCCGATGCTCTAGAAGGTGAAACCAATAGATGAATAATAATCTGGTTGTCTTCCTATTTACCATGCACGAATCTGGAGCGGTTAAGAATGTACATGTAGGATAACAATATTGCCTTTTATACGCAGAAGAAGATTTGGATTGTAGACAACCTGAAGAGTATGATCAGGCAACTTATGTAGACGACGATGCTAGGGTGTTCCACGAACGAGGTACAAAACATTTACATCGGGGAAAGAGGGGGTAGAGAATCTTTAATATATGCTCACTTTTTTACCCTTTCATCTATTTGTAGCAGATGTACAGTACAAGACCTGTAGGGATCCTGATGTGGTCCCATTAAACAATAGTTCGTATGATGCAGTTTATAAGGACCTGCCTACTAGGCATTTTGTGCTATGCAAGGTTCCTATCTGCGAGTACTGTGGAGCAAAAAGGTTTCCAGGTGAAGGTCCTGGCTTTTGTTGCAGGCAGGAAAAAGTTAATATATTTACAGTGTCGATTTCTGATGAACTACGTCGTCTATTCACCAGCCAGAACGATATGGACGCGCAATATTTTAGAAACAACATCCGGTACTTCAACTCACATTTCTCATTCACCAGCTTTGATGCTTCTGTTGACCGACGGGTTACCACTGCTGCTGGTAATCTAGATACATATTCATTTCATTAGTATATATGTTACCCAATGTTATAAAATCTGATATGGAATTGTAATTAGATTTCTTGTGTTCAAACTAACATGTAGGTACTGGGGTTTACTGTTTCAAGGTGCATGGCCAAATTTACCATAAACTTGATCAATTGAAGCCTGGAGGACAAGGACCGCGACATATGCAGCTTTATTTTTATGATACAGATCAAACTATGGCACACAAAATCAAGCGGTCTCCTCATCTTGACTCAAATCTAATAAAATCCATACTAAGAATTCTTGATGGCAACCCATATGTGCGAGTTTTCATAAGATTGGGGCAAATGCAGAGATTGGACGAGTTCAAGATTGAGCTGAACACAAGTATATCGGTTGACCAATGCAGATACATTGCACCTGCAATTGAGCAGGTCGCTGCTATATGGGAAGATGGTACTGATGAGAAACAAAAGTTTACTCGAAGTATTATGGTATATCCAAATAGTGGGCATCCACATTTCATAAGGGCGTATTATGGATGTTATGATCCATTGGCTTATCCTGTATTCTATCTTGGTGGTGAGACTGGCTGGGAAGTGTTGGTGTTTCTTACGCTCAATAGAATATGGATTCCGCAAGCGCACAGAATCACCGCTGTAGCACTTCACCTTGGAGTATTCCAGGGTATCATATTTCCTCAGGGAAGCACTATGGATAAAGAGTATCGAAGAATCGAATGATAATCTTTACTAAGGATATCAACCGACTATCTTAGTGGGGGTAAGCCTGATATGATAGATAAGATAATGGCCAACGATGACCATCTGACACAGGAGACTCTAATCCTTAGAGAGGTAAGCAGTTGGGAGGACAATGAGCGAGAAAGACTCCTAAAACACTTCTAAACTATCGAGCTAGCCTCTCTAGACTAAACCTTGCTTCTAACTAGTTATCGGGAACCTAGAGCTTACTTTGGCGGCTGGAAAAGGAAGGACTTCAGAAAGGGGTGAGAGGGGAGTCCAACGGCAACCTGCAACTACTGCTATGAAAATACCCGAACGTGGTGGACTACAAGAGACGGACAGGGCTGTCACCACCTGCCGCCTACCACAACGGTTCCGTGGGGTGGAACACACTTTCTAGCTAACACTAAGCTCAAACACTACGTCTGCTCTCGGTGTTAGGATTTTTCTTATAGCTAACAAGAGAAATCCCCCTCAACCTAGGGAACTAACTTGAACCTCCCTAGTCCGGGTGAGAAAACCTGTAAGGTAAGATCCCGATAAACAAGATAGGTACAAAGCCTAAGCTAGAGGAATTACTTCTGCACACAAGTAAGTTAACTTGGAAAGGTAAATAAATGCGGAAGGTAAAGCTGACTCGAAAAGATAAAGAAGATAACTTATATTGATAAATGTCAAACGAAAAGATACAAGAGCTTATACCCGACTTCCGATGACGACTCCGGAATCCCGAGACAAGCTCGACCCAACTCTAACTCCCAGACTACCTAACCTACTCTAGAAACTAAAAGTGAGAGAAGAGAGCTCCTTTTGGTGTGTGTGTGTGTTGAGAGTGAGGGTGTTGCTCTCTATTTATAGTGCTCCAAGGTCGGTACGAGGTGAGCGCGTGTGTTGTAAGCAACTAGGATGGTTGATGTAACTTCCATACGAAGTTGAGCACGAGCCGCTGCAAGGTGGGGCCGGCTGGCCTCCGCCTGGGGATCCCACCATCTGGCCACCGACTTTTTGTGGACGGCTTGGATTGTCTCCTGAAATTCGGTGGAAGAGGATTGGGTCCAAAGCACATGATTGTTAGGCCGGCCGGCCTCCCTTAGGCCGGCCGGCCTGGGTTTGGATCCTCTTAGCCCTCCGTTTCACCGACACATCAATCAACGGTTGCACATTCTTGCTCAAGGCGGTTTAGGTCTTGAAACTGTGTTTGGACACTGAAAGTGGACCCAACCTTCCATTGCTCAAGACTTTCAGTCTTTGTTTGTGAATTTTGGACGGAAACAAATTGGATTGGCTTGGATTGGTGCTCATGATCACTTTGGCAAAGTTTCGTGGCATGGTATGCTGAGGTGCCAGGCCGGCCGGCCTAGGGTAGGCCGGTCGGCCTGGGATTTTGCCCATTTTTCATGATTTTGGGTACACTAGTTCCTGCGACCACAACTCATCCAAAACTTGTTGCACTTGTTAGAAATAAGCAAAATATGTATGGAACATGGTGTAAAACTCATGTTATTCACGAGAAGTTGACGGTCAAAATGGGAAATAATGGCCGTCAACACCCCCCAAGCTTAAACTTTTGCTCGTCCTCGAGCAAAGCTAAACCTGAGGCTCGGTGGATCAGGAGTTGCATCAATACTCATACCCTGCAGAAACCTTATGCACAACATAATACTCTAACTCATATGTACTTTGAATAAGTTGGCTCATACCTTGGTTTCTGGAGATGGGGCTTACTCGCATTTCATCCTTTGTCTTAGGCGGTTGAAAGATTGAACAACCTGCACCGGAATATCTCCTGCCTCCTGTTCAGGTTCCTATCTCGGAGTTTTGCAGTTTTTTCAAAAGTGGTTTAAGATTCCCCGATGGTACTCTCAAGTCGCTCGAGGTGTATGATCCTCACCATGGTCGGACAATTTGACTATCTTCTTCCTACTCTAAGGCTGATTTGTGGAGTTTTAGGTAGGGAGAGTGTTGCATACCTTGGTTACCTGTTTTGCCGAGCCGAAGAGTGGTTCGCAGAAGGTTGGTACTCGATCAAATCCCGATCTTATGGAAGGTAAAATGTTCAGGGGAGAGGGAGGAAATGGACTCACACTTAGAAAATTTTTGGTCTTTTTATTTGAGCCCCTTATTTCAACTCTTGTGAGTGGAGGTATGGGTCTTGTCTCTCTATTTTTTTTTCATTGCTTCAGCTCCAGTTTTTTTTAAGGAAGATGACCCACACTCCATAATGGTAGAGTTTTTGGAAGGGAGCATTGCATGGATAGACCATTCGAGATGGATAGGTTCACTGTGGATATTTTGGGTTTTGTTGTGAGGGGAATTGTCTGGTGAAGGTGGATATCGATACCCGGGGTAGGTAATTGATATGCCAAACATTTTGAGGCTAGCAAAACAATGGGTACGCAAAGGAGAAAGGTTGGTTTTGCATATATGCCCTCGTACTAACAACCTATTTTGCATGGTAAATATGTAGCAACGGTTTTGGCTACAACCATGGCATAATCCAAGTTTACTCAACTCTTGCTGCCTGGACAAACTCCTCAGGACAGACCAGACATTGTAGCAAGGGTGTATCATGCAAAGCTTTTGGATCTTCATGACTTTTTGATTAAAAAAAGGTCACTTTGGCAAAGTTTCTACTTGGGCTCATGTTACAGAGTTTCAGAAGAGAGGATTACCACATGAACACTTTCTCTTGATTATGGATAAGAGTGCTAAGCTTAGCGGGCCTGATGATTTTGATAAGTATATTTCAGCAAAGCTTCTCGATGAAAAGAAGTATCTTGAACTCCACCGGCTTGTGTGTAAACACATGATGCATGGACCATGTGGTGCTCTTAACAAAAAGTGTCGATGTATGGTAGATGGAGCATGTCGTTTCAAATATCCTCGTCAGTTTTGTGAAGCGACTCAACAAGGGAAAGACACATATCCCATATATAGAAGGAGGCAAGATGGACAAAAGGTTTATATCAGGAAAAATTGGTTGGATAATCGATGGGTTGTTCCATATAACCCTACCATACTAATGCGTTATAATTGTCATATTAATGTTGAGGTTTGCTGCAGTATAAAATCTATAAAGTACATCTACAAATACATATACAAGGGAACTGACTGTGCATCATTTACAGTCCAGAACAGTGGAGAGAATGGTCCTATAGAGGTTAATGAGATCAAGCAGTACAGGAAGGCTAGATGCATCATAGCTATAGAAGCAGTATATCGGTTGTTTAGATTTCCTATGTACTCCATGTCACCACCTATTTTACAAATGCAGGTGCACCTCCCTGGTATGCATATGGTTCCATTCAATGATGATGACAACCTTGAAGACGTACTTGAGCGAGCTAAATCACAGAGATCAATACTTACCGAGTTTTTCAGAATGAACATTGAAGATCCAAATGCACGAAAATATCTATACCGAGAATTCCCGGAACATTATACTTGGAATAAGTCTAAGAAACTGTGGAAGCCTAGGAAAAGGTGTTTTCAGATCGGGAGGCTGGTATATGCATATCCTTCTGAAGGTGAAATATATTACCTTCGGATGCTTCTAAACCATGTCAGGGGTCCAACTTCATTTGATTCAGTTAGATCTGTTTGTGGTGTAGTCAAGGCAAGTTTTAAAGATGCATGTGAAGAACTTGGTCTTGCTGAGACTGATAGGTCTCTAGATGAAGCACTAACTGAAGCTAGAGCCTTTCAAATGCCTTCTGCTCTTAGAAGAATGTTTGCCACCATTATTGTGTTCTGTGAATACACCAATATCCGTGCTCTATGGGACAAACATGTGGAAGCTTTGGGTGAGGACTATCGTCGTGTGCATGGAAACTCAATCTATGCACAACAATTAGTGTTGCGTGACATAGCAGATATTGTACGCTCTATGGGAAAGGATATTAAAAGTTACGGTCTTCCTAACATTGATGAATCAGGTGGGTTTACTGCTATGGAGATACTGAATTTTTTGTATAATAAATAAACAGCTTTAGTATTTTACATCATGTATATTATCCGCACTTACTATATGTTTTATACTCCATATATTTTTTCAAACGCCATAGTTTCTGTTTAGTCATAGTTTGTACTTATTAATATAATAACGCTAAGGGGAAGTGTACCTAATATACTATATGCTTATGTTTCATTTTATATATATAGACTACTAATCATTATATATCTAATAAATACAGATGACACAACCAGAGACTACTACAGAGAGCTAACAGAGGAGAGAAAGATTGAAGTGCGGGATGAGGATCTAAAATTAATAGAGACACTGAATTCGGACCAGCGGTCGGGGTTTAATGAAATACTTGATCATGTAGTTAATAAGAGGGGCAAAGTCTTTTTTGTGGATGGTCCTGGTGGGACCGGAAAGACTTATCTATATAGAGCATTATTAGCTAAGGTTCGGTCAATGGACTTAATTGCAGTTGCCACCGCGACGTCTGGTATTGCTGCATCAATTATGCCAGGTGCTCGTATAGCTCACTCCAGGTTCAAAATTCCCATCAAGCTTGAGTGAAATTCTGTTTGCAATTTTACAAAGCAAAGTGGAACTGCTTCTCTATTGCGCGAGGCATCGCTCATTATATGGGACGAAGTTGCTATGACACGGAGACAAGCAGTTGAAACTCTAGATAGATCATTACAAGATATTACTAGAAGCGTTGAGCCATTTGGAGGCAAAGTCATTGTTTTTGGAGGCGATTTTAGACAAGTCTTACCTATTGTTCCTAGGGGTACTAGAGCACAGATCACGGATGCCACAATGTTATGGTCTTACATATGGAACAATATAAAAATTATAAAATTGCAACAGAACATGAGAGCTCAAAGTGATATCTGGTTCTCGAAATTCTTGTTACGCATCGGTAATGGTACAGAAGAAAGTTTCGCAAATGACTATGTGCAACTTCCAGATGACATATTGATTGAGTATGAATCTGACCAATCAATTCACATGCTCATTGATCGTGTGTTTCCTGCCCTTGAATCAAAGTGGACTTCACTAGCATATATGCATGAGTGTGCAATTCTTTCAACAAGGAATGAGCAAAAAAGTTTACTATAGCCATGATTTTGTTGATGATGACTCCCATAACAATTATCCGCTTGATTTTCTCAACTCAATAACCCCAAATGGACTTCCTCCTCATGAGCTTAAAATAAAAAAGAATTGCCCTGTTATACTTCTTCGCAACATTGACCCTCATAACGGACTGTGTAATGGTACTCGGTTGGTTGTCAAAGGGTTTGACAACAACGCAATTGATTGTGAGATAGTAAATGGGCAACATGATGGTAACATGATTTTTATACCTCGGATACCAATGTCTCCATCGGAAGATATTACGCTTCCCTTCAAATTCAAACGAAAGCAGTTTCCAATCAGATTAAGCTTTGCCATGACAATTAACAAGGCACAGGGTCAGACCATCCCGAATGTTGGTATATACCTCCCTGATCCAGTATTCTCACATAGTCAGTTATATGTGGCGCTCTCTAGAGGAGTCTCTAGAAAGACAACATGGTTGCTTGCTAAACCTAATAAGGATGCTGATCCTATTGGTAGAAGAATAAAAAAAATATTCAGAGATGTTTTGCAAAGTTGAAGAAGGTTAGCTCAATACTACTTTTAATAATCTGGTTTATTTGATTATGGTCTTATATTACGTTTTATTTTTTACTAAACGAGCAAACCTACTCTATTATTTTCAGGATGACATTTAAACGGCTATCGATGAGCTGAGTTCTCCACAGCTTCGATTTTATGGTCTATTTGTGTGTCCGTGCTGATATTAATATAACTGCTCTGCACATGATGCAATACTATTGTAATAATATAGACCAGATGCCGTACAGTCCAACACTCTAACAGTCTGCAGGCACCTAATCCGCTGGCCTAACGCAATGATTTTGTTGTTCCAGGTCATGTTGTAAAATCAAAATAATTTTGCCTGTGGATTGTTCATCTCCAATCAACCTGAGGGACACGTGCGTTTTTTTTTCAACATTGTTTTTCAAACACGTGCGTGTCGCACGTGTACCTTACTAGTTCATCTGAAAAATAAATATACCAATTCCAAAATTGTGTATATCCACTGATAGGTTCAGCGAAAATTTTACCCAATGTAATTATTTTTCAACACCATATTCATCCGAAAGAAATTTTCTCTTTTCAGATATCTTAGCCAACCAACATCTCTGTATCAATGAAGACTAGCCTATATGTGTCATGTTGCATTTACTGCTGATCATGTTTGAAATTTTGAGCTGCATCGTTTTGGTTTATAATAAGTTTTAAAATTTATGATGCATCTGTTGGGTTTGTGACATCCTGATCCAACGCAAAATTCAGGGCGGTGAATATTGTGGAGCATGACATGCTAAGGTCTGGAAGCTCTGCTTATTTCCAGTGCAGGTCCTATGTTCGGTTCGCAGTGTGCTAGTCAATTTGACTTGTAATTGATAAGGAAAAAAAAGAGTAAAATGCACCAAAGGTCCATCAACTTGTAGGAGGGTGTCACTTAGGTCCATCAATTTCAAAAATTGTATTTCTAGGTCTATAAACTTGTAATTTATGTCACTTAGGTCCACGAACTCTGAAAGTTCATTCCTAGGTCCATAAACGTGTAATTTGTGTCACCTAGCCTTCATGCACTGATATTGCCCCAATATGAATCTACACGGTTCCCACACATTGCTGGAGTTTCGTTAGAATGGTGAAATTTGAGCCCCAATTTCAAATCAAGAGGGGAGAGGGGGGATGAAAGACTTATTTTGTAGGTTATTGACATATACTGGGATTCAAAGGGGGCTTCCGGACCACCATTGGTGAGTTCTGGAGCTTATATCCATATATAACCCCATAATATGGGTGGAGAGTATGGAGTGATTGCTCTGGAAAGATGGAGGAGGTTATAGCGGGACTCAACAACATGTGTACCGTGATAGGGGATATTATATCCTCCGTGGCGTGAGTGGCCGGATATGGTGGTGCAAGTTGTTGTGGCGAAAAATCTTGTGACGATTTTAGACTTGGGTCAACCCAGAGTGGTTCTCGGTGAGAGGTTGAAAGATATTCATGGAAAGCTATATCAGGGCGACCTTTAAGGGTCTGCAACCACACGATTGCTCATGGATGAAGTTCGTGAACCTAAAAATGCACTTTCGGAGTTTATCGACCTAAATGACACAAATTACAAGTTTATGGACCTAAAAATGCACTTTCATAGTTTATGGACCTAAGTGTCATGAATTATAAGTTGATGGATCTAAAAATGCTTTTGGAGTTCGTGGACCTAAATAGCACACTCTTACAAGTTGGTGGACCTCTAGTGCATTTTACTCCGAAAAATTAATCAGTAAATAACAAGAAACATATCGGCTGAGATTCTGAATAGTAGTTCCATAAACGTGAGCATTGGCCAAACCGTCCTCCTATACTTAGACGGAGTCATAGGCTATAGAGCCGTCATGGATGACAGCTAGAATCAAATGCAAACCTAATAATTGTAAAGAAACACATCTAGCTTGTTAAACCCAACTTACCATCACCATTAATCGGATCGAACTTAACTGAGATAGTACTAACAGCCAGGGCAACAAATTGAGTAAAACCTGCCAATGAATTTAGTTACAAAAATGTTTACTTATGACTTGCATCTACGATCGGTTAAGACAGTCGATTGATAACTCAAGTTACGGTAGATCAAACCAAAACAATAAAATCCAACTTAATAACACTATTCAAAGATCGGTGCGATTGGTTAAGACAGCCGATTGATAACTCCAGTTACGGTAGATCAAACCAAACCCATAAATCCAACTTAATAACACTATTCAAAGATCGGACCTAACCAAGATAGTCTGAGATAACTCAAGTTATGGTAGATCAAACCAAACCAATAAAATCCAACTTAATAACACTATTTAAAGATCGGACCTAACCAAGACAGTCTGAGATAGTGAAACTAAATTAAATGAACTAGCCAATAAGATCAACTATAACAAGGTATATGATTTGGTTGATTTCGAACAAGGTGAAGATCACATGTTCTATCAGCTATCAGAATTCTGCGTGAAAAAGAGTTAATCAAGAGGCTATAGATCCATGATCAACGCGAGATAAATTGTGAAATATAATAAAAACTCGTATGAGATCGGACCCAACCGAGATTGAACTCAAGTAAAATAAAAAAGAGACTGAAGCAATGCCAGCCTTGTTCAAAATAAAACAGATTGGATAAATTGGTAGATTATCTAAAGAAAACTACAACGAAGCACTAGTAATTAAAGCTTAGATAATCTGGTAAGATGATGCTTACGAGCAAACCGGAGATCGCAGCGATACAACCCTTTATACTGAAAAAGTCTCCAAAACTACTCTACTCCTACTCCTACTCCTAAGGTTTTTGACATGAATCCGAAAAAAGTGTATTGGTTGATTGGATATCCTTTACAAATCCTGAAGTCTACTATTTATACCTTGAAACCAGAACTCCTAATAATCCACCACGCCACAACAAACTTGTTTCGAAAAAATAACTAAATCTGCCATATTTACAAAGACTTTTTGAAACTGAATCGGGCTCCTAGATCTCCTAATGACGTCACTTCCTAGTCCGATTCACACTCATCCACCACAGCTCCTTTCACGGGGCCCTTGACCTTGCTTGCATCACCCTCGACCCAGTCTTGACCGAACAGACCATTTGATTTTTCCGGGACTCTTCATCAGCCCCAACCTTCTTACCAAAATTATCCTTAAAAAATTTTGGCGTCAACACATCCCACCTAGGTGGTGAGATGAATTGTGTTGTTTCAACTGTGATTTTGCTATGTGACAATTGTGATTTCATGATGCTGCAACCATGATATAGGGATTTTCTAAAAATTAATATGAGATGTTGCAATTGTGGTTTTTTCATGTTGCAGTTGTAATTTTCTTAAGTTGCAACTGTGTTTTTGGAATTTTTTTAACAATAGGAGATGAGTTTTATATGTTAGTTTGAGATTTGAGATTTTTGAATTCATATGAGATGTTGCTGGTGTGGTTTTGTAATGTTGCAACTAGAATTTTCTGATGTTCCAGCTATTATTTGAGAATGTTTATGCCAATATACGATGTTGCAAGAGGGTAATAAGTTTATTCCATCCATGGAATCTCCTCGTGCAATACAAATTACCGTGTTTAGTCTGTGAATCGCAAGTAAATAAGGAACGAGTTTCTCTCAAGCAAACAAATAAACAGTGAAAATAAATCCTCATGATGCTGCATGCAACAAAGTCAATGTTACAGTGGGAATTCATACCGTCCAGGCGCTACCAGCTCCATAAAAAACCTATTATCCCCCATAAAGACGAGCTGATGTATGAACGTCCGAAGTTGCATAGAATTGGGACTCTGTGTTTTGGGGGGGGAGGGGAGCACTATGTAACCCTAGTTGGGAGGGAGACGATGAGCAGATGTAATCAGTTTCCACTTCTTAGGCCATGAAAACATGGGCCAACATTTCACGCTGTAGAAAGGCTTGGGATCTCACTTTCCAATTCATGGTCGAGACAAACAAGCTGCCTAGGAAATTGATTCCAATTCAACCCATTTTCGGGCCTTAGGTTAATTTCGTTGTTTGCAAAGTACTCCTTCCAAATTGTAGGTCCGTTTCGACAAATCTAGATATATAGATTTTACTATGTATTTAGATATAGCATATATCTAGATGCTGCATATGACCCAAGTGAGTTTGAGAATGTTTTCAGCGGGCGTGCCTCATACTCACCATGTACACTCACTTGAACGATGCAATTTATATATTTTGTGTGCAGTCAAGGTACATGTTCGTAAACCGTTCCAGTGAGGATTTCAGATCATCAACTTTCACCATCCAATTCACAGGAAAATTTAAGTTTTGCACTCTCTAAACAAAGGATCCACTTTGCTGCCAAAACCAGAGAGGAGAAACACAGAATCTGAGTGTCTCGGTAAAAAAAACGAAAACATGTGATAAACTATTAAGCAAAGGTTAACTATCCATCTACACAGATTTTCTTTAATCCTATGTCGACAAGATTTTGTGTTTTTTCATACACTTCATTGGTGCAAAAAAGGTAAAACTTCAGCAGTATGTCCCACTACTAGACAAAGTCTTAATCGTTCAATCAATGGCACCCCGATCTTCAATCTTTCCTAATATATCTACAGCCAAAACTCCACCAGAGTCTAGAGAGGAGACAGATATCATGTTTAGTACATGTTATACTTTCAGCTAGAGCTGTTCGTTGACCGTGGAGCACATTCTCTAGCTTCTTCCAGGCAAACTTGGTCAGGCGGTGGTGGATTACCCATATCCCTAGTCTTGTGAAGTAGAAAGGTCCCTGCGACAATGGTCACAAATCCGCAAAGCTGCGTCGCAATCTGTGTTGCGGCCTGCGAGGCCCAGTCCTGGAATGGAAACCATGATGAACGTATATCAGTTTTTTTTCTAGGATTAGCATTTCCAAGGGAATACTGGATAATCTGCCATTTTGGATAAAACCTAGCAATGTAAGCCAAAAAAATACTACTTAATTGTCTAATTATTCAAAAAAGAGATTGTTGGATTCTTCTCCTTCCAATACCAATAAAATTGCAAATTCAGAATTCACCCTTTGTTTGCATGTTTTGTGATTGCAGAAAATGGAAGTTTTGAGTTGAGATATATTATTGGTTCATGTTCATAATTTGCAAGATAAAAGAGAAAAGCCAGCATCTTATTTCATGTATATTCCAAGCTACCCTTAAGACGCAAATTATTATATTCAGAGAAATAAACCATCTCATCAAACTAGTTATCCTGTATCAGTCAATAGTTTTACTATGACATCCAATTCCCTCTCGGCAAGTAGAAATAAAATATCATGCATTGACCAAAATACCATGCAAAAGTTATGCGCAAGTGGACAATGAGATCACCTTGTACATGATCATGTTAGCAACAATTGTAAGAATGGTGAACATCACGTAGTATACAGGTGAAACCACAGCCGTGTTGAATGAGTCCAAAGCCTACAAAGTAACAAGAGGGTGAAAAGACACAATAAAGACTATGCAAAAGAGTTTAAACATAGGTTTGTTTATTTATTTTATTTCGTCTTGGTTATTAACTTGAAATTGTGATTTCTTACATCTTAAAAAATGAATTGTGTGCTATTTACGTCCTTGAGAAAAAAGTGCTATTTATGGTTGGATGACAAACTAGCTAGGGTACAGGAAATTTTACAAAATTTCCTTGTGTGCAAAGAAAACCTCTTGTAGTGCTTTCATCTAAACCATTGTGATGCTTAAAAATATATGTTTGTTTGAACATGCGCCTGTTCAGAATAAAAACTGAGGCCTAGATCAGAAAAATGCAAACATAAGATGTTACAGGGTGATTGTTTGCTCAGCACAATGAAATCGAATTAGACAAGTAAAGCAAGTTGAAATGATGCATATACCTATCAATGTCTCAAGGCATGACAACATACTCCCTTTGTCCCAGTATATAGCTAACTTTAGGCTTTTCCCAAGTAAAACCTTTTAAACTTTGACTATATATGGTAAAAAAAAATTAAAAGATTGACAGTATAAAAATGATATTAGTTTATTCGCAACGAAACCAACTATCTAACATGTAACATTTTGTATCTGAAAGAATTTTTTTTAAAGACATTATTGGTCAAAGATGAAAACATTTGACTTTGACCAAGTCTAAAAGTTGTTATATTTTGGGACAGAGGTAGTATAGAAACAAAGTATGCAAACTCATGCCTAGCTCACATGACATTATTAAAGAAAACTATGCAAGGCATGACAGATAATATTTGAGAGTGCAACAATTCCAGAAAACCAATTTTCAAGAATGTATCCGTACACCAGAACACTTATATACCTTGTTTAAGTAATTCAACTGCACCAAACAGCAAATAGTGACAACTACTATGAAGAACCATGTCTGAATGTAGATGAATTGATTTGAACCACTAAATGATAGCTTTAAAGCAATGGCAACTGCTTTTACACTGATAACCTGTCCCAATCATAGAGTTCTGTTAATAAAAGATCAAGGATCGATTTTATTTATTAATCTGAAGGTTATGCACTTCTCATGTACCGTAAGAGATCCCATCAATGAACAGATTGCTATATAAACAAGCATCAATCTGTGTCCTGAGCGTTCAACTACCCGGAATATCAAAAAAAGAACGCAGGCCACCGCCACGCATGAATAAACAATGAAACCTGTAAGTCAGAAATGATGTACACGCGTCAATATGTAGTGTCCAGTAAAACAGAACAAGTGCAGACAAGAAGAAAGGAAAGGGACTCCATAGTGACAGGAGTAGGTGATCAGTAAGCTACCTGGCTGCGTTGCAAGATGCCATATTTCCTTCATTGAATCGATCTTTCTCTCCTTTGGGGCATGCAAAACTATACCAATCGAACCGACTACACATAGTATGCAACCAACAACACCAAACATGTGCAAATTCTCTTTCAGAACGAAGTGTGCGAGCACTGCACTGCATGAGCAGAACATTAAACAGGAACACAACGGTAGGAGTAAAAAATTCATGAAGATGGCCAGGCTTCTACCTAAATATGATGCTTAGAGCTCCAAGAGGAGTAACAAGTACCGCAGGGGCAAATGCATATGCTGCAAAGTTGGCTACCTCACCCAGAATCACTGCAAGGTAAAGAACAAAATTATTAGGGAGAGTGCAGCTCCGTTCCATCATTATAGAACGTTGCTAGACATGTATATATATATATATATATATATATATATATATATATATATATATATATATATATCAGAAATATTGTTTTATATTTCACTGGTTGTATGGCACTAGTGCCCTATTCTTCAAATTGAACAGAAATATAAAGGCAAATTGACGGCATGCAGTAGATTTTAAGTGATTCTTGATCAGATGATATAAGCACTGCCTTTATTGCTCCAGTTACTGCCAATGCAAGTAGGTAGACTCTTAACAAACATTTTGAGTTTTTCCATCAGTCATGAAAGTACAAGTGCAGTGACAGGATTCCAACAAACAAGGTAAGTTGAAACCAATGTTCAGCCTTTTTAGAACTAAGGCATGAGAGATTCCCAAGAAGATATCAAGTTACACATTATATGCATGCTCCGCTGATCATCCAAGCAGCAGACTTCCTAATCCCTAACTATACAGCACGGTATACTATTACTAATGCGTGTCTTGTACTTGCATAGTTACAGTACCAAACATTGTAGAGTGCATAGACATTCTCCTACAATTAGAAGAAAAAAAAAGATGCAGTACACTTGGATCCTCTGGCACTTAGGTTGAAGCCACATAACACTAGCAGCATGGAGTATTTCCGGTGCTATTCTATTAGATATAGGTGTTAAAACACACACCTAGAATCACTGTTACAATATTATAAAGTAAATGTAAGTGAGCAGGTGGCACAACTCAAGAAGCTATGAAGCCAGCCAGCTCAAAAAGCAGATCAATCATATACAGAGTGACACCAAAACATAAAAAAACAAGTAGAACTGCAATGAGCTACAAATAGCAGTACAAGTTTACTACAAGCAGCAACATATAGAAATATGACCATAACTGTTAAATCCCTGCAAAGGAAAAGCATGATCATAATTGACACTTACTAGTTATCATTCCCAGCCACCATAACGGTTCATATAGATATGAGAAACCTCCAGACGCTGCAGTTCATTAGTGTAAGAAGGGAAATCAGAAGCATCAAAGGGATATACATAAAAAGGCAAAAACATAAATACGGAGCACATCACTAAGTATTTTTTTTTAATGGTCACCGGGGGGGGGGGGGGGGAGCATCCCCACCTGAATTGTATTCAAAAGTGTGGCAAACCACAGATCAAAGGCCTCATTTTTAAGGAAAATGAGACAAAACCCATGCCCGGTTAATTTAGGGAAACCGGGCTAAAACCTCAACAACCACCTAGCTAAACTAGGTCTAAACCAACACCCAGCCCAAGCACAAGGGCACATCACTAAGTATTAAGAGTTAAGAGTCATATTGATATGATGCTAAGCCTGAACAACAGTATGCACTACCAAGGGTTCCTGATTAAATAGCTGTAAGAAGAGGCCAACCTGCTCGCACCCCTTTATCCCCCGCTTTCTTCAACCCAACTTTCTTGATCACAAAGCTTGAACCAATGAATGCACTAGATGACATGGCCAAAGTCAAGCCTCTCACATTGTCTAAAGACGCCACCATGTCTGGTGGAAATTTTCTGTCAAGAGCCAAAAAAACCAATTCCTACAATCCAAAGGATAAAAATAAATCAGAACATAAAAGAGAATAGAAACCATAAAGATAATAAATAATAACAACCACTACTCATTGTGCCTTATAAATTGCATAAGACGGGAAAAATGATATGTGATTATGACAAGCATTCATCTGAAGATGCCACAAATGAAATGACCAACCTTTGATCCCCTGCAGTTTCGATTTTTTTGGTCCAAATCCACTACAGAGAGCAACTGACCAGAATCACAATGAACTCTTTGAATGACACTTTTACTTCACGTCCTTGCTAAAGACAATCCCAAACAGATTGAAAACTTCGGACCTACCCAACTCATAGTCTGCATGCAGGAAGAAAGAAATCTCTTAGAGCAATAGCGTACACTTGCATAAAGAAAACTGATCGTGGATATGACAACAAAAGGCGACAAATACAGCCAAGGATTATTTAGCTGCTGATACTACATAACCAAAAGTGAAGGAAAGAGAAAACTTCACAAAAAATGACTTTTCTGTTAAGATCAAGTAGGATAGTAACCAGGATAAAACTGAACGGTAAGAGACCAAGGAAACAGTATTTGTTCACGTTTTGTAGTTGTTGTTTTTGTCGAAAAGCACATGAATTGAGCTTGTATCCTACTTAAGAAAATAAAATGAAGATCGAGAGGCGCTACTTGAGTAGGAGAAGACAAAACCTAAATTCTAATGCTTCAGCACCTAACTTACCGCACAGCTCAAACTTAACTTTCTACGAGTTTCAGGTAAGAGAATTGATTTATTTGCAACTAGATGTGTGGTGCAAGTAAGATAGGTCTGGGTCATCAAAGAATTCAGGATACCCATGAACACGCATAAAGGCATCATTCATCGTCGAGAAAGGAGGCTAAATCTGATACCAAAAGGAGCATAAAGAAGATAAAAGTGTCCAAGAAACATGATAATTCCAATCTAACAAAGCAAATCCTCTGGGCTGTTTTAGAGAACATAAATAGGGAATAAAATTCAAAATTGTTTCATAGAGCATAACTGAAGAGGTGAGTAGAAAAATCGTAGCAAAAAAAGTCTACTACCCAATCCAAAATCGAGACAACCAAGTTGAAGAAGAATGATTCGATTCCCCCCGTTCCCCACAAGATGAACAGAGAGACATGTAGATAAGTAAGGTACCCGATTCACAACCCTGCAGGAAGCATTAATCTTTCCAGCACATTTTGGGTTTTGACACGTGAGAGCAAAGGAAACTTTTGAACAGGCACATAAAGGTGATAAAAGCCTGGTATATACGCCAGGAAGCAGGAACCTATAGACTAGGAATGGGGAGAGGAGAAAAAGGCAAGTACGTATGGAACAGTGACCAGGAACGATAAATAGCAATAACTATCTACTAGAACAGTTTTTTACCTGGACAGGCACAAAATCATCCAAGGAGAACAAGAAAAAGGTATGAAGTAACAATTCAGTTGTTGGGAGTTGGGACCGGGGGGCAAGGAACGGAACCAGAACGCGATCTCGGAGCGAGAACCGCCCCCCGGACGTGGCTCGCCGAACAAACCCCGTGAGGCACGGGCGCAAACCGCGTGGAGCCAAACCGACGCGGCGAGAGAGGCACAATCCCGCGGCCCCAGAAAATCGAGGGGATTTTTCAGGAATCCACCCCCCCCCCCCCCCAAAAAAAAACAGGAGGAAAAAAAAAAGGGAGCTCCGCATGTTCGTGGGGACGCCGCCTAACCCGACGGGAGAGGAAGGGGAAAAGCGCCAGCGCCGGGACGCAATGGCGTGCCCGGCCGATCGGCGCGAGGCAGGCAGGCAGGCGATCGCATCCGAGCGAGAGAGAAGGGAGAAGGAAAAGGCGCCGGTTACCTTGCCTCCGTTGGGCGACCGGGCGGGGCGGGAGGCCCGCGGCCTCCGCTGGCGGCGGCGGCGGCGGTGCTGGGCGACGCCGGCGGCGAAGAGGCGGGCGGGCGGGGGCGAGCGCGGGTGTGGGGGCGCCGCGGAGAACGTGACGGGCACCAGGAGGAGAGGGGAGGGAGGAGGGCGGGGAGATTCGTGGGGAGGCAGGCAACGGCGTTTCGTTTTCTCTCGCTCTGTGATCTTTTGAGGGGGGAGGGGGGTAACGGCTTTTGCGTAGTGGGTACACGTGGCGCGCCGGCACGGGTCGGGGGCGGGGGGAGTGGGGTCCGACTTGGCACGGGCCAGACGTGGGCTGGCCGACGCTGTCGATGACGTGGCTTCCAGCCAATGGACCCGAGTGAGTTCGTGGGCTTGCTCCCGTGCGATTGCGACCTGGTTGGATGGGCCAAGTAAAATCCTTCTTGAGACGATGAGCCTCGATAGCCTATTTGAGCCCAACAAAAAAGGATTTTACCATTCATGGGTCTGGCCCGAGCTTAGCGACGACGCTTGTAAGTTTTTTTTTTTGCCAAAGAGTTTGTAGCCTAGTTGTTTCTAATTATGTTTACCAAGTCTGAGTTAATGATTACCGATTTTTCTATGTTTCCAATTGTGGTTTGACCAATAAGATTTTAACACGCGAACATGTGCCTCTACCATAATTTGATTGGAAGGAGATACAGCGAACAACCAGATTCATCAACAACAACAACAACATAGCCTTTTTTCCCAAGCAAGTTGGGGTAGCCTAGAGATGAAACCCGAAAGAAATAAGTTCAAGGTTCAGGCACATTGATAGCTAGTCTCCAAGCGCTCCTATCCAAAGCTATTTCTTTAGAGATGTTCCAATCCTTAAGGTCTCTCTTAACCGACTCATCCCACGTCAGTTTAGGTCTACCTCTACCCCTCTTTACATTATCGACTAGCTCAAGGATCCCATTACGCACCGGCGCCTCAGGAGGCCTTCGTTGGACATGTCCAAACCATCTCAGCCGATGCCGAGTAAGTTTCTCCTCAATTGGTGCCACCCCGACCCTATCCCGAATAACTTCGTTCCGGACTCTATCCCTCCTTGTGTGCCCGCAAAACCACCGCAACATCCGCATCTCTGCTACACTCAGTTGCTGCACATGTCGTCCTTTTGTAGGCCAACATTCAGCACCGTATAATATCGCCGGACGAATTGCTGTCCTATAGAATTTGCCTTTTAGCTTTTGTGGCACCCTCTTGTCACAAAGGATGCCAGAAGCTTGCCGCCATTTCAACCAGCCAGCTGAAATTCTATGCCTAACATCTTCATCAATGTCTCCATCCTTTTGTAACACCGATCCTAAATACCGAAACGTATCCTTTTGGACCACCACTTGCCCATCTAGACTAACGTCTCCCCCCTCATGCCTAGTCGCGCTGAAATCGCACATCATGTACTCGGTCTTGGTCCTACTAAGTCTGAACCCTTTCGACTCTAACGTGCGTCTCCACAGCTCTAGCTTCCTATTAACCCCTGCCCTACTCTCGTCAACTAGCACCACATCATCAGCAAAGAGCATACACCAAGGGATCTCACCTTGTATATCCCTTGTGATCTCATCCATCACTAAAGCAAATAAATAAGGGCTCAATGCTGACCCCTGGTGTAGGCCTATGTTAATAGGAAAGTCAGTGGTGTTGCCATCACATGTCCGGACAAACGTCGTCGCATCTTTGTACATATCCTTAATGAGGGTAATGTACTTGGTTGGGACTTTGTGCTTCTCCAAAGCCCACCACATGACATTTCTCGGTACTTTGTCATATGCCTTCTCAAGGTCAATGAAGACCATGTGCAAGTCCTTCTTCTGCTCCCTATATTTCTCCATCAATTGTCGTATTAAGAAAATCGCCTCCATGGTTGACCTTCCAGGCATGAACCCAAATTGGTTTTGGGTCACACTTGTCCCTCTTCTTAGGCGATGCTCGATGACCCTCTCTCAAAGCTTCATCGTATGGCTCATCAGCTTAATCCCACGGTAGTTAGTACAACTTTGAACATCGCCCTTGTTTTTGAAGATAGGTACTAATATACTTCTCCTCCATTCTTCCGGCATCTTGTTTGACCGAAAAATGAGATTAAAAAGCTTAGTTAACCAAACTATTGCTCTATCTCCTAGGCATCTCCACACCTCAATGGGAATACCATCAGGACCCAACGTTTTACCTCTCTTCATCCTCTTCAAAGCCTCCCCGATCTCTACCTCCTGAATTCTCCTCACAAAACGTCTGTTGGTATCGTCAAAAGAGTCATCTAACTCAAGGGTAGGGCTCTCACTCTCCCCATTAAACAACTTGTCGAAGTACTCTCTCCATCTATCCATGATCTCATCATCCTTCACTAGCAGTCGATCTGTCTCATCCTTAATGCATTTGATTTGGTTGATGTCCCTTGTCATCCGCTCGCGGATCCTAGCCATCCTATAAATGTCCTTTTCCCCTTCTTTCGTGCCTAGCCGCTGATACAGGTCATCATACGCCTTACCTTTTGCTACACTCACAGCTCGCTTTGCAACTCTCTTCGCTAATTTATAGCCCTCGATGTTGGCTGCACTCTTGTCAAGATGAAGACGCTTGAAACACTCCTTCTTCTCCTTAATAGCCCTTTGCACCTCGTCGTTCCACCACCAGGTGTCTTTCCCCTCCTGTTTGCCTCCCTTACTCACGCCAAACACCTCTGAGGCCACCTTTCGAACACATGTTGCCATCTTTAGCCACATGACATCTGCGTCTTCTCCTTCTTCCCAAGGCCCCTCACCTAGCATCCTTTCCTTAAACGCTTGTGCCGCTTCCCCTCTAAGCTTCCACCACTTTGTTCTCGCAATCTTGGTACATTTGTCCCGGTGGACTCGTACCCGAAGACGAAAGTCCGCCACCACAAGCTTGTGTTGAGGGACAACACACTCCCCAGGTATCACCTTACAATCTAAGCAATCACGTCTATCCTCCCTCCTAGTAAGGATAAAGTCGATCTGGCTCGAGTGTTGTCCACTACGAAACGTCACAAGATGGGATTCCCTCTTCTTAAACACGGTATTCGCTATCAACAAGTCGTAGGCTAACGCGAAGTTCAACACATCCTCCCCCTCTTGACTCCTGCTACCATACCCAAAACCCCCGTGCACTCGCTCGAACCCTACATTAGTCGCACCCACATGACCGTTGAGATCTCCTCCTATGAAGAGTTTCTCGCTGGTAGGCACAGTACTAACCATGCTATCTAGATCTTCCCAGAACTGCATCTTGGTGCTCTCACTAAGGCCTACCTGAGGGGCATATGCACTGATCACATTCAAAACTGAATCTCCAACTACCAACCGGATTAGGATAATCCGGTCGCCTTGCCTTCTAACCTCTACGACTCCATCCTTAAGGCTCCTATCAATCAAGATGGCTACACCATTCCTACCCGGAGTTGCTCCCGTGTACAAAAGCTTGAAGCCAGTATCCTCAACCTCCTTCGTCTTCTGGCCCTTCCATTTAGTCTCTTGAACGCATAGAATATTTACACGCCTCCTAATTGCTACATCAACTAGCTCTCGCAACTTACCCGTTAGGGACCCTACGTTCCAGCTACCTATACGAAACCTAGTTGGCTCGGCTAGCTTCCTTACCCTTCGCACCCGTCGAGGGAAGTGCGAAGACCCTTGCTCATTTTTCACTACACCCGGGCGTAGATGTAGCGCGCCATTCAGGTGACGACCCGACCCTTGCTCACTTATCATCGTACCCAGGTCATGATACGACGCGCCCTTGGGGGGATGGCGACCCGGCCCTTGCCCATTTATCACCACACCCGGGTTCCGATGTAGCGCGTCGCTAAGAGGGTCGCCCCAACGAGTTTCTTGTAGGTTTCATATCCATTAGAGTTGCATTTTTTATGCTGGTTTGCCAAAACCTAACGCAACCCTCCTCCTTTACCCGGGTTTGGGACCGGCTATGTTGAGACGACTCAGGAGAGAGAGTCTTCCAGTCAGCATAGGCGGAGTTAACAACCAGATTCATATCGGACAAAAATAAAAAGAAAAGATTAAAAAGCGATGGCAAAATCAGTCAAAACGAGAGGACTTACCCCTTATTTAGATGCATAAAGTTTTCGTTGTAAAGCTCTGTAGCATTTTCATTTGTATTTGGTAATTATTGTCCCACTATGGGTTAACTAGGCTCAAAAGATTCGTCTCGTAAATTATAGACAAACTGTGTAATTAGTTATTTTGTTTACCTATATTTAATACTTTATGCATGTGTTCAAAGATTCGATGTAATGGGGAATCTTGTAAAGTTTTGGAATTTTAAGTGCATCTAAACAAGGGGTTAGACGTGAAGTGCCTCAAAACCTGTTCCTTTTTCGTTTAATTTTGCTGTTTCACATCAAACCGATTTGCTACAAACACTAGTGGACTAGCGGAGTACTCTAGCTACTCAGTACCTACATACAGTTTAGTTTTGGGTTTTTGCAACATGCTCTCTGCAACATATTGTAATTACAAAACAACAATTCGCGGAAGCATTACATTAGCATAAAATTAATTCAACCAAATAGAGAACCAACGATCTTTCATGTGTACGTCACACAGTTTATTCGTTCATGTGCAATATGCACAAACCTACCTTACGGCATGCTTGCTCCTTGCATTACCGAAGATTTCTCTTCTCTCTTCCTTCGAACCTTTCTCTTTCTCTTGATGATGTGAGAACTAGTCTACTCTCATATGTGTCTAACCCTTCTGTATCCAAAAAAAATATAATGGTACGATCATGCATATATAGACTCCTTCCATTTATACATCTAAGTAAGGTGCTCCAACTGTCATTACTCCAACACTCCATGCATGGCCTATTACTTTAACCATTACATTAGTGCATGGCTCTTAGTGCATAGTGCTCATAGTAATGCTTTAAGCATCACCATGTCCGCGCAACATGCACATGCAAGTAATGTAACTGATTTATTCATGCATGTAACATGCTAACACATAATGGCTGTAGAAATAAGCACTTAAATGCACTAACAAATAGCTTTTGGATCTGTTCATAATGCACACATAAATTTGACATTAAGGAACATGCGAGGGTATTTCAACCCATAATTCTTATTCCTTTAGTCTATCAACCATCACACTTAGATAAGAAAATAATAGGAATTATTTTCAGTAATTACATATGCCACATTTTGGTTAATATAACTTAACATTCTCCCACTTGGGCCACAAGATAAGATTGAAAATTTGACAAACTATAAGGTGCGCATTTTTGTATCCAATATATCAAGTCATCCTTAATTTGAAAATGATCGACAAAATCATGATGGTCACAAGTCAATGACAAGATTCCTTCCCTGTATTACAATTTGAACCAATCCTCAATAAAAATTATGTGGAAAAATTGTTATCGCACCAAACATCAATAATAGTATACATCCTTACATGGTAAACATGCAGAACAAACTTTTAATGGATTCACAAAATCATTACGAGCAACATATGTTCATGTGTAAACACATTACGCTAATAAGGCTTTACAAATAATGCCCATACTTTCTACATGGCCAATGAAAGTCTTAGGCAGCACTCACTTTATTAGCAGATCCGCAATCATCATATTAGTACCAATGTACTTTTCTTTTATACTTCTTCCTTAGCCGACAGGTACTTCAAATTGATATGTTTTGCTCCCTTTGAATACCTGTCATTTTCAGAGAAGAAGATATCGACGGTATTGTCACAATATATCTTCAATGATAATTTGTAGATCTGTCATGAAATTCCACAACCACAATGATTGAATAGTAGCCTCAATACATGCTACAAATTCAGCCTCCATAGCGGAAGCAGAAATGACATATTGTTTTCCACTCTTCGATGAAATTGCCCCTCCAGCCAATAGGAACACATAGCCGAATGTGGATTTTCTTGAGTCTGCACATCCAACATAGTCTAAATCCTTGTAGCCAATCGCCTCCTAATGGCTTGACTTCTTTCATGTTTATCTTTCATTTCACGTCATATATCTTTTATATATTTTCTCTCATGCTGATATAGGTTTTGAACTTGTGCTTGTTTGGTATCTTGCTATGTTGGGTGTCACCTCTGCTAGCGGGCGTTCGCAAACATTCTTCACCTATGCATTTTTCATGTTGTCTCATTCACCATCACATCCTAAATCCCTAGCCTACCCTAGACAAAAAAATGGTGCTCACTTGAATCTTCTTAATTTTTAAAGGTAAAAAACCTGAAGATATAAAATACAAATTTTGGCTGCAAAAACACTCACCGCTATAGTTTTGGTGCCAATTTTTTGAAGTGAAAATATTTGATAGTAAATCACAATCAGACACCTAGCTATTCCGCATCACATATTCACATACCATCATATCACGGCTCCAGATCCACTGTACACATAAGCCCAATGCTAATGTCGGCTACCAGAGGGTTGAATAAGCTAGTGGTGCACCTGTGAAATGAGGGATAACATTGATGTGCAACTCTTGGAGTGTCATTCCATTGACCTCATATGGTCCCCAGGTTGACATACAACTTCATTATATGGCTGAGTGTGGGATTACCAGAAAGCCCGGATTTAATTTATATGAGGGTTTCTGTTCTTGACCACTATTTTTGTAGGCAACAAAAGCGGAAAAGAAGTTATTTCTAATTGTAAAATATACACCTATTCAGATGTAGTTCAAGTTTTGGTTGTCGTCTGATGTGCCTTTTTGTCATTTTTGCATCCCCCCACCTTCAGTGTTAATCTGGGTCTTGGAGCATCATCTAGGTTTTTGTTACTGGGTAGTACTCATTTGTTGTGTCCATTTGAGGTAATAGCCTTTTTGCTGACTAGTGGAATAAGTGACAATTTAGAGTAGTTAATAGTAGCTAGGGCGAGAATTTACAATTTTTTTGCATTGGCGTTCAGGCCAAATGACACTCCTATTTTTTAATGATATTAGTTATTTTTAGATTTCATCACGTCGTGTTTAATCTTGATCTGGCGATGAATTTGTACTGGTCAATGTCATCATATTTGAATGGTGGGGATGGACCTGACGGCCAGATTGCTTTTGGCGGTGGAACACAAACTGCCATGTATTGTTAGTGGTTTTCGTCGATGATCCAATAAATTTGTATTCCCACCAATTGAAAACAACTACAAGCAACTACTAACTACTACAATATGCTCCCGGTAGAATAATTCTTGAACAAAATCAATAAAACCACCTTCAAACTACAAAGCGTTGTACATCAGGATGTAGATTTTGCTGGGCCGACCCTGTGACCCAGTATCCAAAATGATAATTTTAGTGTAAATACCCGGTGGGCTGATCCAAAAATATTTGGTGCCAATTAGTGCCAAACCCAACCGTCCCAACGGGTCATTTGGATTCCCGACTTCATTGCTTGGGCAGCGGCGTGTACTGGCCTTGTGCCGCCCGACGGCACTGCTCTCGCTTCGGCAGTGCTCATTCCCAATCCCAGGCCGGCCATGGACCTCGCTCGTCCGCAGGATGGACTAGGAGCTGGAGCACATCACCAGCAACACCTCTTCTCCTAGCACAACCACGCCCTTCCTTCAGGCAGCTGTTGGACCTGTTCGTCACCATATATCAAGATCATGCCTCCTCTCTCTCTCTCTCTCATGCAGATAGTAGCGGTGAATTGGTTGGGAGAGCTGAAGAGATGTTTATTTTCTTTCTCAGATCTGTTTGATTTGCTTTTATCGATTCTTTGGTAGATTTGTATTATTCTCATGTAATTTCTCCAATTCCACTTGAACAAATGATCAGATTCTTGAGTTGCTCCAATAAACTGAACAGTGATGTGAGTGTTGAATATGCATATCTTTCCCTATTCATTTGTGCAAACGATTATATCAAATCTTTTATTTCCATAACTTGCTTATTACATGAATATCTCCTATATTTGTTAATTAAGTTGTCGTTGCTAGGAGCATCGCGGCAGGCTAGCATCAACCATGTGTAAACGTTGTAACTTGTTGATCCAATTTCGACCAACTTTCATCCTGAGCTGTACATGTTACTTGTGAATATGGTTGCAATGTTTTTCAGGTGAATATACACTAATTTCTGACAAAAAAGGCATTGCCAAAACATTTTGCAACAAAGTATAATGAACTATGGATGTGCCCAGTTATTTTTTCCCAAACGCTTTTCCATGAATAATTGGTGTTTGTATATAGCATTGAAGGTTTTTTAGAAGAAAAGAAAACTAGGAAATGCTTTGTTTTCTATAGTCATCTTCTTTTTTTTTCCTTTGCCATCCTGAAAATGAACTTGATCGGTCAATTCGGTCAATTTGGATGGCAGTCTTCTGATTCGGTGAGCCCGTGAACCAAGTCTTCCACCGTGCGCCTCCGTCGCGGCGTCGCCCAAAAGTCCAAACCCTAAACCCCCACCCCAAACCCAAAGCCGAGAAAGCGATTTCCTGCCGCCATTTTCCTATTTCTCATTCCTCTCTTCAATCACCTTCCATCAATCATCCATGGCGGAGCCAAATCAATAGATGGATACCGGAATAGCATCCGCAACCTAGATTCCGTGCAATCGCGCCTGCACCAACCGGAGGAGGAGAACCCGAAGCCGGGGAGGAGGAACCGGAGGGTCGCGGGGCAAGATGAGCACGGTAGACAAGATGCTCATCAAGGGCATCCGGAGCTTCGACCCGGACAACAAGAACGTCATCACCTTCTTCAAGCCGCTCACCCTTATCGTCGGCCCCAACGGCGCCGGCAAGACGGTATGTGTTTGATTCCCCACTCCCAATCAACCCCCGCCCGTACACCCAGGAGATTGGGTGTTTCCCAGATTGATTTTTGGATGCTTTGTTTTCTTGCTTTTGCAGACTATCATCGAGTGCCTGAAGCTGTCCTGCACCGGCGAGCTGCCCCCCAACTCGCGCTCTGGCCACACCTTCGTGCATGACCCTAAGGTGATATTTGCTTTCCCAAACCATTAGTCCGTTACCTGTCCAGAGTTTTAGTGCTCTGGGCCGTGCACTGGATTTGGGAATAGTTGGGCGCGTGCAGGCATACTTAATTTGAATACTATAATTTTCGAATCTGCTTAGGAGAATTTGAGAATGGTGGCTAATGTTGGATGAATTGCAATTCTGTAACCTGTTGGAAGTTTACTGATGTTATATATTGTATAAAATGTAGGTAGCTGGTGAGACGGAAACAAAAGGGCAGATTAAGCTGCGGTTTAAGACTGCAGCAGGAAAGGATGTGGTGTGCATCCGATCCTTCCAGCTTACCCAAAAGGCATCAAAGATGGAGTTTAAGGCAATTGAAAGCGTTCTCCAGACTATAAATCCACACACGGGCGAGGTCCACACTTTATTCTTCTAATTTTTTTTCTTGTATGGATTCTAAGTTGTTCCCCCCAATTGATCTTTGCATTCCGAGTTTTTAATATTATAACTTATTAAAGCATTACGAGGGAGCAGCATTTACAATGGCTTAGCTTTGAAATACTCAAGGATAACAAATTGCTGAACAAATCTGAATGAAACGGCAGCATATTGTGATGTGTAATATCTAACTTACATTTCTTTATGGATAAGCGCGCTAATGGGCTTGTAGTAACACTCTTCTTCTTTTAATACAATGATACACAGCTCTCCTGCGTATTTGGGGAAAAAAACCTATCTAACTTGCTTTGTTTCTGGTGTCTTGGAAGTAGCTGAATTTTCTTATGACACTAAATTTAACCCCAAAAGGAATTTGATGTGTTGATTCATGCATCATGCTAGTGCCCCTTATTTACAGTTGCTGCAATGCTGCTAGGGCGCACATACATAATGTATGCAAAGTGATCAATTTCAGTTTGTTCTGTGTCAAAAGACAATGAAATACTGCACTCTTCTACTCCTGCTGTACATATAAAGGTATTCAACTGATGAAAATATCTTGTTAATCATGCAATCTGAAAGGACATATAAATATATAAGGGGCTTTTACTTATGTACCATTGTAAATGTTGTATATTACTTGTGTACCATCAAAAAATTTTAAAGTTCTTCAGTGCCATTGAATGAATTTTTTTTTCCCTACATACCACTGCTGTCCACTTCCATTGATTCTTGCCGTTTGCACATCCTGACATGTGGGCATCTTGCCTGAGCACGGAGATGCGGATGCTGTTCTTCCTGCCGGAGCCCAAGCCTTCTCTGGTCACCGGCGTGATCCGCGGCGCGGCGCTCCGGGTGGGCTCCACCGCCGCTCGCAGCAGCTCCGCCGGCCGCACGGGGGAGGTTCGCTGCTCGCAGCAGCTCCTTTTTTGCGCCACGCCATGAAGGGAGTAGGGGCGCGCGTGCCATGGGGAGCAGCAGGGGAGGGAGGGAGGGGGCGGAGGGCCGGCGGCGGCTGGCCATCTCCGCCCCGCGCGCCGCCGCCCACCTTCGAGCCACGTGCCGCCGTCCTCCGCACCTCCTTCGCGCCGCGTCCGAGGCGGCAGAGTAGCCAGCGCCGGCGTCGGCATGGAGGAGTAAGGGCGCGTCCGGCGGAGCTCCGAGCGCCCCTCCGCGTGGCAAGGAGGCGCCGCCGGAGACCGTGCACGCTGCCCCGTGCAGGCCCCCGCAGCTTCACATCCTCGCCACCGCGCGGGTGCTGGGTGCCGCCGCTGCGCGCGGCCCCGCATCCTTACGGGCGCTGCTCCGCGCGCCTGCCGTGGCCTGCGTGCTCGCCGTGGCCTGAGCACCCACCATGCCCCGCGAGGAGGGAGGCGGGGGTCCCGAGCTCGAGGTCGCGTAGGCCCGCCCGCCCGCCGCCACCGCAGCCGCGCGCCGCCTGCACGCGTGCCCGCCGTCGCCGCCTCAAGGGAGGGATGAGGGGCGCCGGCGAGGAAGGGGAAGGGAGGCGTGGCGAGAGCGGGGAGGGAGGAGGATGGCCGTCCAAGATCCCGCCACGGGGAGATGGCTGCCGCGTGCCGTGCCTCCAGCCGCGTCGAGGGGGCCTCGCCGGAGGAAGGAGCTGCAGCCGCGGGCCGTTTCGGGCCCTGGGTTCGGCCGCTGCGCGCCGCTCCTGGCCCCAGCCACCACGCCGCTCCTCGCCGGCCCCGGCGAGGGACGGGCGGAGGGCCAGCGTCACCAGCTCCGCCGGTAGCGTGGAGAGAGAAGGGGGAGTAGAGAGGAATTCACGGACCAGGCCCACATGTCAGGATGGGTAAACGGCAAGAATCAACGGAAGCGGACGGCAGTGGTACGTAGGGAAAGAAATTTTCATTCGATGGCACTGAAGAACTTTAGAAATTTTCGATGGTACACAGGTAACATGCAATATTTACAATGGTACACAGGTAATTAGCTCAATATATAATGTCCTGCATTCCTTTGTTATTGTATATCTTGTCGTAAAAAGAAAAAAAAATCTATCTAGCACTCTTCTTAGCCTTTGATATCTTTGTATTCAGACAGTAGTAATGTGCTTGCACATGAAATCTATGTCTTCAGGCAATGGAATTTTGACACCGATTCTTGGGTAATTTTGCTGATCGTAAGTTTTATGCAAGGAACTGCATATGTTTATTGTTTCCTACTTTGTGCTCCTGGTCAAATAAGTTTATTCATTGTCATATTGTAATATTTTAGTGCAGATGGTCTGCCTCAGCTACAGATGTGCTGACATGGATAGAGAGATTCCAGCCTTAATGGGTGTTTCAAAGGCTGTACTAGAGAATGTTATATTTGTCCACCAAGATGAGTCCAATTGGCCGTTGCAGGACCCGTCAACGCTTAAGAAGAAGTTTGATGACATTTTCTCTGCTACCCGGTACTTTTAAGAAGCATTGAGCAACACCAGATTGTCTCATTGTTGAAACTATCGTTACCTGTTTGAAATAGCATGCACTTAAAAATATTCTTGCTTCAAAGTCAATGAGTTGATGCCATTTTTCATAACTACTGTCTGAATTCCTAATATTTTCTCAATTTAAGTACAGGTATACCAAAGCTCTTGAAGTCATAAAGAAACTTCACAAGGATCAAGCACAAGAGATCAAGACTTTTAGGTTGAAGCTGGAGAACCTTCAGACTGTAAAAGACCAAGCATATAAGGTAATGTGTTTTCAGCAATCTAGATTGCCACTTTTTTTTTTGGCTTTTCATGTTACTATATCAGTATTGACAAAAGATAGTTATTGTTTTTTTCGCCATGTTAGCTTGAGCATATTCCACCACACAAATATCTGATTTTAACCATCTGAGGATTGGTTTGTGATTTTTTGATAACTAAGATAATATCTTTTTTTTTTGTGAAAAGATGGATTGTTAGGTACAAAAAGTTGGTCACATGGCTTGCACAGTTGTCCTGCCCATAGCTATCTATCTCTAGGACCAAGCCAGTAGGTTTACCGCTAAAATCTTAATCAAGTTTGAAATTTAGTTGATTATGAATATTCATTCAGGAGAAGGTCCAAATAAATCACCTTAGGTATGCCTAAAGTCCGGATAGCCTTTAAACTATTTCTTGGTCCAATTTACTGCTGAAACTATGCCAATAGGTTGAATTTACCCGTTAATACATTTTTTTTTGTTTATCTACACACAACTGGAGTTTTAATTTTTTTTTCTGGGTGGGTGGACATCATAACATATGTAAAAATATATAATGAAATTTCATCATCATTTCTCATAGGAGTTTATGTGAAAAGATAGTTTATTATTAAGTTTCCTAGCGTATAAAATAATGTTGAAACATTGATGATGTATTTCTATAATATATGTTATGGTGTCTGCTATCATTCCACAAATTTGAACTTTATAGACTCCACTTGTGCGTGGAGAACAAAAAATAAAAATCTTTTCAAGGGGTAAATAAAAATTGGACCAATTGGCATAGTTGTGTAAGTAAATTAAATAGAAAAATAGTTGAGGGGGTTATCCAGACTTTAGTCATACTTTAGGGAAGCAATTTTAACGTTTTCCATTATATTGTGCTGATTCTAAATTATTGTAGTGGTGAAGAATGATAATGTTTGCGAATTTTAGAACATTATGTGTATTTATAATAATATACAAATGAAAAATAGTGATACTTGACAGCGAGAATAGCATGTTCTTCTTATTTCTTAATACATATGGAAATTAGTTTTACAGCAAACTGATTCCAGTCTCTGCCTTGTTTGGACATAGTTAGATCTGCATCCTTCAATCTTTTCTTTTTTCCATTTCCTATTCTAAATTGTTCTACTGATAATTACTGTTGTTATTGAATTGTTTCTTCTGTTGTTCTACTTGTTCGTACTCCTATTGCTTCCAGTCCAGTTCTTTTTCAATGTAGTTGTTTGGGGGAAAATGGTGTTAGTATAACAGCAGATTTTTACAGCAAAACTGTAAACAATATACACTTACTAGTGTGAAGTTTAGTTTAGAGGTGAAACTGTTCCATTCACTCCTATTACTTCTGCAGCTCTGTGAAAATATTGCTCAAGATCAAGAGAAGTCAGATGCCTCAAAATCTCAAATGGAGCAACTGAAGGCACAGATCCAAGGTATCGAGAATGAAATCCGGTATATGAAAACAGTTAAAAGAGAATAGGAGAGAATAATGGCTTGTCTTCCTCCAAACCCTAGAGGGGTGGGATATATAGTTTCTATACATGGGCCTCTAGATGGGCCTCTATACATGGTCTCAATATACTCCAACACCCCCCGCAGTCTGAACTACCGGCGCAGCAGTGTTCAAGACTGGACAACAAGAAAGCTAACACCCCCGCAGTCTAAACTACCGACGCAGCGGTGTTCAAGACTGGACAAGAAGAAAGTATAAAGGGCAAAGACCCCCCCCGCAGCCACAACTAGCCACCTGCTACGTTGAGGCTGGAGCGAAACTCCGAGAAGGTCGAGGAGGGCAGTCCCTTGGTGAAGATGTCAGCAAACTGGGAGGTGGTCGGGACATGGAGTACCCGAACATCGCCGACGGCGACTCTGTCGCGCACGAAGTGTAGGTCGATCTCCACGTGCTTCGTCCGCTGGTGCTGGACGGGGTTAGTGGAGAGATACACGGCGCTGACGTTGTCGCAGTAGACGAGCGTGCTCTTGGCGAGCGGGCTGTGGAGCTTCGCCAAGAGCTGTCGAAGCCAGGCGCCTCCGCCACGCCATTAGCGACAGCCCGTTACTCCGCCTCAGCACTGGAGCGGGAGACAACCGGCTGCCGCTTGGACGACCAGGAGACCAGGTTGCCGCCCGGGAAGACGGCATTGCCGGAAGTGGAGCGACGAGTGTCCGGGCAGCCAGCCCAGTCAGCGTCGGTGTAGACCACCAGCTCAGCAGAGGACGAGCGGTGAAGCACCAGGCCGAGGTCCACAGTGCCACGGACGTAGCGGAGGAGACGCTTCAGCGCAGCAAGGTGTGACTCCCGGGGATCATGCATATGGAGACAGACCTGCTGGACATCGTAGGTGAGGTCCGGCCTGGTGAAGGTGAGGTATTGCAATGCGCCGGCCAGACTCCGGTAGGCCGTAGGATCAGCCACCGGATCACCCAGATCAGCAGACAGCTTCGCCTGAGTGTCGACAGGAGTGGAGCAGGGCTTGCAATCAGTCATCCCAGCCCGCTCCAGGATATCCAGTGCGTACTGCCGCTGGTGAAGGAGAAGACCAGACTGGCGAGGCTCAACAGTGACGCCCAAGAAGTGGTGGAGCTGACCAAGATCCTTCATAGCGAACTCCTACTGCAAAGAGGAGATGACACTCTGAAGCAACTGCTGACTGGAGGCTGTGAGCACAATGTCATTGACATAGAGCAGCAGAATGTAGCCTCATCCCCACTGCGGTAGACGAAGAGAGACGTGTCAGACTTGGCCTCGGTGAACCCCAATGTCAGCAAGAGCGTGGCGAACCGAGAGTACCAAGCCCGAGGAGTCTGTTTCAGTCCATAGAGAGACTTGTTGAGCCGGCAGACCATATCCGGACGACTCGAGTCCACAAATCCCGCTGGCTGAGAGCAGTAGACAGTCTCCGACAGAGTGCCGTGAAGAAACGCATTCTTCACGTCCAGCTGGTGCACAGGCCAAGAGCGTGAGAGCGCAAGCGAGAGGACCGTGCGCACCGTAGCGGGCTTCACGACTGGGCTGAATGTCTCATCATAGTCCACACCAGGCCGCTGAGTGAACCCCCGAAGAACCCAGCGAGCCTTGTAGCGCTCCAGTGTGCCATCCGCCCGACGCTTATGCGTCCAGATCCACTTTCCAGTTACCACATTGCAACCAGACGGACGCGGCACGAGGTCCCACGTCTGGTTGGCAAGAAGAGCCGCGTACTCCTCTTCCATCGCACGACGCCAGTGAGGATCCGCCAAGGCGTCGCGGACAGAGGAGGGTACAAGAGAGACCCGCTGCTCTCCCTCGGTGGCGGAGAGAGTCGCGGCCTGAGACGCCATCCGCCGAGTCACCATGGGATGGATATGCCGAGGATCCCGATGGATGACTGGCGGGTGGTATACCTCTGGCTCGGCTCGAGAGGGAGCCGGAGGAGGCGGCGGTGGCGACGGCTCCGGCGTCAGCGTCGCAGGAGCCTCCGGGGCAGGAGGCGGAGTCGGTGTCGGCACCGAACTATGCCGGTACACCTGCACCGGCTCAGCGTACCGCTGCGGTGCCGGAGTTGGCGCCGAGCGACGCTGGTACACCTGCATCGGCTGAGCGTACCGCGCAGGTGCAGGGGAAGGCACCGGGGCCGCGCGTGGCGCAGCGGGAGACACCGGGTCCCCGCGCGGCACGTCAGGAGGTCCGGGGGCCGCGCGTGGCGCGACCGCAGGCATCGGGGCCGCGCTCGGCGCAGCAGTGATCACCGGAAGCAGTGCCGGTGCGCCGGGAAAACCTGCAGGGAAAGGACAAACAGGTAACGGTGGCTGAACCATCGGGTCAGTCGGAAACAGAGACTCCAGCTTGGGGTCAGGAGAAGGAGTGGAGGAGGTGGAGTAGGGGAAATCCGACTCGTCAAAGACGACGTGTCGGGAGATCAGGACACGGCGAGAGGTGAGGTCAAAGCATCGGTACCCCTTGTGGTCAGTGCAGTAACCGAGGAACACACAATGATGAATCTAATGGCTCTCAAGTAGAGCAAGTTGATGATGTTGTAGGATTGGAGGAACCATCAAGCAAGGCGATCAAGAAGCTAGCCATTGGAAAGATAAAGCCTCAAGAACAAGAGGATCAAGATGATGATAAGATGGTGTTTCCAAGTCCATCAAGAACACATTCCGCAGCGCATCCCGGAAACTCCCGAAATCAAGCCGGAGACTCTGGGTCTCAAATCCGGTCTAACCGGAAAGAGGACCGGAGTATTCGGGACATGGATCAAGAACCATCATCCGATCATCAAGATCAACCTCAAGATGAAGAAGAGGCTCAACAAGTTCAACAACAAACGCAAGTTTCTCATCCAAGAGTTCATCAAAGTATCCAAAAGGATCATCCGGTGGACAACATCCTTGGAAGCATAACTAAAGGGGTAACCACTCGTTCTCGTTTGGCTACCTTTTGTGAACATTACTCGTTTGTTTCTTTCTTGGAGCCACTAAAGGTAGAAGAAGCCTTGGATGATCTGGATTGGGTGATGGCCATGCAAGAGGAGTTGAACAACTTCACACGGAATGAAGTCTGGTCCTTAGTAGAAAGACCCAAGCAAAATGTCATAGAAACCAAGTGGGTCTTTCGAAACAAGTAAGATGAAAATGGCGTGGTAACAAAAAACAAGGCAAGGTTGATTGCTCAAGGATTCACGCAAATCGAAGGTTTGGATTTTGGTGAGACTTATGCTCCTGTAGCTAGGCTTGAGTCAATTCGTATTTTAATTGCCTATGCTACTCACCATGATTTCAAATGGATGTGAAAAGCGCATTTCTAAATGGACCAATCTCCGAATTGGTATATGTTGAGCAACCACCGGGCTTTGAAGATCCCAAGTTTCCAAACCACGTCTTCAAGCTCCATAAGACGCTCTATGGGCTTAAGCAAGCTCCTAGAGCATGGTATAAATGCCTTAAGAAATTTTTTCTCAAGAACGGTTTCGTAATGGGCAAAGCCGATTCCACTCTCTTTACTTAAAAAGTAGATAAAGATCTCTTTGTCAAATTTATGTTGATGACATTATCTTTAGTTCTACTAATGAAAAGTTTTGTGAAGAGTTTAGTAGGATCGTGACCAAGAGATTCGAGATGTCCATGATGGGTAAATTGAAGTTCTTCCTTACTTTTCAAATCAAGCAAATGAAGGAAGAAGCTTTCATATGTCAAACTAAATATGCATATGATATGCTCAAGAAATTTGACATGGCCGATGCTAAACCCATCAAGACTCCTATGGCCATGAATGGACATCTTGATCTAAATAAAGGTGAAAAATCGGTGGATCAAAAGGTATATCACTCCATGATCGGTTTTTTGCTTTACCTTTGTGCATCTAGGCCGGATATTATGCTTAGTGTGTGCATATGTGCAAGACTTCAAGCTAATCCTAAGGAATGCCATTTGGTAGCCGTTAAAAAAATCTTGAGATATTTAGTGTTAACTCCAAGCCTTGGCTTGTGGTATCCCAAGGGCTCCACTTTCGATTTACTTGGCTGTTCCGATTCGGATTACGCCGGTTGCAAAGTTGATCGAAAGAGTACAACGGGGACTTGCTAATTGCTTGGTCGATCCTTGGTGTCTTGGAGCTCTCAGAAACAAAATTCCGTTGCACTATCCACCGCCGAGGCCGAGTATGTTGCAGTCGGTGCTTGTTGTGCTCAACTACTTTGGATGAGGCAAATCTTGAGTGACTTTGGTTGTGAGTATAAAAAAGGTACCTCTTTTGTGTGACAATGAGAGTGCCATCAAACTAGCCAACAACCCCGTCCAAAACTTAAGAACCAAGCACATTGACATAAGACATCACTTCCTAAGAGACTACGAAACCAAAAGAGATATCGCTTTAAGTCATGTGAGTACCGATAAGCAACTAGCCGATATCTTCACAAAGCCCCTCGATGAGCAAAGGTTCTGTTTTATTAGGAGTGAGCTAAATATCTTGGATTCTCGTAACTTGGTTTGACATGTTGCACATATCTTGTCTTGATGCCTAGACTAGAGAAAAATGTTATTTGTGTGAGTTTTTCCAAAATTTTTGAAGTTGTGATCGTTGGATCACCCCTTGTCTCAAATAATCATTGTTATGTATTGTTGATTGTGCCTGATCATTTTGAGTTAAGGATCTTATATGTCCATACATTATTCTCTATCTCATCGGATAAAAAAAATCTCACATCAAATCTATCTAAATTGGCAAAACTTTCTGGTAGAATCCGGATGATCCGGACCTACGTCGGATGATCCGGCCTACTGCGCCCAAAACTCACTGGTCATCTTCGGATGATCCGGCCCTTGTCCGGATCATCCGGCTCCCTGCGCCCAGACCTCTCTGATCATGTCCGGATGATCCGGCCTTACCCCGGATCATCCGGCCCTGGTAGTCTGGGTATATAAGGGCCGGTGGCGGGGGTGCCCTAACACCCTTTTATTTTTTTTTCCTTCGCCGCCACCACCTTCTTCCAAAAAAAACTCCGTGCGGCGATTTGGCGATTCAACTGGGATTTCTTCGAGCTTTCTTGCTCCTTTGATTCTCTATGTCTCGGAAGATCCGGACCCCTCCGGAACTCTTTCGATTCACGCGGGAAACTCAAAGGTATTTGATTCAAAATCCTCTCGCCCCGATCTCTTAATGTAGGAAGTTCTAGGGGATTTCCTCCGGTGAATCATCTTCTTTATCTATCTAGAGGTCATGCCTAGAGTTTCATTAGATTTCGTTGGCTAAATCCTCGGATTCATGACTTGGTAGTTCGTCCCGAGCAGAGCCGGATGATCCGGCCTATGTCCGGACCTGGACAGGTCCGGATGATCCGGTGCATACCCGGATGATCCGACTATGCCCAGGAAAGAACTACTTATTCATTGATTTTTTCCTTTCTTTCTCCGTCATATCCTAAATCTTGGTTACTTATCTGGTGTTCTAGATGGTGAAAACCAAAGTGAGCAAGAAGAAGGGTCCCCCCACCGACTCTGAAAGTGATAATGATTATAGGGGGAGCTCTGAGGAGGAAGTTCATACTAGACGCAAGCAAAGCACAAAGAAGGGTGCGACCAAAAGGAATGTGCGAGGTCGTGGCACAGCATATCCTACTGGACAAGGCAGAGGTACTGGAAGAACGTCTAGAGGGCAATCTAGCTCTGCTTTAGCTGATCCTAGTCATCCTAGAGTTGAGCCTGATGCTGATATTGACCTGTCATATCTTGAGAATGTCATGGCCACTATTGCTCAACCAACTCGTCACCGTCATGATTCTCCTATGGTCAACTACAAGATGGGTGGCAACTTTGTTGAGCATCTGAGATATAGTGAAGATCCATCTGAGGTTGAGCGTAGCTTTCATGGTGATTCTCGCTTTTGGTTTCCTCATCAAGCCGACTGGTATGAGTCAGTCATTATGACCAAGAAGCATGTCACCACAGAAATGAAGTGGATTAATTGGAACTACTTGAAGGGGTTAGCTTCACCACTTAAGTAGTTGATGCAGTTTATGACCGGTGCCAAGAGATGGATTTGATTGACATCATGAGTTTCTCTTGCCCATGGAATGAGGAAGTTGTGGCCCAATTTTATGCCACACTTCATATTAGTGAATGTGGAAGAATCTTTCAGTTTTTAATTGAAGGGAAACGGTTCACTTACACCATGGCCCAGTTCAGTATCTTGTTTGGTCACGCTGGGGACCAAGTTGGCTATGGTGATGGATATATTGTGAATCGTGATGAATCAAAAGTGGATTTGCATGAAGGTAATGAACTTGATTCCTCCAAGATGCACTTCATGTATGATCGGGCTTATAGTGAGATAGTGCTTGGGCAAGTCAAGGGCCTCACTCCATTTTATAGATTGCTCAACACTTTATTTCGGTTCACTCTCACTCCAAGAGGGGGTGACTCGGACAACATCTCCCATAGGGTCAAGAATTTGTTAGTACAGATGGATCCTGGAAAGCGCAAGTTTGCAGTTATGGAGTTTATTTGGAATGAGATCATCTCTTGCTCATTAGATTCTTCTAGTGTATATTGCTATGCTCCATATATCTTCCATATGATCAAGACCACACATCTCAACATATTGCACAACACCCTCCATGTGTCATATCATACAACCAAAGGCAAGACTGAGCAAACTCTCCACATTGGCAATCACAGCACTGGCATTACTCCATCTGGACCTTTTCCTGGTGCATATCCACCTTCATCTACTTCTGCTCCTGGTGCATCATCTTCTAGAGGAGCTCCTTCATCTTCTCGGCCAGCACCTTCTTCACCTACAGGACCATCCACCTCACGTGGGCGACGAGCTTCAAAGGGCAAGAAAGGCAAGTTAGATTTTATTGCTCAAGGCATTTTCACTTGCTTCAATATGTGCCACCAGAACTCCCAGGAGATCCGTGAGCATAGAAGGTACATGGATGAAGAACTCCTTAAGTTTGAGAGGAGGCAAAAGGAAATCATGGCCAAGGTTGATCTTCCTCACTCTCTAGTTCATGAGCCTAGGGATTTTCCCACTCCTCCAAGGGTTTATAATCCATGGGATGATTTTGTGTCGCAAGAGAACCCATTTGATGATGTTGAGCTTGACTATGGCGGTCAAGAAATGCATGATGAGAAAGAGGAAGAGGCAGATGATGATGAGGAGACCGAGTCCGATGGTGATGGAGATGGCGATGGCGACGAGGACGAGGACGAGTAGCTTCTTTTTTGGCGCTTGATGCCAAAGGGGGAATGAATTTGGCGCTTGGAGGCCCCTCTTTCGCTTTCGCTTTTCATCATTTCATCTATCTTATTCATGTATGGACATGTAAGAACTATTGTGATGGTGTTATGTGTGGTGTGTGCCATGTGAACAATTTCGGTTTGTAAGACTTAATTTGCTAGTGTAATGTCGAAACTTCTATTTATCTATGGTGTGATGCTTATGGATGATGTAATGTTATTTTTCACTTTATTGTTGTGTTGATCTTGTCATAAGCATCACGATTATTGCATCATACAAAAGCACATGTATGCAATGTTGTAGGGGGAGCTCACTTAAATATGTGCATTGGCAGTTGAGGCCACTTTGAAATATTCATGCACATATTTAGGGGGAGCTCTTCTATCTCTTGATTAGAATACTTGTGTTTTATTCATCCTTTTTGAGCCCAAATTGGTATTGTCATCAATCACCAAAAGGGGGAGATTGAAAAGTGCATCTAGGCCCCTAACTGATTTTGGTGATTTTTGACAATCACAATTTGGGGATATGATGCTTTGAAGAAAGTGTGTGCAGGAATAAAACGACAAAAACAAGAAGAAGATGAAAGGAAGGTCCCCAATTTCAAATTAAGTATGGTGGATTCTATCGGAAATTTAATTTTAATTTTCGGTTTGAATTTGAGTATAGGTTCACCGTACTATCAAGGGGGACGCATTTCGAATGAATTTTTGGTTGTTAAAATGCTTCATTTGAGATGACATTCTTGAGAGAAAACACTCACAAAACATTATTCAGCACAACCTTTCTGCACAAGGTCGGATGATCCGGCCTTAGGCCGGATAATCCGGCCAAACAGTGATGGGCGGTACTGCGCAAGTCCGGATGATCCGGCCTTAGCTCGAATGATCCAGACCTGGTGACTTACATGTGTCTGGAAGAGGCCAGGCCGGTTGATCCGGCTCTACACCGGATGATCCGGACCTAGGAAATTCAGTGTGTGTTTAGCCTATTCTGTCAACACCCCGGATGATCCGAGGTTACCCCGGATGATCCGGGAACCACCAGAAAACACACAATTGTCACTTTTGGGGGTTGAAGTATATATACCTCTTCACCCCGTTCATTTACTCCTCTCTCACTCTCCGACCAACCACTCCTCCAAAGCATTAAATCCTTCACTTCTCTCCATCCTAGAACTTGATTCTTGCAAGGAAACACCTAGGGATTGAGAGGAAGTGAGATTTGAGGTGTGATTTGAGAGCACTCCGTGGGCTAACACTTGTTCATCTCAAGAAGCACTTGAAGCAACCTTTGATTCGTCGATTTGTGTTTGTTACTTTTGGAGCTTCGCTCCTAGACGGTTAGAGGTGCCGGTGAGCTTCCATTCTTTTGTGGTTGAGCCCCGGAAGTTTGTATTACCCCGTCCTTCGTGGACATCTACTTGTGAGCAACTCAGTCTTCTTGTGTGGTTGATTGAGTGAGGGAAAGGGTTATAGGGAAACCCTGCTCTTTGTGAGCAGCTCAACGGAGACGTAGCTCTTTTGTGGAGTGAACTTCGGGATAAATCGTGTATCTCTTTCATTTATTGTTGTATTTATTGTTCTTGAGCTAATCTTGACTTGATCTACTTGTTAGTGGCTTTCCTCTTATGCTAATTTAGTTCACAGGCTTAGCTACTTCATTTATCAACTTTGTATTCAAAGGGAATCGTCAAAAGCTAAATAGATTTCAAATCTCGTGCAAGATTCTTTTCCCCTGTCGGATCATCCGACCCTAGGCCGGATCATCCGGGCCTGACAAGGACCGGATCATCCGACCCTAGGCCGGATCATCCGAACTTGACGATATTCTGCCAAGCTTTTTCAGGAAATTTTTAAACATGCCTATTCACCGCCCCTCTAGGCCTAGTATCGATTCTTGTTCAGCTGCGCATGTTTTGTATGTATACCTCTCCTCAGAACGGCAAGGCTGAGCGGATGATTCGCCCGACGAACGACGTCATGCGCACCCTTCTGATCCAGGCCTATCTGCCTCCCCGCTTCTGGGCTGAGAGTCTCCACACTGCCACCTACTTGCTCAATCGCCTTCCGTCCACAGCTTCTCCTGCTCCCACTCCTCACCACGCTCTTTTCGGTACCCCTCCCAGCTACGACCACCTTCGTGTCTTCGGGTGTGCATGTTACCCTAACATCTCCGCCACTGCTCCTCACAAGTTGGCACCCTGCTCGACTCGTTGTGTGTTTCTTGGTTACTCCCCTGACCAAAAGGGGTACCGATGCTTTGACCTCACCTCTCGCCGGTTCCTTATTTCCCGACACGTTGTGTTTGACGAGTCGGATTTCCCCTACTCCACCTCCTCTACACCTTCACCTGACTCCGAGTTGGAGTCCCTATTTTTGCCTGATCCGGTGGTTCAGCCACCTTTGTCTGTCTGTCCTTTTCCTGCAGGTCTTCCTGGTACACCAGCACCGCCACCGGTGATCTCTGCCGTGCCTCGCGCGGCCCCGGTGCCTTCTGTCGCGCCAAGCACGGCTCCGGTGCCTTCTGTTGCGCCTCGCGCGGCCCCGGTGTCTTCTGCTGCGCCACGCGTGGCCCCGGTGCCTCCTGCTGCACCACGCGCGGCCCCGGTACCTCCTCCTGCCCCTGCGCTACTCTCAGCCGGTGCAGGTGTACCGACGTCGTTCGGTGCCGTCACCGGCGCCGACCCTGACTCCGGAGGCTCCAGCGTCGCCGCCGCCACCTCCACCGGAGCAGTCGCCAATTCCGTCTCCACGTCTCGCTCTCGTGACAAGCCGGTGGTGTACCACCCGCCCGTCATCCATCGGGACCCTGGGCATATTCGTCCCATAGTGACTCGATGGATGGCTTCTCAGCCCGCGACTCTTTCTGCCACTGAGGGAGAGCCGTGGATCTCTCCGGTGCCCACCTCTGTCCGCGACGCCCTAGCGGATCCTCATTGGTGTCGCGCGATGGAAGTGGAGTACGCGGCTCTTCTTGCCAACCAGACGTGGGACCTCATGCCGCGTCCGTCTGGTTGCAATGTGGTCACTGGCAAGTGGATCTGGACTCATAAGTGTCGGGCTGATGGCACACTGGATCGCTACAAGGCTCGCTGGGTTCTCCGGGGTTTCACCCAGTGGCCGGGTGTGGACTATGATGAGACCTTCAGTCCAGTGGTGAAGCCTGCTACAGTGCGCATGGTCCTCTCGCTCGCTCTCTCTCGCTCTTGGCCTGTGCACCAACTGGATGTGAAGAATGCGTTTCTCCATGGCACTTTATCAGAGGCAGTCTACTGTTCTCAGCCAGCGGGATTTGTGGACTCTAGTCATCCGGACATAGTTTGCCGGCTCAACAAGTCTCTCTATGGTCTGAAGCAGGCTCATCGGGCTTGGTATTCTCAGTTTGCCACGTTCTTGCTGACATTGGGATTCACCGAGGCCAAGTCTGACACTTCTCTGTTCATCTACCGCCGTGGGGATGAGACTGCCTACCTGCTGCTCTATGTTGATGACGTGCTCACAGCCTCCAGTCAGCCGTTGCTTCAGCGCATCATCTCCTCTCTGCAGCAGGAGTTTGCTACGAAAGATCTTGGTCAGCTCCATCACTTCTTGGGTGTTACTGTTGAGCCTCACCCGTCTGGCCTTCTCCTTCACTAGTGGCAGTATGCACTTGATATCTTGGAGCGGGCTGGGATGACTGATTGCAAGCCATGCTCCACTCCTGTTGACACTCAGACGAAGCTATCTGCCGCTCTAGGTGCTCCCGTGGCTGATCCTACTACCTACCGGAGTCTTGCTGGAGCCTTGCAGTACCTCACTTTCACCAGGCCGGACCTCACATATGCCGTTCAGCAAGTCTGTCTTCATCTGCATGATCCTCGGGAGTCACATCTTGCTGCGCTGAAGCGTCTCCTCTGCTACGTCCGTGGCACTGTTGACTTCGGCCTGGTTCTTCCCCGGTCTCCCTCTGCTGAGCTGGTTGTATACACCGACGCTGACTGGGTTAGCTGTCCGGACACTCGCCGCTCCACTTCTGGCTATGCCGTCTTCCTGGGCGGCAACCTTGTCTCCTGGTCGTCCAAGCGGCAGCCGGTTGTCTCCCGCTCCAGTGCCGAGGCGGAGTACCGTGCTGTCGCTAACGGTGTGGCGGAGGCGTCCTGACTTCGACAGCTTTTGGCGGAGCTCCATAGCCCGCTCGCCAAGAGCACACCCGTCTACTGCGACAATGTCAGCGCCATGTATCTCTCCACCAACCCCGTTCAGCATCAGCGGACGAAGCATGTGGAGATCGAATTGCACTTCGTTCGCGATCGGGTTGCTATCGGCGATGTTCGGGTCCTCCATGTCCCGACCACCTCCCAGTTTGCCGACATCTTCACCAAAAGTCTCCCCTCCTCGACTTTCTCGGAGTTTCGCTCCAGCCTCAACGTAGCAGGTGGCTAGTTGTAGTTGCGGGGGGTGTTGTCCCTGTGTGTGCTTTCTTTGTTCTCCAGTCTTGAACTCCGCTGTGCCGGTAGTTCAGACTGCTCGGGGGGGGGTTGTGTATATGTGTTTGGCCCATCTATAGGCCCATATACAAACTACTATATAGCCCACCCTTCTAGGGTTTGGGGTAATTCAATGAAAATTATCATCTAGCGGTTTCATCATTGTTAAAAAATAAAAATAGCGCATTTTGTGGACTTATTTTTTTTTAATAATTCGAGGAATACATTATGGCGCTTTATGTTTGTATCATTTACGAAAGCAACTTACCAAGTTTGTCCATTCGTCTCAAGATGTGAGATACTGGTAGGTTGGCAATGGGCCATGATCTTAACGCTCTCTTCACAATCCAATTTAGCTTTTAATATTTTTAATTTAAAATTGTATAAGATTAAAGCCTAGTTTTTTAAGGCTCGATCCTTAGATTATTTAAGTTAAAAATTAAGGTTCTTTACCACCCTCTAAATACAGGCATACATAGTTAAGGCCCTTTATCACCTCTAGATACAGGCATACTACTACGTAGCTCGTTATGACATTATTTTTTTGATGAAGGGTAATTTTTTTGGTGGATTTCAAAATTTTGGATCGCCCATATATTGAGGTAATCAGAATAAAAAATTAATAGGGAGAGAGGAGGGAATTTGAATAGGAACATCTTTTTTAAAAAAAGAATCTAATCAATATGAGATCGATCTAAATCACAATTATGCATGCAAAAGTGAAATTGGGATTGGGGTTGGGGGTGGAGGATGTGAGATCCGGCTACTACTATTGTTTGGGGAGTCTTGATTTATGAAATTTGCAAAAAAATCTGACGGAGGGATTCTTGCGTTTTGAATGGTGGCGTGATTCGGTTGCTGCTGGTTCAGTCATATGCATGCAACGTTATTTTCTTGCGGCCTCCGCGGCGCCGCTAACCTGGCCCGTTGGCATGCGGGTTTAATTGCGGCGCGGGTCAGACCAGTGGGCTTGTGGCAAGATCCATCCGGCTTGTGATGAATTCTATCCATCTTTCGGAATTTTTTTTACATCTATCTTCCATTATTTTGAGGTGCACGATATTCTTTTTCCTCCTCTCGCTCACGATGGCCCTTGCTCCATCTTGCAGCTCGCGCGTGCGCCGGCCGGAGAAGTGCGAGCTAGGAGAGGGAAGGGGTGGGAGGTGTGGGGAGTGGCCACCAGCAGGGCCGCTGACTGCCGGAGCGGTGGTTGAGGCGGTAGCAGTTAGGGTTTTAGGTTTTCGGAGCTTCAATGGACACTTGCCTAAGAAAAGGTCGGCGTTGACGGCCTAAGAGAATGTGGTGGCGGTTCAACCGACAAAGGCAAGGCGGCGCTCCGAGCGGGGTGGGATCCGGTGAGCGGTGGCTGGCGATGGGGGTGAGAAATGGCGACATCGAAGTTGAGCGGTGGGAGGGCGGCGCACTGACGAGAACTACTGACCAGGACAGCTGGACGGGTGGGTGGAGGGTGTGGCGGGGCAGTCGGAGGTGGAGATGGAGATGAATAGTTGGCCGTCGTTGTGCTAGAAGTTTTTTTTGAAAACGCGTTGTTCTAGAAGTTACCAAGCTTATCCATCTTATGTTTGATAGATATGATAGATAGGGACCCATTACTACAATTTGTATTAACATCCTATTTTTCAGAAGCGGGGCAAAAAGTACATGTTCCTATAAATGGAGTGGGTCAATGTAGCTTTTAACCTGCCTATGAAAATGCATCCCCCTAGTGATGGCATCACCTGGCCCTAAAAGAAGTATTTCTCGGGACGTGTGACACAATCACTGCTCCTAAAAATGGTGGCATTTCCAGAGGCGGGTGACTGCCTATACAAATGACTCATATCAGTTTCGAGGATGGAAATTCCCACCGCAACATGAACAATATGTTTCACACAACATCCACTGTAATATAAAAAATAATAATTGCAGCATCGGTACTTAACTTTTGCAACATGGGTCGGAGCGTCCGATTTTTTATGCACGTCGGACGTCCTAATCCTAGTATTACCGTTTCGCAGTCCAAATATTTGTCTTAGTGGTGGATGAAACTGAAGACATTGTTGTGTGCTACTAGGGCTCCCTGCGGTATCATTTCAATTTTTCCCTATTTATTTGAATTAATTAAAGGTAACGTGTATTCAAGCTGTGCAAATTAATGCCGAGAGTGAACTTACGTGATCATATCATCTTAATATAATTGACTAAGATAAATGAAGGTCCAGTGCTTTCGTGCAAGAATGTAAATGGAATATGAAAAATATTAATACAGAATCAAACAAACAACTGTATATTTTCCGAACTTGAATAATCACTTATAGTTTACATAATATATAGAGGTCAGGGGTAGATATCTAGTGTGCCACAGTCAGTCTAATTATAAGTTTGCAACTTTTTAATATACAATGAAACAATCTCATCACTTTTTAAATAGCTCTGACTATCTCCTGTGTAATTAAGGAACAGAAATAAGAAAGCGCGACATCATTTTCCCCCGAACGCTTCCTCTTGGCTGCTGCTGCTGTTGCCTTCCTCCCTAGAATCTCACAAGTGTAGATGTGGCTGTAGTAGGGTGGTATTGGCGAAGTCCACACGAACTGAAACTTCCCCTGCGCCCTAACAACCTCACTTCCGAACATAAGCAAATCCAGCCATTGTACCGTCATCACATCTGGAGCCTCCACCGGCGACGAGCATTCGTAGTGGTGACGGACCATGAGATCCGCAGAAGCCCCACCCATTCTTCCGAGAAGTGCCGGTCCCTCTTGGTTCAGGGAAGCAAATGGGTTGCCGCCAAATCTGGAGCCATGCCTGTCGACGAACTCCCTGTAGTGGGCCAGGACCTTGCCCCAGAAGCGGACGTCCAAGTTGGCCCTCAGGACGCGGGCGGTGATGTGCGCGCTGATGAAGGCTCCGTCCATGCTCCTGGCCACCTCCATGGCCATGCTCGCGAGCCCCGGGTGCGCCCGGGGATCCGCGCTCCCGGACGCCAGCGTCCTGAAGAAGTACCAGTACGCCTCGCGCGGCAGGAACTTCAGAGTACAACCTGCGCTGTTCCGACCTTGGTGATCTTGTCGGACCGGCTCGTGACTATGATCTTGCTGCCACGTTGCGCCCACCGTTTCGACGCGGAGTACAACCTGCTCCATGCGTCCTCGTTGAAATCCCCGGCAACCTCGACCACGACCAGAAATTTCCCATCCCTGCTGTTCGAGTTGGAGCATCTCTGCCCCAAAGCAGCCAGCTCTGCATCCGTGAAGTCGAGGTCGTTCAGGAGCACGATCTCTGAGAAGTGATCGCGGACTCTTTCATCCTTGCAGACGTGAGTGACGAGGGTGGTCTTGCCGACCCTGCCAGGACCGACGATCGGCAGGACCTCCGGTTCTTCAGCACCATGGGATGGTTGTTGCGCGTGCAGCAGGAAGCTGATGACATGTTCAGTCTCCATATGGCGGCCGAACATGCAGTGTTCCAGCATGAGGTGCGCGCCGTAGGGCTGCCGGTACTGGCGAGGGTAGCTCGTCAGGAACAGGACCAGCACGTCTGCATCGGCGACCATGGAGCTCAGACGATCGAGCGCCTCGCGTAGTTGTGCCAAGATCCGCGTGCCCCCACGGGAGCAACGGGGAATTTTCGCACAGGTCGCTATGAACAGGGGCACGGAGCGACGAGCAGGTTGACCTCTGTCGTCGTCGTCCTCCGCAGAGTGGGGCTGGTACCTGAAGCTGTCGAGCGCGTAGCTGCCTTTATGCACGGCGTCTCTCAGCATGTCCAGCTGCAGGAGCATGGCTTGGTTCGTGACGTGCCGTCCCGCGGCCTCGTCGACGATGACCTGCGCCCGGAGGAGAGCCCTCTGCAGGCTGTCCTCCAACGCCGGCGCCGGCGGCGTCGAACCCTTGCTGAGGATGAAGTTTATGGATCGAGCCATCACCTCGCCCAGTACTGAAGAAAGCAGAATCTCCATTTAGATGGATGGATGGATCTCTCTCTCCCTCCTAGGCAACCTTGCGGGATGGGCAAGACAAGGTGCAATTAATAAGCTTTGATCTTTCTGAAACTCTGTGTTCTTGTCAAGGCTCAAAGGACAGCAAAGAGGCATAAAAACAAGAGCCTAAACTGACCAGTCCATTCTTCTGCTGCGTTGACGGCGACTTGGACAACTGGCTGGTTGTGGACTGACTCTTGCCTTGGCAATCGTGTCAGTCTGACTCACCGTTTTCCGTCTTTGTTGGGAAAAAAATTCCGTGCAGCCCGGCTGCAAACATTGCCTCGTGCAGCCCTGCTCTCGATTTGCGCCACGCGTCAGCCGGTAGGATCCAATGCTCCCGCGGTCACAGCTCCCCGGCTTGCATGATCCGCGCAGTGAGGACTGAGGACTCGGCTCCAGATGATGTGGCTCGGCTCAATTCTTTTCTGAGTTTTTCCAATTTTCCCCGTCGGCCGCCTTCTCAGTCGTCTGCAGTGTCGTCGCCTCGGTTTACATGCCCAGAGGAAAATCGTGTTTGAGTATATCATCCGATTCAACACGACAGCCTTTGACCAGCCTGGGCAGTGGGCATGTCACCGACGATGACCTGAAGGCTGGTCGCAGAAGCAGGATGCTCCATGAAGGTCCATTGCTGTTTAATTTTTGGTTTGAGGGAATGGATGCTTAGTCGAATGCTAATTTAGATAGTGGTTGATATCAATTGCTATTTGCAGGAGGGGGGGGGGGGGGTATGCAAAACAACTGGGGATGTTGATTGTCGACAAATAAGTTTGTATTTCCATGGTAGTCTGAAAGCATCGGGTGCTCTAGCAGGGGGAGGGGGTGAATTAGACTCTATTAAAAACCTAAATCTATGGCTCCAACTAGTTTGCACAAAATTTAAACTAAAACAAGCTATCTAGATGTGCAACTACGGTTCACTTTAGTGTGAAATCCTCATCCCAAAAAAGTTTTGCAACCTATAGCCAATCCTAGCAAGATACTACACTAAGAAAGTAAAGACATACAAGTTGCAATATGAAATACGAAAGTTTAACAAGAGGGATGAGAGGAAGCGAACTCTCGACACGAGGATTTACCCCGTGGTTCGGATTGCCACAAAGGCGCCCCTACGTCCACGATGTTGAAGCACTCACGAAGAGTATCGCTTCCCGGCAATCAAGTCTTTTCCTTGAACACAATCACGATCATCTTGATCCGGATCTTCACTAAGGGAGATTGCCCACGAAGGAGGGGTCTCCGTCCCCCGCACAATATCGTCGATGCCTCTCCACACCAAGCCGGATGGTCGTTGACTTGCCGGCGAGCCACCAAAGCTTCAAGGAGACCGGCGCACCGTGATACAACTTTGGTTCACTTTAGAACCACAGCACAAGGATCTAAACCTTACTTGATCACTCACTCAAGTGCTAACCTAGCACTAACACTCACAAAGCTTGTGCTAAGGACTAAGGATTTGATCTTTATGCTCTTGGATGGTTTGGAGGTGTTCTTGGATGTGTATAAGATGTTTTGGGACTCAGCAAACTTCAAATGGCCGGGGAGCTCATATATATAGGCCTCCAAGTCGAACTAGCCGTTTGTAGCCGTTAGCAGCTTTCTGCGTAGGCATCGGAACATCCGGTGCATAGTGCATCGGTTCTTCCGGTCACTCTGCGCTCTGAACTAGCCGTTGGCTTCTCTGACACGGCCACAGCACCTTCAGGGACCATCAGTTGAACCGATGCTTATGCGTCGGTTCTTCCGGTGACACTTGATCCGCAGATAGCTGTTGCCCTTGCTGACGTCATTGCACCGACGCCTTGCTCCGACACTCCACCGGTTCAACCGGTGCTGAAGGCGTGGCTCCCTCGCGCTTGACATCGTCTCTGGAACATAGTATGTTGATTGTACCGACGCTTCTCTTGACACCGTCGGTTCAACCGGTGCTTCATTTTTTTTTCACTTGATCTCCAGAGGCGCTCAGTCTTGCACCAAAGCCAGGCCGTCGGATCTTCCGACAACCATCGGATGCACCGATGCTATAGGCATCGGTTCTTCCGGTGCTACTGGTTTCAGTAGAACTCGTCCAATTCAGCGTTTCTTTGAGTTCTTTCTTCATGTATTGCTTTGTATGACCTTTCTACTTCATCCCTGGGATCTAGAAATGTTCACTTAACAAAACCATTAGTCCCATTGATTGTGTTGTCATACGATCACCAATCTCCCCCTTTTTGGTGATTGATGACAACACAATCAAAGCAAGCATAAAATTTGCAAGAATTAACAAATTGAACCACTTACACTTGCTTGGATGCTTACCATCATCCAATGAAGGTTTGCCCTCCCCCTAAAACCATGATCCCCCTTTGTTCCTCCCTCTATTTTCTACTCTTCTCTCATATGTTGACTTGATCTAGTCGGCATTTTCGCCCTTTGGAATATATTTTTCCTTCTTGGGAACATCTCTCCCTCTTTGTTGGGAACATGTCTTATTTTGATCCACATTTCTCGCTCTTTGGAATCAAATCACCTAAAAGATCTCGCACCTAAAAGGTCCTGTAAAACAATATAGCTCAAGAGAAGATTAGTAGCCTAGGGAGTTAGTTCCATGACTTATAATCCAATTGTATGATATCAATGAAGATACCAATTGAAAATTTACTATGGTAGATCACCAAATCACGATATTAGCATGATATGAGCTAAGCTTTCCACAAGTGTGTACACAACATGATAATGTGAAAATCAAGTGTACAACTAAAAGATTCAACAAGAAAGCTTAGATCATATCATGCACGGAGGTAGCTCTAAAAAAGATAAGAAATTGACAATTATACCAATTGAATGAGTTTAGAATATTGCATACCTCCGGGTGATACTTTGTTTACCTTGCATGTACCAATTGAAAGTGACTTGCAACCAAATGAAAGTTTTTAAACAAAGAGCAGTTGGTACACCAAGGTTAAGCAAATGTATGAGCACATAGCCTATGAACTTAGATATGAGCATTTAAGTTCAATAGAGCATGGCTCAATATGCATGAAGCATAATTTATCTAATCACTCTTATAGAGTTGTTTGTTCACATTGATCGTGAGAAACATTCTCTTAGAGTGTTAACTCCATGTGAGACTATAAAAGATAAACTTGCAAACACGTTAGTCTCAAAATCACAACCTATAGGATGAACTCCCCCTAAATGTGTGCATTTAGTGTTTGAATCACCAAACAAATGTATGTACATTGATTTTGACACAATTGAGAAGTTTACCCTATAGCTTGTTTTCATGGTACACATATGAAATACATACCTCATGAGATCCATGTACCATGAAAGATAACCTTGTGTAGCTTTCTACACACTTAGAAAACCATGTAGGTTGCTCATGGGTTAGAGTCATGACACAAGCAACCTACCATATATAACACTAGGAGATGCAAAACTTGCAACCATCCTAGCAAAAGCAATGGAGCTACATGATGCTTGAATTGAAATCTAACTACCATTACCTTATGGGGGACTTGGGCAACGAATGTCTAAGTTGTGAGCTTAGATTGTTTGGTTTGAACCTTTACTTCAACTTGTAAGCTAAGTCTCCAAATCCCCCGTAGCCTTTTTTGGGCTTCAAGTCTCCTTTGGAACCCACACCATTTGAGTCCCCTTCATATTGGTGATGATGTCCTTGGGCACCCAAATAAAGTTGGTTCCAACTCCTTTCCTTCTTTCCAACATTGTGAGCAATCATCTTGCCATTGGTCTTCTTTTTGATCACATAGGAGGTGCTATTGCTTTTGTTTCTCCGGTTGGGCTTGGTGTAGATGAGAGAACTCTTGATTGCGAGTTTCTTCTTGTTCTTCTCATCCAGAAGCTTCTTCCTTGGTTGAGGACACTTAATGGACTTGTGGCATTCTTTGTGGCACTTTGAGCAAGTCACGGTGGACCCCTTCTCAAGCTTCTTCACCATGTCTTCACGGTTATCTTGAGAAGGTTGGACATTGCTCTCTATGCCTTTGCCCTTCAATCTATACAAGTCCTTCATGAGCCTTTCCACTTCTTGCCTGTGCTCATTATTTTTCTTGGCAATGAGATCATCACATGATTCTACAACAACATTCTCATAGCATTTCTTATTGCAAGGGTTAGAGCAAGAATCATCAATTAAATCAATGCAAGAAGTTGAAGCATCTACCCTAGAGATAGGAATTGCACAAGGGATAGTTTGCTTCATTTCCAATGAGTCATTTGTATCATTAATGCTCTCAAATTTCAATTTTAGCTCTTCATGCTCCTTGCTAAGCAATTTAAATTTGCACATCAAATATTCAAAATTTGTTGCAAGAGAAGCATTTAGATTATTGAGAGCATTAAGGTTTTTAATTTCTTTTGATTGCTTCTTAATGACTTTTTGGTGCTCATGAACAAGGTCAAGAAGTTCAACAATTGAAGAAGAGTCGGAGTCATCATCACTTACATCGCTATCCATACCTTTGACTATAAAGCAAGTGTTGGATGATGATGCCATGCGGGTGGTGAATTTCTTATTTGATTCATCACTTGAACTTGCATTTGATTCTTCACCACCGCAAACCCATTCACCAAATATGACAAATGATTCATGCTTGGGCTTCTTCTCCTTCTTTTGCTTGTTCTTCTTGAACTTCTTCTCAACCTTCATGAGTTGATGGTGAGGCCTATCTTTGAGGAAGACCATATACCCCATTGAATTGATTTCCTTGAAGCATTTGCTCATCTTCTTCACTTGCTTGTAGAGGTTGGGGTTCATTGGCTCTTTTTCATCATTTGAGGAGCTTCTTGCATCCTTTTCTTCCTCATCACTTGAGCTACCTTTGACGGCCATCTTCTTCAACTTTTTGAGTTGCTTGCATGTAATTGCGCTATGTGTTGGTGAAGAAGATGGCGCCTTTGTCTTGATTTCATTGCGTAGCTCATGGGCAATCTCCTTGTTGATGACTTGATTTTGTGTCATTGTGTTGAGATCTTTCTCATATAGAATTGTGGTCATCAAATCATAGTCCGGCCTTCGGAGTGAGTGAAGGATCTTACGAATGAGTTCCAAATCTTCAATTTGCTTCACACCTAAGGAATTAACCTCATTCACAAGAGTATTCAATCGTGAGTACATAGATTCGGCATTCTCATCATCAAGTTGCTTAAAGCTATTAAGCTTATCAATGAGAACATAATATCTTTCGTTGGCAACATCCTCCGTGCCCTCATGGTTCTTAATGATAGTCTTCCATAGCTTTTGAGCATTTTCACAAGAATAAACACGATTGAACACATTGTCACTAAGAGAAGACAAGATTATGAATTTTGTGGTGACATCATATTGCTTCTCTTGTTGACCATTATTTTTTATGCCCTCACTCACAACTCTCCAAACGTTTAGTCCCGTCGCTTGGAGATGGGCTTGCATTAACACCTTCCATTGTTGGAAGCCTGTGCCTTCGAACCGAGGAGCGGGTCTAAAATGATCCATCCTTTCCCCCTAGGACCTAACTCACTAGGTGGTGAATACTACCGATCTAATGAGCCGGTAAACACAAATTTGCCAATGACATTGGCTTTCTTTGTGAGAGAAGTGAGTCCTAGCTCTGATACCATTTGAAAGCGATCGGGTGCTCTAGACTAAGAGGGGGAGGGGGTGAATTAAGCTCTATTAAAAATCTAAACCTATGGCTCCAACTAGTTTGCACAAAATTTAAACTAAAACAAGCTATCTAGATGTGTAACTACGGTTCACTTTAGTGTGAAATTCTCATCCCAAAAAGATTTTGCAACCTATAGCCAATCCTAGCAAGATACTACATTAAGAAAGTAAAGGCACACAAGTTGCAATATGAAATGCGGAAGCTTAACGAGAGGGATGAGAGGAAGCGAACTCTCGACACGAGAATTTATCTTGTGGTTCGGATTGCACAAAGGCGCCCCTACGTCCACATTGTTGAAGCACTCACGAAGAGTATCGCTTCCCGGCAATCAAGTCTTTTCCTTGAATACAATCACGGTCACCTTGATCCCGATCTTCACTAAGGGAGATTGCCCACGAAGGAGGGGTCTCCGTCCCCCGCCCAATATCGTCGACGCCGCTCCACACCAAGCCGGAGGCTCGTTGACTTGCCGGCGAGCCACCAAAGCTCCAATGAGGCCGGCGCACCGTGATACAACTTTGGTTCACTTTGGAACCACAACACAAGGATCTAAACCTTGCTTGATCATTCACCCAAGAGCTAATCTAGCACTAACACTCACAAAGCTTGTGCTAAGGACTAAGGATTTGATCTTTATGCTCTTGGATGGCTTGGAGGTGTTCTTGGAAGTGTATAAGATGTTTTGGGACTCCAGCAAACTTCAAATGACCGGGTGAGCTCATATATATAGGCCCCCAAGTCGAACTAGCCGTTTGTAGCCGTTAGCAGCTTTTTGCATAGGCATCGGAACATCCGGTGCATAGTGCATCGGTTTTTCCGGTCACTCTGCGCTCTGAACTAGCCGTTGGCTTCTCTGACACAGCCGCAACACCTTCAGGACCATCGGTTGAACTAATGCTTATGCGTCGGTTCTTCCGGTGACACTTGATCCGCAGATAGCCGTTGCCCTTGCTGACGTCATTGCACCGACGCCTTGCTCCGACAGTCCACCGGTTCAACCGGTGCTGAAGGCGTGGCTCCCTCGCGCTTGACATTGTCTCTGGAACATAGTACGTTGATTGCACCGACGCTTCTCTTGACACCGTCGGTTCAACCGGTGCTTCATTTTTTCAATTGATCTCCAGAGGCGCTCAGTCTTGCACCAAAGTCAGGCCGTCGGATCTTCCGACAACCATCGGATGCACCGATGCTATAGGTCTCGGTTCTTCCGGTGCTACTGGTTTCAGTAGAACTCGTCCAATTTAGTATTTTTTTGAGTTCTTTCTTCGTGTATTATTTTGTATGGCCTTTCTACTTCATCCCTGTGATATAGAAATGTTCACTAAACAAAACCATCAGTCCTATTGATTGCGTTGTCATACGATCACTAAAATCACTCGAAATGACATAATTGGTGCCATGTTCGTTACATAGTCTTGAGTGTCTCTCTGCTTTGAGTGGATGAGTTCCCCGTGTTGATGTACCAATCCAACCGGGTGAGTTGAGTTGTTGAGTTTCCCGGGTTGACGTCCCAATCCAACCGGGTGAGTCCTGTTTTTTTTCTTTTTTCTGGCTATGACCTTCCAGAGCCGTAGTCTTATACTTTTCTGCTATATCAATAAAACACGCACTATCTCGTGTGGTTCGTTCAAAAAAAAAATTGTATTGGACAATGGCAATTTCACATAAGAATATATGATGCTTATTTAGCCTAAAAAATGGCCGATTTGTGGGTAAATTTTAGATCAAACATTGGATGTAATGACACGGTTAGGTTGTAAATTATCGAGATATTGTTAATTGCAAGTTCCTAATTTGTAACAGAACTAACAATCTATAAATTGTATGTGTTTGTGCCGATTGTTTTTTAGCGTGTTTGATCACTATGCAGTCATTTGTGCTACTTGCGTCTTGATAGCACAAAAGGGAAAAGCACTATGCATGAAAACATGATACTAGTGATGTATTCTATCTTTCTACTAAATGCTTTTGCATCTTTCTACTAAATGCTTTTGCAGCATGTTATAAAAATCAAAATTGGATTTGGATGTCTGTATTCTGCTGAAGCCATGGCGGCCGGTAGGTTTAGCTAGAAACGGACTCTTGGACGTCTAGGAAGCCATCGTCAATCAGCAACTAGAGCCGCACCGATTTGTGGCGGTGGACAGCGGCGGGCTGCGGCACCGGACGATCGAGGCGGCGGCGGCTGCGGACGCTGGAGGCATGCGGGCGTGCCGCGTGCGGCCGTGGGACAGAATGGAGCCGAGCCGAGCCGCATCATCCGGAGCCGAGTCCTCAGTCCTCACTGCGCGGATCATGCAAGCCGGGGAGCTGTGACCGCGGGAGCATTGGATCCTACCGGCTGACGCGTGGCGCAAATCGAGAGCAGGGCTGCACGAGACAATGTTTGCAGCCGGGCTGCACGGAATTTTTCCCCTTGATGGTGACTTGGACTACTGGAGCGGACTGACTTGCTCGACCGAGTAACGCATGGAGCTACAACCACACACATATAAGGTATTTGGTGCAGAGAGAATAGACAAGTAACGCATGTGCAGATCATTTGGGTCCTATTTAGTTCCAAAAAAATTTCTTGGATTACGTGTCATATCGAATCTACAAACATCATATGTATGGAGCATTCGCTCTGTTTAGCTAGTTTGTCAGCCAGTCAGCCAGCAGAGAGAGACCGATGTGGCGTCCTGATGTGCCCTTAATTATTTGTTAGGAACGAGCAGCCTTTAATTATTTTTCCTTGTCTCATGTTTAGATGACTAACATCTGCTGAAAGTTAATAATAACTATAGCATGAGAGAAAGAAGAAATATCTGTTCGAACACACCAAGGACTGCAGAAAGTAGCATTTCCGTTTGGGGAATCTCGTCAGGAAGGGCACAGCGACAGCTGGTGGAGGAGAAAACGAGCAGTAAGCCGTGGGAATGATTGAGATTTTGTCTCTCCGTAGTACCTGCTGTAGATGCAAAAGGTCAGACCTTCCGGCTCTGTTGGTCCAAATTCAGGGCCAACACAGGATAGAATTGCAGCTCCGCTGCATCAACAGATTTCACTGGTACGGTGTATCCGTCAGACCGATCTCATCGGGGCAATTTGATAAGGATCCCACGAAGCCCGTTCGGGAGGGACTCGGTCAGAGCATGCGCATCTTGGATTGCTCTAGAATCGACAGGCCAACTAGAGCATTCTCAAACACAATAGAGAAGAAGCAAAAATATTGTTGGAGTAATGGGCTTGGCCCATTCATTCTAAAACATTAAAAGAATTTAAAGCACACTATTAATGCTAGGGAATCAATGCTTAATTCCGTACCGGGAATTGAGGAGGATCTCAACCGACTTAAAAGGTGGACTTCGTGTACACCACTTGTGAAGCCGGTAAGAGGAGGACGGTGAACCACACGCGTGCGCGCGCTCGCTCGCCTCGCCGGGCCGGGCCGGGCCGTGGCCGTGGCCGTGGCCGAGGCGAGGCGCGGCGAGGCGCGGCGCGGCCGGCCGGTGCGCATGCGCGGCCGGACGTGACGTGCAGGTGCGATGCGATGCGATGTGATGGCTATTTTGCCGTTGACAGCAATTAATCGTGCGATTAAACGTGCAATTAAATCTGTAATTAATGGCCATAACCGCATCACCTAAATGACTCTGATGGTGTCCAGGTTCAACGATTCTGAGCACCTGAGTCACTATATAAGGAGTGCCATTCCTGCAACAACTGAGTTCCCCAACGCTAATTTCTGCGCGCACAGAATTAGCATGAGCAGGCCTCCGAAACCTTGCTCGCCTTGAGATCCTGCACGGGATAGGCGGGCAATCAGGTTTTTGGGTAACGCTTTAGCGTGACTGCTCAAAAATACTAAGGCTTTGCCCGATTGTACGACTACTTCCTGGTGGACGAGCCGAACGACTACGTCGACTAGATTCTGGTGGCCGAACGACTACGTCGACTACATCTTGGTGACCGTTCGCGGGACTGCACTGCGAACTTCTTCCTGCACCGATTTAGTTCGACTACTTCGACTGAGGCCAACCGAGTAGATGTCTACTCCAGTTGGTAACAGCGCAGCCAATGCCTCCGGCAACGGCCCCGCTTCAGGGTACTCCCTGAAACTTTGGTTATTTATATTGTTTATGCTTATATGTGTGATAAGTATAAACATGTTCACATGTTTTATTTTACTCCTTAAAGTCATAGAAATATTGCTAGTTTATACATTTAATTTTGGAATTAAAATATACCGAAAATTGCCTAGATATCTAACAATCCAAAAACCTGATTGTGTTAATAGGCTTTCGGTATCTAGCTTTGCTGCATCAATCAAACCATCACCTTTTGATGGTTCAAATTACAAACGTTGGCAAGAGCGGCTTATACTGTGGTTAACACTATCGAGAGTGATCCATGTGAAAGAGGGTAAGCCTGAACAATTCTCTCCAGAGGAAGGGAGTGCGTTCGATTAGGCTGATATCCTCTTTCGAGGCTTGATCATTAGTGTTCTCAGTGATAACCTGGTGGATTCTTATATCCGGCTGCCAACTGGCAAAGCATTGTGGGATGCTCTTGAGGCTCAATATGGAGTATCTGACGTCGGGAGTGAGTTGTATATCATGGAGCAGTTCCTTGAGTACAGGAAGGTCGAAGACCGTTCTGTAGTGGAACAGGCTCATGAAATACATACTCTGGCAAAAGATCTCAAAAATTGCAGCAAAGAGTCCCCATGTGTGTTACCCAATAAGTTTGTGGCTGGAGGTATAATCTCTAAGCTGCCACCTTCTTGGAGGGACTTTGCTACTTCTCTAAAACACAAGAGACAGGAGTTCACAATAGATGGACTCATAGGGACTCTTGATGTTGAGGAGAAGGCGAGAGCAAAGGACATACGTGGGAAAGGAATTGTTGGTGCTTCAAGTGACAATCTTGTTCAGAAGAACAACTCCCACAAGAACAAGAAAAAGCCACCGCAGAACCAACCAAAGACTAAGAAGACAACCACTTTTAAGAAGAAGAAGAAGACGGGAGCTTGCTATGTGTGCGCTAGTACGGATCACTTTGCTGCAAAGTGTCCGAACCGCAAAGGCAACGACTCCGCCAACATGGTTATTAGCGAGCCTGGAGGAACATCGGGGTACGGTAATTTATTACCTACTGTTCTTTCAGTCTTTGGTTCACCCGAGTGGTGGGTCGACACTGGTGCTAATATTCATGTTTGTGCTGATGTTTCTTTGTTCTCTTCTTACCAGACCGGCGGGACTTCCTCCTTGCTGATGGGGAACGGATCACATGCGCGTGTTCTTGGTGTTGGTACGGTAAATCTGAAGTTTACTTCGGGGAAGACCGTGCAGCTGAAGAACGTACAGCATGTCCCCACCATCAAGAAGAATTTAGACAGCGGCTCTCTACTGTGTAGAGATGGTTTCAAATTAGTCTTTGAGTCCAATAAATGTATCTTGTCTAAGTTTGGTACTTTTGTTGGAAAAGGTTATGAAAGCGGAGGCTTGTTCCGTCTTTCTTTGTCAGATGTTTGTAATAAAATTGCATACAATGTTATTAACATTGATGAAACAAATGTTTGGCATTCGAGGCTTTGTCACGTTAATTTTGGTTGTATGATGCGCTTAGCTAATTTGAGCTTAATTCCAAAGTTCACTTTTGTCAAAAATTCTATGTGTCATGTATGTGTTGAATCAAAACAAACTCGTAAGCCTCATAAGACCGCGGAGGCAAGGAGCTTGGCACCCTTAGAATTAATTCATTCCGATTTGTGCGAAATGAATGGAGTGTTGACAAAAGGTGGTAAAAAATATTTCGTGACTTTGATTGATGATAGTACTAGATTTTGTTACATCTATTTGTTGAAGTCAAAAGATGAAGCTTTACACTACTTTAAAATCTATAAAGCTGAAGTAGAAAACCAACTTGAGAGAAAGATCGAAAGAGTTAGGTCAGATCGTGGTGGCGAGTATTTCTCAAATTTATTTACTTTATTCTGCGAGGAACATGGTATTATTCATGAGAGGACGCCTTCCTTTTCACCTCAGTCAAATGGGGTTGCCGAAAGAAAGAACCGCACTCTAACGGATTTGGTTAACGCCATGTTAGATACAGCGGGACTTTCCAAGGAATGGTGGGGTGAGGCTATATTGACTGCATGTCATGTCCTAAATCGTGTTCCTACAAAGAATAAAGAAATAACTCCATTCGAGGAATGGGAGAAGAAAATACCAATACTGTCATACTTACGTACATTGGGTTGTTTGGCAAAAGTGAGTGTGCCAATAATCAAGAAACGTAAGCTTGGACCTAAAACTGTGGATTGATCTTTCTAGGTTATGCTATTCACAGCGTTGGATATAGATTTTTAATAGTGAAATCTGGAGTACCTGACATTCATGTTGGTACTATAATGGAGTCCAGAGATGCTACATTTTTTGAAAACATTTTTCCCATGAGAGATGAAACAAGTTCATCTAGGCAAGAGTTCATCGAGGATGATGGCTCTGCTGAGCCGATAGAACACAATGAACATACACTTGTAGAAAATCCTGAGGAGGATAACAATGATGCTCCGAGAAAGAGCAAGAGACAAAGGACTGTAAAGTCTTTTGGTGATGATTTCATTGTATACCTCATAGATGATACACCCAGAACCATTGAAGAGGCATATTCATCTCCTGATGCTGACTATTGGAAGGAAGCAGTAAGGAGTGAGATGGATTCTATTATGTCTAATGGAACCTGGGAGGTCGTTGAACGTCCTTATGGATGTAAACCGGTTGGATGCAAGTGGGTGTTCAAGAAAAAGCTTAGGCCAGATGGTACTATTGAAAAGTATAAGGCTAGGCTTGTGGCCAAGGGTTATACCCAAAAAGAAGGAGAAGATTTCTTTGACACTTATTCACCAGTTGCCCGATTGACCACAATTCGGGTGTTACTTTCCCTGGCAGCCTCTTATGGTCTTCTCGTTCATCAGATGGACGTTAAGACGGCTTTCCTCAATGGAGAGTTAGAAGAGGAGATCTATATGGATCAGCCGGATGGGTTTGTTTCAAAGGGTCAAGAAGGAATGGTTTGTAAGTTGTTAAAATCTTTATATGGTCTCAAGCAAGCGCCTAAGCAGTGGCATGAAAAGTTTGATAGAACTTTGACCTCTGCCGGCTTTGTTGTGAACGAAGCTGACAGATGTATGTACTATCGCTATGGTGGGGCTGAAGGAGTGATTTTGTGCTTGTATGTGGATGACATACTGATCTTTGGCACTAGCCTTAATGTGATTAAGGAAGTCAAAGAGTTTTTATCTCAAAATTTTGAGATGAAGGATCTGGGAGAAGCTGATGTCATCCTTAATATAAAACTGGTAAAAGAGATCAATGGTGGGGTGATTCTTACACAGTCTCACTATGTGGAGAAGGTGTTAAGTCGCTTTGGTTATAGCGACTATAAACCTGTCTCAACACCATATGATGCCAGTTTAATTCTTAGAAAGAACAAAAGGATAATGCGAGATCAGCTGAGATATTCTCAAATCATTGGTTCATTAATGTATTTAGCGAGCGCTACAAGACCTGACATTTCGTTTGCTGTAAGCAAACTGAGCCGGTTTGTTTCAAACCCGGGAGATGATCATTGGAAGGCTCTTGAAAGAGTAATGCGCTATCTGAAGGGGACAATGAACTATGGAATTCACTACACCGGGTACCCAAGGGTACTAGAAGGGTATAGTGATTCAAATTGGATTTCTGATGCTGATGAGATAAAGGCCACAAGTGGATATGTGTTTACACTTGGTGGTGGAGCTGTTTCCTGGAAGTCTTGCAAGCAGACCATCTTAACGAGGTCAACTATGGAAGCAGAACTCACAGCATTAGATACCGCCACTGTTGAGGCTGAGTGGCTTCGTGAGCTCCTTATGGACTTGCCGATAGTTGAAAAACCGTTACCGGCAATCCTAATGAACTGTGACAATCAAACGGTAATTGTCAAGGTGAATAGTTCAAAGGATAACATGAAGTCATCTAGACATGTGAAAAGGCGGTTGAAATCTGTCAGAAAATTGAGAAACTCCGGAGTTATAGCCCTGGACTATGTTCAAACGGCTAAAAATCTGGCAGATCAGTTTACAAAGGGTCTTTCACGAAATGAGTTTGACCACTGGTCATGGTCTATGAGAATTGGGTATTCTCTAGAAACTCATGAAGGGCCTGGAGTATGACTTATAAGCTCCAAACCGCGGGGATGCTTATGCAGCCTAGTACCAGTGTAGGGCTCTGGTCAAACTTGTTTGCACAAAACTGGCAATTCAAGGCATAGTCCATTGCACAGTTGTGAATAAGTGTAGCCTTTGTCCTAGATGGAAGTTCAACTTAACAGTCTCTGTCGAATACTGGTATATCAATGAGGGAATGAGGGTATTTCTAGTGTGGCTTGAATTTCTTGGTGGGGATTGTTGGAGTAATGGGCTTGGCCCATTCATTCTAAAGCATTAAAAGAATTTAAAGCCCACTATTAATGCTAGGGAATCAATGCTTAATTCCGTACCGGGAATTGAGGAGGATCTCAACCGACTTAAAAGGTGGACTTCGTGTGCACCACTTGTGAAGCCGGTAAGAGGAGGACGGTGAACCACACGCGCGCGCGCGCTCGCTCGCCTCGCCGAGCCGGGCCGGGCCGTGGCCGTGGCCGTGGCCGAGGCGAGGCGAGGCGCGGCGCGGCGCGACCGGCCGGCCGGACGGGCGGGGCGCGTGCGCGTGCGCGTCCGGACGTGACGTGCAGGTGCGGTGCGGTGCGGCGTGGCGCGGTGCGATGTGATGGCTATCTTGCCGTTGACAGCAATTAATCGTGCGATTAAACGTGCAATTAAATCTGTAATTAATGGCCATAACCGCATCACCTAAATGACTCTGATGGTGTCCAGGTTCAACGATTCTGAGCACCTGAGTCACTATATAAGGAGTGCCATTCCCCTCATCCATCCTGCACCAGAGCACTGAGGCAACTCGGCTCCTCTCTTCTCCCTCTCCAGTTGCAACAACTGAGTTCCCCAACGCTAATTTCTGCGCGCACAGAATTAGCGTGAGCAGGCCTCCGAAACCTTGCTCGCCTTGAGATCCTGCACGGGATAGGCGGGCAATCAGGTTTTTGGGTAACGCTTTAGCGTGACTGCTCAAAAATACTAAGGCTTTGCCCGATTGTACGACTACTTCCTGGTGGACGAGCCGAACGACTACGTCGACTAGATTCTGGTGGCCGAACGACTACGTCGACTACATCTTGGTGACCGTTCGCGGGACTGCACTGCGAACTTCTTCCTGCACCGATTTAGTTCGACTACTTCGACTGAGGCCAACCGAGTAGATGTCTACTCCAGTTGGTAACAGCGCAGCCAATGCCTCCGGCAACGGCCCCGCTTCAGGGTACTCCCTGAAACTTTGGTTATTTATATTGTTTATGCTTATATGTGTGATAAGGATAAACATGTTCACATGTTTTATTTTACTCCTTAAAGTCATAGAAATATTGCTAGTTTATACATTTAATTTTGGAATTAAAATATACCGAAAATTGCCTAAATATCTAACAAATGTCATATTGAGGTTGGAAAAAATTAGGGAAGAGAAAGAAGGTAAAAAGATAAATGTGTTTAGTAGATTTGATTGGATCAACTCAATCGGCCGTGACCCTTTATATTTAGGGTACCCTTATATTTATGGAGAGGGGAGGTCTTTTCCTGAATAGGGTCAAAACCCTACCAAATCTCTTCCCAAAATACAACTTCTGCATGAATTTTACTGACCTAAACCGGTTTGATCGCCCCTGTGAACCGGTCTGACTTATCTGCCGCGGGGTGCAATACTTACCAAAGCTATATCTCTCTCATACGAAGTCCAAATCGAATGTTCCACATATGCATCTTAATCGTCTCGATGAGATCTATATAATGGTGAAGTCCATTTTACCTTTAAGCAACTTGAATAAACCGGTATGACTGGTTTTGGGGATAGATCTGACCAGTCCTCCTAACCGTGCCACTTTTTAGGTGCAAACATGCTCCTTTTGATAAATATCAGCATCAGATTCTACGAATTTTCTTTCCTCGCAAAAAAAAAAAGATTCTACGAATTTTCTAGATGCTGCTTACTGACCATCTATTTGCATCTGTTTCGCAATTCTATTCTCCCTTATTCCTAGCACTGATCAGAAGGAGAAACTTGACCAAACACTACTTCAGTTCTCACATGACCACACACCGAACCTCCCTTCTCCATTACAGTACCTTATTGTGCGGAGTCCAGCCCGCAACGTGTCATTCAAAATTTCCATGTTTCCTCCTCCAGTTCCGGCGTATCCTGGCACTTGCAGGTAGCATTTATACCGAGCAACTGATGTTTACTGACACTAAATTAAACGTTAAGAAGTCAACAACACATTTGCAGAAGCATCCGGTGAGAATTAATAGTGGTCACTCTTAGATAATGAATGAATGATTGACAATATTGTATGGATTTGATTTATCTCTTAACTTGTGATTTGCAGGCGCATGATGCGATGGGACGGCCGACGGCATGAGGTGAAGGTCAAGCGAAAGGTTCATGCTGATAGACCAAGGGCGATGAATGGTAAACACGAGTAGACTTGAACTGAGGGTGTGCCAGAACTGCCCAAATTAATCGTAGAGGCCTCGTCGAGTGCTCCCACTCCGCCAAAAAAAGAATATGATATAAAAAAGATAAGCGGAGAAAAGTGTCCCACAAGACGCCGATGAAAGACTTTGCAATGAATTCAGCAAGTGTATCATTGATGAAGAGCTCGTCAAACTATCGAAAGATATGTTCTAAGAGTACATACCACACCTCTGGGCGCCCGGGCCGACCGACAGGCTGAGGGCAATGGAGACAATCCGGTTTAAGTGCGCTTACCATCACCATCACTGAAAAGGCAATTCGGGCGAACACGCACTTAAAACGGAGTAACCTGACAGTATGTCGGGTAACATCCTGATTCAACCACTGGAATTTCGATCGAAACAAGGAATACAAATTACTCAAATGAAGGTGAGTCTAGAGTTTACAACATTCCACAGTTTTTTTATATCACAGAGTCCAATATTAATTATTATTATTACAAACCAAGTTCAATTTCATAAGACATGTACTTCAGAGTTCAACAGTGCAGTGGAAATAAAAGCGATAGTTCTAACGATGATACATGACATTATGATAAAGCCCATACATGACATCACCCGTCACAATCATTGGTCGGGGACGCATCCCATTCCACTGACCAACCAGGAGGAAGTGTACACGGCCAAGTCAAACTAGGAACCATATCCTCAAAATTTTCACCTGAAAAAAGTTACAAGCAAGGCTGGGTATACTAATACTCAGTAGGGCTTATCCGACTTGTGGAATATACTTAGCTGACTCCTAAATATGCAAGGCTTTTGGTTTGAAGGGTTAGTTTTTGCCAAAAAGCATCTAAGAGTGAGTCCTTACTTTCAAGGTTTAGCATCTAGTTCTAGTTTGTTTAACCATTCTAAGTAAGCAACTATCCAGATAACACATGGTGGAATTAAATTAAACATACAACAATATTAGTCACTGTCATCATTGTTTCTCTTCTTACTCTATGCGATAAAAAGGGTCAAGCAATCTCAATGGCTGTGAGAAACAGATGATTCGAATCGAATTTCTTAACCTTACAGGCAAACCTAAACACACGTCACATGGTTACCCCCAGAGTTACACGACAAACTTTTCCCATCAATTCTCGTTTCGTCGAAAAGGGCTCGCCCCCCTTGAGTAGAGAGCCAACTTTGCAGTCACCATGCGGCCACATAGGCAAGGAGCAAGAGAGTGGGGAGAAGTCCACGTCCTGATCCAGTCAGATACTTAAACTTACCGATTACCATATTCTTGGCATGTGGTTAGTACATTCAAAAAACTTAACCACCACTATGGCAAATTTTGACCTTAGCCATTTTTGCTATATTGACGGGTCATCAATCATCAACAAGGGTATCATACGAAGCCCAGCCCATCGACCTTATGATTCCAACATATGTTAGCAAAGAACTCCTATATCTCACGAGTGACAGTCAATCACTCGACTTTTATCGAATCCTATTAGCATAGCAATCTAGCGACCTACACATACTAGTATTCATCTCATAGGTATCTAGGATCATGCAACTAAGGTTTCAATAAACTCCTATAAACTCAAATTCACAAGTAAATAGAAATATAAAAAAGTTACATAGATTGAAAATAGGGTTCATGCTTTGTGGCTTTCCATCCCGAGCAAAGCTAGCCTTAGGCTCTTCTGAACTTTGGTTCGGGTCTTCAATAATTTCAGTTAGATTAACTTGAGCTTTGCGCCACTCACTCTCGAACTCAGGAATAAGCTCGTACGTTTGTTGGCATTTCCTAATGTCGCTACTAGATTAACTAGCAATGGCGCCAGAAAGCAGCCACGGGTATGCTGAATCTCACAAAAGAATTCTCAAGCGTGCGGATACCGCTGTAGCTTTCACCTCAGAGTATTCCAAGGGTTATCGAATCCAAGGAAATGTGAGTACAATATCTAAGGTTCAGGCTCATCCAAGAACACGACATCAGTAGGATCAATGGGTAGATAGGACTATTCAGATTCAAGGTAAGATCAGACTAAGAATCAGCTGTAAACGTCAGGTGCCGGCTTCGCCTAGTCAAACCAGAAGTTCTGACATAGGTAAGATCAAACTAAGAATCATGCAACCAAACGTGGAGGATTACGATGGCATTAAACAGGGTCACCACCTTCAGGATACTCTACGAACCATGGGAGGCACAACAATCAAATGGTAAAGTCTAGGCTAGGCACCATGCCTACACTATCGTTTACTAACTCTAATCTTGGCTAAGAGCATCCGTCTCTATCAGGAGTCTTAGACTAGAGATAACCACTATAATACAAGTACACACTAAATCTAGTAAAAAACATGAAACTACTAACTGAACTTGAAGTAAATTATGAAACTGAAGTCACGAACACTTATAGACTGATAAGCATCCGTCGAGGTACAAGCAGAGAAGAGTGCCGACTGGCCCTGCAGTTTCTCCGGCTTCTCCTCACTCTCTCCCTATTTCTCCTGATGATGGGGGTATAAACCTAGGGTCCCTAATGGGCCCGCCTTAAACAGTAACGGCCCACACATCCTGTTGGGCTCGCTTCGGCACAGCCCACGAACTGGTGCGGGCAGCTACCATTCCTTAGCACCAAACGTGACCAGAGGCCGGCCCTCCAGGGACACGTGGAGGCCTCCCGACCTAGGACGCCCCCGGTCAGCGCCGTACCGAGCGACCCGGGCCGTGCGCTCCAAGAACGCCGCCCCGTACAACCGGCGTGCCGGTCAAGCCAGGCCCCGTACGGGCTCACACGTTGCCCACTCCCTCCACATGCCACGCCTGCGTGATCCACAGGACCCCCTGACAGGGGTACAGTGTTGGCCGTGCAAGCTGCATGACGCAGTGGGAGAGAGCGTCAACGAGCTCCGCCTCCCACGCCGTAATGATGGCTTCTCCAGGACACCACTCCATTACGCCAGCGGGTGTGACAGGGCAGCACCACCTGACCATGGTAGGGCACCCCTCAACGGGCGTGTCGTCCTTTGGGCAGAAGCCACGCTAGGAAGGACGCGCGACAGCGCTACAGATGGAAGAGCTGGTACGAACGGACAGGATAGGAGACGACCTCCGAGCGACCGATCGAGTGGCCATGCCATCCCAACTGACCAGGGACGGGACAACAGCTAGACAACCCGTCGCCCAAGAAAATCAACTTGACACAAGCCTCTCCACTCCCGACCGATCGGGCGGGGCCCGACGACTGACGATGATGAAGGACCCTCGGATGGGACCAAGACACCAGGTTAGATATATGTAAACAGGGGGCCCCACCTTGAACTATAAAAGGGAAAGCCCCCCACGTAGGAGAGAGTTCGACTCCATGAGAACATACTGCTTGAAGGCTTGTAAGCTCCCCTCTGAACTTTGAGCACCTGGGCTTGAGAGCAATAGAGGAAGAACACCACCCCCATACTAGATGTATGACATTCTCCAGCCCGAACCATTCTAAATCCTCGAGTCATTGTGTGCTAGACCATATCCGATCCAACGCACAACACACTAGCAATCGAGTAGTTTGATAGTTGGCCATTTTTCGAGTCGACAGTTTGGCGCCGTCCGTGGGGAGCGCCTTGTGCGTTCATTGCTTCGGCGATCGGATGGTTTCCATCACTCCACTCGCCGCTCCAGCGGCGAGCCAGAGCGAGATGATCCGCTTTGGCTCTTTGGAGTTCCCCGCGATCCCCCGCGATGGATTGTGGGCACCTCCATTGTTCCCGCCTTCCCAGAACTTCCAATTTGGAAGTCTGGAGTTTGTCACCGACTAGCTCGGTGCACTCCGCCTCTGTGAGGAGGAAGCCGCTCTGACGGCCTCTGAGGAGTCCGCTCCTCCTCCCAAGCTTCCCAAACTAAAGCGCTGGGGGTCAATTTGCTGGCGCATCAGGAAGCGCAAGCCCTCACAGCCTACTCGCGCGGTGTTCCGCTGCATCACGCTCATGATGGCGTCCAACCTGGCCGCCGAGGACATCAACTTGATCCTCTATTCCTTGGCCAATGTCTCTCCGCAGCTCGCGGGAAGACCTCCGATGCCGCCACCATGTACGTTCTCTGAGTGTCCTGTGCTCAGCCTACGCAACTCCGCGGGCACCTACGTCCGGGTGACACACAAGATCATGCGTGGGCGCTAGCCCACGCCCCAGTTCGTGGGCATGGCGGGGAGCTACCCCGCCTCCGTCCATGACCTCATGTGCTATGAGGATCCCCTGAGCGACTCCTCCAGCACGGGAGACAACTACCTGGAGGGAGCATCCGCACCGCGTCGGGTGTGCACCATGGCTGCCGCTCCCAGTGAGCCGCCGCCAGAAGTGGTGTCGTCTCAAGCGACGCACACCCCCCAGGATCACCGCGCGCAGGCACTCACTAATGCGCAGGCTCATGCTGGGGAACTTCGTCCCAGGGCCGAGCACACGCCCCCGCCGGTGGACCCACCCCTACGACCTCACTCTGAGTCGAAGGGAGGGAATCCCACCGGGTCCGCACGGCAGCGTGTGCGACAGGTCAACCGCGACATCATGAACGACGCCCGCATGCAACTCCCGCAAGAGTTCCGCGCGGGCCAGAACATCGCAGCATCGGCGATCCTTCTGCAGACGCTGCCGAAGCCGCAAGATCCAGCGCAGAGGGACCTCCACCACCAGGTTAGAAACGTGGTAGAGCTCGCCGCTGTCCAACAAGTGGCAAGCTCCTCCCTGCACCGCCACCAGGCCGCCGTCAGGGTCAGGTGCCCTCCGAGGTGCAGTGTGCCCCGCCGGCGCCGTAGGCCGACGCAGGCGGAGCACCGGCCCCTGTGCCGGCACCAGCTCCTCGCCCACCGAGGCCGCCGATCCACGGCCGCGTCGGCCCCAACTACGACGCGCGCGGCATGATTCAAGGCCGACAACAAGCGTGGCATCATGCCGACGTCGACCGCGTGGGTGTGCGCTCCAAACCCGGTGTGCTCGCCGCTCCGGCGAGGGGGATGTCCCTGCGACCCCGATGTCGACCACAACCGGAGCCCGAGCCCGGACCCTCCGGGACCGCGCACCTTCACCAAGGAGATCCACAAGGCTCACTTCCCCCAGCGTTTCTGGTCGCCGGCAAACATTGTGAAGTACACCGGGGAAACCAACCCTGGCGTATGGCTGGAAGACTACCGGCTCGCGTGCCAGGCCGGGGAGCGAACAATGACCAGTTCGTCATCCAGTACCTCCCAATCTGCCTAGGGGAGAACGTTCGTGCCTGGCTCAAGTTCTTGCCTGCCGACACCATCGGCAGTTGGGCGGACCTCCGGAAAGTTTTCGTCGGAAACTTTCAGGGCACGTACGTCCGACCCGGCAAATCTTGGGACCTCTATAGTTGCAAACAAGAGCCCGGTGAGTCCCTACGGGACTACATCCGGCGCTTCTCGAAGCAGTGCAACTCACTTCCTGACGTCGTCGACACCGATGTGATCAACGCTTTCCTCACCGAACGTCCTGCAAGACCCTGGTGCACAAGCTAGGGTGCCAGAAGCCGCGTACCACTCGCGAGATCCTGGACATCGCTACCAACCACGCCTCCGGCGAGGAGGCTGTTGGAGCCATCTTTGTGCGGGAATAGCTCGTGGCGAAGGCAAAACGAGACAACCCTGATGGGCCCTTCGTGGGCCGAGAGGGGAGGAATAACAAGAAAAACCACTGACCGCCCGCCGTCAACAAGGTCACGACAGCCGATCGGCAAGATTAGCGCCCTCCCAGGAACAACCACTTCGACCAGCTCCTGGAGAAGCCGTGCACCAACCACGGCTACCCAGTGAGTCACAAGTTTAAGGATTGTGACCTCATGAAACGCTTTCTCCGCAGGATGGGCAAGTCCAACGGAGACGACTGCGACAAAGCCTACCGCCGACCAGGACAAGGAGAAGCCGGTGGAGGAATCGTTCCCCCAGGTGGACTAGTGCCTTATCATCATCGGCGGTCTGGAAGACGACTGCCCCAGACGCCAGTAGAAGGTGCGACTCTGTGAAGTCTACTCCGCCAGGAGCACCGTCCCCAGGAAGCTAAAGTGGGCGTCCACGCCCATCATCTTCGACAAGGACGACCACCTGGTCAGCATTCTTTGACTGGGAAGCTACCCCCTCATTGTCGGCCCCGTCATCAGCAACATGTGACTATCCAAGGTGCTGATGGACGGGGGCAGCAGCCTCAACATCCTCTACATCGATACCCTCGATGCCATGGGGATCCTGCGGGCCTGCTTGCGAGCCTTTCTTTTCCCCTTCTATGGCATCTTGCCGGGCATGAAGGCCTACCCGCTCGGCAACCTCGACCTGCCGGTCACGTTTGGTAGCAGGACCAACTACCGCACCAAGACTCTCAGTTTCGAGGTGGTAGATTGGAAGGGGACGTACAACACCATCCTTGGGCGCCCCGCCTACGCCAAGATCATGGCGGTACCCAACTACACCTACCTCAAGCTCAAGCTGCCAGGACCGAATGGTGTCATCAACATGAGCGGCTCCTTCGAGCAGGCCTACATCAGCAGTCGCGAGCACTTCGACCTCGCCACCACTACCGCGAACTCGGCGGAGCTCAGCTAGCTTCACGCCACCACCGCCGAGCGCCGCCCCAATCCTGGCAAGCGCAGCCAGGCTCCCACCTTCGTCCCGACCGAGGAAACCAAGTCGGTCGTGGTCAACGACGCCGACCCGACCAAGACAGTCCGGATCGGCTCGCAGCTGTCAGCCAAATAAGAACTCGCACTCGTCAACTTCCTCCGCGCCAAGGACACTTTTACCGAGAAGTCGTCCGACATGCCGGGCATCCCAAGGGAGGTCGCCGAGCACGAGCTCCGCATTTTGCCAGGATCCAAGCCCGTCCAGCAACGACTGCGCCGCTTCGATGACGAGAGGCGTAGGGCCATAGGAGAGGAAATAGCTAAGCTCTTAGCCACAGGCTTCATAAAGGAAATCTTCCACTCCGACTGGCTTTCCAACTCAGTCCTTGTAAAGAAGAAGAATGGTCAATGGAGGATGTGTGTTGATTACACCAACCTGAACAAGGCATGCCCCAAAGACCCTTTTCCTTTGCCTAGGATAGATCAGATAATCGACTCCACCTCCGGGTGTGAGATCTTATCTTTCCTAGACGCTTACTCGGACTATCACCAGATAGCGATGAAGGAATCCGATCAGTTCGCGACATCTTTCATCACCCCATTCGGTTCATACAACTAAGTCACTATACCGTTCGGGCTCAAGAATGCAGGCGCCACGTATCAGCGTTGCATGTAGGCCTACTTCTCTGACCAGATCAATCCACCCATCGACCTTGACCGAGCGGATCTGCCTCGGGCAACGGTCGCGGTCTATGTCGACGACATCGTTGTCAAGACACCACACGCGGATGACCTGGTCGCTTCCCTGAGTGCCACGTTTGCCAACCTCAAGAGGTTTAACATCAAGTTGAACCCTGAGAAGTGCACGTTCGGGTTCCCCAAGGGCAAACTTCTCGGATATATGGTGTCCGAGCGTGGCATCGAGGCCAACTGCGAAAAAATTGCGGCCATCACCAACATGGGTCCAATCCATGGCATCAAGGGAGTCCAGAGGCTGACCGAGTGCCTAGCAGCTCTTAGTCGGTTCATTGTTCGACTAGGCGAATGAGGATTGCCGCTGTACAAACTCCTCAAGAAGTCGGACACCTTTGTCTGGACAGAGGAGGCGTAGGTGGCCCTCGACCGACTGAAGAGCCTCCTATCCTCTACTCCAGTGCTTGTCCCGCCGGATCCCTGTGAGCCCCATTTGCCCTACCTGGCTGCCACCAACCACGTGGTCAGCGCCGCCTTGGTAGTAGAATGGGAGGAGCTGGGACACGCCCTCAAAGTCCAATGACCCGTGTACTTCGTCAGCGAGGTATTGACCGACACCAAGTCGTGGTACTCGTAGACACAGAAACTTCTCTACGCCGTCGTCATGGCGGCCAAGAAGTTGCAACACTACTTCACCGAGCAGGAGGTGTCGGTCGTCACTTCATTTCCACTCGGCGATGTGGTCCGCAATCGCGACACCATGGGGCAGATCTCCAAGTGGGCGATCGAGCTAATGGGCTACGACATCAAGTTCGTGCCACGCACGGTGATAAAATCTAAGGCTCTAGTCAACTTCATCGCCGAGTGGACGGAAGTCCAAGCCCCGACCCCAGAAATCACACACGAGTACTGGACCCTCTATTTCAACGGGTCAGTCATGGGAGCCGGCGCAGGGGCCGGAGTGGTCTTGATCTCCCCAGAGGGAGGCAAGCTCCTGTACGTGTTGACGGTCCTTAAGTCAGAAATAGAACCGTCAACTGTTGCATCTTTTTGTGATATTTAATCACCAAACTTAGTTGTAGGGCTTAATTCTAACGAGTTCCATGAGCTTTGGTGAATTATGATCTGCGGGCACCCACTGGTGAAATATGAGGAAAACACAAGTGAACACAGAGAAAAACACGCAGATGATCCCGTCCCGCGTTTCACCTACAAAATGGGCCCATTTGATAGAGAAAACTGACGTACAAAGCCCCGGCACCGACATACACAAGATGGGGGCCCACCATCCAGTGACCAGGATGAAAGGCGGTGCGAGAGGTGGCACCCGTGGGCTGGCCGAACCACTGGCAGGAAACTTGATCTGATCCATTCCAAGGCAGTGCACTATGTTTCCATATTTGTTGAGGGCGGGAACCAACCTATTAGGATTATAAAAGGGGACTCCCTCACCCCTCTCAACACACACCATTCAAGAGTAGGAGTAGTGCCACATTGTAAAGGCGACGTGCTAGTTCGCTAGTGCTAGAATAAAGGAGGAGAGTGAGGTGTAGTTCGGGGAAGCGCCGGGCCTGTCGGTGTTCTTCTCCAAGTTGTACCTCTATGGATATCGGCTTCTTTCATAGTGAAGTAAGTTGGTATTCGTGATTTCCTGTTCTTGCATAGTACTTATCTTTTGAGTGAGATTAGTTCTCTTACTCGTGGGTTCGTCACTCTGTATTTATACAGAGTGCCGTAGTTTGCTACGGGGTACCAAACGTAGGTAGACTACGATAGTAATCAGTAGCATACAGAGTGTCGTAGTTTGCTACTCAAGGTAGCCATGCACCCTGTAAGCTTCATCAGGTCCTTTTTGCTCCTGGGAGGCTTCATGAACCTGATGGCGTTGAGCTTTGTGGGGTTGGCTTCGATGCCCCGGCTACTGACTATGAAGCCAAGTAGTTTTCCGGACGGGACACCAAACACACACTTGGTCGGGTTGAGCTTCCATTTGAATTTCCTGAGATTTTCAAATGTCTCGGAGAGATCCGTAATGAACTGATCATTACGTTTTGTCTTGATGACTATGTCATCGACATAGGACTCGGTGTTGCGCCCGATCTGCCCCTGGAGGCATCTCTGAATGGCCTTCTGGTAAGTGGCACCGGCGTTCTTGAGGCCGAACATCATGGTGTTGTAGCAGTATGCCCCATAGGGGGTGATGAAGGACGTCTTCTCTTGATCCAACTCCTTGAGGGCTATCTAGTGGTACCCTGAGTAACAGTCAAGAAAAGAGAGGAGAACGCACCCGGCCGTCGAGTCGACGACCTGATCGATGCGCGGTAGAGGAAAGGGGTCCTTAGGGCAGTGTTTGTTGAGGTCGGTATAGTCAACACACATTCTCCATTCACCATTTTTCTTTTTTACAAGGACTGGGTTTGCCAGCCAATCTGGGTGTGCGACTTCTCTGATAAAACCAGCGGTGAGGAGCCGGGTTACTTCTACCCTAATAGCCTCATTTCGATCTGCGCGAAGAGGCGGAGCCGTTGCTTAACGGGTCTCCCCTTCATGTCCAGATCTAAGGAGTGCTCAGCCTCCTCCCTTGGGACTCCGGGCATGTCAGATGGTTTCCACGCGAAGATATCCCAATTCTCTCGGAGGAAGGAGGTGAGCACGTCTTCCTACGCCGGGTCGAGGCTGGCCCCGATCATGGCGGTCTTGTGCGGCTCATCGTCCCGGAGGACGATGGTCTTGGTCGCCACGGCTGGCGTGAGCTGCGACTCGGAAGTTGACTCCTTGGCGGGGATCTGCAGATGGTCCGACGGGAGGTTCTTTGCTGCCTGAGCAACAAGAACCGAGTTCCTGGATCGTTCCAGGGTGTCGAAGAGTTCGATGTTCTTGGCCTCACATGCTTAGGAGGTCTGCAGATCTCCGTAGACCGAGAGGACCCCCTTTGGAGCTGGCATCTTCAGGAAGAGATACGTGTGGTTGGGGATCGTCATGAACTTGGCGAGGGAGGGTCTTGTCAGACCCGGGGCAATGGGACTACTTACAGACATAGAATGTTCTAGAGTAAGGGATAGCTCATGGATGTACCTTACCTCTTTTGTAACTACCCGAATAGGAGTAGAACTAGCTGCAGTACAAAGGAAATTACCTGATTGTGTTGTAGTAGGACTCCAACTGTACTCGGCTTGGACTTTCCATGTAACCCTGTCCCCCCGAATATATAAGGGCGGGCAGGGACCCCCACCAAACAATCATCAACACCTAAGGCAATACAAACCACACAGGACGTAGGGTATTACGCAAACTTGCATCCCAAACTTGTCTAAATCTTTGTGTTCCTTGTACCATCGAGTTCTAGAGCAGTCGATCCCTACCTACAAACCCTACTACTAAGGGTATCCCTGAGCAGGCATGGTGGTAAACACCGACAGCTGGCGTGCCATGTAGGGGATTCGGCGAGTTCACCAACGAATTCGATGGCCGGATCAAGCGACGCCAAAAACATGCCGGAAGGCACAACCCTCGTTTTCAGTTCTTGGGCATGTACGACTGACGGAACAGGAGGCTTCTCCAGCCACCTTGTCGTGCCTAACTCGCCTAAATCAAAAACTCGCTCCCAACTCGCCAACATCCGCGAGTCTGCGGATCTCGACGAGGAAAAAGTTCCATCCGAACTCGACTCGGACAACACGGGAAACGTGACAACTCAAAACCGAACTCTTGGCTTGGTCGAGTTCGACACAAATTATGATTCCGAAAAGCATCACTTTTCCAAAACTCTTGGAAAATACCTGGCTCATCTCAAGACAACCAAACGCCCTAAGATCAAAAACTCAAAACTACTCGCCGGAGTAGATCAAGTTTCACGGTCAATCAAGGGCTGCATCAAACTTGCAGAAACTGCTCTCGGCTCATCTATGTCACGGAAGATCCCCTAAGCGTTAAACCCACCACAGAAAAGGACGGGTGATATGATCTCTGGGATCGATCGGGTGAATTCAAAGCTTGCCGACTGCATTAAGATGGCTGAAAGCACTCTGCAAAACAAAAAGTAGAAAGCGGGAGGAGGAATCTGCGGGGGAGCTGGTGAGACAAACCCCCGGCTTGTTCGGATGGGACTGTCTATCTCCAGGATACCTCAGAGCTCTTCACCGAAACCTGCTCACACTCAGACTCGGAAACCAGTCGAGTCCAAATTCAATCAGGACTTTGATCGCTTCATGAACGGTCTCGAGAACTTTGAACCATTCGACGATCTCGAAGAATGGTCAGACAACATCGAGCTGTTCATGGATGCTATGGCCAGCCCTCCCAAACACGCCGACGCTCTTTGGGAACTGGCAATGCTTAAAAAGGGAAAAGCCAAGGCTCCAGAACAATCCAGCGACTCAATCTATGACAAACCTTGGATTAGGGAGCCTGAGGGGCTAACTCCTACTCAATCATGGCTACACTAGATGAACGAGAACGCCCTCCGTGTAGAGATGGGCATCCCGCTTCTCGCTCATTCAAAGCATACATACTCTAAAATCGGTGGGTTAACCGACTCCGAATCCGAGTACTCTTCCGATCCGGAGTAAAAGCTGGATGATCTAATCCAGTACAGTAAACTTGTCGAGTCCAACTCGGCTAAGAATCTCAAGTCCGATCAGGACTCCCTCCCTAACTTGATTATATATGCAACGCCGCAAGGACGGACTGTGCACCTGAGGAAGGCATAGGATCCCAATGCTTCTGCCTCGCAGCCTTCGAATCTGCCCTAGCAACAGAGTACTCCTTTAGATCCGTCCTCGAGCAAACAAGACCTTGTATGGCGTCTCATCGTCCCGGTGGTAATAAACCCATATTCTGAATTCTTGGGTTTGTATGGTGGTGGTGCGGATGACCTTGTCAAATGCCGTGGAGGAGGTGGCATCCCTTCGGTGAATCGCATGGAGGAGCTTCTCGGGTCTCTCATCCCACCAAGGAGCAGCATGTCGCTCCTCGGTGCGGGGTTGTCTTCCTCCATGCTCCGCGGAGACTCGGAGACCAAGTGCCTCCGTGAAGAACTTGCCGATGCGTCGGATGTTGATGAACGCGTCCTTCTCCTCCCGGCGATGAACTTCATGAGGCCACTCATGGTGACTCCTTGATGCACACACTCAAAAACAAACACACCGGGGGTTTCTTGCCAGCGGGAGAATAATATATCGAAGAGTGGAACAAACTAGGAATTGTGGTGAATTTTCTGAGATTTTTGGAGTAGATTTTGGTGGACGAATTTTTCAGGGCTCTAACTGATGTTTCTGGGCGAAGAACTTGAAGAACATAATCAAGGAATTGAATGAGGAGTGCACCTGTCAAAGGGGAGCACCAGAGATCTTAAAAAGGGGCCAGGCCGGCCAGCCTAGGGTGTTTTTGACTCTCCTCCACTTCAATTTTCTCTGGTGGCTTCCTGGTGCAATTATTTGCTTTTGTCCAGTACATCTTGCATGCTTTGCACCGTCCAAATCCCATGAATCACTCCTTCTTTGCCTTTGATGTCCACTTGCAACATTATTTCTCCACTTTGTGTCATTCACCTTGTCCCATGCTTCATCATTCATCACATGGTGCTATCTTTGCTGGAAATAACATCCTTCCATGCATGGATGCTCCCTTCTTTGAATTATTTGCATGTGGTGGTAGGTAGAGAGCACAACTCTTTCCCGTGAACTCACTTTGATCAATGGATGTTAATCAAGCACATAAACCCTTTCCAAATCATGCTTAGATGTTTAATCCTCCTCTAACTTCGAAATTTCAGGATTGACTCAAATCATGCAATGAGTTTAAATGAATAATTAGAGGGGAATTGAAACATCTTTACATTTGTAAGTCGAAAAAATATTTCCCGACTACATTAATTTTGGTTGCACCGGAACCGTTCACTTTCATGAATTGATAGCGAACAATCTCGAATTCAACCGTGGGTTTTGGGTTTAGGTTCTAATTTTTGCCAAAATGAGAGAGAGAATTTTGAAAAAGAGAATAATTAAGGTTATGAAAATTCTAGTCCTATGGTAATGAAACTGAAAATTCTCTCTATGTTTGTCCGAACCTACGCATCAAGAATTTAAGTAATATAAACATAGCGCGGCCCTACTTGTGTGTTTTATCTCAACTTGGTCCGGCCGTCATGGACAGGACGGTCGCCAAAAATAGGTATGGAATTTTGGATGTGGCTTTCTCAAGAAGAGGCAAATAATTCATAGGATGGCTCATGTCATTGGTTGAAAATAAGAAACATCATCGAAATGACCGAGCGAATAAAATCCAAATCGAATTGTTCAACCGAACTACCAATTGTTCAAAAGTATATCATGTTCTTGCGTAGCAAAATTCTCGACTCACTTACGTAAACTTTTCGCGGGTTGTCCTCCCGGCAGCTTATTCTTGACTCGACGAACGGGTTGAACTCCCGGCAGCTTTATTCTTGACTCGACGAACAGGTTGCCTCCCGCAAAGCGCTTCATTTATAGTCTATAGCTAGACTTTCTTCTTCTTCACTTCGGACCAACGCTCGGTGATGGCACTGCAGTCTTGGGTACCCACTTCCGCACAATCCTTGGTGCGGGTTTGTCTTCTACGTTAGTCGTCTTTTTGGTCTTCACAGGCGGGCTTTTAGCTTTCTTCTTGACGGGTGCAACGATCTTCTTTGTCGCGATGGACGCGACAACTTCTATCTCCTTCTTCACTTCCTTCTTGTTCGGCTCCTCTTCTTTCTTTGGCTTCTCCTTTGTGACACGGCGGTGAGGCGGAACATATTTGACATTGATCATGTTGCATACCTCGAGGCGTGGACGAAACTTGAATTCGCTTGTGGTGCCATTGATGTCGAACTTTATCTCCCCCTTGCCAACGTCGATGTTCGCCCTTGCAGTCTTGAGGAAAGGCCTCCCAAGTATGAGAGGCGCCTTGCTCCGTTCTCCCATATCGAGAATCACAAAGTCAACGGGGACTAAGTGTTCTCCAATCTTCACGGGCACGTCTTCGGCGATTCCCAAAGGATAGCGAACGGAATTGTCCGCTAACTCTAGGCACATGGCGGTGGGCTCCGGCTCCGATAAGCGTAGCTTCTCGAACACATTCTTGGGCATGATGCTCACACTTGCACCGAGATCACAAAGTGCTCTTTCGAACATAAGAGATCCAATGGAACACGGGATGGTAGGACATCCGGGGTCCCTCTTCTTTTCAGGAGCTTCATTAGCGATTGCCACGCTACATTCCTCGGTTAGCTTGACAGTGCTTGGCGGTATCTCGCACTTTTTTTCCATGATGTCTTTGAAGTAGCAAGAATACGTCGGAACTTGTAGAGCGTCCAAGAGCGGCATATTGATGCTCAACCTGCGTACCATGTCAACAAATTTGTTGAATTGGTCATCTTCATGTTTACCTTTGCGGTATCGTGGCCTTGGCGGTAGAATCTTGGTGTCTATATCATCTAGCTCAAACTCCGGCTCTTCGGTGACTATCTCTGGCATAGGAGTAGGTGCCTTCTCCTTGATGATGGTCTCCACTTCAACTCTTGGCTTAGGCTTCCTTGCTCCCGCCGCATGTTCGGGTTCTTCGGTCTCCTTTCCCGAGCGAGTTTGAATTGCCTTTGCCGTCTCCGGGCTTTGAGGTTGCCCGGGCAATTTTCCTTCGTTGCTAGATAAGCGTCCTGTGAGCTAGGCTACTTGTGTTTCTAGCATCTTCATCATGTTGAGTACTTGAAGGTTAGAGCTCGTGACTTCCATCACCTTGCCATCAATGTTCTCCAAGACCTTGTCCATAGCCTTGAACTTGGTGACGGTGTCCTTGTTGATCTTGCCTTGCTCCTCCATGAACTCCTTCAATTGTATACGAAGAGGCACCGAGTTTTGAATGGAAGAGCTTGCATTAAATTGGGGTCTACCTTGCCCGTAGCGGAAGTTGGTTGGCGGAATCCATTCTCCCTTCTTCATGTAGTCGAGCATCTTGGCTTCCTCCAGGCAATTCTTTTGGACATGGCCGTACTCTCCACATTCTTCACATGTAGACCTTGCTTCGGCCGCCTTTAAATCGATAGCTTGGGCTTCTCTCTTTTCCACTTCCATCTTCTCCAACCTTCTCATGAGCGAGTCGATCTTCCCTTCTAGCACTTCTTCGCGTTCCACTTGTAATACACTCTTTGCGGCGCCCACGGCTTGGAGTGGTTGTAGGCACCCCGATGATGCCCATGTGTCATTGTCCGCCACCTTCTTGAATAGCTTGAAAACTTGAGTAGGCGTGAGCTCAATGATAGAACCTCCGGCCAATGCGTCAATGATCCCCCTTGATGCAGTAGTGAGACCTTGATAGAACTTCTGGACCACATCCTCCCTTGAGAACTTGTGATGAGGTACGGCGTGGATGTAGTCATTGAAGCGCTCATAGGCTTCCGCAATAGTCTCCATCGGGGCTTGCGCGAATGTTGCAATCTTGTTGCGCAGAATCTGGGTCTTGCCCGGCGAGTAGAACTCCGTCATGAATTCTTTCATGAAGGACTCCAAATTTTGCACCGTGCGCGGTGGTAGAGAATGAAACCATTGCAGCGCTCTCCCAAGTAGAGAGAACGGAAAGAGCCTCGCTCTTATTTGATCTTGAGTCATCCCTTGCATGTCGAAGGTGCGTCATAGTTGGAGGAACGCTTGAAGATGTAGATTAGCGTCTTCTTTTCCAGTGAAGGGCGAGCTTTGTACCATCCTTATGATTGAAGTCTTGATCTCGAACGGAAGTCCGATGTTGTCGAGATTTTGGATCGGCAAGTCCCGAATGTCCGGAGTGCAAAGCTCTCCGATCGTACGCTCCGGCTCCGGTAGTGCCATCCCTTGGTGAAGTGGCGCCTCCTTTGGACTTGTTGGTGGAGTTGCTTGAGGTGAAGACGATGAATCGTCGGCTTCAACTTTTGGATCTACTAGTTCCGGCTTCCTTGATCGTGCTTCCCATCTCCTTTGCCTGAAATTTTTTTCTGGATCATCCACAAAATTTTCGGGTTTGTTGGAGAGGCTCCCGTCCATCTCCTGTTAGGGGTTAGTGAAAAAGAAAAATATATACGAGATCTAAAAGATGAACATAAAAGAAAAATAAAGCAAAATAAAGCAAACTCTAGATTAGATTGATTTTCGTGGAATAGATCCGTTTTTTTAGTTAGTTAGCTCAGAAAAATAAGAGATCTAAAAAAAAGTCAAAAAGAAAAATCAAGAAATATTTACGAATGCAAGTAAGATTGGATCTTAAATCGATGGTTCCTCGGCAACGGTGCCAGAAAAGCTTGTTGACGCTCCTTAGCGCCCCCGATTTATATACCGCAAGCGCACGGTTTCGTGTAGCTTTTCCCTTAGAGTATTCCCCCAAGGTTTATCAATCCACGGAACCAAAGAGACAAGAAACAATCTTCTAGCATAGAGATTTCTTTGTGTTGAGATGGTGAAAACAAATCTAATCTACTAAAAACGACAAACACCGAAGGTAGCAAGAGAAAGTTAGAGATAACCAATCTAGATCACCTAGATCATGCATATGTTGTAATTCCAGCTAGATGAAGTGAAGTAAGGTAGATGTGAATCTCAATGAAAAGCCTCTTTAAACCCAAAATCTCCAATCCGATCCCTCGATACTCCGCCTACTCTGTGGAGACGGCCTATCACGACGCCCCCCTTTTGAACGAAATACCCTGAAGCAAGTCGAACCCCCTTTGGTAGTTCCGCCATGAACCTCTAGCCACCATGACTACAGGATCATGCTAAGCGATCTATCTCGATAATAGATCTAGGATGAAGCAAACCCAAAGAAAAGAACGAAATCGAAAGAGAGAACATGGTCGCTAAACATTCGGAATCACAAATAACTTCACCATGAATGATTGTACATCACAAGATCACAACCGGGGCCCTACCTTGATCTTGATGATCCTAGCTCCAGAACTCCGACGTGGTCTTCCTTGCAAGGTTCCCACGTCGACTAGGGCGAACCCTAGACAACTAGCACGACCCTCGGCTCTCCGAGAGGTGTCCCTCTATCTTCTCTGCTCCTTGGCGTCGTCTCCCGAATTGATCTCTGCGTGAACCTTAGGGAGGGGTCTTTAAATAGCCTCAGGGAACCCTAGGTCAAAGGGGAGGTCGAACCGACCTAAAAAAGGGCTAGGCCGGCCGGCCTGGCTCTTTCCTTCGCCATCTCGTGTTCATCTTTCTCCCCAAGTCTCCTGGAATCTTCTAGAGTTTATGTCTTTCACGATTGCACCCCATTAGACGTCGTTATATTCGAGATTTTTTTGAGGAAAAGGATAGGATGGAAAATCCTTCCTTAAATATCTCTTTGCTTTGCTTAGCCCCGAAGTATCTTGATCTTATCTTGTGGGCTTTGTCCTTTGGGCTTCATTGGAGGATGGATGTGCATGAACGGGCCTCTAATCATCATGGCCTTCGATTCTTTGTTCGGGCTTTGGCCTTCGTCTTTCTTCGTGTTATCGCGTGATCATGGGCCTCACCATTTCATGCTCCAAAATTGGTCAAAAACCTGCAAAAACGAAGTACCTCCAAAATATATGTGCAAATGCGAAAACGACCAATAATTGGGCCGAGGTTAGGATGGTTAGTGATTCTGATATTAAATTTATGCCATTATCAAAGTTAAACAGGGGATAAAATGGATACTTAAGGAGCGCCAACAGTCGCTCTATGAAGGGATGTCATATGCTTTCAGCAGAATGAGAAGGAATCCATAGGTGTGGCCTGGGCCAGGTTTTCACTCCTTCTAATATCTTGCCCGAACCTGTCGATATCCGATCATGTGTTGCTTCAACATTTTTACATCGGGCTCGACACGGAATTTGCCCTTTACCTTGACATTGCCGCTGGAGGATCCTTTTCCCATAAAACTCCGTTCGAAGGAAGGGAAATCCTAGATCGTATCACAGAAAACACCTCCTTCGTTGCTAACGCCAGATCCTCCCAAGAAGAACATACATCAAGCCATGAGGACATTCTAGCAGCCGAATAAGATCTTTCACCTCCCACAACCCTAGATTCAGCTCTAGAACCCTCTTCTAAACCACAAGCCACGCAGGAAGAAGAAATTCAACCTTCGGAGCTTCCTTGAACTATCTCTGCACGAGGAAGCCGCCGGTTCCCATCCCTTCCACGGATCCTATAGAAGCCACATTCCTTAGGGAAAACGTAAAGAAGGTAACGGCCATCATGGCCGGCGATTGGTCAAGGGAGACAGAGCTGTCACTGGAAGTTCTCCGGATCAGCTCCCCTCCATCAACAATTCCTTGCACCATAAGAGGAACCCTAGTAGACATCCTCTACAGTCCCACTATTGGACCCAACATCATCTCCAGCGAATGCGCGTTCCAACTCTTGGGAGATGAGCCATTGGTACAAACCGACAAAACCTTCCAGACTTCCTCTAGAGAAATTCTAGAAGGAATTGGGATTTTGCATAATGTGACTGTCAAGCATGAAAATGTCGATGTGATCCTTGATTTTCATGTTTTTGATGTCCAAGCTTCGATCTCATGATCGGGCACCCCATTGAGAAATTGCTTATGGATGCCCCGACTCAAGGTAAACTCGATGTCTGTCTAGGGAAGGAAACCTTTTCGGTCCAAATCTCCAGAGCAGCAAACTCTTTGGCCGAACCTTCCCTTGACTCTGAAACGATCATGGAGGTGACGGGAATTCTCCCTTTTGACTCACCAGAATCCCTCCTTGAAAAAAGATGCTGAAAAGTTCATCGAGGAGGTTGATGATCCCACTGAACCCATAGACATATCCGAGTTCAAGTCTCCCCATAGACCTCCGATCGAGTTGAAACCTTTACCCGTAGGCCTCCGTTATGCCTTCCTCCACAGTGATTCTCAGTCTCCCGTGATCATTAGCGACAAACTTTTAGAAGAAGAATCCGCGAGACTAATCACCGTCCTAGAGAAACATAGAACCGTTCTAGGATATTCCCTCGAGGATCTAAAGGGAATTAGCCCAACTCTTTGTACCCATCGCATCCCCTTGGATCCAGCTTTCACACCTTCTAGGGAACCTCAAAGGAGGTTAAACAATGCGATGAGGGAAGTCATTAAGAAGGAGGTTCTGAAACTCCTACATGCTGGGATTATCTACCCCGTGCCGTATAGCGAGTGGGTTAGTCTCGTTCAAGTAGTGCCTAAGAAGGGAGGGTTGACAGTTGTTCCCAATGAGAAGAACGAGTTGATCGCACAATGTCTCCCCACTGGGTGGAGGATGTGCATAGATAACACAAAACTCCATAAAGCTACAAAGAAGGATCATTTCCCGCTGCCCTTCATTGATGAAATGTTAGAGCGGCTTGCAAACCATTCCTTCTTCTGTTTCCTTGATGGGTATTCCGGTTATCACCAAATCCCCATCCACCCTGATGACCAAAGTAAGACCACGTTCACATGCCCTTATGGAACGTATGCCTATCGTAGGATGTCGTTCGGGTTGTGTAATGCACCCGCTTCGTTCCAAAGGTGCATGATGTCTATTTTCTCAGACATGATTGAACAGATCATGGAAGTTTTCCTGGATGATTTCTCCGTCTATGGAAAAACCTTTGATCATTGTCTTGAGAATTTAGATAAGGTCTCACAACGATGAGCGAAGAAAGACTTGGTGCTTAATTGGGAAAAGTGTCATTTCATGGTCCGCGAGGGCATCGTCTTAGGGCACCTTGTTTCTGAACATGGGATAGAGGTGGATCGCGCCAAGATTGAAGTTATAGAAAAGCTCCCAACTCCTGTTAACGTCAAGGGAATTCGTAGCTTTCTTGAACATGCTGGGTTCTATCGCCATTTCATCAAAGACTTTTCTCACATTGCTAGACCCCTCACAAGTCTCTTAGCTAAGGATGCACCCTTTGACTTCACTAACGAGTGCCTTGATGCCTTTCACACTCTCAAGAAGGCACTCATCTCAGCGCCAATCATCCATCCCCCAGATTGGTCGCTCCCCTTTGAAATCATTTGTGATGCTAGTGACTACGCCGTAGGAGCCGTCCTCAGCCAAACCAAGGATAAGAAGCATCACGCGATCGCTTATGCTAGCAAGACTTTAGTAGGAGCTCAACTAAAATATGCTACCACTAAAAAAGAGCTCCTTGTCGTTGTCTTCGCTATCGACAAGTTTAGATCTGACTTAGTAGGAGCAAAGATTGTTGTTTACACTGATCATGCTGCTTTGAAATATTTGCTCACTAAGAAAGATGCTAAACCTCACTTGATACGTTGGATCCTTCTACTCCAAGAATTTGATATTGAAATAAAAGATAAAAAGGGAGTAGAAAACTCTGTTGCAGATCATTTGTCGCGTATGCATTTCACTAACATGCAGGAGCTACTGATAAATGACTTCCTTCGGGATGACATGCTCTTGAAGGTAACGGACGTCACACCCTGATATGCAAATATTCTGAATTTTATGGTTGCAGGGTATGTACCACCAGGGCAAAACAAGAAGCTGGTCTATGAAAGCAAACGCCACCTATGGGACGATCCGTACCTCTACAGAGTTTGTGCTGATGGCTTGCTAAGAAGATGTGTACCCACAGCCGAAGGAATAAGAATCATTGAGAAATGTCATGCGGCACCATATGGGGGACACTATGGTGTATACCGTACTCAGGCCAAGATCTGGCAAAGTAGATTCTTTTGGCCAACCATGTACGAAGACACCAAAGACTTCATTCGAAAATGCCGAAGTTGCCAGCACCATGGAGGAATCACTGCAAGAGATGCAATGCCCCTACAGAACAACCTCCAAGTAGAATTATTTGACGTTTGGGGCATTGACTTCATGGGACCATTCCCAAAGTCCTACGACAGTGAATACATCCTCGTGGCAGTTGACTATGTGTCAAAGTGGGTAGAAGCAATGCCATGCCGTGCTGCCGATGCCAAGCATGCTCAAAGGATGTTCCACGAGGTCATCTTTCCTTGTTTTGGAACACCAAGGATGGTGATAAGTGACGGAGGGTCTCACTTCATTGATAAGATCTTCCGAAACTTCCTGAAAGAGCTTGGTGCAGAACACAACATTGCAACTCCATATCACCCCAAACCAATGGTCAAGCAGAAACATCAAATAAACAAATCAAGAACATTATGCAAAAGACAATACATGAGATGGGGAAATCATGGAAGACGAAGCTACCCGATGCGCTTTGGGCATATCGGACTGCATACAAAACACCATTGGGCATGTCACCCTATCAGCTAGTATATGGGAAGACATGCCACTTGCCTGTTGAGCTTGAGCATAGGGCACACTGGGCAATTTGGAAATTCAACATGGACTTTATGAACGCCGGAATGCTCAGGAAGCAACAGCTATCGGAGCTGGAAGAATAGAGGGACAAAGCATACCACAGTGCCAAAATCTACAAAGAAAAGACAAAGAAATGGCACGACAAAAGGATCAAGCACAAGGAGTTCAAGCCAGGAGATAAGGTATTGCTCTTTAATTCCAGGGTTAAGCTATTCAGACATGGCAAGCTCCGTAGCAAATGGGAAGGACCGTACACCATCATCAATGTTGCGTCACACGGAGCAAACACTCTCCAAGATGACGGAGGTAAGACCTTCAAGGTAAATAGCCATCGTCTGAAAATCTTCCTAGAACCCGATAATAAAGAGTATGATGTAATCAACTTCATTGAAGAAACCTAGCCTCAAAATCCAAAAAAATAATAACAAATAAATAAAATAGGCTAGACAACCCTTATTCTCCTAGGATCCTTTTGTTTTGCTTTGTCCCCTAATAAAATGCAGGCAAATGAACAAGTGTGTGTGGGGGGGGGGGGGTCGCCTGACCCCCAAATCATCCACACAAAGCCTCATTCTCCTTGTTCCATGAGTTTGAATGAGTTTAAATTTTGATCATTTAAATCAAGCTCAAATAAAATGAATCAACTTGACCCTCTTGCTATACATACTTTCTGTGGTTGGCTTGCATATGTTTTATTCCTTACTTATCATCTTAATGCTTGTGAACAAATATCCTTAGGACCACATGCTCATCTAAGTAGTTGATGTGTGTGATATGGCTTGATGACATGATCTTCGCTCTTAATGTTTGAGTACTTGGGAAAATTTATTTTAAAAAAACTTGCTAAGCTCCTCTTTGATTTGCCAAAGTCTTACCAGAGCCATATAGTGAATTATCTTGAAAACCCTATATATACGCTGCTTGTCTTTGCATTGAGCATTGTCAAATTGTTGTAACCCTTGGAAGAATCCTTTTCATGCTTTCATGATCAAGATCCACGTGCACACTTTATACACCCTTGCTATGCTTCAATGAGAAGTTAGCATTGTACCACTTTTACATCCCACAAAATAAAAACTCCACATTATGTGATTGTGGTCTCTCTCTCTCTCCATCTTTTGTTACAAAAGAGACATGGGTATAAAAGAAAAAAAGTGGACACATGAAGGTCCAAGCATACAAAAAAAAAGAGTTGGACACATGAAGGTCCATGAAAAAAAAGAGAGAGACAAGAAAAAAAAAGATAGCCATGCTCTCAACAAGGATTTATAAATGAAGAGAGACCATACAAAAGGAGTTTCCATCAACCATATACCATCCACCATATCCATACATGTGCACATCTTGATCTGATAGTAAGACTAGTTTTCCTCTGTGGATCCGGTTGTTGACTTTGCAATATATGTAATGCAAGTAAGCCTTTTCCTTCATACCTACCTTAAGCTCCACATATGGCCATCATTAGAAGTAGGATAAAGAAAATAGGCAAGTCAAATGCCTTGGTAAGGACATATACACCTTGAGTGATCCGAGAGTATCAAATGAGGAGTTAAGCAAAATTTATTTTTGAAAATTCTTTGAAAAATCCCAAGCTACTTAACATGTAGAGTTGAGGTGACTTGACTCATGACTGTTCCACTTCTCAACTACCCAAGATGGCATGATAGACACTTCAAAGTTCACAAGTGCAAAGGTGAGGTTTGGAATATCTCTTATGCTCGCTTCATACCTTTGGAAGTTATGTTTCACCTTAGTCCTTTCTCCTTCACTCAGGACGAGCAAAGGCTAAGTGTGGGGGTGTTGTTGACGGTCCTTAAGTCAGAAATAGAACCGTCAACTCTTGCATCTTTTCGTGATATTTAATCACCAAACTTAGTTGTAGGGCTTAATTCTAACGAGTTCCGCGAGCTTTGGTGAATTATGATCTGCAGGCACCCACTGGTGAAATATTAGGAAAACACAAGTGAACACAGAGAAAAACACGCAGATGATCCCGTCCCGCATTTCACCTACAAAATGGGCCCATCTGACAGAGAAAACTGACATACAAAGCCCCAGCACTGACATACACAAGATGGGGGCCCACTAGGCAGTGTCCAGGACGAAAGGCGGCGCGAGAGGAGGCACCCGTGGGCCGGCCGAACCACAGGCGGGAAACTTGATCTGATCCATTCCAAGGCGGTGCACTATGTTTCCATATTTGTTGAGGGCAGGAACCGACCTATTAGGACTATAAAAGGGGCCTCCCTCACCCCTCTCAACACACACCATTCAAGAGTAGGAGTAGTGCCACATTGTAAAGGCGACGTGTTAGTTCGCTAGTGCTAGAATAAAGGAGGAGAGTGAGGAGTAGTTCGGGGAAGCGCTGGGCCTGTCGGTGTTCTTCTCCAAGCTGTACCTCTACGGATATCGGCTTCATTCATAGTGAAGTAAGTTGGTATTCGTGATTTCCTGTTCTTGCATAGTACTTATCTTTTGAGTGAGATCAGTTCTCTTACTCGCGGGTTCGTCGCTCTGTATTTATACAGAGTGTCATAGTTTGCTATGGGGTACCAAATGTAGTTAGACTACGGTAGTAATCAGTAGCATAGACGTGGTGTCTAGGCTAAGGGTTACCTTCGTTTGCCTTATATCCCACGGTCTGTGAGGTAGTCCACAGGTGGTGACAGCCATGTTGGTCCTTAGTAGCCCTCCACGTTCGGATATAGTGTAGACCTATTGGTCGGAGTCTCCTGACCATTTCAGGGGTAAGCCGGTGCATGAAGCGAGTATCTAGCCCAAGAGTTCGACCTTAACTCATTTCTAGTACTACCTCAGGAATCCTCTATATCGTCGCCACTTATCTTGGTGTGTCCTTGGACCGACTTAGATAGAAGTTAGTGCACACACGTTCCTTGTGGATACGATAACCCTTGAATACTCATGGGTGAAAGATACAACGGTATCCGTACGCTTGCGGATTTATTCGCAGCCATTAAAATACCCAACAGTACGCGGTTCGCCTCCACTTCCCCGCGTCCAACAATGTCGACGAGTACGAGGTGCTGATCAGCTGCCTTTGTATAGCCATCGACATCGGGGCAACTCGCCTCTACGTCTATGGCAACTCGAAGCTGGTAGTTGACCAAGTTACGAAGAACTTTAACTGCAAGAGCCCTCTCATGGATGCGTACTGCTAGGAAGTCCGAAAACTGGAAGGAAAGTTCCGGGGTTTGGAGCTTCACCACATCCCGTAAAAGCAAAATACCGATGCGGATGCTCTCGCATAGATGGCCGCCAAGCGCCAGCCAGTACCCAGCGGTGTTTCTGTCAATGACTTGAACACGCCATCAGTGCAAGAGAAGCCGCCGACCGCGGACAAGACCCTAGCACAGAAAATAGAGCATGCGGAGAAAGCTGAGCACTCTCCCACTGACCCAGTCCCCGACCGGGTCCACGTTTATTTTTGCAATGGCGGATCCACGCCCGAGGAAGGAACGGCCAATCCACCAGTCGACAACGTGTCTGCCATGACTCCGGCACCTCCGTCGCTCACCTCCAGCTCCAGCTCGACACGCCGAACATCCCTCACCACCGCAAAGGGCAGACCCTGCGCTATCTTGACAGCAATGGGCTCCAGCTTCTTTGCCACCACGAGGACATCATTGTACGGCCGTCCGGCGGAGGGCTCGCCATCAAGGCTAGCCAGCTCTAGATCCGGATGCCACAGCACCAAGACGCTCAGCGCGAGCGAGGCTCCATGGTAGGCTGCCAGAGCCATCAGCGCGGCCAGTTCCTAGGGGATTTTCTGCAGATCATCCTGTGGGGGACTGGACGGCGAGTGCCATGGACGCAGGAGCAAATTTCCCGCGCCGACGACCGCAGTTGGTCGCGCTCCTCGACGCACTCGTTGAGCTCGCGGTGCAAAGACTGATTCCGGCCAGACATCTCTGCGCAAAAGGGTCACAATGTTATGAAATCATGCCATGAACATAGTTGAAAGAAAGGAATGCGAGAAAATTACCAGCCAGTGCTCCCTCCATCACTTGGCGTCCCGCCTCCTGGTTCGCCAGGTCGGCCTCTAGCTGCCTCACGCGCTCTTCTGCGCGGGTGAGAAGGGTCTGCTTCTCCTCCACATGGGCCCCCACGGTCGCAAGACTACGGTTGAGCTCCTGAGCGTCTGAGGCACGCGCTGCCTCTACAGAGCGCAGTCGCTCTGCAAGCTCTCGGCACGCCGCCTCGTTCATCACCTCGCGGCCGTGTTCCTCCTGCAGGAAGGTCGACTACCTCTTGGAGATCTTCTCCAGCACCTGGATGACAAAAGGAGATCGCATGATCACAAAATACGCTCGCGTTGGAGAAGCAGACCCAGCAAGAACAAAACTCACCCCGACGGCCGGCGGCAGGATAGAGGTAACGAGCTTCTTAACATGCTGGACCTCCTCCAGCAGCAAGCCAATGCAGCCCTCAATGGAGGTGAGCATCTCCTGAGCCTCAAGGCCCTGCCGCCCCACATGTCGCTAGAGTTTGTCCTCCCGCGAGTCGTCCAAAACGAACCGCATCACGCCGGTATCGCCGCGTGATGACCATTCCAGTAGCCCGCTGGATGGATGGAAGGGGACCGCGAGCTCTCCGTCACCGGTGGCTCTGGCGCCGGGCGAGCTCTCCCACCGGTGACAAGGGGAGAGGACCCCCAGTGGGGATATCCACGTGATCTCCGGAAGCTGACGCAAGGGCCGCCGCCGCGCCGCTAGACGGCAAGACAGGACCCGGTGATTCGGCACCAGTGGAACACGTATAACGCACCGGAACCGTGTGCGTTGGCTAGCCGCGGTCGGAGCAAGGTCTTGGCGGTGATGGCGGCGTTGCGGGGTTGTGCTCGCCGGCGGACACGATACCCAGCACCTAGGGTGTGCCAAGGGACCTAAGACCTAGCACAAAAGGAGCGGGGGAGTAAAGGCGTGCTCACCGAGGCTCGAATCGAGCTGCGCGGACGTGCAGGGGCATCGACGTCGAAGTCCGGCGGCGGCGTGCGCATCGGAGCTCGGGAACAAGGCGCTGCAGAGGTCGGAGCAGAGGGCAGCGGGCTCGGGGAAGATTCTGGTCCCACGGCGACGCTCCTGCGTCTTCTTGCGATAGCAGAGGCGCGGCGGAGCGGCCTGACCACGGCAGTGGGGTGCTCTGCTCCGAGCGCCGAGGTTGCGGGCGCCGAGGCTAGGGTTTGGGGGGAAATTGTGGTGGGGATAGGGTTCAGGAAGGTGCGGGGCGCGTTAAAAAGGCGGCGGGGGTGATTCTCGGCGTGCGGGCTGCAGAAATCGCGGCACAGGCGTTGTGCACGCGGACTGCTCCAGCCCTCGATCCGAAATCAGCGCGGGTCGCTCGGAGTCTGGGGTGCGCATGCAAGGATCGGGTGAGGGAGGCTGCAGGTGGGTCTCGTGGTGGTCGGGCTCAGGCGGGATGGTCCACGGGCAGGCGAGCGAGCTCGGCGGAAGCGAAACAGAGGACTCGGGCGGAGATTGCGCGCGGAGGGAGGGGAAAGAACTGACGCGCGGGCCCGGCTTGGCAGAGGGAGAGAGGGCAACGCGGTTGCGGGTGAACGCGGCTGACGGTTGGGCCCGTCTTGTCAGCGGCAGGCGAGGGAAACGTCGCTCGGCGAGCGGAGGGCGCGGGGAGCGGGCGCTGGGCTGAGCGCGAGCAGAGGGAGCGGGAGAGGGAGCTGGGCCGGGCGCCGTGCTATGCGCGTGAAGCGGGCCGAGCGGGGAAGGTGGGCTGCCTGGGAAAGAAGGGAGGGTCGGGCTGCTTTTGGGTTTCATCTTTTCCTGGACTTTCCTAATCCTTTTCTATTTCTTTTCTAGTTTTCAAACTCAAATCTATTTGAATTCAAATCAAATTTGAATTCAAAACCATAAGCACTCAAACAAACAAAACAATGCTCCAGCATGAATGCACAAACATGTTAGCCCTAAAATAAATTTTAATTACTTTATGAAGAAAAAAATAAATTATAAATGCAAGGCTAAGCAAATTAAACCCTAGAAAATTAAATAAGGCCAATTAAATTTATTATTAAAGCTGAAAATTAAATTAGGGTGTTACAGCCATCGAGGTCAAGTGGTAGGGTTCACCTCCTCCGATCCCAGCGATCGTAGTGGAGTCTGTTAATCATTGAGGCATCAAAACAAAAAACACTGTGGTAAACCATACAAAATGAAAACGCCTCCGGGTAATTTTATTCATTTTCTTCTCAAGACAATCGGCCAAGAGCCATTACAACAAATGAAAGCTAGCTGCCTCCGACTCGGGAGAGCAGTTGGTATAGTGGATCAAATCCATTTACTCCCACAGGGCGAGCAACAAAAGGGGGCCAAGGCAGCAACTGCTACACGTTAAGGCGGAGGACATGGACAAAGAATGTCGTAAGACTTCTTCTAGCGCCTCACAAGCCTTCTTCTAGCATTAGCTGCGCTGAGAAATCCCCAGCGGCGCAGGAAACAGGCGACGTCATCGAGGAGAGCCTTCAGAGCTGATGTAGGCCCGAACCCCGATGATGTAGCTTCATGTTGTCTTCCTCAGGACCTGGAAAACGGCCCAGGGCCTCCTTGCCCGAGCCGTTCACCTTCCAGTCGCCACTCAGAAAACCGCCCACCTCCAATTAGACGCGTGGAGACCCATTCTAGATGCAAGACCACCCTGCCAACTTAGAGAGGAGCCCTTGACCGTCCACCACTGCCACTAAGAGCAGTGCCAAACCGCGCCGCCTTCCAGATGGAGCTGGAAGATGAGGCAGCGGGTCCGTAGCTCCGCGCCACCGCCATGTGATGCACCCACCCAAAGTCTCGGGGGAGCAGCACCAGCAAGTGGTACAAACAGGGGAAACCCCTATGGCAGATCAGGTCTACGGCCACCGGGTCACTGGGCCGACAAGGAGAGACCAAGAAGGCCACCAGCGACGCTGGGTGCCCTCGGCGCCTATTGGCAAGGGAGCAGACAGACTAGTGGCCTGGCTTGCCTAACTCAGGCAAGCAGCCTTCGCAGTCCTCGACGCCGACCAGCGGTTGGTGGGAGGAACACGTTGACGTGCCCCTGCCTAAGGAAGATCATGTGCCGCTCGCAAGCATACTTCTAGCACCAGAGGCACAGAGCAAGCCCGCCCTCATCTGGAGGACGGGCATGGGGCGTGGGGAAGAGAATTACTAGGAAGATCTCCATGATCGGTTTGGTTACGGAACCTAGCATCCACGGCGCCCCTATTTATAGGCAAACGTGGGCACGAACAGACGCGGCACCCAACGGACCGGTCAAACATCGTGCACCGAAAGTCCTCAACAAACCACGAGCCCTCCTTCAATGCTAAAAGACCGAGCCCAGCATGCCGAGCTACCACCGCGTCGCTCGGGGTTCCGCTCGTAAGACCTACCAATAGGAGGCAACCCCCAGCAGGGGGGCGGGGGGGAGCCGATGCATCCACATCCCAGTGACAAGATGTGCCGGCAGACCTCGAGATTCTGCGGAGCCAGCCCTCCAGCCGGTCATTAAGATCGGCACGCCTCCATCACGCCAGCGCTGCGACCCCCAAAAGCTGAGCATGCGAACTGGCGGATGGGACACCCAGACCAGAAACCATCAAGCCGAGTCTAGTGGCTTCACGATTACGAAAATCGCAAAGCCGATCGGGGGCCTCTGATGGGAGGTATAAACCCAGGGTCCCGAATGGGCCCGCCTTAAACAGTAATAGCCCGACATCCTATTGGGCTCGCTCCGGCACTACCCACGAACCGGTGCGGGCAGCTACCATTCCTCAGCACCAAACACGACCAGAGGCCGGCCCTCTAGGGACACGTGGAGGCCTCCCGACCTAGGACGCCCCCGTTCAGCGCCGTACCGAGCAACCCGGGCCGTGCACTACAAGAACGCTACCCCGTACAAACCGGCATGCCGGTCAAGCCATGCCTCGTACGGGCTCACCCGTTGCCCACTCCCTCCGCACGCCACGCCTGCATAATCCACAGGACCCCCTAACAGGGGCACAGTGTTGGCCGTGCAGGCCGTACGACGCAACGGGAGAGAGCATCAATGAGCTCCGCCTCCCATGCTGTAATGATGGCTTCTCCAGGACACCACTCGATTACGCCAGCGGGTGTGACAAGGCAGCACCGCCTGACCGTGGCAGGGCACCCCTCAACGGACGTGCCGTCCTTCGGGCAGAAGCCACGCAGGGAAGGACGCGCGGCAACGCTACGGATGTAAGAGCTGGTACGGATGGACAGGATTGGAGACGACCGACGTGCGACCGACCGAGTGGCCATGCCATCCCGATTGACTAGGGACGGGACAGCAGCTAGACAACCCGCTGCCCAAGAAAATCAACCTGACATAAGCCTCTCCACTCCCGACCGACCGGGCGGGGCCCGACGATTAACGAAGATGAAGGACCCCCAGGCGGGACCAAGACACCATGTTAGATATATGTAAACAGGGGCCCAGCTTGAACTATAAAAGGAAAAACCCCCACGTAGGAGAGAGTTCGACTCCGCGTGAACATACTACTTTGAAGGCTTGTAAGCTCCCCTCTGAATTTTGAACACCTGGGCTCGAGAGCAATAGAGCAAGAACACCACCCCCCATACTCGACGTAGGGCATTCTCCGGCCCGAACCAGTCTAAATCCTCGAGTCATTGTGTGTTAGACCATATCCGATCCAACGCACAACACACTAGCAATCGAGTAGTTTGATAGTTGGCAATTTTTCGAGTTGACACCTGACCTCCTAGGCTACCTAAGCTCCTAGGAAGGACTCCCAAGCTCCAAGTGAAGGATGAGAGGTGAGGTGTGAGATATGTGTGTCCCCTATTCTAGCCCCGTGTAACATCCCGTTTTTTCGAAATGTTAAGAAGTAAAAAAAAGTGTATTTCTAAAAATTTGTGTGTTATGTTGTAGTTAATTTCACTTAGGGTGATTTCTCCCTTTTCTAAAAATCCTTAGTAATTAAAAACTTGAAATTTAACAAAGAATAATTAAATTGTTAGTGTGGGATATTTGGATTTATTTGGAATTTATGGAATCTACTCTGATTAATCGAATTCGATTCAAATTTAAATTTAGTTGTTTGAAATTTGGACTAACTACCCTAGCCCTATCCCGTAGTCCGAGCCCTAGCCCCAACCCGGACCGACACCCTAGTATTGCATCCAGTCCAGCTCAAACTAGACCCACCTAGTTCTACCTTAGCTTTCGGCCCAACCCAAGGTAGCCAGCCAGCCATCCCGGCCTGACCCTCCGTGCGCCAGCCCGCTACCAGCCTGCTGGCCCCGCAGCCCAGCCAATCACTCGAGCTTGCCCCGTGCATGTCCCCCACCAGCTGGCGCTTGGCCATTTCGGCCTGCCCGCGTTTCGCTTCGGCCTGCTTCGCCCCGCCCGGCCTGTCCTTTTTTCATTTTTATATTTAAAAAAACAAAATTTTAAAAATATATGCCGAATTGGGAAATTTTCAAAAATGGGTGCCTGTCGCCACCCTGATGGGTGACAGGGTGCCTGTCGCCCATCCAGTTGGCGACAGGAGCTAAATGTAAAAAAAAATTACATTTAAGTCCTGGCGCCCAGGGCGCATTAAATAGTAAACTTGTAAAATTGATATAAAATCGTAAAAAAATCAAAAAAATACAAACTCAACTGTTATAGATTCGATGAAATAATATCTACAACTTTTGTTACATAAAGTTTTTCATTTGATCAATGTATCTAAATCAAGAAAAATAGTTCTTGTACCTAGAAAAATATGAAATAATTCATTTGGTCTAGTTGTGCTTATCTAAAATTTAAAAAACTTTTTTTATATCTCTTAGAAAATAAAATAATGGTATTGTAAAAGTTATGGCTTCTAATACTTAGTATAGCAGCATGGATAAATAACCCATTTAAACTAGACATATTGCAAGATCTAATTTAAAAACTTATTCTAGAAATGTTTTCTGGGCCTACCAATTTTGTACAAGCCTATGCTCACTATATTCAACACTCTAGCCAAAGATGACATGCATCCAAAGGATGGATCTTGAGATTTAAATAAAAGTGCATTAAACTGGTATTTAAAATAGAGAAAGATACATTGATCAAATGAAATCTTTATGTAACAAAAGTTGTAGACCTTGTTTCATAGAATCCAGAAAAGTTGAGTTTGTATTTTTTTTTTGAGTTTTCTACGATTTTATATCGATTTTACAAGTTCACTGTTTAATGCGCCCTGGGTGCCAGGACCTAAATGTAATTATTTTTTACATTTAGGTCCTATCATTAGGGGGCGACAGACACCCATTTTTAAAAATTTTCCTATCTGATATATATTTTTGAAATTTTGTTTTTTTTAATATAAAAATGAAAAAAGCGCCCCGGCCTGCCTCCAGGAGGCCCAAACCGTCCTAGCGCGCCGGCCCACAACCACCCCAGCACGGCCCACGTTGCCCACTCCCCTCCACCCGGCTGACGAGCATGGCCCACACGTCAGGTCGCTTTTCCCCTTCCTCCCAACTGCTCCCGCACCACACCGCGCCGCTGCTCTGCTTTACCGCCGCCACGCTCGCCTCCGGCGCTACAGGACAAGCTGCCGAGCAGTCTCGCCTGCCCCGCCCTCTCCCAGCCGCCTTTCCCGGCCGAACGCGCGCGCGACCCCTAGTCCGCGACCGGCGGATGAGGCCGCGTGTCCCTACTCTTGCGCGCGCGCCATCACTGCCCTCGGCGTCCGTACCAGGCCGCGCCCCCATGAACCCCTAGCGGCCGCGTCCTTTAAAACCCCCAGTGGCCGCCGCAAACCCTAGAGCCCCGGGGAATTTCCCCTACTTCAGCGCCGCCGCCGTCGTGTCCTTGCAGCAGAGGAAGAAGAAGAAGGGAGTCCACCGGGAATCGCCACCGCCACGCCGGAGAGGAGGACGAATGCCGCCGCAGAGGCTTCATCGCGCAGGCGCCCTGATCGACTCCATCAACGATCGTGCGCTGCACTGCACTGCGTCGCCTCGCCACGGCTTTGCCTCGCCGCCGCGTCAAGATCGCCTTCCCCGAACCACCCGGTAGGCTACCGTACGTCTCCGTTTCCCTTGCCACGCCGTCGTCCTTGTTTTTTTTCCCGCGTCCGACCCGCCGCTGCGTGCTTGGCCGCCCCTGTGGCCCTGGCTTTCTAGGAGCCACGCGTGCGTGCGCACGCCGCCCGTCGTCGCCGCGTGCGGTCACGACGTTCTGGTCCTGCGACGTCGTGCGCACACGGCACGACTGTCGCCGCCGCTCTGCTGGTGCTCGCAGCCACCAGACCTGCCCCTCTGCAGCTCCGCTAGAAGGACCCCGCCGGCCGAGCTCCGACCGAGCAGCCTCGCCTAACCATGAAGCCACCTTGTCCCTAAACCCGCTGCCGCCGCCGCCTGTCCACGCCGCCGTGCCGCGGACCTGGAGTACCCGGGGCCCGCGTGCACGTGTGCGTGCATTGATCCGTGGCCAAAGGCCCTGCCTTTTGGACTCACGCGAGCCTAACCCACACCGGAAACCAGCCTTCGCCGCGCCAAGCCCGCTCGGCTACGCCAGCGTCGAGCCCATGGCCGCCGCCGCCCTTGCACACCACGCCGCCGCGGGACTGGAACACCAGAGCCCCGTGCGCGTGGTGCACCCACGACGGACGAGACGAAGGGCGAGCCATGCCTGTGACCCGCCTAAACCGCACTGCCTAGACCCCGCCGGACCACGCCCGTCTCCTTGCCGCCGGAGGACCGCTTCGCGTCGCCCTTGCCCTGCTCTCCGCCGTTGCCCAGGCCAAACCGTTGCCAATCCACCGAAGAACAGAGGGAAGGGAAGAGGGGAGAAGAGGAAGGAAAGGGGAAGCCGCCGCCCGCGGGAGAAGAAGGGGATGCCGCCAAGACAGGTCTCGTCGCCGGGAACGCCGCCATCTCGTCTAACCTCGCCGTAGCCCTGCCTTGCCGAAGCCCCGCCTCGTCTTGCCCTGGATCCAAAATCGCTCCGCCGTCGACCAAGCGTCGCGCTGTGGAGCCCCCAAGGTGCTGACGCCGTCACCGCCAGGAGCCCCCACCGTGGAATTGCCACCGGTGTGCTCTCACCGTCGCTGCCGCCGGACCACCGCCGCTCTGGAGTCGCACGATGCGCACGCCACACATGCGCAGCCTCACAAGCCCCGGCTGCACGGTATCCCCTTGGCCGCACGGGATCCCGCTGCGACCGACCGTCGGGGCCCACTTGTCAGCACTGACGCGAGCAGTTGACGCACGGCCCGGAACGGCAGTGAGTGAGAATGTGGGGGGGGGGAGCCGGAGCGGACTGGGCCGTATCCGTCTCAGGGAGCCCAACAGTTAAGGCTTTGTTTAGATACACTCAAAAATTTATAAGATTCTCCGTCAAATCAAATCTTTAAACGTATGTATGAAGTATTAAATATAGCTAAAAAATAACTAATTACACAGTTTGACTATAATTTGCGAGACGAATATTTTGAACCTAGTTAATCCATGGCGGGACAACAATTACTAAATACAAACGAAAGTGCTACAGTACTTTACACCCAAAACTTTTCGCATCTAAATAAGGCGTATGCCTCCCCGCAGGCCGCCCTGCGAAGCCGTCCTTTGGGCCAGGTGAGCCGAGCCGGCCTTTTAGCCACTGGCCAAGCCGACCTCTTTCAGTCGCCTTTAAAAACCGAGCCGATCCTGTAAGCCGAGCCGACCGCTCCTAGGCTGGGCCGAGCCAACACCGAACTTTCGGCCCAAAAACCTAATTAACCCTTCCCTTTTAGATTTGTTTTAAAACCCTGACGCGCGGTCCCGATCGTCTGCCTCACCGCAAGACTGACCTACGGGCCCGTCTGAACCGCGGACCCCACTGAGGTCAACGCTGACGTTAGTAGGGCCCACTGCTGACGTCAGCGAACCGGACACCCTGGTGACGTCATGCTGTGGCGCAACCTGGAGCCGCCATGTGTCACCCTATTTTGTTTTTCTTTTTTGATAATACTTTATTAATTCCAAAAATTGATTTAAATTTTGAAAATTCATAATAAATCAACCAGACATTCAAAAAATATGAAATAAATTTCATAATTCATCTAAAATCATTACCTACCCGTTAGCATAGTCTTTGTTGTGATTTGGATCTTAGTCGAGTAGTTTTGTGCATACTTGCATTTTAGCCCTTATATTTATACGTAATCTTGACTAGGTCCCTACGGGGAGGAGCTGATCGACGTTCCAGACGACCGGAGGACCCCAGAGACCTAGGAGTACGTCCAGAACGACCAGAAGACCCCGGAGACCCCAAAGTACGTCCCGATCGATTTGAAGACCTAGGAAGTCTACGAAGAAGCGCATGGTTCATGCCCATCTCTGCTCTTTTCTCCTATAGACATCGCATGCTATATCTACTACCGCTTTTACATACTATTGAGTGAACATGCATAACCTATTTATATACCTACTTCTTGACCACTTACTCCGTCATTATATGGTTAGGGGAATAGAGTGTGTTATAGGATACTGGAAATGTGATATAGTCTTGGTGAGAGTGGAGCTCATTGAGGGGAAGGTGGATAGGGTTATACCGTGGGAGCAACCAACTTAACTCGATCGGTCGATCGAGGCTGGGGGGCGTGTGTTGGGCACGCCCTGTGAGTACTTGTGGTGGGTACCAGTGTTTCTGGTGGTGAACTCGATCCTTCGGGATCTGTGGTATTGTAGAGGAGGCGAGTGAGGGGCGATACCTGTAATGGGCGCCATTCACGGACCGTTGCGGCGGAGACGCACTTTGTGACGATGATGCTCATTTTGGCAATTAAGGACAGAGTTGTGGTGATGTTAAACATGCACGCCACTTACCCTGATGGGCGGAGGTTCCAGCCATTCCTAGCCGTGCGCTACCAGGACTGTAGGAGCTGTGAGTGTCAGGAGCGAGTGGTGGCGGGCGCACCCCTAAAGATTTTGGGCTGCACCGAACTCGTCTCCAAGACTCTCGAAGCCAGTTGGCCAGGTTAGAGATTCATAGTCTCGGGTCATTCATTGTACCGAATGTCCCTAACCCCGGGAAAGCAGGATGGTACCGTATTGGCTAGAGAGTCGTGGTTGTGGGCTGCGTCTCAAGACGGCGACAGCCGTCTTTGCAGCCCGAGTGGGTACAGGTGTACAAGCTCTGCAGAGTTGAAACTATGGGTGTGATTGGTAGGGTGGCTAAGAGGCTGGACATGCTTTTGTAATGCAACCATGACTTGTTTGGTTTCCTGGTCAAGTCCCTAAGCCTGGCTGCAACAATGCAAAAAGGGGTCCTAAGCCTAGCTTCTAGGAAACGAGACTCACGAGTGTTTCCAGCAAGCTAGGCTTGCACAAGCTTGTTGGCCCGCACATGATGCATCTCCTCACCTCTGAATATTTTCACCGCCCTCACCTCCGCCATTGCATCCACTTTGATGTCTCCACCTCCGGCTTCCGGCAAGTCCAGACAGACCGCAGAGCACCCCCGTGAAGCTTGCTCGTACGTGGCGGCGGTGAAGGTCCACACGGCCAGAGCTCACCGCGCTGCGAAGGTTGCTCACTCACCAACATCTGTGGCGGCGGCACTGACCAACTCGCCGGAGTGTGAGAGAAGAGCAGAGAAAAAAAGGTGGTAACTCCACCAACATCCAATGCAAGGTCACCCTACCAGTATCTACTGCTAACCAAACACAAGCTAGACACACACAGGCTACTGCTAGCCACCGAACCAAACACATATGAATTGCACTAGTTAAGCCTGGTGAACTCTAGCCTGGCTTAGTTTTCTAACCAGGCTAGAACTAGCCAATGAACCAATCACACCCTATACGTATAGCAGCGTACTCGAACATGTACAACTCTTGAACCAGCTTCTCTAACTAGAGTAGTGTTACTTATTTTCTACCTACCTCTAGTCTTACTTTTCTGCTTGGATAGCAGTTTAGGTGCAAGGAGAGGGAGTTCTCGCACCGCCTTGGTGGGATATGTTTAGTCTGGAGGAATTAGAGGACCGGTAGTCCGGGATGCCGAAATGTCCCGAATTTGGAGGAATTGGAGTACCGGGAGTCTGGGATGCCGGAATGACCCGAGTCTGGAGGAATTGGAAAGTATATTTGTGCTGCTGCTACTACTTAGGAAAACCCAGCTCAATCCTTTATCGGTGTTTAGCCACCAAGCCTGCTTAAGGATACCCTTGGCTATAGGATTGTAGGCAAGGGATCGACTAGCTCTGAAACTCGATGGTGCAAGGACACAAGGATTTAGATAGGTTCGGGCCGCGAGGTGGTTAATACCCTACGTCCTGTGTGGTTGCTTGTATTGTCTTAGGTGTTGTTATGTTTTGAGGGGGTTCCTGCCCACCCTTATATACTCTGGGGAGGGGGGGACAGGGTTACGGAAAGTCCTAGCCGAGTACTGTTGGAGTTCTACTACAACCTAGTCGGGTAGTTTCCTTGTACTACAGCTAGTTCTACGCCTGTTCGAGTAGTTACAAAAGAGGTAAGGTACATCCATGCGTTATCCCTTACTCTAGAACATTCTACGCCTGTGAGCAGTCCCGCTGCCCCGGGTCTGACAAGCCCCCGAGCTCTTCGTAGCCGAGTCCTGCAGGCGTCGAGTACTTCTAAAGGCGTATTCGAATGCTTCAAGTGCTCCGAACATCTCATCGCGTGCTTCTGAGCTTCCTATCGAGTGCTTCGAGTAGTCTTCCAAGTACTTCCGGTTGCTCCGAGACTGTGAGGTGCTCAAGCCCTGAAATCTTTTTTTATATGGTGCGCGATGTACTCGCGCTCCATATGGAGTAGCCCCCGAGCCTTAGGTTGAATCGTAGAATCAGGCTGAGGGTTACTTTAGACTTCAATATTATGGATTGTATCTTCCAAAAATTTGAAAAATAAGCCGTCGATGACACTTATCCCGCAGCCCCCGAGCTTTGAATCCAAATTTCAAGATTTGGAATTAAGGATCCAAAAGTCGTGGTACACGGTATAGAAGTTTTCTAGCCTCTAGTCTTCACATGGATCAGCATCGAGTAGTTCTGCGGCTTCTAGCGCCCCAGCTTGCGAGCTAGGGGAACCATAGAAGCCACATCGATTATCCATTGAGGAGCAGCCCCCGAGCTTTAGGAACTAGCAAAAGTGTTTATAGAAGAGCCGAGTAGCATAGAAATTGGGAAAATCAGAGGAGATACGCACGCCTAGTGGTCGGTGGTGCCAGCCCCCGAGCCTAGGGACCAGCCAAGTTGTCACTGAATCTTGATTGGCGTTATTAGTATGATGATCCTTCAAGAACGCAAGCAGCTAGTACTGGTAGCGAACCAGAACACAGAGCGTTACTGGGATCATGGGAATTACCCCTTCAGGAACGCAAGCACATGAACTGGTAGCGACCCTATACATGGAGCGTTGCTGGAATCTTGGGGATTACCCCTTCAGAAACACAAGCACATGAACTGGTAGCAACCCAGTACACGAAGCGTTGCTGGAACATGGGAGTTAGGCCCCTTCAGAAGTCGCTTCCATATGCTACTTGTTCATGAAGCAAGTAGTCGGAGCCGTTACTGGAATACGGGAGATATGGGAGAATCCCGTAGGATTTCCCAAGGTAAGCGCAAAGCCTAAGAACTACTTGGCTCTTATTTGCCCTGCGAAAGGGATCAAGCACACAAGTAGATTGTCCTAATTAAGGACGTAGATGAATCCCGTAGGATTATCCATATAGGCATAAAGCCTAAGAAACTACTCAGCTCGTCAGAGTCCTTTAGAGGAATGAGCTAGCGATTATGGTGTCCTGTAACTAGGACAGAGTTGAATCTCGTAGGATTTCTTTGTTGGTGTAGACCTCTACTCGATTTTCCCTTGCGTTCCTTGAGAAAGACAGGGAGCCAAGTAGTTTGTCCTTAACTAGGACAGAAGTAAATCCCTTAGGATTATTTTGTTGGTGAAGATTTCTACTTGATTTTCCCTGACCTGCGTTTCCTGAGAAAGACAAGGAGCCGAGTATTTTGTCCTGTAACTAAGACAAAAGTAAATCCCTGAGGATTACTTTGTTGGTGAAGACTTCTACTCGGCGTTTCCTGAGAAAGACAAGGAGCTGAGTATTTTGTCCTGTAACTAAGACAAAAGTAAATCCCTGAGGATTACTTTATTGGTGGAGACCTCTACTAAATCTTCCCCTGCGTTTCCTTGAGAAAGACAGGGAGCTAAGTAGTTTGTCCTGTAACTAGGACAGAGTTGAATCCCGTAGGATTTCTTTATTGGTGAAGACCTCTACTCGATCTTCCCCTGCATTTTTTGAGAAAGACAAGGAGCCGAGTAGTTTGTCCTGTAACTAGGACAGAAATAAATCCCTTAGGATTACTTTGTTGGTGAAGGCCTCTACTCGATCTTCCTCTGCATTTCCTGAGAAAGACAGGAAGCCGAGTAGTTTGTCCTGTAACTAAGACTTGGGCGAATCACGCAAGATTGCCTGAGAGTTTGGGCGAAACGTGCTGTCAGTAGGCACACATAGTACTAGTCGAAAACTAGTAAACACTGGTTGTACTGAAAGTTTGGACGCAACACGCAGTCAGTAGGCATACGTAGTACTAGTCGATGACTAGTAAACACTTGCCGTACTGAGAGTTTGGGCGGAACGCGCCGTCAGTAGGCACATATAGTACTAGTCGATGACTAGTAAACACTGGCCGTATTGAAAGTTCGGACGCAACGCGTCGTCAATAAGCACACATAGTACTAGTTGATGACTAGTAAACACTGGCCGTACTGTGTGTAGTCGTTGATGCGCCGCTGAGTAGTTGAAGTAGTTGCCGGCGGGTTGTGTCGCGTTATCGCAAAGCCGACATAGTTACTGACGGATCGCCGAGCGTTTCCGCAAAGCTGAAGAAGTCATCGGCGAATCGCTGTGTGAATGTTGGAAACTGAAGTAGTTGTTGCTGTGGCGCAATCTGGAGTTGAGCCGGGTAGTCGAAATCCTCATCGGTATGGTTGTGCTGTCATCTTGGCGAAACTCTAGTAATCTGCTCGCGAGCAACTCGCTTTGCATGGCCCCTTGCTTGCTTACTATTGGCTGGTGATTTAGGCCCTGTTTAGTTCCAGCGCAAATTTTTTTTTGCATTGGAATCTTATTAATTTGAAGTACTAAATGAAGTCTATTTATAAAATATTTTGCACAGATGGGTTGTAAATCGCGAGACGAATCTAATGATGCTAATTAATCCATGATTAATCAATAATTAGCGGATGATTACTGTAGCATCACTGTTGCAAATCATGAATTAAGTAGGCTTATTAGATTCGTCTCGTGATTTGCAGCCTATCTATGTAAAAAAATTTATAAATAGACTTCATTTAGTACTCTATATATGTATCGAAACATTCGATGTGACGGTTTTTTTATTTACGTGGCTTATGGGGTGAGAACTAAAGGCTAGGGCTTGAAGTTTCCTGGTTGCTTCATGTGTGCATGTAGTAAATTTGATCCAAATTGATTTTTCAGCCGTGCAGGCATGGGCAGCAGCCCGATGCGCTGTCTTTTCCATGCTATTCCAGGTTGCAGAGCATGGTCAATAAGAGCGCCGAGCGGATCGGCTGTGCACTGTTTATGCGCGGATGAACAGTGATATAAACAGTGGACGCGCTCGGCGACGGAAGCGGCGACAAGCTCGGCGCAGACTCTCCTCCAGCTCAGTCAGACAGCTGACGTGTTCGGCGATTAGCCGATTGCTGTACCTGCCGTAATGGCAGGGAAGGCACGTCTCATCTCAACTTTTCCTCAGATTCCAAGTACAGGCTGATGATATCTTGCCCAACAATCGATGGATGCTGATCCAATTAGGACTCCAGCTGCAATTGCCTTTCTTCTACTCTGGGTGTGTTTAATTGGTGAAAAAGTTTGAATTTTGATATTGTAGCATATTTTATTGTTACTTGACAAATAATATCTAATTATGGACTAATTAGACTTAAAAAATTCAGCTTGTGCTAATCAGTTAGACTGTGTAATTAGTTATTTTTTTCAATTGTTTTTAATGCTCTATACATATATTCGAAGATTCGATGTGACAGATAATATACAAATTTTTTTGAACTAAACAAGACCTCTATTACAGATAAGTACTTGCGACCCAAAATCCAAGACGCAAAAGAATCCATGTTGGTTCCGCCTTGGATAGAAAGTCAGTTGCACAGTAGGCGTAGGTGAGAACGGAAGTCAGGCAGAGCCTGGACTCCTGCTCAATGCTTTCTTCCGATCTGGTGAATTGGATCTCGCCTAGGCCTTCAACAAGCTTGTCAATGATTTTGCTATTTGCTGGTACAGATGGCTCCAGCTCTCTGGGTTGCTGATCTTTGGACGCTTGATTGACTTGAAATAAGCCACATATTTTTTAAGGGTTTCAGAAAATTGAAGATTTTCAGAATCGGGGGCAACGTCAGGCTCGACTGACTCGCCATGGCGAGTTGGAGCCGGAGCGTTCCTAGCGCTTTCCAAGTTGAGGGCGAATGAAACCCAGATCGATGGTTTCTCGCCGAGTTTAGGAGGGGAGTCGGCGAGTTGCTCATCGTCGGGGGTCTTCGACTCCTCAGGAGCGATCAAGTGGCTAGTGTAGCCACCCGTTCCATTGGCGGTGCAGGCCCAAAAGCCGAAAACAATGGTTGTGCCTTCAGCACCTTGCTAGAGTGGTCGGAATTGGCCATCGAATTCGCCGATGAACTCGTCGACTCCCCTACCTGGCGCGCCAGCTGTATGTGTTTAGCCGCCAAGTCTGCTCAGGAATACCCTTAGCAATATGATTGTAGGCAAGAAATCGACTACCTCTGGAACTCGATGGTGCAAGGAACACAAGGATTTAGATAGGTTCGGGCCGCGAGGTACGTAATACCCTACGTCCTGTGTGGTTGTTTGTATTGCCTTAGGTGTTGTTATGTTTTGAGGGGGTCCCTGCCCGCCCTTATATACTCTGGTGGGGAGGACATGGTTACATGGAAAGTCTTAGCCGAGTACTGTTGGATTCCTACTACAACCTAGTCATGTAGTTTTCATATACTACAGCTAGTTCTACGCCTGTTCGGGTAGTATAAAAGAGGTAAGGTACATCCATGCGTTAACCCTTACTCTAGAACATTCTACGCCTGTGAGCAGTCCTGCTGCCCCAGGTCTGACATCCTTGGCTACTCTTCTTACCCTTGCACCACTTAAAGCTGCACATGGATGTTGACGTGGACCTATCTCGTCCTTGGGGATAGTTTGATAGATACAGGATCCGACGTGGAGATCAAGTCTGACGTTGAAGAACGGAGCTAAGGATCCGACGCTGCAGTTGGTATCCGACTCGAAGATCAAGCCAGATGACGAAGAAGAAAGATAAGGATGGTTCGTGCTATGCTCAAGTTTGCCAGTGGAGGAGATACATCAAGAAGAAGGATGGCCCAGAAGTTTATCTATCGCTTCCGATTTCTATTTGTTTCCTTTTAGCCCAAGAGGCTTGTATCAGAATTCGTATTACATATCCTCTGGATTATGTAATAAATAAATCTATATTTATACCTAAAATGTTGTACGACTGTGGTGTGTAATTAAAATGAGTTCTATATGTGATAGCTACTGATCCAAGGACTATCATGACAATATAGAAAGTCGGGTTCTTTCGGAAACCCAATTTGTTGCACCCCCCTTTCATATTTATAGGGAGGAGCAAAAGGGTCATCTCGATCGAGTTGCAGCAGGCGAAGCACCCCAAACCACTTTAAGGAAGTTGCCTGGAAGTGGTTGGACGAAACTGGAGGTCGGTGTTGGGGCCCACCAGTCGGCCGACCACCCTGGTCGACCGACGAGTGGGTCCCACCCCTGGCCACCGCCTTTGGCCAGGAAGGTTCCTGGTGGGTCCCTACAGCCTTGCCACGTGCCTGAGCTTCTAACACGTCGGATTTCTTGCTCTGGTGCGCCCTTTGATCCTTTTGATGACACGTGTCACCATCTGATTTGCTGAAAAGTTGTACCTTGGATCATGACCTGCCATCTAGCTCGAAATCAAGCTTAAATCCACCTGCATACAATTTCAAACTAGCACTTGTGGAATTTGATAATAAATAATCCTAAGCTATCATATATTCCACTTTTATGCATGGTTTTCATGCTGGAGTTGACGGTCAAAATGGGTCGAATTAGACCGTCAACAAGATCCCCCACACTTAGCCCTTTGCTCGTCCCGAGTAAAGTTTAGAACTAAGGTAGAAAAGATATTTTCTTGATAAAGACAACTTGCACAAAGGTTATTCAATGCCTTACCTTCGTCTGCGAGCCTTTGAATTTTTTCCTCACCGTTTTGGACTGTTGAAGAATGGAACAATCCTGATTCGAGCACCTTCCATATTTTGCTGCAAGTTTGGGATTTTTGCAAGATTTATCTAAAATAAAATTATTCATGACCTTACCCTTTTATTGTATCTCTCAATGTCGCTCATCTGTGTATCCTCACCAGAACTAGCCTTATCTTCCTACTTAAAAATGGCTAAGGTGGAGCTCGGTAGGGAAAATGAAGGCATACACTTGCACCACCCCTATTGCAAGGTCAAAGTTTGGATCCATAGAGGGATAATGCTTATGTTTACTTACTGATGATCAGACCGGTACACAAGGTGGATGACAACTCTTTTTCTTGACTGATTCTCTCCCCATTTTTTTGGGGTTGTACTTCTTTGGTACGCCATCTTTTTTTTGGGTCGTACTTCTTTGGTACGCTATCTTTTCTCTCTTCCTCGCTGTGGGTCATACTTTTTTGGCATGCCATCTTTCCTCTCTTTTTTTTAGACAAAGAGAGATTATCAGTCTAAGATTTTGGAGCATTCATTTTGCGGAATGAATAAACACTTGTGCACAAGAACTAAATCAGAAAAGTAAATTAAGCATATCGCTCAAGGGTCTCAAAATTTGATGAAGCTCAAAGTGATATCAAGACAAGGAGATAAGCTTTCCAATGGCACCGGTTCCATCTTATTATCTGATCCGAGTCAACGGTAACACTACAAGAAATCATTTAATCTGTGACAGTTTTTCAGCGACACTTTCAGAAAACGTCATTAACAGCACTGATCTATGACATTTTTCTATTTTCCATCATGGATCTGCATTTTGGATATTGAAGCCCAAAATACAGTGACGTTTTGTTAAATTCGTCACAATCTGGCCTAGTTAGCTATGACGTTATAGCAAATTCGTCACTATCAAATCGTCACACTCAATTTCTTAGCATGTTGCCACATGCCAGGCGCCATGTCACCGCCACGTGCCTACCCACGCGCGCCATGTCACCATTGATCTTTTTTTTATGTCAGCTGAACAAATTAAATGAGTTTTTTTCAAAAAATTCTGAGTGGGGGGGGGGGGTTCGAACCTGGGTCGCAGCACTGAAGGCCAGAGCGCATTACCACTGGGCTATTTGCTCGGTTATGGAATAGTGTGGCTTTCTAACTCATTTATTCTGTAATAAATGGGTTCTTTTCTCATCCCACAAAATTACTAGGCGAGATTCTTTTCGTATCGCTCGGGCCTATCCCGTCGCACTGCTTCCGCCGCCGCCATGCTCGCCGTCGCCGCACCCCTGCCGCCCCCCATTGCCTAAGGCTCGCACCATTGGCACCGCCACCTTCAAGCGCCGCCCCCTTCAAGCCCCGCCGCCCACCATTTGCCGGATCCCGATCTGACAACACCCCGCCGCCGCCAAATCACGGACGTGCTCCCGACGATTCCCGACGTTCCAGGCGTTGGGCGGCCACCGCGCTAGCCACAGCCGCCCCAGGCCCTACCAGTATGCTGGAGGCGCACAGCGAGTGCGCGGCGGCGGCCGAGCCGAGGGTGCATGGCCTGCTGGCGCCATTGCCGCACCAACATCATCAACGGCCTCGCGAGCACGACACCGAGAGCATCACAGTCATGTTGCCCTGACTCCTCTTGCGAGGCACACCTTCTTCCCCACCTAAAGACCGTCCTACAGTGAAGGTATGGACTCTCTGTCATCCCTTTCTTTTGTTTGTTGAATTCAGCTTCTGAAAAGTGCAAGAGTAGCTTGTTTATTTGGGTTGTTCTGCAATGTTTCATTAGATGGATCGAAGCTGGGTGAATGGCAGATTATTTTCCCCTGAGTACATTGATGGTGTCAATGAATTTATGAGCTTTGTTCAAGGAAAATTCACTGGCAATGTTGAAATTCTATGCCCCTGTAGTAGATGCCTTAATCAGAAATACTAATGTCAGGCTCTTGTGAGGAAGCACATATTGATGAATGGCATGGAAAGTAGTTATACTCGATGGATTCATCATGGGGAGTCCTTGAATGTAGATATTATTGATCATGCTGCTAATGTGCATGATGCTATTGATGTTGATGGTGTGACAGAGGAGTACAACTATGGTGCTGATCCTTGGGAAGAGGTTTTAGGAGACCTACACACTGCGGAGCAAGCAAGACATGATGAAGAAAATCAGGATGGTGATGTAGAACCTCATGAGCAAGATTCATTTTTCAAAATAGCTATGAGGGAGGCAAAACGTCAATTGTATCCGGGTTGTACCAAATTTTCAAGGTTCTCCTTTGTGGTAAAGCTTCTTCATATGAAGTCTTTCTATAGGATAAGCAATTCGGCTTTTTCAGCAGTAATGAAGCTATTGGCTGAAGCATTCCCGGAATGCAATACACTCCCAAAATCATATGAGGAAGCAAATAGGCTTGTAAAGGAACTAGGTCTTGCATATGATTCAATACATGTCTGCTACAATAATTGTGTGTTGTTCAGAAAGTAATATGCCAACCATAACAATTGCCCTGTTTGTGATCTCTCAAGATGGAAAGACCCAGAAAGAAAGAAGATACCACAGAAATTGTTGCAGCATTTTCCATTGGCACCTAGGCTAGGAAGGATGTTTGCAACCAAAGAAGCATCAGAAGAAGCACAGTGGCACAAGTTAAAGCGGCAGCCTAGTGAGAAGGAAATGAGCCACCCAGCTAACGGTGAAGCATGGCAAGATTTTGACCGAGTATATCCAGACTTTGCAAAAGATCCAAGAAACATTAGACTTGGACTAGCTACTGATGGGTTCAATCCTTTTTCAGAACATAACTCAAGAAATAGCATGTGGCCTGTATTGGTTGTGCCATACAACCTTCCACCCTGGGCATGCATGCAAGAGTCAAACTTCATGATGGCGTTGCTTATTCCAGGACCTAAATCACCAAGGAAGGACTTTGATGTGTTTTTAGAGCCTCTTATAGAATATTTGCTTGATCTTTGGAAAGGTGTGCCTACTTATGATGCCCTTACTTGCAAACCATTTAGCCTTCGTGCTACAGTTCTTTGGTGCATCCATGATTACCCAGCTCTGAGTACTCTTTCAGGGCTTACCACAAAGGGCTATTTTGCATGTATCCATTGTGACAAGCACCCTCTTTCCTACGGGCTAAGGAGCAAGATTGGGTATTTTGGGCACTTTCGATTCCTTCCAAAGGGACACCGTTTGCGGAGAAACAATGAGTATGCTGGACTTCATGAAAGCGATGACCCACCAGAGAAATTCACTATAGAATTGTTGCTAGCTGAATTGGAGAAAGTTAGAGATGTTAGACCTGGGAAGCAACAAGAAACTGGGAAGAGGAAGCGTTCTGAAATGGAAGCGGGTCGTGTGCGAATTTGGAGCCGAATGGTTAGTTTATGGAAGTTGCCGTATTGGAAATTTTTGAAGCTGAGGTATAATCTTGATGTCACGCATATTGAGAAAAACATATGTGAGGCCCTCATTGGGACAATTTTGAACATACTTGGGAAGACAAAGGATACAACTAAAGCAAGGCTTGATCTAAAAGATTTAGGAATTAAAAAGGAGCTGCAATTTAGAGATGATGGAGAATCATGTGAGATGCCGCATGCTCGGTACACCTTATCCACAAAAAATAAGAAGGCCTTTTGTGATTGTCTACGGAAGGTAAAATTTCCAGATGGATTTGCTTCTAACATCTCAAGATGTGTAAATGCTGAGGGAACCAAGGTACAATGGCTGAAAACACTTGATTATCACATTCTTTTGCTAAGAATCTTACCAGCTGCTATGAGAGGACTTTTGGACAATGATATTTATGAAGCAATAGCGGAGTTAGGGAAGTTTTTCAGGGAACTATGCAGCAAAAAGCTTAACAAGGATGTATTGGTTGAAATGAAGAAAGAGATCCCTATAATTTTGATGAAGCTTGAGAAAATTCCCCCCCGGCATTCTTTGATGTGATGATGCACCTTGCTGTCCATCTACCTGATGAAGCATTACTCCGAGGTCCTGTGCAATTTGGTTGGATGTACCCGATTGAAAGGAGGCTTTACACTTTGAAGCGCTATGTGAGGAATAGGGCTCGGCCATAAGGTTCAATTGCCGAGGCATATGTTGCTGATGAATGCCTGACATTTTGCTCTAAGTACATGGATGATGTTGAAACAAGATTTAATCGAGAACCAAGGAATAAAGGGTTTCTTGATGAAGAGGCCTATGGTGTTGATGTTTTTGGGCATGGAGTTCATTTTACTTCTGAAAATGAACTTGTATACGATGAAGATTCCTTTTAACAAATGGTGTGGTATGTGCTTAACAACTGCAGTCAAGTTGAGAAATATGTGAAGTAAGTTGTGAGGTTTGCCTTCTTTCTTTTTTTTGCATCTTTGAAGTTGACAGATGCTAACTTCACATATTTCTTTTTTTGGCAATTTTTTTGCAGCATATTCAGAGATGAATTAGAGACTGCAGGGGTGCATAACATTGAAAGAAAGATTCGGCTTGGCTTTCAGAATTGGTTCAGGAACCATGTAAGTTTACATTCGCATCTATTAGGCATTTTATTCTATAAAGATTCTGATTTGTGTGTGTTGCATGTGGCAGATCATGAGGTTGCGGGATACTCATCAAGAAGAGGTAGATGATGATCTCTTTTCATTGGCATGCGGCCCTGATTTTAGAGTCAGAAAATACTCCTCGTGCATTGTGAATGGTGTGCGCTTTAACACTATTGACCGTGACAAGAATAAGAAAACACAAAACAATGGAGTAATGACACAAGGTATGCACAATGGTCAGTTCATTGATTTTTTTGGAACCTTGAAAGAGATAATTCAGTTAGAGTATAATTCTGATGAGAGGACAGTAGTTTTGTTTAAATGTGAGTGGTTTAAACTGGATGGGAGGAGGACTGAACTTAATTATGATGGCTTCTTTAAAAGCATCAATGTTGGAAGTCTATGGTACAAGGACGATTCTTTAATATTGGCCACTCAAGTTAGGAAGGTCTTCTATTTGCCAGACACAAAACTGGGTGAGAATTGGCAAGTTGTTCAGACATTCGACCATAGGCATCTATACAATGTAAGCGAAACCGAATCTGCACAATATAATGCTCCTGTATATCAAGAGGATGAAAGTTGTGAGGATGAGCAAAGGCGAGAACCACTAACAAACATTGCACCTGAGATGCCTTTGAATAGAGATGATGAACAAGGCCTTATTTTTGGGGCTGATGAAATTGCTCGGTTGGTGAAAGAATGTCATAGAGGTCCAGCTACAACTGTCGTTGACAGTGATGGTGAAGATGAAGAAGATGACACGCTTTTGCGGTATTGTAGCAATGATGAAGGAGGGAATACAACTGTTGTTGACAGTGATGATGAGTAGCTGCTACCAATTATTTAGCACTATTTGTTTTTGTATGCAGAATTTGTAATGTTGTGATAATGAAACACATGTATTGGAATTCACAAGTTTTCTGTGAGACAATACTATTCACTCTCTTATAATGTTTCTGTCATTGTGAGACAATTCTGTTCACTCTCTTATGATGTACTGGAATTCTTATATTTCTGTAATTGTGAGATAATTCTATAATGTCATTGTGAGATAATTCATTCTATAATTCTGTTCATAGCAAGACTGATTGTATAAGTAACACATTTATATCACAGAACATAATATCATAGTACATTTATATCACAGAGCATAAGTAACACATAGTACTTGACACATAATACTCCTAGAGATGAGCACATACAACACCAGCTCACATAATACTAGTTGACTAGCAGGGACACAATTCTACTTGAGATGAGCACCTACAGGACACATAGTACTTGACTAGCAGGGACATGATCGCACAGAAGATCCCTTCTCATGCAAACCAAAACCAAAACCAACGCCTTCTTCTGTGATGGATCAGTTGGTGCTCCTTCGTGGTGCTACCATTTTGGTGACAGGTCAGTAGACTGGAATCCGCCACTTCTCGGATGCCTTCTTCTGTGCTGCTGCAAGTTGACGTTCAAGTGACAACTTTGCTGCTTTTTCTTTTTCCAGGGTATCAACAAATCCACTGATCTTCACTTCTTTTGCATCTATCTTGCTCTGCAACTTCCAGATTTTCCTAATTTCTCCTTGAGAGGTCACCTACATGTCAAATTCAGGTTGTAGATATTTCAGTGCTAGTGCTAAGCAAAAATAACGATATATACTATGTCTGCATGGAAATGGACAGTGCAGTGTATCAAATTCTAGTGACAAATTATCAATTTCATCATACATAACTCCTAGAGTTGAAATGATAAAAGTGCTCATGGCTGACACATATATTGCTAAAATTATCAATTCAGTTTAGCCTCCAATAATATTAAGTCTCTGAATTAAGTCTGACAGTTCATATATAAGACAAACTATACTGGAACAAGGCAAATATGATATTCTCACAGTTGAAATGCAAAGATAAAAATGATACACGTCTCTGAATGCCAATAAGAAAAGAAAAAAAAGGAGTTCACGGATGGCATCACCTCCTCCTTTTTCTTCTTCTTAGAGGTCGCCGAGGAGGATTTGCCAAGGGTTGTCGATACCTTCTTCTTCTGCTTGGACCTGAAATCGTGCGAGGTTAGCCTCACCTTATCTTCCGTGCTGCTTGAGGTAATCACCTGTAATTTTTAATCATACATAATCAGTTGATGAATAAAAAAATAGGCATGGTAAAAGATCATCTGCATGTAATTGTTATTCTCCAACATGGAAAGATGTGGCTTCAGTACTGCACATTTACAAGGCAAAGGGACAATACCACATAGATAGATTTCAAGGTTTTTTCAGAATACGCTAGTTCATTTCATTATATGACTAGCATGCACAGGTTGCCATTTACAAGGCAAAGGGACAATACCACATCCAACACGATTGCAAGGCAAAATGACCATACCACATATAGGTAAACCTATTTACAAACTAAAAGGATGCACAAGTGCATCGACCAACAGCATCTACTTTTTTCCTTGCTTCTCTTGTAGTTCCTGAATTCTATAACCTGACATACGAAGACGAGTACGCAGGAATTCCACATCAAATTCAAGTACACCGCATTGCATCCTGGCTTCATCGCGCTGGGCCAGTGCTTCATCACGTTGTTGAATGGCTAAATTGTACTTCTGTTTAGCCTCTTTTTTGAACTCGAACTCCTTCCTCACAGCCTGAGCTTCCATCTGCACCAGATGTAATTCCTTCCTCATAGTGTAAGCACAAAAATTCACATTTTCTTGCTAAAAAGTCAAATTGTAGTAGAAAAGTATATATAAGTTGCAGCCAGGTAGCCCAATGGTCAGGTTTGTTCATCTGGTTTGTTCTAACCACTGTATGAGCTTGATAATTGGAACAAAATTCTATTCAATTCATCCAAAATTCGTTTTGTGAATGTGCACAGGTAGCCCAATGGTCAGGTTTGTTCATCTGGTTTATTCTAACCACTGCATGAGCTTGATAATTGGAATAAAATTCAATTCAATTCATCCAAAATGGTCAGGTCAACTGAGTCGTACCAAATCTGAGTCGCGGTCATCGCCGGACGCCGAGTCACCGTCATCGCCGGAGTTCGAGTCATCGAGGACGACAACTGGAATCGCGATCGCGTCGGAGTTGCCGTCGCTCTCACTCTTCCGACCGCCCGTCCTCCCCACGCCGCCAGAGGAGGGGGAAGCGCGGCGCGCTTTAGCCCAAGCGGAGCGCTTCACCCTTCCGCCCAAGGAGGGGGAAGTGCTGCAGAACTTGCCATCCTTGTCTCTGGGTTGCAGCCGGGCATGCTCCGACCGCTTCCTGCACACCATCGAGCGAGGAGGGGTGACGCTCCGCTGCTCGCCGGATCGAGTTGGGGGGGGGGGGGGGGGGGGGGGGACTCGTGGTCCTCGCCAGGTCTACGGGCCGGCATAACCGGCCCGTAGCATCGCGCCTGTAGATCTTCCTGCCGCCGCCGGCCATCGCCCTCTGCGGCATGCTGCCCACCCGCGCTGCCGCCGGTGGCCACCCGCCCCGGCGCCGCTGCCCTCCCCCTCTGCCGCATGTTGCACTGCCGCTCCGTCGCTGGTGGGTGTTGCCCTCGGCCGCATCGCCGCTCACCGGATTGAGAATGGGGAGAGGGAATCGATTGGAATGGGGGGAGAATCCTTATAAGTGCCGTGGAGTACTATTCTTATAAACAATATGAACGCGAAAAAATGATTCTGCCCGTGTAGCCCAATGGTTGGAACCTAACTTATGTCTGCTGGTGCCCGCAGTTCGATTCTCCAGGGCCACAATTTTATTGCATTGTTTGCCCACTTAAAAAAATCAAAGTCGAAGCCCACCAAAAAAATAGTGGGAAGCCGGAATCGAACCGCCAACCTCAGGTTCAAGCATGTAATGTCTTAACCACTGGTATCCAAGCGTACGTGTGCTTTTCTGACACATGTTTTTCTTTATATATAGACCGTAATTAACGTGCCACCCACTAGCACGTGGCAGCACCTAGATGGTCGCACGAAGAACAGGGACACATGGCGCGACGAGGTTGCTGTATACTTCAGATTTTCTTTTTTAAATCCGAAATATAAACTTCAAACTTGTATTTCATAGTCATATTAACTTCAAATTTGCCGATTCTTTTTTCTATCTTTTTGTAAAATTACGATCTTTCATTTAATATTATTTTCTGATGCGTTCATTGTGAATTTATAAATCAAATTTATATGACTGCATTTCTCCCATATTCGAGTACAATAACAACATATATTTGTACATAAGAATTGGTAATGTGACTTCATATTGTACAATGTTATGCTTAACATGAGGTCATATCCAAATATGAAGTTCATACAAGTTCGAAAATGTTATGTGCTACTCAAATCTCAAAGTTTGAGTTGAGTTGTATGAAACCATATGAGAGATGCATCCATTTATGAGCAAAGTATACTACCTCTTTATCCAAATCACTTAATTTTTTTTGGCAAACTGATGAACCTAAAATATGCTGCAAAACCAATTTTTACCATTTTTTATTACATTTACATAAGATAATTGTTATGTGTGGTCCTTTGGAGCAAGAAGTTTGAATTATCCCTAGAAGGCAATAGAATTTTTCACCTGTCTCCTGAACATGGTTTAAAATGCGACATAGCAGGTTAAATATATTTTTTATTCATTTTTTCAAATATTTTTGCAAGCACCCATAGTTCAAATTGAGATAAAAAAACACAAAAAAGCCCACTTACATGATACAAAAGATCAAATTTGGTTATTTTTTTAAATTACAAGTTCATGACTGGGCTCCTTATTTATACGTGGGAAAAAAATGAAATACTCGTGATAGTTTTTGGTTTGAAAATTACTTTAAATGGTGTCTTATATTTTTTTTAATTTAGATGAAATATAGTTCAATTCACAAGGGATTCATTGGCGCGTGGGCTGAGTTCAGTTTTCCCTCCTCCCGCCCACTCCTTTGAGTCCTCCGTGCGGCAACCCAAAAAAACTAACAGCCAAATTACGACAATACCCTCAGCTTGCTGTATGAAGCGGTAGCTTGGTAAAAATACACACATCTCATCCGCATCCTCCTCAAATACCCCAGAAACCCTAGGCGGCTGGCCTCAAATCTCATCCGCATCTCCTCCTACTCCACAGCCGCCGCGCCCCCATGTCCTCCTCCGCCTCCAGCCGCGGCGGCCGTGAAGCCTCCGCCACCAGCCGCAGCGACCGCGAAGCCTCCGCCGCCAACTCGCCACCGCGGCCTCCACTTCTCGTCCCCCATCTCGCTACGGCGGCTATGACCCTGCCTCCGTCATCCAGGCGCGGCAGCCACGACTCCTCCTCCGGCGCCGCGGCAGCCACGTCTCGCAGCAGCCAGGTCTCCTCCGCCGCAGCGGCGGCCACGACTCTTCCTCCGCCATCCGGGCACGCCAGCCACGTCTGCTCCACCACCGCTGTGGACCACGTCGGCCAAGACTTCTCCTCCGCCAAGCCCGGATCCTTCTCCGCTATGCTCGGTTCCTCCTCCGCCGCCGCGAACCACGCCGGCAACAACTTCTCCTCTGCCATGCTCACGAAGGGTGGATCCAAGAATCCACAAGCTATGTGCTATTTCACATCTTTGTCTTCTGATTGAGTGGCGTGAACATGTCTTCCTGTGTGGTGGCGTGGCCTTGTGCTTGGGTGCCTTCCCTACAATTTTCTTTTCTTTGAAGTAGCTACACGAGAACTCAGGGCCGAATTTTGTTTAGCTACACGAGAACTCAGGGCCGAATTTTGGGTGCCTTATATTCAAGTCTAGCAGTTAGGGTACAATGAATTGGCGTGGTTTAGGACAGTTATGGGTACCCAAGTCCAGCAGTTCTTTATTTCTCCATCCTCAATAGAGCGTTTCTTTTCAGGGCTTAGCTATTCATGCACCATGATATAGTTGTGGTTTTGTCCATTCAAGCTTCGACCCTTGCTAATTTGGGTAATCTTTAAAATCTATCCACATTTATTTATTAATCTTCAATACTGTAGTACTGGTTAAATTGGACATTCACGCATCTGTTGTAGTGATTAAATTGACCATTCAAGCTCGTATCCAGATTTATTTATCCTCAATGTTGTAGTATTGGTTAAATTGTCAATTCAAGCATGTGTCCTAACATTTTTAATCTCTTCGTACTACACCTTCCTAATAGGTTCTTAATCTGATCATGTTTTATATCACCATAGGACCGCCGCTTCATCCGTATGAAGAGGAGCGCCTAAGACAATGTATGCAGAACAGTGCAAGGTTGCAGCAACTTGGAATTCCTGGTTATACTACTTGTTTTGCAAGAGCATCTGCAACTTATAAAGACAAGAGCAAGAAACATCAGAGAAGTAGAGAAGACTCTGAATCCGACTATGAGCCTTCACAAGAAGATAGTTCTGTACAAGATTTGGTTGATGATGACATTTCTAAGGTGATAACTTTTCCATCGTATCAGAGCTTATCTTGATTTCTATTTGGTAAATATAATTATCTGCAAACTCTATCCAATAATGTTTGCTTCCCTTTGTAGCAGGGCTCTAAGAGGAACATCGGCAGAAAAACTAACAACCAAACCTCAGATGCACCACCTATTAGAGTGAGGTTTCGCGCTCGTAAGAGGGTGTATGCCGAGAACCTCCCTACTGAAGCTCGAAGATCAAAGAGAATTAATTCTAGGCCTGATGCAAGTCTTCCACCAAGTGGCAACCATGTCCCACCTCCATCACACCCTGATGTGAGCCAACAAGTTGATCGACCAGCTGGAACAGGCTAGTTCTACTATCATGTTTCTCATTATATTACCTTTGATTAGCTGATGAATGCACTCTTACTTCCTGCTATATTTTAGATGAGGCAACTAATGTCGTACCACAAGCTGATGGTCACAACAATCTGGGCACCGAAGGTGATGCTTTCTTATTGTCAATAAAATAACTTTGTTTGCATGATGAATGTGTTCTTACTATCTGCTATTTTTAGATTGTAATGATGAGCTTCATGAGAACACCATGGTAGCTGATGCAAATACCCAACCAGCTTGCAACACCCTGATGACTAATGAAAGTAATTGTTTGTTCATTTATTTGCCATATTGGATATTACATTACTAGTTTAGTTGCTGAATGTTACTTGCGATATTATTAATCACTTACAACTAGGAGAGGATCGATGGAACCGAGGAGTTAATATGGGGCATGGTCCGCAAAGGATGAACCGGTCTTGTCGTGGCAAGCTTCCAATTATCATACCTGAAGGGTATATCAGGCCTGTAGTGCCTGATATTGCTTCAAAGTATGCAACTGAATGCAACATCGCTGTTAGGAACCATGTGCCTGTGCTCAAGCACTGGAAGGAATACAAGAAACACCCGGCTCTGATTGACCTTTTTCTGGGAATACTATGTGTGAGTACATTCTCCAAGTCCTTTCCTCTGTTTATAAATCTACGCGCATCATCTATTTATAAATCTGAGTTTTCACTGTTTTAAATCATGCACCCTATTGTCTGCTAAATAAAAATCTGCAATACTCTAAGCATAAAGAAATTCTGTATAGTAAATTTTCTGCCATGTCTAATAGTACAGCTGTGATTCCCTCCTTATGTTTTTTTCCAATAGAATCTGGTCATAAATGTCTTGAAAGCTATACATTTTCTCAGCTATCATATTTCTTATACATGTTATTCCATCTGATTAGGCAAAGTTCGATATTGACACAAATGATGCTATAGTTAGAAATGGTTGCATTGAAATGATGAAGTCTGCAGTTCGCCAACAACGACATAGGCTGAAGAAAGACCATTTTGATCCTTTTCCACTGCATTTGGTTTCGAAAACTTCTCCTATCAAATCAACAAGTAATGAACAGTGGATGGACCTTGTAGAATCATGGAAGAGTCCCAACAAAATGGTATTCCATCCCTAAAATACCAACCTCCACCTTGTACATGATACTTTGGCACTTGTCTAACATGTATTATTTATATAATGTAGGAGGCATGTCAAAAGAATAAAGACAATAGAGGCAACATCAAGTTCCATCAAACAACTGGCTCTCGTAGCTACCCTTTTTTTGTAGAAAACTTGGTAAGTGTCAATGCGCAGTTCATGTGTTAGCCTCTTCTCTTTTGTCTTCTACATAAGGTACAACTTTGCATGATTCACTTCACGTACAATGTGGTACATACTAGTATTTCTATTTGCTGGTAGTGACTGCATATCTATTTTGTTGAATTGAACAAGTTCTGTCCTGTTTAGCAAATTTTTAGCTACTGTAGATATGCCTCACATGCATGACTGTAGTGCTACCATTTTGCATATTTTTGACATACTTCCATGCATGATTGATCAGTTTCCTATTCCCTAGTGAACATGTTTAGATGTCTGTTCTGACTAGTGAGTAGGCTGGTTTTGTCTTCTATGCAACTTTACATAATTCATTTGTCATACAATGTGGTACATAACTAGAATTTCTATTGCCTGGTAGTACCTGCATTTCTATTTTGTTGAATTGAACATGTTCTGTCCTGTTTTACCAAATATTTAGCTGTTCAAATGTCTCAAGTGCATGACTATAGTGAACCCATGCTGTATAATTTTAACTTTACTTCCATTCCTGATTAACTAGTTGCCTATGCCCTGAATACAAAGTGAACATGTTTACATTTTTTTTAAGTGAGCATGTTGTTCTGTCATTTGTTGCTACAATAAGCGCTATGACAAATTAAGTGATCTGGCTCCATATAATTTTTTTCCCAGGGATATGAGTTTGAGGATAATGTGCCTAATGCATTTGATTTGTTCAAAGTCTGCCACTATAGTAGGAAAAAAAGGATTCACACCTGCTGTACAATTGGCTATTGTAAGTCACCTCTGATGGTTACATTATGAATTGATTATTTCAACCTTTGAGGATATTGTTAGTCACCCATGATCTTGAACCATATTTTCTGCTTGCTTCCTTGCTAGACTGAAATGGAAAACCAGCTGGCAGCAGAACCACCAGAAGGTGAAGAACTCAAGTCAAAGGCTGAGGTTGTAGCTGATGTGCTTGAGCGCAATAGCAAGAATCAGTTCCTTCAGAAAGTGGGGCTACAGGCTGAACAACGACCAAGGATCAGTGGACGTGATGCTGCAGCACAACTGGAAGCAGAGAAGATGGCAAATGCTGATCTTCGATCAATTATCAGCAACCAATCAAAGCAGCTGGAGGAAGTTGAACAGGCAAGGATAAGGGACAAAGAAGAGATGAACAAGAAGTATGCAAACTTGGAGGCCAAACTTGAGCTTTTGCTGGGTACAAATTGACAAAGCTTACTGACTTGCTATGCTACTTTTTGTTAGAACCAGACTTGTGTAGTTGCTGCCCATCTTTTGCTGTGTTGTGCACTGCTAGTCTAACCATTGGGAATTTTTGTTGTCGGCACAATTTTTGTACTGTGCTCTATAGCATTATGATCCTGATTTGAACTATTGTTCTGGTGATGGTAATTTGGATGATAAATTTTTTATCTCGTGGGCTGAATTGATTATTTGATAAATGGGCTAAATTTTTCATGGGCTTGGCTGTTTCAATCTGATTGGAATTGTAATGGGCTGAGAATGGCCCATCTTAGTGGCCTAGTATCAAAATGAACCCAACAACAAGTGGGCCAGGTTTTTTAGAAAATGCCACATCATCAGCCATGTTGGCTGCCACGTCATTGGCCACATAGGATGCCACATCAGCCACCACGTAGGATGCCACGTCAGCCGCCATGTAGGATGCCACATCAGACGCCATGTCATCGGCCACGTCAGCCGCCACATAGGATGCCATGTCAGCCGCCACGTAGGATGCCACGTCAACGTCCATGTCATTGATAGTTGAACACATGGCATTATCCATGACAATATCTGTAATGTTTATTTTCGTCATAGATATTGGGCTTGGGTTGGGCTGAGTGGACTTCGGGCCATTTTGTGACGGTTTAAAAACGTCATAGATCGTGCCATTCTGTGACGATTACAGAAAAAAACGTCACTCGATTTAATCTGTGACGCTCAATACATAACGTTATCCGAAATCGTCACGAAATCGTCATAGATGATGTTTTGTGACATTTTTTCAGCAATCTATGACACATTTATTTTGTCATAGATTAAATGATTTCTTGTAGTGTAATCATCGAAACAAGAGGACATCCAGAATCTGTCAGGGTGCTATGCCGCCTATTTTGGGCCTTTGGTCCGTGTACCTTGTTTGGGGTCCATTAAAGGACGCGTCTAGGGGTCCTTGACCGATCCCAAGTCTTTATAAAATTTAGTTTTCATGCATGTTCCGATTTATGTTTTGCTTAGATTATTCTATCAGGAACAGTTTCACCGTCGTTGGTTTGTTGGATTCCAACTTTGAGAGCTTAATCATTCATATGCAATTTCAGTCACTCCGTTCAGCTGGTAGATTTTAGGCTGCTTTTGGCTGATCTAGGCTGCAACTCTTCCAGCCATAAGCAGCAGAGCAGCAGCCCTACTGCTTGCAGCCGGGCATTGTAGCACGGATGGAAGCAGTGTAGCAAAACTGAACAACTGGTGTAGGCCATCTGAACGGCTGCTGTGGACCAACCGAATGGCTTGGGCTGCTCAGTCCAGGCAGAAGCAGCCCTGCAGCCAAGAGCAGCTAAAAATAGTGCAGCCGAACGGAGTGAGTAGCGTTCTTCCTTGGTTTGCTTGTTTTCTTCCATTTGTAGGCTGGGATTAGCTTTCGTGGCGAGGTCAACCAAGCAACGCACGGTTGATAACCAAGAGATGACGTGTGCTTCGGTTGCGGGCTCGGCTCTTGTTGATCGGAAGCTGGATCACTTGTGCCAGGTTGTCGACAAATCAACAGCTATTCTCCTTACGCTAGATCGGGCACCCTCGTGCTTCCATCACAATTCACACCTACTCTCTATTTTCTTTTTCTTCCTTCTTCACCCTTCACCTCCTCCTCTAGCTCTCCCTTGTTCCAATGGAGATTGCAGCCAGTAGGGACTGCATATGCACTGAACCAATGAACTGAGCAGCATAGGCAGATTGAGCTCTGTAATCACCGTGCATGCAATGTGCATTCTGTCTCTAAGTTAGCTGGTCGAAGGTGCCCTGAAGGAATTGACATCCTAAACAAATATAAGTTCAGGATGATGATATGACCTTTTGTAGGGCTCATACGATGAACTAACTACCAATCCACACACAAAGTAAGCATCATCTGTATGTCACCTACATGTGATGCTATACTATTATAATTAATATATCACTTTGAATCTGGGATGATTACAGTCTTTTGAAATTCAAACAAGTAAAAACCACAACGTGCTCGAATATTATATGGCTGCATGCCAAATACACCTCGCTCTGCGTGTAACAAGAAATATAGATATCAGATGAACTTATGACTTGCCGCTTGCGTGCATCAGTATACATGCGTAACATGGGTTCCGGCCTCCCGCCGGCCCGGCCGTTGCGTGGTTTACGACTTTGCGTGTTTTGACTTGGCTGCCGTCGGCCGTCGGCCTCGAGCGTCGCGGAAGCCGGAAGGTCAGAGCGCGGCCAGCGGCGCATGAGCGCTGCACTTGACTTAGCAGTGAGTGTTAGCACTGCTCGCAATCATAGTGCTAGCTTACGTCCGATGTGTAAGTAAGTAGGGATGGGAGCAGATCGAATTTGCACAGAATTAAATTTGAATAGAATCTTTTATCATATTATAAATTAAATGTGGAGACGGATTCGAATTCGAATATTTCGGATACAAATACAAAATGGATACTTCGGATTCGAATATTTACTCAATATACAAAATAATATTTAGCTACTTTTTTATTTGTAGTTTTAGAATACAAAATCTTTATACATGTTCAAACTAAAGTATGGCAACATAATAAAGATAGCTTGTTAAAAATAGTTTATCTATCAATAAATATTTTAATGAATAAATAAATAAAAATATAACTAAAAATAAAAATATATTCTAATAAAATACAAAATAGGCAAAATGGTTCCCGAACTCTTGGCAAAGGGTCAAGTTCATCCCTCTATAAATCGTGTTTGGTCGTGTGTGTATAAAATTTTGCTACTTTGACAACTAATTAGAGGTATTAAATGAAGTCTAATTACAAAACCACCTTCGCAACCATGGTTACCGTAGCAGCATTGTAGCTAATGAGACCTTTGACCGTTCGATTATAGAATAATTAGAGTATGGTTACTGTAGCATTACTGCATCTAATTATGAATTAATTAGACTCATTAGACTCAGCTCGCAAAATAATACCTATCTGAAAAAGTTTTGCAAACAAATTTCGTCTAATACTTCATACAGGCAAAATTCTCTTTTCGCAAAAAATTTTATGCGTAAACCAAACACACCTTTTGGATGGGCCAATTTAGTTCTCCAACAATCGAATTTGGGTTCAGTTACTGCTTTGTACGAATTCGACCTCCACACCGTCACCTCACCTGACGCCCAATACCAAAAGACCTGTTTGGCCTTGCTCTCCCGCAGACCCCTCCCGCAGGGCCGCAGCATGCCTTTGCAGCCCCCCTCCATTCAATTCCGTGGTGACGACATATGTAAGGATGGAAATGGATTGGATTCGCACGGATACAGATTCGAAAATCTCGAATAAATATATTTCTGTTTTCTTCCTGTTTCCATCTCTTAGGATGGAAATGGATCGGATTCTGTCGAGTACTACAATATGGGGCACCCTAACTTAGGGATTAAAACACCTCCAAAAACATAAAACACAATCAAGCAACTAATCCAAAGACCCCACCCTGGAGCAGTGGCGTCATCTATGCTTGGACGCCCAAATCCTCTCTAGGTGCAAAAGGCCCCCGGTGTGCAGTGCCATCATATATGCTTGCACGACTGACCCTCTCCAAGTTCAAAAAGGCCCAATACGCACTCGGCCCACGGCCCAACACCGGAGTACGGCTCGCCGAGGCCTCCCAAACCGCGAGACAATCTCCGTCTCGTTCGAAACCCCCCTCGGCTGAGCCCTCCGCGGGCCTCGGCGCGAGGGGAAACTCCGCCTCGCTCGAGATCCCCCTCGGCGGACTAGGACTGTGACCCACCCGCTCAGCGGGACAGGCGCATTTATTACCAACCACTCCACGGCATGGTGCGGGTGTCAGACGGCGTCAGCGGCCACGCAACACAGCGGACATGACCGGAATCTCGTCCGCCAACTCCGGTCACTGTGCCACCATTCCCGGCGCTGTGCGGGCTTGCCATGCACTCGAACCTCCTCCCGGGGGGACGAACACTCTGGCATATACATGCACTCGAGTTCATTCCTCCACATATTGGCACTTTCCTCAAACAACTCTAGCATACGCATAGACTTGGGAGCTTCTCTCCCTCTCTCGCCCAAGCTTGTATCCTCTACTACAGGCACCCCCGGTGCAAGATAATACAGTGCGCACTCTCTCTGCTGGACGTACGTCCCCATCGGCCGGAACCAGGATAAATCCCTTGTCATTGTGTTTCATCTTGCATCAACCATCTAGGGATAGGGACACGCAGCATCATCACTAGTTGGTGCTAGACCGCCGGGTCTAGACACCGACAGTTGGCGCGCCAGGTAGGGGAAGGCTGCGTGACAATCATCCTTTGTTCCCTCTCGCTCTCTAGATGGCAGACGGGCCACGCCTGCTCCCGCCAGGCACAGTGCTCCGGTTCGGGAGCCTTGAGTTCATGGCAACCGAAAACAGTTACTACATGGAGCTCCTCCCGCCCAGAGCCAATCCCGACACTTCTGCACCACAGCTCCCGCGCAGGAGGCGCTCAGGCCAGCGCGCGCGGCAGGCATGCTTGGAGCGGTGTAGGGTGGCTCGCCTCAGCTCCCCAACGTGGGTTGAAACTGGCGTGCCACAACCTGGCGCCGTGGTGAAGAATGCCACCCCTTCATCGCTAAAACCAGCAGCAGTGCCGACAAATGGAGATGCGTCAAGGCCGCCGCTGCATCCCTTCAGGAAGCGCACTCCGGCTGTGACCTACGCGTCGTCCATCAACACCAACATCAGCGTGTAAGAGGACTTTCCCAGGCATCACCTGATCTTGATCCGGAACCTCATCGCATCGACACTTGACAGCTCATACCCCAACTCCGCGGACGAGGGGTACGTCTTCGTACGCGATCGCGTGGCCCCAGAGTGGGACTACTCTAGGGTCCGCGATCGTGAGGCTTTTTTGTCGTTTTAGGTTGTGGCGGACTACTGCCTCACTTGCTCTAACGACTCTAGCGAGGGGGATTACGATCCCACTCAAGAGTGCTTCCTCGTCGAGCTAGGCGAGCTCAACAACGATGTGCCAGACGCAGCACACACGACGGTAGCACTGCCAGTAGTGCCTGCAGCACCCAGACCAGCCACCTCGGCGAACTCGGGGCTGCAGCAGGCACAGCTGGCGCACCTCCAAGAGCTTGAGGCCAAGCTCCACGAGGAGCATCTGCAAACCCAGAAGCTACGCGCCACGCTCGAGCAGGAGCGTTCTGGCCGTGGTGCAGGAGCCCGAGAGGCAGGACGCATCGCCGGGACCGGATCATGGCGGATGGCGACGTTGAGCACCAACCGACCTTGAACAGGGCCAATCAGAAGATCACCACTGCGGCTATTCTACTCCGAACCATGCCCGAACCCTCTACGCCCGAAGGCCGCAATCTGCGCAAGGAGGCGCAAGCGCTCCTCGAAGATGCTGCGGTGCAGCAGGCCGAGAGCTCTGCGTCTCGCATGCGCTCGGCAGCTTCGGCAAAAGCCGGTGGAACTGCACAACGAGATCGCGAGGCCTCGGTGCACACCCCACTAGCGGGAGGGGAGAAGGCACCCTCGGTACGACCGGCGGGCGGGGCCAAGGCACCCACGGTGCACGACCGTGTCAAGTTACCTCTTGTAAAGGAGCATATCCTAGATACGCGCGGTAAAGCCGACGACTGCGACGTCCGCAACGTCATCAACCAGAAGAAGCGGGGCGGTGCGACCCACTTCTACCACCCTTGGTGTGGCGGCCGCTATGACAGCAGGGAGGACAGGAGCCCATCATCGGAGCCCCCAGGCACCCGCGTGTTCAGCCAGGAAATCTGCGCTGCTCCGTTCCCCCTTCGCTTTCGTCAGCCCACCACCCTCACCAAGTACTCGGGAGAGACCGATCCTGGGCTCTGGCTCAACGACTACCGCCTGGCTTGCCAGCTGGGCGGTGTGAGTGATGACGCCATGATCATTCGCAACCTTCCTCTGCACCTTGCAAATTCCGTGCGCACATGGCTCGAACACCTTCCCGCCAACCAGATCCATCACTGGTCTGACCTGGTCAAGACCTTTGTGGGCAACTTTCAGGGAATTCTTGAGATCTCTGAGGGTGCCGTCAGCAACTTGACGAACCCTTGCGAGACTACATTCGCCGCGTCTCCAAGCATTGCACCGAGCTCCCCAGCGTCACCGATTCCGAAATCATCAGTGCCTTTCATTTGGGTACAATGTGCAGGGATCTGGTGCGCGAGCTGGGTCGGAGCCCTCCCACTAGTGCGAATGAGCTGGTTGATGTTGCTACCAACTTTGCCTCTGGCAAGGAGGCGGTCGGCACCATCTTCGATAGCAAGAAAGACAAGCGCAAGGGGGAAGCGCCCGCGGAGGGCAGCAAGACCAAGAACCCCGAGAAGAAGCAGAAGCGGGGAAGGAAAGGAAAGAAGAAGGGCCAGCAGAACCAGCGCGGTCAAGGGCAAGGGGAAGACTCCGATGAAGCCCTTGCCATCACCCCCGATCGCAAAGGTCCCCGAGGACCCCCCTCAGGGTGGTGGCCTGTTCGACGACATGCTAAAGAACCGTGCCCTTATCATAAGGGCTCGTTCAACCACAACCTCGAGGAGTGAGACATGCTCCGCAAATACTTCAACCGTCTCGGCCGCAAGGAAGAGACCAAGAAGAAGGACATGGGGGACAAGGGCGATGATGGCTACCCCTCGGTGGAGAACGTGTTCTTCATCTTCGGCAGACCAACGGCGAACATGTCCCCTCGGCAGCGCAAGCGAGAGCACTGAGAGGTCTTCTCCGTCCACAACGCCACGCCATCCTACCTCGACTGGTCGGAGGACACCATCTCCTTCAGCCGCGAGGACCACCCCGACTACATCCCGAATCCGGGACAGTACCCGCTCGTCGTTGATCCAGTCATCGGCAACACCCGGTTCTCCAAGGTGCTCATGGACAGAGGCAACAGCGTCAACATCGTGTACGTGCACACCCTAGAGCTCATGGGGATCGGCATGGATAAGATACATCCCAGCACGTCGCCGTTTCATGGCGTCGCGCCGGGAAAGCAAGTTTAGCCCCTCAGGCAGATCGACCTGCCCGTCTGCTTCGGCACACCGGCTAACTTCCGCAAGGAAGTGCTCACCTTCGAGGTGGTGGGGTTCTGTGGAGCGTACCACGCCATTCTGGGATGGCCTTGTTACGCCAAGTTCATGGCGGTCCCTAACTACACCTACCTCTAGATGAAGATGCCAGGACCGAAGGGTGTCATCACCATCGGCCCGTCATTCGAGCACGCGTACGAGTGCGACGTCGAATGCGTTGAGCACGCCGAGGCCCTGGCAGAGGATGAGGCCCTCGCCGCCGACTTGGAGAAGATGGCGAACGAGGCCATGGACTCCACACACCGATACGCTGGCAGCTTCGAGCCCGCCGAGGGTGTCAAGGACGTGCCCCTCGATCCCAACTGCCCCGATGGCAAGGTGCTGAGGATCAGCGCTACCCTCGACGGCATATAGGAAGTGCTGCTCGTCGACTTTCTCTGCACCAACGCTGACATCTTTGCATGGATCCCCTCGGACATGCCTGGCGTACCGAGGGAGGTCGCCGACCACTCCCTTGACATCCAACCCAACTCCAAGCCGGTGAAGCAGCGCCTGCGATGCTTCGACGAACTCAAGCGCCGGACGATTAGCGAGGAGGTGCACAAGCTTTTGGCAGCCTGATTCATCAAGGAGGTATTCCATCCCGAGTGGCTAGCTAATCCCGAACTAGTTAATAAAAAAATGGAAAATGGAGGATGTGCGTAGACTATACTGGTTTAAATAAAGCATATCCGAAAGTTCCCTTTCTTTTGCCACGAATTGATCAAATAGTTGACTCAACTGTGGGATGTGAACTTTTATCCTTTCTTGATGCTTATTTCGGTTACCACCAAATAAAGATGAAAGAGTCTGACCAACTCGCGACTTCTTTCATCACAGCCTTCGGCATGTACTGCTACGTCACGATGCCTTTTGGCCTTAGAAATGTCGGAGCCACATACCAGTAATGTATGCTCCACGTGCTTAGGGACCATATTGGGCGGATCGTAGAAGCGTATGTCGATAACGTCGTCGTGAAATCTAGGAAAGCTAACGACCTGGTGACCGATCTCAAGATCGCATTTGACTGCCTTAGAGCCAAGGGGATAAAGCTTAATAAAGAAAAATGCGTGTTCGGAGTGCCTCGAGGCATGCTCTTGGGCTTCATCATCTCCCAGCGAGGCATCGAACCCAACCCTGAGAAAGTTTCGGCCATCACTCGGATGGGGCCAATCTGAGACCTAAAGGGGGTGCAGAGGGTCATGGGTTGCCTGGCAACCCTTAGCCGTTTAATCTCACGCCACGGTGAGAAAGGTTTGCCCCTGTATCAACTCCTGAGGAAAACCGAGCGCTTTTCGTGGACCCCCGAGGCTCAAGAAGCCCTCGACAAGCTAAAGGCGTTGCTCACTCACGCCCCAATCCTGACACCGCCTATGGGCAGCGAGCCCCTCTACCTATACGTAGCCGCAACGACCCAGGTGGTCAGTGCAGCCATCGTTGTGGAAAGCCAAGAGGATGGACATGCTTTGCCCGTCCAAAGGCCGGTGTACTTCATCAGTGAAGTGCTATCTGAGACCAAGTCACGCTATCCACAGATCCAGAAACTGCTGTACGCAGTAGTCCTGGCTCGGCGCAAGCTGCGCCACTACTTCGAGACTCACCCCGTCACCGTGGTCTCGTCATTCCCTCTGGGAGAGATAGTCCACAATAGGGAAGCCACAGGTAGGATAGCCAAGTGGTCAGTGGAAGTTATGGGAGAGGCTCTCACCTATGCGCCTCGTAAGGTGATCAAAACCCAAATCTTGGTAGACTTCATTGCTGAATGGACCGATACTCAGTTGCCCCCACCACAAATCTAGCCGGAGTGTTGGACCCTTTACTTCGAAGGGTCGGTGATGAAAACCGGCGCAAGCGTTGGCATTCTTTTCATCTCGCCCCTCGGAGAACATATGCGCTATGTGGTACGCCTCCACTTCTCGGCATCCAATAACATGGCGGAGTACGAGGCCCTCCTCACCGGCCTCCGCATCGCCATCGAGCTTGGCATTAAAATGCCTCGACGTACGGGGAGACTCCCAACTCGTCATCGACCAGGTGATGAAAGAGTCCAGCTGCCACGACCCGAAGATGGAGGCATACTGCAACGCAGTGCACCGCCTCGAAGACATGTTCGATGGCCTCGAGCTCAATCACATCGCACACAAGTACAACGAGGAGCCGGACGAACTAGCCAAGATTGTGTCAGGGCGGACCACCGTCCCCCCGAACGTCTTCGCCCGCGACCTCGCCAAGCCATCTGTCGATTTCAGGAACCCCGCGGAGCCTGGCACCACGACACCGAGGCCATGGAGATGGAGGCCGAGATCTCCTCAGCGGACGAGGCCGAGGCCATACAAATCGACAAGGCTCCGCTGTCGCGAGCCTGGCATGACTAGTATCTCGACTAGCTAAACCGAGGGGTCTACCCTCGGATCGTGCCCAAGCGTGGCGCATCGCCAGGCGGGCCAAGTCTTTCATCCTTATCGACGGGGAACTGTACAAGCATAGCCCCTCAGGTGTCATGCAACGCTGCATCCCCATTCCCGAGGGTAGGAAGCTGCTTCGAGACATCCACACTAGAGTTTGCGGCCACCACGCGGCGCCGCGCACCCTCGTGGGCAATGCATTCAGGCAGGGTTTTTACTGGCCAACAGCAGTCGTCGATGCCACTGAAATCGTGCGGACTTGCGAGGGTTGCCAGTTCTACGCCCGTCAGATGCATCTTCCGGCTCACACTCTGCAGACCATCCCCATCACATGGCCTTTCGCCATGTGGGGACTAGACCTCGTCGGGCCATTGTAGAAAGTGCCCGGGGGCTTCACCCACTTGTTGGTAGCAATCGACAAGTTTTCCAAATGGATCGAGGCTCGACCCGTGGCCAAGATCAAATCCGAGCAGGCCGTGCAGTTCTTCACCGACATAATCTATAGGTTCGGGGTCCCGAACTCGATCATCACGGATAATGCCACCCAGTTCAAAGGAAAGAAGTCCTTGGAGTAATGCGACGACCACCACATACGCATGGATTGGTCGGCTGTGCCACATCCACAGACAAATGGTCAAGTAGAGCGTGCCAATGGCATGATCCTACAAGACCTCAAGACAAGAATCTTCAACAAGCTAAACAAATTTGGCCAGAGATGGCTCACGGAGCTACCCTCGGTCATATGAAGCCTAAGAACGACCCTGAGCAGAGCCACGGGCTTCAGCCCATTCTTCCTCATCTATGGCGCCGAGGCCATCCTCCCCACTGACTTGGAGTATGGGTCGCCAAGACTCAAGGCCTACCAAGAGCAGCATAACCAGATAGCCCGCGAGGACTCACTGGATCAGGTGGACGAGGCTCGAGACATGGCGCTCCTACACTCAGCACGGTACCAGCAGTCCCTGCGACGATACCAAGCATAGAAGGTTCAACGCCGAGACCTCAATAAGGGAGACCTGGTGCTGAGGCTTCGGTAAGACAGCAGAGGGCGCCACAAGCTCACCCCGCCATGGGAAGGCCCGCACAACGTCGCGGAGGTCCTCAAGCCCGTCACCTACAAACTAGCTAACGAGAAGGGTGAAGTCTTCACCAACGCTTGGAACATTCAGCAGCTACGTCGCTTCTATCCCTGAAATTCCAATCTCTTTTTGTACATACTTTGTACTCGTACTTTAAGTTCCAAAATAATAAAGAGTACGCTTTACTTAGAACTTTTCGGGAATCATCCAAACCCTCGGGGGCTCGGGCGCGCACGTGACACTGAGGTAGACTTGGCTTCGCCCTCGGCAAAACCAAGCCTCCCTCGGGGGCTATAACGGAGGGAACCCCCCAAACATCCCTAAATCGCCATCATTTTTTTTGAAAAATTTTCGTATCTAAGTCTCTCGTACACTTAGAGAAATGGACGTAAGGCGTAAGCAACTATGGCACAAGGCCGGCCATGCCGCGGGACCGCCTACGCCTCCGGGATACGGCATCCCCACTCACCTCCCTGCACCTAAGTTGCTTATGAAAGCGAAAATCCTTGCAGAAATTATCTAAGCCGCACACGAGAACATTAAAATGCAGTAAACAAAACAATGCGCAAAAATACATAAAGGCCTCGAACGGCCACACTGTCAAGGTTCCCTACAGGTTGCCTTCCTCGTCGCGCGCACCATCATCTTCATCATCCTCGGCGCCGGGGAAGAGCTCCTCATCAAAAACCTCAGCTAAGGTGGAGGCAGCACCCTCGGCGGCTGCATCGGCTTGCTCCATAGCGCTGACCGCGGTGTCCTTGTCGCCGTCGGGGACGATGTAGCCCATGGCCAACTGCTCGAAGTTGACAATGTAATGTGTAGAGACAACGCCGAGGGCCTTCTGGACGCCGAGACGCAGGGCACCCATGAGGCGCTTGGTTAGCCGACCGCCCAAGGACCTCAGGTGACTGACCAGCGAGCTGCCGGACGAGCCGCCCTCACCATCGAGTCCCTGGCATGCGGCCACGATAGCTTCCTCCAGGTCTTCATAATCCTTCTTCATAGATGAATACGCAACCTGCAGGGACTCCTTCACCGCGGTCTCGTCCGCCACCGCCCTCTGCAGCACTGAGCAAGAAACAAAGATAAGCTCCGACTATCCCAAATTAACTTAAGCAAAGTTCTGACACTTACCCTCGGTACGCCTCCTCTCCTCCTCCAGCTGCGCCCGCGCGACATCGACCTCTTGACGGAGCGAGAACAGGGAAGCCTCCCTCTCCTCGAGGGCACTCCCCAGCGCCTCGAGCTGGACATCCTTCTGTAGGAGGGTCGTGGTGAGCGCTTCAATGGCCGTCTCTTGGTACTGGAGCTGATCCACCCTCGCCACAAGGGCTTCTGCGTTCTCATGCAGCGCGGCAACTTGCGACTCGACCTCTTTGGCCTTCTGCTCGGCCACGGCCCTCTGCATGTCGCGCTCGCCGTTGGCTCGGACGAGCTCAAGCTCCAGCGCACGGTTCTGTGCCTCTAGGGCGGACACCTGGGCGTCGGCTTCGCCCAGTCGCATGCCCAGGATGGTGCTATACTTCCTGAGCCAGTCCACCCTAGAGTACAGTTGGGCCAGCTTCACGCTCTTGTTGCGTGATAGGACCATCAGCTGCTGCAAACAAGAAAGCATAAGCGGACGCCATATGAACACGATAAAAAATAAACAGAAGGGAGGAAAGGCGCCTACCATGTTGACATTGAACGTCTCTTGCCAGTGGAGCTGCAGGACACGATTGATGCCGGCGTCGATCTGGGCGCTGATGTTGAGTTGCGCCTCCCAGATCTCGTCCTCCTCCCGCTCGGCATGAACAAAATCTTCGGGGACCCCGGGCTGGACGATTGCCCAGCTCACCCCCTCGCCGGGTAGGTGGGACGGGCTGACCCTGAGGACACCCTTGGAAGTGGTGGCGATGTTAGCAAATGAGTCGACCGAACCAAACACGGTGCTCGAGGCGACCTCTCTCAGGCCCTCGACCTGCTCCGGCACCTCGACCCTCCCCGGCATCCGCTCCTCCGGCACATCCTCCACCGGCGCCATCTGCGCCGCCGCCGCCGCAGCCTCCTTGTCCCCGCCCCCCGTGGACTCCGGGACGGGGTCATCTCTTTCCGCATGACCGGCAGACTGCGCCGCTGCGGCCCCGCCGGTTTCTTCTTCTCCTCCGGCACCTGGACGGGCAGCATCATCTGCGCTGCCCCGGCCAGCGTCTTCTCCGGCATCTGGCCGGGCAGCGTCCTCCGCGCTGCGCCGATCGGTCTCTTCCTCGGTACCCGGCCGGGCTACGTCCATCGTGATGCGTCGACCGGTCTCTTCCTTGGTACCCGGCCGGGCAGCGTCCTCTGCGCTGCGCTGACCGGCATCATCCTCGCCCACCTGGGCCCGGCCCGCCACAGCTCCCCAGGATATTGCCTCCCTGTACTGCGCTACGATCTCCCCCGCCGTCCGAGGCCCTCCGGACAGGGGCTGCGTCGCCATGCGTGGCAGGGCGCTCGCTCCCGACTTGGTAGGGGCCAGCGGGGGAGTGGCCGCGGCAACCTTCAGGCTAAACCAGGAGGGGATCGAAATCATCAGAGATGAGGACGCAAACCAAAGGTGGAAGACAAGAAGAAAAAAGGGTACTTACCTTGAGGCGGAGCTCATCTTGCGCTTCCTCGAGCTCCACGGGGGCCGTGCTGCCCCGCCGGCTCCCGTCGATAGGCCGGCGGGCGGCGCGCCCAAGCTAGCTTGACCCCTCAGCGCTGTCATCTGCCCGAGGGTCGCCATGCATGGCCCTGCGGGCATCCTTCCGTCCACCGCCAGCATTGATGCCGCGGGCGTCCTCTCGCCTGCCGCCACCGCTGATGCGACGGGCGCCCTCTCGCCCGCCGTCGACGCCGATGCTGCGGACGCCCTCTCGCCCGCCGCCGACGCCGAGGCCTCAACGCCAGCCCGATGCTGGACTGGTAGTTGGCCCCCGGCCACCCCCGTGTAGAGATCCTTGAACATTGAGTAGTCAACTTCGTCGGACGAGGAGTCGTCGTCCGGCTCTGGCGTGGACTTGGGCGAGGGCAGTGGCGAGAGGCCCTCCCTCACCCGCTCCCAGTTCATCTTATCGTGCTCTTCCTTCTCCCTCCTCTTCCTATCGCGGCGCTGCTTCTCGGTGTCCTTTCGCTTCTTCTCCGCCTCCGTATGCTGGCGATTCGTGGCTCGGGTCTCGGGGAGTGGGGGGGTCCGAGACATACCCGTTATGGCTCAGCCCCTGTAAACGTGACAGGGACTGGGAAGGGGAAAAAAAGACAACGCAAATGACCAATGATCAGAATTGATTCTTACCAGCTGGATGTACACAGCTTCGGGGCGCATCTTGATTGTCCAGAGGTCTACGGGGCCGGTTGTGGGGGGCGCCACCGTGCGCCCCGCTCTCTGGGCAGCAACCTCGTGGGAGAGCCACTCCTCCATCATCCGTGAGCCCCCAGACGGGGCCCCCAGCGTCACCCTGTAGATGGGGAGCTTCCTCTCCATGAGGGGAAGCACCCTCTGCCGGTGGAAGTTGGCGACGATGGCAGCCGCTGTCAACCCCTTCTCCGCCAAGCGCATCAGTGTACACCTTGAGCTTGGCCTGGCGCTCAGCGGGCGACACCCCGTACGCCCAAGATTCAGGCCTCTCCGTCAGGATTTTGCCGGTATATGCCGGGAGCCGCCCGTCGTCGTTGCGTAGATAGAACCAAGCCTTATCCCAGTCACGATTGTTCGATGTCATTGTGCAGGGGATGTACAGGTCCTTCCTCTTCTCCTGCTCCTGGAGTGTGAAGCCGCCGGCGCGAACAGGCCTCCTCACCCCTCGCGAGATAGAGTCGGTGTGGAGCTCCCCCCATAATAGGTGCCTCCACACTCACAGGTCCCAGTGCACATTCGCCCGCAGGTAGCCCTCACAGACGGCGACGAAGACCGCCACCTGCGAGATGGCGTTGGGGGAGAAGTTGTGCAGCTCCACCCCATAGTGGTGGCAGAGTGCGCGGAAGAACTGGCTCGTGCATCTGTGCCATGCTAACGACATAGGCGGTCGGGGGCTTCGGGTCCATCTCCGTTGACCCCGGAGCAATCCACTCCGGACACGCCGGATCGGTGATCGGCGGCAGGACCCCGGCGGCGACCAATGACTCCAGGAATGCCTGGTCGGCGATGGACTTGCCCCAGGGCACGGGATCGATCAGCTGCACCATGGCGACTGCGAAAGGGGGGAAGGGCTCGAACAAAGGCGAGGTGCCCTCGCTTCTTCTTCTTCCTCTCGCCTCTCTGCTCTGGAGCTCTAATGCAGGGCGGCGGCAAGGAGGCAACAACAAAGACAGGGGTAAGCCGGGTGGACTACCCCACACTTTACTTATAGCCGCGACGACGGGCGGATTCACCGCGGCTATCCCAAATCAAGCGCATTAAATGCGGTAGATTTTCATAGTCACTGCCAGCTAGGCCCCACAGCCGTGGGAGCCCGCGCGCACGCGCATTAACTGTAGTGGTGCGATTACCGAAGCAGTACAGGCGCACTGTAGCAGCCGTCCCGTCATTGGGCAAACCCCCGTGCCGTTCCGTCTGCCCGAGGACGCTGCCTCAAAACGCGCACCTACACCGCACGCACCGGGGCACGTCGCGCACGACCCCACGACTCTGCACCGCGCGCGGACTGTGACGGAATATTTCCCCAAGGGTTCCTTACTAATGAAGGAACATTATTCCGAGCCCCACTGATCAGGCGTTCGAAGGCAGACCCGCCGAGGGTTCGACAGAGGGTCTGGCCCACCGAGGGTTCGACAGACGCCCCAGATCGACAGAGTTAGGGACAGCATGTACGTGCTCATACAAAGCCTAGCCTCGAACACGAGTTTGAGACGTCCTACGTTGTGTTCGAGGCCAGACAAAGGTGCCTAGCACGAGGGATCCCGTCGAGGGAGAGCATCGAGCCCTCGGACCCTATCTAACGGGTCCGAGCCCTGCCTAGCAAACCTTTGCGAGCGGAATATGGAGTGTGTCTCCAGACCACGAGCCAACCCTTATCGAACGGAGCATGGGCGTCCACTCGGATCACCCGCTAACAGCTCACCGAAGCATCCATGGCTCGCCACCCAAGCAAGGGTAGCATGGCTCGCTTCACCCCTCCTCCTTGCAAAAAGGCAGATGAGGGTCATAGCATTAAGCCGAGGATACTCCCTGATCGCCCTCACACGGGCTAGGGCTCGGGGGCTCCTCGCACATCACGGCTAAGGCCATACCCTTGAATGAAGTCAGCTACAGCCCGATTGTGAAATCCCACGTGTCAACATGTCTCCTTGCATGCTCGACGAGCCGTTTGAATTGATCCAAAGAGGGCGGGGTCGCCTCACCAGCTGAAAGGAATGCCGAAACTGGCTGAAACGAATGCTGAAAGGCTGCGTCACCCGATCAACCACACAAACATGATACTCATAGACCTTGGATGAGTATTCACACTCCTCCAAGGCCTCGGGGGCTACACCTGCGGGTGCGCTGATGTAACACCCTAATTTAATTTTCCTAGTTAATAATAAAGTTAATTGGCTTTATTTAATTTTCTAAGGATTATTGTGTTAGTATTGCATTTAATCTAATTTTTGTTCCATAATTAGTTAAAATTTATCATAGGGATATTTTTTGGTGTTGCATTCATGCTGGTGCATAGTCTTAAATTTTGGGGTGTGGTTTGAATTCAAATTCGTATTTGAATTCAAACCTTTGTTTGTTTGTTTTAGAAATAGAAAAGAAGAGAGAAATAGGAAAGAAAACCCAGCTTGAAAACCCAAAGCCTTGTAACTCGCCGGCCCAGTTTTCCTCGCAGCAGCCCGACCATCCCGGCCCAACCCCGCGCGAGGCCCGATCTGGCCTGCTCCAGCCCGCAGCTGCGTGACCCCGGCCCTCACCTCAGCCCAGCGCGCGCGCTCACGCCAGCACGGCCCAACTCCACATGCCCCGCAGCCCGGCCTGCCTCGCGTCGCCGCTCAGCCCCCTCGCCCCGCTCCGCAGCGCGCGTCGCCCCTCCCTCACTCACTGCGCCCCCGAGCCCGCCTGTCGGCGCCATCCCATCCCCCCTTCCTTTCTTCCTCCCTGCGCCGAGATACTCTGCTCCGCTCCGCTCGGCCGCCCGCGCCTCGCCTCGCCTGCCCGTGGGCCCTCTCGCCTCTGCAGGTGCACCAGTCAGCCACCGCGCGCCCAAACCCTTCTAGAAGTTTCCCCCACACGAGCACGGATCGAGCCCAAAGCCGTTGCCGTGATCCAGTTTCCCTGCCGCCGAGATTGCCACCTCGGATATCTCGTGCGCGCACGCCAAAAACCCCGCTCCTCCTTTAATTGGCCCCCGCGCACGCCCCTAAGCCCTACCCTGCCACACCACCGCCGCCACAAAGGTCCAGCGTCGCTGCCAGCCCGTTACGCTGTGCATAGCTAGCACGCCGCCACCGGTAAGTTGCGCCGCCGCCTTTTATCCTCGTCCCCGTTGAAGTTCCGGCCATCCTGACCCCTGCTGCACCATCACAGCATCCTCCCACGTCGATCCGCGGACTCCAGACACCCGGGGACGCACTGCTTCGGCCTTCTCCGCGAGCTCCGACGAGCGCCACCGCCAGTCTTCACCGCTGATCTCCCTGCACGGTCTCCCCGTCCGAATCCCAGCCTCGGTAAGCACCTCTAGGTCTCCGAGTTTCTTTTACGCTAGATTATGGAAGCTGTAGACCACCCCGGGGGCCGGAACATCGCACGCCGGTGAGTTCCCGGCGCCCAGATCCGCCCGCACCTCAGTGTCGCCGTGGCGAGGTCACTGCAGTGCGCCATAACCCCACACCGGCCTTGCCTAGTCACGCCTTGGTCACGTGCATGCTCCCTGACCCGAGTTTGAGCCCAGCAGAGTGCAACCACGCGCGCACCGGCGAGCGCTGCCGCACAAAGCCACCGCCGCAGTCGCACCCAACTCTCCAAGCCTCCCCGAACCCCACCAACGGCCCAGGTGAATCACGCATGGCCTAACGAACCTTCCCGACCTGAGCGCTGGTCGATTTGACCCCGGGAAGGCCGATTTTGGCCTACTCCGGTGAGGCGCCGCCGCGGGGGCTTCTGCTCCGGCGAGCCGTGCCGCCTCCCCCCCCCCCCCCCCCGTCCCTTTGATCTCAGGTGTCGGATCAAGTTCCGACGGTGCACAGCAACCCGAGCCTGAGTCAAAAGACGCAGATAACGGTCAGCGCCAGCCATTTTGCAAAAGAGTCCTTAGCTTTTTCATGAATCAACCCGCCGTCCAGTCGGGTTCAAAAATAATTCCAACCAAGTCCTGTTTTTAGCACGCGGCCCCCTGAACTTCCTGGAAATAGTACCCGCCGTCCAGGCCCGCTGATTTTGCACGCTAGCCCTTGTATCTAACCTTTAATTACATTTTAGTCCTCGGTTTTGCCCAGAAACCCCCTGGAACTCTGTTTTTCTTACAAATAGGTCCATGGATCTTGTTTTTAGCCTAGATTTTTGCGTTTTAGCTCCGCTTTAGGCGTTCTTTATGTCCACGCGATTGTTGTAACGCATAGAATAGTTCTAGACTAGTTTTGTGCGCTGTTTTCATGTATTGTTGTATTGTTTCTTAGTTTTTGCTATTGTTTGCATGTATGTATATGTTGTGGACTTGTTTTGGCGTTGCGAATGTGAGTAAACGTTGAGCTACCGGAGGAGCATCAGTACCAGAGCCAAGAGCCATCTTCAGAGCAGTTTGAGCAGCAGGAGAACTTTTGAGGAAGGCAAGTATAACATGAACACCACCTATCACTTTAAATACATTTTCATACTGCATTTTAATACTGTATACCTATAAGGACTTTCTGATGAGGACATCACTCCTACGGATACAAACGACACTCCTCAAGATGATATACAAGGTCCTATTACTCGCGCACGTGCTCGACAATTGAACTTACAGGTGAGTTCGTTCCTAAGTAATGTTTATTGTGAATCTGAGAATAGATTGCTACCTAATGACTTAATTATACTTAGGAACAAAGGAGAGGACCAGCAAGGGTGTGGAGAAGGCCTTGTAGGCGTGGAGGACCAGCAAGGATGTCCGGATCAAGATGGAGGCCCAAACCGATTCGACTTCGTTTCAGTTTCGGACTCCAGGAACAGGCCGCACTAAAACGGACGCCCAGGTTGCATACGGAGTCGGATTTGGGCGCACTTGATATGGATGGAAAGATAATTTCAAGACGCTTCCAATGGCTCTGGTTTCAGGCTCAAATTCATCCGGAGTCGACAGGAATCGTCTGTGGAAGTTGGCATCCAGAATCTGTTCCGGTGCTGCGTCACTGTTTTTGGGCCGATGGCCCGTGTATCGTGTTGGAGCCCAATAGGGGCGCGTCCAGGGGGTTTTGCGTGACCTAAACCCTTATTAATAGCCGCCGCCGCCATCGTGAGACTTGGGTTTTGCTTAGATTCATTCTGTCAAGAATAGTTGTCGCCGTTCATCGGTTTGTGAAACCCCAACTTGTGAGATTAATCATTCATCTACAGAGTCACTCTATTTGAGCTGCGTTTCTTTCGAGTTCTTGCTTGTGTTCTTCGTTGCGCTTGCAGGGATTAGCCTTCTTGGCGAGGTCAACCGGGTTGTGACACGGTTGATAACCAGAGGAGTTGTGGTGCTAAGATTGCTGGATTCGGGTCTTAGGATCTGAAGCCGGATCGGTGTGTCTCGCTCTGCCTACAACGAGAGTTATCCAGAACCTGACGGAAGATCGGGAACCCACGTCCCCATTATTTGGTAATCAGAGACTCAGGTTTACTGTCAGGTTTTACATCTATCTTAGTTCGAGTGTTTTTTTTTGTTGTCTTTTGTCCCATACTCCACGAAAAAGCCAAAACAAAAAATTAGGGTTTAGTTTTCCCGTCCCATAGCCGTGTTTAGCCTTTTGCATAATTCTTTTTCAGAGTCCGTCGTGTTGAGTTTTGTGTCCTAGTTCATCGTCTTGTTGCTGGTTAGTTTGTGTTTTGGTCCAGTAGTGTTTTTCCATCCCCGCTGCCATCAGATCCACCATCGCTTACCACCCGATTTGGGTTTTGTTCTCCACAGAAACCCTAATCGGACCTCCGAACTTCAAACAGCCATAACTCTCGCATACGGATTCGGAATCAGGTGAAATTTAACTTTTCGGACAAGAGAAAAAAATTTCGCATCCGTCTGTCCCCCGGCTATGCCGGGTTGGGTGATTTCAGAATTGCAAAATTCGCATCAGAAAATTGTCTGTCGGAGCTTGGAAGTTTCTGCACGTTTTTTAAAGTTTTTGCAGAATTTCCATAGGCCACATCTTATAGCCGTTCGAGCTGAAATTTTGTGAGAAGCCTATTCTAGTGAGGTAGTTTGAGAAAAAAAATATCAAAAAAATAAATATAAAAAAAAGAAAAGTTGATTTCTACTAGTGCCTCCACCTCACGACGAGCTCCGTTGAGCCCGATTCAGTGCTGTTTATCGTATCCATACTTGATCTTGATCCTGCTTGTTACCATTACTGTTCTAGGACACGTATAGGCCAGCAACTAGGACAAGTGTGCTTTTGGACCATTATTCAGCATTGCTATCTGATTTTGAATTGTGTTCCACATACTTATACTGTTGAGCCTCCCATAGCTACACATATTATCTTCAGATCATTACACCCAGAGGATCTTGCAATCTTGGTACCACTTCCTCACAGGTATCACGAACCGGCCACCGGTTGTACCGTCCACTGCTCGTGTTGGTAAGAACCTTGTAAGGGCTTGGTAAGACGCTCTCTTTAGTAGTGACCTTGAGAGGCACCACCACCTGAGTAGTCAGATTATTAGGGATAACCTTCACTGTTTGTTCCTGTTTTTGTGTCTACCATGGCAGGTGATGATGGAAGTGGGGGTCATACTCCCAAGGACTTCAACGAGTGTGTTAGCCAAGAACAGCTGGAGGATGCCAAGAGAGAGATGCACGAGGTCGTCACCAAGGCAGTCACCGAGGCGATCATAGGCCTCAAGCTTGGTGAAATCATATCCACGGTTACTGACAGGATCGATGTGTTGGAGACTCGTCAACAGCACAATCAAGATGAGGACATGGTGTATGATGACCAAGGTAATATAGATGAAGCGGCCACACGCGAAGCACGGCTACGCCGTCGTCTTCGCCGCAACACACAAGGTATGGGTGGTACTCACAACCACAACCACAATCACCAGCAAGGTAATCAGAATCGTGTACCCGATGATCCTTATGCTAAGGTTAAGTTTACAATACCTTCCTTTTCGGGATATTATGATGCTGACGGGTACCTTGATTGGGAGATGACAGTAGAGCATAAATTTAGTGCACACCTTGTACCTGAGCAACATAGAGTTAGACAAGCCACTAGTGAGTTTAAAGATTTTGCTATCGTTTGGTGGACCGGTCTAATTGCTGAGGATGCTGCACCTACTACTTGGAATGATCTTAAGTCTGCTATGCGTGATAGATTTGTTCCCCCATCGTACCATAGAGATTTGCGTAAGAAATTGATGCGCTTAGAACAGGGAGATAAAACCGTGCAGGATTATTATGGTGAACTTCAAAAGGGTTTGATGCGTTGTGCCATAGTTGAGGGAACTGAGGATGCTATATGTAGATTTTACTCGGGCTTGAGGCGTGACATTCAGGACATTGTTGATTACAAAGAATTTCACACTGTCAACCAGTTGTTTCAGTTTGCCATGCTTGCAGAGAAGGAATTGCAGGGACGTGATTTGCAGAGCAGGAGCAAGGCCACCTACACCCCACGCTCGGCGCCATCTTCGGGGCTGACCAAGCCTGCCTCTTTTCGATCGCCCCCACCTGCGAGCAACAAGCGACCAGCAGCTTCGGAAGCTGCCACAACGCCAAAACCATCTCCTGCGCGTACTTCCGACTCAGGTAAAAAGTTTTTGCAGGAGCAAGCCAAGAGTTCGTCCTCCGTGTCCTCGATGGGAGGCACGACCGTTCAGTGCCACCGCTGCCATGGATTTGGACATGTGCGGAAGGATTGCCCAAGTCAGCGGGCATACATTGCTACCGAAGATGGCTACATTAGTGCCTCCGACATTGAAGATGATGATGAAGAAGAACCAGAAGAGGCTGCGGAGGCCGGGCATGTTCTGGGTAGCGAGAACACAGCAGCCTTCAGGAGCATCATTGTGAAGCGAGTGCTCAGCGTAAAGGCACAACAACCAGAGAAGTTTCAGCGCCATAATTTGTTCCAGATTTTCTTCGTCATCAACAATCGCCGAGCGCGTGTCATCATTGATGGAGGTAGTTGCAATAATTTGGTGAGTTCAGATTTGGTCAAGAAGCTTGGCTTGGCCACACGTCCACACCCCCATCCATATTATATTCAGTGGTTTAATGATGCGGGGAAAGCTAAGGTAACACAATCTTGCAGAGTTTCTTTTTCCATTGGTTCATATGCTGATTCCGTAGATTGTGATGTTGTACCTATGGAGGCGTGTTCGCTTTTGTTGGGTCGACCTTGGGAATTTGATAATTATGCTTTACACCATGGTAGAAGTAATACTTACACCTTCATGCATAAGGGAAAGAAAATTACTTTACTTCCTATGACCCCTGCTAAAATTGTACAAGCTGAAAAAGAACGAGCTGCTACTTTGCATGAAACTAAATCTGAAAATCAGCAAGTTGCTAATTCTGTTTACCCACCTAAAAATGATAAGTCTGCACCTATTTCCAAGACTGATGTGATTAAATTGAAGGGTGGAGTTTTACTTGCTAGAAAATGCGACCTTGCTGAAATCTCTGATGATGATGTTTGTTACACTTTGGTGTGCAAACAAACACTGTTTTCCCTTGATAATGATGTTAGCTCGATACCTCCTGTTGTCGCTAACCTTTTGCAGGAGTTTGAGGACATTTTTCCAGCTGACATACCTCCCGGGCTGCCACCTATGAGGGGAATTGAGCATCAGATCGACTTGATTCCGGGAGCGACTTTGCCTAACCGAGCTGCTTATCGAACCAACCCCGACGAGACTAAGGAAATTCAGCGCCAAGTCCAAGAGCTTTTGGACCGCGGGTATGTACGTAAAAGCCTTAGTCCTTGTGCCATTCCTGTGCTTTTGGTTCCTAAGAAAGATGGTACTTGGCGTATGTGTGTTGATTGTAGAGCCATAAATAATATTACCATTCGATATCGCCATCCTATTCCTAGACTTGATGATATGCTTGATGAGTTGTGTGGCGCTATAATTTTTACAAAGATTGACTTGCGTAGTGGTTACCACCAAATGAATGAAACTTGGAGATGAATGGAAAACAGCTTTTAAGACTAAATTCGGCTTGTATGAGTGGTTAGTAATGCCTTTTGGTTTGACTAATGCACCAAGTACTTTCATGCGATTAATGAATGAAGTTTTAAGAGCTTTTATTGGACGATTTGTGGTGGTTTACTTTGATGATATCTTGAATTACAGCAAGTCTTTGGATGAACATATGGATCACTTACGTGCTATTTTTAATGCTTTACGTGATGCACGTTTATTTGGTAACCTTGACAAGTGCACCTTTTGCACGGATCGAGTCTCTTTTCTTGGCTATGTTGTTACTCCACAGGGAATTGAGGTGGATGAGACTAAAATTGAAGCCATAAAGAGTTGGCCGGTTCCCCAGACTGTCACACAGGTGAGGAGTTTTCTTGGTCTTGCAGGATTTTATCGCCGCTTTGTCAAAGATTTCAGCACCATTGCTGTGCCACTGCATGAGTTGACAAAGAAGGGTGTGGTGTTCCGTTGGGGAAAGGCACATGAGGAGTCCTTTTGCACTTTGAAGGACAAGCTTACACATGCTCCTTTGCTGCAACTTCCAAATTTCGGTAAGACTTTTGAGCTTGAATGCGATGCTAGTGGAGTTGGCATTGGAGGTGTCTTGATGCAAGAAGGTAAACCCATTGCTTACTTTAGTGAGAAATTGCATGACCCTGTTTTGAATTACTCTACGTATGATAAAGAATTGTATGCACTTGTACGTTCTTTAGAGACGTGGCGTCATTATTTATGGCCTAAGGAATTTGTTATTCACTCCGATCATGAATCGCTTAAGTATCTTCGTTCTCAAAATAATCTGAATTGCTTAAGTGGGTTGAATTCATTGAATCTTTTCCTTATATTATCAAACACAAGAAAGGGAAGGATAATGTGATTGTCGATGCTTTGTCTAGACGTTATACTATGCTGTCCCAACTTGATTGTCGAATTTTTGGGCTTGAATCGATTAAAGAACAATATGCGCTAGACCCTGATTTTAATGAGGTGTTGCTGAATTGTAAAGAGGGACGTACATGGAACAAGTTTGTGATAAATGATGGATTTGTGTTTAGAGCTAACCGCATATGCATTCCAGTTGGTTCTGTTCGTCTTTTGTTGATGCAGGAAGCGCATGGTGGAGGTTTGATGGGACATTTTGGTGCGAAGAAGACAGAGGATGTTCTGGCCACACACTTCTTTTGGCCAAGGATGAGGAGAGACGTTGAGCGGTTCGTGGCTCGCTGTAATACATGTCAAAAAGCTAAGTCGCGCTTGAACCCACATGGTTTGTATATGCCTCTTCCTATTCCTTCGGTTCCGTGGGCGGATATTTCTATGGACTTTGTTTTGGGATTGCCTCGGACGAAGAGGGGGAGTGATAGCGTTTTTGTTGTGGTCGATCGTTTTTCCAAGATGGCACATTTTATACCTTGTCATAAAACAGATGATGCCATTCATATTGCTAACCTCTTTTTCAAAGAGATTGTTCGCTTGCACGGTATGCCTTCTACTATTGTTTCAGATCGTGATGCAAAATTCTTGAGTCATTTTTGGCGCACGCTATGGAACAAATTGGGGACAAAGTTGCTGTTTTCTACAACATGTCATCCCCAAACTGATGGACAAACAGAGGTGGTGAATAGAACATTGTCTACGATGCTGCGAGCAATATTAAAGCAAAATTTGAAGATGTGGGAAGAGTGTTTGCCGCATGTGGAGTTTGCATATAATCGGGCGGAACACTCCACCACCAAGGTAAGTCCTTTTCAGGTAGTGTATGGTTTTAACCCTCGTGCTCCCATTGATCTTTTGCCTCTACCTACTACTGAGCGTGTACATAGTGATGCTAAAGAGCGTGCTGATTTTATTTTAAAATTACATGCTTCAACCAAAGAGAACATTGAAAAGATGACTGAGAAATATAGAATTGCTGGTAGTCGCGGTAGAAAGGAAGTTAAACTTGAACCGGGTGATTTAGTTTGGTTGCATTTGAGAAAAGAAAGATTTCTAGATTTGAGAAAGTCTAAATTGATGCCACGTGCTGCTGGACCATATAAAATTTTGGAAAAGATTAATGATAACGCATATAAACTTGAGTTGCCCCCAGAGTTTGGGGTTAGTCCCACTTTTAACATTTCAGATTTGAAGCCATATTTTGGAGAAGAAGATGAGCTTGAGTCGAGGACGACTCCAATTCAAGAGGGGGAGGATGATGAGGACATCACTCCTACGGATACAAACGACACTCCTCAAGATGATATACAAGGTCCTATTACTCGCGCACGTGCTCGACAATTGAACTTACAGGTGAGTTCGTTCCTAAGTAATGTTTATTGTGAATCTGAGAATAGATTGCTACCTAATGACTTAATTGTACTTAGAAACAAAGGAGAGGACCAGCAAGGGTGTGGAGAAGGCCTTGGAGGCGTGGAGGACCAGCAAAGACGTCCGGATCAAGATGGAGGCCCAAACCGATTCGACTTCGTTTCAGTTTCGGACTCCAGGAACAGGCCGCACTAAAACGGACGCCCAGGTTGCATACGGAATCGGATTTAGGCGCACTTGATATGGATGGAAATATAATTTCAAGACGCTTCCAATGGCTCTAGTTTCAGGCTCAAATTCATCCGGAGTCGACAGGAATCGTCTGTGGAAGTTGGCGTCCAGAATCTGTTCCGGTGCTGCGTCACTGTTTTTGGGCCGATGGCCCGTGTATCGTGTTGGAGCCCAATAGGGGCGCGTCCAGGGGGTTTTGCGCGACCTAAACCCTTATTAATAGCCGCCACCGCCATCGTGAGACTTGGGTTTTGCTTAGATTCATTCTGTCAAGAACAGTTGTCGCCGTTCATCGGTTTGTGAAACCCCAACTTGTGAGATTAATCATTCATCTGCAGAGTCACTCTATTTGAGCTGCGTTTCTTTCGAGTTCTTGCTTGTGTTCTTCGTTGCGCTTGCAGGGATTAGCCTTCTTGGCGAGGTCAACCGGGTTGTGACACGGTTGATAACCAGAGGAGTTGTGGTGCTAAGATTGCTGGATTCGGGTCTTAGGATCTGAAGCCGGATCGGTGTGTCTCGCTCCGCCTACAACGAGAGTTATCCAGAACCTGACGGAAGATCGGGAACCCACGTCCCCATTACTTTCCTAACCACTTTATATCCTTTATACATATCCCCTGGGTTGCATTTTGGTTAGTTGTGCTAGGTGCCGCGCTATAACATACTTGGTCCTTTTTAATTAATTTGATTAATGGTATATGCAACTTAATTCTGAGAGTGGCCCTCTGTGTTGCTTGAGTGGCTCACGCCTCGTTAAAATTGGTTTTGTTAGAAACATGGTTTAGGGGGCCAGCACGGTGCTTACTGCCTGGTTGGCCACTCTCCATAAGGACCGGTTCATAGAGCGACAACTTTGGACAACAGCGCTACCACAAGACTGGAATGGGACGGTCTTGGCTTACTAATTAGGTCATTTTGGTTCGGGAGTAACTTACCGACGGGGCATGGGGGGTGGTGAGCTTCAATGGTGGCCAAGCTATGAGGCTTGGTCTGCGTACCCCTCGAGGTGGTTACCATCGTTGCGGAGCCTGATTCCTTAGCAGTTACACCTTACCAACGTGTCCTTTGTAACGGCCTCGTAGTGAGTTTGCTAGTCATCTCACCTAAGGAAGTGTGATGAACAACTAGCATAGCTCACGACTTGTGGGTAAAGATGTGCAACCTCTGCAGAGTGTAAAACTGGTATACTAGCCGTGCTCACGGTCATGAGCGGCCCAGATCCTCCTTTTGATTAGTGGGGTTATCTCCTTCCAACGAGGGGGGTGCCTCTCGAGGTTACCTTGGTGGTTGTGGTTTGGTTCTCAGTAGTAACATGATTAATTTTGATTAATTACTATGTAACTGGGTTTATGGTAATTCATCAACTTGTAGTAATTAGCTTTAATAAAATTTTGCCAAGACTTAAAAGCTAATGCAGTCAGTCAGCCAACCTAGAGCCTCATAGTTTGTGTTATACTTGTTGAGTACGGTTGTGTACTCACTCTTGCCTCTTCTATACTTTTTCCTCTTGGGATACTCTACTGCTGCTCAGTTCCTGCCGAGGCGAGGGAGTTCACTCAGAGCTACCAGGACTACGAGGACTTCTAGGCGTTCGTCTCCCAGTCGACGTCCCTGTGGCGCCCTGCTCAGCTTCGGAGAGTTTTATCATATTTGTACTTCGCTTCCGCTGTATCAGATATTTTTGTCATTAATGTAATAAATAACATTCGTATTTCAATCTATTATGTCTTATTCGTGATATGTGCTGTGATATACTGTTCATTTTGTTGTATATACGTGTGACTTGATCCTTGCATGTATATGATTGCTCGGTTTATGTTCTTTTATAAACCGGGTGTTACAGCTGACGCACCCCCACGAAGGATTCTTCACAAATTCGAAGGACTAAAACCCCAAAGGTTAGCACCCGAGCCGCTACCTCGAGGGCTCAAGCCTCTGCAGGGCTGACACACACTCCTACAAAGGCTCGGGAGCTACTGTCGGGTACCAAAATATTGAGCACCCTAACCTAGGGATTAAAACACCTCCAAAAACATAAAACACGAAACACAATCAGGAAACTAATCCAAAGACCCCCACCCCAGAGCAGTGCCATCATCTATGCTTGGACGCCCCAATCCTCTCCAGGTGCAAAAGGCCCCCGAGGTGCAGTGCCATCATCTATGCTTACACGACTAACCCTCTCCAGGTTCCAAAAGACCCTATACGCACTCGGCCCACGGCCCAACACCGGAGTACGGCTCGTCCGAGGCCTCCCTAACCGCGGGATAATCTCTGCCTTAGTCGAAACCCTCCTCGGCCGAGCTCTCCGCGGGGCCTCGGCGCAAAAGGAAACTCTGCCGCGCTCGAGATCCCCCTCGGCGGACTGGGACTGTGACCCACCCGCTCAGTGGGACAGGCGCATTTATTACCAACCACTCCACAGCATGGTGCGGGTGTCGGACGGCGTCAGCGGCCACACAGCATAGCGGACATGACCGGAGTCCCATCCGCCAACTCCGGTCATTGTGCCACCATTCCCGGCGCTGTGCGGGCTTGCCATGCCCTGCGCGGACGTGACTAGCACTGCTCCCACCACTGTGCCGCCAAACCATTGTACTCCCTCCTCTGCAGGACCCTCGGCGGCCATGGGCGGCGACCCTCAGACACGGTACAGTTGTTGGCCAGAACAAGACCGTCATCAGAGGCACCCTCGGCGCTCCTCCCGGTCAGACACAGAGGACAGCGTGCCCTGCAGCTGTTGCCACGCCGTCCACAGACGCCACAGGACAAGTACACGTTCCCAGCATGGTCAAAAGCCTCCAAGGATGTCAACCATGCCCGTGGCCATACCTCACAGTGCACAGCAACAGGGACTACCAACTACTCCCCCCAATTCGGGGAGAGGAGGACGACATCAGGGACACCCTGTACTTGTAACCCGCCCCTCCTTGAGCCTATAAAAAGAGGAGGTGGGCCTCTTCCCAGGAGGGACGAACACTCTGGCATATACATGCACTCGAGCTCGTTCCTGCACATATTGGCACTTGCCTCAATCAACTCTAGCATACGCAGAGACTTGGGAGCTTCTCTCCCTCTCTCGCCCAAACTTGTATCCCCTACTACAGACATCCCTGGTGCAAGATAATACAGTGTGCACTCTCTCTGCTGGACGTACGGCCCCATCAGCCGGAACCAGGATAAATCCTGTGTCATTGTGTTTCATCTTGCAACAACCATCTAGGGACAGGGACATGCAACATCATCACTAGTTGGTGCTGGATCGCCGGGTCTAGACACCGACAGATTCGCACGGATACAAATTCGGATATCTCGGATAACCATTTTCATGTTTCCTTATCGTTTCCATCCATAGACACATGGTGCTAAACTATTTCTTGCTAAACTATTTCTCGCTACGCAGTTCGATGAACCCACAAGGCTGACAAACTGGTCACGGGAGGGGAGAGCAAAGGCCAAACTGGTCATTTAGCATTGGGCGTCAGACGTTAGCTGATGGTGTAGAGGTCCAACTCGCACGGAGGATGTAACTGAATCCAAATTCTATAGTTGGAGGATTAAATTTGCCCATCCAAAAGTATAGGGACGAACTTGACCCTTTGCTAAAAGTTTCGAGACTATTTTGCTTATTTTGCCTAAATTTAATCTTTTTATATATCTTCATTTTGAAAATTAATAATATGGGAAATGGGAAATGGATATAAATTTTTAAATATTTTTTGATTGAAACCGGATATTAATAGTATCGGATATTGTCGAATATGGGTGTGGAACTAGATAGAGAAAATTAATGGAAATCAAATTCAGATGTATTCACTTTACTACCATATTATATTCGAATACGGATACGGATATCTATATTGATATTTAATCAGATATGGACATAGGATATTTCGAATATCCACGTTCACATTTCCATCCCTATGTGTAAGTGCATATAAATATAACCAAAGATGTGCTGCAGCAATACTCCGCATGCATGTTTAGTCATTTTTCTTCTTTTCTCTTAACATACTTGGGAATTAGGAAATACAGAATCAACAAAATAAAAATACATAGAATACACTCATATGGGACAAATAGACACGGATCTCAGTGCATAAATTGTGGTCAGGATAACATCCACCGCGGTTGCTGAACATAATAACGAGTTTTCGTGGTACTCGTGCTTGACCCGATTCCAGCCATACCTTTTAATTAGTCAGCTAGGTATCTGAAATTAATTTCCTCAAAAAAACAGTATCTGAACCATGTCTGGCACGGTCAAAAAGTCAAACTGTGTCGTACGTTGTTGTGCTATTTCCCGTTTGCCATGTAGTATAGCTGTCATGGATATAGGTTGGTGGCTCATTAATTTCAGATTTTTTTTTTGAGGGAATCAATTCCAGAAACCTGGCTCATTAATTTCAGATACTTTTTTGAAGGAATTAATTCCAGATATCTAGCTGACTAATTAAAAGGCATGGCTGGAATCGGGTCAAGCACGAGTATCAGGTGAGCTGCAGCCCCACAGTTGACTGGTGAAATTGAAATCGACCAGCTGGAGAAAACTAGACTGTCAAGTATGTGTTGTACCTCTCAGCAGTATATAAATATATAATAATAAAACTAGAATTAAAAATATACTTCAATAAATATATAAAGAAATTTATTAATATATCAATAAAAATTATAAAGTAATTTCAAGATAAAATAGGAATAGTAAAAGTAATTTTAATCTTCTTATATCTTTATTATAAAAATTAGTTATATGAACTACGGGAAATGAATATAACTTTTTAAATAGTTTTTTTATTAGAATGGTATCTAGATAGTGTTGGATATTATCGAATAAAGATATAGAATCGGATAGAGAAAATTAATAACAATCAGATTTGGATGTATCCACTTTAGTACCATATTAAATTTAGATATGGATACAGATATCTATGTTGATGTTTAATCTGATATGGTTTTCAAATATCCACACGTTTCCGTCCCTACGTGTAAGTGCCTATAAATACTAACCATAACATGGGCAGCAGCAGTACTCGCCACATCCATGTTTGGCCATTGTTCTTCCTTTTGCTTAACATCCTTGGGAATTGGGATTTCGTAGAGTACTCCTACTTGTTATCTGCCCAAAAAAACATGGCTGCGATCTCACTCGCATCGCTGCTCATCTTCCTACCCCATCAATGGCAACCCGACGTCTTCTTGTTAGCACTTGTCTCTGCCGTGTCCCTCCTGCTGTTGACGTGGAGCTGGTGGAGCAGCAGCTCGTCGTTCAGCAAGCTGCCACCGGGTCCCGGCACGCTGCCCCTCCTGGGCAACCTGCATCAGCTCGGCCCACTGCCGCACCGGGCCCTGCGCGACCTGGCGCGGGTCCACGGGCCGGTGATGCGGCTGCGGCTCGGCAGGTCGGCGGCCGTGGTGCTGTCGTCGGCGGAGGCGGCGTGGGAGGCGCTCAGGGGCCACGACCTCGACTGCTGCACGCGGCCCGTCTCCCCGGGCACGCGGCGGCTCACCTACGACCTCAAGAACGTGGCCTTCGCGCCCTACGGCCCCTACTGGCGCGAGGCGCGCAAGCTCCTCACCGTCGAGCTCCTCAGCGCGCGCCGCGTGAGGGCGGCGTGGCACGCGCGCCACGACCAGGTGGAGAGGCTGGCGAGCACCCTGCGCCGCGCGGAAGGGAAGCCGGTGGCGCTGGACGAGCACGTCCTGAGCCTCTCCGACGGGATCATCGGCACGGTGGCGTTCGGCAGCATCTACGGCAGCGACAGGTTCTCCCAGAACAGGAGCTTCCAGCACGCGCTCGACGACGTCATGGAGATGCTCTCCGGCGCGGGCTCCTCCGCCGAGGACCTGCTCCCGAGAGCGATTGGCCGCATCGTCGACCGCCTCACGGGCTTCGCCGCCCGCCGCGAGCGGATCTTCAGGCAGCTCGACGCCTTCTTCGAGACGGTCATCGAGCAGCACCTGGACCCTAAGCGCGCGCCGCCGCCCGAGAATGGCGGCGACCTGGTCGACGTCCTCATCGACCTCTGGAAGAATCCGCGTGGCGCCTTCACCTTCAGCAAGGACCACGTCAAGGCCATAATCTTTGTACGTCAACAAGAACTTGACTCTTATATTATATATATATATATATTAATTATTATCAAAGCTAGTAACAATTAATCATATCAATCACCCCATGGCCATGGGCACATATATGGCATATTGTTCTTGATGTGCAGTCGACGTTCGTCGCTGGCATCGACACGAACGTGGCGACGATACTGTGGGCGATGTCGGAGCTCGTCCGGAACCCGCGGGTGCTCAAGAAGGCGCAGGCCGAGGTAAGGGCTGCGGTGGGCGGCGGCGGCGCGCAGGTGCAGCCGGACGACATGCCGAAGCTCAGCTACCTCCGGATGGTGATCAAGGAGACCCTGCGGCTGCACCCGCCGACGCCGCTGCTGCTGCCGAGGGAGACCATGCGGCGCATCCGGGTCGGCGGGTATGATGTGCCAGCCAAGACCAGGATCTACGTGAACGCATGGGCGATCAGCAGGGACCCGGCGAACTGGCCTGACGGCCCGGAGGAGTTCAACCCAGACAGGTTCGAGGCGAACGAGGTGGACATCAAGGGAGAGCACCCCATCCTGATGCCGTTCGGCACGGGGCGGCGGATATGCCCGGGCATGGCCATGGCCATGGCCACCGTCGAGTTCACGCTCGCCACCCTGCTCTTCGGCTTCCAGTGGGCGCTCCCGGAGGGGATGGCGACGGACGACGTGAGCATGGAGGAGGAAGGAAGGCTCGTCTGCCACCGGAAGACGCCGCTAGTGCTCGTGCCAACCGTGTACCGCCACGGCCTAGGTGAATAGATGAAGCGAGTGATCATCAGTATATTTGATATAATATTCGATCGAGTCCCGTTGTTTTTTCACTTGTTTGAATTTCAAAAGACTGTGTATCCTAACTATAGACAAGCCGGGACGTGGCCTTAGCATGAACGTATCGCCTTGATGTAATCACCGTAGATTCATAAATATATATACTCTCTTACCTATAAAATATGCATAATAGGAGCCCTACTGGCGTTGATGATACTTGTTTTGTATGTGGATTGGTAGTAGTTCATCATATGAGCCCTACTAATGATCCAATCATCATCTAATTATACTTGTTTAGGAGTTCAATTCCCTACCAGAAAATCATTGATCAGTACAGGTTGGAAATGGGCTTTGTTCTCCAACTGGTACTACGAAGCCAGAGACTAAAAGTCTCGGTCTTCATCACCGGGTTATTTACCTGGTACCAAAATGATGCTTTAGTACCAAGTGGTGTTTCCATCTAGTACCAAAACATACGAGTTCAAAAAGAAAAAAGATTTCGAACCCTGTAGACGGCCCGCGCACATCCGTTGTCGCAAGTCACAAGTCACACGATTTTTTCACGTGAAATACACACGCGTGCGGTGCGAGGATTCTAACTCGTGACCTTTTGCCTTGCGCGGTACCTCCTTAACATCTCACCTGCACAACACTTGTGATGGGATGAGAGATGCTTTACTTTTGATGTAATCCGTGGATGACCTTTTAGTATCGGGTACTAAATGTCCCTGGACCTTTCCATCCACCTCAAAACTACTGGAAGGTATACCGAGTTTGTTGGAACTTTCGGTGGTCAAAAAACGCCAATAAGAAAAAGAAACGCGAAAGGAGAAGAAGTCCAAAAGAAACCCGTTAAGCGTCCTGATCGGGGGCCCAACCAGCCTATGGTTGGGGCCCCAGGTCACCCAGCGCCATATAAAATAGGGGTGGGGCCGGCTCTTTTGACACATTGAAAACCTAGTCTAAGGCCCAAACCCTAACCTCTACAGCCGCCCGATCTACGGCGGCACTGGAGTTACCTGAAGGTTACCGCTGTGCCGCCGCCGCCGTCCTCCCTTCGCAGAGGGGACACTGCCGTTGGAGGCTGGAAGGACACCGATACCCGCCGCGGACTTCCTCGGCGACTACGACTACTTCGACTCCAGCGAGTACACCTGCGCCGACCACTCCGCCAACCGATGGCCATTGCATCCGGTACAAACCTGATGCCTCTTCTCGCTGGTCTAGATCTAACTCTCTCATGTATTTTGTTATGGGTTGTGCTTACTTGAGTAGATGTAGATACTATAAGTTTAAGTTCTAAGTTCTAAGTCATGTTTAGATCCTACATTTGGTATCAGCCGCCTAATCATCTACTCCTTGAGCCCTTAGAACCTTAGATCTAGATCAAGGTTTAGATCTTGGTTGGTTTTTCTTTTAGGTTTCATCTCTAGCCTACCCCAACTCGATCAGGACAAAAGGGTATATTGTTGTTGTTGTTATTGTTTGTTGTTGTTTCAAGTAGATCTATAAATTCTAAGTGTAGATCTCGCATGCTCTGTACTCGATCCGAGAAATAAGAGAGAATAGGAATGAATAAACATTAGATCCAACGCTCCCACCCATCAGAAACCCCAAAGCCCTCAGATCCGCAAGGATCAGAAACAAATAAGAATGCCATAAGGCCGCGCGGGAGCCGAGGCTCCCGCGGCGGCGCGCCATCAGATCCATGGGGCTTTGAGCCGCCACGGCGCACACAAAAAAAAGAGCAGCGGCTCGATGGCCGGCCATGAGTCAGGCCGTGCGAGGCTTAGCCATTCCGACAGCGGCAATCCCTAAGCGGCAAAGGCAACAAAAAAAAGAAGGCACCGCGGCAAAGCGAGCCGCGGATGCCCCATCGGCCCCATGGCAGCCGCAAGGCGCCGGGACCGGCGGCGCACCCGTGTCTCCCCGAACCGCGGATAAGAGTCAACGGCCAACGGGCGAAGTCCCGGCCGCGCTCGCACCCGCGCATGGCGGTGCCTAAGAGCTGCGGCCGCTGGTCCAACAGAGCCGGCAATGGAGGCCAAGCCCGATGCCGGACGGCGGCGGGTCTCCGGCGCTCACCCGCACCCGCAGTTGTAGTGCATGAGGGTGGCCGAGGACCCCGCCACCGGCCGGTGAAGGGCCGACGCCACGCCTGCGAACCACCAGGGCGCCATGAGGCGGCGACCCACCAGGGCGCCATGACGAGCGGAGCTCAGAGAGAGGATCCGGCGGCTGCTGTTGGGAGAGAGAAAGGCAAGAATGGAAATGAGCTAGGGTTTGGGCGAAATTTCCGGTCACTTATATTTATACCCGCAAAATTCACTCTCAGCCGTCCGATTTAGGTTTTCAGAGATCAATGGCTCAGATCGACTGGCGAAGTGGGGGGAGCCGAGCCGGGCTGAATTGGTGGCCCAACCATTGGCTGTAGGGCCCGCGGCCCAGGCGGGTGAAGGGTGGGAGGGGCGCGCCCCAAGCCGATTTGGCGGCTTGCCGAGCGGTTTTTGGGCCCCTGGCCCAAATCAGTTTCAGCCCGCGTCCTTTTCTTCATTTTATCCCGTTTATTCATTTCTAAATTGCATTTTCAGTGTATTTTAGATTCTAAATTCATATGAGCTCTGAATGAATTTAATTTTGAGCATGTTTACACTGAAAATTATAAGAAATTTTATGAGTTACTGTTCTGAGTAAATGAAACCAACGTGAATTTTATTCAGAATTGTTTAAGTTTATTTTGAGCATTATTTAATTTCTGACTAATGTTGTTATTAAATAATTTCCATGAGATACTAAGTTTAAATTTAAGTTCATTTTGCTTCTACCCAACGGTGATGCAAAATAAGTTTTTCCGCTGTGTTCATTACGCTAAGTTTATTTTGTTTCTGCCCAACGGTGATGCAAAATATTATTCATGGGTTAAATAAGTGTTTAGTTTGTTTTTGCCCAACGGTGATACAAATTACTTTGTTTATGTTTTAATATGGCCAACTGATTAATTCATTTATTTATTTGTATTTTCATTACTAATTAAACTCTATTTATTTTGTTTATACTCAGATCCTACTCCCGCCAGCATCATAGCATATGTCAATGGTGTGGAGAAGCTTACTAGCGATAACTTCGCCAAATGGAGCCGTGAGAACCACCTCATTCTAGTGATGATGGATAAGGACCACTTCATGAGAGACCCAGCTCCTGTAGCACCAGTTGCACAAGAGACTGATGATACATCCCTTGCTGAGCGCACTGCTGCTTATGAGAAGGAGAAAGAGTGTTGGGAGCGGAGCTCCGACAGAGTGGCTCTCATGGTCATGGACTTGACCATCAGCCCCACAATCAGGGGAGCCCTTGAGAAGGAGCCTAAGAATCCTAAGAGCTTCATGACGAACATTGAGAAGTACTTTAAGGGCTCTGCAAAGGCCGCCTCCAGTACTCTCCTATCTCAGCTCATGACGTCTAAGTACAACAGGCAAGGCAGTGTTAGAGAGCACATTATGGGGATGGTCAACATGAGGGATAAGCTTAATGACCTCGATTTCCCCCTTAATGATGCTACATTGCTTCACCATGTTATGCTCTCACTCCCACCAGCCTTTGAGACCTTTAAGATAAACTACAATGGCAGTGATCAGAAGTGGGACATAACCACTCTCGTGGCTAAGTGCGCCCAAGAGGAAGAAAGACTTCGCACTCAGAACCCTGATTTCATCAACCACGTTAGACAAGGTGGTCAAAGAAACAACAACAACAACAACAACAACAACAACAACAACAGGGTCTCTCTCTCCAAGAAAGATAAGAAGGGTAAGAAACCCTATAATGGTCCTAAGCAAGATGGCTCCTCCTCCTCTAAGCCCATCAAGTGTTTCCATTGTGGCAAAGAAGGCCACATCACAAAGGACTGTGAGGAGTTCAAGAAGTGGTGCATTAAGAAAGGGATTGTCTGGCGTGCGGACTATAAGAAGGGGGACCCGAAGTCTCAGGGTCGCTAATGGAGTTGAAGCAGAAGTGGAGGCCATTGGGACTCTTCAGTTAGAGCTTCACAGCGGCTTCACACTTCGTCTCTTAGATGTCCTTTATGTTCCATCCATTCAGAGAAACTTAATTTCTGTTTCTAAGTTAGATCGTGATGGATTTTCATGCACATTTGGGAACAATAAATGTGTAATAAGATGTGATGGTGACTTAATTTGTTATGCACCTTTGCATGATAAGCTTTATTTATTGTCCTTAAGTAATATCTATGTGATAAATGTAAGCGATGTCAACCATAAGCGCAAGAGAAGTAATGAGACTTCGTCGAAATTATGGCACTCACATTTAGGCCATATTTTAAAGGGGAGAATGGATCGTCTCATTAGAGAAGAGATACTCCCAAAATTAGACTTCTCTGACTTAGAGCAATGCGTTGATTGTATTAAGGGAAAGTTTGCAAAACAAATTAAAAAGGATGGAGCTAAGCGCAGTTTAGGATTATTAGAATTAATTCACACTAATATTTGCGGTCCATTTAATGGAAGATCAGTGGATGGATTTAGTTACTTCATTACATTCACTGATGATTTCTCCCGTTATGGTTAAATTTACCCTATAAGAGACAAGTATGAAGCACTTGATAAGTTTAAAATCTTCAGAGCTAAAGTAGAAAATCAGCATGAGTTGAAGATTAAAGTGGTAAGATTAGACAGAGGGGGCGAATATTATGGGAGACATGCCATGTATGGACAAATCTCTGGTCCCTTTGCTAAGTTCCTTCAAGAAAATGGAATACTAGCTCAGTATTCCACTCCTGGCGAACCTCAGCAAAATGGTGTTGCTGAGAGAAGAAACCGCACCCTAATGAACATGGTGCGCAATATGCTCAGCAACTCTACTCTACCAGTGAGTATGTGGATGGAAGCGCTGAAGACTGCCACACACATAAGTAATCGTGTTCCTAGTAAATCAGTCCCTAAGACTCCTTATGAACTTTGGACTGGTAGGAAACCCAGCATGAATTATATGCATGTCTGGGGTTGTGCAGCAGAGACAAAATTATTTAACCCATCTCTTGGAAAATTTGATCCTAAGACAGAAAGCTGCTACTTCATTGGTTATCTGGAAAAATCAAAGGGATATAAATTTTATTGTCCTAAGGGTACGACTAAGTTTGTTGAGACAAGGCATGCTGTCGTCTTAGAGGAAAATGGATGCGCTGAGCCTAGGCAAATTGATCTTGAGAAAATGCGGACTCATGACCCCACTCCGATGACTCAAAATTATTATGTGCCTATGCCTCAATTTACAACATCACCTCAGGTAGCTGTTCCTCCAGAAGTTAATGCGGAGAGAACTACTGTTAGTGAGCATGAGGATGTGCCTGTAAATAATGAGCATGAAAATAAAATTGTGGCAGAACTCGTTGAGCCACCACAAGATCAGACTGCTGATGGGACACAGGAGGCACAACAAGAGCACATAGCTGAGCCTGTTCCTATAGCAGAACCACAACCTCTAAGAAGGTTGACATGAGAAAGGAAATCAATTGTCACAGAGGACTTCATGTACATGAGTGAAGGACGCGATATGGGGAAGGTTGATGATCCTAACTCGTTTAAGGAAGCGATGAGTAGTGAATACTCCCACAAGTGGATTGAGGCCCTGGAAGAAGAGCTGAAATCTATGAGCACAAATAAGGTATGGGACTTAGTAGAAATTCCTGAAGGAGCTAAGAAAATAGGCTGTAAGTGGGTCTACAAAACTAAGTATGACTCCAAAGGGAAAATCGAACGGTTCAAAGCAAGACTTGAGGCTAAGGGATTCACACAGAGAGAAGAAATTGATTATACAGAAACCTTCTCGCCTGTCTCAAAGAAAGACTCGTTCAGAATCATTATGGCTCTAGTAGCTCATTTCGATCTCGAGTTATATCAGATGGATGTTAAGACTGCGTTCCTTAACGATGATTTGCATGAGAATGTATACATGGCGTAACCGGAAGGTTTCATTATGGAAGGCAAAGAACAGTTAGGATGCAAACTAAAGAAATCCATTTATGTATTAAAACAGGCGTCCAGACAATGACACCTTAAGTTTGATGAAGTAATTAAGAAATCAGGCTTCGTCGAAAATGTAGTGGACAACTGCATATATATTAAGATCAAGGGGAGCTCTTTTATTATCCTCGTACTTTACGTGGATGACATCCTATTAGCCAGCACTGATAAGAACTTCTTGTATGAGACAAAAGAATTTCTCTCATCAAACATTGACATGAAGGATGTTGGTGATGCCTCTTATGTTCTAGGCATTGAGATACACCAAGATAGGTCCAAGGGTGCATTAGGACTATCTCAAAAGGCTTATATAGAGAAAGTTCTTAAAAGATATAATATGCACAAATGTTCAGCACAGCTACTCTAGTTATTAAGGGTGATAACTTTGGGCAATTTCAAAGTCCCAGGAATCAACTAGAAATTGATCAAATGAGAACGATTCCATATGTTTCAGCTGTCGGAAGCCTTATGTATGCACAAGTGTGCACACGCCCTGACTTAGCATTTATCACCGGGATGCTTGGCAGATTTCAATCTAATCCAGGAATGGACCACTAGAAGGCGGTTAAGAAAGTTCTGCGTTATTTGCAGAGCACTAAGGAATACATGCTCACATATAAGAAAACTGAGAATTTAAAAGTAGTTGGCTATTCAGACGCCGACTTTGCAGGTTGTGTTGACACTAAGAAGTCGACATCAGGTTATGTCTTCATGCTTGCAAATGGAGCGATCTCATGGAAAAGCTCTAAGCAATCGCTTACAGCAGCATCTACGATGCAAGCTGAGTTTGTGGCATGTTATGAGGCCGTCGGGCAAGCTGTGTAGCTTAAGGGTTTTATTCCTAGACTAAAAGTGGTAGACAGCATAAGCAAACCACTAAGCTTATACTGCGATAATAAAGCTGCAGTTTTCTATGCTAACAACAACAAATCGAGTGGCGCTGCCAAGCACATCGATATTAAGTATTTTGTTGTAAAGGATAGAATCCAAGATCATACTATTGAGTTAAAGCATATAAGTACTAAGGAAATTCTCGCGGATCCACCAACGAAAGGCTTACCTCCCAACAATTTTCATAAACTTATTGCCAGCATGGGATTATTGGATAGCCTATGATCTTGGAAGAAGAGGGTCATGAGACAACCATCTCCCATTAGGATGAGTAGTTTGTGTACTGTGGATAACTGTGTAACAATGGGATTAATTCACTATTGTGACACACTGTCTCTTTACACAACTCTACTTTAAGTATGGCTTTAGTTATCGGCCTTTAGACCAAAGGGAAGAATGATGGAACTTTCGTGGTCAGAATATGCCGATAAGAAAAAGAAATGGGAAAGAAGAAGAAGTCCAAAAGAAACCCATTAAGCGCCCTGATCGGGGGCCCAACCAGCCCATGGTTGTGACCCCAGGTCACCCAGCGCCATGTAAAATAGGGGTGGGGGCTGGCTCTTTTGACACAGTGAAAACCTAGTCTAAGGCCAAAACCCTAACCTCTACAGCCGCCCGATCTACGGCGGAGCTGGAGTTACCTGAAGGTTATCGCCGCGCCGCCGCCGTCCTCCCTTCGCAGAGGGGACAGTGCCATTGGAGGCCGGAAGGACGCTGGTACCTGCCGCGGCCTTTCTCAGCGACTACGACTACTTTGACTCCAGCGAGTACACCTGCGCCGACCACTCCGCCAACCAAGATGGCCAGTGCATCCGCTACAAACCCGATGCCTCTTCTCGCTGGTCTAGATCTAACTCTCTCATGTATTTTGTTATGGGTTGTGCTTACTTGAGTAGATGTAGATCCTATAAGTTTAAGTTCTAAGTTTGAAGTCATGTTTAGATCCTATAGAGTTATCTTCCTACCATTACTTTTAAGGTGGACCAATAGCATGTTTTCTAGTAGTGATTCCTTAATTAAGGGCACTTTCGACCAGCTAACTTGTAGACTGAATGCATATGCATGGTGATTACAGAGCTCAATCTACCTATGCTGCCAAGTTCATTGATTCAGTGGATAAATAGCCTCCATCCTCATTTGAGTGGAAGGGGGGGGGGGGGCTGCAGTCCACCCTACTGGCTGCAGTATAAACCGGAACAAGGGATTGCTAGAGGAGTAAACAAGAAGAAAAAGAAAGAAAATAGAGAGGAGGTGTGTGTGTGTGGTGGTGGTGGGGGGGGGGGGGGGGGCGACCTGTCTTCAACTGAGGTTGGTCTTGACAAATTCTTCACTATGTAGTATGCCCATAAGCACTAGGTATATACCTCCTACAGGAGGGGTCCATCACCAAATGGATGTTATAAGATCATAATTTTTCTAGCGAGGAGACTGAGAAGTTCACATAAGGGCGCGTTTAGTTCCCAAAAATTTTCACCCAAAAATTTTCACCTCCCCTTTAAACACATGTATGAAGCACTAAATGTAATTAAATAACAAAATTAATTACACAGTTTGGATGTACATGACGAGACGAATCTTTTAAGCCTAATTAGTGCATGATTAGCCATAAGTGCTACAGTAACCCACATGTGCTAATGACGCGGTCAAAGGCCTCAAAAAATTCGTCTCGTGGTTTCCAAGTGAGTTCTGAAATTAGTTTTTAATTAGTGTCCGAAAAGTCCTCCCGACATCCGGTCAAAGTGCTGATTTGACATCCAAAAATTTTTGGATGGGGAACTAAACGCGCCCTAACACATGGTCAAGTGGGAAACTATTTCCCTCCCTAAGAATTTAGGGGCCTAGGCATCCTAAACACAAGATTCTTGAATGAGTCTTTATTACTTAAAAGAGTAGGGAGGCTATGTAACAGTGGAACAGAGGAGCAATGTTGATAATTGTTGAGAGCTAAATACTTGAGAAATGGCAGTTTTACTCTGTCGAATGGTAAAGAGGGGCAGGGGGGGGGGGGTTCTCAATTGTTGAGAGGACTCCAGAAAATCCGAGACAAATTCAAGTAGGGGGTCGTTTTTAAAGTGAGTCATGGTAACAATGTCCTTCTCTGGGAAGATGTTTGATTAGGGTATATTCCTATGAAACTAACTTTCCCGAGGTTGTATAACTGTTTTTCCAACAATAATTGTCTAGTGAGTGAATACTTTGAAGATGAGGAATGCATGATAGATTTTTGCCATTCTTTTGGTCAAGAAGTGATTGCCCAATCGAATGTCAACACCGTATTGTAACATGAATGGATTGGAATATAATGAGAATGTGAAAGCACAACAAAATCTATGCCAAAGAAAAACCATCGTTGAAAATAAATCAACCACGACCTATACAGAGCCTTCGACCATAGCAACGCACGGGTATATTTGCTATCAGAAACACAATAGGAATAAACAAATACTTTTACATCAGAGACTACTCCGTACCTGTTATTAGATCTGCATTACGTGGGTTAGATGTCTTACCGCATTCCAGTTTTTGGGCCTTTTTACCAATCTTATTAATAAGCCTTTTGAGACTGAAAAGTTTGTATATTCTTATTCCACTTAAGTAGGGACCATAGTTCCTCCATGGGGGATGCGAAATTAAATCCTGTAGATACCAGTGATAATAACTTCAATTTATTAGAAAAGGTTAAAAGAAAAAGTGCACTCCTTTGGGCATGCAAGACTCAGAATCTGACTATAAACGAGCGTCGTGTAACGGGTCCAACAATTCAGTAGAATTTACCTGTAGAAAGAAATCCAACAGGAGGCATAACAATCAAGATCAATATCGTCGTGTGTATTACGCCGGACTGATGAGATGTGTCTAAGCTAGCTAGTTTCCCACCACAAGACTCGTAACTAGTTAATGGTCTATCGTGTCCCAACCGTCAAATTAACAGGTTTCCTCGAGCATTATTACGATCAACGGTCATAGCCGTAGGGCTTGTTTGCTTCCAGCTGCCCCTCGCAAAGCTGCCCAGTGCAGGGAGCGCCCCTATAGCTAGGCACACGATTTCGTCGGCCTGCGGTGGAGATGGCGCTGCAGCTGGGTGGCAGGCTGCATCGAATTAAATTAGCCCTACGAGCAATTGATAAAACAGCCATATACAAAAGCTTAGATTAGTTCTATTTTCTTATTAAGTTTGGGTTAACTTTTTAAAATTTTGAGTTAATATAAAATGCAAAGTTCGGAGCAATTGATAAAACCTAGCTATTTGTTCGTTGCCTTTACTATATATTAAAAAAAAACGTATCCCTATAGCTCGCGGTATATTTTATCAGTATCGTTTGATGTGCTTCTCCAATGCATCGACCAGCCGCAAAAGGCTAGACTTGTCAAGTCCCCTTGACCTGGCATGACTCAGCAGTGTAGTAGATCAATTGTTGAAATTAGTGTGTGACAGTTGCATGCCCAAGCGACGGTCGTGGCTCATTCCAGATACCTCGCTGACTATAAGGCATGGTTGGAATCGGGTCAAGCACGGGGACCAGGTGTGCTGCAGCCCGGTCAGTTGACTGGTGTCTCGGTCCTAAGATTCCAGGGGTCCGGAGCGAGATTTAAACTAGGTGCCCTTTAGCAGCAGCAGCGGCAACAACAATAACAACAACAATAATAATAATAATAATAATAATAATAATAATAATAATAATAATAAATAGTATATGAACAAAAAGTACCACTAAACACAATATCAAGCAATATTGCATTTTTATATGCTAAGTTGATGATGATAGTATTAATATCGGTTTCATCCAATAATATCTTCCTAGATTCATAAAATTGCCAAACCATTTAACCTTTCTTGAGATATTGAGCCCACAAATATCTTCAGCAGCTTCAACTTTGAAAATGTTCTTTCAGCCGATGCTACAGTGACTTCCATAACAAATAAGAACCGATAAGCAATAGAATCATTAGGATAGTAGTCCACTTCTCTGACATACTCAGAAAACTTCATGGCAGTTATTGGTTTATCTCTTAAAGTGAGCTGAAGAAAATGTAAGTCTAAAATTAGATAATTTAAATCAACATTAGGTGAACCATGAAAAGGGAAAGTGCTCGCAAAGTTAGTGCAACACTCTCTTAGCTTCTGAGTCATGAATGTCAATAATTTAGGATAAAACCGGAACATATACACTAATGTCTCCATGAATATATATAATACCTAGTTCAAGCTGGTAATGGTCTGGTTTGCAACTGGTTTTACTGGTTTGGGCTTCATCTAGTTCGTCTTTGGTCTGGTGGGAATGGGCTAGCATTAGAAAGTAGTTTGGTTTGAAGGAAAAAAACAGTTTGGACCAGTTTGAATTGGCTTTGAATGGTTCTGTCTCACGGACCGCCATGCTCAAGAAGTAATCAACTGAACTGGACATCAGCAGCTGGGTTGTGTACGTCTTTGCCCACACATGCTAGTAGGGCTGTAGCCTTGCTCACCGCGGCGGATTGGTAAAAACCATTTTGAAAAGGCGGTTTGGTTTCGATTAAGGTTAATGCCGTGCAGTTTTTGGCTTGGTTTGGTTCCCGCGGCTAACAAAGTGGATTAGCGTGGTTCATGGAGAGACAATTATTTATTTGGGGGTGGGGAGGTTTCGGTTCAGTCTTTAAACCATTAGCAGGTTGATACCTAGTAGCTTCTGAGTTCTGATGGAAGTCCTGATTTGCTAATAAATCCCGCACAAGAGTTTGGATTAATTGAGTCGTTGGTTGATCCCTGTTCCTATCTATTCGCTGATTGCTGCGCTGCGTGATAAAATAAAAAAAAATAACAAGACAAGATTGATATGTAAGTAACCAGTTGATTGGTGATGCCTTTCTGATTCATAGTTGACAGACAGTGTTAAAACTAATATGAATAGATATCAGATGAACTTACGACTTGCCGCTTGCGTGCATCAGTACATGCCTAACATGCGTGCAGCGTGGCCTCCCCGTCGGCCCGGCCGCACGTTGCGTCGTCTACGACTTTGCGTGTTGCCTTGGCTGCCGTCGGCCTCGAGATCGAGAGTCTTGGAAGCCGGAAGGTCAGAGCGGCGTCCGGCGACACGTGAGTGCGGGGCAAAAGGTCATCCTGTTCATGGTCCGGCTTTGCCGGCCGGTTTCTTGCGGGTTTGAAATAATCCGGAGTGGATTGGTTCTACGAATTGCTGCTGGATTAAATAATCGTTGAGTTGGGTTGGTCCAGACGGTTTGACCAGTTTACATGGGTAGCTTACATTGCTTTGCGATTAATCCTGCCTTCATAATTATACATAGAGTTTGCTTCACGGAATAAATCCAACCGTTGCTTATCTTAATATTGTGCCCTTAACTAATTAGCCAAAAATAAAAGGAAAAGCACAGACAAGCTAGTGATTAACTAAAACCAAATGGAAGATGTATGAACAAAACGATAGCACTAAAATATTATAATATGCTACATGCATTTCAGAAATTTATAAATTCAACTATTGATGGCAACAGCATTAAGATAAGTTGCTGCCAAAATATACTAAAGCCTAGGCTACACATCTAAGAGAGGCATCGAAGTCTATAAGATAAGTTGCTGCCAAAATATACTAAAGCCTAGGCTACACATCTAAGAGAGGCATCGAAGTCTATAAAAAACATATATGGATTTTAGTAAACAGTTCACTGCTATTATTACATCCTGATGTTCACTTCAAAATTTGCAACAGAAATGGCAACAAGTAGATTGAAATACAAATTAGAATAATAAGGGACCTTCAACAAGATAACAAAGTGACGGCTGAGTTCTGAATCTTCAAATGTTCGAATTTAGTGTGAATGTCAAAAGCAATTCATGATTGGAGAACAGGCCTTTTGAAACTCTAGAGTGAAACTATATGCAAGCTGACTAGAACTTGATCCCAAAACTTTCAAATTGACTGAAAAATTGTTGGACAAGGACTGCAAGCACACAACTTGCAAGTTAGCTGTAACTGAACCTATACTCAATTGACAAAAGTTGAGTTCAAATAACGCAGATCCCTTCAATTGGAGCCATTTTAAAGGAAGATGTTGCTTTAGGCTTTGTTTGGGTTTATAAGTTTAAGTCATAAGTCTCATCACATCACATGTTTAAACATAGGAGTACTAAATATAGACTTATTACAAAACTAATTTCATAAATCGTGACTTAATCACGAGACGAATCTATTAAGCCTAATTAATACATAATTTGACCACAAATTGCTATAGTGATCATTCACTAATCATGCATTAATTATACTGGATTTCTACAGGTGTGCGGATGGATACGCGGAACAGGCAGTGGTTGTGGCTGACAATCAATGCGTTAAGTCGGTGGCGGACATGCATTATGAGGCATAAGTCCAGTGCATCATAAACTATGCCGCTTTGTTCCTTGGGCAGAAGATCAAAATAGATGCTCCAAGAAATTGGAAGCTGACCCGTAGCAATATTTGCACGTAAATTAAGATTTATTCTCGTATAAAGTACATCGCGTAATTTGATCTTCTTACATGTCATTCACTTGATCATGTGTAGGTGCCTGCATGGTGGTGCCGTAATGATTCCACATGTTGGGAACACATAGTGGATAAGTGGTTCACACCCGAGTGGGAGCAGAAGCACAACACTGACCGAGAGCGGTGTTTGCTGATGCCAGGTCCAGCATACCATCAAGGCATCCTTAGCAACGGCGAATACAGGGCTAGATGGGTATGCATATTCATTTCTTTATTCTAACGCTCAATTCTGCATAACTTGTAATCAACTTGTTGTTTTTTCGCAGTCCAAGACACATGCAGGCGCTGAGTGCTCCCTGTTCATGGGATTGGTTTTGGCCCACAAGGGCAAGGCGTCCGAGGTCACATACAACCCGGACGATTTGCCCTCAGTGTACACCATCCACACCCGCATCAATGTGTACACAGAGGTGGGAAGGCGGGTCCATGGGCCACAGTAGGATCCGAGTGCCCACCCTTTTGATGGAGAGATCATTATGAGGGTGGGAGGAGGCAAGAAGCATGGCCGGTACTTTATTGGCGACACACTCTAGACACGGCCAGTACTCCCACTCTCGCCCAGGTCCGAGCAAGGAGCACGAGCAGTAGCCCGTCCATACGCCCAGGGCAGTTCGCGGCACAACTCCAAGTGCAGGAACTTCAGGTTATTTTTAATTATTCATCATTCATTCAATTTCTAAATATGTTTGCTTTGCATTGTAACATTGGGATGAAAAATTGTAGGCCCAACTGGCAGCGCAAACGGCGGCATACGATGCGGCGTTAGCGGAAGAAAGGAGGATACGGCAGTAGTATACGACGATCCAGCAGGCCGAGGTTCAGTAGCAGATGGCCTAGATGTACAATTACATTCAAAGTCTTTCTGTTCAGATAGGTCAACCCCTACCACTGATGATGTTCACTTCGGTTCCGGCTCCGGCTCCTGCAACTCGGTTCCGGCTCCGGCTCCTGTAACTCCTTCTGTGAGCCACTTGACAACCTTGTAGTTTCATTTCAAGTATTATAGACTTAGTGAACGTAGAGACTTAGAGACTATTAGAGACTTAGAGAAGGTAGAGACTTAGACTCACTTAGAGACTTAGAGAACGTAGAGACTTAGACTCACATAGAGACTTCGATGAAATTTTGAATGTTTTAGATTTTAACTTAGAGAACTTGATTCTTGTCTCACAAGCAATCTATTCTCATTTCTACAGAATCAATCGGCGGCATTGAATACACTAGAAATGTCACTGGGCATCTCACGACGTTCCCCGCACAGCAGTTGTTCCCACCTTAGATCCGCTCACCTCCGTTCGACCCACCTCAGTGATAAACTTCACTTTGCATTTGTGAACTTGTGGTACTTGTGAACTTGTGGATATGTACTTGTGAACTTGCGGATTTATATGTCGTCGAACTTGTGGATTTATCTATATCAAGAGCCTGTGATGTTTGTTTGAGTGGAAATCTTTACATGTGAAAAAATAATAAAAACAACAATTGTTTAGTTAGTTCGGCGTGTGCTAAGGCACTGCCATGGCAAAAAGCGACCATTTCTGTCCATTCTACACAGAACTTCGCTATGTGCTAAGGCACACGGCAAAGCAGCCGCTCTTTGCCATGTGCCCGTCTGTCTGGCACACAACAAAGTTTCAAACTTTGCCATGTGTCTCCTGCCTGGCATACGGCAAAGCCCCCCCCCCCTCGCTGTCTTCCGGTGCCGTCACCACCCCCCGTGCCGTCTGTTGCTTTTTTTTGCCGTGTGCTGACAAAACACAAGGCAAACTTCTTTCCTGTGTGCCCGATAAGAACCACACGGCACAATCCTCTTCGCCATCGCTCGGGCTGCCATGCTGGCTTTGCCGGGGGTGGCAGACGGCAAAGGTTATGCCGTGTGCTAGAAGGGCTTTGCCGTGTGCCCCATGCACATGGCAAACAACCCGATTCAGGTAGTGAAAGATTTTTTTTACAATTTTCTTTCATGGTGTCGGCCTCCAAGATTTTCCTACTATCTTTCATATTATTGGGACGACCAACAAGGCGACAATTAGACTGTTGAGTGCTGAACTGTTGATCACAATAATGTTGAGAAGACTTGTTGGACTGGTGGCACCAAATGGAAAAGGTCATGAAATACACAACACTGATATATGTATTCACACATCACCTACTAGACAGACAGAAATCCTGTTGAGCGTAGAACTTTTCATTCATGGTGTCAAAATTCAAGATTTTCCTACAAGTTTTCATCATGGTGTACGTCAGCTTCCAATATTTTTCTACAGTCTTTCTTTCATTCTGCGGCGACTAATGACTACGACTGTTGATCGCACTGATGCTTTAGACTGGTGGTTGCACTGTTAGCGCACAATGGAATCATGAAGCAGAACAGGTCACACCACTGACTTATGTATTCACTGTTTCACACATTGCATAAACTAGTAGACAGCGATATGAATTATTCTGTTGAGATAGCACAATAGAATTTGAATTATTAGCTATACTTCAAGGAAAAAAGTTTACGTTTCAGACAGGGCAACAACTTGTTTGTTGCTGATTTCGCTTGTCTGAAACGTTAAGCTTTACTGACGAAAGGTTGTGACTTTGAACTTGGAAGACAATTGGAAGGACTTTAAATCTCAATTCATGGTGGCGTCAGCCTTCAAGACTTTCCTGCAACTTTTGATTCACGGTGTCAGCCTCCAAGATTTTCCTACAACATTTCACTTATTGTCAACCGACTACTAAAGTTCTGTTTGGTTTAGCTGTAGCTGTGGAAAAAGCTGCTAAGGACTGTGAGCCGTGAAAAAAGCTGTTGTGGAATGTGAGCTGTGAAAAAAGTTGCCGTGGACAGTGAGCTGTCAAAAAACCGAAAGCTGTTTGGTTGAATTAGCGGTGACTATGTGGGTTTGGTAAGAAATATCTATAATACCCCTAAAGTCTCAAAAGACCGTTTATAGTTTATATGGAAAATGACCGTAAAACATTATGCTGTTCATAAATTCATATGTAAACTTTATATTGTTTCAAACTTTACACTATTTCTGATGGTTTAAAATGATCTCTGTTTTTCCTATAAAGTTCAGAGATTTTTATCAAACAAACCGTTGATCTTTGGAACAAAAGTCCTATATATCATTTGTGGATGTCCCAATACAACTTTCGTAGATTATTGGGAGACATGCTTTTGCAGTTTCCCAATAATCTCAACCCAATACAACAATATATTGGGAGTGCTAAAGTTCTTCCTTTATTTGAGGGGAGTTGGGGTGAGATATTGGGAGGTTCCTTATTTGAGGGGAGTTGGGGTGAGATATTGGGAGGTTCCCGAGAACTTTGGCTCTCCCAATATGTTGTTGTATTGGGTTGAGATTATTAGGGAACTGCAAAAGCATGTCTCCCAATAACCTATGAAAGTTGTATTGGAACATTCTAATAATATATAATTGGGATCTGTTTATTAGGAGACTGCTAGAGATGCTTTTATCCTCGACACTTGCGGTGGAAAACGTACTGAGGAAAACCCATCCCTTTGGTTGGGTTTTCTACCTTTTTTTTTGGAAGCCAAAGCAGCTCGAAAGCTGAACCAAACGGACCCGGCTGTTAATCACAATAGTGCTTGAGGAGACTTGCTTTTCTTTTCTTTCTTTTTTTTTGAGTCGTTGGCACTCGGCACTCCATGGATACGATAAGTTAAGGGGAAAGCTAAGTTAATCTCTTAGTGCCATATCTAATAATTAATGCATGCATGCTTTTTAAAAGAAAGCTTTTAATACAAAATGCGAGATGAAGAGAAGAATCTACTAGTACAACGGGAAAAAATAGCCTTCTCTCTTGATCTTGATAACAAAGATGTAAAGCCAAGTAAATACAATAAATCATATAAGGGATGACTTCTTATCCATACCAATCTTTTTAATTGTATAAAATTAGTACCGACTCTTTTAAAATTCGATTCTTAGATTATCTAGACTAAATTTAAGACCTTTAATTAATTTAAGGCGCGCAGTCCCCTCTCTACCTTCTGTCTGTCCGCTAGCTAACACAACGAAAATACAACAAATCATGTTGGGAAGACTGACGTAAATATGCCCGGCTTTACACTTAATAACTAGGTGATTTCCCGCGCGTTGCTGCGGGACTTGAAACATAGAAGGAAGATTATTTTAGTTAAATAAAAAATTAACGATAAAATAGCACTCGTAAAGTATCAGACAATTTTTTCTTTTTATTTCTTTATACTTTTTTGTTTTTCTCTCTCATTTTTTCCTGTTTATTTTCTCTACCTTTTCCTTTTCTCCTTTCTTTTCTTCTTCTTTTTCTTTTTCTCCCTTTAATCCTTATCTTTGTATTCTTATTATTATATTATTCTTTGCCCACCTCTTTTCCTCCCCATAAAAAAACCATAAAAAAGGAGATTTAAAACCAAACACTTTGAAGATGAGCGTAAACACTACCAAAGACATTTCATCTCCTTTTTCCTAGATGCTACTCTGGTTGGGGAGCGGACGGCGGGCATGGAGGTTGCAGCCCTGCAGCACGGCGGCCGCGTTACCGAAGATGAAGTCGACGGTGCCCTTAGCTACAGCTATGCCGAGTAGGGCAGGGCATGCCGGAGGTGGAGTAGTTATTTAAACTCGATTGCAGGGACGATCTTTGGGTTTCTTCGTATTGCAGTGACGGCCTTTGGTTTTCTTCAGCTCCTTTCAGGTGTGTTTGTTGTGGTGGAGGAATTATTTGCGCTAGAATTGATGGCTTACAATAGTGACTTGTAGTTATGCATAGAAAATCGGTAGAAGATATAAATAGAAGGTCCTAATGGATGATGACGTGGATAGCTTGCATGTTGAGAGAAATAAAATTAATGACTCTTAGTGGGGACTAACTTTATAGGTTTTATAGATAGATAAGTCAAGTCTTCATCCGCCGATGGACGCACATTGGGTAGGAGTCGGACAAGGACAACTGATTGCATTCTAGCTCACCACTCAACAGTCAAGTCCAGACTGCAGTTGGAGCACAGTAAGTCCTCGTTGTTGGCCCGATTCTTCCATCCATGCCTTTCAGTCGGTAGGTGTTCGTGGAATAATGAGATCGACCACGTACGGCTCCCCTAGATTTTCTTCCCTCTTCGCCGCAGACACGAAAAAGCAAGGGAGCTTTCTCGGTCTTGACCGCGTCACTCCATGACAGAACACAAATCATCAAGCACCTCACACACGGCATTAATTGCTTGCCCAACTGCAGCGTCGTCGTCGTCCCAGCTGCAAATTGATGCACGCAGAAGCCATCAATACATCATGCCTCTCGAGCGTCTCCACTTGGTCACTACGTCATCACTTCTCCTGCTCGTGGCCGCCGGTCTCTGCTGTCTCGCGGCCACCGCCGGCGGCGACGACGGCCGGCAGTTCGCCTACAATGGCTTCGCGGGCGCGGGGCTCACCCTCGACGGCGTGGCCACGGTCACGCCGAACGGCCTCCTCATGCTGACCAACGGCTCCGGTGCTGAACATCTCGTCGCTGCCGGCCTTGCCGCCGAGCGGGCCCAAGCCACGGTCCAAGGTGCTGGAGATCGTGCTGCCCATAGCGTCGGCGGCCGTGGTCCTCGCCGTGGGCGCCGCTGCCTACGCCTTGGTGCGGCGGCATCTCCGGTACTCGGAGGTCGTCGAGGACTGGGAGGCCGACTTCGGGCCGCACCGCTTCTCCTACAAGGACCTGTTCCAGGCGACCAAGGGGTTCGGCGACACCAACCTTCTTGGGGCAGGAGGCTTCGGGAGCGTCTACAAGGGCGTGCTCCGCAAGCCCGCCATGGAGATCGCCGTGAAGAGGGTGTCCAACGAGTCGAGGCAGGGGATGAAGGAGTTCATCGCCGAGGTCGTGAGCATGCGTCGGCTGCGCCACCGCAACCTCGTGCAGTTGCTCGGCTATTGCCGGCGCAAGGGGCAGCTTCTCCTGGTCTACGATTGCATGTCAAATGGTAGCCTGGACAAGTACCTCCACAACGACCCTAGCAAGGGTAGTGGTACACTGGATTGGCCCCAGAGACTCCACATCATCCGGGGAGTGGCTTCGGGGCTGTCATACCTCCATGAAGATTGGGAGCAAATCGTCATCCATCGAGATGTCAAGGCAAGCAACGTGCTCCTGGATGACCAGATGAACGGGAGGTTAGGGGACTTCGGCCTGGCGAGGCTTTACGACCATGGATCGGATGCGAGGACCACACATGTGGTCGGCACCATGGGATACCTAGCCCCTGAACTAGGGCACACCGGCAAGGCAACCCCTTCGACCGACGTCTTCGCCTTCGGGGCATTCGTTCTGGAGGTCACCTGCGGCCGGAGACCAATTGAGCAAGACGAGGGGAACAACCGCGTCATGCTCGTGGATTGGGTTGCCGAGCATTGGCGCAATGGTTCCATCACTAAGGCAGCCGACACCAGGATGCTAATAAACGGCAGGCTTAATCTTGACGAGGTTTCTCTAGTGCTCAAGCTTGGGCTTCTGTGCTCGCACCCACTCCCCAACAGAAGGCCAACCATGCGGCAAGTCATGCAGTACCTCGTCGGCATACCTCAGTTCGACCATGCTGGAGTGGATGCACAGCCCGGAGTTGACCACGAATGTAATGTCATATGTTTCCTCCACTATGTAAAAACACCTTATTAGAGACTCTTCTTAAACCTCATCACAGACACAAAAAATCCCTAAATTTGTGTCTGTGATAACAACGCATCACAGACGCGGATTTCTGCGTCTGTGATGTGACCACATCAAAGACGCGGATGACGCGTCTCTGATGACCAACATCAGAGACTCTTCTTGTTAAAACGCGTCTCTGATGTGGTTCATCAGAGACGTGTCTATTTAAAACGCGTCTCTGATGAACCACATCAGAGACGCAGCTAGTTGAAACAAGTCTCTAATAACAATTTGCAAAAACAAAAAAAAAAGAAATCTAGATCCACGATGTACATTTCTAAATCCCATATTTGACAAATGGTACATTTCAACCATAAAAAGACTTTGCACAATGATGTTAAAAAAACAATAAAACAGTCTGAAAATTGACCTTACGTAAGACTTTTCATGATCAAAATACATAAGATAAATGGTTCACAGTACATAAAAATTTTGATTACAGTCTATTAAATTGTAAGCAATTACATAGAGCATCCACCTAACCAATCAAAATGTGATGATTGCTCTAGAATAAATGGCAATTACAAGGGACATCAGGGTCTAAAAATATGGCTCCAAATAAGATAAGTATGTGTGGCTGTACGGGACACATGCTCTCTCAGGTAAACTGAACTGAAACTATTCATGGTCATGGCAAGCAAAAGGAGGCAGCTTCTTGCGTGCTGGAGCTCGAGGACCTGGGGGTGACTACTTGGAGGGAGCTGCTCACCCTAGCTGACCAGTGATGAAATGAACAACAACCTAACCATACAGTGGCGGAGCTTGAGCAAAATCTCAGGGGGCCAGACTGTCAGAGTTTAGCTTAGGGGGGGGGGGCCATCGCCCCCGTATTAGACTGGTAGATCAGATTAGCTAGTAAAATTAGATGGTCATAAGAAAAAATTAGAAATCCAGGGGGGCCATCGCCCCCGTTGGCCCTCACTATCCTTCGCCAGTGTAACCATAAAAGTTTAGCTGATGACAATATTTACAGGTGAAAAATATCCCTCGGGATCTAATGTTCAGTTTCTATGGCTATTCAATTAAAGAGAGAAACAAAATTATCTCACAGTTAAAGAAGTTTGCAGGAGATTACGGAGAAACAATATCAACAAAAGTACCTTTTAAAATAGTAGTAAGATAAGACTGTAAAAATAGCAACAAAGGGCAAGCAAAGCATGTGAAGTATGACTGATCATAGCAGAAATTCCCATTGCAAGCAAATAGTAAGACTTAATCTGTGCTATATCAGATAAAACCACATGGTAGGAGCAACATAGTAACCTGCATATAGTTTTTTTTTAGAACTTGTAAAACCCTTTCAGTTTGAGTGCCAAAATTAACATTATTAGAAGGCTCAAGTTGGCTAGTTATCTGCAGATTCATGGGCATGGCTACTATATTTTTAATTAACACAACAAAGAAGGTGATAGGTTGTAGAAAATGAAATTAATAGTCATACCTCAGGATCTTGCAAATTAGTAAAATCCATAGCTATCATCATGTGATAGGCTGTGTAAAAACCACAGGTGTTGCCAGGAGGTTGTTGGTGGCACTGCAAAAATAAGATACAAGAAGAAACATGTAGTTTAGTGGCAGTCAACATATTTATGTATACAAGAATTTACTTGACATGCACTTACTCGGAACTTTGTAGCATGTACCAACTTCTTATAGGCTATCCTCTTGCTTTTGAAGTATTTTAAATAAGCCCTACAAGCATGTAGCATAAGCAATGGTTATGATCAGTTAATAATAGTGGAAAGTTTATTTCAGAACCTGCAATAATAACTTAGCTTTAAGAAAACAGAACCTGCAAAGTTTATGATCAGTTAAATAAAAGAAAACAGATCTTACCTTTAGATTACCGACAATTGATTGGGCATCAAAAACAGAAGGCTGGAGATTGTCGTATTCAGACAGAAGAGGCAGCAACAAATCTATGAAAGTCGATCTTTCTTGTTGGGCTGCCTGGATAGTAACATAAGCAAAATCTGAGTATCCTTTAATCTTTCAGTGCTAAATCCAAACAATGAACACAGTACAAGATAAACTATTTGAACCAGTCTCATGGTATAAACTCAAGTAAGCACTGAAATAGAATTCATGAACTTCTGGAACAGAACTATTTTTGCTCCATGCTACATAAAAAAGTCATGCTACCATCATGTAGGATGGAGACAGATCAGTTGAGCGACAACTAATTGGACAAAACTGTGCTAATTTATATTCATAATATTATTCAATTAAGCACTATCATCGAGGGCCAAAATTAACATTATTAGAAGGCTCAAGTTGGCTAGTTATCTGCATATTCATGGGCATGGCTACTATATTTTTAATTAACACAACAAAGCAGGTGATAGGCTGTAGAAAATGAAATTAATAGTCATACCTCATGATCTTGCAAATTAGTAAAATCCATAGCTATCATCATGTGATAGGCTGTGTAAAAACCACAGGTGTTGCCAGGAGGTTGCTGGTGGCACTGCAAAAATGAGATACAAGAAGAAACATGTAGTTTAGGCTGTGTAAAAAAACTCGGCCGGGTGGGGAAAGACCGCCCCACCGGTATTATCTAAGAGAAGACTCGGCTTCCCCGACCGAGAAAATCCCCGAACCCTGGCCCCACCCTGACACTGGGAGACGTAACCCCTGGGGACTACCTGCCTGGGCCATGTAAGGGTCCTCAGGCCGACCTGGGGCCGGCTCACAACCAGTGCTTTGGCACACAGGGCCAGCGAGGGGATTTTTTTACCCTCAGCCTGAAATTCGCTCCCACGGGGAGTCGAACTCAGGACCTGAGGGGTGCCGCCGGAGTGACTAACCAACTGAGCTAGCATCCTTTGGCTGTGTAAAAACCACAGGTGTTCTTCTTCTTCTTCTTCTTCTTCTCCTTCTTCAGAATGCTCTTGAAATTCCTGGTCTTCACTATCCGATGAAGTTTCATTGCAGGACATCACCTAGCCACAAAATAAATATAAACCATTTTCAGCTGAGACTCATAACAACAACAAATAGTATGAGCAAACTGAATCAGAATAGAACAGGAAAAGAACTCAAAAAACTTATACTTAATAGTGGATTAAGCAGCACAATACATGGTGCTGAGCAGTAATTAGCACATAATCTATAGTTATTGCACAGCCTAGTTTATATCTTGCAAATAACTTACATCAACTCTACAATATTATTTTGTTGCATCTGAACTGAAGTTTAAATCAAACCTAGCAACTACTAGTAAGCAAACAGGTAAGCAAACAGGCTGTTGTCCAATAGACTATCCAAACAATAAATCTAAAATCTGTAGTATCCAAATCTCAGTGGTAGCTTACCATTTTGATTCGTAAGAACTAGACGAACAGTAACCAACTTGCCTGCCTTGCTTCTTTTTCCACAGTGATTTGAGGCAATGCGCATGTAAACAAATAAAAGAAATAATCATTTCAGGGACATCGTCAAGTAATGGAATAAATTGCTGCACAAGCTAAAGCCCAGATCATTTATAGCCAAATCACAAACATATTAGTGCCACTAAGGTTCTGGTGATGGAGCATCGTTCTAAGAATGAATTAACATGTGCACTAACATAAGGCAACTCCGAACCCAAGACAAGAAACAACACATCAGAGGAATCAATGATCAAAGAAAATATTATCTCCTATTGACTGCAATCAACATATCTGTGCAAACACTATTTAAGAGAGACAGAAATCAATGGGGTAACCAAGTTTAATTTAAACCAGAGGTACGCGGAGAATCTAAAAGAGGTACTTCCATCTAGTACTAGTAGTTCAAGAATGTTATATACTACTATACATATACTACATTTATCAAACAATTAGTGTGATATATTAAACTATAAAGTAACCCTCTAGTACATAATTAATGCATGCCAATTAAAGCGGATTTCATGCAATACTAGCAACAGTAGAGCAAAACGAAACGGATTTTCTCTTAATTAGCTCCCCAGAAAACAGCTAACAAAATTGAGCAGGCCAACAGAGCAGAGTACTAGTACTAGGGGCGTGGTGTTGGGATGAGCAGTAGGAAGCACACAGCAAGGGAGGCAGCCATAAAACCGGGTGCACAGGATCCTCGCCCACACATGATACGGCGAGCATTCAAAATTCCGCCCCCTCCTCGACGATTCCAAAAGCGTAAGCGTCGATCCACCCCGAAGCCAAGCCAAGCCCAGCGTGTTACCTCCAGGGACATCAGAGGAATCGCGCAACAGGCAAGCGAGACGAGGAGGGATGTAGCGTGTTACCTCCAGGGACGAAGAGCAGCTGGGAGGCATTTCTGGTGGCGTTGCCGGGATGAGCTTAACACCCCCGTTCCTAGTGATTGCGCTAAAAAATGTCAACACACAATCGATGAATAGTGGTGAAGGTGGAGGCTACATCACCACTTGATAGCTGCAGGAAGAAGCCCCCAGGGTCGAGCTTTTTTTATCTTAAATAAAGCACTACTGGGAGATAACCCGATTATAAAAAAAATCATTCTCTTGATAATAATAATAATAATAATAATAATAATAATAATAATAATAATAATAATAATAATAAGATCATGTTTCTAGGATAGTATGTACCTTCGGGTATTTTTTATGGCTAACCCTTTCAGATTAAGATTAAAAAGAACGAAGGACATGCGATGCCCAGGAACATGGGAACTGTTCCAGTTGTACACTGGGTATTCACTGGTTATAGAACACACTCTGAAGAAAACACCAACACCACGCACTTGACTGTTGGTGTCCCGACACACAAAAGTCTAAGTGTGGGGGAAGTTGGTGAGCAAATCACTACAAGTTCTATTCGAAGAGTATCCTAGTTTACAGAAGAATCACCTCTGGCTTACTTATAAAAAAAGAAAGAAAAAGAGAGCGCGAAAAAAAAGAGAGGAGCAAAAAAAAAGATAAAAGAAAACAAAAAGAAAGTGAGCAAAGAAAGGGAGTAAGCAGGAGCTAGCAAGATCTACAGAGTCAAAAGGCCGCCATGTGTGCATGCCTTCAAGCTGTGGCCTTACACATCAGCAGAAAAAACATTCTGCTGCCTAGCTCCATCCATCCTTGCTCTCGTGCGCGCTTGCAAAGCCTCGCCTCCTCCGCTTCTAGCTTTGCAAATCGCCACTCTAGCAGCCCGAGCTCACATACCAGAGGAATATTCCTTTTCTGGTCTGGGGTTTTGCTACTCCAGTTCATTTGGCTCTCACTCGCACACATGAAAGGAGACTTATTTTGCGCCTCCAATCACCGTGCCCAGGGTTCCTGCACACTAGCCGTGTGTGTGATCCAGCCTTGCAGTCACCTGAGTCAGCATGGTCTATGTGTCCTCCTTTGCTTCAGCTCGCATAAAAAAATGGAGGAGTCGTCGACAATCAAATATGACCATACCACCACTGCAATAATAGCAAGACATCCATCATACATGCAGGTGGTAAGTGCATTTAGGTATGTAACCCCAAGTTCACCGGTCTCCATTTGAACATAGCTTGATCTTTGAAATTCAGGCCTCCGTTGCTTATGCTCGTATGCTCTGGTTTGGATGTATTCAATTGGTACATCCATAGGCTTTTTTTAAATTAAGCATGGTGCTTAGGTTAAAATAGTCTTCTTTAATCAAATTAGACATGGTGTCGAGTTTGGTTAATGAACCGTTGAGTTAATGTTATCACAAACTTTGGGTGCATATCTTTCTGTGGACTAACCCCTGTAGAAAATTTTCAAAATTGATGGGTAAGTCCTCAAGTTCATGCTAGAGATTAACAAAGGCACGGGAGGCACGTTAGGAAAAATTGCACAACATGCAGGGGAAGCACAGATCACCTTTCCAAGGTGCACTGTGAGTATATTGTCAAAATGATCCTTTATGGTTGTGCAAGTTTTATCCCAGCCTTATTTAAAGATACAAATTTGGTGAGTAACAATAAAAAGAGATAAATACCTTTTGATAAACAAATAAGAGGAAATATCTCTCTTGAAAAAAATGATGAAATAAAATAATGGCAAGAAATTCAGGATCCATGACATTTGAACCTTAGAATATGATTTTCTAATTAAGCATGGATGTGAACAACAAATAGAAAAAAAAGGGATGATGAAATACTTTCAAAGAAAAAAATCACTAGACATTTCTCGAATATTTGTTGTCCACTAACCTTTTGCAGGGAATGAAAAGAATTCAACCAAGAAGTAGCGTGAACACCATAACACTCATACAGCCCTCCTTGGTCTAAGAGGGAGATAGACGCACAAGGAGCCAAGTAGAACAAAATGCAAGGTTTGGCTTTATGAATATAGAACTTAACTCTTGCAACTTTGTTCAACGATTGGTAAGTTCCATCAGGACATTCTACATACCTTATGCATCCTCGTTCATTTCATCACCCTGCAAAGTTACCCATTATGCCCAGTTTGCCATAATAAAAAGAAAATAAAAAATAATATATAATGAAAATAATGACAAAAAGAAACTTAGGCACTTAAACATTTCATGCACCTTGCCTCAATAAAAATTTAACTCCCCGGTATTCAACCACGGCAGAGTCCCTCTTGTTTCCACTTTTTGTTTTTCTTTTGAATAAAAGCAGGTACAAGAATAAGTGTGGGGGAGTTCTTCCAAAGGCACCAACTGCAAACTCACTTGAAGATCTCTCCCCCAACATGTTGCACAACATCAACGGCCCAACATGCTGAAGATAGGACTGATAGGAACCAGAGAAGGATGGCCGAACCTCTGGTTCGATCAAACCAACTCTGATTTCCCTCAGTTCCCTCTTCTTCCTCTCCAAACGATGGTTTGTGAAAACACACTCCTCATACTCCCTAAGTTCTTGAGTTTAAATGAATTCTTGCTAATCACTAAAAATAAACTCAACGAACCTTCCCAATCACCTTATGCACTCCATGCACTTCCACGAATAAACTTGCATACTCTTTATTCCTTGCACTCGTTCTAGTTCTTGTGACCAACTATTCTCATAGGGACCCCATGCTCTCTAAGTAATTGACTAATGTTATATGATTAGATGAATGGAACCATGCTCTTCCTTGCAAAAGTACTTGGGATTTCTTTTCATAAAAAATGCAATAGCTTGTCTCCTCAAATTAATATAAATTCCTACCAGAGCCAAAGTTTGAGCTTCTTTCAAAATCTTATGCCGATGCAGCTTGTCTATTGCTTTGAGCTTTGTCAAATTCTATGACCCATATTAGAAACTTTTCATACTCCCATGATCAAGATCACGTACACACCCACTCTCACACTATGCTTCTATACTGGAAGATAGCAAGCATTTCCATCCACCATAAAATAAAACTCCAAATCATACCATGACCCCCTCTCTCTCCAAAGTTACCATCAGGGATGTGGGCTATATAAAAAGAAATAAAAGATGCATACCTAAAGAAGATATGCCACATGCTCCCAAGAGCATGTTCAAAAAAAAGATGCATACCCAAAAAAAGGTATGCCACAAGCCCACAAGGCATGTCAAAAAAAAAAAGAGAGAAATAGATAGCCCACATCCAAGAAAAATAAAGGAGAAGGGATGGTTCATGAAAAGAAGTTCATACACCATCCACTATATATATATATATATATATATATATATATATATATATATATATATATATACGAGTTTTTTCTACACTCGCATGTATCTACTCTCATCATCAGATAGTGACACTTTGACCGGTGGGGAAAGTGGGCCGGTTAAAAACCAGGGTGGGACAGAGGCCGTGTTTGGATCGCGCTAGTTTTGTAGCGTGCTAGTGAATAGTGACACTTTGACCGCTAATTACGGTGTCAAACAAATCCAGTTTACAAAACCAACTTCAGAATCCCCGCGCTAGTGACCCTGAAGAATCTAATAAGACCTTTGACCACACGATTAGAGGATGGTTATTGTAATATCACTGTAGCAAATCATCAATTAATTACCATCATTAGATTCATCACGAAAAGTTACACACATCCCTAAAAAGGTTTTGCAAATAGACTTCATTTAGTACTTCATGCATGCGAGATTTATTTTTTCAAAAAATGTGCGTGCTAGTTTTGTATTATGAAACAAACAAGGCCAGAGGCTTGCCGCAGGATGGGCGGGCGTCGGGGACTGGGCGCGTCGGGGTGGCTGGGTCGGGTATGGAATAGTTATATCATATATATATATGATCAAGATTTATGATTTGTTTCTTCTTGGATCTAGTCTTTGACTTAGCAACATAAGCAAAGCAAGCATGCCTCTTTACTCCTACCCTGAGCTTCACATAAGCCTGATTAAATGATAGGAGAAAAGAAGGCAACGACTTTGCCATGGTAAGGAACTACACAAAGAAAAGAGAGTGATTCGAGAGTTTAATTTAAGGAGCAAGTCTATTCTTTCTTTTCAAAAATAAAAACCCAAGTTTCTGAGCAGGAAAAGCTAGGAACCTGAAATCTGCTTCGTTCCATTCTTCAATTACCCAAGAAATCATGGTAACCACTCAAAAAGTTTCACAAGGATTGGAAGAAGCTTGGAATAACTTGTATGCAGGTTTCTTCAAAGGAGTTGCATCCACCTTAGTATTTGCATCTTTACTCGAGGACGAGCAAAGGCTAAGTGTGGGGGTGTTGTTGACAGTCCTTAAGTCAGAAATAGAACCGTCAACTCCTGTATCTTTTTGTAATATTTAATCACCAAACTTAGTAGTAGGGCTCAATTCTAACAAGTTCCACGAGGTTTGGTGAATTGTTGATTGGAGGGACACAAGTCGGGAATAATATGAAAGAACGCAGAAGACACAACAGAAATACACAGAACATTGCTGCCTGCGTTACACATCCAAAAGAGGCCTATTTGACAAAGCAAACGGACCAACCAAGGCCGGGCACCGTGAATCCTGAGCAAGAGGCCCACAAAGAGTGCACCGGCCAAAGATGGGCCCAAACCACCTCAAACGGGGTTTTGCCGAACCATGGATGGGCCGAACCCCTACTGAGGTGGTTCAGGCTCATCTTTGGCGGGAAGATTGTTCTTATCCACTAGAAGGCGGTTATCAACGTTACCGCCCTTATCTCACCCGGAAACCGACCTATTAGAACTATAAAAGGGGCCTCCCTCACCCTTCACAACACACACCTACACTTGAGCTTCAACTTCTTCATCCTATCCTTGTAGTAGTGTCCCTCTAGGTGTTCTCCACCTAGTTGAATATTTAGAAAAGAGGAGGAGAGTGAGAGAAGAAGAGAGGAGGAGGAGCCGGGTTAGTCGGAACCTCCCCAACTTTTGTACCTCTACGGATCTGCTTCAACTCGAGTTGCATCTAGGTTATCATTTGGTATTTCTGAGCTTATTATTTGTCTAAATTTTGTTCTTGCTTTATTTCACTTACGGGAATTCCGCTCGACCGAGTGCTCTAGTCCAGGTACCGGATTAGAGTAGTAATCATTAGCATAGATGTGGTGTCTAGGCTTGTGATTACCTGAGTTTGCGCCCAACCCCATGAATAGTTGTGGTAGCCCCGGAGGTGACAGCTCCGACCAGGCCTTTGTATTCCACCACGTTCGGGTTGGTGTTTTCGTAGGGCTGCTGGCGGCCTGACCCCGATCACTGTTTTCCAGTCTTTTCGAGGATCGGAAAGGTACCGTCGCTCCGAAGTATGTGAAGTTTAGTGAGCCTGACCCTTTAGCTTCTGGTAATCTTAGGAGTACCTTAGGAGACCCTCTCTTCCTACAAAAACATTCTTTCTACCTTCTCTTTGGATGACTTTGGCTCTCTCTCTAGTTCACTTCTCGTTCCCTATGGAAATCGATACCTAGGAATACTCCGGGTGAAAGCTACAGCGGTATCCGTGCGCTTGTAGATTTATCTGTTTGCGTTAACATATACCAACAATGCCCTTGCACAAGCATTCTCTTTAAGAGAGGCTCCAACAACGAGGACCAGTGGAAAGCGTTGCTTTCCGATACCTTAGTAAAAATCGCCTTGTCGTCTCGGGAGTTTGCTTTCTCTATCTCGTTTACTTTCACATTTACTTGCGCCTACATTCCGCATTTATCTTTCCTAGATTACCATGTGTAGTTTATAGGATTGGAACCTAGGGTGCAAAACTCTTTCACGGTAGAGATAGCAACACATGGTTAACATTTAGATAGAAATTAGAATAGATTTTGTATGTGCTTGGTGCCTTAGATTTTTTTGGAACACCTAATTCAACCCCCCCCCCCCCCCTCTTAGGGTGTCATGGTCCTTTTACGGGTTATGTTGTCAGCCATGGCAAGGTAGAAATTGGCTGGAATTTGCATTGCTTGACCCAGTATAACCATGTTATTGGCATATGTACTAGAGAAGGACCTTTTTTAAATAATATTATTTTGAAAGATAATTACAGAAATAAATGGCAGATAAAAAGAATTGCAGTTTTAGGTTTCTGTCGGCTCCTGGGTGGCCGATAGGAATCAAATCGGTCCCTGGATAGCCGATAGGTACCTATCGACCTCTGAGAAGCCGACTAGCTCTTGCCACATTGGCACTTTTCGCGGGACCAGCGGCCAGCATGGCTTGTCGGTGAGTTAGGGTCCAGTCGGCCCTTGGACGGCCGATTGGACTTGTCAAACCGATATGGTCACTTGTCGGCAACTTAGTGGCCGATAGGCCTATCGGCCCATTTACCCACCCCGCGGCCATTCACCACCCCGCCCCCTCGCTTTTACCGCCGCCCCACCTCTACCGTTGCCCAGCCACAGCCGGCGATGTTGCGCCACCCATCGCATCCTGCGAACGCCACGCCGCCCCTCCATTGTGATCGTGCCTCGCCGCCGCCCCTCGCATGCCGCCGACGCCCCTCCCTCCGCTGGCCCCGCGCCTCGCTGCCGCCCCTCTGTTGCGCCCGTGCCTCGCCGCCGCCCCTCCCTCCACTGGCCCGCGCCTCGCTGCCGCCCCTCCTTTCGTTGTGCGGTTTGAGGGGTCTGACAGCGCCGAGGTGTTGGCGGCCGGTGCAGCAACGATCGGCAGCAGCGCGTAGGGCATGTGGGGCCCCGGATCTGCGCTACCTCAATCTTGACATCCCATAAAGCGCTTGCTTCGATCAGACCACAGGTGAAATTTTTTTAGCTAAGTCTTTTTTCAATGACAGTCTTTTTTTAATTGTGGTTAGATTAGAGTACTATTAGATTGCAAGAATAGATTATTATTGCACATGTTTACATGTTTTAGTTAATTTAGTTGAATAGTTTAGTATCAGAATATTTAGTGTCAGCTTAAATTAAATAAAAATAGTAGCAAAGGGATTTGAATTTAAGACCCGAATTGCAGCAGACAACAATGTTTTTAGTTAAAAAAAAAGTACTTGGATGTGGTATCTAATGGAAGATCATGTGATGCATTAGCAGGGAAGATCATGTGATGCATTAGCAGGGATGAGTTCGAAACTAGTAAATATCATAGTTCATCATGGCAATGGATTCATCAGTTATTGTGACTCTGGGGTAAATTTAAGTCAGTTTTAGTATGTAGATACAACTGTGAGCAATCAATAACACATGCCACAAGTGGATCTCTTAGGTTGGATGCATAATTTTTTGCGAGTGGATCCAAGGCACTGGAGGATCAAAGTTAGTGGTCTAGTTCTAAGGCAGCATGAGCACGGTTGATGGTGGGAACAATACGAGATGAGGGACTACATCCGTCATGGTTACGTCGACCACGGTCAACATAGCCAGGTCGGATGAGCCGACAAGCTGAAAGGATCTTTGGATGTCGCCTAAAGGGGGGTGAATAGGTGTTCTTAAATTTATGCAAAATACAACGCTTAAAACTGAAGTTAGCACACAGACCGGTCAGACCGGTAAGGCAGACCGGTCTAAGACTTAGCTGCAGAAAAAATAACAGGCAACCGGTCAGGCCGGTCATATGCAAAACCTGCACGAAATCAGAATTTCTCCCCTCTTATAACTCTAGTACAAACACAACTTGATGTAGTGCCTCTGCAGGTGATAAGAAATGTATTTCTAGTCACTGCACACATATAAACAACACAACCAAGTAGATCGACGCAGAAGCACAAAGTAAAGCTAGAGAAATGAGTAGTGAGGCAAACCAAAATGGAGACACAAGGATTTGTTTTTAAAAGTTCAGATTCACCAAAGTGAATCCTACGTCTCCGCTGAGGAACTCGTTGGGCATGAGTCTCTTTCAACTCGATCCCTTGAGTTGGTTCTCTTTCAACCACTCCTCCTTTCCACTATCTTGATTCCTTCTACCAAGGGGGCAAGATCACGCCCGCACAGACTTGTCGCTGCTCACCACACCGTCGGGAGCTAGCCGGCGATGCCTAGCCGTCTAGGAGGCTCGCCAACAAGAGTAACAAATGCAAATCAAGATCTTTGACGGAACCAAGAGTTCTCAAGCTATATTTTCTCTCAGCTGCTCGAAATAGAGCTCTCACAATGGTCACTTTGCTCACTCAATCTCTCAACCCAATCAAAAAATATGCAATCTAATTAGCACAACTCACAAAGATCTAGCTGGTCAAGAAAATACTTCAAGGAACTCAAGAATAGTCAGGGAACAAGCAGCCCACGCAAGAGAGGGCCAAGAGGTATAAATACCCAACTTCTAAAAACTAGCCGTTGTAACTATCAGAGCAGACCGGTCTGACCGACCGATCAGACCGGTCCCCCAGACCGGTCAGACCGGTCTGGCCAGAAACTAGCCATTATGCCTTGGACCTGTCAGACCAGTCTCCCAGACCGATCAGACTGGTCTGGGCCA